>NC_037292.2:11510314-13910314 GCF_000002775.5 Populus trichocarpa
TTGCACGTATTATATCGCACCAACAGTCTTCTCAATGCCACTGGAGACTTACATGATCATTAATTTCAGGACTCATAGGATTAGTTGAGATACACGCAAGTTAGGCCGTGCATCTATGTTAATAAAAAAAAATAGTGCACATCAACAATGTCATTATGTGGATACATCCAGAATTTGATCTATATATGGAGTTTTCTAGGTCTTCCCCCTCCTCCTTGCCATGTTAAGTATCATTCTAGGCTTTCTAGCCATGCTATCTTGAAATTCATAGAAGAATAATCTTCAACACCTATAGAATGATACGCTAGGCAGCCATTTGTGACATTACAAACGCTCAGAGTTGCCATTTATTTAGTTGCGTCTTTCGGAGAGGCGCCTCTCCTCTCTTTAAAATATCTCAAGTTGCTATTTGTCGTTGTGTCTCTCGTAGTGGTGTCTCTCCTCTCTCCCTCCAATTATCCGAAACCTCTACCGTATAGAAAAAAAAAAAAAAAAAACAAGGATGTTGACCGGTAAGGTTCCTATGATTATTGGTGCCTTGATGTCTGTGAGTGGACCGATGATTTTCATTTTCTAGTTTCGGGATATGCATTGTCAAGAAAATTAAGTGGAAGGCCTCTTTCTTTGACCTAGAATATTCACCGCGTGCATTCAGATTATGCAGTGCAAGTCAGCAATTGTGAACTTCCTCCTAGATCGTAACGACGACGTCGTAACATAAGCACGAGCTAATGTCGACTGGCTTCACGGTGTAACACCACCATCACTCAAGTATAGCGTAATTTATTTATTTTTTTGAGAATTATACAATTAATTAACTCTACCTAAATATTTTAAGGAATAAAAAGCAACAGGATTAATATTATTGATTTTATAACACCTCTTATTTGTTTATTTATTTATTGGAAAACCTGATAGATTTCCGTTTTCATGCTATTCCTCTTAGTATATGCATATGAGATCTTTTCAAGTAAAAACTTCCAGTCGTAGTAGCTAGAGTGTCCCCTCGAGGACAAACATAACTAAACTAAAAAGTCTTAGTATTTGAATATTCTACTTAATTGGTTCAGAATTAATCTGGTCTAGCTGGCATAATATTAATTTTGAGGTTTTCTTAATGTAATCACGAGTGCTAATTCGTTTAATTACCGAAGATCGTTGGTATCAATCTCTCTTACCATCTAATTAACTTATTGCACAAAAAGTACAACTGCTATCTACTATGCCGATAATATACACATGTTTCACAGCATAAAATTAGTAAATATAAATAAAAAATCAATTAAATTTTTTTTTCCGGTATATTAAGATGATCTTTACCAACAAAATTTTATATCCTTGTATCTATCGGTAAATACTAACATGAAAAAAAATTTCTCAAAATATACAAAGAGAATTGCAATGGAAAAATAAGAAATGAAAAAAAAAAGCCAAACAATATAATGACGTGTAACTTTTATGGACAGCATTACCGACGGTAAAGTATGTTTGTAAATATACTGACAAAAAAATTTAATTGTTATATACAGAGAGAATTATAGAGGGTATTACAGTGGGACTCAAAAGGACAAATTGTACGATGACATGATATTTTTATTGACAAAATGATTTTATCGGTAATGTCATCAGTGATATTTAATTTATGATATGTCGATCGACCCTCATCTCCCCCTTCCCCTCCCCCATTTCTCCCTCTTTCTTATGCTTTTTTTTCCTGCAACAAACAGTCACCCCTCCCTCCAATCTAAATACAATTCAACCTCCCATAATAAATCCGATCACCACAACACTAACTCAAATTTTATTAAAGATTCTCCACTTTAAGTAAGCAAATCTATCATTTTTTTTATTTGAACTCAATTTTAAAATGTTGATTTTTTTTATGTATTTCTTTTAGTATATGTATTTTGTTTGGGTGTTTAATTATTTTATAGTTTTTTCTCATACAAATTTATTGTATGGATTTATGATTTGTACATGCTAGAGTTTGTTTTAGATTTTGTAAAATTGTATTTGTTTGTAAATTAATGAAATTTATGTCGAATTTTCGACATAGGTGTTTTGTGACGAAATAAATAATTGCTTATATAATGGGTCTGTTTTATATTTTGTCAATCTTATTCTCGAGTTGAAATTTTTGGTAAATGTGTAGAAATTTAAATTTATGTAGATAATTGATAATGAATTAAGAGTACTATTAAAATAGATTGAGTAAGTTTGAGATAAATCAATATTTTTGCAAATTATTTAGTTAACATAGTTAATTAATACTTGTTGTCATCATAATTATTTTATATGGGTTTGATATAAGTAATGAATGATCATTCATGAAATATAGAGATTTACCCCAAGAGTTGCGGATGATGAATTAGTGCACGGGGGTTCATGATTTTATTAATTACGCATTATCTAATCCGAGAAATATTAGTGAAGGGGGTATTAGATGTTTATACAAGAGGTTTAAAAATAAAAAGTTTCTCGATCCAGATGTTGTAACAATGGATCTTCAACAAAAAAGGTTCATGGAGAAATATATGTGTTGATATACATATGGAGAACTAGGGGTGATCATTTTCAGTTCGGTTTTTATCAAAAAAAAGTAAGCAAACAAATTTTTTTAAAAAAAAAACAACCGAACCGAAACCGGTTCAAACCGACCGGCTTTGGTTCGGTTTTATAGGACAAAAACCGGTTCAAATCGGTTTGGCTTGGTTTTGGCTCGGTTTTTCCGGTTTGGCTCGGTTTTTTTCAGTTTTGGTTCGGTTCGGTTTGGTTTTTTCAATTTTTTGCTTATAAAACCGAACCGAACCGGCCGGTTTTTTCAAATTTTAATTGGTTTTTTTTACAATTCGGTTTTTTCGGTTATTTTTTTTTGTTTTCTCGGTTTAATCAGTTTTTTGGTTTTTTTGCTTACCCCTACGGAGAACCATATATTCCTCACGATACCATGGTAGAAAGGATGGTTAAGTCAACTTCTAGTTCTAAGAACGTGTATGGAATTGTAGATGACAATATTAATCATTATAGGAATATGATTATGGATGTAATGAGAATGAATCATAGTCATGTCAGTCAATGTTCAATCGTAGATGAAGAATCCAATGCAGATGCGACCATATTTTTTTTTATCTTTTCAAATATTCTAACAAACCATTATGGGATGGTTGCACAAATCACTGTAAATTATTGGTCGTTACACAGGTATTCACCATAAAGTTAGATCATGGGTTGAGTAATGTCAGTTATGACAGAATTGTTGAATGGACGAGAAGCATTTTACCTTAAGAAAACAAACTGAAAGAGAACTTCTATGTTACTAAGTCCATGATGAAACCCCTTGGTATAAGATACTAGAAAATTAACATGTGTCCAAACTTCTGGATGTTGTACTACTTTGAAAATGTAGAGTTGACCAAGTACAAAATATGTGGACATTCTCGTTATAAACTCATGATTGGTAGGGGAAGGACTCGTCACATACAAAAAACTTATATACTTTCCAATCATGCATAGACTGTAGAAGTTATTCATGTCACCAAAGATTGTTGAGCACATGACACGATACAAATTACATGATGCGGTGAATGGGGTGATGGTGCACCATTCCACTGGTAAAGCCTGGAAACACTTTAACAGTGTGCATCGTCAGTTTTCAGTGGAGACAAGGAACATGCATCTTGGGTTATGTATAAACAGATTCAATCAATTCGAGTCATTTATTACTCCTTATTTTTATTGGCCGGTGATACTCACGATTTACACCCAAAAAAATTTAGCACGCTTTATCTGTTTGTAAATCTATTGGTATATTTATTGCTGACGTCTCATTGACAAACCATAAATTACCGATGAGAGTTTTTTTGATAGACTGTTTTTGTTTGTGAGTCTGTCAGTAACATACATACCGACATACTGCTAGTATAAATACCAACAAAAATTTTCATTGGTAAAACTATTAAATTTAATAATGTAAGTGACCTTCCACTTCTAGTAAACAAAAGAAGATGAAGAAGAAAAAACAACTATACTATATTTTCCTCAACAATTCATTAATTAATTCCATTCAATCGACAATTTGATCCTAATTATTATAATGATCATATTAACCACATGCCTGCAAATGCAACTAGCCTCCATTTTCTTTTCTCAACTTGATCCTGACAGTCGTCTCGTGCTCTTGAAGACGTGGTGCGTTCCATTTTCTTTTATTTTTCGTTTTTCCCTTCTTTGAGTTTCCTTTTCTTTTTATAAACGTGGACCGGGCTTCGTGTAAAATGAAGTGATTTGGATTAAATTTAGTCAAAACTTTATTTTAATTTTATATAAAATTAGATGATAGTACGTTGATATAAGTTAAAATCAATGGACTCGGTCAGAATTTAAGTGTTAATTTGATTTTTATAAAAAATAAAATGATGTCATTTTAATATTAAAAAAAACTAAAATAAAATGATTTTATTTTAAAAAAAAAACCCTCAAAACAACATTATTTTAAATTAATTTTTGTTTTAATAACATCAATAACAAAAAAATAATATTAAAACCCTGACCTCATTACTCTTTTTTTTTTAAAAAAAATCCCAAGTAATTAACAAGATATTTTAAAAGTTGTTTGGTTGCTTATAAGAGCCTAGCTGCTTGTTAACGAGTGCAACCGCAAGTTGCATAAAAAAAAAAAAAAAAAAAGATGCTTTTAATGAGCGGTTGCACCTCATTAACGAATGTGCTCTAATTTGTAGCGCCATTAGCTTACGTTAACCGATCACTATCCAGTAATTATTCATTATTCTCCTTATAATAAAGAATAGTGCAAGAAGTAGCAATTCCTCGTGTCGTTTTACTGGGTAGCCACTATATGACAATCGAGGACATCTCACACTCTAGTCGGTACTCAAAAGGTGATTTTATAAACTAATATGATCTAATATTGTCCCGTGTGTTTTTGACCTTCTGCGTGTGAGCCATAGAGACTCTTGGTTCCTGGAAATTGCTTGATGCTTTTTTAATATTAGAGATGCTTTTAATCTTTCTCGTCTTTGGACTTTTCAAGCACGTGCATGCTCTTAGAATTTGGTGTATAAATACCCACCAAGGCCTTGTAAGCTTGAGACCAATTAGTGAAAATCATTGTTCTCTGAGGCATCAAAGGAGGATAAGAGAGAATTAATCTATACTGTTCATTCAAGTTCATACATAAACAAAAGAAACCGACATGGTGAGGGCTCCTTGCTGTGAGAAAATGGGATTGAAAAGGGGGCCATGGACACCTGAAGAAGATCAGATCTTGATCTCCTACGTTCAGAAATATGGCCATAGCAATTGGCGTGCGCTGCCTAAGCAAGCTGGTAAGTTATTCTGATAACCCTTCTCGGGTTTTCATCTGGAACGTTCTTTTTTATGAGTTTTGCTATGAAGGTTAGCCCTAAAGAACGCATGAAAGGATTCTGTCTGACACTGGAACTTTTGGTTATTTATTTCTGCTGTATGTGGCCAGCCAAGAGGCAGTTGGTCTTGAGGAGTATTATTGATCTAAGCACCATGTCAGAAATTAGATGAATGATATCTGTCAAAGCAAATTTATAATGAGAGTTTTGAACCAAATTAGTCTAATAAGCTATCTTAGTTAAGAAGGTCCTGGTTATCTCTATTGCATGGCTAATGTTTTATTTCTCTTCTCTGCAGGTTTACAAAGATGTGGCAAGAGTTGCAGACTCCGATGGGTAAACTACTTGCGGCCAGATATAAAGAGAGGCAACTTCAGCAAGGAAGAAGAGGAAGCTATCATCAAGTTGCATGAAATTCTTGGAAATAGGTACGCACTGCTTGGATTGTCAAATTCTATATATGAAGTGATTTCTTGTTGGCTCTTGGAAACTTCCATTATTCATTAGATTTAAATTACTTCATCACCATTAATTAACTTGATCAAATAAACAATGACAAAATGGCAATTTGTGTTTGCATAGGTTCTCTCTTCTTCATTAATTATTTGGTGGGGTCTAGAAGTTTAATTCACGGAAACAAACGTGTTTTCTGCTTCAAATTCAGTAGGGACTGAAGCTATGTTATCGAAAAAGTTCTTTAGTTTTATCGGACTGCAGTAACTGGAACAGGAACCCCACCACTGAAACAGGATTTTTTTAAAAAAAAAAGATAAGAAACGAATTATAATTGGAGTTGAGATCTTCCCTGATTAATTTAGGTAACCACAAGAGGAAATTGTACAGCTCGATGTCAATCATAAGTCGATCATGAGATTTTGTTTTCGATGCAGATCAAGTTACTTGCTGTTCCGCATGAACCTTTTTTTTCCTGTCCAACTCATTATCTCACACAAATTTTCTTCCATTTTCCAGGTGGTCAGCAATTGCATCAAGATTACCAGGAAGGACAGACAATGAGATTAAGAATGTATGGCACACCCACTTGCTAAAAAGACTCAAACAAAATGGCGAACCCAAGTCACAACAACACATCAGAATACCAGATTGTCATCTCAATGACAATAAACTATCACAATCGGCAAATTCGACTATTCCTTCTCTTTCAGGGTGTAAGAGCATAGAGTACGCGCAGATCTCCCCTCAACCCTCTTCTAGTGATCACTCCTCAGTCACGGATACTTCAGTCACCACTTCAGAAACAAACAACACCGGCTTGATCAAGGTTGAAAACATAGACTCATCAGAGATTTATCCAGTGATTGATGAAGATTTCTGGTCAGAACCAGAAATGGTTGAGAATTCTGGCATGCCATCATCAAATTTTCTAGACGACTCACAATTTCCATTCCCCTCACCAGACACTATGGAACGGGCAGGATGTTATGGTTACGGTCCAAAGGTTGACGATAACATGGAATTTTGGTACAACCTTTTTATTAAATCTGGGGGAATAGAAGAACTACCAGTTCAATACTTGCAGAGGTATAGCTATCTGGCGGATGAAAGAATCTGAATACTATGGTGTCTTGTTTTCGACCTCTTCGACATCGAAAGTACCTGGGAAATCGTGGGGTAGACTTGTCCAAGTCCAAAAGATAGAATCATTGGTTGAAGAAGAAAAAAGAAAAGCAAGTCTAGGAAAAAAAAAAAAAAAGGGCGATTATTCCCTTGATTTGCTGCAAATTGAGAGGACACAAAGAAGAATGAAGTGGGCTACATATATAGGAATTTTTTGTATAGTGACAAGGGATGTCTAAAGGGTGGAATCTTCGTTGAACAAATGTTTATGATGAATCTTTTTATTCATAAAACTCTAACCATTATGTAAATCAAAATAGTGAATTAATGTTATGAATCCTGGATTATTATCGGTTGTGCAGTGAACTTCTGCAACTGGTTTGATCTGTGTGAATTTAGTTCATACAATAATTTCTCGTTGTATACCTGTATTACGGTGAAGATATATAATCTAGCTTTAACGCATCACATGCATTTTATCCTCTCGTGACTCGATTCTTTTCATTTGCCTGCCTCCATGTTGCATTTGATCATGGAAGATGATTCCTCGATTAATTACTCAGACAGAATGAACCAGTTGATGATGGTTTGCTTAAAATTCCTGTAGTGGTGAACTTGGAACCGCTGCAATAACAGTTGATATGCTGCCATGTACATGCTGGCATCCAACTGTTGCTGTTGTCGAGGCATATCACATTAAGGAAGAATTCGAACCCAGCTAACCCCTGCTGTACAAATAAAATTCAGGATGATATAGTTTATTATAGTGTTTTTTTAACTGTGTTAGCTGTTATTTTTTAAAGAATTTTTGTTTGGAAACCTATTAAAATATTTTTTTAATTTTATTTTTGATATTAATACATCAAAATTATCCGGAAATATATTAAAAATTTAATTTAAAGTAAAAAAAAAAGATAAAAAAATATTCAATTTAAAAAAAAATTAAAATACAAAAACAAAGTATCTCCAATCGAAACAATTGGATTGATGAACTAAATTTCGTGGGCACCATGAGAAAAACAAAAGGATGTTCATGGTGGTATGGAACACTTTTTTAATGCACTGTGGCACAACTTTTTTCTGGGGTGGAACTAGAAATTTAGATCGGTGGACAATTTTGGAAACAAAACATGTTAAATTAAAGGGTATAACTAAAAATTTCAACATATTAGAGCCAAAATGTAAGAAATTCTGAAGTTTTGGGATGCCAGGTTCCCCCACCCTCCATGTAAAACATCCGCTCCTGGGATCAGCCTTCTAGCGAGTTGATACGTCGACCGACATTGTTACAGTCTCTCCTTGTAACCATTACAAATCTTTGGAGGAATTGACTGATTGATCCTCGAAAAAAACTTTTCTTCCTGGAGATGATTGTTCTCGAGAAAGTAGCAGTGTGAAATGGAGAAAGTAGCAGTGTGAAATGGAGATAATTTTTCCATTCATCTTTTCTCTGTCTTGCTTTAATTAAAATGCACTGCAACCAGTCAATTCCAAAGAAAAAGAAAGAGATTTCGTACTGATTTTTTTTTGTTTTAAAAGTGTTTTTTAAAAAGTTAAATTATTTTGTAATATTTTTTATTTTATTTTAAAATAATATTTTTTTTGATATTTTTAAATTATTTTGATGTATTAATATCAAAAATATTTTTTTAGAAATAAAAAATATTATTTTAATATATTTTTAAATAAAATATATTTTAAAAAATAATCATAATCGTTAATTGACCGATGGTTCTAGATTGTATTTAACTTTACCTAAGGTCATAATTCATCATTGAGAGGGTGTTTGTTTTTGAGGTGGAGATAGAGTTTTGTGTGTGGGATCCATCAAAAAAGTTTTAAAAAATAATAAAAAATAGCGTTTATAATTGAATTTTATGTATAAATAAATTGTACCCAACCTCAAACTCAATCATAAAAGCTAAAACAAACACACTCATGTCCTGTTATTTCGTACCTTTTCACTTTACCTGTTTGTTTTTCTTAGCTTAAAAAAGGTGCTGCTTGCTATGGTTTCCGAGACCCAAGTAAAGGCTTCATGGACATCATGAGTTGGCTTTGGCTAGGATGCTTCTCCCGCTATGTTTCATGCACGTATTATTTTTTATGAAATATATTTAAGTATTGTAAGTACATTTTATAGACAAAAATTTAATAACTCAGATTATATTTTTGATTAACTAAATAAACTTGTTTTATTTAAAAAATTATAGATAAATCATACTAATCTTGTAAAACATTAAACACGTTCAATATAATTTAAAAAAAATAAAAAACCAAAAAACAAATAACAAAGAAGAGGTATTTATTAAAGCATAAATTTAAAAAAGACATATAAAAAAGGCATTTATAAAAGAACTGAAATTTTATGAAAAAAAAGAAATAAAAGAACCAAAAATTTTTTAAAAAAACCATCTACTTATATTGAAGGGTAAAACTGAAAATAAAAAATCACAAAAATAAAATCAAATTGAAAACATCAGTACATAATTAAAAAAAAATTGAACATGTAAAATTTTTCAATGTAATTCCTTACATAAAAAATCATAAATATACATCGAAAAACTTATGCATCCATTTAATTAAATAATTACAAACCATTGTGTAAATAAATAGAAAAAAAAGTCATTAACGATAAATAAAAATATAATTGAAAAAATTATGAGACAAATGCAAATCAAATTATTTAATGTTACAATACGAATTATTTACTTAGTTGTTTTTAGTGAATTTATTTATTAAAATCAATTTGTAATATAAATCGACGCACATAAAACTTATTGAATAAAATAAAAGGAAAAACATATTATGCAAGGCTGTACATACTAAAAATACAATAGAAAATAAAAATTTAATTTATATAAAATATATTAAAAAATTACAAATGAACCATACTAACCTCCTAAAAAACTAAACAGACCCAATATAATTAAAAAATAATCTCTATTTAAAAAAGACTAAAAAATAAAAGAAATAAAAGTTTGGTATTAAAATGTATTTTTAAAAAATTATAGGGATCAGTCATCTCATAACTAAAAAAATAGAGGATATAAATAAATTTTTCAAAAAAAATCTCGAAGTCGGTATCTATGTTGCCCATGTTTTTCATTTAATTTTTTTTTAATTTAACTATTCTTAAAAAAAATCATGCAATAAGTTAAATCTAGGCTCTTAATAGCCCAATCATTTTTAAAAAATTGAGAATAAAAATAAAAATTTTGAAAAAAATATAAAAGAAGTAACAGTAAAAGTTGTTATAGTATTTTACCCAACCACGAGCTTTAGTTTTTGTTAATATCGTCATAGATTTTTTCTATCCCACAAGATTATTCACGGTGTTTTCTATACTACATCCAGCCCCCTTTTCCAATTCCGTGTCATCCCTTCCGTGATAAAAGAGAAGAGCGACTTCACTATTTTAGGTTGACGTTTACATTTGAAAAATAGTTTTGTAATTTTCATCTATCATTTTCTTTTTTTTTCTTTTTTTTTTCAAAAACAGAAAGAAAACATACATATTGAATACAATTTTTCTTCGACTAATAATTAAAAGAACATAAAAAATTAGGCAAGACAAATAAGGCTTTTTTTTTGGTGCGATGGAGAATTTGAATTTTTTTTAATTTTTTTTAACTAAAAGCATTTCTTATAGGCTATTGTTTTAATATCTTAAATAAATTTCTTAGAAAACCGAGGGCCCTTTTGGTACAATTTCTTAGTTTTGGTTATCTAATAATAGAAAACCAACAATCTTTTTTATTTTTTGAAACTTTTTTTTTCAAGTGTACGAAAGAGAAAATCCTTATAAATATATAATTTTAAAATCCAATAATATATTATTAGTTAAAAATATAAAAAATAAATATTATATAATTTGTTAACGAGAACAACATGCATGATGACGGTGAAGGTAATGGCAATATGATAATAATTAATATGATGGTAGAAATGATAATAGGGATTATAGTAATACAAAGTTTATGACGACTTTTATTTTATTGGTAAGAGTCAAAGAGAGTCATAATATGTTTGTGAATTTTATTAAAATAATGTGATAATGTTAAAAGATATGGATGTGTTGAAGAAATGATAATGAAAATGACCTGTAATCATAGTGATGAGTAATATTATCTTAATTTAGACTATTTATCTCTTTCTTCAGATTTTTCAGAGTGAGAAGGTAGAGTCTTTTGTGGAAGCAAATATCAATGATAGTGGTTGTTGTGGTGGGAGTATAATGATAATGTACATGATGTATGATAATAATAAAAAAAAAAAACACAGCATATATAACCATTTTTGGTTGCTTGAAGAAATTATTTTGATTAAAAATTGTTCTTAAAAAACACACAACAATGTAACCAAACATGTTTTTTTTTTTTTTTTCTTTTAGAAAAGGAAATAAAGAAATAGAAAGTCAAAATGATACTGAACATTACCTAAAGTTTTCTATTAAAATGGATCTAGAGCTCAATGGCGCGGAGTTCTTGAAAGCCATGAATCTACAATGGACTGGTTGAGGAACATGTCGTTGTGGAGCTTGTGGTTCCCTTCGAATATGAAAATGAGAACGGGCTGGGCTAAGATAATAATCAATCCGACCCTCGCGAACGTGGACAGCTCAAATCACACATCAGATACTTTTCGGAAAGCAGGATGATTATGCATGCCATGGAACCACACAAAAGCGGTTATGCTAGCACAACTTATCATAGAATCATATTCCAAATGAGATGCAAGACCAAAAAAACGCCAACTTTCGTACAAAATTACCTTGAGAACTCATCATGTATAGGCAGCAGCTATTGAAGTCTCAATCGAGGAAAACATACAACAAAAATTCAAACATCCTCATATCATATGCGACAGTCTTTAACAAAGTAAGATCCAAGGTGGCAGCTCCTCCACAATTAATTCATCTAGGTAGAACAAAAGCTTTATTGAAAAATTAACGCTGCCGGCTGCTGGTTTGGAAGGTGAATGGGCTCTCTGTTATTACACGCCAGTGTAGGGGGTGGGGGGGAAAGCGCATCTAAGAGAGACACGAGTATGCAAGAGCCTTCTCCTCGGAAAGCTCATCAGCTGTCAAATCCAACTTCTTCCTTGAGAATTCATCAATGCTGAGCCCTGAGTCACAGAAAGAGCCATAAAACAGTTGTAATACTCCAGGAAAGCTGAAATTCAAGATTAATATGAACTTAAATACTACAAACTTTTCATACAGAGGCAAACTTGAAAGAACATAAACTGTAGCTTGCTTGTACAAAAAATCAAGATGAAAATATCCTTGGGAGTGAAGGTTCAATCACAGTTTTCTATGCATTTTTCATCACATAAAAATTCACTTTCCTAAGCCTACCGCACAACCAGACTTTAGGCAAAGGAAAACATCAAATTTGAGCAGATAACAGAAGTGCATGGGAAACAAGAGAAAGAGCAGGTTTTTAGAGATAAAAAATACATCATAAAAATATATGCAGTCACCAGCAAACACCATAAAAACAATACCAAGATGCCAGAGATACAAACAAAAGAATCTTGTACATTTACAAGAAATAGATAATATCTGACTATTATAATCTCGTATATTGGCATAAAATCATGAAGAGTAAGTGGAAAATGGTGACATTTTAATTGGCAATCCTTACCTTGAACAATTTTCCACTCTCCATTCTGACAAGTTACAGGGAAGGAATAAATGAGACCAGCTGGTACATTGTATGAACCATCAGAGTACACCCCCATGGAAACCCAGGTACCCTACAATAAAGAAAATAAAATCATACCATAATACCAAACTTGCACAATTGAACATCAGAAAGCAAGTCAACCATTGTCAAACCTCAGGAGTTCCAAGAACCCAATCACGAATGTGGTCACAAGCTGAGCTAGCAGCTGATAGTGCACTTGAAAGCTTCCTTGCTTTGATGATTGCAGCACCACGTTGTTGAACAGTAGTGATGAACTCTGCATTCAACCTTCAACCAAGAAATAGAATTAACATTGTGATCCACACCTTTCCAAACCAAATTAAACACTTTTAAAACATATACAATCATTAATACCACTCGTCGTCCTTAACAAGCTCCCGCACCGGTTTCTCCCCAGCTGGAGTCTTAACAGTAGCATGGTTGACATCAGGGTACTGGGAAGACGAGTGATTCCCCCAAATAATCACATTTTTAACATCACAGACTTGGACGCTCAACCTCTCTGAAATTTGACCAAGTGCCCTGTTATGGTCCAGTCTTGTCAAACAAGTAATGTTTTTCTCAGAAATAGATGGTGCAAATTCCTTTAAAATCAATGCGTTGGTGTTTGCTGGGTTAGCAACAACCAAAACCTGAACAGAACAAAAGGTAACAACAGTCATGAGAATACTTCAAATGAAGTTAAGTTTGTGTTGCTCAAGCAAAGCAGAGCTCTAAATGCATCCAGTTTTATACACATGAAAGCAACAGGAATTTCCCAGGATGTCTCAAAATGGTAACAATATATATGACATAGATTTCCAATATAATTCAATAGATCCCATAGTTTTCTCCCAGTACTAAACAATCATTTCTGTTTCACAATATGTAATCTAACGATCATTTCAACAAAGCATCCACACAGCAGCCTTTTTTGTCTTTTTTTTTAATATTTTACCTTGCAGTTTGCAGCTGCATGCTTCTCGAGAGCTGAAGCCTGTGACTTGTAGATTGAGACATTTTTCGACATCACATCTTTTCTCTCCATTCCTTCCTTCCTTGGGAAGCCACCAACCATTACTGCGATGTTAACCCCAGTGCAGGCCTCCACAACATCGGTTGTGGCAACAACACCTGTTGCAAATTTTGGTCAGATCTCATGATTATACAACTGATTCCTTACAATACAACATGTTACACGGAAAAAACATATTATTCTTCAACAAAAATTTCCTTGGCAATTTGAAAAGGGGAATTAAGGGCAGATACCTTTAAGAAGAGGAAACGCGGCATCTACCAACTCCATCTTCACACCATTCAATGCCTCAGCTGCAGGTGGGATATCAAGCATGTGGAGGATCACAGGCTGGTCAGGACCAAGCATCACTCCCCTAGCAATCATGGGAACGAGGGCATATCCAATTTGTCCTGCAAACCCAATTACGTTTTGTTAACAACCA
Source organism: Populus trichocarpa (assembly GCF_000002775.5). Lineage (NCBI taxonomy): Eukaryota > Viridiplantae > Streptophyta > Magnoliopsida > Malpighiales > Salicaceae > Populus > Populus trichocarpa. The sequence goes on from NC_037292.2 coordinate 11,524,427, forward strand.
ATATCAGTAATTCCGCTAGTTCCAGTTATAAAACTCACAAATGACCAACTGCACAAATACAAAAACAACTCATTTTCCATATTCGCATTGTTACATTGTGGTTTACAGATATAACAGCTATAAAACTACGAGTACATTCAAGAACTAAAACCAATAAACCGAGAAATAAAAATAATTCTCCGAATTCAACAATTCATAAGAAAATTAAAAATTAAAAATCAATAATTTGATTTTATGAATTCAATTCGAACTAGACATTATTACAAGCACTTGAGCGCTCGTAATCAATAATATGATTTGAAACTTAAAACAAAGAGACATATTCTTCAGTTAAATCTCAGATCTACAAGCCAAGATCATTTAAATGAAGTGTACAGTTCAACAACAACAAACTCTAAAATAGTTTCGCATCAAACAGTAAGCGATCATCTCGTAGCGAGTAATAGTAACTGAATCAACTAATTTCGCTTTCAAAACTCAATCTATTAGCATCACAAACTTGATAATCCCTCCTAATCATGACCAAGTACACTAGATCTATATCAGTAAAATCAAGATCGATGATATTTCAAAGTCTAGCATCAAATCAAGTCAAACCGTTATAGATCTGAGGTAAACTTAAAGAGTGAGACTGATATTTTTCTTCTTTTGGTTTTGTGATAGTACCTGCAGCTCCGGTAACGAGAACGCGAACTGGTTCCTTTGCCATTGGTGAAGATCGAGAGAGAGAGAGAGAGAGCGATTTGTTTAAGATCGTTCGTTGATAGCGAAGGGAGGAGGTAAAGCAAATACAGTGAGAGTGTAAAGAGGCTTTTCTTGAGCGAGAGTAAACACGAATGCAAAGGAGTTATTTATTTGAGGAAATGGCTAGTGCCAGTCAATAACAATGTGATATGTACCGACGTCGTTTTGGTGATCTTTTCTAATTTAAGTGGTGGATATTGATTGTTAGAAGATAGTGCGCGTGGGGTATGACGCATATGCTGATTAGATTCGTGAAATTTTGATAAGGGAGCATTGATATTGGTGAATTAAATGACGACACGGATCATGCTTGATGGGCAGGTGGATCAGACCGTCACAAGGACGTTAGCTGCTCTGGGTCCACGGTTAGCTGAGTTTGACAGTAATTTATTTTTTAAAGTATTTTTTATTTATAAATATATAAAATAATATATTTTTATATTTTTTAGTATTTACATATAGAAATAATTTAAAAAAATAAAAAAATTTAAAAATAACTTTTAATCACAAAAATAAACAAAGCCAGCACACGTTACACCCCAAAGTTGAAACAAGATCTAACCTTAGGGTCCGTTTGTTTAGGTTTAACTTTTGTATTTGTGGTATAAAAAATATAATTAAGGGCTTGGTAATATATTAAATTGTGTTTTATATTGTAGTATCCATTAAAAAATTAAGTTTGAAACATAATTTTTATGAAGCAGTTTTTACATGATTTTTTAACTGAGTTTCGTAAAACTCTGTTTGTTTTTGCGTTTTAAAAGCATTTTTTTCAAAATTTTAAAATTTTTATTTTTTTGTTTGCTTCAAATTAATTTTTTTTTATATTTTCAGATCATTTTGATGCGTTAATATTAAAAATAATTTTTAAAAAATAAAAAAATATATTTTGATGTATTTCCAGGTAAAAAGCACTTTTAAAAAGTAACCACAACTAAACATTTTATACGTATTTTTTACTGTATATAAATCTCAATTATAATTTTTATCAAACACATATTTAAATCCAACTAACTATATTTAATTACACTTTTTTAAAAATTTATTTTTTAAAACTACGAACACAAAAACTATATCAAAATCAAATACACTCTTAATAAATCCTCCGGCGTTACGAAATGGTTTCAACTTTCAAGTCACCATCAACAGTCCTGTGCATTTGCTCATCGCGGGCTCTTATTATATAATATAAACACTGTGCATTAAACCATTCATTAACACTCATACTCGTGTATGTTCACATCACTTTTCAAACTTTTTAACCTTTTTAGCTTTATCAGGCCCTTTGATGTATGCGCTTTGGTCACTAAATTTTTTTATATTTTGGTTCTAATTTGTTGTCAAAATTTCTCTTGTTACAGTTTCATGTGTTCCCATATACATATAATCTGGTATATCTGATATATTGTGACAGAGTTATTCTTCTATTACATCAAATATTACCTTTACAATTTTAACGGTGTAACTAACTTATTAGATTTTAAATTTATTTTTTAAAGATTACTAGTTTGAATGCTATAAGTTTTAGGATTACTAAAGTTTACAAAATTGTTAATTTCAGAGCATCGGGAATTAATCGAAATGCGCGTAAACTGAATCGAACACCTATGATTAAAAAAAATCACAATTACAAAATAAAAATGAATAAAATAACAAGGGCTAAGAATTAAAAAAAAAAAAAGCCATTTTCTTCGTTTCCACTATTGAGATGCACCTTTTTTGTATTTTGATCATGTACTTTTCAAAATTTTCATTTTAGATATGAAACTTTATTTCTCTTGTATTTCTCTGCAATTAAAAAAGATAGATAAACAAAAAGCTCTCGGCTAACTGGCCAAAAAATCGCCAATCTTTGTGTCATGTTCTGCTTTTGATGCCACCTGTCCACTTCAGTTGATTAGAAATCCTGGTTGTTCTGGTCCCCTGTTGACCTGTCAAAGTTTTGTATTACTGTTTCAGCAGCTTCGGTTTGATTTCGAATGCTCGCACCTTATATATATATATATATACCCGAAATGATATGCCCGCGCGCTGCAGCGGGCTTATAAAACAAATGCATTTAATAGTATTATAATTGTGAACCAGCGCTAGATAAGTAATAGAAACTAAAGGTATGATGGAACAAACATTTTATGATGAAAAAAAAAGTTGTGTTGGTGATCAAAATATGGGAAAACATTGCAACAATTCATAGTTGGTAGAGAATTTAGATTTGCAGCAATCAACAATGTTTTAAGGGAAAAAAAAATACAAAACTAAATTTTTAATAAACTCAATATTAAAAAAAATCGACAAATAGAATTTTGAAAAATAAAAAAATAAAATAGAAAAACTATGTAGGAAAACAATGCAGCAATCTACAGTATTTTAAAGGAAAAAAACTACAAAGTGAAATTTTTAACCAGCTTAACATTTAAAAAGTAAAATCAGCAAAAATAATCTTGAAAAAGAAAAAGAAAAAATAAATGCCAAAAAAAAAAGAAAAGTTGAAAAAAAAAAGTAATTTTGGAAAAAAAAACGAAAACAAATGAAAAAGTGAAAAAAAGAAGAGGAATGCACTGTGTTTCCCCACACCATTTAGTTGTCGCATGCGTGCTGTTGCGGGCTTATAGAAACAATATCTATGATGGTATTATAATTGTGAATTAATGTTAGATAAACTAATATTTTATGAGGGGAAAAAATTATGTCAGTGATTAAGAACCTAGAGATTGGATAGAATAAATTGTGTGAAAAATATTGATATTGTATAGATATTGAAAGATCAAAGACTTACATGATTGGAGGTGGTTGCAGAAGACTGATTGTGTCATTGATTATATTTCAAAAGTAAAACAACATATAAAATATTATATCTATTTAAAAAACATTAGGAAAAAGATGTAATAACTAATTATAAACAAAACGATGCCACAACAACATTAAAGAGTTGCGTTGCTGTTTAACAGAGTTAAATGTTGTTGCATTAGTTCGTAGGGGCATGCAAAATTAATAGGAAAATAGCCTGTGAAGTTGCTTGATAAACAAAAATACTGCGTGTCACCCTATTGATGGAGATTTCCTGCAAATGAAGAAGAAACTTGCATTATTAGTGGTCAAATGAAGGAAAAAAGTAGAAAAAACGAAAGGGAAGGTGGAGATAATGTGCTGCTAATTTGTAAAAAAAAGAAGAAGAAGAAAGTAAAGTTTAAAATGATAGTAAAGAAGCTAGAAACTAAGGGCATATGATTTTCATAATTAAACTTGTGTGCTAAGTACCCTGCATGGGATGATCGTCTCAACAGGCTTTATGCAGATCAATTAAGGGTTATTGTTGGTCATTTGGATGTCATGGGTGCACCAGGGGTGCAAGCTGCCTCGCTTAGTCCAAGCGTTTCTCACGACATGGAAAGCTACATGAAGAGCAGAGATGACAATTTCCTGCAGCTTATTCAAAATTCAAATCCCTTTGATGCTCAACCACCTATGGTATTCTACCCTGAGCAGAGTTCTCATTTGACCAACTTACTGGAGAGGAAGTATAGCAATGGCTACTCAACAGACTTGCAGGTTTACTATGAACCAAGGCCTTTAGATGATCAGTTACCGGTCGGTTTCCAATCTAAACAGACTTCTCATGGGACTACAAGGAATGCAAGTTTTTAGGAGAGCAACAATGGCAACTGCTATTCAACAGACCTGGAACTTTACTTAGAACCAAATCCATTGAACGTTCAACCACCAATGCATTTCCAACCTAAGCAGAATGCTCATAGGACTTCGTCATATTTACATGCAATGGAAGATGCGATTATGAAGATGGTTTGTGATCAGAATACCAGCGATGAATTTGGTTGTAAGCTGTCTAGTAGTAGTAATATGCCTTATGCTAACCGCACATCATGGATGTGGGATAATGTATGGTTCAACAATGTTGATTCCTCAGTGAGCTATAATAAATTGTAACACCAGCTATAAAATTTAGTATAAGTGAAGAAAGAATAATGAATGTTTTCTATCAATTTATTATTGTTGTTATTTTTAAGCTGTGAACATTTCGCAAATAATTTTGTTGGAAAGAATTAATTTAATCCTTTTTTTAAATACATATCCAGCAACTTTGTGCTGTTAGTTCTATTTAGCACAGTTTATGTTAAGTGACTAAAATTATGGGTTGATCTGATTACCAATATTTTTTAAAAACTGCATCTTTATCTACAGTAATAGGAATGTTTAGAGGAAATATATAAAAATAGGAATGTTTAGAGGAAATATATAAAAAGTGACAAAAAGACAGGACTTTTTAAATATGTTTACAAAAGTTATTATGAAATGCCTATTTGTTTGTTTTGAGTTGTAACAATGGGTTATATGCTTCATTAGTATCGACTGCAGACAAATAATTGTGAATGCTAAGAATATCATTTGCGATAAATTATTTGTTGTCTTCAATTCTCTCTCTTATGGTATTATGATATTTAAAAAAATATAGCAAGAATTTTTGGAACACCAGTTGAAGAAGCTCTTTCGTATTGTTCATGGACAAATAATATGCTTCAGCTGCACACATATTAACTTAGCTTTTTGAACTAAGCTTTAAGCATTAATATAACTGGAATATGGATTTTGAGAATGTACTTTTATAGATTTGGGTGAATGGATGAACAACGAAATAAATAATATGAAGTAAGATATGTGTAGACAAAAAAGTATAGTGAAAAAGATATAAAGGTAATAATGAAAGAATAACCAAAGGTAAAAATTCTTCCTAGCTGCAGAAGTTTGGAGGGGTGTATTTTTACATTTTTATTATTGTACCATAACACCAAGATTTGTACTTGTAGTTTGAACCCGTAAAAGCACAGGCAGATTGAAAATCAAGCCAAAGAAAATTGGAGGATAAAAAAGAACTGGAATCAACTCCCAGTACGTCAATTTCCTAACATCAATCAACTAACTAAACTGTAATTAATTAAATAGCAACTTGTAGAAATGTAATATGAATCTGGGAGACTGAAAAGATACTATAAAATTAAAAAAAAAGATGCTAAAATTTAAAAACACTGTACAAAAGAAACATGTAAAGAAATGCATGTGGTTGTTTGAAATTAGCATTAATCATTTAAATGATAAAAGTGTAAGATAAATTAAAAGGCAACTTAGTTAAAATTACCTAATCACGGTGTTGTTTGAAAGGGCGTTGGCGTTTGCTTGGTGGATCATTTGCCTCAGCGATGGTTGATGTATCACGGTCAAGTGGTGTGAATCCAGCTTGAGGATCAGCCACAACAGCTATTGCAGAGCTGTTGATCCAAAATAAATTAATAAGTTATGTATCTGCTACTCATAAAACCAAAAGAAACAATGAACATTGCTGAAATTGAAAGGCAACAACTTTTAAATGAGAGAAAGGAGCAGTTTGTCACCTTTGAATAGGCGTTTCATCTTCAAATAGCAACTGTCTTTTGGCCTGTGATGGAAAAGGACCAACCATATATGGTTGCTCTGGGGACATTTGTAGCTGTTGTGAGAAATTAGCATTAGTTTTAGATGGTGGAACAGGTGTTGGTGTTGTTGGGTCTAATGGAGAGGCAACTTTAGAGGATGATGAAGATGCTTGATTATTAAGAGGAACATCAATAATATGCAGCTCTGGTTCATCAGGCAAGGGGGGAGCCTCAACAGTTACAATGTCGTCAAAAACATTGGTAACAATGATGTCACAACGGTTAACAACTGAGCGAAAAGCTCCAAACCTCAGCTGGAAAATCTTGTCCTTGTTTAACTTTTCAATCATCGGAGGTGGGATGCAATTAATAAACCCTTTGTCATAGAGATAGCAATGGGCAGAGGAGCCAAAGAAGTTTTCAGCAGTTTTTCCAACCATTAGAAATGTTGCAACATCATTGCCATCAGTCACAATACAATCAACTTTAAACCTGATAAAATGTTTAGAAGTGAGATAAATAAATGTAACATATTGTTAAAAAGATGCAAAGAAAATTTATAATTTAGTTTGAGACATGAAAAGCAATAGAAAAGAGCTCTTAACCATGGAACCGGCGTTACTTCATTGTGTTCAATGCATCTAAAAATTGTGCCTTTGTCAGGCAATGATTTTGTGCATAAAGGGCAGCTTTGATACCACCATCCTCTATGAAGATCATAGTCAGCTATGGAAGCTTTGCATGTAAATCTTTCGCTCTACATATTATTGAGAAAAAAATATAGTTTGATGTGTATTTATAAAGATCAAAGTAAAAGAATAAGATTACTGTTGACATACTTTGTGTTCATATGGATCCATACAAAGAATTTATTTGATAGTCTTCCTGTTTTCATTTATTTGTTGTTCGATGGATCTAACGGCATTCATGGAAGCAGGGAGTTGATAGACCTCAACCGACAGCTGATTATAGCTGAGAATAGAAGTAGTTTTATGTCAAAAGGAAAAAATAATAATTGAAGAAAATAAGCGAGATTAAAAGAAAAGAAAAAGAGCTAGCTTACTGATGCTTATATGGAAGAACCTCAGGAATTTCTGGGTTCAAATACCATAAGGAGGCAACAGTGCTAGCAAGGTTTGGTTTTCCTGCGAGTAAAAGGAAGCAAATTGATTTAAATTATTTTAAAATAAGTTAAATGATGCAACGTGCAAATAGATGGAAGGTGCACTTAAGAATTGCAAAAATTTGAAGGGCAATATTTGATAATACAAACCTTTAAACTCAGTGACTCGAAAGCCAGCAAAAACAACAATAATTGGATTTGTGTGTTCATGCAAAACAGAATCATCAAAGCTTTTAGCAACGTCGCCCCAAAGAGTTATCCTAAGTTCATCGCCCCTGCACAAAAGATAAAAAGTAAAAAATAAGGCTATTAAAGTTGTTATAGCAGATAGAATAAGCCAAACCTGATATTTTCAATGATAAACTCTTTCTTGTCTGTTATGTCTTGACCCCGAACCAACACTTGCTCAAGTGGCTGAATAGCTTTTAATCGACCGAGTACATCTTATGATTAAAAATTTTAAACGTGTTAGCAATTTAAAAACCAAATCTAATAAGGTAATTAAAATGCATCATGAATTTTTTTTTTTGTTGTTCATACCAGTGAGTGTTCTTGATCCCTTTCCTTTAGTCAACAAATGTGCAAAGTCGATGAAGTTAAAGTAATGGCGTGGTACTTGGGGTGTCAGTGGATTAAGCCTTGCAACTTTTGTGTCAGACTTAAGATCAATAACGGCTTCGTGGGCAACAACAGAGTTGGTGTATCTATTTTCAAATGTATAGAATCCGCTGATTTGGTAGTAATCACCTTCAATGATAGAAGTAGTAAACAACTGTATATCCTTGCCTTTAGCTGAGCCCTGTATTGCGTTACCCTATGGAATCATGATGAAAACTATTATAAATGAGATAGCATTAAAATTGAGCACAAAAAACAAAGTATAAAGCTAACAATGATTCATTAGTCATATAAAATAAAAATTATTTGACAATTTTGAGTCATATAATTTATTATATTATAAAATATGAAATATATTATAATGATAATTAAATTATAATTAGAAATTGAAGTCAATTCTTGCTATAGTTGTATTACACATTGCTGTCATCTTTTTAATTAATAAAATAAAATGAATACATTTTACAAATAATTCATTAAACCATGGTTTGTGCGTCATGTTATTTTTTAAACCTACACCACTGTTATGTTTGTTACAAAGGGTAAAAATAAAATATAGGCGTACCAGAAGCTTTGTTTTGTAAAAATACTAAAAGGTTATTTAGTTGAAAAAATAAAAGAAACATTTGATGATACCAAATGGATAACACTTAAGTTTTTTTTTTGTTTTGGATTCAATTGTAAAAACAGTGTTCAATTTGAGATTAAAGTTTGTAAAAATTAAAGGGTAAAGATAAGGAAGTCTATTGTTTTTTATTTAGTACATGGAATCCTGTGGACAACCTTTTGTAATAAAAAACTACTCTAATGTGTTTTGCAATAGTAGCTGGTATAATATAATATTATTTTAGATTTAAAAAAGTACACAGATCGGAAATATATTATAATCATTTTATTATGCAATGGAATTTTTTTAAAAGAAATTAGATTCTCATGAATAGATTTGCATAGTGCACATCATTGTAAGCTAAATGTAATCCAATTACCAAAAATAGAGCTCAAACGACAAAACTGTTTAGACTCTAGATGATGATTATCCAACAACTTATTAGACTAATTAATTAGGTTTTCAGGTTGTGTTTAGTGTTAAGACAGGGGTGACCAACGTTGTTCAATAATGGTAAAGACAGGTTTAAAAAGAATTAAATCCTATATTAAGAATGTAAAATTTAAAAGGGATTCAATGTAGAATCATATATTAATATAATGTAAAAATGCAAATTTAAAAAAAAAAATAGAATAAAAAATAGCAATTCTATTTTTTGTGCATCTATAAATGATACTCGGTCGAAACGTTTTCAAAACAGTAAAGAAAATTGAAAAATAGCTATGAAAACCAAAGTGCAAAAGATGAGCTTACCATGTTATCAGCAAATAGGCAATTAAAACTACTTGTTTGACCATTGAGCTTAGGAATCCAAACACGGCAAACTCTAGCACGAAGGGATGTGTAAAAGGTGTATTTTTTAATGTTTTGGATAGACAGCGCCATGATCCTGAGAGGGAAAAACAATAAATAAAATAAGAACTAATGATTTTAAATTTGAAAGGAATTTAATTTACAATATACCAATAACTATAAAATGCTACAAATGCAATGTAAAAATGTGAAGTAACGTCTTACAAATGTATTAATGAGGCTAATTAACAGGCGAGCAAACAAAGGGGGGAAAAGAAACACTTCTGAAGGCAAAGTTGAAATCTAATCATCTGTAAAAGAGCGATGAACAAACAATAAGTGATTAATTGATGTGTTTCAGAGCGTTAGAAAAAAAGGCTTCAAAAACAACCTCTAGGAAGAGCGTTTATAATGTCTTTATAGACAATATTTTTTGCATAATGAGAAGGTTCCCCTTGATTATTGCATGAGATAATTTTTAAACCCTTTCTTGAAGTGACTCTTGAGAGAGCGACATAAAGCTGGCCATGAGTAAAGACTTGTTCTTTAAGAAAGACTCCAACAGTTTTTAATGATTGGCCTTGACTTTTATTTATTGTCATTGCGTAACACAGTCTTAAAGGAAACTGACGTCTTTTTATCGTAAACGGACACCTTCCTTCATTTATTGGAAAGATAATTCTTGGTATAAAAACTCTATTACCAATATTAGACCCAGTTATTATCTGTGCTTCAATGACTCTTGCTGAAAGCTGTGTCACTATAAGTCTTGTCCCATTACATAAACCAATAGATGGGTTGATATTTCTAAGCAACATGACTGGTGTTCCGATTTTCAAAGCAAGTGTATGAGATGGCACACCATTGAATTCAAGTTGGTTGATATATTCTGTTGGATATAATGAATTGGCAATGTCAGTCTCTCTTGATGATGTTGAAATAGAATCTGTGCTAAGATAGATATGTTTGTCGCCCGACGTCATAGCAAGTACAAAATCATTAATTTCAGCAACTGTTGTGTTTTTCGGTGTTACAATGGCTCTTTCTCTAAAATAGCAGGGGTCCATTTGAGGCTCAGAAATAGATGGATAAATTGCTGAGACAATGGCTGGAATTGGATCACATGAAGCATGAAGGAGTAGATCTGAGGGAATACTAATAAAAGAATCATCTAACTCACCAGAGAAAGGTAAATCAGAGATATCACCATTACCAATGCTTAAAATCCACCTAGCAAATTCGCTGATTTCAATTCTTTCTTCAGCGGCTAGACCATGAGTAGAGAGGCGCATGTTTTCTGTAAGAGTTAATACAGTAAATTTAGGCCATAAAGCTAAGCTGCTTAGAGAAGCATTAATTATCTCTTCTTTTGTTCCACCAGGAATAACTGGCAATATTTGGCGAAAATCACCACCAAGCAAAACTGTTTTACCGCCAAATGGAAGATCTCGACTACAATTGTCACACCCTGAGAGGACATCACGCATTGAACGGTCAAGGGCTTCAAAACAACACCTGTTATTCATTGGCGCTTCATCCCAAACTATAAGAGAAGTTATTTCAAGAAGGCTAGAGAGATGTGTGTTTTTCTTGATGGCACATGTTGATAATTCATCAACAGTAAGTGGGATTTTGAATCTTGAATGGGTTGTACGACCGCCTGGCAATAAAAGAGATGCAATACCGGATGAGGCCACAGCAAGGACAACTAACCCCTCAGATCTGATGCGATTGATGATTGTATGCCATAAAAAAGTTTTACCAGTTCCTCCATGACCATGAACAAAGATTAAACTTTGTTTCTTTTGAAGGACAGCTGCAACAACTGAATCATATATTATTTTCTGTCCATTGTTGAGAAGGGGGAGATTTACTGAATGTTGACTCTTAAGGTCAGCAAGATCATAATTAAGTTCTTCTCTTAGAAGCTTGTTCCTAATTTCAATTAACAATTGGCCATTGGGCATTGGCAATTTATGATCTTGAAGTGTTGTTGCAGCATCATTGAAAAGTTGTTCAAGCTCATATAACACATAATTTTTAAGCTGATCATCAGATAAAATCAAATTTGGCATTTTAAAAGATATTCTCAATCTATAAAGGATGTCATCGTGCATTGAATGCCAAAACTGATTGAATAAAACCAAAGGATCAACAATTTCACAAAATAAAACAATGCTGACAAAAAGTTGTCTAAGTTGTGGAGATGTTGCAGTTGCGATGGCTTCACAAAAAGCCTCAGACCATTCTTTATCATCGCCTAAAAGCCCATATGCTTTGCAAGCAAGTTGAAATGTTGGATAAACAATCCCATCAACTTTTCTTAAATCAACAAATCCTATTGGCCCTTTAATATGGTTTAAAAGCAATCGTAAAAAATAAAGTTCCCCGGCAGCAGGATGTATATATGTTAAACGCCCAAGGCTAAACCCCTTTGATCTTGTAATCCATTCTTTTTGTCCAGCATCCCATACATACTTGCTTGGAAATTCTGAATAGCAAAGTTCTCGTGCATTAGAATCTTTCTTGTTGCATTCGAACCATTCAGTAAGCATTGTTTTATTAATACTCGGCCTTTTAAGAACAGAATGGAGAGACTCGCTACCTGAGAAGACAACATTTTGTTGAAAAGGCAAATGAACCTGAAGTCGTTCAACTGGAGGGTTTCTTGAATGGATTGGAAATTGGAAAAGACGCCAAACAGCTTCATAAGGGCAGATAAAACGACAATTAAAATATGCTTGTATCTCATCATTTGTTTCATTTTGGAGCACCATACGACATCTATCAGACCCTTTGTTGACATATTTAAATAGATATTTGATGAGCATTGATTGACAGCATATCTCAACATTTATATGTGCATTATACCGCATTAAAAGTTCTTTATTGTATGGAACAATATAGTCATTGCAAAGCATTATTCCATCCTTGAGAACAAAATTATTGTGGCATTCACGTCGCTTATAATAAACAAACCCATTCTCACCAAAAACAGTTGAGTCTTTGAATTTTTTTGGAAATGACTTTGCACATCTACATTCCAACATGCATTGTGCATTCGGCTTTGCAACGCCGCATGGACCATGTATCATGAACTTAGAGACAATTTCATGACATAAAGGATCAATATTCTTATCTGGTATTTCAGCAGAAACAATCGAGTCAACATCATCAGCAGTTCGACATTTAAATTCAGAGGCAAGCCAAACCAAAATATGTGCATGTGGAAGCCCTCTCTTTTGAAACTCAATTGAGCATACATCTATCGAGTTGCAAAATGAAATCAAATAAGAATAAATAAATAAAGATATATATGATGAGAAAGAAAAGAAATGGGTAAGGCTTAATTACCAGCAATTGTCTTGCCAAAAGGGACACCAGATTTGATGAACTTCAACATATCAAGAACCTTTGCTCTAAAAATACGTGTGATTATATCAGGCTTGTCTTCATGTTTATAAAGTCTGCCTTTTTTAAGCTCTCTTCGGATTTCAGGCCAGCTTGTATTGCATGTGAATGTGATGAAAAGATCTGGATTTCCATATGCCCTACAAATGGCCATAGCATCTTGGTAATTATTTATCATGTATCGCGGGCTACCAGTTAAAGAAGAGGGGAGAATAATTTTCCCTGTCTTGGACCCTTGAATATCCCCTCTAAGAACAGCTTCATTAATGCATTGATAGAGTTCAGTCCGAAGATCATTTTGGTTCATTCTAATGTAATCAAGCCTGTCTTCCTCAACATTGGTAAACGCATCAACTAAAAATTGTTGGTAAAGACGACCGCCTTTTGTAATAGTGTCTTCACCATATTCCCTTTCATGAATAAGATAGGCATAAAAAGCTCTCATCGGTATATTTTGACGTCTTCTAGGAACCTGATTATCATGGTTGGCAAAACTAATATTAGTTCGATAACCATCTTCACCAAATGGAAAAAGAAGAGGATACTGCAATGACATAAATTTTGGATGCAATTTAGAGATTCTTTGTAAAGTCCCTGAAGAACTTTCAATAACAATATCTCGTTTTGAACGATAATCACCAATATCTCCAACAATCAAGCCACCAATATCATCTGAAGATGGGTCATTATACTGTCTTGAGTCATGAGTTCTTTGACCAAGCAACCGTAGTTTATATCCAGGATTGTCAGACATTGACAGCCTTTGCGAAGCATGACGAAATAAGCCAACTAAACAGTTAGTTGAATTAAGCATGTCAATAAGATCCTTGACAACAGATTCATCTAAAGTTGAAGCAGAGCTCCCATGTGGAAACGGTGCTAGTCGATTTGCAACTTCATTTGTAGTGTCATAAATATAAAGCTGAGCAAACTTTGGAGTCTCTCCATCAGAAGGCAAAAGAGAACCCATTAAATGATGACAATGGCCATTTATCTTAAAAACATAGGGCCCAGGTCGACAATTAACTGAGTGATCTATATTAGCCCCCATGGATGTAAAAGCGAACATAGAGTTGTAGGCTCGAATATTTGTGCGGAATTTCTTAGAAGCTTCACCAAATGCAGGGTCCAGGAGTTTATCAAGAACATGAGGCGTCGATAATGGTCGTGGAAGCCTAATCTTTCCACCAAGACAACAGAGTGAGAATTGTGGATTGGTTTTGGTTGAGCGTGCAAGCTTCTCATCAAGCCAGAAAAAAGCCTTGCAATGAGAGCATTTGAATGTTTTGTCACCAAAGTCAATGTACTCATTTATACTTCCTAAGAAATAAAAAATGAGTCAAAGAAGATGTTAATGGATAACTAAAACTCTTATAATAAACAAAAAACCAAAAGAAAAAAATAATTAAAAAACAAACTTTTTCTTTTTTTTTTATATGAAGCTTGCCCAATCATTAGTTGCTCAACTGCAGAAGCTGTAAGTTCATGATCAACACAGGTTGAACCAGAAGCACCAATACTATCAGCGTATGATAAAGTTGATGATTGTAATGAGTAAGATTGATTGTTTGTAGAAGCTAAACAATCATGATCTTGCCGGTTTTGAGAATACAATGAAGGTTGAGAACGTGAGCTCTCTTCTTGATAAAAATTTGAGAGCTGAACATTGGAAGGCCCAGGATCAAGATTTGTAGCTAGCCTTGATGATCGTGTCAACGTACCAACTGAGCAAATATAAGTTTCATTTTCTTGTTGCGATGAAATATATGGAGAATCTTGCTCATTATTAATTGCATATGATGATTGCAAGCATTGTCGTCGAGTAGTCATATATGTATAAAATCTAGTTAAAAAAACAAAACATTGGAAAAAGCTTAACATGAAATTAGATAAAGAAATGGTGCAAGGAAAAAGCGATAATAAAACTGAGTTAAGACTTAGAGCAGAAACACTGACATGATAGGTATAAAATCAATAATTGAAGTTGCATAAACGTAAGGGTTTTATATTAATTAGAAAAATTTTGTTTTTTTATTTAATTTTTTAATATTGCATTTGCTTTTTATTTAGTTATCATACTTTTATAACATAGATTATATATCCAGCGGGTTAACTTAATTGACTCTTTTTTTTTTATAATTTTTTTTTCTAATTGCATCATTTATAGTGGCCTGATTTACAATTAGATTTAATGATTAATTCATTTTTACTTTGCATTATATTATCTTGATCTAATGATTTGAGAATAGTGTTCAAAATATAGACCTGAATTGACTTGATTTTGTTTGTGTTTTTTTTTCTAATTCCAGCAGTCAACACTTGGTTCATTCCATATGTTCTGATGGTTCCTGTTTTGTAGCATGTTTACTGCTTGATCTTTATTTATGGAAAAGCTTGAATAAAGTCGTCTTCTTTTTCAGCTGAGGACTGCTAGGGAAGCATTAAACTTTGGACTTACAGGAAGTGTAATTGGAGCAATATCAACAACAGGCGTTGCCTAGAAATATTCAAGGAGCTTGCATATTAATTAGAAAATTTTTGTTTTTTATTTAATTTATTAATATTGCATCTGCTTTTTTATTTAGTTATCATACTTTTACAACATAGATTTTATATTCAGCGGGCTAACTTAATTGACTCTCTTTTTTTAATTATATTTTTTTTCTAATTGCATCATTTATAGTGGGCTGATTTAAAATAAGATTTTATGATTAATTTATTTTTACTTTGCATTATATTATCTTGATCTAATGATTTGAGAATAGTGTTCAAAATATAGACCTAAATTGACTTGATTTTGTTTGTGTTTTTTTTTTCTAATTCCAGCAGTCAACACTTGGTTCATTCCATATGTTCTGATGGTTCCTGTTTCGCAGCATGTTTACTGCTTGATCTTTATTTATGGAAAAGCTTGAATAAAGTCGTCTTCTTTTTCAGCTGAGGACCGCTAGGGAAGCATTAAACTTTGGACTTACAGGAAGTGTAATTGGAGCAGTATCAACAACAGGCGTTGCCTAGAAATATTCAAGGAGCTTGCATATTAATTAGGAAAAAAAATTTTTATTTAATTTATTAATATTGCATCTGCTTTTTTATTTAGTTATCATACTTTTACAACATAGATTTTATATTCAGCGGGCTAACTTAATTGACTCTCTTTTTTTAATTATATTTTTTTTCTAATTGCATCATTTATAGTGGGCTGATTTAAAATAAGATTTTATGATTAATTTATTTTTACTTTGCATTATATTATCTTGATCTAATGATTTGAGAATAGTGTTCAAAATATAGACCTGAATTGACTTGATTTTGTTTGTGTTTTTTTTTTCTAATTCCAGCAGTCAACACTTGGTTCATTCCATATGTTCTGATGGTTCCTGTTTCGCAGCATGTTTACTGCTTGATCTTTATTTATGGAAAAGCTTGAATAAAGTCGTCTTCTTTTTCAGCTGAGGACTGCTAGGGAAGCATTAAACTTTGGACTTACAGGCAGTAACCAAATGAAACTTGTGTGGCCAATAAAGAAATTTTTAACAGAACCTAAAATATATGGAGAATCTTGCTCATTATTAATTGCATATGATGATTGCAAGCGTTGTCGTCGAGTAGTCATATATGTATAAAATCTAGTTAAAAAAACAAAACATTGGAAAAAGCTTAACATGAAATTAGATAAAGAAATGGTGCAAGGAAAAAGCGATAATAAAACTGAGTTAAGACTTAGAGCAGAAACACTGACATGATAGGTATAAAATCAATAATTGAAGTTGCATAAACGTAAGGGTTTTATATTAATTAGAAAAATTTTGTTTTTTTATTTAATTTATTAATATTGCATCTGCTTTTTTATTTAGTTATCATACTTTTACAACATAGATTTTATATCCAGCGGTTAACTTAATTGACTCTCTTTTTTTAATTATTTTTTTTTCTAATTGCATCATTTATAGTGGGCTGATTTAAAATAAGATTTTATGATTAATTTATTTTTACTTTGCATTATATTATCTTGATCTAATGATTTGAGAATAGTGTTCAAAATATAGACCTGAATTGACTTGATTTTGTTTGTGTTTTTTTTTTCTAATTCCAGCAGTCAACACTTGGTTCATTCCATATGTTCTGATGGTTCCTGTTTCGCAGCATGTTTACTGCTTGATCTTTATTTATGGAAAAGCTTGAATAAAGTCGTCTTCTTTTTCAGCTGAGGACCGCTAGGGAAGCATTAAACTTTGGACTTACAGGCAGTAACCAAATGAAACTTGTGTGGCCAATAAAGAAATTTTTAACAGAACCTAAAATATTGACATTCCTGTATAGACTTGTAGCAAATTTGTTTTCTTTTTTTGAAAAGAAAGCAAATCAAAGTTCATCAGACTTAGTTAAGAAAAAAAAATATTGAATTTATTACCTGAGTCATCATTATCATTATATGTTGACGATGACAAAAACCAAGTTAATTATTCTGCTAAGGCTGGCATAATATTCTAATTTGTTAATATGCTAATCCAGCAACTGATTAGAAAAAAAACGATTCTAGCCATAGAATCCCAGCAGTTAAATTGCACAGCACACTGAAAAGAACACCAAGCAGCGAAAATAATGGTGTATAAGGTGACTGACCGAAAACAGCATTTGTGATACCTCAATAATTAAAATGGCAAACCTAAAAGGCTAAGGTTTCAAAGTTGCGTGGTGGTAAATCTTCAGTTGGTTTATTTTATATTTTTTTTTATCTTTCTCATAATAAAGTAGATGCCCACACGTTATAAAATCGAAAGTAATCCAAGAAGTGCAAGCTTGTATACATCCATCCAACCTCTTCTTTCATTTTTGGGCTACCTACCCAATTGGGACTTTGTGTAAATTTGTGTCCAAGTCTACAACTTAAACAACACATATTCATAGTCACGTTATTATTTTGGTCAAGGAAAAAGCTCTTGAGTTAATAAAATAAGAATTTTAAGGATTCAAGATGCATTAACAGGAAAACGGGATAATTGTAATATTGATATATAAAATTTATATTTTTTTCTTAATTAATTATAATAATTTATATTTTTTGATTTAAATATATTAATTTTTAATTTTTAATTAAATACTATTGTTCACTTTCCATTATAATCATGTCTTAACAAAATTAACACTCACCTTTTCAGCCACCTGCATCGATGTACATGGGTGGAGATGTGGAAACAATGAGGTATATTTGTTTAGTTCTCTATTAGCTAAACAATTCTTTTAATATAAAACAGTTTTGAAGAGGGTTTGGACTAAGAAACTTATTCAAGGTTGACATCTAACGATTTTTGTGTATTTGTAAATAAACAATTGTAAATTGTTGATTAAATGTTATCTGTTGCTGCATTTTTTTCAGTTATGAAAGCCAGCTTTAACGAAATACACAGTGTTGGATTATGCTAATGACTCCATCAGCTCCTTCATTTTTTTCAATTATGAAATTTTTTGACTAAATGTTATATATTTGATGACAGCGTAAAGACAAATAAATGAATGACTGGAATCAAAAGGGCAAGCCATGAAAAGAACAAATATAAATTGCAACATAAAGTGGCTAAATAAATAAAGATGGGAATCCAAAGCACAAATTCAACAACCATCAAAAGGGAAGAAAATACAGCAGATACAATTTTGAATACAAACTCCTAGCAAGCAAATGGAAAAAAAGGGAAGCTGGTTTCACAGTCCAACAAACGAAGAAAAAACACAACCATTAATCTTATAGACCAATAATACATGCACATACCAGTAGCGTAAACCAAGCAATCCTTAAGGTGAATAAAGTAGCCACACAGCAACCCAACCGAAAAGAAGGCTAAAAACAGCTGAACAAATTTGCTGAAAACAAAGGGACCACACAGATTAATTATGGATGCATAAGAAAACAAACGATAAAATAATAATAAGAGAGGCAATGGAAAGAGGGGAAAAAAAACCTAAACTGATGGTGCAACAACCAGCAACAGAGGCAATGGAGAAAACATAAAATGAGAGGACAACAACTGGTAGGTAAAGAAACACACAGACCGGAAATAGACAAAGCAAAAGAAAAGGCATTTGGTTGTGAACTAAAAAAAACAGGGCATTTTCAGTTTCTAGTTACACGAAATATAAAGGATAATTGCTGCACAAAAAGTAAAATCTTATCTCTAACCAACGTGATTATATTTCCCATGCAAACCAGAAACCAGACAGCCCTCCTCCCAATATAAAGACAGCAAGTAGGATGCATTTTGTGACAGCAAATAGAAATTTAATGCACATTGGCCCACTAATTTAATTAACAATGCAAAACCAAAGAAAACAAAGACATGGCTGCCAGCAAAAAGGACAACATTTAATGCACATTGGCCCACCAATCTAATTAACAATGCAAAATCAAAGAAAACAAAGACATGGCTGCCAGCAAAAAGAACAACATTTAATGCCCATTCGCCCACCAATTTAATTAACAATGTAGAAGCAAAAGAAAAGAAAGGCATGCGTCGACAACTGAAAAAAAACAGATATGCGGGCTGAAGCAACTGTTACAATCCACAGTTGCATGAGTCTGAATGAACAAGAAAACCACGACATGATTTAGTTTCTTTGTTAATATATATATATATATATATATATATATATATATATATATATATATATATATGAGTATTTGGATGAGTTTCGTGTATTTCAATTAATTTTGTGAGTTTTAAAATTAATAATTATATAAATTTTTAATAATTTTAAAAAAAATCAGACTTATAATAATTAGAAAGTTCAAAATTGATCAATTTAGCTAACTACAAATTCTCCCTTTCGTATTGATTTATGATATTACTGCAGAGACGCCTGCTCCAGCAGAGGAGAAACGGCTTTCTACATGGAGAACTGACGCACTTGATGACTTGGTGCTTGACCTGAAACATGTCACAGATGCACTTGAGAAGAAGGTGCGTAGATAAATTCGTATAGATTGCATTTTAGCTTCCTAAGTTTTTTTATATATCGTATAGAAAAAGTTCCTTTGAGTACTGAACTCATGGAGCATTTTCTTAAATTTAATCAAATTCAGAATAATCTCTCTACTCTCTTGTTTATTTTGTTTTTGGCAGGAGGATGAGAGAAGGAAGGAAGGGAAGGATGAAAGAAAGCGCAAATATAATGTTAAATGAGACGATGAGGTATGTTTTAACCTTCTACCATGATTATTTTACCACTGGATTTATTGTCATTCGACTATATTGGTAAATTTTCTGATTCCATTTTCAGGTCACCGTCGAGGAGATAGAGGCATATCGGATGAAAAGGATACATCGCGATGACCCGGTGAAAGATTTTTTGCACTAATAGACGCATCAGGCTTTACTTTGGAGCAAATTTTATTCCTGCGACACGGTTTGAGAACGAGGCACGTTTCTAAAAAAAAAATTTAAAAAAATTTTGTTAAAATTTAATATGTTTTGTATGTTTTAAATTGTTTTGATGTGCTGATGTCAAAAATAATTTTTTAAAAATAAAAAAATATCATTGACATGCATTTCAGCACAAAAAATTATTTAAAAAGCAACCACAACAACAATATTAATTTAAGCTTGATTTGTCTGTCAGCTGGTTGCTGCAATCTTGAAATGCTTAATTGGAATTGTTGGTAACGAACTTCAGATTCAGAGCATTGCTTCAAACTCTAATTGTATTTTTAAAAGATGTAAATATATTAGACCACTGGGTAAAAAAGTTTAGTTTATAGTATAAAAAAATATTTAAGAGAAATCGAGAGTATACATTTTTAAATCTATAAAATATTATAAAAATAAAACTCAAAATAAAAATGTTTTCAACATAGATATAATAAAAAAAAATTAATATCCATACTGAACATATATTCAAGCTTGTATTATATAAAATCAAAGTCTTAACATGCATATTAATAATACAAATAAGTATACTTAAATTAAAACAAATAAACATATTCACTTATTGAAACATTTTAAAGTATTGAGACTTTTGTTGTTGTCAAAGATAAAAATTATTTGTCTTTAAAGCTTTATTGATCATCGCTCGTACAACTATGTTGTTTGGATTATGTCTTTTAAGATTTTAACACCACTATTTTGGTTTAAATATACTTTTAAATTAAGGTATTTGAACCAAAGTAAAATGACTCAATTATCTCTTAACATAGTGAGCATGAGCTCTAGATTTCTAGGAGAAAAATCAAAACATAAAAAAAGAAAGAAAATCACTTAAAATGAGGTGAGTAAGAGTGTGTAAAAATCTAAAAAATCATTGTTTAATCTTTTCATTCACCCCTTTTTATAATGGATTTTGAAAGATAAAAAATCGAAGAATTAATTCCCACATTATCAACATTTGATTAACTGCTATAGATCAAGAATTAAATATGAACATAGTAATTATAAATTTGTATTTTTTTTAGTTGAGAAAATTATCTAGATCAACAAGGAAGAGATTATTAATATTCATGAGCTAAATTAGACAAACAAGAAGTTGGCCCAAGTGTATATTTCAATTGGAAAAAAAACTTTTTTATGACAAAAAATATTATTTTACAAACTAACATTCACGCGTATGAATTTAAGCTCAAAAGTTATTTTGCCTGGAATATCTCTTTTCTAAAAGTTTAGATGCTTTTTGGACTAAATTTTAACTTTTTAACTACCCATTTTATAAACACTAGTAAAGGTTTTTGCTGCATTGCTCCTGTAGCAGAGTTTGTGTCGATGAACTGCTCTCTTTTCAGGTCTATTGGTTCAGATATTTTAGGGACTGATAGTTTAACTCAGAATAACTAATATAACAAGAATGGCTATTTAACGACAGCGACTATGTAGCAACACGACGTTCCCGTATGTGCATGTACCTTGTCTGCGGGAAGCAACTTTCAGGCGATATTTCATTTGTTTTAACTGCAATGGCTTTAATAGAGAGAAATTATGACTATCTGAAGGTACTTAAAATAAGTTTTTTACTCACTCCTTGATGACAGAATTCTGCGACTCCAGACACAGAAATCAAGTGTCCTGTAACTACCAAAGAATTCGCATAAAGTGTTTTTGGAATCGCTTGGGTGATGTCCTGCTTCCTCTCTCGATCGAATTCCTGAGAAAATGAAGTTTGAATGAAAGAATTTCTTTGACCAAAATCAACCAAAGCAGGAAAAAGTCCTGCATACAAGAGATGTAAAACCCCGAAGCCAAGCAAGCTGAAAATTTAATCCCGCAACTGGTTAGTTCCCTCCATTCTAAGTTGAACAGATTGGAAAGTTCTCTGAACGATGCTACTTTTTTTTTATGAAATAGCACTGTACATTTCTCTGATTCCTCTCCTTGCAAACAAAGCAGATGAAGGAGCGCAATGCAATTCTCATAACAATTAATGGACTGGAAAGACTTCTTCTGCAGATTCTATTTTGCCAAACAAAACTCATAGTTCCAATCCCTCTGTTAATGCTGCACATTTGCAGTATGTGCTGCGAAATTCTTTTGGAAACCAAACAGATGAGAAATAAATGATCTATGTCTTTATATATACACATATACATATATGTATATTTAGTTTTCTAATCTTTCACTTATCTCAGCCTCTGGGAATCGTTGTCTAAGAAAGAAGAAAAAAGGAGAAAAATATGATACAATAAGATCTTCAATCTGTTAGAAATCAATCTCAAAATCAAAAGTTTTATACCTCAAACCAATTGAATACACCATACAATTTAAAGAAGATGCATAATGAATCCCACACAAACTATTTTCATATCCATAATCACACCATTCTGCAGAACATGTCTTCAATTACGAAAGAAAACAAGAATCTACCTCGAATATGTACCTAAGACGTCTAAGATCTGGTTCACGCCATCAAATTTTCCTGCTATTCACACTTTCACGCTTTGTTTTGAGAAATAGTATGAAATACCAACATAAAAATAAAGAATAAAATGACTCTCTAGGCACCCCTAGCCAACCTCTCCTCGTATTCAAGAATTGATTTCTCCTTTTGAAGCTTAATCTCTTCACGAAATTTGTATATAAATTCTTCAGCCCTCTCATCCACTGGCCGCAGCTGCGGTGATCTAGCGACAACTTCTCTCCATGCATCTTCAATGCTATACACGCTCTTCTTCCTTGCCTTGTCTTCTTTTCTTGGGACAACTTTCTCAACAGTCACAGCTTTACCTCCACTACTTGTTTCTGCATGTGCGTGGAAATGCCTGGCAGACATCAAGCTTGGTTCTGAGGCATAGAGGTTGTCTATGTATATAGGCGGTAAGGTATTATGAAGCAGAGTTTTATTGCTGTAACGATGGTTACACTGGCGGCTGCGGCCTCTTGGTTTTGTTATGGAACGTTTCTTGAAGGGAAGAAAGAGACGGCTAGAGCAATAAGCGAGGAGGCGATCGGTGTTGGTTTTGATGACCTTGACTGCTTTAGAAAGGTTGAGATCATGGAGTTTTGATTGCAGCGTCTTGGCGAAGCGTTTCAATGCCTTCTTGGCTGGTTGAAGCTTCTTTGCAAGTCTTGAGCGGGACATTGAGTGTTGAAATCCCTCAGCTACGTGCACTTATGGTCTGCTATGAAAAAAGGAGATCCTACTAGCAGAAGGAGATTTGTAAGGAAGGCTTCACTCAGGTAAACAGAAATTCGGTAAGGTGCATTGGTGTTTATGGAGCGAGGCTTGTGTATTTCCTATATATTGCTCTAGTTTCTCTATTTATTGTGCTGCAAAATGCCGCTCCTCAATCAAGGATGCTAAAAAGATTAACAAGACACAGATGGCTTTGGTAGGGATGATGGCAAGAAATTGGACTTGGAAAATGCATGTAATTTCTTAGTCGAGTGAGTCTTTAACTTTCGGCAGTCTTGGTGGCCCTATTGGGAGCAATCTTGGGTCCTAAGATTACCAAGAGATGACTTAAAGCTGGAGTCCTGTAAAAACTCCTTTTTTTTAGTGCAATGCCACTTCAATGTGGGCCCCGACGCCATTATTGTAATATAAAGTGGATAATTTCGTTGTCGATGGAAATAAAAAAAGGTGGTTGCCTTGTAAGATCTGCTAAACATGTTTCTTAAGGGTATCATGTTCTCATTTCGGAAGATAGTATAGAGACAATTTTTATTTTTATTTTTTAGCAATATTTATTTATTTATTTATTACAAGGCAAATTCATGGGTGAATTATTTACGGATGATTGGTTCCGTCAACGTTGGACTGTATTTTTCAATGGAAAGTAATTTTTTTTTCTTAGAAAAGCTCATCACATGCTACTGAAACTTTTCATTTTCACTTCCTCTGTTACCGCAAAAGTAAACAGAATTTTTTAGCGATATATATATATAATTTTTTTTAATTTATTGATATATAAAATATTTTTTAGAAAAAAATTAAATATAATTTCAAACAAAAAATACTTTAAAAAACAACTATTATTACACACACGTGTATTTAGGATTATGGTAACGGTGGCGGTTAAAAGTATTTTTGCTTAGAAATGCATTAAAATATTTTTAAATTTTTTTTTTTTTAATATCAGTATATAAAAACAATTTTAAAAAACAAAAATATTATTTTAAATAAAAAAAATTTAAATTTAAAAAATAATATAATTTACATCGCGTTTCTAAAAACACTCATAAAAATTACATAAACTGTGTTTTCTAATAGAAAGTATCATTTTAATAGAAAAACCAAGATTATACGGCAAGTGCAATTTCAAAACCAAATAGACATTTAATAAAAAAGGGCATGTTGTAGTTGTTTTCTTAAAAAGTACTTCGAAAGAAGCATCTAGAACAGCATTCAGTTGCCTGTGGTGACAAATAAAGGACATCTCATTCCAAACACCATTCACTCAAAAAGCAAAATTAATTAAATTATTTAAATCAATCTAAATAAAAAATGATTTTGATCATTTATAGGATTGTTGACGGAGAAACGAATACCACCGCGTTGGAATCCGACTTTGGTATACAATTGTATTTGAATTTGAATAATATTGTTGTTTTCTCGTTCGATAGTCGAAATGAACCTAACATGGCCTTGCGAGACATGGTCCGTCCAGCGATGCGAGGATTTCATTTCTCTCCCCTTTCCCGTACAATTTGCGAGGGCATTGCAAGACGCACGCACGCTATTCTTTCCAACTTGTAAAGACTATAAGCTCACCTTTTCCTTAATTTTAATAATTTTTGTTAGGGAAAGGCAATGGCCATTATCTCCCTAGCCCGCTTTCCAGCTTCTAGGACTCTTCAGGAAACGATTTAGACCTAAAACGAGGTCGTATTATAACAGAAATTCACAAACAGGGTGCTCTCAGCAGTATGCTTTCTTTGCAGGCGATGGATAGGCACTAATTTGTTGGACTTGTATGGCTGTATTCGTAGAAACGACCTGTCGTCAATAGTTTCAAATCGATGACACGTCGTGTCAGGCTGTCCAGTGCGTTTATCTAGTGACTTTGATTTGGGTTTGGGGTGTCTTCTATCTCTATTCTCTATCATGAAAGGTCACGAGTGAAAATCGTGTTTTATAAAATTTTAATTTTTTAATTTGAAATTATTTTTTATATATTTTTAAATTATTTTGATGAATTGATATTAAAAATATTTTTTTAAAAAAATATTATTTTCATATATTTCCAAGCAAAATTTACTTTAAAAAACAACAATTATTACAATATAAAACACTACTTAATAATTCTTGAGTGGGTAAGTTTGAGGCTTAGAGAGTTCATGCTGGCTAATTAAATTTGCCTCCCACTGAATCACTTATTTGACAAATTAAATTAATTATGCCAAGTTATTTTCTTAATCCATTTTTTTCTTCATTTTATTAGACGACAAATATACATCACATAAACTATCTCTATAAATAAGACAGTTGTACACACACACACGTATATAATAAATGCCGAGAACGAGTAGAATAGAATAGTCGTTGCTCGGCGGGACGCCTACCTAAACGAAGAAACACAAGAAAGAAAGAAAGGTCCAAGAAAACCACAAATCTCTCGGAATCTTCCCTTGAGCCAATAAAGTTATCGATATTTTTCTCCCCTTTGATTTCTAGGCCCTCGCGTTTGGTGGTGTTAAAAAGAAAACAACTACGATCTACTCTGACTTTGCTTCCTGAAATTCGAATACTAATAACAACTACTATATATTACAACTCTACATATATATATATATATATATATATATATATATATATATATATATATATATATATATATATATATAAAAGAACTAAGCAGCTGAGGAACCAAGAGGTAGCAACTAAGTAAAATCTGATGGCAAGCAGGTAAAACTTTTAGGGTTCTGGGCTAGCCCCTTTGCGCGAAGGGTAGCATGGGCTCTGAAACTTAAGGGTGTTGATTACGAGTACATAGAATGAAGAAGATATATTCAACAAGAGTTCTCAGCTCATAGAGTTAAACCCTGTCCATAAAAAGGTCCCAGTGTTTGTTCATGGCCAGAAAGTGATCGCTGAGTCATTTGTTATTCTTCAAGACTGTTTGAAAATATGCTAATCATAACAGTTTAAAGTGTTTTTTTTAAGAAATATATTAAAATTATTTTTTTTTATTTTTTTAAAATTATTTTTAATATTAATATATTAAAACAATCTAAAAACATAAAAATAATTTTTATTTTAATTTAAAAAATTTAAAATTTTAAAAAACTCGCTTGCAGGAGGCTACAAACACTCCCATAACATGGAAACAATGTCCCCTGATGCCTCAAGATCCTCACGAAAGAGCCATGATACGCTTTTGGACTAAATTTGCTGAAGAGAAGGTGGGTGATTATTGCTTACCATTCTCTTACTTTGTTTATTGCTTGATTTTTAATTTAAGTGGAGCACGTAAGTATTTCACTTAGTTTTTTCTCTCTTTCCTTTTTGTAATATTAGGACTTTATTGCGAGAAAATTCAATTAAAAATAATAAAAGTGAAGTGAGAAAAATGATGTGAGTTTCTCGTTTGGCAACGTGTGCTTTGACACGTCCATGTAATTAAGCATCCAATTAATCTAATAAAAAAAAACTTCTGTAAGAGTTTGCGTTACCAAATACCCATAAATACTCTCATCCTTTTCTTTTCTTTTTTGAGCTAGGAATCTTGAGGGGTTATAAATGTTTGAAAAAAATGTGTTTTATATTGAGCTCAGGTTTTAAGATTAGGTCCAGAGAGTATGGCGTGATGACAAAGGATTTGAGATCTGCACAGCAGATCTCGAATTCGAGTTAGGGCGTGCACCTCTTGTAAGAGCCTGGGACAGCCAGGGTTTTACTCGCTTATTTAGACCCACAAAGTGCGCTTCCCGGAAGGTGAGGTTTTCTCGAATAAAAAAAAAAGATTTTAAGATTAGTATCTAGAAATTTTTATTAAATTATTTGAATATATTAGAGCTAATAGGAGGGGTGCGTGATCACTTAATTTATGCAAGAAAATAATAATTTTGATTGACGTTAACGAACTCAAACACACACACAGATATATATGTGGACTAGACATGATCAGAATTGGGCAATAAATAACTACATTTATTACAAAATAAAAAATTAATATAGTTTATGATTTATATCTCCATGACTTCGATGTGCGATTTATTATAGCTTGGAATATATGACGCCATTTAACTTTCCTATTCTTTTTGAAGATTTTGCATGCTGCATGGAATGCAATGTGCTCCCGAGGAGAGGAAAAGGAAAAGGCAGCAAAACTAACCGTTGACGTCATAGAAAAGATAGAGGGAGAGCTAAAAGGGAAGCAATTCTTTGGAGGAGAGAGCATTGGCTACTTGGACATTGCTCTAGGATGGATGTCTTACTGGCTTCCAGTTTGGGAAGAAGTTGGGTCCATGAAGATAGTAGATCCACTCCAATTTCCGGCGCTAACTTCGTGGATTAAAAATTTTCTCGAGCATCCTGTGATCAAGGACAATTTACCTCCTCGAGACAGGATGATCATTTATTTCCTGAATCGAACCAAAGTGCTTCTAGGCCTCACGGGTGATTTCGGACTTGATGATCATTGGCTATACATGTCGAATATGAGACATCAAGAGAAGGGAACATGCGAGCCAGTTGAACTACAAATTAATTGGTGATTATGTAATATAAATTGAATAATGCTATATATGAGAAAAATTTCTTCTTTTTTTTCCTGCATTTTTTCAGAGACAAGTTACGTTTTATGTAATTTTTCCAACAATTAAATAAATGAAAATAACCATTTAGTAGGTGTCCTAGTGGTAAGAGCTTGGAATCAAGGGATTTGTTCTCCTTGTGGTTGCTAAAATGATGGTCACTGGAGGCTTACATAGTCGTTAACTTCAGGGCCTGTGAGATTAATCGAAGTGCGTGCAAGCTGATCCGGACATTGACGTTAATATAAAAAATAATAAATAAATAAATAAATGAAATTTTAGGAATCGAACTCTGAGTGGCTCTCTTCTTTTTAAACAACCTTATCTTCTTTTCTCCTATTAACATAATTTTAAAAGTAGACCGGGTTTACTTAGGATAAAGTTTAAGTCATGAATAAGAAGGAATAACCTCGATTAATCTAATTTTTTTAAAATCAAAACAATTTCTTATATATATATATATAAATAAATTAACAGGTTGAGGTTGAGTTTTGATCGTGTTTTACTCTGGGTCAACAAGAATGCATGTCGATCCTGTTTTTAACTGGGTTACATCGGGTTTTTTTCTCTCCAACCTAGAGTTCTAAATCAGTCTAGACCCTAAAAAAGTCAAGTTACAAGTTAGTCGAGTGAACGAGTCCATATTTTATAACTATGGTTAAATAGTTCCAAATGTTTGGGTTAAAAAAATAAAGATGTATCCTCATATTAGTTCCTATTTTATTATCTATTTCTCAATTAGGTCCAACCTATTTTCTTATCAATTAGGTCTTTATAATCCAATCAAGTTCTTATGTATAAAATTATTGCAAACATTTGACATAAAGTTTTACTAATTTTGATTAAAAATCACGAATTTTTATTGCATAAATTGCGCAGATTAGATGAGAAACATTGATGGATTTGGATGGAGAACTTATTGGGAATTTATGATACTTAAGGGCCAAATTGATGTAAAAACAAGCTAGAGACCTAAATAAAAATTGGTATATTTGTTGGGGACTAATAAGAGGTTATCCCAAGCATAAAAATCTACAGCATCCCAGAATAAGGCGTTGATAAGGGAAGGAGCGACAAGGCAAAAGAAGCGCCACTTATTTTCTTGGAGAAAGAAATAATGGCTTTCTCCTCCAGCACCTTCTCAACAATCCCTGCATTTCTCTACAAAAGCACTCTCCATGCACCGAATGGTAAAACAAGGCTTAGACCACCCATCACTGCTACGCTCGCAGAGAAGAAGAATACCAACGCCTTACAGTACAGGAAACTTGGAGACTCTGATCTTGAAATCAGCGAAATCACTATGGGAACTGTAAGAACATTTGTTTTCTGGCCACATCTTGTTTTTCTTTTTCGTTTGAAGTTTGTAATGAAGTAATGGTAAATGAGTTTGCCTGTTTCTTCATTTTTTTCCTGCAATGTTGTTTCAGATGACATTTGGGGAACAGAACACAGAGAAAGAAGCTCATGAAATGCTTAGCTATTCATTTGACCATGGAATCAATATTTTTGACACTGCAGAAGCAGTAAGTCCTTTGCTTAACTTTGTTACGTTCGCACTTATGGACATTCTTGACTGGGTCTCTCCAACAAATTTCTGCTTTGTAATCTTTTGTATTGCGTAATAATTTGTTTGTTTGTTTCTCTTTTTTTTGGATAAAACTATGGAAGACAGGATTTTCGTGGCTCCCTTTCTTTATTCCCACTTATAAGGGAAGTGGGCCTAACCGTGTGATGAATTTGAGCTTTGCTTTACCCATGAAGAGAAATAGCTCAGAGAGTGAAGTTCCTTTATCTAATTATTAGGTGCTTCTGTATACTCATTTTCTTAGAGAAAAGTGAAGTACCCCTTTCGTAATTTGTTGGTATAAGAAAAGTTAAGTTTCCGGTTCTTAAGTAATTCATCATCCATTTAAAATTAAATCAGTTCTTAGAGAGATGGGGGCTTCTGGACACTTTTGGTAAATGAATTGTTCTAGAACTAGGTGCTACCACTTAGTGTTTTTAGTTGATGGAATCTTCGAGATTTAAGAATTGACTGCATATAATGGGGAAAGAAATATTGAAATAGGTTTGATGTGGACTCGTTTTTAAGGCCTGCATATGAAATAGAGAAAGAGGAGATTGAAAAGATGAAATCACAGGATGCTACTTAACTGGGAGCAGTGGAAGTCAACTCAATGTCACTAATGGTAAATGCCACTCAATGCAAACAAAGATTGCTCCATACATATTTAATTTAGTCGGAGGATACCTCCATTCTGATCAGTAAATGAACATGCTAATCTTTTTTCTTTCAAACACAAAGATTGCTCTCTACTAGTGATAGATCTTAGTTTATGTAAACTAGGTTGTTACAACCTTTCAAGTATGATAAAGTTTAACTTTTTGTCAAGATTAAGAGTACTAGCTTTAAGGGAACTGAAACAAATAGAAGGAAGGCTTTGTAATCGTGATAAATCCAGTAGAAAAATAGAATCCCTGAATTCTGTAGAAGACAATTTAAAATAGTCTTCTCAGATTGTGTAATAAGCTTTGACAACTTGATAGGAAACTACTCATAAATCCTCTAGAAAACTATGATGAGTGCACTTGTTTGAAGCACTGGAATTTAGACATACCTTTTCAATGGTATATGGCGTTAGTGATGTTTCAAAATTAGTGGAGTTATACTTCTGAATTTGACCTCAGACTCTCAATATGCACAAAAGATTTAGTCCAGTGG
Source organism: Populus trichocarpa (assembly GCF_000002775.5). Lineage (NCBI taxonomy): Eukaryota > Viridiplantae > Streptophyta > Magnoliopsida > Malpighiales > Salicaceae > Populus > Populus trichocarpa. Next base: position 11,555,046 of record NC_037292.2, read on the forward strand.
AGGCAGCAGACCAAAATCTTCTAATTGTCTTTAATAAGTATGTAAAATCTGCCAAGTGAAACAAACTCCAAGCAAAGAGGAATTTATAATAAATATACCGGATGCATTTGATCAAGTTTAATAAACAAACTCATCATAAGGTTCATACTTACCTTGACCAGGCTCTCTAAATGAAATCCAATTTTTGATCCTTTGCACTTGATAATTCAGTAAAATAAGTTGTCCATCTTACAATATGAAGCCTTGAGATTGGATTGGAAAAGTAGATTTCTTCTTTTGTTGTACAACTTGGATGGATGTCGCTTTGACCATGTGCAAGCATGATAATCATGTTTCATTTAAACTTATGGGTATTGTCTTGATGGCATCTAAATCCTATTCGCATGTGCATCTAAATTAGACATAACAAATGTCCATATGAATTTTTCCCTAGGTGCGAAAAACTTTGCAGATCTCAACATCATGAGCTTCAACCTTTAGGAAAGATCTTAAATGAGTTTTCATTGTGGATGTGGTTACAAAGGGGAAAAGTAAAGACATTGCTGTTCTCTTTCTAATCCAATTTCAAGGCTTTGTTTTGTTAAGGCGATACATAGTATTTTAATGAATCATCAAGTGCCAAGGATAAAAGTTTTTTTTGTCAATTCTTCTTTGCATGCAGTTCCTTTTACTTGAAAGATTTCTCATGTTTTTTTTTTCTGAAAGACGGATGCTCCTACAAGTGTAAAAACAAATACTAAAATGAGAGCGGCCTTTGCCAGATACAAACTCAAAGTTTAATAGGAGCATCTCTAGCAAGCCACTAGACTCAACCTTTTCTGCATGTAAGATTATAAGGTCTTTGTTTTGAAGTTTCGTGTCTCTAGTTTCTGGAGCTTAGTGTTATCTGATCTGTTTTTTTTTATGGTTTTATATATCATTTGAACTAGATGCATACATTTTTTCTTGCAGTATCCTGTTCCGGTGAAGAAGGAGACACAAGGAAGAACAGATCTCTATGTTGGTAACTGGTTGAAGTCTCAACCCCGAGACAAGGTACTTTGTTAAGACACATTACTTGCCAATGTTTCCTTTTTAGAGTTCACGATAGGCACCCCTGATCAAGATTTTAAATGTTCTTTCAAATTCCAGTTTCTTCAATCTCATCAAGTACTTCAATTGATCAAAGCATGTGATTCTTTCCTAATCCTTTGCTTGAATTGCCGTGCTTACTTCTTAGCTAGTGGCAGCAGTTAATTTTCAGTATATGTCTAGGCTTCTAATGGTGCATGTTTTTATGTGTGCTACATTCAATGTCAATGGTAACTGATAATGGTGGATAAAGTTGATACAATATTTGCAGTTAAAAGCTCGAAGCAGATCCATGGTCTTAATTTATGCTGAACATTTACTCCAGAGTTGCTAATTTGATTTGTGATCATGTCCTGTGTTAATTTGATTCCTTTTGATTAATGAGTGATTTTTGTTTTTGCGGTGGTAGAATCTGGAGCTGTGGATAAATTCATGGATTTGTATGTCCGGCTTTGATTAATCACCGAATGTAAAGATAATATCATCAGTAACTTTAGTTTTTTCTTCACCACACAGCTTTCCTGGTCAACACTTGGTTGACTCAAGCTTAAGTACCTAATTTCTTAGTACTTTCAGATCAATGATATATGGTTATCTTTCATTATGCATAGGTTATTTTGGCTACAAAAGTATGTGGGTATTCGGAGAGGTTAAGTTATCTTCGTGGCAATGCTAAGGTTTTGCGGGTTGATGCTGCTAATATTAAAGAGAGTGTGGAGAAAAGCCTCAAGCGCCTTGGCACTGATTACATTGACCTGTTGCAAATCCACTGGTAACTTTGTGTGTTTTTTGTTTTTGTTTTAATGATTTACTCCCTAGCATCTGAAGTTCAGATTTCCTATGACTGGAGGTAATTTATATGATTGAACTTGTTGTTTTGACCCCAAAAGAAGATTTGCAATTACTTTGATTTAAGAATACATGATTAATTTGCTTAGAATATAAACATATGCTGATTACATTTTCACAAGATCTTTAACTGTCCTAGGATATATATTGTGGGATACTTAACTACTGAACCAGGAATATTTTTGGTTTCCAGCTACCTGGAGTCTCACACACCATGCATTGAAATCCCAATAGAACTGGGACAGCCAGTTAGGTTCTCTAGGCAGAGTAGGCATTAGTTTTTAGTTACTTGTTACATATTTATCATATTGGCTAGTCAATCATTTAAATTTCAACTTCCTATATGCTGCTGATTAATGATAGTATGAAACTACCAGATATGGTACTCCTATATGATCACATCTTCTATGAATACATCAAGAGAACTTATGGCAACAGATTTTGCTCTGCTTATATCACTGAAGAGGTTGTACTTTGTCTTAATAAAGAAATTAAGATCTGGGCGTCCCTACAGAAACCGAGTCACTGATCCTCTTATGTTATAGTTTCTTTATTTCAAAAGATTCATAATGCAATAAAAGCCAAAAGCTGGTGCATTTAAATAACAAGGACACATAGAGGAGTACCATCTAAAAGGATCCGCAACATGACATAGTATGAGCATTTTTGCTTGGCCAAGAGCTAGTGCATTTAAATGCCAAGGACAAGTAGAAGAGTACCAAAAGCTGGTGCATTTAAATATCAAGGAAAAATCAGGTATAAAATGGCTTTGATCAAGATTCTTAATGATCCCAAGTGTAAAGTCATATTTTTCCTATATTGTTGGAAACCTTTTTGTTGTGTTGGGATCATTATGCTGTAAAGTTTTATAACAGGACAAACAGTTGACCCTCCTAATTTTTTCTTCTCTCTTTACTTTCCCTCCCTGATGTCTCAACTGTTTGTCCTGTCATATCACTAAGGAATTTCTTATTATACTTGCCAGTTTTCATTCAGAATAAAAGCTATATACCAAAGGAAAACTCTCATCAAATGAGTTGTGGTTTATCTTCAATACAGGCCTGATCGCTATGTACCAGTGTTTGGTGAGTTTTCGTATGATTATTCAAAATGGAGACCAAGTTCGCCATTTGTGGAGCAACTGAAGGCCTTTCAAGACCTGATTGATGAAGGAAAGGTAACTGGTTGCTATACTTTTAACGACTTGTATCTCCCTTATGTGTTAAATACATATATTATGGCACTGTTTTTTGGATAATATGGTGAATTTATACTCTTTTCTTGATGTAATACGGTGAATTTATAAATGATGAGTGCACCAGACATTCAAGGAACACTATAAATGAAAGAAATCTTGAACTGCATTCTGAAATAATAGAAAGGGAAGAGATCACATGTTCAGCTAGTATAAAAGAAATCACTCAAACTGATTATCAATTGAAGAGACTCCTCGAAGAAAACTATCCTGCAGCATCCCACAACGAAGTTAAGAAAACTATCCTTCCTAACTTGTAAAAATTGTTGTGAAGTGAGGCAATTTTTAAAGAATCTGGACTTCTGCTCCATCTTGATGCTCCAAACAAGTGGAGACATAGCACACCTCCACTGCTTGCCTCCCCAAAATCTGTAAAATGCTTCCGAAACAAGTCATTGACACTATCCAGAAATGGAGATAAAGATCTTTGTGTTGGGGTTTTACCAACAACAAAATGGGTAGAGAGGAAGAGAGTCCCACTTACTACCAGTCTTCTAAAGTCTAAACTGCACCTAAACATCCAGGACTCACTGCTGATGAATAACAATCCATGTTATAAGCACTAATCTACTGGCCTGGGAGAGAAGATGGCTCTGACCTCTGAGTTTTCTATCTTAACACTTAGCTTAATCACATGGAGGCAGGTCTTTGTATGACTTATCCCTGTTTTATCTTGCATGAATTTAACATCAATATTTTAGTAACTGCTTGAGAATATGAATGCCTTTGAAATTATTTAGGTACGCTATATTGGTGTTTCAAATGAGACTTCATATGGAGTGATGGAGTTTGTTCATGCAGCCAAAGTTGAAGGATTGCCAAAGATCATCAGTATCCAAAACAGCTATAGTCTGCTAGTTAGGTGTCGTTTTGAAGGTAATTGGTTACTGTTCTTCATATAATTTCAGGTGGAAATCCAAAATGAAGCCCTTTCTGATCTGACACCTGCTGGAGTGAGAATCCACTTTCATTGCTGCATCTAACATAAATTTTAGAATAGAAGATCCTGTTATCTCACTCCAGCTTTTCTATTTCACTAACTACTTGTCACCTTAATTCTCTTTCTTGGGCAAGGCATTTTTGTACACATAGAACCCAATTCTTCCTCACATGTCTAGTACCATGCCCTCTGTAGCTCTAGAACTTGGTTACCAGTTCTCATCGATGTCTGCTGGCCTCATTTATCTGCTATCTGTGTTAAGTAAATTTTTCTCAATTGTTTCTCGTAGTACTTTTTTTCCAGATTTTCTTCATGCCTTTAAAGCTTCTAGAGAAACCCTTTAACGGTTTTGCAGTTGAGGCCAATGCTTTTCTAATTTCATCAATAATGCTTGGGATGCAAACTGAGCTTTGAGCAGCAAAAATAGTTTAGAGGAGGTGATTACAAGAGGAAGTTTCATGTTTCCAGACTGAAAGTATTTGATTGTTTATCAGATAACCTGATATGCACATCTTGTTTCAGTAGCTGGCTACAATGTCATGTTGCTATGCTGGGATTGAAGTTCAATGCCTCACAATTTGAATTTGTTCTCAAAATTTTAATTCCTTGCTTTTGGCTTTGATTTCATTCTAATAAATAATTAATACATGTCAAGCTGTGTTTATTCTGTCCCTTGTTTAATAAACTAATAAAGTTGGTAGAATTGGGAGTTTTCCCCCCCACTAATAAATTAATTCTAAGTTTTACTTGGAGAAAGCAATAGACAAGTTGTACTTGTTTGGATGCTTGTTTGAAGGCCAATGTAATTATGTCTCCTTGGTTATTGCAGTTGATCTCCTTGAAGTCTGCCACCCAAAAAATTACAACATTGGCTTGCTTGCTTACTCTCCATTGGGTAGTGGCATGCTGAGTGGGAAGTATTTGGATGTTAACTCCGAGGCTGCAAAGAAAGGAAGGCTGAACCTCTTCCCTGGCTACATGGAAAGATACAAAAATTCACTCTCCAGGGTATGCTATAATCTAAATGTTTCTATAGATTGCAATGGACAGTTTTGAGCATGTTTCGGACTCATTGATATACAAATGCAGAGAAAGCACGGTTGACTCTGTTGTTAGGGCGGAAGCAATCTCTGTTATGAGAAACTAAGTGGTCTAAATTCTATTGTCAGAAAAATCAGAAAAAAGTATTAGTGGCACTCTGTGTAGGGGTTGAGAACTAGTTGAATTGTTGGACTTTGTCTTTTACAATCTTGTTTTATTTTTAGTTTTACTAGACTAGTTTACAAAAACATTGCTCTTTGAGATTTTTCGTGCTCTTGGTAAAAAAGATCCTGAACAATGTCGTACTTCCACATATACACTAGAAGTCAGAGGGCAATCAAACACACACACACACATATAGAAATCCATGAGCAGGAACATTTCTCGCAGGTTATCGTATATTTAAGATGTATGACTATTTTGGAATCTGTTTTTTGACTGCATTTAGTTGATTGCTTTGAACATCAAGTTGTATCTATCACAGCTAGTTTGTTTTTGTGCTCAATGTTCCTTGCGTCTCAGGAAGCAACCGTACAGTATATTGAATTGGCCAAGAAGCATGGTCTAACTCCAGTTGAGCTTGCCCTTGGATTCGTTCGAGACCGTCCATTTGTGACAAGTTCAATCATTGGCTCAACTTCTCTTGAGCAACTAAAAGAAGATATCGATGCTATTATGACAGCCCCGCGACCTCTGCCAGCTGAACTAACTGCAGATATTGAAACTATTTTCAAGAGATACAAAGATCCGTCCATCATTTAACTGTTGTTGCCTTAAGAGTCTGTTATAATCTTTTATGCAAAATTTCCCATGTAAAAATACAGCTCTCTTCATTTTTATTTCAATACAAATTCATTTTCTTTATACTTGTTGCATCTCATATGCAGAAAGGCCACAGATCATGAAAGAAGACCATGAGGGAGTAGATCAGATGCCGAGGTTGACTCTTCAAAGATTAAACATATATTGTCATATTATCACTATACAAGCATTTATCGAGGCCAGGGAAAAAAGAACACTTGATATGAAACAATCGAGTATTAGCTCAACAAAGCTTTCTACCATTTTTTCTCCATACGTTAAGAACAATAACAGGTGTTTAATATTTATGAATTTAACAGTGCTAACTTAAATACAAATATGTTTATGCTAGCTTGCGGGTTGTCTGTCTGAGCTCGCAGGTATCTGGTTCGCGTGGGTTAATATTTGCGGGTGTTGAACACTCGTGAGTAATCATGTGCCATCAGACTTGATAAACATGACCTACTTGTATGATAAATCCTTTGAGGGTTTTTTTTTCCTTCAATGGCCGGAAAAATCTTCAATATTTTAAGAAAACCTATTATTCCATGCTTCATTTATTAAACTATATATATATATATATATATATATATTGACAATTATATTTTAATTTATATGGTTTAAAATATGAAGAAAAATGAAAAATAGTAAACAAAAAATGAAAATGAAAATAACAATTAGCACATTTGAAAAGCAGTTTAGCCAGGCAGGGGACGTGGCGGCAATCAAAGAAGCGCGCCAATATCTGACCCAATTGCTTTTTAGCTACAAAACCACCTTAACAATGTGACACGCTGCTTCCTTCCCTCCTATCTCGCCTCCACTCCCTCTCCCTCCCTCCCTCCCTCCCTCTCTCCGGTCACACAAACAAACGTTGATGTGCTTCTTGATCTGATTTTTCTTCAAGATCAATTGACAGAATCCATCTCGCTCAAAGAAAAAACTGAAAAAAAAGGAGAGAAACATCACATTCTTACATCCTGAATCAGACATGGGTCATGTTCTCTGAAATCTGCAATGTGGGTCAATATTCTTGTGATATTTTCAAGATGGGTTAATGATTTGTGCGTTTTGAATCGTTGAATGTGATCCGATATACACCTTTTTCTTTTCTTTTCTATATATATTCTTCCGCTTGGTTTTGGGCAATCTTTAGAAGGTAAAAAAAAAATTAAGGAGAAAAGGAAGGTTGATGAGAGGCCAAAGTAGAAGAAAACATATGCATCTATGAAGACTGAGGCACAGAAGTCGCCACGGCACCATCTGATGCAGTTGTTGTCGGTTGAGCTTCTTCTTCAGCAGAACTTTCAGATGGAATGGCAGATCTTGTTAATTATGGGAATCCTGAGCGTGACATTGAGCAAGTTAGTTCTTTACCCTTTCCGTTGCTTGCAGCTTTCTTTTGTCCAATGTTTATAAAAATGCAGGCAAACCAGAGGTTCAATAAAGAACAAAAAATTAAAGCAAACTGTTCATTGGGTTTATTAGGTTCAATTCACTGGCACTTGGTGTTTTCCTGGATCCCTAACATATACTGGACGCGCAAATACAGTTTCTTTTATACTTGCAATTTCCCTGCCTTTTCTGCACAATCAAGTTGATGCAAGATTATGTTGAACCCTAAGACATACCAAGATACATATTAGGTTAAGAAATTAGGAATCCAAATATGCTAATAAGCGATGATATCCCTGTAAACAAAGAGAGAGCGAGAAAAAGGTGTTTAAATTTTGTAGTTATGAGATTTGAAAAACTTGTGAATCCAATATTTGTCATTGTAGTGTTGGTCAGGTAGTTTAGAAGGTAGACAACTAAAGCTATAAACAAGAGCAAAGCTTATTGAGTGGTCTGTGGAAATCTTCATAAGTTAAATGGTTAACTGGCTCTTAGAAGTAGCCCTTCAGGAATTCTAGATGAATATACTGATAAGATGGAATAAACTGCTGCAGTGTTCTCTTTATGAAAAATAGAAAATTATAACCTTAGAATTTCTTCTGGTTGCATTTTCATCAAAGCTTTTCGTTTCTTGATGCTTTTTTTTCTTCTCTCTTAACTTTGAAGGCACTAGTTACTTTGAAAAAAGGCACTCAATTAATCAAGTACAGCCGGAAAGGGAAACCCAAGTTTCGCGCCTTCAGACTTTCTCCGGTATGTTATTTACCATTTAGCTGACATGTCTTTCAGCTTTTGCTGTGGTCCTGTGGAACTTTTTGGCACAACAGAACAGGATGTTGCGTTGTCCCCAGAATTAATTTGCCTGGAGAATTTAAAATCATGTAATAACCGATTTTCCCCTATTGGATATGTGATCGAAACTTTTCTTTTCACATAGGCTGTAAGATTTAGTTTTGTTCTCCTAAGTAGGGACATGTCTATAAGCACTGTAGATTGGCAACAGTTGTTAGAAAACTGAAAGTAAATGACAGATACAATTTAAGAAAATTTCTTTCATTATGAAATATTGGTTTCAAGGAGTATGATCAACATCACCACATTTCCTATTCAGCAAATAGTTAGGGTGCTTACACAGTTCTCACAATAAAGTAAGTATTTATCAGGTTAACCTAGTTGAGGATCCTTCTCTTATAATGTGATTCAGTCCTCCTCTTCTTGGCCTGTCGTCCTGACTTAATGTATGATCTAAGATGATATCTTGCATCAACATACTGGATTTATGTTTACAAATGAGCGTTTATCTGGATTTCCATATATCATCGAAACTGGTTATTCTTAGATGCATGCTTTGATAACTTTTTGCAGAAAAAATCATATCTTTATTTATTCCCTTGTTTCTGCAATGTCCTGCAACCTTAGCATTTTTTCTTAGATACACATTTCATGGCTAAAGTAACTTGCTCAAATATCTATATAATGACCCTCAGAATGATTCTGGTGCATCTCTCGTTACCCTCAAGGTTATAAATGATTTCAATTTTAGTGCTATTAACAGGATGAAACATCATTGATCTGGTTGTCACATGGACAAGAAAAGAACCTGAAATTGTCTTCTGTATTGAGAATCATCCCTGGACAGAGAACTGTGAGTTGAACATTTGCTTTGGGAACTAGATGTTGATATCCATTTCATTCATTTAACCTTCAATTATGTATAATACCATTGAGATTCTTATTTTGAAGTGTCAAAGTCTAGACATTGTTTGCTATGTTCTGATTTATACAGGCCGTGTTTAGAAGATACTTGCGCCCTGAAAAGGATTACTTGTCATTTTCACTTCTATATAACAACGGTGAAAGATCTCTTGATCTGGTCAGTGCCAGTAAACGTTCACTTATATTTTTTTTCAGATTTTGATTTATCTTTGTACTAGTAACAATTTCAGATCCAGTAATTACATATAAACTTTTTATCCATAGATCTGCAAGGACAAAGTTGAGGCAGAGGTGTGGCTTGCAGGCCTCAAGGCATTGATTGGAAAAAATCATAATAGACGTACAAGAAGCAATATTTCAGATGTGAGTTATCATTTCAACATATGTGAAGAGTTACTTTTGTCTTTGATACCTTCGCATGAATAACCAAACTGATTATCCGTGATAATACTTTTAGCTACTATCAATGATTTTGCAGGGGCTAAATTAACTTTTTTTTTTTAAATGATCTTTGATTGGTTAAGTCCTTCCAAAATCAATGGAACTGATTGAAGGGTAGATTTTGGAGTATAAAACTATGAGAAGATCATGGTAGAACATTTTGAAACAAATAGGATAGCTAGGAAACTCCACTATAAAGCAGCATTCTAGTCCTCTTTAAAATGCTAAGCTTATTTAAAGTACATATCTTCTAGAGCTCTATAGCGGATGTTTCTGAGGCTAGGTTCCACACCTGCTAGATAGAACTTAGAGCCCCTCATATTTGGATTTACTACTTACCTACTGATTACTAACAAGCTTACCGCCTTACAAGTTGGTAAGTTCTACCAAGAACTTGCATGACACCCAGCATCATTAATTTTTTTTCAAATACAAATCATAGTAAACCTCAATTAAATTATTTTTCTGAACTAATTAACCAGGAACGGATACTATGATAGCCATAAAGTCACATATCCATAAGATAATCTGACCATGTTCCAGGTTAGTGATTTCAAATCTTGCATGTGCATATAGACCTATGTTCAATGATGACCTTACCATGCGTGACAGTGAGCACATGTTCCCACTGCATTTAAGGGGAATCTGAAAATATACTTGCTTCTTTCTTAACTTGATGATATGTTTGTTACAGTTTATTCCTGAGGAAACCTAAGTTTGTTTCTTGATATTTTAGTTTCAGCTAACTGATGGTGAGTTATATCAAAATGGTCGTCCTTTTGGTGCAACTCTAGAGTTCACTTCAAGTCTTGCCCGTGGCAGGGTGTCTATTGATTTAGGTTCTCGTGACAATCCTTTGGATTTGAGAAGCTCAGATGTGTCAGAACGATCAAGTATGCAACTAAGAGCAAGTACTGGAGGAGATTTCCGAATTAGTGTTTCAAGCACTCCTAGCTGTTCGAGTGCTGGATCCGGTCCAGATGACATAGAATCCCTAGGTGATGTTTATATTTGGGGAGAAATATGGAGTGATGGGGTTTTTCCTGATGGGTCTGTGAGCTCAGTTCCTACAAAGAACGATGTGCTTACTCCTAAGCCCTTAGAATCAAATGTAGTTCTTGATGTTCATCAAATTTCTTGTGGTGTACGTCATGTTGCTCTTGTGACAAGGCAAGGTGAGGTTTTCACCTGGGGAGAGGAATCTGGGGGGAGACTTGGTCATGGAATTGAAGATCACTTTACTCATCCTAAACTTGTTGAGTCTTTGGCGGTCACTAATATTGATTATGTTGCATGTGGTGAGTATCATACATGTGCTATATCTACATCTGGTGACTTATTTACCTGGGGTGATGGGAGCAATAATTCTGGACTTCTTGGTCATGGCACTGATGTTAGCCATTGGATACCAAAAAGAGTTTCAGGTCCTTTAGAAGGACTTCAGGTTTTATCCATCGCATGTGGAACGTGGCACTCAGCCTTGGCAACTTCAAACGGAAAATTATTTACATTTGGTGATGGAACGTTTGGTGCATTGGGCCATGGAGATCGAAAAAGTGTTTCAAGTCCCAAAGAACTTCAGTCGTTGAATGGGCTAAAAACCATAAAAGTTGCTTGCGGTGTATGGCATACTGCAGCTATCGTAGAGGTAATGAGCCAATCTGGCTCAAACATTTCATCTAGAAAACTGTTCACTTGGGGTGATGGTGATAAGCACCGTTTGGGCCATGGAAACAAGGATGCTTATCTGCTTCCCACCTGTGTCTCTTCCCTTATCGACTACAACTTCCAACAGTTAGCATGTGGACATACAATGACTGTTGCCCTCACTACCTCAGGTCACGTGTTTACCATGGGTGGCTCTGCATATGGTCAGCTAGGAAATCCAAGCTCTAATGGAAAAATCCCTTGCTTAGTACAAGATAGATTGGTTGGTGAATTTGTTGAAGAAATTTCTTGTGGGGCATATCACACTGCTGTCTTAACATCAAGAAGTGAAGTATTCACTTGGGGGAGAGGTGCCAATGGACAATTGGGACATGGAGACACGGAAGACAGGAAACTTCCGACATTGGTTGAAGCACTGAAAGAGAGGCATGTCAAGAATCTATCATGTGGCGCAAATTTTACTTCCAGTATATGCATCCATAAGTGGGTTTCTGGAGCTGACCAATCAGTTTGCTCTGGTTGTCGACAAGCATTTGGTTTTACTAGAAAGAGGCACAATTGTTACAATTGTGGGTTGGTGCACTGCCATAATTGCAGTTCCAAAAAAGCAATGAAGGCAGCATTAGCACCAACTCCTGGCAAACCACACCGTGTGTGTGATTCTTGCTATGCAAAACTCAAAGCTGCTGAGTCTGGAAATACTTCTGCTATTAATAGGAAAACTACTGTTCCACGCCGCTCCATGGACATAAGGGAAAAGATGGAAAGGGGAGAGCCCAGGTTTTCAAGAATTTTACTCTCTCCCACAACAGAACCTATAAAATACCTTGAGATCAAGTCAGGAAAGCAAGGGGCACAATCTGAGGCTGCTTCCATAGTCCGAGCTTCACAAGTTCCATCACTTTTACCGCTAAAAGACGTTGCATTTCCAAGTTCTCCAAGTACTCTTCAAAATGCATGGAAGCCTGCTCCTCCAATAGTGCCTCAGCTGACTGTTAACTCCTCTCAGCCCGCTGCCAACTCAAGACCTTCATCACCATACTCGAGGAGACCAAGTCCTCCACGCTCTGCCTCTCCGGGATTCTCCAGGGGTGTGATTGACAGCCTCAAGAAAACAAACGAGATTTTTAAGCAAGACATGACAAAAATGCAAAACCAAGTACTGCTTCAATCATATTTGTAATTCTTAATTGCATGCTTTGTTTGACTTGTTTGCTAATCATCTCATGAATCTCAATAGAGAAAGGAATAACTCTCGTCTTTTCTATTATCCTTGTTGGCTGCAGATTAAAACTTTGAAGAAAAAGTGTGATAACCAAGAATTGGAGATTCATAATCTAGAGAACCGTGCCAAAGGAGCTGCTAAATTGGCTGCAGCAGAATCTTCCAAGTCTAACATAGCCATGGAATTTGCCAAATCCATCACAAAAGAGGTATATTTCTCTCTATTTCGATGCTGCACTCCAATTCAAATAATTCTCTCCACTCTTGCAAATGATGACACATTATAATATATATTCAACAATAACTTTGTAGAGGAAACCTCCCAAAGCCCAACTAAGTTACCAGCTCTGATATTTTTTTATCTTACATCAGGCAGAATTCAGTGTAGAAAAGCAGCCTTACTTACTGTTTTTATCTATTTATTTATTTTTGTGAAGAATTCTTCACTTCAAATTGATTTAGAAGATTTAATAGATAATGAAAAGAAGAAAGAAACAGATAAAAGAATTTGAAACAACAAGCTTGTGATGCCTAATATAAACAAAGAAATGTTTGTTGTGTTATGTTATGTAAAACACACCTGTAAATATAAGAACTAGATTGACAATATGTCATGTGTTGATGCTCAAGACATTCTTGCATCATTAGCACACTCATGCAGTAGTTACTATAACCAGACATGTTTTAACTTCTAGCCATCTTAGCTCTTTTTTGTGCAAGTTTGAACTTTCTTTTCCGTACTCATTTTCTCTTAAAACGAAAAGCTCTTTCTTTTCATTCTCCACAAACCGTTTGGCCAATTATCTATCGTTCAAGTCCTTTAATATGACAAGTTTGTTGGTACACGTTTTAGATCTTGCTAATTTCCCCATGCGTGTTACCTTTCTTGTGATTTAGTTGAAGGAGATGATGCAGCAGCTGCCTCCTGAGGGCCGAGAAACTGACACCTTGAAAGCCATTGATTCTAAAATAGAAGCTTTCCTAGAAAAAATTAGAGCATCTGAAAGTTCTTCCTTGCCAGAAAGCGTAGGGTCTGACTACCAAAATGCATCAGCATCAAGTCCTTTGACCAGTGACTCTTCTAACTTGCTGGAGAAAAGGATGGAAGGCCAAACAGATACTGTGAGAGCTACTGCGATGTCTCGTACTGATGGAAGTGTCCCTGAGGAAAGCAGCAGATCATCTGTTTCTCATTTGACAGAGGCTGTACCTAGAGAAAGCTCAGAAAACGAGTCCAGAACACCTACAGCTTCAATAAAGAGAACTGAATCACAAAAAGAAATTATCGAACAATTTGAACCTGGGGTTTATGTAACTGTCATTCTACGTCCCAATGGAGTAAAGATCTTCAAGCGAGTCAAATTCAGGTATGACAACATGGTTGATCCAATTGAACTTCATAATACTAGTTTGCAAATATATTCATTGTTGTCAAACCCTTACAGTGTAAAGCAACAAATACCATATAGAGATGGATCAAATAGTTGTGCAACTTATCATATTTTGCAGCAGTGGTTTACCATTAACTGAAACTGCACCCTAATTACCAACTATTTCATTACTGTAAGTTTCCAAGGAATTGTTAAGGTTTTTGTCTTGTATTCGGGATTTCTAAAGCCTATACATGCCACGTTGGTGGCAAATTGGAATTGCAGGCTTGAATGAACAAACTCAACCAAAATTAGAAAAATTAGTCTCCTCATCACTGGTAATGAAATGCAGACTTCGGAATAAATAAAGTAGGTGGTACAGAACAAAGATCTTTTATGCTCTGAATAACTAAAATTCATATGCATCTCAATGATCACCAGTTTCCTTCGTATTTGTGAAATTAGCAATCATTCTTGAGCTCAAAAAACAGTTATTATGATGGCTTCAATATCTTCCACTTCCTTGTCTCAATTGCTTATACCTGCCTCCTTTGTTTTCAACAGTAAAAGAAGGTTTCAGGAGCAGCAAGCGGAAGTATGGTGGAAAGAAAACAAAGATAGACTACTTAAGAAATACAGTCCACCAACAATAAATGTCAGTCTGGTTGGAGGACCATCGACCCCGGTTGGATCATCCTCTACTCCAGCTCCTACTGAGGTAAATGAGGCAGGACCACCAGAAACATAGTTTCAGAAAGTAGTCTTTCGCGGTACTAAGTAGAAAGTTGAACGTAGGATCAAGGAGTTGCTCTTCAACCACTTCATTAACAATCCTCTAGTTGTCAGTGCCCTTGTTATAAAAAAAAAACATTAGAGGAGGAATCTTCTTTTTTTTCTTCCTTCAGAAATTTAATGGTAGAGCAGTGATTTTACTTACTGAAATTACAGTTCAATATGTGACACGATGAAATTGGAATGCAGAAATACTCAATTCTTTTTCTTGCTTTGGTTTTTTACCTGCTTTTATGGACATGCAGGGCTATATCTATATCGTCAACATATCTCAAATAATCAAACAATTCTTTCGTCTCAGTTGGATCTTAAAAGTTTTTTATGAATTCTTCGTTGTGTAAAATACCCTCAAAAACTATAATACCTTAGATAAAAAAAAAACATTTGGTACAAAAAAAGGGGCAACCACAGTAGCGGAAGCGGAAGCTGCCCTGATCTTCATGTTTTGCAGATCACTCTGGCTTTAGATCTCCACCAGTTGGTAACTGAACTGATTGTCTACAGTTAGTTCAGAGTTTCAGGTCGGACGAACTGCTGCTTGGAAATGTAATAAATATGGTTTTTTTAAATATTTTTTATAAAATATTTTAAAATAATATTTTTTATTTTTGTTAATATTATCACATTAAAATAATTTAAAATACAAAAAAATAATATTTTAAAGTTAAAAAAAATTCAAAAAATAATATTTTTTTTCCTTGGATCAGGCCGGTCAATTATTGATCCATACAGTTTACATTACACACTATTTATTTATTATATTTGACTTTTAATATTGATTTGCAATTTACTAGATCTCACCGTTACATATAATTTTTACAAGCCTACAAAATATATTTAATATTTTATTTTTAACTATTTTATTATGGATTTGTTTATTTCTTTATTTAAAAAATTTTATTTTTTATTTATTTTAAATTAATATTTTCAGTTATTTTGATGTTTTAATATAAAAAAAAATTTATAAAAGAAAATTTTTTTTTGTGACAGTGTTTTCAATGCCATTTATCTTAAACACTTTAAATATATCAATATAAATATGTACTTTTAAAAATATATAGTTAAATTAAATAATTTAATAAAAAACTTAGTAGAATTTTTCATTGGTAAAAAATTCAGTGCAGTTTTAATATTGTGATGTAAAATATTTTTTAAATTTATATTTTTTATTTAAAAATACTTTAAAATATATTTTTATTTTTAATATTACCACATTAAAATTATCAAAAAAAATATTAATTTAATATTTTTAAAAATAAATATATTAAAAAAAAAACTTTCATAAAACTGCTAAAACAAAAATACCAAATAGCTAATTAAACATTACCGTTACCAATAATATCTTTATTGCCAAAAACCATTACCGCTATCATGATGGTGGTTTGGGTCCACGCGCTCTCTAACCCGCACCGCAAATTTAGAGAGGTCACGTCAGTTCAGCTCAACGGTTCCTCAGTCCTCACCCAAATTAATTAATTTCCCATTTAATTTCCTTCTCTCTGAAGCAATCATCTTGCAAGAGAAACAAAGAGGGGCAAAATTAAAAAAATCCATCGTATGTATATAATATTTCATTTTCCAGGAAAATAATTCTAATTTACTCGTAGCTTTCCTGGAAAGCGCCAATCCAATTTTCCTCTAAATAATACTACAGGAATAGAACGCAATCCATCCTTCATTTTTTCTTCTTTTCCAAAAAAGAAAAGAAAAAATGGGGCAACAGCAATCGAAGGACGAGTTGCTGTACCAGCAAGTGAATTACGGAAATATAGGAGGCATCAAGACTCTTTGCAGCCAAGGCGCTGGCCTCGAGGTAGGTCCCGAATAATTTATAAAATTCTTGCTGTTGTGTTGTTGTTGTTGTTGTTGTTGTTGTTGTTGTTATGTTTAAAAAGAGATTTTAACTGGTTTTGTGTGTGTTGCAGTGGATTGATAAAGAGGGGAAAACACCACTGATATTGGCGTGTTTGAATCCTCAACTTTTTGATGTGGCTCAAACTTTGATTGAGCTCGGTGCTAATGTCGATGCTTATCGCCCCGGTATGCCTTGCTTTGATTTGCTTCTTAATTATTAAAGACTTCTTGCTTTCTCTATCTCTCTCTCTGTTTTTTTTTTTTACTATTAATTTTGAATTAAGAGAAATGAGATTCATGCTTAATTATTACTGCAATGCATGAGTGAACGGGTTAATTTTTTGAGAATGTGTTGAATTCTGTTAATTATTATTATTAGTATTATTATTATTGAGTTGCAGGTCGTAATGCGGGAACTCCCTTGCATCATGCGGCGAAAAGAGGTCTTGAAAATACCGTGAAGTTGCTTCTTTCACGTGGAGGTGAGGTGTACTGTCGTATTTTGCTGTCGTTTTGGAAATTTCATGTGCTTGCTGCTGTGTAGGTTTTTTTTTTATTTTTGTGTCTCTGGTAGTTTAACTTTAATGAGTGCTTTTTTTTTTCTTTTGAATTTTCAGCGAATGCATTAGTGACGAATGATGATTGTCAAACTCCTCTACAAGTTGCTAGGGCGAAGGGGCACAGCATTGTTGTTCGTGCAATTGAGGTATGCGAAATGCGTCGTGTTGTGATGTCAGTGTAACTAGTTTGTGTTTGGACAATGTGGAAAAATAATCTGTGACTTACCATGTTTTTACTAATTCTTTGCAGAGTCATATTTGTCTATTCTCTGGTTGGCTGCGGGAGTTTTATGGGCCTGGATTTCTAGAAGTATTGGCACCTCGGTTGGTTTCGAGAGACGTGTGGGTATCATTTCCATGTGTTCATCATTTGTTGTTTTTGCAACTCCATTTTAAGTTGTGCGATGTGTCATCTAGGAAGTTTGAAATGGCCTCTGTCATGTGACATCTGCTATTCTTTATTTGTGATACATCAAATTGTTCTCGTGAAGCACTGGAGTTCTCATGCCTGTTAGTTTTGTATCATTTGCAGATGGGTTGTCGTTTTACCTACTGGTTCCCGTAATCCTAGAAGGCCTTACAAATTGGAGCTTGCCATTTATTCTAGATTGCAGGTATGCAACTAAGATTTTCTAATTTGCAAGAAATTGGAATACTGGATTCACGTTCACTGTTGAAGTTTATAATGATTTAGGCCTTTGCTTTTGTGCTGCAATTGAGAGTTATTTTTTGGTTTTAGGCTCCACTGCAGTGATCCTTGTATTTGTTTTTAAGCTCTGGGAATTCTTGTTTGACACATTTCTAGTTTGCTTTGGTGGTTTATCTTTATTCATGTCTATACAGTGGTTGACTTTTTGGTGTTGTTATGAGAACCAAAAGGAAAACCTTCTACTATCAAATTTCTCTGGTTATGAATCCATATAGTCTGTAGCTATCCCTGTTAACCTTCCATGCACTGATTTTTTTTTCATTGGAATATTAAAGGCTAGTGAGATAAAACTTGCTGTCACATTTTCTTAACAGCTTTGACTTAATTGGTAGGATTTTGTGTGGATTGAGTGTTGCATAGGTTTGTCGAAATAAAAAAATTGTTGATAAGGCTCTAAGTTGTAAGACACCACATGTTTGGATCTGAAATATTGAAGACTGCAATGTTCAAAACAGTATCAAAGACTGCTGAGATGATACTTTCTGTTAGTTTTCTTTGCAGCTTTTACTTCCTTAGTTTATAGGATTTTGTATGGATTAACTCTTACTTAAGTCTATCCAATTCAAGAAATATTCCTGATTGAGCACCAAGTGGGAAAGGAGACCAAAGGGTTCTTAGATTTGGACCTTAAAATGGATATGAACAAGAAATGCACTTTTCCTATCCATAATCAATTGTGGTGGTACTTTTGACTGGAGCAGGAGTGTGGCATGTGTGTTATTTTTAATGATCAATGGTTAATTTTGTTGGTAGTTGTTGCCTGAGCTTGAGCATGGCCATGTGTGTTAATTCTTCATGATAAATGATCAATCCAAATTTGTCATGGTTCAGACATGAGTATTCTTCCTGTACACCTATAGGTTGTGGTGTAGCTTCATAAAACTTCTTTTTGCTTCCAATTTTAACTGGAGTAATCTTAGGAGACTTTCTTCTTTGTACTACAATCTGGTATTGGAGCAATCCTTCATACAGCCATTTCTTCCTTCCTCCTTGCATTATGAAGACATAAGAGTTCAGAAGAGACAAGTCTCCATAAGTAATGCTAACTTTACTGGAGGACTCTTCGTGAAAAGTCTCGTCCATTCAGTGAGTGGTTCCACTTGTCACTCTTCCAATGGATGAGATTTGTGGGAAGTCATAATTGAGTTGCCAGTTCTGCTGAGGTGATGGGCTTGCTTCCAAGTTCAAGATCTAGCAGTAGAACTGAGCTGCCAGAAGTTTACATATTCAATGACACTGATAAACTACCTAAGGGTGATGGTAACTGCATAGGAAGTTAACTGGGCATGTATATTAGTCAAGGAGATGCCTGAGTTGATGGCTGAGCTTGTGGTTTATGAAGCAAGATCTCTGCCAGTTCTGCTCTGAATTTAACCAATAGTAGAATGTGGTGAGAAACAATTGATGTTGTTTGGGTAGTAGCTCATTCCACAAGTAGAGGTAGAAGCTAGATGGGCATGTATATTAGTCAAGGAGATGCCTGAATTGATGGCTGAGTTAGTGGTTCATGAAGCAGGATCTCTGACAGTTCTGCTCTGAATATAACCAATTGTAGAATGTGGTGAGAAGCAATTAATGTTGTTTGGGTAGTAGCTCATTCCACAAGTAGAGGTAGAAGCTCAGGTGGAGAGCTCTAACTAATAATCTCTCTCTAAAATCCCATGTGAGTGAGACACGGGATATTATCCTAGGTTGAAGTCTACCTGTTTTATTTAGGAATCCAAGCACCTACAGTACCGCTACCATCTTTGGTGTCAAATGTGCTGCTATGTTGTTCTTTCTAGCTGTTTTTGTGCTATAGAAATCTTCCTTAATGATGTTCACAAATGAGATTATTGCTGCATGAGAGGTGGTCATGATTTAGATATTGCTCCCACATTCAGATTTTTCATTTAGTATGCTTTGTATCAACTGCCACTTGGGACATTGTGGTGTTATTAGGACTTTGCAGCACATAGGTTGCATTTTGAAATGACTCACTTTGTACTGCTTATTAAAACAAAGCAGACTTGGTTCATGAAGCTGCATGAAATGGGACTCCAACTCATTTTCGAAGAGCTCTTCCTTTGATGATAATTTGCTATTAGGGAAGAGCTCTTCCTTTTAGTTTTGCAGCCCTGTTTCCTGGTTTGAATTAATATGCCAAATAGTGTTGGCAAATGCAAGATGTTGTATTCCTACATTTAAAAGTGCTATGTTTTCTTCTCTTTTAAGCAATGAGTTTCTGGTTTTTAGTACTTTTCTGACATATTAATGAATGACCAGGATGCACAACCACGGACTATTGTCGCACTGTGGAAAGCAAATCTGGAAGAAATGAAGTTTCACCACTCTGATCCATCTGTGATGATTGTTGATAACTCCACCAGTAATTTCTTAATGATGATAACTTTTTGTGAATCTTTTGTTGGCCTTCTTTGAAATTTATATTATGTTGATTTCCTAGTCCCTACATTTACTCTGGATTTTATGTCCATGCGTAGCCTCAAGAGGCAGGAGGCGGAGACGAGCGAGGTGTAGGTCCCTAAATGTTAGGCGTAAGTATGATAAATAATCCTGACACCATAAGAAATTAGATACTGTTCAAATTACTCTGGATATAGTGTGCCTCGCCATGCTCCAGCCTCCAACATGAAGTAGATATAACAGATATATAGCAAAAAAAATTTGACAATTCACTGCATCGAAAGTAACTTACATTTGGTTAATACTATATTGATAATCTTAAACCTGAAATGTTTTGTTTTCAGAAACGCAAATTAAACTTGCACCTGCAAATGAAAGCGACAAGCAACAGCTTCAGTGGTTTTGTGATGCATGTAAAGGAATACAGCAGGTTTGATTCACCCTAGTATACAGTTCTTCTTTGGTCAAAGAGCAATTGACAATTTGTATGTTACAAGTAGATGAGATGTTTTTTCAGCTGAAAAGTATTTGAATGCCATTTCCTTTCTTTTGATGAAAACCATAACATCTTTTAAGGAATCCTTTTCTTATAATGCTATAATTTTCAAGACTATCCAGACTCCAGCATAACTAATATTAGATGTTTAGCCATATAAGAGGCCTTCTTGAGAATAGGGTTGTTCGGGAGTTCCTTAGATCCATTTAGAAGACATGAAAATCCCTCCTTGGGGTCCATTCTAAGCCTTCAAAAACAGTAGGTTTCATGTTGTCACAAGGATCTTATTGTGGGAATTTTTTGGCATAAAGCAATTTTATCTTTGGGTTATTATTGGTTTTCATGTCAACATGGTCAAAGTGAAAACTCATATTATAGAACCATTCATACTTTCTTTTCATGTTGGGAGAAGTCAAAGCTTAAACGTCTTAAAATTCCACCTGTTTTCTTGTTCCCATATATTTGTATAGTGTATAACGTACTACTTCCCTTGAGGCTCATAGCCCCCTCCGAGTTATGACCCATGCTCAAACATCTCTGAAATGAAAACTAGTCATCATGCTATGGTTGTTACTGAAGAAATGCATGTATTCCTGATTGGTGCTAGACTGCTTTAACTGGCAGAAACACTGTAACTGTAATGCAGATTGGCTACAGATTGAAGTTCCTTTTGCACCTGATTAACTATTTTATATTATGTTGTTGATGTGCTCCCTTTTTTAAAAAAATGGTTTTTATTTGATGATTAATTAGAAAAGGCTCCTAATGTGACTACAAGAGTATCCGTTTGGTGTGATCTGTTACTTTAAGTTCTGATCACATTTCAAGTGTTTCATACCCTTAAATTAAAATTCCCTTTGTTGTTGTTTGCATATGTATGCATAAAGTAGGAAATTTCAATATAAAAACTTGCATGGTAAATAAGAGCTTATATCATTCAGATTGACTTTGTTCATTACAAGAGTACTTGGGGCATGAATGCTTATAATGTTACAGGTAATGCATCCTCCAGCATTTCTGCATAATTCTCAGGCTCCAGCTGTTCAAGCAACTGCCCCACCATCTGCTGAAGATATAGAGATAGCAATGGCAATGAATGCCTACATCCAGTCTGCAGCAGAGAGACCTATTTTTGACCCCCACTCTAGCGCTGGGGCAAGTTCATCCACCAGCTGGAGTTACCCTGTGAATACTGGCAGTCAAGTTGCTCTGGAAACGCCAGCAGCACCTCCTCCAAAAGTAACTATCAGTGAATTGGCACTGCATGAAACTGGAGCTACCAGCAGTTCAACTCAGCAAACCAAGATCCAGAATAGCAGCATCGCTGATGTCCAGACAGCAACTGATGCCCAAGATTCAGTCCCATCAGCTCCACCCATTGTAGATGAGATTGTAGAAGACGGTCCCATTCACTACCCATCAATTGATTCCAGCCCCATTGATACTTCTTCCCTGTCTGTTGAGAACTTACCAGAAAACACAGGTGAAAAGAGAGAAGATGGAGGTTCTTCATCATGTGTAATATGTTTAGATGCTCTGGTTGAGGGCGCTTGCATTCCATGTGGCCACATGGCTGGATGCATGTCTTGTTTGAAGGAAATCAAAGCCAAGAAATGGGGTTGCCCTGTGTGTCGTGCCAAGATTGACCAGGTTGTAAGGCTCTATGCTGTTTGATTATTGCTGAAGAATGAAGCTAGAAATGGTAACTATTTTCTGGGCCCCTCAGAGTTATGTTTCCTTTCCTATAGAACAATACATAGCTGTAACCTTTTTTATGAATTATTTGAACAAGCCTTTGTGTCTGTGCCTTCTGTAGCATCACTCGAATTCCCTATTTTTGGAGTTACCGTTGTCCTTCCACTGATGTAGATCCCATGCTTGCGACATTTCAGATTAGCTTATATTGGACATTAGAACTATTTTCTCAACATCTGAATTATATGAAACTATTAGAGAGTGGGTAGGATTTTTATTGAGAATAGCTGGACACAAGCATGAACCTTTTGGGAGTCAAGTGATATACTGTGAAAAAACATGGGACTCTGTTGATCTGCTTATCAATTTGAATGTATGATCATGAAGAGAAGTAAACTTTACAAGAAACAGAAAACGCTAAATGGCTGGCAACCATTTCTGCAGGTAAGTTTGGCAGCGCAAGGGAATTGACAACTTGAGTTGCAGTAGCAGCAGCTGGATCACCTTGTTTATGGGTTAGTAACTTCTTGGAACATTCTACTCGTGTACTTGTGAAATAAAGCTGAAGCTGGTTATTGTTAAGACCATGTTTGGGTATTTATATGAGCCTTTGTGTATAGTTTATTTGTATGCATAATATGCTTGTATATTTAAGTCCTATATGAACTGCATAAAAGGGATCCAAAGTGTCTTGCAATTTTCAAGGTTATCCTTTATGAAAATAACTTGTTCGTGCTAAATCTATGTACATGCATTTGCTTCAGAAGTGGTTTATCAGCTAGCCTCATCGGGTTCCTCCTTAATGGAGCTTGCAAATCTTTGATCTTTAACCATCTTTCCCAATTAAAGTATCTGGCAATTTATACTCCAACGTAGGCTTCTTTTGTGTGTAATCACCATTAGATGGTAAATAACTTGGGGAAATTTAAGAAAGATCAGGTTGGGTTGGTGTTTCGTGTGCGAAGGGATGAGAAATTAGCGGATCATGTGTTGTTTGCGCCATCCAACATGTCCTGCAAATTTCCGTGCCTTAACTTGCATGTCAATTTGTGAATTGTGAGAGGTGCTATGCTGTTTATCTAATTGAAAATGATCTGATGTTAGTTATTTGATGGTTGCAAATGTAAGCTTAAGTAAAAAAGTATCAAATGTACAGGTTTATGAAAATAACTTGTTCGTGCTAAAAAAGTATCTGATGTAAGTTATCCGTGCCTTAACTTGATATGTGTGGGCATCCTCTCCTTCCTTTTTCTTTCAAGGTGTTTTAGATTCTTACTAGTTGGATGCCGCGCTACGTGGCGGGATTATTTTTTATTTTTATAAAAACTATTATAATTATAATAAAAATAATTATATTTATAACATAAATAATATTATTTTTAATATAAATATTTAGAATTATAATAAAAATAATTATATTTATAACATAAATAATTATATTAAGAATTTCAAGGATGATTACAATATAAATAATAATATTTTTTATATCAATACTTCGAGTTATAATAAAATTAATAATATTTAGAACACAAATAATAATATTTTTTATATGAACACTTTGAATTATAAGAGAAAAAATAATATTTATAACACATTATTATATTAACACATGTGGTTGAGCGCGGACATGTCCAACCCCAACTTGCAGGTGAGCGTAGACCCGTCCCGACCCAACTTAGGTTTGGGCGTGGCTGTGTCCAGCCCCACTTGGGGTGGGCGTGGACATGCCCAGACAGTGAGTTATAATAAAAATAAAAATAATTATAACATAAATAATACTATTTTTAAGATTAATACTCTTAATCATAATAAAAATAATTATAACTCAAATAATACTATTTGTAATATTAATACTCTTAATCATAAGAAAAATAAAAATAATAACACTATTTTTAATATTAATACTTTTAATCATAATGAAAATAAAAATAATTATAACACATAATATTTTTTAAAATATTAAAAATATATTTTTTTAAATTTATTAATTATTTTATTAATAATATTAATTATAAGAAAAATAATAATATTTATAACACAAATGATAATATTTTTAATATTCATAACACACATTATTATATAAATACATGTGGTTGGGCGCGGACACGTCCGGATCAAACTTGGGATTGGGTGCGGACGCATCCGGACCCGAGCGCCACGTGGCGGTGGAGCTGCCATAGTTAATCGGGCTTTTTGCCAAGATCCAAGTGCCAAGTGGCGTTGGGGTCTGCCTAGCGCATTGGAGCCGTCCAAGCACCAAGTATCCTTGTGTGGGTAGCGTCATTGCCAGGTGCCCGCTCTCCATGGCTTGCAGCCACACCAAAACTTGTGTTGATCATTTTCTCCTCAACCATCCCTTCAATAGCAAATGCACCCTAGTGAAAAGACAACCCTATCCCTCCCCCACTGCCCTTGCAACTCTTTGTGTTAAGGGCTGGGTTGCCATTACACTACTTCAATCCACAGTGCTTTATGTTTATGTAAACAATAACAGGGACACTAAACCCTTTTAATATATTACGTAATTAGTTTGTTTGTACATGCTGTCTTGTGGAGCACTTGATTATTTTTAAACATAAAATAAATGGAGGTTAATAACTCTATTTCTAATTAAAAAAAAAATCATGTAATCAATCTAAAAATACAAAATTAAATTGAATTAAAAAAAATGAAACCCGATACATTTTGTCTTTTGGCATGATAAAAAACCCATATTATCTCCTATATCGAACTCTTTTAGCCAGGATGAGGCCATTAACATTGAGATTGGTTTTTTTGTGGTTGAAATGAAACCAATCCCAAGCCTTCTTTTTTTCCTCCTTTTTCTAGTGATTTTCTCCCTCTTTTCTGAACTTATAGGGACTGAAGTGTGGGGGAAATAAAGTTTAGGACTGAGATGTAAATACCCAAAACTAAAGGGACTAAATAATGAGAATATGAAAAGTTAAGGGACCAGAAATAGACTTTACTTGAACCACGAGGAGTAAATATGAATGGAGTTTAACTAAAATAACATGGAACAAGTAATGAAAATCCAAGGATTATAATGGAAAATATGAAAAATAGAGGAACTAAAATGGAATGTATCTAAAACTAAAAGAACGAATTTGGGGATCAGAAACACAATTCACTGTTACTGTTCGATGAACGGTAAAAGCACATTGTGTTTTAGTGCATTAGTTATGAGAAATTTAGGGATTGAACTTGAGTGTTGGTATATTAGTAATTTTACTTTCCAGGTCTTCCTCTTTAGTGCGTGTCTTGTATACATTTTGTAGTTGCTCATCCCCTTGCAGTGTGAAGGTAGTGGGATGGCACAATTCTCATTTTGCATGTGCAGGCTTCATTGCCCTTCTCAGTATCAGCCATGGCGGATGCACTGCTGACATTTGACCATCCCGCAAGCGGATGGCAGGTAGATTTTCTCCTCCCTTTTCTTTTTTTTTTTTTATTTTCTCCTCCCTTTTTGGTAAAATGACTCTCTCACACGCACACGCACACGCACATATTCTCCGTGAACTGAGTGTGTGTGTGTGTGTTCTGCATCATAGATTAGAAACCCTTCTCTTTTATAGTTACTTACAAGATAATGTTAAAAACTATTCCTTCAAGTATACGTGCTTCGCCATTATTGCATATTACGTGCACATTTCAAGTATACAGATCGTGACTAATCTTGATGGAAAATACCGAAACCAACCCTGTGTCTCAATGGTGCTTCGCTTTTCTTAAGGAAAAAGAAAAGAAATTTACTTAAAATCAGTGGAAGTAGAATTTTCAAAAAAAATTACAGGTCTTCGTATTAAAAATTAGCCTAGCAATTTGGCATCAATTTTTTTAAAAAAATAATAAATAAAAAGGAGGAAAGGAGACGGATTAAATCCAAGTATTCATTAGCCGAGTCATTTTGCTTGCGGGTGGTTCTTTTTTAAAATATTTTTCACTTAGAAATGTATTAAAATAATATTTTTTAATTTTTAAAAAATTATTTTTGATATCAGCGCATTAAAATCACCTGAAAATATCAAAATATATTAATTTGAAATAAAAAAAAATATTTTTTTTTAAAACACTTTTAAAACGCAAAAACAAACAGACGAATAATGCTTCATTTTAGATTTCTCACAGCACAGAAAAATCAAAGGTAGATAGGAGAGTACTTGAGGGAGTAATTAGACCATCTTAGTACAGAAACATGGAATAAAACCGATGATTAAGAGATTTGTTAGCATATAATCCAAGATATTCCTCTGGTTTCTTTAGAAAAAAGAGAAAGAAACAGCGAATACGGATTCTTGTTTTATTCAATTGCAAGTTACTGAAATTGATTCCACACTCCAACTCCACAAAGCATGTAGGCTTTTTTTTTGTGTCCTCACCTAAATGCTGTCGACTTCTTTTTAATTTACTTATGTGACCTTAACAACTTTTTTCTCTTCTCTTATGTTGTTGATCTGTGACTATGATAACAAGTCTTAGAAGATAATCGCATGCTTCCAATCAACTATTGCCACTCGTTAATTGAATTATGCTTTCCATTAGTAAACAGTACTGCTATCTTGTTAAACTACATGTTTTTTTGGTAAGTTTTGTGGATGAGAATTATATTTGGAGACAAAAAGAGGGATTATATCACGTGACATTGCTAGTTCTTGAACCAATATGGAGGAACCTACAAGGAATTTCTTATTCCTACGCAACTACTTTTCTTTTTGTGTTTTAAAAGTATTTTTAAAAAAAAATATTTTTTATTTATTTTTTCAGATTATTTTAATGTATTGATGTTAAAATTAATTTTTTTATTTTTCAAGTAAAAGATTGTTTTTCAAGCAAAAAACACTTTTAAAAACAATCGCTATCATAATATCTAACAAGCTATCGGCTAGCCATAATTGAACTTTTCAAAACAAGATTGTAGGAGGTATATCATTTCACGTGGAATGTTCTAGATATATTTATAGTTTGAACATTTGAAGTAAGTTTAGTGATAAAAATATATATAATTTTTTATATGATTATTGGATTTGATTGAAATTTTACAATCATATTTTATAGATTCGATTATGTATAAAGTTAGCTTGTTATAACTAACTAAGGTTGTTTTCATGTCCAAATTAAAGGTTTGTTTAAGAGTGTAGTATGGTGTCGTTAAAATTGCATTTCATCTCAACCATGGTTTCAAAAGTGTTTAGTTAATCAACACATACTACAGTGTTGTATGGATCTTATTAAAAATTCTCTCTTGAAATCTTGATTAAAAAAATACTATAATTTATCTTTTTTTAAAACAATTTATCTTTTTTTAAACTTGCATTTTCAAATCGCAATCACAAAAACTACCAGAATATCAAATAAACACTAAATTTGAATTTTTTTTTTTCCTATAAAGATTAGGTCTTAGGTATAGAACTAGTATAAATAGGAATATTTTTCAGAATATATTTAATTATTCAAGAACCATTAACATCGAGAGTTTATTAAATTAGAATTCTTTCTATATTTTAGCTACAATTTTAGAATTTAGGAAACTCATATTTCTAATTCAGTGTGTTATTTCTGGCCTCTCTATTTATACAAGTAACACCAAATTCTATTGCTCTTTAAAAAAAAAAAAAAAAACAATCTATAGAGAACAATATAATTCTCTACAAGAACTCACTAAATATAAATAGGAATTTGATACACAAATCAACGATTAATAAACTATTATCCAATCCTCTTTTTTTTAGCAGAACAATTTCTTAATAGCTTTGATTTTAAAAAACTTTATATATATTGAATCCACAGATTATTATATCATATTACAATTAAATCAGCCATTTAAATCAGCCAAGTGTGACCATTTCACCTACTGGCTACTACAAACAAAACTAAAGGGGCATATAAGAGGGAAATTTGAGAAAAGATATTGTTTAGAGTAAAGATGTTAGTGATAACATGACAGGTCACGTGCTGAGGTGAAAAATAGATCATCCACGGCCATGGATCGGTTGGCTTTGGTGGTCGATCGGCTATGGAAGCTAATCGATTATGTTACAAGAGGTTTATCAGTTGGCAAAGGTTGTCGGGATCTGCAAAATAGATGGGGATCTTGTGTGATGATGCCAGAAAACCCATTATTTCTAACAAAATATCCTATCAATCCGCCAATAATTACCTTGGAAAAAAATTATTGATGAAAAAAGAATCTAATAATTACTTTTTTTGGAAAAAAGTATTTTTAAAATATTGTTTTGGGGATATATTCTTTTTGTAATTAAACTACAAATTATTAGAAAATAAGATTTGAATTAAATAAAAAAAGTATTTAAAAGTAAAAATCCAAAGTATTCTATTTTTCTCTGTAGGTATAAATTAAATTATATACTTTTTTTCATTTAGATTCTATAAAAAGAATTAAAAAAAATCAATTTCACTTAATAAAAAACAATTCAAAAAACCAAAAAAACCCACATAATTATAAACAGAAAAACTAAAATAAATCGCATATTTTTTAATAAAACAAATATATATTTTTATCAACACACATAATCTTAAACAACATAACAATAACAAAAAAAAAAAAACAGGTAACAACACACAGATAAGATGACTACAACATATAAAAAAAATAGTTAACTATGACATTTATCAACATAAAAATTAATAATAAAAAAACATGAAAAGAAAAAGGAGAAAGGAGACTAAAGTAAAAAAAACTAAAAAGAAATAAAATGATAATGAAAAGAATTTGAAGAGACAAAAAAAAATTATAAAAGGATATTGATGAGCTAGTATGATAATTAAAAGAATAGAAAAATAGAAAGAGAGAGATGAAATAAAATAAGAGATGGGTGCTCGAAAGAGTGAAAGAGTGAAGAAGTTGCATAACCGCTAAAGCAACATCTTAGAAGAGCAAATTGAATAAAACAAAATGAAATGAGTATAGATTATATTCAATCAATTAATTCTATTTATTTCAAGAATAAAATTTATTTAAAAATAAATTTTAAAAAGAACAACAAATAAAAAGACCCGAGATAAGCCAATTAAATTAAAAAAAAGGATAAAACAAAAGTTAAAAAAAGTAATCAAAAGAATGGAGACCAAATTTTATATAAAAAAAATTGAACAAGGATAAAATAAAATAAAAAATAATTTAATGAGTTATTTAAAAATAATAATAACCAAAATAACATAGACTAAATCAAAAGAAAAGAGAATTTTAGGGGTTGATTTGAAAAATCAAGGGTTGGACGCAAACATCGAGGAGCATAGAGGAAAGAAAGAAGAAGAAAAAAATGGTCGTCAACACCAGATTACAGTTCTTCTCGGTGCACACACCACATGTTCATGGAGGAAATGCTAAGACAAAGTAGACGCCATGCTGGAACAATATTATTGGCCACAAGAATTAGTCGCACGCATCGTTTGAAGACAACAGAGCAGCTACCGCGAGCACGTGTCAATGAATTTTTTTATTATTATTTATTTTCATCTTCTAAATAACCAAATTAACTACCCTTAACCCAATACAATAACATTAAAAAAAAAAAATCTAGTTGCGCAGTGACTAGAATACATTCTGACCATAGGCTTGAGAATATAAACTCTAGGGGCAAGTAGGTCCTTTTACTATGTTTATAAAAATAAAAAGACAAAAAAAAAAACATTCATTGTCAATTCAATCTTTTTTATAATTTTAAGAGTAATATAGTTATTTTATTGTGCTCAATCAAACAAAAATATAAAAATACCCTTTACTGATAGATTAACAGTTCCTTTATAACTTTACTGTGCAAAAATAAAGTAAGATATATGACTTGTCCCTGACAAATTTTAAAATGTTAAATTGGTATCATTGCAAAGATAATTTTACCACTACACAATGCAATGTGTACAGAGGGACATTAAGTTACCATCCCCTTCTGTTTCTTTTAAATAGTAAATGATGAGAGAGAGAGAGAGAGAGAGATATTACCTTGAATTTAAAAATGAATTCGATAAATAAGTTTTTTTTAATAAATATCTTACTCGATGGGTATTTAATAAGTAAAATATAAATATTATCAAACTTAATTTAAAAATCAATTCAAATCTAGTCCAGATATATGAATATATATGTAAAACATATTTTTTGAACTCAATCTAATATATATACCTTATTTTGTGTACAATACATGCATATGCTTATAACAGTTTTGTCATTTAATATACATGTATTTATACCTCAAATATCTATTATTTTTTTATCTATTTTATGTTAAATAAGAAATAATACTAGGGTAATGAGTACCTGAAATTCAATGAATAGAGCATTAATATTTAAATTTTTTATTTGACAGATAATAAATAGATTATAAATATACTGTACCTTCAACATTGATTTATCTTTACATGGTAGTAAGATGCTCCCGAGAGATTCTTTCGTGGAGTCCAAATGGCTCTATATGTTCAAACATTCAAGGGTTCTTTTATAACTTTATGATAATAAACATTACCTATAAAAGATATTTAACATCATATATACTCCCATCAAAAAATCATTTCATGATTTTCATGGAGAAGTGAATTAACGTAGAAAATCATAAACCTATGAAAGATATTAAACATCATACTCCCATCGAAAAAATCATTTTATGATTTTCTTAGAGAAGTGAATTAACTTAGAAAATCATAAAAGACACAAGAATTAACAATAATTTTATGTTTTTTTTTATAGATTTCATATTTAAGTTACATGAAACATACAAGATGCATGCAAATTACTACACCTATATATATATATATATAAGTCACGAGTATGAAATAAAAATTTGTTAGAATAACATAAAGTACTGCTAGAACCCAGCTACTGCTCTTTCCCTCTGCACAAAAACATGTGCGGTAAATTCCAAGAGACGGGTTGCATCTTGAGTTTGTTTTTTAAAATTTACTAGTTTGAGTGTTATAAATTTTAGAATTACTAGAAATTTATATAATTATTAACTTTAAAATTAATAAAATTAGTTAATGCATATAAAAATTGACATGAATATTCATGTTAATAAATAAATAAAAAAAGCATATACTATCATGATTCAACGTATTATTTGCCAGAAATCATAGACGGATGGATGAGGGAATTTATAAGTACATGGCTCTCCCAAACCAGTCATTTAATTATTTGTAAGTTAATAATTTATCGAGAAACACAATAACACTTTTCGGTACAACCAGCCCCCATCGTCAAACTAAACGGAGGCAAAACCAGATACGATGATACTTCTGGGCCATGTGTTTAAGTTTAATTTATCTAAGATTAGTACAGGTTCTTGAGATATAACTGGCCTTGATTCAATTATAGATTGCAAGGATTGGCTAGCAATTCTCTTGGTCGCCTGACATTGCAAGTACGGTTTACCTCGGAGGCCAAAGCCAAGTGACCGTGAAACAAGGCTGCAGCTCTTCACTTCTCGGGCCAACAATTGTCGCTCTAAACATTTTTTCATGATCTAAATTATTAGGTCTTGGAAATTAAACTCTTAATTTATGTGATTAGATGGGTCATGACTGTTGGGAGATCTCCTCCCCCTCTCGGCTTTCGTTCTTGACTAGGGTTATCCTAATATTTTCTTGACACGTATTATAGATTTTGAAGGTTTTAATATTATTTGCGACTGTTTAGGGTAATGATGATACCATTATAAAGTTGTCGTAACTCGTATGGAGTGTTTGAATTTGACATACTTTTTATATTTTTTATAGTTTTAATGTGTTAATTTTTAAAATAAAAAAAATATTATTTTAATTAGAGTATTTTCAATTAAAAAACATAATGCATTCCATTACTAAAATCTTATAATTGTTATCTATGAGCATCAAATATTCAAGCAAAATCATAACTTTATATTTGTCAATATATAGAGATGAATAAAAATGATGAAGGGAGTGAAGTGAAAGGATTAAAAGGAGAAATGTTGGATGAGTTATTGTTAATCTAGTGTTTAGTTAATAGAAAAAAATTAAAAAATTAAAAAAAATTAAAAATCAATACTTCAAATCAAAACATTGAGAATTAAACAAGAGTAAAAGAACTGGAGTCAATTTTAAATTAAAATGAGCGAGGATTATAAGTAAAATCCAGTCCCTCTTTGAATTTTTAATACCATTCATGTGAAATTAATGTATACAATTAATTAATTAATTAAAGAAACAGAATTTCACAAGCAAAGTACATTGTTTTTTAAGGGTAAAAAAATGTTAGTTCATGTTCAGTTTTTTATAAAGGGAAACGGTACAGATAACATATAATTATTTACTATTAATCAATAATTTTAACAATTTCTGTCTATCGATCTGTCTGGACAAAGAACTGTAGAAGTTAGTGACTCTCTACTTTTCTACCCTCGCAACAAAAGGGGGGTAGGATGGAAACAGGCACATGGCTAAAAGATTTACAGAAGAAGGCTCAGCCTAGCTAGCAAGATCACACAGCTAGGCACCAAATTTTAGTTATTTTTCAAATATACATGGAGATGCCTGGTTTAGTGATGAGTTTTTTTCTTTCCAACCCAGTTTTTTTTTTTTTTAAAAAAAAAAAACTTCAGTTTCATATCAATATTCAGATTTCTCTCTGTTTTTTTAATCTTTATAGTTTTTTTTAAACGGTTTCAATGCTATCTCTAACGTTAAAACTTTTACTTTTCAAATTTGGGTTTGAGTTTTTTTTTTTAATGTTTTCACGTGTTTTTTTGTAACATATTATAATAGATGTGTGTGTGAACTTGAGAGAGAGAAAAAAATAAAAGAAAATAGGTTTTTTTAGTTAGTTAATTAGTAGTAAAAAATAAAATTAAAACATGTTAAAATAACAAGGGGTAACACAGGAAAATTTTAAACTATTGAAATAGAAGTAGAAAATTAATAAATCTAGAAGTATACAAATATAGCTTAGTCTAACAAATACAAAGACACCATGTTCATCACCATTGAACTGACACAGAGTGTACTTAGTACCGTCATGTATAAATTTTTTAAAATAGTTTTTTATTTAAAAATATATTAAAATATTTTTAAAATTTTTTTACTATTTTTGATATTAATACATTAAAATTATTAAAAATACTAAAAAATATAAATTTAATATTTTTTCAAGCCAAATATATTCAAACACAATTTCAAATACAAAAAAACAAGCGACGTTTTGTTTGAAAAATATTTTAAAATATTTTTTATTTTTTATAGTAACACATAAAAATCATAAAAAAAACCATTAAAAAATATTAATTTAATATTTTTTAAACTCAAATAAATATAAACCCCATTGCGAACTCAAAAATAAACGCATTCTGCAATCAGCACTGCAGCAACTATCTTTTCTAGTGTGGCATGCTGATAGACAACTCCCTCCCTCCGACAGTTCTGTGCGTAGAGTGGTTTTTGAACACTGATCTGCAGTGGCAGAGCAAAGTTTTTTAAATGAGGGGACAAATTATTAACAAATATTATATTATATAGATATGTATTAGAAATCAATTCAAAACATATATATTAATTCAAGTAAAATTAATTTAAAAATACTTTTAAAATAAAAAAACTTATATTATAATTGTTCTCTTAGAATTTCAATAAACTACTCTGTCAATGCAAGAGATGTCAAGAATATTGGTTTTGCATGAATATTAATTTATTTATTTATAAAAAAAAACACTTAATTGATTAAATTAGCATATTTAAACATTTATTTTGAATATATTTGAACATATTCATAACAAAATTTCTAAATTATTATAAACCCTAATATTTTTAATAACTAATTATAAAGAAATAAAATTAAAATTAGACAATAAAATAAATAGAAAAAATAAAAAAAATACCTAAAGCATAAATTAAAAGGCACAAAAGATTAATTGATGAGAAATTTGCGTATAGAAAAGACAGAATAACAGCTGAAAAAAACTAATAAAAAGGAAAAGGGGAAAAATTGGGGAGCTTTTATATATATATATATTAACATATGAGTCAAGTTAATATTTTAATAAAAAAAAAATTAAGGGGCAATTGCCCCCTTTTGATCCATTGTGGCTCCGCCACTGCTGATCTGACGAGCCTAGCTTGAGGTGCTTAGCGAAGCCACACGACCGACGGTGCAAGGTCCATATGAATTGAGGAGGGATTCGGGCAGGTTTGCTCAAAAAAGAAAAACGGGAGAAAGCTTGATCTTACTGCTACAGTGTAGAAGCACTGTGCTCAGCAACTGTAGTTGACATATATAGGACCCATGCTGTCAATTTTGAAAATTTGAGATGCAAGATGTTCCTGAAAAGAAATCAGTGGAGGGCAATATGGTCATTGACAAAAAGGTGTTGTCAATCAATACAAAAGGGTGTGAAGAAACAAAATCATGTTATTCCTTTGTATATTTTTAACCCAGTGCCTTTTTCCTGTCTCCATCCCACCACCTCTCTCTTCCCTCTCCTTCTCTGCCTTTCACTGTCAACCTCTTTACATTTCCACAAAAGCCCTAAAACTGGCTCCTGCCACTTAACCCAATTTTCTTTTACCACCCACCCATCTCTCTCTGTAGGACTAGCTTGGCTAGGTTGTTTGGAACTTGCTTCGCCCTTTTAAGGGAAAAATATCCGCTGAAATTCACAGATGTCTTCAGATTACGAAGTTAGCAAAAGCCTACCATCATCATAAGCCTTTCATAAGGTTTCTAGGATTGATAAACAATAGATTAAAAAAGAATCCTCAAAACCACTAGAAGATCAGTAGCTGCTGTTTTTTTACCCTATATATCATCACCTCTCCACCTCCAAAATCTCACCACTACTATCTTTCCTCCCTAGCTCTCTCATGGAGAGTAGTGGTTTTCATAGTCATGGCGTTCTTGAACCCTAGATATACGAAGCTCATACATCTTTGACATACCAAACCCCTTTTAAGCTATCAATCTTCTTGATATTTCAACAACACTTATTGAAGCCCCCTTCATCCACATCTCACACCTCTTTCTTGCACTGAGAAGTGAGAATTAACAGTACTATACCTTAATTTAGTCTATGTGGACCTATCTATATATATTTCTCATGGGATCATCAAGTTCCTGTTGAAATCTTCTAGTCAAAAAACACCATCTTTTCCAGTCCTTCAAGATAGTTATTAGTAAAGACCTTGATTAACGCTGCCTAGAAATTAAGCCAAATTAAACACATGGACTCTGTTCAAGATTTCAACAGTGCCGCAACAAACCCAATAATCACAATCCCCCTCGCCACCACCAACACGGCCTCCCCCTCCTCTTCCTCCTCCATCACCACCACCACCTCCCCCACCACTCTCAGCCGCTATGAGAACCAGAAGCGGCGAGACTGGAACACCTTTGGGCAATACCTCCGGAACCACCGTCCCCCGCTCTCACTCTCCCGGTGCAGTGGAGCCCACGTCCTCGA
Source organism: Populus trichocarpa (assembly GCF_000002775.5). Classification (NCBI taxonomy): domain Eukaryota; kingdom Viridiplantae; phylum Streptophyta; class Magnoliopsida; order Malpighiales; family Salicaceae; genus Populus; species Populus trichocarpa. The sequence continues at coordinate 11,590,744 of NC_037292.2, forward strand.
GTTCTTGCGTTACCTTGATCAGTTTGGAAAAACCAAAGTCCACACCCAACTCTGCCCCTTCTTTGGCCACCCGAACCCGCCTGCACCGTGCCCATGCCCGCTCCGCCAGGCCTGGGGAAGCCTCGATGCACTCATTGGCCGTCTACGTGCTGCCTTTGAAGAGCACGGAGGCAAGCCTGAGAACAACCCTTTTGGGGCTCGTGCTGTTAGGCTTTATCTACGTGAAGTTAGGGACTCGCAGTCTAAAGCTAGAGGGATTAGCTACGAGAAGAAGAAGAGAAAGAGACCACCACAGCAGCAGAATCCTGCTTCACTGATGCCACCACAAGCACCACCAGAGAGTACTACTAGTGCAAGTGAGAATTATCAGTAAGAAAAAATTAAGCTACTGTCGTAATCTAGCTATTTGAAATTTGGATTTTAAAAGAAAAAAGATCAATGAGTATATTACATAACTCATTACAACTTGATGACGATCTCTTAAAGTATGTTTGCTATGAGTAATGAATTTCCCATCTAGCTAAGGGTATTTCATTTTGTGTCGTTAATTAATTTGTTGCATCGCATGTGTAATATCGGATGTTGGGTTTAAGGAGCCATTGATAAGGTAGTCAGATTGCATTGTTGGATAATATAAGGATTTTGTTTCCTAGCTATTAGTTTCATGAGTAGTAGCTAGTAAAATATGTTTGTGACTCGGCATCCAGTTTTCATAGGAGAGGCTTTATGACTAGTAGCACTACTGGAATTGATTTGGAAATCAAGTTATGTATCTTTTCTCCACTTTTTTTCTTTCTTTTTCTCTTTTATTCAGGGTTTTATAATAATAATACTGAGGTATTGGCAAATCATTCAGACAATAAAAAAGGTTCCTGTCAGATTTGTCAAGTAATATTTATGTATGCTCGTTTTGGCAAATCATTCAGGCACTAAAAAGGAATTGTGTCAGCTTGCCAAGCAGTGCCTTCATAATATACGTATTTTTACATATAAATGGTATTATATTCTATAATCTATGACTCTGTTTGTTTTTTTTTGCTTTTCCTCCTGCTTCCTGTTATTGCTTTTGCTCACACCTTGCCATGTTTGCAAAACTTGTACGGATATGTTGAGAAGATCATATAGGACAAACCTGTAAACTTGATGTCAGGAGTGGTAATTTAAGCTTAAAATGGAGTTTCTGCATTCAGATTTTACATCGCTAATAAAAAGGTAGAGGAGGGACATTAGCATATATACATGTTGTGGGAACTAGCTATGAGGAGAAAAAAAAATAAAAGCTTTTCACCTCTCGTTTCTTGTGTTATATAGCGTGGATGGAATCTTATCGTGTGTTTATTTTTTATGTTCAAGTTGTTTTTTCATGAGAAATATTTAATTAATATTTTTTACATTTTTTTAATATACAAATATCAAAAATAAAAAATTTATTCTCTTATAATTAAAAATTAATTTTTCAAAATACTATGCATTGTATTACCATAGTCTCATTTGTCATACAGATCCTCATCCCATTTCTCCATCCTGTCATATCAATCCTGGGTGTTCCCCAAAATGGAGTGATCAATCTTGTAAAATGTATTTGAGGTGAATTATGTATACATGGAGCTCACACACGTACTCTCTCTCTCTCTCTCTCTCTCTCTCTCTCTCTTCCTAAAATGACAGTACACGTTCTGTGTAAATTTTATCAACAGTCACACTGAATATCTCTAAGTTTGAAGAGTGGACTCATTATTATGATTCCATTCCCTCTTCGCAGTTCTCTTCTAATTTCCCCAACCCCATTTTCCAAGTCTTAGCTTATTTCCTTGATCTTGGATGTCTTCACCTTTGTACTAGCTCCTAGAAAATTTTCGTCTTTCTAATAATAGTTTTGTGGTGGGTTAATTTTTTTAATTTTTATGGACCAATGCTAGCTTGAGGCTATTTGTTTTTGTATGTGTAGTTTTATTTAAGTGTGTTTAAAAAAATTGTTTGATTTGAAAAGGTTTCAAATTGATATTTTTTAGTATTTTGAAATGATTTTAATTAATATGTTGATGTCAAAAAAAATTCATATATTTTTAAATAAAAATATACTTTTAAAAATTACTTTGGGTGGAAAATATAACACCCAACAACCTGACCCGAACCAAAGCATTGGTTTTATATTTAGCTGTGACAATTTGATTTAGGAAGAGAAAACCCATAATTGGCACAAATCCACTCTATAGATTTCTCAAATATATTCCTTAGATTTTTCAATAGATTCATAGCTACCTCTCTAGATTTCAATGGAACATCTATATTTTCATGCTATTAATTATATTTATGTATAACATCCATGATAGCTTTGTTTTCTTTTTTGAGTTAGAATTTTGAGACCAGACAATAATTTTTAAAAAAATATGTATTAGATGAGTTCTTATGGTCTCTAAAAAGAAAATTCAGTCGTAAATTGATTGGAAGATACTCCTGACCTTAAGAAAAAAAGATTAATGTGGGTTCCTACAGCTAGCTAGGTTGCCTGAAGATGTTCTGAAATCCGATCAAGGGACAAGTTAAAGGATAAGATGCATAAGAATTTGATTAAAGAAATATCTTTAGATGCCATGAAAACTTATATTAATTGTCGACAAGATATGGGTAGTTATACCGTGTGCCTATTTTATAGTACTGTATGATTACATGAGGCTATATATTTTATTAAATCAATCTTAAAAATCACAATTCCTACACAAAAGAATATATATATATATATATAGTAAGAAGGTGCCGGGCCGCGAAAGGACTTTCCTTCTTTCATGTATATATCTTTTGGTGCATTATTAAATATTATGATATATTAAAACCAAACACGGGCATTATTAATAAAATCATTGATAATCTTAGGTGAAAAGAAGTTAATGCACTTTTAATATTTTTAAATTACCTATCTTTGAAAAAGAATGCTGCATTTAATGTTGATTGACAGGCAAATGTATGAAACATGAATGGTTTTATTTTTAGTGCTATTATAATCTTTTAATTATTTTTATTGTCATGACTTTAGGCATTGATCAACTCCATATGGTATAAATTGACAATTCCATGTTTGGGCCATGTCCATGGATTTGATCAGCATTTCTCTCGGCTTTGCACATACGCATCCGGGGAACTAGACGAGTCAAAAGATTTTGATCACCATCGCAATCATGTAAAATTATATAGATTATATGCAGTCTTCATGGATTTAGACAAAAATTTCATAGAAATGTCCCTCGCTTTTTCAACCCTCTTGATGGGATAGAGTAGCGTTTGTTTTAGAATTTAGTAAGGCTTGATTTTGTCCGGTGTTAATTTTATTGATTTCCTAGCCTTAAAACATCTAGCTTAGTAGAATCATTCGATCATCTCGTGTTTGGGGGTAGCTTAATAGTGAGTAATTTATATGGAGAATGGTTGCTGGTAAATGGAGGTCTAGATTGCTGTTGTAATTGCGTAACATGTAAATTATAGGAACCACTTTGCACCCACCACGGATTAATTAGAGTGGAAGCTAAGATATCAATTTTTATAGGGCTGGTATATGATAAATTATGGTATCTGAAATGAGCATGACCTCCTTCGGTTCAGTCCATGATCGATCTTAAAAATATTTCATGGTCAAGTTACAGCCTCAGGAAATTGATGATCTCTTTGTTATGAAAATATATGTGTGTGTGTGTGTGTGTGTGTGTGTTTCTTCTTCTTTTTTGTTTTTTTGAAGTTGAAAATTTAAGAGAGACACTAACTGCTTTGTTCATAGTTTAGGGGAATAAGAAGAATTTGGATATATATTTTCTCACTCTGATGCCAGTCTGATTTCCTTTGCCTATAAATATATTCAATGCATGCTAACCAGTTGGCTAGCTCTACTTGAAGTTGAGTCGATGTGCTGGTATTGAACTTGAAAGCATTATCAAATTTGGCATAATGCATCGTACTGACTTTAACTCACCGTAAATTTGACCTAGCTAGCTAGCCAAACTCAGCTAGGCGGTCCGCGGCTTGTTTTGTTGTTGGCACCGATGCTTGTGTCATGGTTGGGTGATGGAAAATATAGCACCAAACCAAACAGACCATGGATTGTTGTGTTTTTTATTGCCAATGGATTCATTTTGCGTTGACCTGTATTAAAGATGGCTGACTTGGTGCCCTAGTATATGAGCAGCAATATTGATCACTCTGTGTGTGTGTGTGTGGTGCAATGGTTACTCTTATGGATGCTTATTTTTTAAGGGCTCTGGTGCGTGGTTTTTGCTTCTTCTTACGTAATTTGAAGCCATGTAAATATAGATTTTCTGAGGCAAGTAACTGTGGCTCGACTGGAAGATTTCTTGAGTTCAAATCTATTTGTAAACAAAAACAATAATAAAATACGTTTTGGAAATTAAAAGGGAATAAAGATGTTCATGTTTTTATTTTTTGCAGAATTTGCTTTGAAAATCTTCTCATATGTGGTCAAGCCCTCCTTATACTCTCCTTGTCCAGTATAGGGATCGGGTGCCGGTGGCCTCCTCGCCCTCTCCTTCCTCCTTCTTCTCCCACTAGGAGTGAAGAAGATATCTAGGTCGACCTCTTTCGAGGGTTCTTGTCTACCGTCAAGGGGTTTTTGTTTTAGGCTAAAATAACTCACCGAGCACTTGTGGATTTTTCCTGTCAACGCGTCTAGAAATGGGTGGACGGAGTGGTCAGAAAATTTCCACTGCTCCGCCGAGACCAAATCCTAGGTCAGCCAAGTTATTGGATTGAATTATCGAGTAAAGTCTTGTGACTATACACACTTTTTTTAAAAAACTTTTCTAGTTGATCCCTCTGGAAATAAAATAAAATAAAATTAATTAACTCAATCAATTTGAAGTTTCATAAACGTATATTTTTTCTCAATTTTTCTAATCCACTCTTAATTTTTTTAATGTACATCAAAGCAGCGTGTGCTTGTCACTTGATATTGAAACTGAGTTTTTTATTCCAAAATTTAAAGTGAAAAACTTATTTTCTGGCCTCTAAATTTCAAGGCTACATAAATTTTCAATGGGAAAATTTCTCGTGAACTAGGTACTGCCAAAAATTAATTTTCATTATTTATCTCTTAGTCCTTACACAATTTATCCCTTTTTCATGTAAGTCCATATAAAAAATGCATTAATTCTCCCTCCCCTGGTATTTTTTTTTTTCTTGCATATGAAAATAAAAAAAGCCGATTTTAACAGATAATTATAGCTTCGTCGCTGGACACAATGACTAAAAAGAACCGCTTTCATTGGGGTGAGTTTTCTTTCGTATCCACTGGAGCTGAAAGTGGCAAATGGGGTGCTGGTGGATCGCCTTTGCGGGGTTCATCAACTAAGGAGCTGATTGGAATTATAGTAGATACAGTTTAAAATATATTTTTTTAATATATTAAAATAATATTTTTTATTTAAAAAAAATTATTTTTAAAATTAACACGTTAAAATAATTTTAAATTTTTTTTAACAAAACTTAAAGGAACGCGAACGGACCATTAGACTAATTTCTTAAGCGTATATAATGAAACCACATGCCAAAGGTTCAGCTTGTGAACCACTGGGTCCCGTCCCAATAAGTTAATGTTCATATTTTCAAATGAATTTGAATTTAACACCAGGCTATTGTTTTATGTTTTGTTATTTTTTAAAAGTATTTTTAATTTTATAAAATTTATTTTTGAAATTAGTATATTTTCATATGAATTGAATTTAACAAGAAGCTATTGTTTTACATTTTAATTATTATTGTTTTTCAAAGTATTTTTATTTAAAAATATATTAAAATAATAATTTTTTTATTTTATAAAATTCAATTTTAAAATTATCATATCAAAATGATATAAAAAACACAAAAAAATAATTTAAAACAAAAAATAATATTTTAAAAAAAAACATTGTATGGTTACAGAGATAAACTAGCTCTCTAGAGCAACGTCTGGCCCCATTTATTTCTTTTAAAAAAATTATTTTTTAATATTTTTTTTATATCTTTCTAAACATGTGTTTTAGTTAATACCCATTTTTATGATTTTTTTTTGTTTTATTTTACTTTTTTGAAATAATGGTTATATTGAGTGTTTTATTTTTAAAAAAGTTAGTATAACTCATCAATAATGTTTTTTTATATTTTATATAGATTTAGCATATATGTTTTTTTTATTCTTTCATTTAATATGTGCAGCATTTTTTTATTTTATATAGATATAGCATGTATATTTTTTTATACTACTTTTAATATATACAATATTGCATATTATTTTTTTTTATTTTATTCAATAAGTTTTGTGTGTATTGATTTTTATTACAAATTAAATTTTATAAAAAAAATTATTAGACACAACTAAGTAAATGATCCGTGTTGCAATATTAAATATCTTAATTTATATTCGTCTCTCAAAATTTTTAAATTACTTTTTTATTTTATCATTCATGACTTTTTCAAGAAATTTATTTAAAGAATTGTTTGTTATTTATTTGATCTGATGCGTGTATAAGTTTTTTAATTTGCATTTATTATTCTTTAATGTGAAAAAAATACATTGAAAAATTCTAGATGCTCAAATTTTTATCATATATTGTGTTTCCAAATTGATTATTTTTCTTAAGATTTCTTACTCATCACTGTTTTTTTTTTGTAATATTTTTTAGCTTTTCCTTTCATTTACACTTTCTTTTTTGAAAAAAATATTATATTATATTTTTTTACATTTGAATTATTTATCACTTTATACTTGACTTCTTCATGCCATTTTTTTGTTCTTATCTTTGTTATTTTATAAATTGTTTCTTTACACTTTGTTTTGAAAAATTATCATACAAAACTAAAAGTAAATGATATTTCACTAATTACAACATTGTCTTATTTTTCTACAATGTTAAAATTAATTTTAAATTTTATATATTTTTATTAACACATATAATTTTTATATTATTTTACTATACATGGTATTAATTTTTCATTCGCAATTATATTTTTTACTTGATATCAAAAAATATATTAATAATACTTACATATTTATTTTTTTCATACTAGAAAAAAATTACTCAACTCACAAAAAGACAATTCAAATAGTAGCATTAATTTTTTTTTTAATTTATTAGCATATATAATTTTTACTTAATTAAATTCATGTATAAACTTTCCAATTTATCATTATGGTTTTTTTTTCATAAAACAAATAGTTGAAAAGGCTTGTATATTTTTTCATAATTAAGAGTTACATGATACACATGAATGACATGACAGGTGATCACATGCAAGCTGTGGTTAGCAGGGCACTCTGTTTCAACTTGAAGTGACTGAAGTGAAGTGGCTTCCGTTGGCTTCTCGTGCCACGTCATTTCACTTTTATTCAATATTCTTTATTATTTCTGGCGTAAAAACTAAAAACTCCACTGGATACTGACCTCATATGATGAGATAAGACGAGGTGCTTTGGTAAATTACTTTTCCATTTTTTAAGTTTTGATGCAATTAACTAAATCTCTGAATTTTTTAAATCTAAGTTTTTTAAATTGTTTATTATTTTAAAAATATTAAATTAATATTTTTTAATTATTTTTATATGTTAATATTAAAAAACAAAAAAATATTATTTTAAAATAAAAAAATATGTTTATTTTAAAAATATTATTTTAAAAACAGAACCAAGGATCTGTTTGAGCACATAGATGAAAACTATTTTGGGTCCGTTTGTTTACGCGGCTGCGGCTGCGTTTTAATTAAAACGCAGTTCGCAGCCGTTTGGTAATGAAAAAACTTGATTTACTGTGCCTGGGTCCCACGTGTTTTTTGCGGCTGAAACGTTAAAAATGAAAAGCAGGAAAATCATGCTTTCCATTCACTGTGCAAGCTAATTGCACTGTTCACTGAACAGTGCAATTAACAGGCACAGTGTACATGGTACACTGTTCACGTGAACAGTGCAGGAGAATTGCACTGTTCACGTGAACAGTGCAATTCACGTGCACTGTTAAAACTTTTTTTTTTTTTTTTTTAATGTATTAATTTTATTAATATTTTTTTAAAAAAATAGTTTAGAGTGAATTAAATTTATTTGCAATGTGATATGAACAATATATTTTTACCGAAAAACTAGTATAAAATAAATTAAATTTACTCGCACTGTAATATCAATTTTATACATGATAATATTTTATTTAATTGTATTATTAAATAGTTTAATGGAATAATAAAAAATATTTTATATAAAGTATTATTTATTTCATAATGTAATATGAGTAATTAATTCTATAATATTTAAATTTAAAACTATCAATATTAATATATATTTTTTAAAATTATTTTATAACCTCAATTTCAAAAGCATTCTTACCCAAACACATTAAACTACTTTTTTTCAACCTCAATTTCAACCACAGTTTTAACCAAACACCTATTTTTTCAAACCAACCTCAATTAAAAGTACTTTTTATAAAACTACTTTTTTCAAACCACAACCACAACCACTACCGCAATACCAAACACACACTTTATGTATTTTTGTTTGGAAGTATGGTAAATATTATATTTTAAAGTGTTTTTTATTTAAAAATATATTAAAATAATATTTTTTTATTTTTAAAAATTTATTTTGATATCAATATATATTAAAACAATTCAAAAATATAAAAGAAATTAATTTCAAATATTTTTTTTTTCAAAATTTAAATAAATAATGTTTTGGCCGCACCATCAAACATGACCCTATACGCTTCACTTGCTGAAAACCTGCGAAGAGAACATTTATTAATATTAATTTGTCATTGGGCCTCATGCCCAGTTTCACTTAGCTTCTTCCTGAATATATGTACAGAATCAAAGGGGTATTTGGAGCAAGAGTAGTTACTGTTTCTTCTACGAGCCCTAGAATCTGGCCCTATAGAAACAGTTATTGATATTGAAAGTTTTACTTAATACACTTTGGCCCCATCTCTTTCCCTTCGTTTTCATTTATACCCTTGCATGTTTTTCACATCGACTCCCAGTAAATTCACTCTAGCTCCGCCTCTGCCTGCAGAAACTTCTTGAGAAACAATGGCATTCAAATCCAGGAGTTCTTTGTAAAACAAAAACTCAATATAACTTCATCTGCTTGCGTTTTACTGTGTGGTCTAAAGTCAGACTTTTAGACATTGACTCTGCAGTCTAATTTATACAACAATCCTCGGTTCAATCTCCAAGCAATTTCTTCCTTGATTGACTCTCCGTTCTTTTAGAGATTCTTGATCTGGGTCTAAGATCATCTAGGAAACATCAAATTATGTTCGAAACATGTTTCGCTGCACAGAATATACGATTTTATTAAAGTTTAACCCATCAGTATAGATATTATTAAATCAAGCTCAAAATCCAGTTAAATTTAACCCAAAATATATTTGTAGAATATTTACATTTTTTGAACACACATATAAATATTATTTATATATGTGTTTTGTACCAATATTAGTATGCTGACTAATTTTTTTTATTAATTAATAAATACTCATCAAATACCTAAAATATAATGAATAATTTATAAATATCTAAATTTATTACTTAATGAATAATAAATTAGATGTAAATATAGAAAAATCCGATCGGTTAGTAATCATTACCATTCTTAACATGACCTTTACTTTTTTTTTCTTTTTTTTTTCTGTTTTTCCTTTAGCAGTATTTTTCTTACCATATATTATCCCAGATGGTTTAAAGTAAAAAATTATTACTAGCATTAAGCTCTACGATCTCAGTCAGGCATCCAAACAAAAACAATTAAGTAAAAAGAGAGAGAGGGGGGGATTTGGTTGGGTGTAATGATTGATTGCCAACTATAACAACAACCAATTGTTACGATGTCAGTCAGACCAGTTGGGATCGGATATTTTGTTCGCCCCATTTTGTCCCCAATCATATACCAAATCTTCTCTCATATTAAAAGATCTTAGATCCCTTTAAATTTGCGATGGTTTTCATGAAGGGGAGAAGATGGTGGGTAAACTTCTGTATTTGCTGGCAACAACAGCTAATTGCCTCTATCTTTGGTGATTATTTAAAATAGTATATAGTTTTTTATTATTTTAAAATTTATTTCTAATATTAGTATATTAAAATAATTCAAAAACAAAAAAACAAAAAATAAATCAACTTTTTTAAAGATATGATTTGTGCCGCAGAAACAAATATGCACCAAGAAACCTTAGTTTAAATCTAAGAAACCAAATTGAATCTCCATGGTCTTACTTCGTTCGGTTTGATTGATTTGAAATTCAATTTGTTAGGCTCGATAGTTTGGTTTAAAAACTGAAATTATTGGAAAAGTCGACTTTCCTTTTCATTACCTTTGATTTTTTTCAATAAAAAAAAACTAAAAACAATAAAATCAGGAAAGTTTTACTTGAGAGAAAGAAAGAGAAAAAAAACTAATCAAACTAATTACCCACCCCTAAAAAAAAACTAATCAAACTAATTACCCACCCCTAATCCCTTCCCTTTACATATGAATGTCGCTTGTTTTGGTTTGTTTTTATGTTTTAAAAATATTTTTTAAAAATTAAATTTTTTTATTTTAAATTAATATTTTTTGATATTTTTAAATATTTTAATGCATTAATATTAAAAAAATTATTTTTTAAAAAATATTTTTAATAAAAAATACTTTAAAAAACAATAACAATCAATCTTCACATCGAATCCACGGTACTAGCATATAAACATATTCATATAGTAAGCACATGCAATGTCCTTCCATCTCTCCAATAGCGTCACATGGGCTTGTGTTCCATACCAGTGGCGGTTCCCAGTGGCCGCGATTCCTTCGTTGGCCTTAATTACCTACGCTATGAGCTAGCACACCACATCTGTGCCAACGTCTCCCATGTTGTTTGACCTGTATTATCCTTCTCGGACCGGACATTTTCAGTGCTCTGTATAGCCCGGACCAGAAATCCCATGTTTATCGACTTCTCTTCTTTGATGGCCTGGTCAATGTCTTGTGTTATAAGTAAAGACAAATGTCTCTGTAAAACATCTGTCTGGTGATCATGTTTGAAACATTCGTGCTAACATACAGGGAGAAATAATCTTATTTTATGTTCTAAGAAATCCAGATATATAAAATAGTAGCTCGTTCAATCGCGTTTTGATGATTAAGAAATTTTATGTGTGATATTCAAAATTCCACGACTATTTCAAGAATCCATTTCATATCTCGGAAAAAAGTGTTTCAGGATCACTGTTTTAGACTTGATGTCGAGGCAATTAGTGTGTTGATAACTTGGTGTATGATATTTTTTAATTAAAAATAGATTAAAATAGTACTTTTCATGATTTATTTTTTATTTTTAATGTTAATATATTAAAATCATTAAAAAGCATACAAGATAATATCAATTTAATATTTTTTAAATGATAAATAATTTAAAAAATATTTTTAAAAGCAAAATCCATTGCAATAACACATAGACTCTAGGAAAAAGTGTTGCGAAACATGTATATATGCATGCAAAAACATGTTTTAAGAAATCCAGATATAATATTTGTGTAAACAAGCTATTTCAATATTTTTTTTTTACATAAAATAATCAAAGTGTAGATCAAAAGGCTTATTCAGGCATATAAATAAATAAATCGATGATCATTCATGTAGATAGATAAAAAAATCATTAATAATAATTAAAAGATAAACTAGAATATTTAAGAGATAGATGTAAATCAAGATATTTAATATTGTACTTGTTTGTGTCTACTAAATTTATTTATTAAAATAAATAAAAGATAATAAAAATAGAAACACATGTAAGACTGAGTGAATAAAATAAAAGGAATAAAAAATACCATGCAAGTTTGAACATATTAAAAATATTATTTCAAAATAAATTATTTTTTATAAAATAAAGCTTGTTTGTATAAAATAAAAAACAAATCTTCAAAAATTAAATGCAAAACATAAAAAAAAACTCTATTAAAAAAGACCTGTAAAACCTGTGACTCAAGCCATGAGATTAGGATAAACCAATAAAAAATAAATTAAAGATGTAAAACCAATCTTGAAAAAAAAAAACAATGCAGAATGATAAAATCATAAAAGAAAATGAGAAAAAAAGGATCTCTGATCGTATCAACTCCTAAAACTTGAAAGCATGACAAATAGAAAAATCATGAAACTCAATCCCCAATAAATTAAACATCAAATGATAAAACCGAGGAAAAAATCATTCACAAAAAATTATAATTAAAACAAAAAAGCCAGGAAAAAAATTAGAAATAAAAAAAGGTCTAAGTTGAACAAAAAAATAATACATGACAAATTATAATTTAAGGACTAAATTGAAAACATTAAAAACTTTTCTAAAATAGCCAAGGATGAAAATAAACAACAAAAAACATAAGGATTGAAATTTTTTTTTTTTAAAAAAAGGATAAACATGCACTTTCTTTAGAAGAGTAAGAAAAAAAACCATTGAAGACAAATAGCTTATCAATTGTCATCATGCACTGCACAAGACGCTTCCTATGACACAACGGAACAATAAATCTGGCCATTGGGATGCACTGCACGTGTCGCCCAAAAAATACGGGCGCTCCCACACACGGATGCGTGAGGAAAACGTGTTTGTAGCTTTTTAATTAAAAATATAATTATTGAGCGCAAAAAATCCAAAATACCCTTCATGATTTTAGAACACAACAAAAAATCAATGTAAAAAGATGAAGTCACCCCTAAATACATGCCTTTAAATTATTTTTCCATTCATAGGGAAATTTTTTTATGACTATCCTGAAAAAAAAAACCCTTTATAAAAATATCTATATTTTTTTTGTTATTGGTAAAAAAATTATTTTATTATTCTGAAAAAAAATACCCCTTAATTAACACTTTTTTAATAACTAATGAGTCATTGAAAAAGATCGAAATACGCTCCAAACTAAGGCATCCCAGTTTCTATTCAAATAACAAAAACATAATTCAACTGTCGTAATAAATAGTCTCTTGTATCTGTACTTATAATGATTTCCACAGTGTCTTGGCAACTCTCTTTATTGTTTCTGTTAAAACATGTGGACGTGAACGGAGACCACGGAGTGTGTATTCTGGGACATATATTGCACACGGCGTCGAGAACTTGCAACCTAATTAATTTGGCGCCAGTGGATATGGGAATCCCTCAGTTCTTTAACTTTTCCCACGTACTTGGTGGCTTTTTCTTGCTTTTCGTTTGATCTCCAAAGACAGCTACCTGTTTCCATTGGTCGAACATATATATTCCTTATAAACACATCAATTTAAAAACAATGAACTACCGATCAAGAAGAGATTATCCAGGAGAAAAAGAGAGGAGATCATTATCTTAATTATCACACGGTCTGCAAGTAGTAAATATATTCTCTCTTTTTTCTGGTGTTATATAGTAAATAATTGATCACATGCAAGGACCTTTGGATGAACGGGTGCGGGAAGTTCAAGCCCATGAACGCAAGCCAGCCTGTCTGAACTAGCATCTTGTACTGGAGCCGTGATTAGGGTATGTTAAAGCATAGCAGTCCAGGAAGTGTTGATTTTAACAAGTAAAAGAGAACTTCTTCTACCCCAGAAGCTGGCACCCAATAGCGTCTTTATGAGGTCTGATAATGATGGATTAATGGACAAGTAGGGTAAATGAGGTCCAATAATGTGACACATTGATGTCTACAGCTTTCACGAAACCTTTTCCTCTTTATTTTGAATGGATGCCTATCCAGATAACTTTAAAAATGGCCCCCCATGTTGCCCTACCTGCAAGGTAAACCCCCACTCTACTCATATTGCCTTTGCTGTGGGGTTGATGCTGGGAGGGATTTTGGGGTCATATATACCTGTCAAACAGCGCCACTGCAGGATCTGTGGAGTGTTTTAAGCACCCATGTTAGGTTAATAAAGAAAAATGGACATGTTTAGTGTAAGCCTATAGATCATGCGATGGCGGATCTAGAAAAAGTCTCTTGAAAGGAGAAACGAGTGACAAAAGTCAACCCTCTTGCTCCACCATTGAAGTATACATGTCCACTGTAATAGCCTGGGAAATATAAACATGAAAGTACATGACCGTGAAGCGTTGTAAACAAGAAATTTGATCCTTCATTCATAGGCCGCCTGTAAGCATTTCCCTTGAGATCCCCTTTTGTTGACGACAAGGATATTTTGGAGTGGATTTTTGACGCAGGAACCTATAAATATTAACAAGATGTTAATTGGAACTTTCACCAGAAATTATATTCTTTAAATAGTGGATCGTAGTGTATAGAACACATCTACTTACCTACCGATTGAACCATGAAATAAGGAAATACTGGATATTGCTGTTTCGAGCTCTCTGGGAGTCTTTTCCTTTCAAGATTGTTTTTTTTATTATAAATATATTAATATTTTTTTTAATTTTAAAAAACTCTGACAAGATATTAATTTAAAACTAATTTTTTTAAAAAAACACAGACAATTTATTTGTCTTGATGATAAATGCATCATCTGAATATATGCACTGTTTTTGTGCAATTTTTCCCAGTGACAGCACATCTCCAAACCAGGGTAGGAAATCTTTGTTGAAAGTCTTCCCACCTTTCCCTTGTCCTCCTATCAATCAAGACGAAGATAATATTCCTCCCTCTTGAAATATTGGTGCAGTATGTAAAACGGCACACGTTTTGTTTTATTTTATTTTAAAAGCGTGAAAATTAAAACAGTGAAAAAATAGTTTACGGAGAATATTGAAATAATCTGTATACTTTATTGAATTCAATAGGACAGCTGGAAATTCCTAAACTGCTAAGCATGTTTTTAAGACAACAGATCGATGGTTTCTCCAGTGTCACGCGATCGAGAGCTTACGAACCAATTCTTGATTATGAAGATATAAATGTTTTTATCTTTTAAAATATATATATAAAGATAAATGCTGATCGATACATGTTTATAGCATGGTGTCTGATATGATAGCTGCAAGTTTTCCCATCAGTATCGAATTAAGAATTTAAATTATCAAAATATATAATAGTTGATCGGTTGAATTTATTAACAATTTATGTATAATTATCAGACTGATCGATGATCTAGCGACGTACGTGACAATTATCATTACATTTTATATTTACTGATGTGTTTGCTAGCATATTACAAAATCAGAATTCAAATGTCAGGTAGTTATATCTTCTTCTTTTTTTAAAAATAAAATAGATTAAGGTATTGTTTGATATTGCGGTCTAATTATATATTTTTTTAAATAATTTTTTTATTTAAAAATAATTTTTATGTTTTTTTAATTATTTTTATTTGTTTATATTTTTAAAAATAAAAAAATATTATTTTAATATATTTTTAAATAAAAAATATTTTTAAAAATAACCGTTTTATTCGCTAAATAATGAGTTAGCTTTAAAATTCAAACCTCAGAGTCTATTTAAATTATATTTTTAATTGAATTGAGTAAAATATTGACTAATTAAATTCAGATGATTAAATGAGTTTTTAATTATCTAGTTATTCTAGTTAAAATATTTAATTAATAAAAATAAATCTAATAATTTATATCCATGGAAAAGTTAACCACTAAATTAAATTTAATAACTATAAAAATAATAATTTTTTTTTTTCCTTTATGGGGCAACAACATTACAATACGTGTGAGGAATCAGGATATGAGGAGATGGATGTATTTTCCATGTGAAATTAGGGGTGAATAAAAAAATTAAAAAATAAAAAATTAAGAAAATTAGAAAAAAATAACTGAAAAAATCGAACTATAAAAAAAAACCGATTAAAATTTTGAAAAAACCGGCCGGTTCAATTTCAGTTTTATAAGCCTAAAACCAAAAAAACCGAACCAAAACTGAAAAAAAAACCAATTCAAACAAAAAAAATCAAGGCAAACCAAAAAAATCAAGTCAAACCGGAAAAACCGAGCCAAACCGGTTTGAACCGGTTTTTGTCATAAAAAACTGAATCGAACCAAAACCGGTCGGTTTGAACCGGTTTCATTTTTTTTTTAAAATTTTAATTTAATTATTTTTTAAATAAAAATCAATCCGAATTTACATAAAACTGCGAAGAAGCAAGAAAAGAAAGTTATTATTTTCAAGAGAGAGAAACATCTCGCGAGAAACGTTTCTTCATTTGCGCATAAAATAATAAACACGTAGGATGGGGGTAGAAGAAGAAGAACAGCAATTAAAGATCAGGATTAAATTAAAGAAAGAAAAAAGCACAGTGAGAGTGAGTGAGTAGTAAAAAATTAAAAAAAAAAAAACTAGAAAAAGAAGCGTGTTCGATCCATTGACACTGATAGAAGCAGGAAAGAAGAGAGAGAGAGAGAGAGAGAGAGAGAGGGGTTCAAAAGTTTCAACACAAATCAAATGGGTCATCAAAATCATGAAGACAAAGTGCTCCTCTTCTCTTCTTTGCCGAGATTTCCGCTTCCTCTCTTTCTTTAATCCTACTTCTTCATTTCTTATCCTACGCTACTGTCTCTCTCTCTCGTTCTCTTTGTAATTACACAAGGTCCTTTTGTTTCCATCTACTCACTTCTTTCTTACTTTTATTTTGCTTTTTTTTTTTTCTTGTTAAGGAAGTTAATCTTGTGGTTTGAGTTTGAGGGTTTCAATTTCTGTATGCTTAGTAAGAAAATGTAGGAAACGCCAGTGCTTTTCGTCTTAGATTTTGGATGTCATTGCTTTATTGATTTTTATTAACTTTTAGATTTGTCTGGTTTCGACATTTTGAGTTCTGAATTCCTGCTTGTATACCAAAAAAATATGAATGGTGAGTGATTAGGGATTTTAAGGATCTGAAGTTTTTTTTTTTTGCTTTTTTGAAACAGTGTTGGAATAATGTGTAGTTTATTTGTATATCTATTTTCTGATGGTTGTTGAATTTGAATTGCGATATCTGTTTTTAGTTGTGTTTTATCGGTGAGAGAATTTTAGGAAGGGGCTGGCCTAAAATATTTTGAATCAGTGAAGAAACTCAAGTTGGTTGGTATTTCTTAGTAATACCAATTAGGATAATCATGTAGGTAGATTGCTGATTTGAGGATTGGCTTGTATCTTGCCTAGTGGTGTGTAAGTTGTTGAGTGATGCAGCATTTGTTTGCTGCTTTGATGTTTAAGGTTTAGAACTCTATGGGTGGTTTGTTAATGAATCGAGGGCTATTCTATACTGATTTTGGGAAACGAAAGGAGTGACGCAGAAATTTCAGTTGCAAGGCAGGCGTCTTATGCTTTTGAGATAATGATCCTTGGGAGATTTTGAGTTATGTTACTTTCTAAAGTTTTTAAATGTATGCTGGTTACATTTGATCGTCAATCTCTGAACGGATCTGCAGTTTATTTCATTACATTACTTTTCTCTGCTGCCACCCGGTGCATTTCTTCTAATGTTCTTTTACATATGTTTGCAGTTCCAATTTATTGCAATTGCTTGGAGATAAGTCTGAGAATAATGCAATTATGATTATGTCAAGCTTGTTTAATGCTGTTTGCATTTTTTTAATGCAGAGGAAATGCTTGAATTCCTTGGTAATGAGTCGTGCATAAGAGTCTGCTTCATCTGTCAAACGAGTGCCTGAGCTAAAGGGTTCATCTTCAGTAACTTGAGAAATCGAATGCATATATTTAAGAGTGAGGGGTTGTGACAAGAGGGCTCTAACTCCCACAAAAGCTGAAATAATTGTTAAGTAAACACATGGAGTCAACAGGGTGTTGGTTCAACAGGTTAAAGTCGAAGGATAAGCTGAAGTCTGCCAAACAGAAAGATACCACATGCAATGGGAAGGAGGGAACTAAAGCACCTAACAGTGAAGAAGCACCATCCAATGTAACCAAGCAGAAGGTTGCAGCTGCAAAACAGTTTATTGAGAACCATTATAAGAAGCAAATGAAGGACCTGCAAGAGAGGCAGGAGCGGTATGATTTAATGCATCTTTTCATAGCAATGATGTTCGAGTAAAATTACTTTTCTGTTAATATTCACACTTCACCCATTGGCTTATCTGCTTGGAATTCTCAATTGATGGGAAGATGTTATTTATATGATACTCCAACATTGTACAACCAGTCATGTTTCCATTATTTATATGATACTCCATTCTTCAAGAAATCATTTTTTTCTTTAAGTGCATTAAATTTTTTAAATTTCTTTTCCAAGTAGTCATTGGATGAATAAAACACCTGTTTTTTCTTAGACCATCTGATCTTTTGACTTTAGTGCATTGATGATGGTGGTGTTTTGGTGCTTATGATTTCTTGCAGACGTAATGTACTGGAGAAGAAGTTAGCTGATGCTGAGGTCTCTGAGGAAGAACATAATAACTTACTAAAGTTTTTAGAGAAGAAGGAAACTGAATACATGCGTCTTCAAAGGCATAAAATGGGCGCTGATGATTTTGAGCCATTGACCATGATAGGCAAGGGTGCATTTGGGGAGGTAAGTTAGTCTTTTTCCATATTCTATTCCAGCTTGACAGACCTATTTGGCATTTTCTTCTTGCTGCATCCTGGCATATAGTAAGAAGAAACAAACATGTATACACAGGTTAAAACATTTTACTGCTGTTTGCAAGAAAAATCCACTCTTAGTTAAAGTGTTGCTGCATTTATATGTTGCATCTCTATTTGATAGCCAGGATCTCTTGCTTGATTTACATTTGTGTGTTTAAAATGCTGTTGCTCTTTCAATCAAAGCATCAATTAGTGATTTGTTTTTTGATCTTCTCCTTTTGAGTTTGCAGGTTAGAGTCTGTAGAGAAAAATCAACAGGTCATGTATATGCCATGAAGAAGCTTAAGAAATCAGAGATGCTACGCAGAGGCCAGGTATATGTTTTCATTAATCCTGCCCGACAATTTTATTGGTTTTTTTATCTGTTCATTATGCTTATTTTCAGTTTGGATCTAAAATGTTCAGGTCGAACATGTGAAAGCAGAAAGGAATCTACTTGCTGAGGTTGATAGCAATTGCATTGTCAAACTATATTGTTCTTTCCAAGATGAAGAGTATCTGTATCTCATCATGGAATATCTACCTGGTGGAGATATGATGACTTTACTGATGCGCAAAGACACACTAACCGAAGATGAGGCCAGGTTTTACGTTGGGGAAACTGTCCTGGCTATTGAGTCTATCCATAAACATAATTATATTCATAGGTAACTCAAGGTTTTTGACTTGAGCTGTTGATCTGCTTTTCTTACCATGTACTTCTGATATTGTAATTGTGGCCTTATCTTTTCTGTGTTTTCATGTTGCAGAGATATCAAACCTGACAACTTGCTACTTGATAGAAATGGTCACATGAAATTATCAGACTTTGGATTATGTAAACCATTAGATTGCAGTACTCTCCAAGAGAAGGATTTTTCTGCGGCAAACAAGCTTAGTGGAGCTCTTCAAAGTGATGGACGCCCTGCAGTGCCAAAACGTACACAACAGGAGCAATTACAACATTGGCAAAGGAACAGGAGGATGCTCGTAAGTTCCCTATATGTAGTGGAATGACCTTTCATTCAATAGGAGTAACATTGTCAATCAAGGCATTGTTGTTGATGCCACTGCTGCTGCTTTATAGCTGAATGCTTGTTTTCATTCTATCGCTTATAACTTGCTGGCAATAAGTAATTATCTAGAGTGATTAAATACTCTTCCAAGCTTCTTTATGGTGCTGTTTTATGGACGTGTTTGGTGAACTTTTCTTAGTGGCTACGCAGAGAGACTGGAAAGCTCTATAATTCTAGCCTCTTTTTTTCTTGGTTTCTCTTGTTTCTTAGTAGGATGTCTTGATTTCCTTTACAATCATAAACATTCCTTTTTCCTTTAGTAATTATTTTTCCTATAAAAATCTTTAGACATGCTAGGACGACCTCGTGTTCATCTATCATTTCTGCCCTCATGGGTATGTGTAGTATCTGTGGGAATCCCACTGGGATTTCTATTTTTTAAACCTTCAATGTGTTAATTTTGCAGGCTTATTCTACTGTTGGAACTCCTGACTATATTGCCCCAGAGGTCTTGTTGAAGAAAGGATATGGAATGGAATGTGATTGGTTGGTACACTTTAAATGTTTCTTAGCTAGTAATTTTATTTTCTGAGACCATTCAGGTGTGACTTTGTTTTATACATCCAGGTGGTCCCTTGGTGCTATTATGTATGAAATGCTTGTGGGGTTCCCACCGTTTTACTCAGACGAGCCCATGTCAACTTGTAGGAAGGTAATTTTGCAACTGTTTACTTCTTATTTGTCAATAGAAAAGTTTGCTTTTCTTGATTGTGATTAATGCATGTTGAAATGAGCCTTGCGAACATGTTTACTTGTTATTTTTTCTAATCTCATTACCAACTCAAAACCATGCTTTTCAGTTCAAATTGCTAACCTGTAGTTGGTAACTTCTCAAGCTTTTTGCCTAAATGCTAATAAACCTCTAATTGTCAGCACCGAGATCTAAGTTCTTTTCCTTTTTCAATGTTTACCTTTGGAGCAGTTCATTCTACTCGCTGTCTCCAATATCAGCAGTCCTACTCATTTCACAGTTTTTGTTTTGTGCAGATAGTTAATTGGAGAGATCATTTAAAATTTCCAGAAGAAGCAAAGTTATCTTCCGAAGCAAAAGACCTTATTAGCAAACTTCTATGTAATGTTGACCAGAGGCTTGGAACAAAAGGGGCAGATGAAATCAAGGTGTTGTGTCGTGTTTTCTAAATTCTTTAGTTACTCCAAGATAAATTCGAGATTGATAAAATTTACTTGCTGTGTTATTTTCAGGCTCACCCATGGTTTAAAGGTATTGAGTGGGACAAATTATATCAAATAAAAGCTGCATTTATTCCTGAGGTCAATGATGAGTTGGATACCCAAAATTTTGAGAAGTTTGAAGAGGTAGATTGATTGGTCTAAAATTTAATCACCTTTTTAGATGCTTTATCTTGGTAACCTTTCTATCATTGATGTGATTGTTTGAGTAGGCTGATGACCAAATTCAGACTTCAGCAAAATCTGGTCCGTGGAGAAAGGTTGGTACATACAAATTCTGTTATTCATGTTTTAAGCATATGTAGTTATTTTTAGGGTTTCTTTATTAGTATTCCACCAGAGGATATGCGTTCTCTGTTCAGTCTATTTCATTTTTTTCAATGGACAAGTCTTTCATTTCCAAGAAAAATTCAGTAGGAAGGCGTTGACCAATCAATTCACCCTTCACTTCTACTGTACTACTATCAACCAATTTATATCAAAACAAAAAAACATCAACTAATGATAAGACCTCATGAAACACCAATCAGGAAAGCTGAAATTTGGGAGCATGGGGAACTTTACATTTTTCCAAACTCACAAATTACAGCATTCCTTTCCCTGAGGGAGGTGGACATTCATGCATGAAAATGTTAGTTCCACAGCTTAAGATTTTTTGGTGGTAGATTTGCCTGTGAATTTAATTGGAGTATTGTAGCATCAAACACAAAAGCTATTTTGCTTTATATAGCCTGCAAGTTAAAGGTTTAATTAATTGGGGATAAATAATGTTTCTGGCATCTAGATGTTGATCAAATGATCGTTTGTCTTTTTTTGCAGATGCTTTCATCTAAAGATATCAACTTTGTTGGTTATACATACAAGAACTTTGAAATCATAAATGATCATCAGTTGCCTGGAATTGGTATATTTTTCTTCGCTTCATTTATATTTATATAATGCATCCTCTCCATTCGAGTATCCTATTTAGTATTTTGTCTCCACATTATCCAGAGTATCGAATCTTTTATCTTTTATTTTTTTCATAGTGATATTGTGGTCCTAAGGTAGGGAATGGGATTGCTAATAATAGAAGTGTTTGGCCATGCATCACACTGTAACTTAAGTGCTCTACAAGTTTTATTTTTTTACAGTGGCTATACCTTAACTTAATCTATTTTTGTTCATTTATGCACGGTTGGAAATGCTTGAACCTAAACTTTCTAGCGGAGGCAATATTGAGGTGTACTTATACTGGGGATATTTGTGTTTGTTTCTGGCCTGAAATATTTATTTATTCATATCTTGGCTATAAAATGTTACGCTTACTAGTTAGTAGGTGATGATTAATTTAATTGCTAAAAGTGACAAATTATGTAGAATAACAAATGCGTGTCTTGTGTCTTGTGCCTTGTAGATCAGGCACAAAGAGCGTTGATATTTTTGGAGTGAACTTTAATGTTGCCATTACAGATTCATCAATTTTCCACTTGTTCTTAGTTTAAAATTTCCCAATGTTACCTCTAGAAAGCTCCAATTTTGCCCTTTATTGTTAAATACTAACTAAAAGTTCGCTTGTATTTTTTGCTATTTTGTCTGTTTTACTCACTTTTTTTCCTCTTTAATCCTCGTACGTGTTGTGGTATCTCACAAAGATTATTATAAACCTAAAAAAACTAAAGAACCAAATTCAAAAGTAAGCTATTTGATGGTTAATTGTGACATTGGAATTTTTGAGAACTAGAAGGGTAGCAATGGGAAAATTTAAGCTACAGGGGTAGAAGCAAAATATCAATCAAATCTGTTGGTGGAAGATCGAAGCTTGCATATTTTTCTTATATGTTTATTTGTGAAGAGCGCAATTTTTATCTTTGTCCAATCATCTACTTTCACGTGATCCTTTATGTGACTTTTTTCTACCTGCAATATGCAGCTGAATTAAAGAAGAAGAGCACAAAATCTAAGAGGCCTTCGATCAAGTCACTTTTTGGTAAGTTTTGTTATCAGTTTTAGTAAAATACTAATTGTTTGACTAGCGCTCTGTCGTAAGCCAAATATTTTTATAAAAAAAATATATATGCATGCTTTTCTTATGTATTTTTGTACATAAAAAAAAATGTGTAAATTAAAAAACTTATATACATGTAATTAAATAAATCGAGAATTATGTGTGTTAATAATAATAAAAAAGTCATTAACGATAATTAAAAATAAATTAGAAAAATCGATAGACAAATATAAATCAGGATATTTAATCTCGTAAGATAGGACATATATTCGATTGTGTTTACTGAATATGTTTATTAAAATTATTTTTTTATTCAATCAAACGATAATAGAAATAGACACATATATTAAATTGATTAAATAACATAAAAAGGAAAAAAAATATATCATGCAAGGCTGCATAAATCAAAATAAACATTTTTTATTTTCAAGAATAAATCTATACAAAAGATGAAAAGAAAAATTATAGATAAATCATCCTAGTTTTTCAAAAATTAAATACAAAGTTAAAAAAATTCTATTCAAAAAAGGATAAATAAGCAAAAAAGAAAACAATTCCACAGAGGAGAGATATTAATTGAAACATAAATTTAAAAATTATTTTAAAAAAATATATTAAAAAAAGATATCAATTAAAAAAAAATCAATATTAGAAAAAATAATAATAGCGCGGGTGTTGTGGCTTAACTCGTCAAACCTTTGATCCGAGTAATTGATTTAACAAGGTTTAATAATTTTTCCCCTTAAATTTATATATATAAAGAGCCCAACACGCCTGGGCCACTGTAATGAAAAGCCTAGGCGTGTAGGTGGGCCTTCAAGCCTGTGGGCCTAGGCTTGGTTTTATTTTTTAAAAACAATTTAAAGGGCGGAAGCACTTATTTTTTTTGAAAAAAATAAGCTGGCAACACATCGCCTGCTAAGACAGACGACGTGTAGTCTGCAAGCCTAGATTCCGGTTACCACTACGGTGGTCGAAAAATCAGGGCAGTGTCTCTTTTGCCCAAAAAACCTAATTTGCAAGCCATTTCAACCCAAAAACATCTTACCAACACCCTTAGAACACCTCATCAACACCCTTAGAACACCTCATCAACACCCTTAGAACACCTCATCAACACCCTTAGAACACCTCATCAACACCCTTAGAACACCTACAAACCAATCTATCACCTCAAAATACCAAAAAAAAAAATATCAAAAAACTCGAAATCAAATCAGGTTAGTTTTGGCGTCCTTGGCTTTGATTTGTTTTTTCAAACAACATTAAGACTCTAAACAACCACCATCAAGCCCTTCTTATCTCATGAAACTCATGAACACCAAGAAAAATCATTCGGTGGCCGAAAATGGCGTGAGCGACAACTCTCTCCCATCATCGGAATCCGGCGAGCCCCCTCCCTCTAATTAGGAATTGAAAAATAATACAAATAAACTTTTGTGCCGAAAATGAATTTTTGAAATATAAGGGGATCTAAATTGTATAAATTGTGTTATTTTTAAATTTTGAGGATCTAAGTGTATTTTTCATGAAATATCATGCACACTATCCATGTTTGATGTCTTTTTCATTTTAGTGCCTTTTCTTCCGGCTCCAGCATTTCCTAAGAAATCAAAATCAATTGTCCTTCTATTAGGATCAAATCGCCCGAAATAAAACTTTGATGACCAAAATGAATTATTAAAAAATAAACAGAAGTCCACTATGTTTTGTGAGTGTGAACAGTGTCCATCTATAGTCTTTTATTGTTTCCTATAATATTTTTTTAGAATGGTTGGGATAATATGATAAAAAGTAGCCAAAAACAAATTTTAAAATATGCATTGAGATTACAAACTCACAAAACTGTGATCTTACTCTTTTGAAACAATGTTATTTGTACTCTTTGCTACTTTGTAGTTTTTCTCAGTTTTCTAAGGTCCGATAAATCTAATTTTGAAGTTACCTTGTTTTTTTTTTAAAAATGAAAATTCTGTTTTTAACCGAGGGAAAGGGCTGAGAGGAGTGAGGAGCTACCACCCTGTTGGGCGCCCATGTTAAGAGAATGAGAAGTTATGGAGGGTAATATTTCATCCCCCTTTTGGGTTGAAGTACTGCCTTCCAAGCATGGAAATTAGTGTCCCTCCTCAATAGTGGTCTTGTTCCCTCTCATGTTTCGTTTCATCATTTTCTTAATCAAATCAGGTCTCATTAATATTATTTATAAACCTATTAATAGTTATCAGAATTGGCTGGCTCAACTGGTGAACCAGATTTTACACCTGTCTTGTTGGAGTGTAGGGACTAATTGTGCAATCAATATGGTAAGAACCACCTTGAATTGGGCTGAACTGACTAAGAACTGGCCTGAATCAGATTGAACCGGCCAAGAATTGGGTTGAACTGACTCAAGGCCTACCACGTGTCCCTCGATAAAAAATCTGAAAAAATGTTCTTCCAGGTATTAAACCAGTGAAATGCCAGTTGAATCAGTGAACCAATGAATTGACACCTTTGTTGGTTCAAGCTCCGGTCTGATTTTGATAATAATGGGACCCACTATTATGCTCTATTTACACCTTCTATGCATCATTCACTACCAAACACCACAAACACTTTCATCGTCGACACTTTTTATGCCCTCGGCACTTGACTCTCAAAATCTAACCCTTTGCCATACCCATCTTCAAATTTATCATATCATACAACGAAAACCTAAAAATGTTTTATGCTTATGGTGATATTTCTTTCTGGTTTATTAACTGACAGATCAAGCTATCATTTATTTATGCAAGTGCTCAAATTTGGTTAGGGCCTAATGGCTGGTATTGCTTGAAGTTATTGGCGATGTATTTAGCTTTCTTTGAAATAAGCAAGTGCAAAATCTTTGTTTGAGTTGTTTCAGAATTTCATTCACATCATCAACACACTTTTTATAGTTATTTCTTTCAAAACTGTGTGTAGTCTGTAGATGATGCAAGTTAAACACTATCATGCTCTTAGAACCATTATGTATATTTTCACTTCAAAATACAGCAAAAAAACATCATCAACACACTTCTTTTTTTATAGTTATTTCTTTCAAAACTGTATGTAGTCTGTAGATGATGCAAGTTAAACACTATCATGCTCTTAGAACCATTATGTATATTTTCACTTCATAATACAGCAAAAAAAGTGGAGCATTGTAATAGCTTGATATTGTATTGACCATCAATCAGGTTGCATTTCTTTTTTTCTTTCCTTGTTCTTATTGCGGTGGTTCATATTATTTCAGAAGATGAGTCAGCCGAGCCTCCTAATGAACCTGTTAAGGGGAGCTTCCTAAGCCTCCTGCCTCCTAAACTAGATTCTTCGGAGCAATCGGGAAATCCAAATAAGCTGTTCTAATCTCATCATCCCTTCAGATGGTCACATAACATTCAATTAGAGATAAAATGATGGATCATTTTCTTGATGGATAGCTCCTCATTTTATGTTGCCGAAATCAAAGCTTCAAGGGCGAAGGGCCCAAAACATGAGTGGTTTGAGTTTACTAATTGGCTCGTCTTAGTTAGGTTGTTAATCCTTGTAAAATCGTCCCATAGTAAATATTCTTTTGAAATCGTTGTGTATTTATTTTACCCCTTTTGTCAGAAATCTGCTATACCAGATCACTATTGTGGGTTTTTCTTGTTACTAATCATTGCTGAGTTGATTAAGATGTATCATTTATTCCTGTGAAAAATGCAGAAACAAGAGATTTCCCCTCCCTCCCTCCCTCTTGGATGTAACTTCTAGGTTAGGGTTCTGAGAATTGCAATTTTGAACCCCCTCAATCTTGTAATTCATGCGAGGATGCTATTAAACTTAATTATAAGTTAGTCCCTGTGGTTTCTCGAAACAAAATAATTAATTTTTATAATATAAAAAATAATTTAATATCCTTTGATCAATACAGGCGATGCTAATGTTTTGTTCTAAAAAATGATTTTTTAACTCCTCAAACTTTCCAATTCATCTACGTGCTTTTTTAACTCTTCTATTTTTTTAAATTTTAAAAAAAAAAGCATGAATTGATGAAAAAGATTAATCTATAAATGAAAGTAAAAACAGAGGGATTAAATAACAATTGTTGAAACCATGATGACTAATTAATTATTTTTACTAAACTACAGGGACTGTTATAATCAACTCGATACCTTTTCCTGAGCAGATTACTAGAGAAGAAATTACAGCAGCGCATGGTAAAACTGTAGTGAACAAGAGGAAAAGCGGGGACATCTAGCCTACTACGCCCCCCTTTTTGTATGTGCCTGTAAAGAAAGAAGAAGACAACGACTCAATCCTCCGTTGGTAGTCTGCTCTGTTAGCAATTATTAGACATCGTGGTTGCGTATCTTTGTAATCGAAGATGCAGGTAAGTCAATCATTTCTTCAATTCCCTCTCCTTGTTTTCTCAAAACCCTAATTTCTTCAATATTAACGATGATGATGATGCAGGCCAGTGATAGATTTAACATCAATTCACAGCTGGAGCATCTCCAGGCCAAATATGTTGGGACAGGCCACGCTGATTTAAACAGATTGTGAGGGTTTCCCCCCCCCCCCCCCCCTTTATTAGCCCAGTTTAATGTATATAATTTCTTTTAAAAAAAAAAACTGATTGTGATTGGTAAATTAATACAGCGAGTGGGCAGTGAATATTCAACGTGACAGCTATGCATCGTATATCGGTCACTACCCTATGCTTGCTTATTTTGCTTTAGCTGAAAATGAGTCTATTGGAAGGGAACGTTATAATTTTATGCAGGTTCGTTCGTCTTTTAATCTCCTTCCTTTACTTTATATGTTTATTGATCTATTTTTTTTTTTGAGTTGCCATTTGGTTACATCACTGACTTAGTTTGATGGGTTTGTAATTTGGTGTTTGAGGATATTGGGGATGAACTTCATGTTCGTTCAAAGTTGTAGTTTCCATTTCTTTTTATCTTTTTTTGTGATAAAACCTGATCATTGCACCAGTAAGAGTGTTCCGTTTAATGGGTCTGTAAGAGGTAGTTAGGTATCATTTGTGGTTTTCATTTTCAAATTTTTGAAAACGGATACTGGAAACTTGTTTGTTTTGAATTTTATTTTTTTGAGAAAAAGCAAAACGAGCAACCCTAACACAATTTTTGAAAACCACTTTGTTTGATTTTGAAAAATTCTGACAATTGGTTGTTGCTTTTTTTATGTTTTTGAAAATTAAAAACAAAAAAAAAACAAGTTTTTTCTATTCATGTTTCCGAATTTGTTTTTTACCAACATGGAATGGAAATGATACCGAATGACCCCTAAGAAAAAAGATGTTTTTTTTTTGTCTTATAAAACCAAGGGGATGAAAAGTTTCATGAAGTAGGTGCTGTCATGTTGGTGCTATAATCACATCCCTGGCAATGCATGGGGACATGCCAATCATCTTGCAGTAGGGAAGCCATATGCCATATGTTTTGTCAGAGTCAGGTGCTGTTATCAGGAATGCATCCTTTATAGGTTTTACTGCTTCACTAAAGTCAACTTGTAAAGCCTTCTCCCATTTATTTGGTTAGCTGCATGAGTTTTACATGATAGCAACCATCTCTTTATGGAACACATTTTTGGAAGATTAGTTTTTTATACACTATGACTTTACTTAAACTATGATGAGATCAGGCTACCATTTTAATAGTTGGACTTTACTCGGTCCAGATTACTTTTTTATATCCCAGTTATTTATGAATGATGATCTTAAGATCCACAGTCAAAAGTGTGCAACAAAAGTTGTGTCAATTTGAATGAGCAATTCGTAAATGCAGGGGGGGTGCTGGAAGATCGCATTACATATAAGCTATTCTAGAAGTTCTAGAAAGTATAAGATGCAAGAGTTTATTGTTATTTCAATTGCTGATGGATAGGTGTCTGAACTATGACTTGCTTCATGTGTTAAATCTTGACAATCAGTGGAAAATGGCTTAGTGACTGATAATGTGTTTGTCCTGTACATTAAAATCTTGATTGTGTGAAGATATCTCAGAGAAGTTCTGATTTTCTCTTCCATACTTATTACATGTCTTAAATATGATCACCTAATGATTCTTTTTAACTTGGTGCAGAAAATGCTTTTGCCTTGTGGTCTACCCCCGGAAAGAGAAGATGATTGAGACATGTTCTGCTTGATCCGAGTCAGCTGTGGCTAACTGATTGATATGCTTAAACTTGTGTATGGCTGAAGGAACATTGGCCTTTTGATGACAGTTATGAGTACTGAAGATATCATTTGTGATTGTAGACTTGTAAAAATCATGTTTTATGGTTTCAAGGATGGTTTAAGCTTGGAGCGTTTATGTGGTTGAATTTATAATTTCTTATAATATGATTAGCATCCGCTTTTTCCAATGTCTTTTTGGTTTTCACCATGTTTGTTGCTTATGCCAGTTTTCTTAGAAGACCCTCGTGATTGTTTTCTATGGCAAGACCCTGATGATTGTCGGAACAAAAATGATAGAAGTGATATTTGTTGCCATGTCCCCTCTGAAAATGACCTGGGCTTTTTATAATGTTTAAATCCCATCTTACATTCCTTTGCAAGGCAGCTCTATACTAACTGCAAGATTTTGGTGCGTGCACTTCCATTTGGGCGGTGAAGAACATCTGATGGAAATGAATTTATGTTTTTCTGTGTTTGCTGCCGAGCTTCTTAAGAGTATAACGCTATTCTTTATTAGGGGGGTTGTGCTGGCAATTCTGAAGGGCCATCCTCGAAGATTCTGGTGGCTGCCGAGGATGATGCAAAACACCAGGCCATCCTCGGAAAAAGAATTGTGAAGGAAAGAAAAGGGTGCGAGGGAGCTGTGGCAGGAGAAACCATCATAACTTTGGATGCTGTGAAAAGAAAGGTGGGAAAGCATTCTACATCATTACGTTATTTTATATTTTTTACATTATTTTATATTTACACATTGTCTAGAGGGGTATGAAAAGGGTCGAAGAAAGCACTTAGTTTTTTTCATAAATTGTTCTTATTCCTTTGCGCAATTAAAAGTAACATACGGTAACGTGAAGCTAGCAACAGGTACCATCCGTTTAACCTATTTCCTTCTGTTCTGTGAAACGACACTAACTACTTTGGAGATCGACACCAAGTAGTAAAATGATTTATAATATAGTTCAATTTGTTTTCTAAAATGCTTCTTGAAGTGATTTTTGTCTGGGAAAATGTAGTATTTTTTTAGATATTTTTTAATAATTTTAATGCACCAAAATTAAAAAAAAATAAAGAATATTATTTTAATATATTTTACATTAAAAATCACTCTATAAAAACATCCGCACGTTATAAATCCACATGAAGTGCCTTATGTGGGATGACTCGACGACTGGAATGGTGCGTAGAAAGAGGGCAAAATGGGTTCAAATCTGGACCACGTGTATGCTCGGGTCAATTCACTTACCAGCAAGTGGTTTCTTGGTAAACCAATGAAAGCTACGCCGCCTATCTTCAAATGCATGCATCCGTTGACAGAGCAGGTGACTTTGGATTTCCAGTTTAGGTAATTTTTGTTTTTATATTTTAAAAATATTTTTGAAAAAAATTAAATATTTTTTATTTTTTTATTTTAAATTAATATTTTTTAATATCAAAAATAATTTTTAAAAATAAAAAAATATTATTTTGATTCATTTCTAAGTAAAAAATACTTTGAAAAGTAAACACAATCATATTCTGAAACAGAATCTTAGTTTATGTATTTGCCGCAGCCAACAATATTTTACAAAGTTTTAGCTTTATTTTTTCTTGTATCTTTAAATTAATTTAATATACTGATATCAAAAATAAATAAAAAAATAAAAAAATTATTTTAATACATTTAAAAAAATACTTTTAAAACCAATTTTTATTACTATTTCAGTCTTTATTTACGAGTAGACGTTATGGAGAAGCTCATTATCGACATCATTATTAATTATTATTTTTTTTATTGAGAAGAGTTTTCAGTTTTGCATGCCTCTTGCGTACTGTTTACTCGAAAAAAATTAGGATGGCAGTGAAGAGGGTAAACACCAGCATCCTGTTTTGATTTTAAAACAAAGCAATCTGCTTGCTTTTAAAGCAAAATTAGAGCTAACAAAATACTTGAAAAAAGACTGGTAAAAATATATATGTTTTTAATAAACAAAAAATAAAATAATTAATTATTAAACACTGTCTCACCTTATTCTTAAGATTTTATTTGGCATTTTAGTTCAACCATAAAATTTATTTAAAATAAAATAATTAATTATTAAACAGTGTTTTCAACTAATATTTATTTTTTAATTTTAAATTAATATTTTTGAGATTGCATGAAGAAAGGGAGAAGGAAAATGGCAGAGAAAAACCTTCACTCTCAATTATTTTATTTTGCTGGTAAAGAAAGCAAGGAACCGTTTTCTTTTCCATTGGTAGGCTTTGAACAAGAAAATGGCCCTCCTTCAAAAATAATCCCATTATCCTCTTCACTACAAAACAAAACTAAAAAAATAAATAAAGTAGGTAGAGATTGGTACTCCCACTTCTGCGAGGTAACAGCAACTATAAAAAGGGAAAAACGCAAATAATCAAATATATACACACAGCATCCACTTTTTCTCGGATCACTTTTTTGGTAAGTATTATTTTCTTCACAGAATCTCCAAATTTTCTCGAGAAAACACAATCCTTGTCTTAGCCAGATCTTTAAAATTCCCCAAATTCTTGCCGCACATATCGTTGCCACCCCATACTCTTTCTCTCTCTCTCCCCCCTACTTTATTATTGTTGTTGTTGTTGTTGTTATTCTTTCTCTTCAAAGTCTATTTTTTTTCCCGTTAATTATTTCAAAAACTTTACCTTCTTCTCTCTCTCTACTTCCTTTCTCTTCACTTTCTCAAGATAACGCAGTTTCGTGATTTGCAAACCCTAGTTTCCCTTCGCTGATTAATGGGGTTTTCTTAGATTTTTAAGTAACATCTTAGTTTGCTCGGTTGCTAAGCAGATTGGGTTACAAAAGATATCTTTTCTTTTATTTTGCTTTTCAATTTTGAGGCATTTACTGAATCATTTAGAGTGGTCTTTGAGTGTTCTGGGTTTTTTTTTTGTTTTGACAAGGAAGAGTCTTAGGTCACTTTAGTTGGTGAATTTTGACTGCGAACTTGAAAGAAAAAGGGGGGGTCTTTTTTTTCTTTCCTTTATTCGTTTGGTGGGTTATAATATTTGATTGAGATTGTTAGATCATGGATCATGTGATTGGTGGCAAGTTTAAGCTTGGGCGGAAGATCGGTAGTGGGTCCTTTGGTGAACTTTATTTAGGTATGCAATTTTTAGGGTTTATTTAGTAACATTCAAAGTGTTTTGATCACTCTTTCCTTTTGTGTCTTTAGATGGGTTTTTGATTTTTTTTGTTGTTCTTTATTTGTTTGCAGGTATTAATGTACAGAGTGGAGAGGAAGTGGCTGTTAAGTTGGTAGGTTTTACATCTTTAGCAATTATCTGCAATTCTTTCTTATAGATTGTTATTTCTTCATTCGTGCATTCCTGGATAGTAGTTAACTGTCATGTTTTGATATACTAGATGGCTGATGATCGTGTTTGTTTCCATCTGTTTGAAGTAGCAATTTATAGTTGATGATAGGGAATTTGCTTCTTCTTCTTTTTTTCTCCAAATGCTTTTTTGGTTTTGAGAAATTTAGATAGTTAGTTACTTAAGATGGATTGTGAATTTGGTTATCCAAGTGGAGGACTTCTTCTTGGTGTCTTAGTAGCTAGTTAATGTTTTCCTCAATCAATTCATTATATTTATGTTACCAAATGATTCTCTCAGTGGCAATGCTAAATGCTCCCCTCTACTATGTTCTTAAAACAAAAGGATCCCTGAATAAAAAGTCGTTAAGTTTTCTGTTTTTGGCTGGTGATTCCTTGTACCCTGGTCCTACTAGCTTTTGACCGAGGTCTATTTGCATTGGTTGGAAACATCAAATATTGTATTTTAGATATTGGAAGCTTCTAATTAGCGACGCTTTTGGTCATTTTGTGTATATGTAGAAGAGTAATTCTATTCATTTGATTATGTACTGATACTGTGAGCAAAAGATATTGTAAAAAGTTTCCAGTTTGCAGTCGGTGTGTTCTTGAGCGTTGCACTTTCCATGTTATACCATGTTGAGGGAAAAAGCCTGCTGTTGAATTAAGCCTGCTCTAAGGTTGTTTTGACTGGATGTTTTAATATGAAATTCTGACCTTTTCTGTTCATTTAAATCTGAGGATGTAATCTAGTAGATTCATGTATTATGTCCTTTTTTATATATATGTTATAATATAGTGCAATTTGCACTTTTGATTTTGTAGCTGATACATATTCTTATGATATTCCCAGGAATCTGTGAAAACCAAGCACCCCCAGCTTCATTATGAATCAAAACTATACATGCTACTTCAAGGAGGAAGTAAGTTTCTTTCTTTTTTCCTTTTTTTTTCCTTATTGTTAGCTGATATGTTTTTTTCTTCGCTTGAGCAAAAGTCAATTTATTTATTTATTTATTTTCTTCATCCTTGTGAAGCGGGTATTCCTCATCTCAAATGGTTTGGTGTTGAGGTTGATTACAATGCCATGGTTATTGACCTTCTTGGACCAAGTCTTGAAGACTTGTTTAATTATTGCAATCGGAAGTTATCTTTGAAAACAGTGTTGATGCTTGCAGATCAATTAGTAAGTATGCCCATTTTTAAGAAAGGCATGCCTTTTATATTAGGATATCAACTGTTAAGAACACATGCTTTTTTAGCAGCTGCTATACTCAGTGTTCTTTCGCATTCCTTAATGTAGATAAATAGAGTTGAATATATGCACTCACGGGGTTTTCTTCACCGTGACATCAAGCCTGACAACTTTTTGATGGGTTTAGGGCGCAAAGCAAATCAGGTATGTTCCTTTTTCCTTTTTATGTTCAATTTAAATAGAATTGTTAGATATTGCAAAGGTGTGAGCTTACTAGTTCATAGTCGAGGGGACAATGTAAATATGTCAATGGGAAAAACTTCTTTGCAATTTAGAGGTTTTAGATTTGAAGTTCATTGGCAATAGGAAAAAAATGAGGCCTTCGCCATTTGAGCAGCACTTGTCAGTTTTCAATCCTCAAATGGGGTTGACTTGCTAAGTCAGTATTCAATATTGCACTCTGTTACTGAATGTCTTAGCGGTGTCAAAATCTATCTTATATCTGATATGCATATGCAGTTTTGTTTTATTACTTAACATATATCTTAGGATGCCCTAATAGTTATCGCGGATTGTTTTCTTGCTACACCTTCTCTGAAACACAGGTCTACATTATTGACTATGGCCTTGCAAAAAAGTACAGAGATCTGCAAACACACAAGCATATACCATATAGGTAAAGTGTTGTTTTTCTTATGTTTCTGGATCCTGTATCAATACCATTTTTGAAACCCTGGTTTGATGATGAAATTTATTCCCCCTCCAAGCTCTTAGATCTTGCCCTTTGTTCATTGATAGCCAGTTGGAGCAAAAATGAAGTATATTATGTTTTAATGTGCGTGCTCATGGTTTTGTTATAATGCAGTATTCAGGAGTACCAAGGACATGCTTACCTAGGATAGAGTCCTAATAATTTGTGAGGATTCATTCTTTTGTGTCTGGGACCTAGCCATGTTATAGTCTATTTCGAAAAGTAAAAGGAAAGAAAATGGCCAGGAAAGAGTTGGCAATTTGTTGTTTTCTCCCCAGAAGAAAATGGAGGTCTTGGAACTGAGACTTTGAATTGAGAGCAGGATCAAACATGAATAGTTTACTGTGTTTCTTATCAGCTCAAGCATACTTTTGTATATCAGATGTTTTATTATATTTCAAATAAAAAAAAGGTCTGTTAGGAAGGAGCTTGCAATTTATTGTTTTTGTCCGAGAAGAAAATGGAGATCTTGGAACAGAGATTTTAAATGTTCAATGAATCTTAAGAGCAGAATCACACATGAATAGTTTACTGTGTTTCTCATGGAGTACCTGTGAATCTAATCAGTTCATGTGTACTTTGTTTGATCAGTTGTTGTTGAGTTTGACAAGTACGATCATAAAATTCCAGCTACTTTTAATCATAGAGTACTTGTGAATGGAAGCCTGACAAGTTTGGTAAATAAACAATGCAATAAAAAAAAAAACTGGTTTCGTGAGTTGAATCTAGAATTAATGTTGCTGGCAAGAGCCTAGTTGTCCATGCATATTCAGCTTGCTTCTATTATCTAGGCATAAAGCTGCAATTCAGGGAAATCTTCTGCTTGGTATGTTTCCCTTCAAAAAAGGGCAGTGCTAAGAATGCTGCTGTTGGTAATGCTGCTTACTTTTGCAGAGTTGCTTGGGCAACTATCTCTTGCTATTGTTTTTATGTCTTTAAGCCTGTTTTCCTGGGAGCATTCAATGCCACCATGTATCATGTTTTTATCTGTACATGTTATCGTGCATTTTGTTCGCACATCTTTCTCTGATATACTGATGTAATGATGAATTCTCACCTCCTCCCCTTTTCAAGCCTCTTTCCATTGTCTATCATGATATATGTAATAAGTTTTTGTTACAGGGAAAACAAGAATCTCACAGGCACGGCTCGCTATGCTAGTGTTAATACTCATCTTGGAGTTGGTGAGTGAACTGATTGTAACTGTAAGATGACTATTGGATGTTGCTAGCACATTTTCAAATCTTTATATTTGATCTTATTATTATGCCATTCTTACTTGCAGAGCAAAGCAGAAGAGATGATCTGGAATCCCTTGGTTATGTGCTTATGTATTTTTTGAGGGGAAGGTTAAGAACTTACTCGACTTGCTTTACCCTCCTATTTGTAAATCTTAATATGTGTTTGATCCTTTTTCTTTTGGTGATTTCTCTAGTTCAGCCTTCCATGGCAGGGCATGAAAGCTGGTAATAAAAAGCAGAAATATGACAAGATCAGTGAAAAGAAGATGCTTGTTCCTATAGAGGTACAATCATTTGCTTTTGCAAGCTGCTTGCTCCAAGCACATGTTTTTCATGGTGTAGCATATGATACACAGCCACAATGGGGAGAATTACTGGTGTACAAGGATACCAGTTTGGTGTTTAAACAATTAGTTTGCCTTAATAAATGTTTTAAATGATTATCATGCTGGTGGAATATGAAGTATAATGGTTACTTTGCAGGTCCTTTGCAAGAACTATCCTTCAGAATTTACATCTTACTTTCATTATTGCCGTTCACTGCGGTTTGAAGACAAACCTGATTATTCATACCTGAAGAGACTTTTCCGCGACTTGTTTATTCGAGAAGGTTTGTTCATGCTCCAGAATCTTTGATGCTTTTAATTACTATTCAATTGTTATTTTTATTTTAAATATGTTGCTGGGGTTCTAAATTCAATTGTTAGTTTAGGGTCCTGCCAAATTTTAGAACCTAATATAGGTTTCTAAACTGTTGCAGGGTATCAGTTTGATTATGTTTTTGACTGGACCATATTGAAGTACCCGCAGATTGGTTCAAGTTCTAGATCACGAGTTAGTATACCTTAATTTTTTTGTGACTGATTTCAGTAGGAAAAATATTTTTAACAAGTCTCTCTCCAATTATTCTTGATTCCGTGTCTTCTTTTAACAGCCAAGTGGCAAACCAGCTGTATACCCAGGGCCATCTGCTGAAAGAGTGGAACGGCCATCAGGTCTGTTCTGATTTTTAGTTAACAAACAATTTTTTTCTTTAATATTTTGATCAAGTGAACTGCCGATGAATGCCTGGACATGATATCTGAAGTGTTGATGGGTAATTCATTTGTTGCTTGTTTTGCTATTCCCTAGTATAGATTAATATTTAGCATGACATTCATGGTACTATTTTGTTGCCCCCTCACCTTTGACAAAAAGAGATTCCTGGGCTACTTTCTCGTGTTTGAGACAATTTTATTTTTATCCAGTAGGCCAGGAAGTCCGAGACAGATTCTCTGGTGGAGTTGAGGCATTTGCTCGAAGGAATAGCTCTGGACATGCTTTGCACAGCGATCAGTCCAGGCACAGGTCCTCAGATGATGCGCCATCATCCAAGGATGTGGTGAGTATTGCAAGAGAAATTATGTACCTTTTAATTTTGGTGGAGTTGGTCGCCCTTTTGCCCTGGATTTTAGCTTCACTTCTCAACTGCCTGCTACTTTTCTTCTATCCCCATCCTTTCTACAGCATCCCGATTCAGAAAGGCCCCGTTCGTCATCTCGAAATGGAAGCACTTCAAAGAGGGCGGTCATGTCAAGCAGCCGGCCAAGCTCTTCTGGCGAGCCTAGTGAGAATCGGTCAAGCCGGCTGGTCTCAAGCAGTGGTCGCCTGTCAACAACCCAAAGGGTTCAACCTGGGTTTGAGTCAAAATCATCTTCTTTTACTCGTGCTTCAGCCACAAGTGGTGGTCGTGTCAATACACTTAGGAGCTTTGAACTCCTGTCTATTGGCACAGGAAAGAGGAAATAAGCACTGGACCTGTCTGGTACGAAGATTTACTTGTGCAAGGGGTCAAAATTCCCTTGTGTATTTCTATCAGTGTTGGGACTACAATGGTGTGTCGCCAGTTACTGTATATTCATACCCACCATTAGGTTTCCATCACAGCAAAAGATCAGGGAATCCTCTCCTTGGAAGACTGGGACTCGTCTTGTATCCATCTCTCAGAGAATTGGCAATACAAAGGCAAGCGGACTCAATTCTTAAAAGAGAAGAATCATTTCAGGGTAGGAATTGTTCATATATTTGAGATGCTTTTAGCTCTAATAAATACTTAAATTTTTCTGGGAAAAAAAATTACAACTTCCGCTAAGAGACCGGTATGAACTCCGGCCATCCTCTCTACTACTATATACATAATCTTAGCTGTGGTTCAGGCAGAGGTCGATTCAACAATGGAGCGAAAAATGCAATAAAATGGAATTGAATTCTTTTTTAGTTTCTGATGCTGAACTCATTTAAACTTTTCTGTTCAAAATAAAGTAACAATAATAAATAAATAAATATTGTAATTTTATAACTAAACAAAATGCTGGGCATTTAATGTGTTTAGAAGTGTAGTTTTTAAAAATGTAGTTGTGGTTGTTTTTTAAAATGTTTTTCATTCAGAAAAGCATGTTAATAATATTTTTTTATTATTTAAAAATTATTTTTGAGATTATTATCAAAATAATTTGAAAATATTAAAAATATATTAATTTAAAATAAAAAAAAATAATTTTTTCAAACAGCTAAACATCCTTTTGAGTTGTTGTCATGTTCGTCGCATTCCCTTTGGGGTTCAAAATGAAGGGATTTAATTCAAGTACATTTGGAAAATGGCAAAAATATGATTTATTTAATACTAGTTTTTCTAGCATGACGTCGTTATCCACCTAACATGAACCTCATCTTTTCCACTATAGAGGAGTCTACTAGCAAATTATAAATACCAAGTTTTTTCTTTTTTTAACCAGAGTTATATTCTTATATTTTTAATTATTTAATATTCTTATCCAATTATTTGCATAAAAAATAAAAAAAATAAACGACAATTATTTGCTAAAAAATAACTTTTTCGGGGATTTATTTAATATTCTTATATTTTTTTAATTTAAACAACCTTTTTTCAATCATAAAAAATAAACGAACTGAAAGTAGCCTATAAAAATTAATAAGAACTCAATTTGGTGGATTTTGATGACGTTGAATAATTTCTGGATTTTAATATTTTATGCTTTTTTAATGTCTTATTGTTAAGTTTTTTTTATAATTAATAAATAATAGTTAGTTTGTGTGTGTTATTATGAACCCTTTTTTTATCATTTTAAATTGCTCTTTTTTGATCATATATTGTGACATAAATATAAATGAAAATTACATACATAAACGAAAATCTTATTAGTTTTTCCCTGAAAGGGTAAGACAATAACTCTATAAATAACTAACTAAGGTTCAATTTATTAATTCGATGAGTTTCGATGTAATTTAATTATTTTTTTATTTCAATACTGTGTTTCTTAGAATTTTGATGGTCAAAATAAGTTACATTATATAGTTTAAAAATAATTTCAACAGGTTATTCTATCTTATTTATAGTTTATGTCGTGCATAAATAAGAAAAAAAAGGTTAAAATATATTTTCGGATTCATTCTAAACCTAGTCTATTAGTTATGAATAAATAATTTTCATTTCGATATTTGTAATTGGTTTTTTCTTAATTAGAGGTAGAATTGAATTTACTTATTAATTAGTACTGATAGTAGGTATTGCCTTCAAGGTAAAATAGTTCATGAAAAGTTTTTCAGTTGTTCTGGATTAATGGTGTTTATCTAAAAGAGTGAAAAAAAAAAAGAATTGAATATATAATATTGAATTAAGGGTATATAATATATAGTTAATCAGAAGTTTCTTAAGAGAGTTCATATTTTCATATGTAGTTATGGATTTTTCTATTTTCTTTTCATTCTAGATCCTATTTTTATTTTCACACGGTTTATTAAGTTTAATTTGAAGCATGATGCCTTACCATATTATAACGATATAATCTATAAAAAAATCTTATATATATATAAACGTGACCTTAATCCTCTGCAAAATAAGTTTTTTAAGTTTTTTCAAACAACTGTATTTATTTTATCTACTAATTAATTGAATTTATTTTAACCAAATAAATATATTTAATCTAATCTGAAAATATTTTTTTATTGGACACAATATTAATTACGATCGAGGGGATCCCTTGTAATTAATATTGTGTCCAAACATTAAGAAAATGAAAAAAAAAAGGGGTGAAATCTGGATAGAAATATTGTATTGGCACTCGTGAAAAGGATGGTATTGAAATGTAAAAAAATCAAAATCTATGAATTTGATTGATATACTAATCAAACAGAGCGATTTTCCTGATTGGAATCTAATTTAATGGCAAGCCATAATTTATTATCGCCCGCCTCGAGTAGATTATATATAAAATTAAGATGATCTGCATGAAGTCCCTGCCAGAACTGGTATTAATGAAATAAGTTTACAAGATCTAATTAACTGTGCTTACTAAATTAATTGCTCTGTCTGCTAATTAATGCAATCAATAATTGTAAGCATTATCTGGAGTGAATAAATGACCAAAAAAAAAAAAAACACGAAGTGGCATAATTTATTTGCTTAATTATATGTACATATAATTTATTCCTAGTTAACAGCTTTAATTATATATATATATATACGTTCTTACAGAGCCAAGAATTCCTAAGATCACCCTTCTATTATAAATCCCATGCTAATTAATTATAAAATCAATGTTTTGATTTCATTCTTGAAAGGATATATATCTTATGAGTAGATTCTCTAGGCATTATTTATTTTCAAAAAATAAAATAAAAATGACGGTGACAATTAAAGAAAAAATGGAAACTTCATGAAATCTTGATAATCTTTTTTGTTTAAAATAAAAGAAAATAAATAATTTACCAAACATAGTAAATAATAATAATTCCTTTAAAGACACAATAGTGAAAACAATGAACTCTCGAGCCTTTTCATATTATGAACAGAACGATATTCCCTTGTGTTTTATAGAAGATCTTCAACAAAATAAGGCAAATATAATACATATTCTGATTTATAAATTCTCTTTAATGCTCTGGATTGTGATCCCTTTTTAGCTTTTGCACGTAGATTTCTTCAATAAAATCACAATCCTCCCTCCTCCCTTGTATTTTATGATGTCGAAAATGTTAATTAGCATCAATTTACTCAAAATCTATGCTACATAGCTTTTGCAGATACAAAAACACATTAATGGCATAACTGCTCATCGTATTACCATAAATGTACCGAAACAAATTCCCTATAAATACATGCATTAATCCTAGGATCCAAGATATACTTGTACTGAATTCTCTCTCTCCCCTTTGCAAAGTCTCTTCACAGCATCAAGTCTTTTCACTGTCATAGTCGAGAACATGGCTGGATTTGGTTGGAGCTTAAGGCATGGCAACACACTTGGTTCTAAAAGGCCGTTGCTTCCTTCACAAATCGCTTGTCGAATATGTGACCATGTGTTTACGAGTGTACAAGCTCTCATAGACCATATTGAATCTCACATGGTAGAGGATGTCGAGACTGCGAGATGGAAAAATGGTCTCAGCTTTTCCTCCTCCCGTGCAGATCCTCTTGCCAATCCTTTCAGTTTTGGTCCTTCTACTCCTTCTCGTTCGCCACAAACTGGTTTCCTTGGCCACAGTCGCTATAATTTTCTTTCTTCGACAGAGAGAAACCCTGCCTTCAGTCCCAGCACCCCACAAAATATTGCTTCGGCACAACCAATTATTAGAGCTCCACAATCACAACGTTCATCGTTGGCTAGGAACAAGTACACAGTTGGCCGGTCACAACATGTTCCCTTTGCCTTGCCAACACAGCCCAAGCTGGTGATGGAAGAGCCTCACAGTATTGATCGCACCAGGCCGTTTCTTCGACAATTGGAGAGACCGTTCTCCTCCGGAGGTAACCATGGGAAGAGATCATATGCGGAGACGCTGGATTTGACTTTGAAGCTGTAGAGCTTGAAGACGGAGGATCGATACAAGGGTTTTATGCCAAAACCCTAATGATCAAGTTTGTAGGGACATGCATGTTATTTTATGTAATTTTATTTAAAATAAAAAATAAAACACTTAATCCTCCATCGGGTGATTAATTATACCATGTTTTGTTTTTTTGTTTCGTTTTAATC
This sequence comes from Populus trichocarpa, assembly GCF_000002775.5. NCBI lineage: Eukaryota > Viridiplantae > Streptophyta > Magnoliopsida > Malpighiales > Salicaceae > Populus > Populus trichocarpa. The sequence continues at coordinate 11,632,235 of NC_037292.2, forward strand.
AATTAATTATTTTGTTAATTTCTGTCATTATGTAGAGGAGAAATTACTCCACTCCTTGTTCTCCATGCGCTTATTGGTCATCGATGCGATGAAGTATACTCTAAAATTAAATAATTTTATAAGCTCAATGTAACTTAATTATGGACAAAAAACATTTTTAAACATGTCTGATTTTTTAAGGAGAAGGTCAGGAATTAATGTAATGATTATTGTTGAGATTTTTGTAATATATATTAGGCCAGATATGCATTAATTATTTGTAAATTTAAATCTTCCAAGGTTATTTACGTCTTTTTAGAAATTAGCAACATTTCATCTCAAGAAACACATCTTTCTCCGGTTTGTAAATGAAATCACTTAAATGAATCATATTTTGTTATGATCAAACACCTAATCTATGCTTTCAATCGCTTTGCTCTAAAGAAAAACACAACTATATACTCGAGATGTGATTGGTCAAATATATACACTCAAAAAATTATAATATAAGTCAAACATACTCTCAAACAAATAAACTCATAATTAAAAGTCAACTTTGATTTAACCAAAGATTCATTGATTAAAAATAACTAGATTATTAATTATATTTATATTTGATGCCATTACCGGACATCAGTTAGTGGCGTGACTAGATTATCTGTGTGATCCAGTCCTAGATTTATTTTATTATTATTATTATTATTATTATTATTATAAGAGGTGAAATTCAAATAAAGATTTAACACTTCACTAGACTCTTAGCCAGCCACTAAACTACAAACCCATTGGTGACGTGGAGAATTTTTCTGCTTCAGAATGGATACAAGACGTTAAAATTTTGTAGCGGCGATGAAGAGTGACGAAGGCTTTATTTTCTTTCTCGGGCTCTAACCCCATGTTATTGGTTAGCAAGCCCGATCCATGCCATCGTGCCCCATTGACAACCTTTTTTTTTTTTTTTTCAACTTAAATTTCAATGGGACAGCTCAGTCTTCAATATTCTCCCACCTTTTTTTTGTTTGTTTTTTTTTTTAATGAAAATCAACATCAGAAAAAATTCGGAGAATCCAGTATTTTTTAAGATTAAATAAATATCAATTGAGGAGCAAAATCATTATCTGTATTTTTTTTATTTTTAGTATGGCCATATGAAATATCTTTTATTTTACTAATGTGGGTGTTCGGATCAGCTTGAGTATACCTCGACTAATATCACAAGTCCTGAAGCTAACAATCATGTAAGTCTTTAGTGATCATAAGGTTTGTGAAACTCGAATTAGTAACATTTGTGAAGCAAATTTAAGGTCTAATCAGTTAAGTTACACCTCTCAAGATAATATAATATATCTTGTTGGTGTTTGTTGTAGCGTCGACATTATTATTAGAAGTAGAGATGGCTATTTTTTTAATTTTTAAAATTAACAACTTCACACTCTTAAATTTCTTATATTATGTAAGCAGCACAGCATAACATATGATTACACCTTAAATGTTATCCAACCAGGGACAGGGTCATCTTTTATTTCACTTATATTGTCTTTCTTCTAGAAAAAAACGGTGTGGAGTTTGGACAAAAGACAGGTGAAAGAGGCCAACTGATGGAGGGCTTTTAGATGTATCTAGTTCGGGGAGGACCGTTCAAATTGTGGGTGATGAGCTGTCAAACATAAAGCATGAATGAGAATGCTCTACGATCACTAAGTTCATGAGAGAACATGAATATAAAACTACATAATATTTGCTAAATTGAGGTCACCAAGTTCATGAGAAACATAAGGAGAAACTACCCCACCATGTCCTAAAAAATAGAGATGATATCTTTGCTTTCTAACTTCCATAATATTATTTAAAACTTTTACAACGTAGTATACAAGTTTTGTGCATGGCACTATTTTCTTTATTGAGGTAATAATAAAGTTGAGAATTTTTATGTATATTTTGTTCACTATTCTATTTTATTATTTATATTAATTTCGCTTGCTTACAACAAGTTAAAATGTGAAAAAAATTTAGGTGAGCGAGATACATGTGCGTACATAAACATATAAGGTGAGTAGATACTTAGTCTACTGTCATATAGTACTGAAATGTTAAGCGAAAAATTTGTCCATGTGACACCAACCATGTATTTCCAAATTTAATAGTAAAGACCTTTTTTGTTATTAACGTGGGTGTCCGAGCCAGCTTGTGCACATCTCAACTCATCTCACGAGCTCTGAAGTTAATGACCATGTAAGTCTCCAGTGGCCCTGATGTTTGTGAGACTCGAACTGGTGATTTTTAGGGAGCAAACTTAGGATCTAACCAATTAAATTATACCCCTCAGGATTATAAAACCTTTTCAATTATACAGGACTTTGCTTCGAAACAACGGAATAAGCTAATGCTTATATACTCAAGTTCGGGATGTGGCTGGGAAAGTACATGGGTTATGAGATTATTGGGTAAACTTGCGAGTCATTGAAGTCAATCTAGATTGGTAATTTTTTATATACATATAAAATAATATAATTTATTTAAAAAGAAAATAGTTTTGACTTGATTGAATTTGAATCAAGTTTAGTCATATAAATAGATTGCAAGTCAATGCATTAAGTCATTTAGATTTGGCCAAATCAATATCAAAATTAATTTAAATTAAAACATGAATATAATCATGTTCTGGGTCATTGATTTACCTAGTAAAGCCACTAGTTTAGGGTTACTAGAGTAGTAGAAAAATAAAATCCAACACAATCCCGTGCAATTAATCTCCAGGTTTGCTGCCAATCCAGGAAGATAAATAAATAAAAAGTTTAAAAATGTAGGGTTGGGTTGGTGGGATAAGTTGTACCAATTCATGGACCTTCGACATCAAGAGTTTTATATCCCAGGCTGTTATAATCAAAGAGTTAGGAGAGAAATTGAAGAAGGTTAGAAAAGAGAAGAGACCAATCAGTGCAGGACAACTATACATATAGTAAGATTGTCAGCTTTGAATTCCACTGTTGACTTAATTTATACTTGCCTTTGGGTATTTTTTTTTTTTTAAGAAAGCTTATAAATTATATAATATATTTAAGTATAAAAAATATCTTTTAATTCATATTTTTTACAGGTCTAAATTGGAAAATTAATAATTCTCTAGCTTTTTTTAGTACCAACCAGATTTTCTTATTTCACTATTATTTTGGTAGATCGATCCAATTAACGAATAAGGAAACAAGATAGACAAAATAAAGCCCCAAAACAACAATATTCAACTCGTTACTTTTATTGCATTATTAATTCTTACCTAACATATGCACTTCCTACATTGAACATGTCCAATCTAGTGTTAATAATTCAATTAAGTTGCCAGCTTGTATCCTAATTTTAAAACTCGGCCATGCGGGTTGGTTCGGAACCCAACTGATCCGGGGCTATAACCGGGCCGGGTTGAAAAAAAAATAAGGGAAGAAGAAACCCGGTATGACCCGGCAATACCTGATCAAAAACCCGGTTGCAACCCGTTGAGTTTTTTTTTTTACTAAAACGACATCGTTTTAATTTTTTTAAAAAAAATTAACTCAGGCGACCCGATTAAAATCCAGAACCCGGACCTTGGACCGAGTCGGGTCTAAAAACTATGACTTGTACAATTATTATTTTTTCCATTTAGTTAAGCATGGGATGGAAGTGCGGCAGTAGTGAAAGACTCCTTAACAGACCTCAGGGAGGTTAAGCTAAGTCCATCGTCCTAATCACATATGGGTTAAGCTTGCAGCAGGCTTCATGATTCGAGGATGTTTGGGAATGTGATTGTGGTTGCTTTTCACTCAGAAAAGTATGCTAATAATATTTTTTTATTTTTTAAAAATTATTTTTGAGATCAGAATATTAAAATGATTTGAAAACATAAAAAATATATCACTTTAAAACAAAAAAAAATTTCAAATTTTTTTAGAAATGCTTTTACAAAACACTCCCAAACAGCCTCTTGTGCAATGTGGATGCAAGTATTTTAGCTCAAGGAATGCAATGGAGGCTGGCTTTGTCATGCTAAATAACGAATATTCATGTTGTAGATAATTAACAAAGAATTAAGAGACGATGGAAAAGCTAAGTAGTTAAGCGCTCAATTGTGGGTTCGGTCGATTTTTTTTAAAATTAACAAAGAATATTCATAATGTTGTAGATAATTATTTGTTATTTTTATTAAAGTTTTTTTTGTGTTTTAAAAGCGTTCTAGAAAAAAATTAAATTTCTTTTATTTTTTTGCTTCAAATTAATATTTTTTTGGTGTTTTTAGATCATTTTGATGCGCTGATATCAAAAATAATTTTTTAAAAATAAAAAAAATAGTATTTTAATATATTTTTAAGTGAAAAACACTTTGAAAAGCAACCGCAACCATACTCTCAAACACGCTTTAAAATTGGCTCAATATGTTAAAATTTAAAATCTTATGATCCGACTCTTTATCTAATTTGAGTTTAAAATTAAACCGTGTAAGAGTTGTTATGACGTGACTCAATTAACTTGGTCATTTTAGATGTATCCTAGCTGACCGATAAAAAAAACTTGAGGACAAAATTACAAAAAAAAAAAGAAATTGATATTAAAAACTTCGTGCCAAACTTTTTACCTATCTTGAATTTAAAATTAAACTATATGAGAGTTGTTCTAACATAACCCAGTTGATATGGCTGGTCAGCTTAAAAAAAAAATTAAAGGAAAATATTGAGAAAAAATGGGAGGAAATGGAAAAAAAATAGGAGGGGTTACATTGAAAAAAATAAAAGAAAAGGAGGGGAGCTTAAATGCTAACATGAGTAATTATTCTCCATAATGATGCTCCATAATGCTAATATGAACAATGATGCTCCATAAGGACACATAGAAGAAATTTCAGGCTTGTTCTAAAAAATTGTGCAAAGGAAAATACAATAATTTATAGGAAAAATGTTTGTTCTTACCGAAATTCCCTGAAAACTTTGAATTCAATTAATTGTGATGGTTGAAGTTTCAATCCCACCCACGATATATGACGAGACAGTAGAAGGACAGAGACAATAGAAGGGTTTTTTTTATATATATAGATATAAAAGATAGAGTTTATGTTATTACTTGTATTTTTTTAGTATTGTTTTAATATCAAATCTAAGAAAAATTAGCAAATCAGAGGGACTCATTTCTAATTTGTTTTTATTTATTTTTTAACAATTAAATTTCATATGGATTTCAAAAAAAATATCATTAAAAAGATTATAAATTAGAAATTGATTTAACTCTTAAAATTAAATTTAATTTCAAGAATCCCAAACAGCCTCAAGTGTAAAATCTTTATTTCTCTCTCCTTTCTATTTAAATTCCTTACCACTTTCATTTACTAACAATTATGATTTTTAAGATAATATTTGGTAATTGTCTCATAATAAAAGAGACAAAAATAATAGGGACAAAAATAACATGTTTTCATCATGTTTCATGTTCTAATATACAAGGCCCGTTTGTTTACTGGGAAGTAGTTTTTTTTTGGAAAGTGAATTCTGGAAAAGTAAATTATTTTCCGATGTTTAGTAATGTAATGTAAAATAAGTTAGAAAACACTTTCCAGTGTTTGGTTATGTCATGAAAAATGAGCTGAAAAATAACTTATTAATGTTTTGTTTTTTTAAGTTTATTAAAATAATGAGAAACAAATCTTACAAATTAAAAAGTTGAATGAGAATGAAATTGAAAAAAAAATATAATTTTATAAATTATCTCAAATAAAATAAATAATAATCAAAATAATAGATATTAAATTTAACAAATAAAAAAATTGAAAGATGAGAAATTAAAATAATAATAATTACCATTTTATAAATTATTTCAAATAAAACAAGTAACAATCAAAAGAATGAGGACCAAATTTGATAGATAAAATATTTCAATTAAAAAATAACAAGGAAAAAGCAAATAACAATTATAAAAATGAGAACCAAAGTTAATATAAAAATCAAATTTTAATGGAAGAAATTAAAAAAAAAATCAATATATATATATAGCAATAAAAAATTTAAGGACCAGATTTGATATAATCAGCAAATAATATGACATTTTAAAATTTTGAAGCAAGGATATAGCAATTATGTTGAAGAAATGCAAGTAAACAATCATATTAATTACAACTATCCAAAGTATTTTATGTTAATTAGTCAAACAAATACTTCCTAACCGAACGAGAAATCATTTAAAAAAAAATTCGGAATCATAAAATAAGATTTATTTGATTAATCAACTGAATTTGTTTTCTAAGAAGAATTCCTTATAACTGACCGCATAAATACTCCTTGCTGAATGGGAAATTTTTTAGAAAAAAAAACAAAGAAAAAAAAACGTTTATAAATTAAAGTACAAGCACGTGAGAGGAGGTTCACTAACTCCAGCCAGTAACAATTCAGTGGAGGTAGCCATCCCATCCATCAAGCATCAACGGTAAACGTTGAAAAAACAGAGGGCTACATTAGTAATTTCAAGTATAAAAATCTCGGAATCATTGTCTGAACTCCAATCCTGATAGACTCTTTGTCCTTATATGTCAACATTAGTTCGGTTTCTCTAAACTACCCTTGATCACTTCCTCTATTTACCTCTGCCACATTAACGTCATGCCTTTTCCACTTGCGGACAAATTTCTTACTGCCCAGTTGGTATCCAAAGCAAAATCTCTCTTTCCCCTTTACTACCTTGCTGGGCTCTCAGCTGCAACTTTTCTTCTTCTTTTACAGCTCTCTTCTTTTCACAGAGAGCGAAACCTTTATGTATCAATGGCTCTTTTGGCAAATTGATCTTTCTTTCTTTCTTGTCTTCCTTTCCCCCCCCCTCATTTGATCTCATTTTTTGGGCCATTAAAGATTAGTTTTTTTGTTAAGAATGAAGTCTTCAACTCGGCTTGACTCGGCCGTTTTTCAACTCACTCCAACTCGAACCAGGTAATCTACTCTTTTCTTTTACTTTACTCTCTTTGCATGTGTAGCTTAGCTTCTTCCAGTATTTGTAACATTTTTGTGTAAGCTTTCAGGATTCTGTTATTATATTAATTATCACCTTTTATTTCTTTTGAGCAAAAATATTACTCACTCAATGCTCGAGTACTCAAGCATAAACCAGCTTTCTTTTCATTTTTTTTTGGGTTTTATGTGTTGATTTCTGTATTCATTGGAAACCTTTTGCTTCTTGAAAAGATCTGGGTTCATGAGTTATAGATAAAGCTAATGATGTATTTCATGTTAACATTTAGTTGTGAATTATTTTCAAGTTTCGAAGCTTTACTAGTCAACATTTCAGAGCTCAAGCCATTGACTAATGGGTTGTAAATTTTCCGGCGAAAATTAACTTGAATTTTCCTGTATTTTTTATCAGGTGTGATTTGATTATATGTGTAAATGGGAAGATAGAGAAAGTAGCTTCTGGGTTGGTACAGCCATTTCTTGACCACTTGAAAACTGCTCAAGATCAAGTGGCCAAGGGGGGCTACTCAATAATTCTTGAGCCTGGAAGTGATGCAACGTGGTTCACGAAAGGAACAGTTGAGAGGTGCACATTGTTTTCTAATGCTCCCCAGTTACCACTTTTAAATATCACTTATTGTTGTTTTAGTGGTGGTAGTGAGTATTGATCTTTGATATATAATTTCCTGGTTTTGATCGAGAAAATGCATAAATGTTTTTTCCAAACGAAGTTTAATTAAGAGTTTGGAAAGATAGAGAGAAAAGATAATACTTGAATGAGAAATGGTTGAGACAAAGATAAACTACAAATAACATGATATAGATGTTTCCTATATCTGCTATTGCCAAATGACTATTTTGTGAAAGAGGGTTTGAACTTTATGTGATTTGCCACTGTACCTTTTATTTAATAATGAAATTGGTTTGATTTCTTAATCATAATTTGATTTGCAGTTTTATGTTGTCAGCTTTAAGTAAGTTTTGAGCTTCTCAAGCGTAATTGATGCAAATCTTGGTTTTATTTTGCCTCCAAATCGATGTTGCGAACTAATTTGTTTTGTTCATATAGATTTGTTCGCTTCGTGAGTACACCAGAGGTGTTGGAACGGGTTTACTATTTAGAATCTGAGATCTCGCAGATCGAGAAGGGAATTGCAATTCAAAGCAACAATGATACGGGGTTGAGCTCAGTAAGTAAAATCGTGAAGCACCTCATGATGCAAAGTCAGAGCCTAGAATTCAATTTTGGTTGTCCTTTTTTATCCACAGGTAGAAGATCATCAAGCAAAACCTGTAGAGCGCATTGAAGGTACTGTTGCAAAAGAATTCTGGCCTTGTGTTTGTCTTTGTATTAAAAACTCTTTTACGATCCTGTCTTCTGCTTCTAGTGTTTTCATAATTTTCTTTCTAAACTGTGGTCAATAAAACTTTGTTCTTCTTCTTTGTTTTTATATCCTTTCTGGTGGGTGTAAGGAGGGGGGCATTTCTTTTTTAGTATATTTACCTAGTAGTCTTTCATTCTTTTTTTTGTTTATTCTTGCTGTTAAGTAGTTACGGTAATGCTAGTAAAGTGTTTGATAACTTTTTCTATCCTAAGAACTAAATGGTTAAGAATATAATTGTCTAGCTGCGGTGCTGTTTTTTGTTGGTTTTGGATTATATTGGATGACTCTTGACAGGTAGCAAGCCTCTGACAGATTCTAGTGAGGAAAAAGCCATTGTCCTTTATAAGGTAATTGGTCACTAATAATCCTTATCACATAGTGAATTATTGGCATTTTCTTTCTTTAATCTCATCTCTTTGTGTTCTTGCAGCCTGGCTCAGATCCACATGAAGCAGATGGGTCGACTGTGCAGGAAGGAAATTCCAAGTAAGTATCATAATTCCCATGAGTAACTGGATAGCGAAAAAGAAATTAATTTATGGAAGGAAGTTGATTGATTCAAAATTCACATACCTGATTGCTGTCATGAGTAACAAATAACAAGATTATGATGAAAAAAGAAGTTATGTATAATTGTTAAACTTTTACTTCAAAATCACAATCCTCAATGTGACTATTCATTTCAATTTCCTAAAGATCTATGGGCCAAATTGCAGTTATACAAATTACCAAATTCATTTCAGTTCCCTACTGCAAATTTCATCATGATTGTCTTCTTCTACCCAATATAAAATCCTACATAAAGGGTATTAGAAGTTGTATCATGATTTCAAGACATATACCAAGAGTCAGATAAGATTGCAGGGTAAAATTACTTTCTTGTTCTGCAAAACCTCTATATTGACTTCATTTTCTGTCATTGTAATGCAGATTCAGAGAATGCCAAAAAGTTTGTTGTTAAGGAGCATGTTGCTCGCATTCTTGAAATAATAATTGTAGTTGATGAAGAGTGACCAGACTAGTACCATATCAAAATGTGATAGTTTCATGACTGCTAGCATATCTAAGTGCAATCCATTGTTTATGTAGATCACCAGCAAAAGCAAGAGTATTATTCAAATACTGCATTTGGTTTGTGTATGCTAGGGTTCAGCTTATGAAAGCTCTGGAGACACGAAAAACTTTGCTGCAGAAAGAGCAGGGCATGGCCTTTGCACGTGCTGTGGCTGCTGGTTTTGACATTGATCACATGGCACATTTGATATCATTTGCTGAAAGTTTTGGAGCCTTACGCTTGATGTAAATAGCTTTTTTTTATGCATTCTCTATAGTTTGTTTTCACGTTGACCACAAATTGGTCTGTGGTATAGCTATATTTCCTAGAGGATAATCTCTAATGTGGTTTCATTCATCAATGTCAACAGGGATGCCTGTGTCAGATTCATGGAATTATGGAAAAGAAAGCATGAAACTGGCCAGTGGGTTGAGATTGAAGGAGCTGAAGCAATGTCTAGCAGGTCTGACTTTTCTTCCATGAATGCGTCGGGCATTGTTCTTTCTAATACAATAAACAAGCAGTGGCCTGAAACTCCTGATAGTAAAAGGAAAGCTGGTGCTGACCCAAGTGCAGGTATGAACTCAAAATGTAAGTAGTTCCCTAAAAATGAAGAGTTGCTCTATTGTCATTGCAACTCAATTACATGTCTCACTATCTGATGGAAATTAAATGTCATGGGAATCGGAAAGGAATACAACTGATACTGATTTAAGTAAACCTCTCAAGGAGTGGAAAAGCCCAAGACCTGACCTCAGCCTTACTTTTCACCTAAAACAAACAACTGACTGTAATCTGCTGGACTGGCCAACTTCAAGGGCTCATGGATTTGCGCACCCTTTTTTTCTAGAATAATGCTTTCTTTGTATTAAGAACAAAGGTGCAGCTATTGAGGTCAACATCACATAGGGTGTTCCAATAGCAGCTAAAAACAATTTGGACAAAAGAAGGTCCAGCAGCGTGAAAATTTTCTTATAAGCATGCATGTTTAAAAATGGTGAACTTGGAATGTCCTTGCTGTAATTATTTGTGGCATTGAATTTCATTTATTTCTTTGTTTTCTTTAAAAATCCAATTATTGAACAATTTTCAACTAATCTGCCAGATGAGCGGCCTCCAACAGATCAACAACCATCACCAGGCCAGCAGGAGTATTTTCAAGGCCAGTTTCCACATCCTATGTTTCCTCCTTGGCCCATTCATTCTCCACCTGGAGCAGTGCCTGTCTTTCCAGGGTATCCCATGCAAGGCATTCCTTACTACCAGAATTATCCAGGAAATAGCCCAGTTTTTCAGCCACCATATTCATCAGGGGATGATCCTAGAATCAATGCTGGTCAAAGAATGAGTCACAGAAGGCATTCAATGGATAGCAATACTGAACCTGAAGCTTGGGAAGTGGATGCTTTGAGAACAAGATCTCAGGATGAGACAGAAGAGAAGGAAACTTCAGGAGGTCGAGAACCTGGGAGGAAGGGAAGTCGTTCAGGTAAAAGACAATCAGGTACAGTTGTTATTCGGAACATCAACTACATTACTTCAAAGAGACAGGAGGCATCTGGTAGTGAATCTCAATCAGCTTCTGGTTCTGAAAATGACGAGGAAGATGAAGTTTTATTGAACACCACTCCGAATTCCAAGCATAGGAACTCTCTGAGATCCTCAAAAAGGAAGGGAAGCCATAAAAAATCTGTGGATAAACTGAACTCGTCAGATGTGGCTAGAACATCTTATGGGAAGGAGGATGATGGTGAACACTGGAAAGCATTTCAAAATTATTTGCTAAAAGATGCTGATGAAGCTGAACGTTCTGTTGATCAAGGCATGTTTGCAATGGAAAAGAATGTTCGAGCAAAAAGGCGACAAAATACAATGGGTGATGATCCCTTAGTTATTGATGGACGAGATCCAGGTGATATTCAAGAAGGGGATGTGACAGATATGCAGAAAATTAGTGGAAACTGGACCCGCATGACTAATGCATCAAAAGATGAATTGTTGATATCAAGAAAAATGGGCGAGCCTAATGATGGTACAGGGTTTGTAAATGGTCAAATGGATCTACAGTCTGTGGATATAGATGGCAGGAGAGGTCGGTATAGGATGAATGCAAATGATGATTTTGTAATTCATGGACGAGAAAACAAGTCAGGTTATAGAAGTTCATCATCAGATCCACTAGCTATTAATGGTTTTGAGACTGCAAAAGGTGATCTGGACAGGAGATCATCCAACAATATGGATGACGATTCATATGTAGTTTCACTACGGTCAACATCACTAGATCAAGTTGTAACTGAGGGAAGAAACATTATCGATGTGGATTCTGAGTTCCCATCAACAGCTCAGAAGACAGAAAACTTATCTAACAGGGTTGGAAGCCAAGTCAAATATGAACCAGATGATTTAAGTTTGATGCCTGAACGTGGGACAGAAAAGGGATCAATCGGTTATGATCCTGCTTTAGATTATGATATGCAGGCCTCACTACATAAGAAAAATAAGGTGGTAACTGGGCAAGGCTCTACGAAGTCAGACAAGTACCGGAAACCAAAACTCATTCCAGATACTTCAGACAGGAAGAAGACGGTAGGACCAATAAGGAAAGGAAAGCCTTCAAAGTTGAGTCCTTTGGATGAAGCAAGAGCCCGTGCTGAGAAGCTAAGAGCATTTAAAGCTGATCTCCAGAAAATGAAGAAAGAGAAGGTACTTTTCCTTGACCTTTTAGTGAGCACTCAACTCCACATTGAAAGTCTGAATACTTTCAGCAAAGTGGGGTGCTGATCTAGGCTCCAACCAGTGCTACCATGGGTTAGTTCTATCTTCCCATGGGGGATGATTTATCTATTTTACTAGCTAGCTCATTAGGAGTTATCCTCAGATTTGGAATTTCTTCTCTCTTTCAGGAAGAAGAAGAGATTAAACGACTGGAAGCTTTGAAGTTAGAGAGACAAAAGAGAATTGCTGCTAGAGGCAGTTCCACTACTGCTCTGCCAGCATTGCAGCAAACCAGAAAACAATTGCCAACAAAACTTTCCCCAAGCTCTCACAGAGGATCAAAATTCAGTGATTCAGAGCCTGGATCCTTATCACCTCTGCAAAGGTTCTCCATCAAAAGTGTTTCCGCAGGATCGGGTGATTCTCGGAAAGTCTCTAGGTCCAGCAAATTGAGCACTGGACCTAGCACAGCTGGAAATAGATTAACTCTGTCATTATCGTCATTGTCTGAACCAAAGAATGAGAAAAGTGGTGTAACATCTGATTCAAAGGCATCGATGGCCAGGATTAGAAGATTATCAGAGCCAAAAGTAAGTAGCAGCAATCATGCTTCAATTAAACCACGAAAAACTGGACCAGTACTGAAACCAAAATTATCCAGTGGGACTGAGAGCAAGAAAATATCTGCCATCATGAACCATGATAAAAGCAAGGCAGCATCTCTTCCAGAACTGAAAACCAAAACCACTAAAGGGCATGATTTTGCCCCTGGCAATTCAGCAGCAAAAGAAATTCCACAGAAGATGCACGAAAGCAAGGCCATTGCAACTTCGGAGAGCAATGAACTGAAACAGAATGGAAACAAAATTTCACATCATAGTGATGAGGATGACAACCCAATAATTGAGAAGACTGTTGTTGTGCTCGAGTGTGAGAAGCCCTCCATTCCCTATGTACACACATCAGAGCACAAAATAGAAGTACAAGATGGATACTCTAATAACTATAAATTAGGGGAGAAAACAGAGACTGTGGTGGATTATGCTGCTATTCGAGCACCAGTTTCACCACTTACCATGGATGGGATTGGTAGAAAACACACTGAGCACCAGTTACCAAAGCACCCTGGGCTTCATGAGGTAAGTGACTAGAAATGGTTGACTGGTATATCAATGCGCGTTACATGTAAAATAATTGTCATGTAAATTCATCTTGGAGATTTAAGACTTAGAATAAGTACACAGTGCATTTGAAATGAACATAGTAGTATAAGATTGGAAGTGTTCTTATAGCAGATATGTAGTTTTGAAATTTATTTTGTTATGTTTTATTACTGGATTATACAATACATCAAAACCAGTTAATAGCTCCTTTCATGTCTCAATGGAATCTTGTGAATTGTAATGAACCTCCTTTATTGATAAATGAAACTTATAGAAAAGATTCATCTAAGTTTATCTCTTTTCTTAAAACCTCCTTGCTGCTGTAATTATTTCTACTAAGTCCCAGAATCAATTTGATAATCTGCTTCTGATAATCTTCTCATCAGGAACATAGACTAATATTTTGCCTCTGAATGGCAACGCAAACTTCTGTATTGTTGTAAATTCTGCACTCTTGGATATGAGTAAACCATTTTTTTTTTGCCGCGTTGGAAATCTGTTTCATGATTTGATGTTTGTTATGTATCATCTTCTGTTCTCAGGCTGCATCTGTACATGCAAGTCATGCAGAGAAGGAATCACCAAAGCTTACAAGCACCATTGTTGAGAAGCCCTACCATGCCCCTTATGCTCGGGTCTCATCTTTGGAAGATCCATGTACTGGAAATTCCGAATACGGCAAAGCACCTCCATCAAGCGTAACGGATTCAGCAGGCACAGAGACCATTAAAGCTCACGTGTCTGGTTTAAAAAGCTTGAAACTAGAAGAGATCCCTGAAGCATTGGAGAAGCCTCATACGAAGGAATCATCGAAAGGGTTTCGACGATTGCTGAAGTTTGGAAGAAAGAGTCATACTACAGGTGAACGTAATGCAGAAATAAATCATGTCAGTTTGAATGGGTCCCAGACAGATGATAATGCTGCCTCTTCCAGTGAAGGTAAGAGCAACTATACTTTTGCCCCTGCTTTTAGTGAATAGTTGAACCTGAAGTTCCTTGGACTGCTTAGTGGTTCCACTGAATATGACTATCCATGAAACATTTAGTGAGCAAATGGTATCTTAAAATTCTTTCAGCCAAGTCTAGTTTGAAAGAATATACCACGTGATATTGGTAAAGTCAAAGGAATATACCACTAAATACTCCCAAGGATGAGTTTTATGCAGATAAATAAATTTAAGTGCAAGCCTTAATCATATGTACTTTCCACAAGATCACTATCAATTTTTGGTTGTTGCACCAGTTCATACATTGAAGAATCTTATCTCTCAAGATGAAACCCTCACTGCTGGCTCCAATCAAAAGAGTAAGCTCTCTCCTATGCCCACATCAAACTCATCATATAACACTGTTGTTCATAGATTTAGTTGTCACTAAGATATAAAAAAACTTGGCTGCAGCTTCTCGTCACTTCTCATTGCTATCGCCCTTCCGAAGTAAGACAGGTGAAAAGAAGTTGACTACTTGATAGCTGATATGTGGATGTACCAAAGCAGAAAGCTGGTCTTGTTTTGCACGATTTTTTTGTGCTTTGTTGATTTTCATGTCTTGTAATTGAAAGAAAGGTATGTTAGTTTCATTACGCATATCGGTCAATGTACATTCACATTCAATTTCTAAATTTCTTTTGATTCATTAGGTTTTTGACTTGTTGCTCCCACTCCTATTAAAGTACGACAGTGTTGATAGATTGTTAGAAGTTTTTGACATGGCTTACTTGGAATAAGATATCCTGGAATCTTCACAAATGTAAGGCAAAAGCCTCAACAAACAGCAAAACGAATCTCCCCAAAATCTGAGGAGGTTTTGGGAGGAAATGGCCCATCTAGGATTTTGTAGACTTCTTGTCCAAACTAAGGTACACCAAGAAGCAATGCGGGAATATGTATCCAATCACTTGTTGCTATGGGCACTAGCACCAAAACTTCTGTGGAATCTGCTTACTGTTGGCATCTGGCTACTTTTGTTAGTAAAGTTAAAATTTTCCTTAACTGAATCAAAGTGGAAATCTAATGTTGTCACATTTTAGCTGAACAAAAAAAAAACTTCGAAGTATAAATTCTTCGATAGTGAAATTATAAATTACAACTGTCAATCGCATGCCTATGCCATGTCGAATGGAAAATGACAAGGAGCCTATTGTGTTATCATACAAAGCTGAAACGGTGATTTTCTATCATTGAAAATTTTTTATTTTCCTATTGCTTCCAAGAGTTCTCACTGCATATGTGCCTGCCAGATAAAGAGTCCGGAGAAAACACATGTTTTAATCAAAGCGAATAACAATGCATGAAATGTTGCTTTTGCTCATTCTAGTTAAAGCCTCCTTCGCCAAGCATTCGGCAGCCTCTTGGGGATCCTCCAAGTGTCCGATGAGATGCACTGCTTCTTGATTATTCATTGTCTGGATAAATATCGAAGTTAAATCGAATGTCTCTAAGTGTACGATAATTATTAGGACAGATGGAGTGTATGTTATGGTAATCAGATATATCTTACCTCCCATATGCCTGTGCTTGCTATGATGACAAACTCAGTATCAGAGTCAATCCTTTCAGCGCCAACAGCAAGCTCGGAGCCTTTAGATTTCTTGGTGCTTGCTGCATCGCTGGATTTCCACGATAACATGCGTCCTGGATGCACAAAATAGCACCCGGTATCAGATCACGGAGGTATATATATAATTGTTAGATTGCTTTTCCATTGCATGTAGACTCCCATGTCATTAATTTTCCGTTTTTATTTTTTATTTTTTTTCCGGATGACCAAAAACCCTTCTGTAACTTTCTGGTGAAACAATGTAGAGTGCGCAGCTTGTTAAAATTTTCCGCATCACTCCAGCAAATAACGTTGATCCTAACAGGCGTTGTACTTTTTTTTAAAGAAATTCTTAAAAACATTTGGGTTACGTTGTCTGATCAGAATTTAATAGCATATACATCCACTTTAGTTGTAAAAAGACTGGAGTAAGGAGTGCTCCATACCGGAAAAAAGCCTGTGAGACCAATGCCTTGTGGCTGTTTGCTGGTGCTTGCTTTTCATCTGATGAGCCACGCCGTCTCTGCACACTACAACTCTAAAGTCACCCATGTTAGCTGTCACAAGCTTCTCTCTGTTGATCACCATAACAGATGCCGCACCTGCTTTCAATGCCTCAACTGACTTCTGTGTCTCCCTGATCTTTGCTCTTGCAGCAAGATACGCTTTTCTCATCATCTCCTTACTCTTTGTCGTTATCTGAGACTGCAAGCCATCTTGTAATGTCACATAGCTATAGACAAAGACTTGAAAGTGAAACAAGTACATCTTAAATATTCTTTTATGATCACAGTTACATGCATAATGTTTCTGCTTGCAGGTTCATTAGTTGACTTTCTTCAGTAACAAAATTGTAAACGAGAAGTTTCCATGCTTTTTTGCCTTGTATGCTACTGCACAGGTAAATGACCTGCACCTTTTCATTTGGGGATGATTTCAGCTGTGAAGGTCAATGCATTAGCACAATTTCCAAGTCAGTGATCACAACTCTTTTTTAGTGTTAGTCGTCATTTTGTCGTACTATGATATTTGTGCGCATGAAAGAAAGCATGAGAATGAGCAAGCATTGGATGTCATCTTGATTACCTCGCTGGGGTTCCTATAAAACAGGTGGGATTGCATATAGTTGCTGACTCCATGTCCAATTTGTGCATCGGAAATTCCGAAATACCACAACTCCAGCTCCGCTATTTGCTCTCTCTGAACCACTACAGAGTCAGAGTCTGACTCATCTGCACCACCTTTAAACGACTGATCCTCCACGACATGATATCCATGCGTTATTGGCATCATCCATGAAGCCTTCTTTGCCATACTAGCCGTTCTTTTCTTGCGCCAATTTCCAATAAGAGGGCGTTTTAGCCGAAATGCCTGAAATTTTAACAAGCGCGTTAATGAAATGACCATTCCACACAATTTGACTTTCAATGGCAAACTCCAAAATCTCAAGTCTCCCAGTACCAAAAATTGCTTTTGAACTTTACACTGCCTTTCCTTGACAATTTCAAAATCTTAGAAATACATGAATCATTGTTATACAAGCAAATATTTAAGGATTATGATCATAGCAGTTCCTGAATCGTTTTTATTGTTCGATACTGATTTCTTGTAGAATTGTAGCCATAAACACAATAAAAATGATCAACTCGATCTTAATCTGATTGTTCAAGAACTCGAGATAAGAAGACTACCCTGCCCAGTTGGATACGATCCTCAGAAAGTGAAAAATGAATCAAGATGAAAACCATACACAGCATGTTGGACGTATAAAAACTTAAAAGCAATCAAGAATTCAATTCATCTGTTCATTTCTCACTACCTTTTGAACGTCAAGAATTATGAAAAGACCACCATGAAACCTGTAGGCATACCTTGAGCTTTCGATGAAGATCTTTGAGTCCCATGTTTCTCCCTGGAAAACTGATGATAGAGACTGCTTTATGCATACCCTTGAATACGTAGTATTTGAAGGCCAAGATATATATACGTATACTATAAGCAAATCAAAAGGGAATGGTTTTGGAAAATTAAAAGAAAGAGGGAAGGAGGGTTGGAGAGAGGGGTGGAGGAAGGGAAGGAGACAGTCGTGCTTTGCAGAAAGCTTTGGTGTTTGCTTTGAAAATGAATCAAAAGAGAAGTTTGAAGTCAATCTATGGTCTAAAGGTGTAAAAGACTATTATCAAGAAGTGCTATTTTTAGGTCACTGTGTATTAAATGGGAAAATTATGGGTTTTTATTTTTTCTGTTGAAGAAAATTAAGCCTTATTACAGTCGGTTTCTACCTTCTGCCATTTTCGTTAAATGCCATGTTAAACACATAATAATAGTCACCTGTGTGAGTGACTCTTCTTCACTTTTATCATAAATGGTCATCAAATTTGTTAGGCACTCTCTGATTAAAAACTTATTTCGAGCTAGATTTACTTTCAAACTATTAACCTAGTTAAAATTCAATAATTTAGCTAATACGATCAAAAACTCAGGTGATACATGACCGAATTGGTTTCAAGTTTTTTTAAAAAATAAAACTTATTTAAAATAACATTATGTTAAATTTTTAATTTATTTTGTTCAAATAACTTTTTTTATTAAAAAAAACTAAAACAATTTCGTTTTGAAATATTAAGTATGTGATGAAGGAAATGGCGACAAGGGTTAGTCATGCATGTTTTCAATTAAAGCTGTGTTTGTTTCTTGAAAAATAGTTTCTGAAAAACCACTTTCTAAACTTTTCTATATTTATTTACCATTAGAAAAGTTGATCAACGGAAAACACTTTCTGGTCAACAGAAAACACTTTCCGGTCAAAAAAATTTAACTTGGTTTCCAGGAAAGTGTTTTCCTTTTATTTTGGGCGGAAAACACTTTCCGAAAGTTGTGAAAAATTTAAAAATATCATAATATTTGTTGATTATATCAAATTTGATCCTCAAACTTTTGATTGCTATATATATTTTATTTTAAATATTTGTTTTTCAATTTCATCCATTAGAATTTAATTTTTATATTAACTGTGGTCCTCATTTTTATAATTGTTATTTGTTTTTCCCTTATCATTTTTTAATTGAAATTTTTTATCTATCAAATTTAGTTTTCATTCTTTTGATTGTTACTTATTTTATTTGAAATAATTTATGAAATGTTAATTATTATTATTTTAATTTCTTCATCTTTTAATTTTTTTATTTTTTAGATTTGATCTCTATTATTTTGATTATTATTTATTTTATTTGAGATAATTTATGAAATTATATTTTTTTTCAATTTCATTCTCATTCAACTTTTTAATTTGTAAGATTTGTTCCTTATTATTTTAATAAATTTGAAAAAAATAAAACATTAATAAGTTATTTTCCAGCTCATTTTCCATGACATAACCAAACACTAAAAAGTATTTTCCAATTTATTTTCTATTACAATACCAACATCAAAAAATAATTCATTTTTCTAAATTTTACTTTCTAAAAACAAAAAAAAAGTACTCAATCTTTTTCATGACTCTCTCTATGCTTTTCTGGTGAGTCAGTCATGTAAATTTGAGCCACGGCCAGCTTTGTTCTTCCCGGCCATAATTTCAGGCACATTAACTAAGAAAGGTGAACAGTGAACTGGTACATTGTCATCATCATTACACTATTAAATTAGACGCATTGGTTCATGCCTGTTCTATTTCCTAATCTATCGGTAAAACAAGGCAATTCGTGCCAATGCTTGCCGGCGATCGTCTTTGACGGTCAGAACAAGGGGTATTACGTTTTTAGATATTTTTTAGAAGTAATTTTGATTTAAAAAGTATTAAATTAATATTATTTTAGTATTTTTTTTATAATTTCAACGTAATAATGTTAAAAATTAAAAAATAAAAAAAAATATTTTAATATATTTTTAAGTGAAAAACTATTTAAAAAAATACTTATACACCACAATTCCAAACAACTTCTAAATACTTGACCAACAATAATATTTTTTTCATGTCCGTATATATTTGGAGAAATCTTCATTAATCTTTATTAGGATTGATATTCATTATATTTTTATGAATTAGGGTAAATAAAAAGACTTTAAATTATAAATTATTGCTGAATGAATCTTCTTCTAGTCATAAATGACGACACAATTTTAAGTCATCAGACAATACCAAATAACGTTGGCTTAAGAAAATAGAAGTGTTAACATACACATCGAAGCCTCATTTGGCTTCAAGTCTGCGACCATTTTCTAGTAATTATGATATGATAATGCTTTTGAAAACACAAACTGGTAGTTCTAAACAAGGATGGCGATGAATTCGAAGATTTCTCCTTTTGATAATGCCTTTGTTTGTTTTTATATTCTCTAGTGTTATATTTTTTTGTCTGAGAATAAATTGAAAGAATATTTTATTTTTAAATTTATTTTTGATATTAATATATCAAAAAAATATGAAAATATTAAAAAATAATTTAAAATATAAAATATAAAAAATAATTTTTTTAAAAAATACTTTTAAAACAAAAAAATAAACATACGAGAGATCTTGATTTTTGGGCTGAGCATTCTTATATTCCTTTATAAAAGCAATCCCTGGACTAAGTAGGCTGATTCAGGCCTCATATGTTTTTGTGCTTGATAATGAATACAATTACTTTGGTTTTAAAAGTAAAGAAAGAAAGATAACAGGGAAAGGCAGGCAGGTCAACAGAACCAAAGCTAGATAAACATGATTCCATATTAGTTCCTTGTGTAGGCTACTAAGGTTGGTTGCACTCATGGATCAATGTCGGCTTATATTACATTAACTTTCATCTGATGCTATTATATTCAGTAAAAATGCATTGTTTTCCCAGCTAGTTGAAAGATCAAATGATCTTCCGCCTTTTGTTTCAAGCCACTACACATGGAAATGCATCTGAAGGTCTTGCCAAAAGTGACAGAAGTTCAAGTTGAAGTGGGTGGATCGAGGTGTTCTTTGAAAAGAATCCTTGCTAATCTGAAGGACCGAATGTTCGGAAATCCTCAGAGTCGCAAGCAAATTAGTCGTGAGACAACACATTCTACTGCTGATTCTGCTGCATCTGAGGTTATTGCAACACAAACTGGCGATGGTGAAAATATTGCTGAATCTGAGGGGTCTAATAATGTACTTGAGTCATCACCCAACGATACTGGAGATTATTTCAACATGTAACATTAACACAACAGCCTTTGCTGTTATGGAGATGCGTGGATCTACTGATAAAATTAAGCATAACGAGTGTGATACTACTGTTCGAGTAGTAAGAGCCATAATTTCAGATAAACCAAACGAGGTCAAGCTTGAAAATGGGAAGAGGCTGAATGGGGAATCGACAATTGGAACATTTAGATGCTATTGATAGTTGATTAGAACACCATCTGTTAGATGATCTTGATAAAAATCAGATAACACACATCAAGATTAAATATAAAAACACAAGGGTGAAATTGAAATTTTTTTACGAATGTATGGGTGATATAATGGATTAGTCCAACAGAAAATTGATAACAAAATTAACCAAAGGATAAAAAATTAACAGTGCACTTGATAGAAATCATATTTAATAACAAATAAATGGAGCACGGATGTTTTTGATCGATGAAGGGTCCCGGCATAATGTGTTTTTTGATCCACTAAGTAGCAGAACAAGGCAGAATGCAAGTAAATAGTGACACTTAATGCTGGCCAGGTAAGAGTGACTTGAGGAGAACCCACAATTTTCAACGCAAGCAACAAGATCACAAAATAAAAATAAGGTAGCAAGATGAAATTGACCACAAAATCTTAAATGTATTGAAACTGCTCTTAATCTGGGAGTCAACAGAAAACCAACTGAAAAACATCCCAGTAAAACCTGGCATCATATTGATAACAAAATTGGAAGTCTCTAAACAGGTAACACTTAAGCAGCATTTTCTTTCTTCAACTTTGCAAGTTCTTGCCTGATCAATCCACCCCTCTGCAAGTGTATATAACAAGATTATAATTGATTCAGAAAGAAAGAAAGTATCGAAATTAAAAAAATCACGCAAAAGAACTTTGCTGAAAGCACAGAGCCAACAACGATGAATTTCTCCAAAGTGAACTAAGAACTTAATATCAAACAATAGAAACAGAAGTTCTTAATATAATTCAAACCTAGTAAAATAAGCTAGGGGAATTGAATCGGAAAGTAAAGCATTGTGATATTTCAAGAAACAATCGTTTAAAGCACTATCACCAACCTTGATCTTAGCCAACATCAACTTGAACCTATCAAAGTCATTGAGAGCTGCCCTTCTCTGCTGGACAATCAGCCTTCTGCCCCAGGAGCTTTTCTCCCACTTGTTCTTAACATCTATCATCACAGAAACAACACAACTCAATGAATAGTAGGTATTAATTAATGACCCTCAAATTTCAGCAAATTATTGTCCTCACCAGCCTTCTCCATAGCTTCAATCAAAGCCTTCTTCTTTGGAACCCGGTTGATCTCAATCTTGATATCGGTAAGTGAAAGCCTCTTGAAGTTCATTTGGCTCCTCACCATATCCGGGGCATCAACTAGAGCCTGTAAATAAAAGACATACAATTGCAATCAATGTAAGGTGACCAATCCCACGTCTGAACAAAAAATCACAGAACCAAAAGACATTTGTCAAAAACTAAACACACATCCTAAACAATTTCATGAATACTAAACACCGTCAAAGACGTAGACTTCAGAATAAAAATTACACACATAACACTGCTTTCCTCGGACCATCTACATTAATCTTAAACATCCTAAGCTCCAAAGAAATTCGAAGTCTAATGCTTACAAGAAACAGAACAATCACGCACAGACGAAGTAACAGCGTACATTAAAAAAATTCTTACAATGCCGGTATGCATTTCAAACTCTAATTTTTAACGGGTATTCTTTGCTGCCATGTTCGATTGCTTTGGCCTTAAAAAAAGGCCTTTCGAATGAGTCTAGCGAAACGCTTCTCGATTTTCGATTTCTATATCGTTTCTTTATGACAAAAAAAAATAACAGGAAAAATAGAAGCAAAAGAAGCAGTAAGCATAAGTTAAGAAACACGAGAGAGAAAGAGAGAGAGACGTACGCGGTTCTGGTCGATGACATCGACGATGACAACGAGCCTGCCGTATTCTTTTCCATAGTTGACAAGAGCTACCCTCCCGATCTCCACGTATCTCTTGAAAGGCTACAAGACCGAATCACAAACACGAAGTAATTGCCGTCAGATTAAGAGAGACATGAGAGAGTTGCAGAGTTGAAGAGAAAGAGAGAAGAAGCTCACCATGGTGGGTTCGTGCGGTGTGTGTGACCGTGAAAGCAAAGAGCGAGCTAAGGAAGATGCAGAAATGACAAGGGGTTAGGGTTTTTTCTTTTTATATACTTAGTTTTGTAGAATATTTTGGGCCATCCCATTTAGGGTTTGGATTTGGGTTAATGGATTGGTTCCGAGCTGGTAAAAGCTATTGGGTCTTATGAGGTTCGGCGGATTCGGACAGGACCTATTATTAGGCCATAGAATGCTAATGACTTTGGGCTTCGTTACGAGTATTTTCTGTTTTTCTCCGTTTTGGTGGTCCCCTTTTATGTTTTTAATTATTTTTTTATCTTCTAAAAGTTATTTGTTTTTTTTTAAGAATTATAAGTAAAAATTATTGGATAGAAAATCAAAAACAGATACCGGTGGTATTTTCCGTAGTTTTAAAATTTCATGATTGATTTTTTTTTGAGGTTTTTTTATTTCCTGTTTTAGATAATTGATTCATATCTTGAAGATTTTATGTTTTTTTTTAACTGAGTTTTTATATTTTCTAAAACTGAATTTTAGGTTATAAGCTAAAATTATAAAGCTAGCCATAGTTACTATTTGTTTTTGTGTTTAAAAAAAACTTTAAAAAAATTTAATTTTTTTATTTTTGTTTACTTCATATTAATATGTTTTTGGTGTTTTTAGATCATTTTAATGCGTTAATATTAAAATTAATTTTTAAAAAATAAAAAAAATATTATTTTGATACATTTTTAAGTGAAAAGCAACCACAACCACACTCTCAAACAGGTAGCTATAGCACCTAGTGAAATCTTAGATCATCAATCTAAAAACCATTAATTTGGAGTGTGTTTTACATGATTTATGTTTAACTTGGGGTCATAATTCAAAATTTATTT
This sequence comes from Populus trichocarpa, assembly GCF_000002775.5. Taxonomy (NCBI): domain Eukaryota; kingdom Viridiplantae; phylum Streptophyta; class Magnoliopsida; order Malpighiales; family Salicaceae; genus Populus; species Populus trichocarpa. The sequence goes on from NC_037292.2 coordinate 11,656,193, forward strand.
TTCATAATTAATTTATAATAAAAACAAGTTTAGTTGGAAGGGTGTCTGACTGTCTGGTAAGAAAATAACTCAAAAGAACTATTTTAAAGAAGAACAAAACCCATCTCCTTAAGCTGCTCTGACAAGAACAAACTTACAACTGTAGCAAGATCTAAGAACCTAGAAGGATGGTAAAATGATGGTGCTCTTATAACTTGCGCCTCTGACATTACAAATCTCTGTCTAATATAGCTAAATCCATACTAAACGAAAAGCCAATGGTGAATCATCAACGATTCAACCTTACTAGCTTAGATCATTGACCATAGCATTGATAGCAACAGCGAGGAGAAGGCACCTTTGATCGCATCATTATATTCTAACACAGCAAGATTTCTTCAGACAGGCCAAACATAAGAAATATAAGACATTAAGACACTTATTTCACAGGTTGTAATGAATGCATTTCCATGGTATGAAGGCATATTTTGGCCTGAAATGTGTGCAGACTAGACAATGAATGCACATTCACAAGTCATTAATTTTCTATCCCTGACCATACCCTGTCTTCTTAAGCTAGATAGGAACAGAACCCTAACCTGTCAGCAGCCTCCCCCACCCTATGTAAGTCTCTGCCAAATAGGAATGTTCAATTGAAATACTGAAGTAAGTTCTTTAATTATTCTAACACTGAGATAATCCACCACAACGTAACATATCAGAACCTTCTATATTCATCCCAAAAAGGAATCCTTAGCTTCTATCTTATCTTCTTTATCTCTGGAGACTGAGGCGTCATTATTAAGTTTATCTCATGGCATCTAAAATCTATATTCTACTTGAATTATGCCCTTCAGCGGTTGCGTTTTGCACTCTGAGGACTGCTAAACTGCTTGTTTATATCAACTGTCAAAAGAATTGATTCCCCTTTTAGCTTGCAATTCTTCTATTCCTCGAAGAGGCCAAATCGGATGGAATTTTTTCTTATCCTAATATTTTTTTTTCTTATTTCTTTTAGTTTTTTTATGTGCATTCCGTGTTGAAGTATCTCATGGTTGTTTTGTAATTAATCATTTGTCAATGGCTTTTAGAGGTTTGATTAGAATGATATGTGAAAGTCTTTTTCTTTCTGCACAATGATAATAAGAATTTTGACAATTTGGATTCATTGAGCCAAATCATCAATGTCATCTATGCCTAATTCTACTACTTGTTGGAAAGGTAATTTTTTATTACTTTATTAAATAAGCACTCGTTCCTGGAAAAAAGAAGTTAGCAAAACCTTTTACCTTTTTAAGTGTTTGCTTTTTTCTTTGCAAACCATGGGGGATGCATGATGAAAAGGTTACTTGGAGGATTCACAAGCAGAAAAAACATACCCATTAGCTCATGCAAAACATGTCTTCACCTTTTTATGGTTTTGTTTGATGCATTGTAAACTAGTAGTAGTGGAGGGCCTTGCTGCTTGTCCAAAGTGTTTCACAGATCAATGATCTGGACAAGTATTCACATGGTTTCTAGCTTCTTTTCAGTCTTGGTTTCCTTTCTAGATTTTTAACAGTAAGTTGCAAGTTGTTTGAAACTTTCAGCAACGCTGGACTCTTATCTTATGACTGGAAAGTTTATGGTCGTTCCGCTCTGTTCTTATTTGAGAGAATGAGAAAATAGAATTAACTCAGATTTCTAAGCCTTTACTCATAATCTTTTAGACTCCAAACTTCAACCAGCAAATGGCAAAAGGCCAGTGCCAAAAGGGAACGCGCCATGCCTCTGCAGATCGGTTTAAGAATATTCTCCTATGATAGCCATTCATTGAGCTACACATCTTCGCTATGGCAAGAACCTCTGGCTATTATATGGCTCTAGGCTATAGAAATAATGGAGCAAGCACTTAGTAGTGGCAATAAAGCATGATTACATATGTGGAATCCATTGTAAAGCATGCCTGTCTAAGAGTAGCAGGTTTTATTGGGCTTTTGTGTATCACACTAATTTACCCACCTGAAACAAGAGTGTTGAATCACCCAAAATTCCTCTCATTTGATATAGATGGAAATCTCACCGAAAGCTATCTGACAACTGTGCTGATTAATTTAACCTTGCATCCGAGTATAGCTAGCTCAATTTTCCCTTTTGCTCAAAACATAGTAAGGCATAGTTAAATTGGAATATTCTCAACTTATTTCAGGTACTGAAGTTGGCCATTTGGCTTGGTGGGGAGTGCCAGGAATCTCATGTATAAACCATGAGGAAGGCATTTTTCCTACTTTCGGTCCTTTTCTTTTCGTTTTTATTTTCGCAGAGGATACACATATCTTGAGAAACATTGTACTAATAATATTTTTTTTTATCCTGTCCTTTTAGGGCTATAAGAACTCCTCTACTCTGCAAAGAGACTCAGAAGGAGCTGAAACATGGAAGAAGGTGAAGAGGTCACTATTGCAGAAGATCAGAGAGTAGTGGACATTAGTCTTAAGGACCTTGCAAAGAAACTAGAGGAATTTGCCAAGGCCAGAGATTGGGAAAAGTACCATAGTCCAAGGAATCTTCTTCTTGCAATGGTAATGCCCTGTCTTTCTTAAATTTGATCACAGTAATCATGTGAAGATCTTTTATGCATGTGCCATGTAATGTTTCTTCTTTGCTACATAGTTGAATGTCCCTGTGTATGGCAGTATGGCTCTCTCGATATGTTCGTTTGATCAATGTCTTCAATTTATTATGATGATCAGTTGAATCTAGGGACAACTTTTCTTCTAGTTTAATCATCTATGTCAAAGCCGAAACGTGACGAGTCACTGACGGGAAGGACAACATTAACCACGATAAACTTTATTTTTTTGAGCAGGACGAAAGGATTCACAAATTGGTTGGGCGTTTACTACTGTGAGATTGTTTTTTTTTTGTCACAAACTGTGTTTTATTTCATAATTTCAGAAAGAAGTTCCACAAAGACTGTTAACAGAACAAATATGTAGCTGAAGGAGGTTTCAATGGCTACTTGAGACGATTTCAGACACCAATTTTATGGCAGAATAAGGTTGGGGAGGGGGGGGGGGGGGGGTCAGAGGAATCTCTTCAGCCAAATTGCCAAGTTTGGAATTGTACTTGAGGAATTTCTGAAGATGCCCTTGTCCTTCCATTTGTGAAGCTTGAACCACTGGCTAATAAAGGGTGTATAAATATGCTTCTTTATGTCTTGTAGCTGTGATGGTGACAATATACATAGGTTATTATAGGCTAAAATCTTCCTGATGATGGACTGAGTTTTTACACCATCTAATATTTGATTGACTCCCTTTTCCCCTCTGGTATTTGATGTGTAGGTTGGTGAGGTAGGAGAGCTATCGGAAATATTCCAGTGGAAAGGAGAGGTGGACAAGGGGTTGCCAAATTGGGAGGAATCCGACAAGGAGCATCTAGCAGAAGAGCTATCTGATGTCCTGCTCTACCTCATCAGGCTGGCTGATATTTGTGGGGTTGATCTTGGTGATGCTGCCACCAGAAAAATTGTTAAGAATGCTATCAAATACCCGCCCAAGGCCTGCTGAAATAGCAGTTTGATTTAACCCTGCTAGTTTTGTTTTGTGAGCTTGAAACAAACATTTTGATGGAATCCTTGTGGAGACTGTGATAGACTTGTCCTTTTTGTTTATTGTTTTGGGGATTGGATAGTATATAGGCTGCAAAACACAATTGAGCTCTTGTGGCTCGGGAGCTCCTTTTTTGGTGGCCTGGATAATTTCTGAAGTATTGCTTATGCCGTTTGCTACAGCCAGGCTTTTTTGCCAGGTTACCCGCCTGGTTTAATCGGAAGAATAGTGCAAAAAAGGCCCAATAAATTACGCCCCGGAATCCAAATCAATAGTTCGTTAGCCACCCACCAAGCGGATAGACGTGTTTATGAGGAAATAATAATAATAAAAAAAAAAAAAAAAAAAAAAAAGCTAAAGCTGAACTCATTTCACAATAGTGAAAATGATATCTTTTCTCTACCAAAAAAAAATTATTTACTTTTGATTTGGAGATATTTTATTCTTTTACATAATGCATTAGTAATTAAAGATTTAGGCAGGGTGTAATTATCTTTTTAACCTTTTAATATAATAAAATAACTAATTACCCTTTACATTAGAAATTTTAAAACCAGCTAAGAGAGTTATTTTGGTTTTTTTTAAATGCAATAAAAAAATAATTTTTCCCTTGGAATAAAAAAAATTAAGTCATACATAAAGGGTTATTTTGATATTTTCAAATAGTTTTTGCTTTGTGAATTCTAGAATCATCGAGGGTGTTTTTATCTTTTTAAATTTGATAAATTAATTTTTTAATCTAAAAATATGTTGGCATATGTGAAGTACGATGTTTTTTTTTGGGTGATGCATGTTACACTTTTCCATAACCAAAGTTGCCCTTCCACCTATTATTGGATTCACCGCCACGTTATTTTTCTGGTGGTGTAATACATGTCAATGGAGGTGGAGCAATTTATTACTGATGGGCCTCTCTCTGTTTCTCTTCTTTTCCTAAAAAAAAATACAAGTTTGTTCTTTTTTAACTATTTTAATTCTGGTCTTTATTATTTTGATTTTGATTTTTTATTCTTAGCTCTTTTATAAAAAAAATTTCAATTTCATCATTTAATCTCAAATTATCATGTATTGTTTATTCAAATTTGATCCGTATTATTTTGATTTTTAATTTTTACCTTGATCATTTTATAAAATTTTTATTAGTTTTCAATTTCACCATTCAATCCAAATTTATGGTGTGTTATTTTTTTTTACAATTTGATCCTAATTCTTTTAATTTTTTTATCCTTCTGTTAATGTTATTAATGTTTTCAATTTAACTCTCAAATTGAAACTTATTGTCGCCTTCTAATTTATTTTTTAGTTTTATTTTAACCCTCATTCTTTTTGTTGCTACTTTTGTACTTTAAATATTTTGTGTATTTTTTTATGATTTTATCATTCAGTGTTTTATTTTTTGGGGATCGGGCTTCGTGGTTTTTTCATGTACAGTGCTTCCAGTCTGATGACTCGAGTCACGAGTTTAAAAAGTTAATAGGGGTTGATTTTATCCTGAACTATGTGGTTTTGCAAGTTTTTTTTTTGTTATCATATCATTAAGTAAAAAACAATTTAAGAAAACAAAATTGTTAAACCTTGTGGAGACTATGATCCAAGACACAAGTTTAATCAGTTAAACCTAAAAGCCCGAGTTAATCTAATATATCACTGTCTCGTTATTAAATAAAGATGTCTTCTTGAAATGTTTTTTAAGATCAAACTATATTTTTTATCAGCTATTCATATTATTTTTAATCTCGTTAAATTAACTAAATCACGTATAAACACTTCTTATATGATTTTATTTGAAACTCAAATTAAATAAATAATCAAGTTAAGAAAACTGACCCGCTATATTAAATTTAATAATAATATCAAAACATTCTCCCGTAACCTAAATATTTATTTTAAAAAATTAATCTAATATCCAGTGTAGCCGGGCTAGGAAACTAGTCGAATACTTATGGCCCAAAACTATTCAAGAAATTTTTTTGCAGTACAATCCAACCGGATACAGATATTAACAGGACCCTCAAAAGGGCAGGTCCAGCTATTGAGCTGATAATGCTCAAGCGGGTGTGGATAGCTCACTCCAAATGTAACTGGCGAAAGACCTGGCTTCAGTTTTATATAATTTTTGTAAATTCATTTAATTTGTTTTTTTTTTATTTTTGACTCGCATAAAAGATATAAATATATTTTTTTGAAATTAATTTTCAAATTAAATTAAATATCTATTATAAAATTATGTTAAAATTTAGCTATGGATTCTAACTTATATTATTTCCCTTTTTCAAAAATATTTTCTTTTCTTAAAATTCATTTCTTTTATTTTTCTTTATGTTGCTTTAAGTATTTTATATATATATATATACTCCTAGTTATAACACAAAATATCTAAATGATCAGATTGGAAGGTGTTACCTGGACGGTTAAGGTTGGATATCTCTCACAATGCAAGAACACCTGGCTAAGTTTATATGATTATATCCTCTGACAAATAACAAAGAGCCAAACAATCAGTATAGTTGTTAGGCTTTAATTCTATGAGGTCTGTCCTTGACGATGGTGATTCATCTTTATCGGAGTTCATCAGCCCCCCAGCGAAGCCAGCAAACTGTTGTAAATAGCACGCTTCGGATTCGAAACGTGAAAGCGACTAACCGACTCCACCGAACTTTCTCCTCTCTTCTTTTCTTCTTCTAAAATATCAAAGGCGATCATCGCTTTATCAAATGATTCTCCACTTCCAATGGTACTATCAGATTCTTCGGCATCTCCTTTCCCTTAAAAATCAAATCTAACCCAATCCAATCACACCAACATCTCTTCTCTTCCTGTTCTTGTACTGATACAGAAATTGCCGGTAGATCTGAGTAAAATTCAAATCTTAGATTACTGCATATTTGTTTAATTTTTTATTCAGATTTCTAACTCTCTTTTCCTCTTCTTTTTTTGTATGAAAAGGTTGTTGCAGTGAAATAGACGATGGGGGCTGATGGTCTAGGAACTGTGTTTACACCATCATTGGAAGGAATGAAGCACGTCAAATCTGATCACGGAGAAATGCTCACTAAACCTTTCTTGGATGTCTGCAAATTGATTTTGCCTGTTATCGGTCCGTTCTGCATCTCTTCTCTTCAGTATGGTGGTTGCCCACCGCATTACGAAACTAAAAGCTTTACGAGTCTGTTTGGCATTACTTTTTTTTTAAAAAAAATAACCCCTGACAAAAATAAGTTTAGTTAGAAGAATATTATGCAAAAAAATGATTTACATCAACTCTTTTTACTCATAGAAAAATGATAAATATGTTTTTGTTAGAAATAATTTTTGACATGTCATTTTGTAAGTCATGCCAAACGCCAAACGCCAAACGGACACTTGTTATTTCTTTTATGAGATTCTTCACTGTAATGATTTTATTTTATTTTATTAGTCTTCTGGATTATCATATCTTCTTGCATTATTCAACTACTACTAGATGCTTGGTTGCAAATTGAACTCTTGTAGTACTTCTGATGACAGATAAGTTTGGAGCTGCCATGACCCTTGTAAAATCTGATATCGGTACGGTAAGGGATTATTTCTTCCTATCTGCTTACTTGCTTAAATTAGTTATGTTATCTGCATGTTTTTTTATATATATAAAATTGCCTATGATGGGCATTTGAGTACTGTGTAGATGATACATTGTATTTTCTTTATCACGTTTGGAATGTGATTTGGCTTTTTTTCCTCGTCTAATATTGACTCTAGGTTTTTACTTGTAGAGATTGGAAAACAAGTATTTGTCTGATCCGTCTAAATACAACCACTTATACACTATGATTCAAGAGGAGGTTGATGCTAAAACAGCCAAAGGATCTTCCAGTTGTACCAATTGTCTTCTTTGGCTAACCAGGTACATGCTGCAGAACCTTGGCAACATATTTTGTTTTGTATTTTAGCTTGTCATTTGCATGCCATTTTGGTATAATGGAGAGATTGTTTTTCTTTAATTTTCCAGTGTGAGAAATTTTGAGCATGTTGATCATTGCAAAGTTTGGTGCAAAAGAGTTATTGAGGATAAAGATATTTTGAGGCTTTATTTATCTTATTTTATTCAAACCATGTCACATCAGATTTTTGAATATGTCCCACTGGAACAGCCTCAGTGCATAGTTTTCAAGTCATGAAAGGCATGCAAGATGAGACGCAGAACAAGGAATAGGATAAAAGCAGATAATTTTAGGCATTGATTCTTCACTAGATAAGAATCTTGGCAAACTAGAAAAAAAATCTTATTTACACTTTGTGACTGACAGTCATTGCCTATCCTCTTAATATTAAGGAATTTACAATTTTATGCTCTAACGTGTTTTATCACTCTTGCATGTCCTTAGAGCAATGGATTTCCTTGTGGAACTGTTCCTGAATTTACTTGCACACCCAGATTGGACAATGTCACAAGCCTGTACAGATTCATATCGCAAGACACTGAAGAAATTTCATGGCTGGGTTGCTAGTTCATATTCCACTGTAATGTCTTTGATCTATTCGATTCAATCTAATTTTTTCTTTATATTAGTGGAATTTGTATGCAATGTGTCTTGCTTCCCATTGAATCTCTGAATTAATTTGATGCTTCAAATTATGTTTTTGAAAATTATTCCATTCACGTGCTAAGGTTTTAGAAATTTTATGAATTCTTCCTGTAAATTTACTGCTTCCGTGTATTCTCTCATATTTTTAAACCTGGCTTCCTCCATTCTTCACTTTTTCCCCCTTCAGTTATATGGATTTAAGTGCAAACTCGCATGAAGTATGGTTGTATTGATGACAAGGATTTGATTAGAAAAAGTAATGGATTGCAGTAGCTATGCAAGGATACCTTAGTCCTCATACCGCAGAAGTTTAATCAATAAATGGGAATGTCATTTTACTCCCTCCAGCATTACTAGTATATTAACTATATGCTATACATCATAGCTAAGACTGGTGCTGAGTTATCTGAATGACTTTTCGAGACTTCTTGACGTATTTCACGCTGGATTACAGGTTGTCATGAAGCTTGTTCCAGACAGGAAGAAGTTCATGGAAGTAATTTCTGGCCCAGGCAATGTTTCTGCTGACATGGAGCAATTCTGTACAACCTTTCCTCCATTTCTTGAAGAGAATCACAAGTTCCTGGTAAGGTGTTTCCGTAACTGAATTGCATGGTCAGTGATACCCAATATCTTTGTAACTGCTTAATCTAAGGATAGTATACTTCATATTTGACAATTAGGATCAAGGGGCCAAATTAAAATGCCAATAATGAAATATGAAATGTCAACCAAATTTACTGTTTTTATTTTATTGTTAGATAGCCCAAATCTATGTCAGTGTCTGTTCCTTGCTTTCCTGTTCATGCCTAAGTTGTAAGCTACGGCATTACCAGTAAAATAAGAAAGGATGGCAAGTGGAATCAACTATGCTAGATTCCATATGTGGTATGTACTCAGCATATATAAAGGAACCAAATACACTCTGAAACTTGGGAATTTCGGAGGTTTGAAGGAAGGGCCAGAAAGTCTAGTGGGCTAGTTGGAGATTTTTTGTTTTAGGAGCAACATTGTTGTGTAATGTCACTTTATACTTGTTTTCTCACCAATTCTATTTTGTTGATGCAGGCTAGTGTTGGTCTGGATGATATGAAAACTTTATAATTGAGGAGATCCTTCTGATGACCGGCAGTGGTTTTGGTTACCTTTTCTCCCGTTGATTTAGCTTCAAAAACTTTAGACGTTAGAGCTACATCAAATTATACAGCTATTTACTCTTCCATTCAACTCTTCTGTTCAACATGTGTTATGATAACTTCAATTTTTTGATTTAGTCTTTGCTCTCTAGCGTTCTGTATGGTTTGGGAGCAGGTATTGCGCACTGAGGAAGGTAGTGTTGCCCACCCTTAAGCATAGGTGAACTAAGTTGCCATTCTGCTCCGGTCCAATGCATGTCATTTAACGCTTGGAACCCCCTGGGTTGCGACAGCAATTCTGATAGCGGTTTCTTTGTTTAGATACTAGAGCTGCATACAAGGGCACTCTTAAGAAATCATATTTTCTTGCAGCTTCTCCTATGATTACAAAAGTAGATGATAATGTTGTGAATAAACAGTATAATAACCTTAGAAGGGTATTTCTGCATATAAATTAAAACAAGAACATCCTAGAAGACAGCAACTGAAGTTACAAATTTAGAGCAGGGTGCTCTATAAACAAGGCTTCTTATTGTTTTTAAAATCGCAAGTTGACTCATAAAATCATTCAATTTAACGAGTTAACATGTATCTAATGTACAAAATTGAACTAAAAACTCGAAAACCAGTAAAATCATACTTGACTTGTGTAAAATCGATAAAATCAGACCGAGTTTACAAGCTTATAAGATCCACAAAAATGCTATGTAAGATGAGTGGTTTTTTTGGTTTTGTTTGAATAATCAGTAGACCGGTTCTGGGTTTTCTAGAAACCAGTTATCCTGTTATTTTCATTCTTTTATTTTTTTTTCTGATTCCTTCTTGGGAAATTTTGTTTTTGTTTTGAGATATTTTATTTTTTTATGTTATTAACTTCTTTATTCATATTATCTATCCTTCTTATTTTATTTAGATCATTTATTTATTATAATGTTGTTGATTTTTTTTATTAGATTTTAATATAATTAAAATTTTCCATCTAGGGTGGTATTATATTTTTGGAATTTGCGATGGCAATATTACATTTAATTATAGTTTAAAATAGCATCTAGATTCATCAAAAATTGATAAAAATTCTCTCATTTAATTAAAAATTATTTCTTCAATTTCCATTTTTTTTTATCTCTCCTCCTTTGTATGTATATCTTATTATCTTTTATTTTTTTGAAAAAGAAATTTATCATTCATGAGCAGCAGGCCTCGTGTAATGATTTGTAATCCCATTATTGGGACCTCCACTTCGAATGCCAACCCAGTCATCTATTACCCGGTAAAAAAGATAAATAGCCGATGAGCCTCTGACGTGTCTGACCTGATTAGTTTGGTAAGTGTTCTAAAAAAGGTGTTCGTGATTTATTTTTTCTTAGTTTGTTTTGGATACTGCTAAATCTGCATGCTGATGTGTCATTAGAGAGGAGCAACAGAAGAAACCAAAAGTAAGAACCGTTTTTCCTAACCGTTTTTCCCGCGCTTTTATGAAAGACAGGTAACGAAAAACACCCAAAGTTAGATGGCTCTGCCTTTCTGGATATTTGGCCTGGAAAATAGGCTATCTACTGGTTTTGATTGACAGAGGACGGGAAAGGAAAACGCGTCCTTGAAACAAAGATGATGTGTTAGACTACAAAATTTGGAGATTTTCCAGTTCATAGTATCCCTCTTCTCTTCTTGATTGGAGACAAAGCCAACAACCAAGAACTTACATCCATTAGGGTTGAGGAATGTCATCTAGTTCATGGAACCAAACTGTGTGTTCCTGTTCAGAGATTGTTTGATGTGCAATCACTGACATTGCAAGATCATGGCATTGTCTTGACTTCTTCGTTTTGTTTCTCCAAGGTGCGGTTTTCTCTATAGAATTTGCACATCCTTTGTTTCGATGGGAGTTTTCTTAATGTTTGTTCTTACTACGTTGATTGCTCCAAGTTGTCATGAGTTTGTTTTGTGATCCTTGGTGAGTTAATGGATTTGAATTTTCCATTAGTGATGATAATTGTTTTAGAATATATTAAATTATGGAAACAAATTTTACAGTGTTCAAAGAAAGTTTTTTGAGATGTACATAATTTATTTTCGATTAGCAAGGATATTTTTCTTAAATTTTGGTGCATTTTGATGGAATATACTGGATATTGTGACAGGATAAGCGGAAAGATTTAAGAATTTTCTTCTGTCAGCTTTGCTGATACACACACACACTTGCTTTACTCCATTTTTCAAGTGCAGAAGCACCAATTCAACAAACGCATCAACTTTGCAGGCGCGGCCAAATTAATTGCTTGGTTCGGCCAAAATGACAACCAAAGTGAAAGGTCTTTTGAGAGGTCTAAGATACATTTCACAAATATTTGGTACGTCTACTTTTTCACTCATAAAGAATATGTTATTTCAGAACAAAAAATATTGTAGCTCAACGTTGCATTAATACTAATCAAGTATTCCAACAATAAACTTGGCGGATATAAGCAGTAGTAGTACTGTACTATGCCTGTGGACGTCATCAATCTTTTCTCCAATTTTGCAGATGAAAAGGAACAAGAAATGCAAATTGGATTTCCTACAGATGTAAAGCATGTTGCTCACATTGGATGCGATGGTCCATCTGCAACAAACGCACCAAGCTGGGTATGCCAAAAAGTTTCCTTTACTTTGCCTCTGAAGATCGTACTTATCCATGAAAACGATTTAGGTTGCTTATGCTCCTATAGATAGGCAGCCCCATTTCATGCTTCCTTTGGCTACACGCTGCCTAACATTATCAGCTTATGTCCCTTTTCCTCCAGTCATCAGTGAGTTTGAGAACAAAATATGCGAAAGAAAAAGAAATGAAAACCTTAAATTTTACATAGGTATTGTTCCTTGTCACTGCTCTAATAGACTTTCTGATGAGAAATAATTCCTTGCGTGTGCAGATGAATGAGTTTAACTCTCCTCCAGAACTTTTATGTGTGACTTCAAATTCTAAAGAGGAAGAGAAGAGCCTTTCAACAGATCCACCCGCAGAAGGTTTGCCTTTTTCTAATGATCATGGATCGGTGTTTTTATGGATTAAAATGTGTGCAGGGTTTTACCGGATCATCTATTCAGTTGGGAAAAAATGTAGTTTGCTGATGTTGCTTTGCTTTAATAGACACAATTCAGACTGAAAAGCCGAGGCATAGGTCAAGGCGCTCATCAGGCAGTGCGAGCTCACTTTTAAATTCCCCAGACCGAAGGAGCACCGACTCATCTAGGAATTCCAGGCACCAAGCATCTAGCGGTACGGGTTCACCTTTAAATTCCCCCCGCGGCACTGATGCGCCGAAGAGTTATAGGCGTCACCGCTCTTCGAACAAGTCAATGGACTCTCCAAAAGGAGAATCATCAGGGACCAACCGAATCTCAAGACGGCAAAAGAACTCAAGTCTTGGAGCTGAATCGCCTACTCATGACCAGCCCTCCATCCCAAAACATTCTCGTGGAAGAAAGTCCAAAGGATCACCAGGCAGTGGGTCATCAAAATCAAAAGAAAAGAAGTCTTCAAAAGAAGCGGTTCCTTTCTCAGATCCTGGATCTGGGGGTTGTGAATCTATAAATGGAAGGAAGAACATTGCAAGCCAACTAAGCTCTGTTTTGGAAGCCTATGAAGAAGAGGGATGAAAGCAATGCAGTGATTTGTGTGTTAGAGATTTAATGTAATGTGTATGAAAGTGTTAACTATAATTCAATTTGTCTTTAATTTGCTTTTTAGTTCTCTTCATGTCGTACATGTTTATCTTGCATAGCCAAAAGTCAAAAGCTTGTGCTTCAGCTTTTTGGTAGCCTTTTTTACCCCATATTTTATTGGCGGATATGATGACCAGTCCAGAGCGGATTGACAACAGGAGTTTCTCCAGCATTGTTTTAAAATGTTCAAAAATATGACTGCTCCATCAATTTATCAAACAAATAATTAAATAACATGACTCTTTCTTTTCTTTTTTCTTTCTTACAAAAGTGGAAGGGTTTTCCTTGCAGTATTAGACTCAGTGATTTATGGCATCATGTTACTACTGATACATACAAGACTCAGTGCAGTTCTTTTGTTTGTATAGAGAAACTGATTTTTGTGAGAGAATTGCTTGCACTTACAGTATAAGAAGCGCAGGGATATTTAACGGGGGTGTTTGGAAGTATGATAGCGGTTGTTTTTCGCTTAGAAATTGTATCAAAATATTTTTTTAAAAATAAATTATTTTTTATATCAACACATTAAAACGATCTGAAAACACCAAAAATATTAATTTAAAACAAATAAAAAAATAAAAATTTAATGTTTTTTTAAATCACTTTTGAAACATGGAAACAAAACTCAATTATGGACATGGGGTTCTAGCAATACAAGAAGGTGGTTTTGAAACATGGAAACAAAACTCAATTATGGACATGGGGTTCTAGCAATACAAGAAGGTGGTTGTTACTTCAAATTTCACTTTACAATAATTTTAATTTCGTCATCCACTTTAAAGAGTTGGTTCCCTTGTCATTTGCAGGGAACTTGGGTGCATCTGCATTGTCAAATTTGCAGATTAAATGGAACTGGATAAGCAGAGGACCCTCTCTATGCAGAGATTATCAACCGTGCCTTGACCGCGTTGGAACAATCAGATTTGAAGATACGAATATTATGAAGAGACAAAAACGAAAGCAGCATAAACAAAGAAGAGGAATGATTAACCAAACATACCCAGACAGATTGCCAAATTCATTTATCGACAGCAAATTCACATTTAAAATCCAGAAAGAGTACATACGCATATATACTCAATGCATCAGATACACACCACCATGACAGCTAGCGCCTTCGAAGAGTGATGAAGGGAGTAGAGTTCAGGTGTGCAGCTAGTTTGGGAGATAAGTCAACAGCTTGTTGTGACAAGCAAGGCATTGGGGTCAGTGGTAGTTTATTTTCCACTGGCGTCAATGGAAGAGGGGTTGCTGGGAGATGATTCGAACCTTGGGTTCCCTTGGCTGGTCGCAAGCAAGCCAAGTAGCCGTAGGACTGGTTGTTGCAAATGGGGAGTTTGATGGCCTGTACCGTCGACTCTTTCTCTCTTGGAACTGGTGCTCCACCAGGATCCTGCACATGTAAATTTATAGCGTTTCCATAAAAAAAACAGCAGCAAGCAAGCAAACTCAAAGAGATTGGTTATCTATCTTGTTTTAAGGACTAGCTAAAGGAAGATAAAACCTTACCCCAAGCACAAGAAAAGTGAATGCTTGATTGTCTGCAGCAAGATAGATTTCAATCAGCTTCCGCAGGTCAGCAAGTGTCGCATCCTTCAAAACCTTAAGTGTAGTGATGAACTTCCCATTGTTTCCTTTAGAAGCTTCCCATTTCACATGCACTTCAATCTGTGAATCATTACTTCCTATTAAAGGGTTGTAATTCTCCTTTGAAGCTATCATATCAGAAAGATTTTTCCTACATTCCATCACAGGCACATTTTTCTGTAGCGGTGGTGAGTTTTCCTTGTTTGAACTCTTGAGAGCATAATCCTCGCCATCAGTCAAAATTGGAGGTGTTTGGGAATCAGTATCTGCAACCCTCTTTTTTGCAGGTGGAGGAGTTCTGAATTGTTGACAAAGCTCTCTATTGTTCCCACAAAGTGTAAATATGTTCTGGATTCTTAATAGTCTCGAAGAGGCTGGATCTTTCGAATTCTCATGCTCATTTACTGGCCCTGAAACTGAGTGCCTATCCTCTGACCCATCATTGAGTGCCTCAAACTTCAGAGGAGAAGACATCAAGGAGCCAGCACCAAAATTGATCACCGGACTGGACACATCAACAATCCTCTTCACCTCTATTACTTCTTTCTCCACTTCTTCATCTTCCACTTTGTGTTCCTCCTCTTCTACCTCTTCTTCCTCAAACACAGTGCTAAGACACACTTTATCACCATATGTTGGTGCAAATACTCCATGATCAACCACCTGATTCAAAGTACTTAAATGAGGATAACCAGACAAGCTTTGGATTCCAATGTTGCTAGATTGGTGAGCAGATGTGCCAACCAATTTCACATCACGAACAAACACATCTTGATCACCCATGTCTAAATCCATCGATTTCACCATCCCAGGGTCCTCATCAGCATAAACCCCCATCAATCTTCTGGCAAAGCCACTGCCATCAATGTCCCTAGGACCATTCACACCACTGTTTTCACCCTTTGAATGACATAGCTCAAACTCAATTTCTTCCAAGCGCCTTCTCAGCATCTCAACTTCCTGCTGCTGTTGAAGTATCTTTTCTTCCATCCTCCTCCGCTCCAACTCAACAAACTCTTCAGCCATTCTTTGACACTCATCCAGCTTCTTTTCCAACTGAAGTTTCAGTTCTTCTGTACGCTCACTCACTTTTATGTTTATCTCCTCCTCACTTGCTGAAGACCCCTTCTCTTCAATAAGTGCTCTCAGTGCAGCAACTTCTTCTTCTTTCTTCATTAGCTGTTTGTGAGCTTCATTTCTCTCCTTTTCTCTAAGCTTGCTCTCCATTTGTAGTTTATAGATAAACTGGTCCATGGCTGCTATCCTTGATCCTAAGATGACAGCAGAAGAATCTCCAGCACCAACTTTATCCTTTATCGGTGTATGAGGGCCACGGACAATACATTTTGCTTTTGCTCCATATTCAAGCGTGCAGATTGTCTTGTGTATTTCTTTCGGGTCTGGACTTGCACACAGAATCATCAAAATTTTTGACTTGTCATCTTCAAAAGAATCCTGAAAAATAAGGAACAGGAAAACCTGATAAAGCAGAGTTCAAACAAGCTACACAAACTAACCTAGTTGTAATCAACATGAGTAGGGAGATTACTTGGAGCAGCATAGTCAACTTGCTATCTCTGAAAGGTACGTGAGAATCTCCATTAGCAATAGATTCAACCACTCTCTTCAATGCTATATTCCCTTGGTTGATCTTTGCTGTCTGTCATTTCAACAGAAGCACAAAATCAGTTTTCCTTTTCAATGTCAGCACGCAGAAAAGGGGGGCAAAATGGATCCCAAAATTTTACCTGCATTTTAGCTTCAAAACCACTTTGGCCTGCTTGGTCAATATTTTCTGACCCTGCCATATCCACAAGCATAAGCCGGCCACCTACTGTGGGAACATCAAGGATTATCTGTGCAAACAAGCCATTGAAAAGGCAGATCAATCTCAGTCAACAACAATAATTGCCGTAGTTTCACTTTTTGATCTAAGTCTGTTCTCAATGAGTCATACCATGCAATGACTCCTTGAACTTCGCTCATTGCAAAGCGTGCTCTTAATTATCCTTCGCTTCTCAACTTTCTGGATCTCTTTTGAAATCTTCCCGGCTTCATTTCCAGAAATAAAAGTCGCGTTTTTTGCCTTCTTTCCCATTACTTCAAGTCTTACCTGCAAATTATGATGACAACCTCATAATCCACTATAACATCTTGTCCACCGAGAACTGACATGGCATGGCGAACCCATAAAATGTCCTCATGGGAAATAAAAAAAATGCATCCAGGCAAATCATCAACGGAGAGATAAGCTAAGAAAATTGTTCAAATTAAAATTTCATAAACAACAAAAAATACAAGCACAAGAGAAGATTATATAACAGTTTAGCTGTCACAGGTACATATGCATTACTAGAACTAACAACTCCTGACTTATTCTGGTACCATAACAGAAAGAACAATTTCAGATATCTAGTTCTAGCACTCCCAACCCACTTCTTCATTAAAGAAAGTTGCTTGAGTTTCACTTTGTTCACACACCAATTTCAGGAAAGGCACAATCAGAGAGGTGGTATGGGTACAACAACAGAAAGAAGAAATTTAGTTATTCTTGATTTCTTATTATAAATAAAAAATGAATCATAAAATCGAACAAAATTTTCATGAAAAAAACAAGGAGCAATAGTTAACAAGGAACAAATTCTAAAAAAAGACAGCGTGATATCATAATGCCCTAATCATAACACAAAGAGCAATATCTACTAAAAAATAAGCAAATCAAAACCGAATTTTAATCAAACTTTTCGAATTTTAAACTTGTCGAAAAGTTTACCTTGGATCCACTGCCGCCCTTAGGCCACCCGATTCCAAGTCCACCCCCACTATTAGTTGACAAAAGATCATAAATTTCTTCATTATAAATCTCTAGAACTGTAACTTGCACAAAAGTGCTAATTCGTATCTCCTCCCCATCACCCCCTTCACTTCCCTCTTCTCCTCCTCCTAAAATATCCTTCAAAGATCGATAAACAATGCCTGGCTGCTTCGAGCAGCCAAACATTGTATGACTTTTCCCAGAACCAGTAGGACCATACATCATTATCGTGCATTTTGCACCCAATTTAACCCCAGTAATCCTCGACTCCACGAACTTCTTGTAAAAGGAATCGAGGTCTTCTTCTTCAGAAAAAGAGACCCCATCAAGGCTAAAGTCTCGGTACCCAATGTCTGCACGGACACGAAGAGTTTGATTGTCGGGGTTTATTTGCAAGATGGAATTGGGTTTCTCTTTTTTGTCAGGATAATCTCGTATTCTGCTAATTACTTCGATCGGGTGGTCTTGAGGGGTTTCTTTGACGGTGGAGTTAGGGTTTGGAGATGGATTAAGACTTGGGGTTCTTGTGGAAGAGAAATTTAACCTATGTTTTGATTGCGGTGTCTTTAAGAGGTGTGGATGATTCGATTTAGAAGAAGAAGAAGAGGGTGTAGGGGCCATTGTGTTTGCTTTCAGAATTTTCAAGACTCTGTTTTTGAAGGATATGGATTTTTGAGTTGTTTTTTGTAGGGGTTAGTGAAAGAATTCAAGAATGACTGAATTATTGCGAGATTTAAGGGACTTTCTCAAGGGAAAGACAAGAAATCTAAGGTCTGTTGATGGTTTTTCACGGGTCTTTTCTTTCTTTCCTTGTAGAGTTCAAGACTGTAACTGTGAGAAAAAAAAACTCAGTTTTCAGAGAGAGAAAGATTGATTTTTGATCTGGAAGATAGAGAGATGGGAGAGAAAGGGAGCTAAAGAAGAGTTGGAAAGAGAGAAAATAGCAGTAGAAATTGGAAATTGAAATTAGGGTTTTTCAAGTTTGAAATTGAATATAGCCGTTATGGTTTCTAACGTCTATTTCTGCTGTGGGAGGGACGCTTCTCTTCTCTTCTCTGTGATGATTTGATGGTGGTCCTGGTGGTATTATTTATTTATTTATTTATAGTAAGGACTTTAAAATTAAAAATAAATAAAAAAGCCAATGGAGAGGCATGATGAGCCCATGTAAAAAAACAAATAGGAAATCACATTTTTATTCCCGTGTTTGTTTGTGGCTATTGGTCCCTATCTCTTAAACTTGATCAATTTGCACCAGCATAAACTAAATGTTTGTCAATTGACACCCCAATCAATGGCTGATTTGCATTTATTTTTTTGAGTAGGGATCGAATTAAATTTTTTTATAAAAACTCCCTCCTTTTTGCATTGATATTGTTCACCATCGGCTCGCCATCAATCCAGCCACCAGATTATCCCAAGTAACCACACAAATCCTTCAAAAAAACATGAAAATAGTTTTTTAATTAGAAACTATAATTCAGATTTAGGAATTGTTGTTGATTGGGGCCAATTGATCAACATGTTGTTGCTTTTTGGGAAAATAAATAAATATTTTTCAGTTTAGGATTTTTATTTTTCTATTCAATATTATTAAGATTTTCCAGTTTTCATATTTGAAGGGAATACTTTTTCTTTTTTATTTAGTATTAATATGGTTTTCTGATTTTTTTTTTCTATATAAATAGTTGTAATAGCTTTTTTCAAGTAAAATTTTAATAAAAAATAAATAAATATTTAGAGTATCTCCTCGTAATTATATTATTAGTAATATTTGAAGATTTTAACTGGTAACAATCTCGAACGAGGCTTTGGTGTAATGTTGTTGATGCACACCACCACCACCACACGCCAGACCTGTATCGGTCATCTAGCATGAATTTTAGACCCGTTGGAATGCAGTGATCACGGAGAGCATTCTGTCGACAGTTCTAAATTTACAAGAGAAAATTTTACAATTATACAATGATTCGAGTGTGTAACCACCAAAAGATATCATTTACAAAATAACAGAGAGCAGTAACATGTGGAAGACACTTCACATGTACAGAAAACCTTGAATGGATTTCATGGAATGTTGAAAACCTTGAGTACTGCACGAGAAAGAATTCACGATAGTACAAAAACTCGAAGCTCGTTTCTATCTCCTCTTGTGACACGAGTGTCAGCATCAAGGTAGGTAACTTCAAATTCACCACTTCCAGTATTAGATGGGGGCCGTAATGCATCTGGAATTCGAGGTACTTCTAAGGGTGGAAGTTGTGATAAATTCCCGGTTGTCTTAACAGTTGTTTTCTCGAATGTTATTTTAATCTTCGCCGATCCTGTTCTCCACACAAGCAGAAGCATCCATCTTATTTTCTAGTTCACTGGAAAAGAATATCACGAAATAATAGCAGTAAAGCGAGTAACAACCAAATACAGAAGGGAGAAGTGAGCGAGAGGCCAACCTATGAGTTCGAATTTGTGGGCCAATGTGGCAGTCACTTCAACAGGTTGTAGGGGCCATGGAGCTCCTAGTTCAAGTTCTACGATGTTGTCAAAATCTTTGCTTAGGACATCGATTCTTTGGAAGACCTGATTAAGAAGCCAAAACAAATTTAGGGCAGATTATATCTTGTAAGCGTAGCTTGCACATCCAAGAAACCACGAGTCCAAATAATTTTCACACGTCTAGCTTGCCCATGACACACGGTATCACAATATTGTTACTTTAGACCAAACAATTGTAGACGAGGCCTTCACACAAAAAAAAATCATTTTGATGGGCGTTCACAACATGCAAGAAAGCCTGTCATGTGGCAAGAGATCTACAAGCTACTCCAGTTAAGGTGCTTGAAGGACTGCACCTTGATCTAGGTTTCACAGAATGGTAACATCAAACATTGACCTGCGAACCGAGGTGAAAAGCAGATCAATAGGTAGTGGTCAAAATACACACCTGACCAAGAGTTATGGGGAGCAGCCTTCCAGTGGGTGGTCCAGGACGACTTCCACCTAGGGTGCGAGATGAGAATGCACTGCTATAAATAAGCTTCCATCTCCCTTGCAGCTTATCGATATCCTTTGAGAGATCAACTAGTCCTCCTGCAGCTTCAAGATCCTTGGCGGCAGCATCTGCCTTCTGTTGATCATCTTCGCTAGCAGCAAGACCTCTGTTCAGGCCAGAAACAACACTCTGCATTCAATCAAACATAAGTGCCAAGGTAAGAATATTCATGAAAAATTGAATATGCACCCTAGAAGGAAGAAAATAAGCTTGGTGTGTCTGTATTGGCATTCATGTACCAAAAGAAAGGGATCCAAGATTTTGCCCATGTTTCTGGTGTTTTGAAATGAGTCCATGAATTAAAATAAATGTCACATGAACTTATTCAAAAAAATGCATTCAAATCATAAAGAGTGAAAACTAATGTAAGAGATTCTAGGAATTAAACATCACATCAATTATTCCTCCACGTGACCATAAGAAAAATATTATGGAAATCCTCCAATATTATAACAGACTCTCTTAGAAGCTCCTAACAGAACACATAGAGGCCTCATTTCCCTGTTAAGTGTCTCTTACTGCACTCATCTAGTCAAAAGCACCATCATTCTTCCCCTAGAACCGTCCAATTGCAAGAGAAACATGCTGATGCACATGCTTTGTGGAAGACCTACTGTTAAAACTTCCATTCTATAGCATTTGCATCACAAATGACAAAAGCGTAGATACTTTACATTTCAATCTAGAGAGAACAGAGGTAAGCTCTATTATATTATATAGAAAAATGAACATTGCCAGTTTTCCTGGTGGTTTCTCTATTATATAACAAAGCATGTCATTGATGGTTAATCATTCTATTACGATTTACTGATGCTGTTACTATCATAAAAATTACATCAATTTTCACCTCCCAAAAACAATATTTAATGAAATTTTTATGCCAAGAATACACAGATTAAGTACCCAACAGATGAAGCAAGGAATGATAGCCATATTTACACCCACTTTTCCAAACACAGCCACCCCATAGTTGAACAAAAGATCAGCATTTATTAATTGCCTAACACAGTTTATAACCAAGTTTTGCTTTAACCACGTCTCAATTAACCATTATGAGAGTTATGCACTAATGTTTTTCGATCAAAACCTAAATAACATACCTTTTACTACACGAACAATACATTCATAGGGAATGCATCCGAAATTGAAACTAGTGAACCTAATTAAGTGGAACAATACAAAAGAAAGGTGATGAAAAAAATTGCAACTGAACAAACATATGCATCTACATTTACAGCTGTGAGAATTAAGGTGGAAGTTTTAAGAATTAATCAGTTATATTAATATTTATCGATCCATGTTTTCCCTTGACGCCACCTCCTAGGAAAATATTTTTGACATCATTTTATACTAGAAATATTACTTTAGATTTAAAAAAAAAAAAAAAAAAACAGGCATTCCTCATACTATGTTCCCTGTTTAGCATTTCTAACCCACACTCTTCCATGAAAGCACTGTCATCATTCTCTAAGAATCAAATCTGCACATGTGAAACTTCCAGTTTTTGTGATGCTTTTAACTTCAGAAGAGACTTGTTTAAGAACTTTTCTTTTTCTAACTCATTTTTGCAGTGGAAAAGAACTAGGCCACTCATTTGTGTACTTGTATTCTTAATTTATAGAGAACAGCGATAGCAATTTCCATTCAGAAAGGAAGCGAGCATTAACAGTTATCCAGGAGGTAGAAAGTTTGATTGTATCATATGCTATAGATTGTGAGGTGTGACTGCCTACTAAATACAACACAATAATATGACCTTCCACTACCAGAAACAGAAGGATTGATAAATGCCAAGAATACTTTATGTTATCCTATATACAGAAGAAGCAGGCATGAATCCACATATTTGTTGCCACTTCCCTCGACACAACCATCTATACAACTAAAACCCATAATAAGCGTTCACCCACATTTCAGTCAGAAAGAAATTACAATTCCTGTTCTATCTCATTTACACCATGAAAGTACAAGTGAAGTTATGCTTGTATGTTCTAGATTCCTGAGAGAACAAAGGTAGCAAAACACATACATGGTGGATGTAATTGTTACTGGTTCTTGTGGTAGGAAGTCAATTTAATCAAACACCATTGGCTGTGATGTGGTGCTAACTACAGAATTTTACACAATCCTATCGATTTAAACCACCAAGAACGCATTATACACCGATCAATAAGCATCGCCCCCACTTCCCTCGTCACAGTTACTTATACAACTAAACACAATACTAACCATATTAAACACGCATCCATGATTTGATTAGTGTGACTGAAGAATCGGCCTTGCTCTTAAGGAGGTTTGTTCCTTTCATTGACTTTCTGGTTTCAAGTCTCAGGGCAGCACATAGACCAATATGAAGGGTGCATTTTTAAAATGTCCTTGAAGCGTGACTTAGTCTCGGTCAAAGCGTAAGATGCTAAAAAGATAGCCATTATCGATCGAACAAAAAAAGCGAGAGAATTTAACTTATGTTCCCCAAGAAAACAAAACCAATCAACAGCAAGCTTTCACTCACCCCAGGACCAGTACAGAGCATCTGAATCTAAAAATTAAAGAACCCAATTAAGTATAAAGCCATAGATACCGAAAAGCAAGAAATTGAACCATAATCAAGATCACTAACATCGAGATTGGCCGTTAACTATTAATCACATAAGATTGAAACCACGAAAACAAGAAGCACCCAGTTGGCAGAATTGAGTTATTAACTAGATAAAAAAAAGAAGGTAAATTACAATTACCAGCAATTTGAGTTTCAGAGAAGCAATGGGTTCAGTTTTTCCCTCTTCATATGGCGAAGATGGAGGTGGGTCCAGAACATAAATTTCATCAAGAGCTGACCTCAACACAACACTTCTCTGTCGATGGTGTGTATAAGAACTGTCACGTCCTGTTCGAGTTTCATGTGGACTTGGTGAAGTTCTTTGTACAGTGTGAACTTTGCTGGGAAGTTTACATTTTGCAGCAGGAGGAGGAGGAGAGAGAGAAAATACTGGAGGGTGAAGTGGAGAGCTTACAGATGCCATGGTTTTTTTCTCTATTGGATGCTGCAAGGCTTTCTTCTTAAAGAGCTCTAAATAAATAAGTGGGAATTTTTGTGGCCAGGGGAAGGAGATTTTGTTTTTCTTTTTTCTTTTTTTTTTCTTGTGCTTTTTCATACTTTTGTAGAAGTAAATTTGGTGCTTTTATATGCACGATTTTTCTAGCCTAGTGTCTATAGTTTTATTTTTTCTATTTTAGTGCCTACACTCTATTTTTTAATTAAATGTCTCTGTATTTATTTTTCTATTTAAGAATCCATTATATTGCTATTAATGTGGTTATTGTGAAGATATGTGTTATCTTTATTATGGATCCTGCTATTTATGAAATTAAAAAATTAAAATTAAATTTTGAGAATAAAACAAAATGAGAAGGGATAAAGATGTAAACTTGTTTTAGGAGGAAAATTTCTCACCCAGCTTCTCCTCCTAAAACATGACATCAATTTATTTCATCCTTTTGTTTTTTTATTTATTTATCGTGTTTTATGATTATGGAATAACCCATGAAAAGAAGAAAGGTGTGGAATTTTCCTACTATGGGAAGATTTACTTCTTTATTGTTAGATATTTCTTTTCTTTTCTTTTCAAATTTTAATTCCCGTTTTTTTCTCTTTGTTTTTCTTGTTTATGAATAATGAATTCCGATAATTTGTTTATTTAATGGACACGTCATCAACAGTTTAACAAGTTCTATAAAAGACAATTGAAAAAAATAGAGAGATAATTGCTTGAAGAGAAAACTAAAAATTAAGACATTTAATATAAAAAAAAAAAGATAATTATAAAATCCGTCAATCATTGGTCTGAATTTCACTTTTCCTTTGTATTTTTATAAAATACATTTCTCATTGTGTAATTTACATGTTTAATAATAGTTTATATCATCAATATTGTATTTTATTTAAATCTTTTGTTTGGCCTGTGATGTAATGCTTAATTAATGAAAGTATAACGAGAAAATGAAATTTAACTAAAATATAAAAGGGTTTTTGTAATTATCCCTATAAAATAAAAATACAAATAAAAAAGATAAAATTTAGAGATATGGGATTATTTTGGTAGAATTTTGTTTTAAGAAAACATCAACTTTTTTTTATGCATAATAGTTACAAGATTCAATTACAAAGTCCACCTAGTTTAAGACTGGGCTATAGTTCAACCAAGTTGACAAAGGTCAATGAAATTAACTAGGATCGATCAACTTAATATTTAAAAAGACTTGAAATGCTATTATTTGAAAAAAAAAAAAAGGATTTTTCAATAACCCATTCCATATTAAACTTTGAGTTGATGAATGAGTGACGGCTGAGCATTTCCAGTTCAGTCCGGTTTTGAACCAAAATAAATAACCAAACTGAATTTTTTTTTTAATTTTTTGAATCGAACCAAACCGAAAACCGGTTCAAACCGATTAATTTCGGTTCGGTTTGGTTCGGTTTTTTTCCTTCCAAACCGGTTCAAACCTAGTGGTCCTCAAACAACACTAGTAATATTCCTCCCTCTGTTTTGGATCACTGGCTGGGTCTAATGTGGCTTTTGAAGAAACAACACTTCAGTCCCTAAAATGTTGTTTTGCCCTCCCCAACCAATTTAGCAGAAGAAATAGCGTCGTTCCAAGAAGGACTGTTCATCCTCTTCCTCCTCTGGAACAGAAGAACCCACCTGAAAAAGAAAAAAAAATGTTGGCTTTTATTAGAACCATCAACACAACCACATCCAATCTACATTATAGACCAAGTTGTCTACCACAAATCTCATTTTGTCCCAGTTTCCTTCACCCCACGATGCGTCATTAATGTTAAGGAAACTCATCACCAACAGTCTAACAATGACAGGACTGTTGGTGTTCTTATCCCACCAAACACGGAGCAAAAAAAATAAAACAATAATTATTAGTATACAAGATCACTATCCCAGGAAGATAAGGATCGAATTTCTCTCAAGGTTTGACCTTAAAAAATCAGAGGGGGAAAGAGAACGCAAAACCAGAGAGACAGAAAAGGAGGGAACCTAGAGACCAGAGAAAGGAAAAACCCAAAAACCAGAGAGGGGAAGAACAAGAAACAACAAGAAAAGGAGAGAGAGGATCGGGGTTCCTTCCACCAGGATCCAACAAAAACAAACAAACACCATTGTTTATTAATCTCTGCTTTCTTAAGAACCCGTGCTTTCCAGGAAGAAGCCACAGCAAGACAAAAGTCTCATAGAGAGTAGAGGGAGGGGAGAAAAATCAAGTGAGAGTAAAGTGAGAGATAATGAGATATGCAGAGAAGGGAGGGGAAAAGGGGGGGCTGATGGGTGAATGTTAGTTTAGGGTTAGAAAACATTCTATTTATAATTGTTTTTTTTTTTAAGTGCTAGCTGGTTGAACCGGTTCGGTTCGGTTCAATCGGTTTCAGACATTAGAAACCGAAACCGAACCGAACCAGAATTTTTTTGTGATTTTTTAATCGGTTAATTCGGTTTTTTTTTCGGTTTTTTTTTTCGATTTTCTCGGTTTAATCGGTTTATCGGTTTTTTTGCTCACCCCTATGAGTGAGTTCACAAATTTTTTTTAAATAACATAATTTGGTAAAAGTTTTTGGAGATGACATGTGCTGGAAAAAATATATGGGAAATAGCATAATCTAAACACAATAACATTTTTTAATATCGGTTTTGTACATATTACTATTCTTAATGACAATTGTTTAATCAACACTAAAATACATGTTTTGTGCAAATTAATTACCATGATCAAAAGTCAACCCAACATTTTATAAAAAGATCCAATAACCGAAATATGAGATTCAATATTTAATGGCTAAAAATAGATAGAAGAGATAAGTTGATCTAGTAAGAGAGAAATGAAAAAAGAGAAAAAAGAAAAGAAATAATGGATAACCAGGGATATACCAAAACTTTATTTTTTACACGTTTAGTACCGTTATAAAAATTTCAATTAGAAAATTATAACTACAACTTGAAAGATAACCAAATGAGGTTGTAATTAACATGAACAAAACTCTTAACTAATTATGACTTTATCTAGTGATATTTCAATGTGTGACTAAAATCTTTTCATCGAAATATTTCTAATGATATCGGATATGTTGAAAACAGAGCCCTAATAATCCATCATTCTTTTTATTTTTTTCTTATTTTGTTTTCTCTCTTGCTATATCAGCTTGTCTCGTTTCTCTTTCATGACTATTAGATTTTAAATTTTATAATTTAATTGTCGAATCTTTATAAAATTTTAAATTGATTTTTATACATATTAATTAATTTGAATGAGATATAAAGTTCATAACAACCGCAAATATATATGAATTGTATTATTTTTATAATATTTTTATGACAAATAGTTATTTATAAATTCAAATCACGTTAGAATAGTAAAAGATTTTAAGTCCCGTTACTAGAAAAACATTTAAAAACATGGCTAGCTGCATGTTTTTAAAAGTTTTGATTTTTTTATTTCATATTTTTAAAGCATTTTTAGATATTAATATAAAAATTAAATTTTAAAAAATAAAAAAAATTCATTTAAATATATTTACAAGTAACTTTTTTTTTTTTTTAAATAACTATTACTACTGCCCTATCAAATCCACATCAGATAGGTAGCAGTGACTTTTTGGTTAACAGGGACACCTGGGATCCTGAGCGGCAAGGGATAGATTGCGTTGGACCCACCAATGAAGACTTCTATGATCCATGCCATTAATTTACCTTTGGTATAACTACAAATTAGTCCCTAAAACTTATATATTTATTATTAGATCAATTCCAACCTTGACTTTATTTGTTTTTCCCCAGCTTTCCCTGGCCTAAGGTCATCGTATCATGTATTCTCTATAATTTTAAAGTCAGTAAATACACGATATATAAACAAAATCATCTAAAATTCATATATTATCGAATATAGATCACTATATTTTTTTTCACGTTTCTTGTGTTTATTAACTTGATTGGTAAATAACGTGGTTGACTAAATTCTATGTAATTACTAGATTTATAGCCGGTACTGTGTTTTGGATTGAATTATTTTTTTCTGATCGAGAAAGAAATATAAAGATACTTTTAAGGTGTTTTATAGGAAAAGAAATCAATTATAAATTTAAAATTTAATGTGTATTAGAAGATATATTTTTTAAGTATCGAGATTGTGATATTTTGAGTGATATATTTTTTTAAATAAAAAATTATTAAGACAACAATATATTGAATCGATTCAAGTTAATTTTGATCAGCTTACAAAACTTATGTCTTGAGTCATGAGATCATTATAACCACATAAAAAATAAATCAAAACAAATAAAAATTTCAATTCTAAATAAACATTTTATCAATAAAATTTTATCTTATTTCCTTTTCAATCAAATGAGTTGGAAGCAAGAAAGTGTAAACTAAACATTTCATTTTGTTGATTGATGAAGGTAAAAGTTTACAAGTTAAACATGGATGTTTTCTCTCCTGAATATATAAAAAACCAAGATATATTAATTTTTTGAACTAAAAACTTTGTATCAATGATGAAAAATTGTTTGATATAATTCAGTATTTTATGATTGTTTGGCACTACCGTAACAATTATTTTTTAAAATATTTTATATGAAAAATATAATTGTTTTTATTTTTAAAAATTTATTTTTAATATTAACATACAAAACAATATAAAATTAATAATATAAATTTTAAAATATATAAAAAACAATTCAAAGTTTTATAAAAACATTTTCAACCACAAAACTTTGCTCCGTTTTTCTTTTTCTCCTTGTTCCGTCGTGAGTCGGTCTCTAGCACACCACTAGCAACCTCTTTTATGCCATCAGCCACCGGCCACACCTCCCACAACCTCCACTGGATCATAAAACATGAGTAGTAACTTCCAGTGTCCCGTCATCTACCACCATGCCATGATAATTACACTGCCACCTACAAATTCCATTACCACCACCGTCAAAAGCTTCGTTACTTCAGCAATAATCAATGATTTTGTTAGGTTTGATTGAATGAAGATCGTATTTGTTTTTGAATTTTAAAAATATTTTAAAAAAATTATAATTTTTTTTTTATTATTTATTTCAAGGTTTTTTTTATGTTTTTTTTATTGTTTTGATGTGCTAATGCTAAAAATATTTTTTAAAAAATAATAAAAATATTATTTTAATACATTTTCAAACAAAAAATACTTTTAAAAGCAACTGTTATACACTCTCAAACATCCCATAAAAACATTAAATACATGCTATTTTATACACAATTTTAAATGAGAAAGTTTTACGATTTTAAAACTGAAATCTTATTAGTTATTTATTTTTTAAAGTTCCCATATATAAAGAACAGAAAATACTTTATCTCTTATAATTATATATTTTTTATTTTTTTAAATAATTTCATAAAATAACTAATAGAATAGTACTAATTATTCTGAAAACATTATAAAATTACTTTTTTAAATGTTCACCACTTCATTGTGTTTTTTTTTTAAATTAAGTTAATTTTTGATTGATTTTTTTTAACATCCAACTTAAGGCAGAAGAAGAAACAAGTTGATCAGACCTGAATTAACCAGCCCGCTGGGTTTTACAACAATGAAGAAAATATGAAAAAAACATAGTATCAAATAAAATAAAAGGCACAACCCTCCAAAAGAATTTGAAAACTCAAAATGGGACACATTTCCCGCTCAAAATAACCTTTCCCTTTCAAAAGAAGTGACAGTGATGATAGCGTCCTAGTATTACAGATCTATACTACTAGATCCGTTTATTCTCTCCCATTTCTGTCTAGTACACAAATCAATTCAACAACCTTAAACATCCATAATTTATTGATTTATCAAAACTCTTTAATCCATGTCAGCCTCCTCAGCCCGTCGGCTAAGAGATCGAAATGGCGTCGCCGCCGCCACAGCTGCCCAAAAACCCACCAAAACCGTAACCCTCAACTCAACCTTCTATAATAATAACCGCAATTCAGCCATAAAAGGGTCGCTCCCAGGCAAAGAGAACCCCACCAGGCCCAACTCTCGGGTCCAGAAACCCTCAATCCTGCCAGTACCCCGTGTTGACAAGGCCGCTGTAGGAGATGGTAGCGAAGGGCGTATGCGGTGGTCGACGTCATCGGCGCCAAGAGGTAGGAGTCCAAGCCCATCTGAATTTATTAGGGTATTTAGGGATTCTAGGGTTTGTAAAGGGGAGAGTGATCAACGAGTGGTGTCGAGTGCAGGGAAGAAGAATGGGATTAGGGGTTTGAAAGAGAATGGTGGATTTAGTGTGGAATTGAAGAAAAGGAATGGACTTTGTGAAGGAAATGATTTGAAAATATTAGAAAGTAAAAAGCAACTTTGCGGGCTTAAAGTTTTGAATGATAACTGTAATAAACAAGTTAATTTAAGAAAATCAAGTGAGCTTGATTCAAATTTAGATTCAAAAGCTGCAAATGTTTGTAAATTCGATAAGTTATATGAAGAGAAATCCGAGCCTGAGTTTAAATCTGATAGCTTTAGAGAGTCTAGTGAGAAATCCTCTGTGAAAGGTAAGGTTTTGGAGAACCTGAAAGATAAGGGGTTGAGTGATGAAGGAAGTGGAAGCAAGGTTGGTGTCAAATATCCAAGCAAGCTTCACGATAAGCTCGCTTTTTTAGAAGGAAAAGTGAAGAGGATTGCGTCGGACATTAAGAAGACAAAGGAAATGTTGGATATGAATAACCCTGATGCGTCCAAGGTGATACTATCAGATATTCAAGATAAAATTTCTGGGATTGAGAAGGCAATGGGAAATGTTGCGGGTACTGGAACAGCTGTGGTCGTGGAGAAGAGTGAAAGTGAGAAGGTAGAGGATGTGAAGAGTTCGGTTAAAGGGTTGAATACCGAGGAACTTGAAGAAAGGCTCTTTCCTCATCATAAGTTGCTTAGAAACCGAACATCACTGAAGGCACCTAGAGCAAGTTGTCAAAGTCACGAGTCTGGATGTGAGTTAAAGGTGGGGGAGAAGTTTTCTGGTCCTATTGAAGAGAATCCAAAAGCATTCGAGCTTTTGTATTCCCTTGGTAAAGAGGATAAAAAAGTAACCATGAGAGATGCAAAGGTGGGTCTTGAGTCTTTTGAGGTCCAAGAAATGGGTGATGATTCAGTTTCAGGCAAGCAAGACTCTTCAAACATGTTCAATCTCAAGTGCGAGGACCTTGTTCTTACAACTGACGAAACACTCGATGAGTTTGATGACCAGGAGAATGGAGATACAATCATGATTGGCGAGGAAACTGAAGATACTTGTGTCTATGAGGTGAAAGAAATAGGCACCAAAAATTCTACAGGAGGATGGTTTGTGTCAGAGGGAGAGTCAATTCTTCTTAGTCATGATGATGGGTCCTGCTCTTTTTATGATATTGCAAATTGTGAGGTATGTACTAGAACTATAATTTTCTGCTTGGCATTGAACTTCCATTTTGCTTGGAGCTTTTACTGATCAGCATCCCAGGTCTTCCCTGACATGCTTCTTGTTTATTTTCTGAATTTTCAACGAGAGACTTCTAAAGAATGTAAAAACAACATTTTTAACTATCCCGAATATCTCATGCATGTTTCCTTCCCTTTTCCTAAAGAATCGAATCCATTTGTTTCTGATTTTCTTTTCGGATAAAAGAGAGATGCGCTTTTGACAATTTATTGAGCTTTCTGATTTTACCGATTGCTGCTTATTTCATTTAATCTCTCTCTGTCACTCTTTTCATTTAAACATGTTTGTGTGAACAAAGTAACATGCAGATAATGTTTATTATCATAAACTTCATGAGCAGATTGATGCATACAATGACATAATCAAACCAGCAGCATTTTCTTCAAGACTTAATTGTACACTGATGATTAATAATTGTTTCAGGAGAAGGCTGTATACAAGCCCCCAGGAGGAGTCTCACCTAATATATGGAGAGATTGCTGGATGATTCGTGCACCTGGTGCTGATGGCTGCTCAGGCAGATATGTCGTGGCCGCATCTGCTGGGAATACTCTTGATTCAGGCTTTTGTTCATGGGATTTCTATGCCAAAGATGTGCGAGCTTTTCACATTGAGGATGGAGGAACAACTGCCTCAAGAACAGTACTTGGTCCCTTACCCAACAATACTGCATCTCGGAGAAATGCTTTGTCTAGCATATTGTTACCTGAAACTCGACAATGGTGGTATAAACCTTGTGGACCTCTTATGATCTCTGCTGCCAGCTCTCAAAAAGTAGTCAAAGTACATGATATTCGAGATGGAGAACAAATAATGAAATGGGAGGTGCAGAAACCTGTGCTAGCAATGGATTATTCAAGCCCTTTGCAGTGGAGAAACAGAGGAAAAGTGGTTGTGGCTGAGGCAGAAACAATTTCTGTGTGGGATGTGAACTCTGTTAATCCTCAATCCTTGTTGTCTGTTTCTTTGGCTGGTCGAAAAATCTCAGCTCTTCATGTGATCAACACTGATGCTGAACTGGGTGGTGGGGTTAGGCAAAGGTAAAACCTCTGATAACTTCAAAATCATTTCTATTTGTCATTATACTGTGTGTGTGTGTAACTACACATATCACAAATGTGAAAACATCTAAAAAGAAGCCACATCAAGATTTCATCAACATCTTAAGACATGATTTATAAATTGTTAAGTTCGTTCCTAAAGCTGGAGAAAGAGATAACAATATCTGCAACATCGATTCTCAAATCAAATGGTGCTTAATTTTGTAATGTTTAGACAGACCATTTTTATGTTTTTCTTCACTGATATGTTTAGAGCCATATTGCTTCTGAGATGACGAAGAGATATTTTTTTTATCAGAGTAATCCTTTCTTTACAATTCTTTCATGTTGTCTGTGGTTTATCCTTTTCCCTTTTCATTATTTGTACTTGAAAGGAGTAGCTCTTTGTAGCTGTGACACATTTGAAGAGCTATGTTGCTTATGACCAAATTAACAATTTGTCAAACATCATCATGGTTTCATTGTTTATGGCATATCCTTAAAGTCTTAATGTATTTTAACCCCTGATTCTGAAATTTAACATTGCTTGTCTTCTGATCATTCTCTTACTTCTCTTTCGCACACATGGAATCACTAGCAGCAATGGGTTGTTTGAATAGGTCAGTAACTGTTGAGTTTAATTAACAAATGCGTGAAGATGCTCTAGAAAAGTTCTCTACCATTTTGAAAGTATGTGATAATGTATGAAATGGTCACCTTTCTAGGAGCTGAAGGAAATAATGCCATGTGATGCTCTCTGATTATATGATTTGTCTACCACTGATCATTTTTCTCCTTTAATGATTCCATGTATCTCTCATTGAACTGTTTTATTTACTACTCATCAATTGTATCGTGTATAAAGATAGTTGCACTACCATATATGTAATAATATGCTTGCTCTGCTTCTTCTTTTTTGACGGTGCCGATATACATTAGGGGTTAGTGTTAGAAGGGAGAAACCACGCTTAATATCATATATGTAATAATATACTTATTCTGGTTATTAACTCTGTATAAAGAGGCTATGGAACATTTCTCTTACCAGTCCTCATGTTGGTTTTTGAACGCAGAGCAACTTCTGCAGAAGCTGAAGGAAATGATGGTGTGTTTTGCACCCATGATTCTATAAATGTCTTAGACTTTCGCAATCCATCTGGTATAGGCCTTAAGATACCGAAAATAGGTGCCAGTGTGCAATCGGTTTTCAGTCGTGGAGATTCGATTTACATTGGCTGTGCCAATACGAGGTTTGCAGGGAAGAAACATCCTTGTTCCCAGGTGCAACATTTCTCAATGCGCAAGCAAAGGCTAGTCAACACTTACTCTCTGCCAGAATCTAATGCTCAACCACATTACTCAGCTATAACACAGGTTTGGGGGAACTCAAACGTTGTAATGGGAGTTTGTGGATTGGGGCTATTTGCATTTGATGCCTTAAAAGATGACGCACCACAGTCTCTCACTGGTGATATTGGCAGTACTCAAAAGGTCAAGGATGTTATTGGGCCAGATGACTTAGATTCCCCTTCTTTTGATTACTTGGCATCCTGTGCTCTCCTTGTATCAAGAGATCGCCCAGCACTGTGGAAGCGGTTATTGTAGGTGCTGTTCCTGCCTGCCGCTGATGTAATATGTCTAGAAAAGATGACTGTGAATGTGACAACGCCCTGTTGTTTATGTTTTGTTGTCTATTACATGACATGCTTGATATTTATTTGGAATTCTATTCTATAAATACCGCTGGGACATATCTCATTCACATATCTTTGTTCAAGCATATTGGAAAAGGGAGCATTATCACCCCAGCCTGAGAGAGAGTAAACAAGGAGTGGGTTGATGCAACTGGATAAGCTTGGTGATTGTTAGAGTACATTTTGTGGTTGATGTGTGGTAATTGGATAAACACTCTGTTGCTTGCAGACAAGCACTAGACATGGTTTGCCGACAAGATTATCCTTTTATAGTACATTTGAGTTTGGAATAAATTTTTTTGTGAAAGATTTAATCTCATTTTGTTGCTGTGCTTGCAGATGCTGATCCTGGTTTTAATAATCAAATTATACCCTCGTAGCTCACGAACAATGCCCAAGTTGCAGATGTCAAAAGATCCCATACGTGAATTTGTGGTTAATGTGTAGTGGTTATGAAAATCGAAATACAGTTGTGGCTCCTTTGATCTATTGGTAATCAGGTTCCACCCTATAATCTGAGTAGATAAGTTGAGATTTGAGAGTTCTCTTCAGAAACACATGGAGATTGCTCTTGTAGTTTCTTGGCAAAATCTCCAGACTCTTCAATTCAATTGCAGACTGTTAACAATTTTCACGTTTTGAGATCATATCGCTGTGCAGTCAGATAATAAAGAAAAAGAAAGAAGCCATGCTTAAAGCACTCAGTTGCCATGTTTTTCTATCTTCCACAATTAACCGAAAACGTTCAAAAAAAAATTGAAACTAACAAATGTTTTGTAATCGGGAACGTTTCATATAAATCAAAGTATTTGGACCCATAGAACATCTATCCGTTGTAGTCTAGTTGGTCAGGATACTCGGCTCTCACCCGAGAGACCCGGGTTCAAGTCCCGGCAACGGAATATAACCTTTTTATTATCCAAATGTAAATCAGTAATCACATGATTATCCTAGCGAGTGGCGCAAATTAACGCTTGAAAATTCACATGATTATTCTTCTAGTTCTGGGCGGTGCATGTGCATGCTACGGTTTTTAAGGCGTCCAGAGGGGCTGTTTGTTCCTAAGTAGCATCACTTGTCTTTTACGGCGTCCAGAGGGGCTGTTTGTTCTTAAGTAGCATCACTTGTCCTGTCTGCAGGTACAAGAAGAATACACTGAAGGACCACTCTTGTGCAGCACATTTATATCGACTCTACTTCCCTCTCTACTTTCTGGTGTGTTTGTTTTTTTTTTTTTTTTGTTTTTTTAGTTGAGATTGAGATTTGTGCATGGAATTTATAAATTAAAAAAATAAAAAATTAGTTTTTACAGTTAAGTTTTATATATAATTAAATTGTTCCTAACAAAAAGCATTAAAAACAAACAAGTTTTAATTAATGTCCGGATGATCCTTTTTTTCTTGTGTCCGGAAAGGTGAATTAAAGGCATCATGTTATTATTATAAATAAAGTTAAAAAGGTTTGGTGAAAAACACGGTTTCTTTAGTCATACTGTGGAGTGTGGACCAGTAATCAGTCTATTGTGTTTTTTTTTTTTTAATTTTTTTTTGTTATTGATTTTTTAATTTAATCTTTATAGAATGTGTTTATGGGGATTTAAAATAAATAATTTGTTTTAATTTATTGTTATATAGTTATTGCATAATAATAAAAAAATATCAGTATCAAGCTGGTATCAAAAAAATATCTTAACTTCATGGTATGATCTATTTAAAAAAAAAAACATTAGTTAAATAAAAAATATATATTTTAAAAAAACTAGGTTATTAAATTTTTGTGGAGTCAATAACCCGGTTTGCGAGTTTGGCGAGATAACCCTGGTTGTTTCTATTTGCTGGTTTAGAGGGGTACCTCTTTTTTTTTTTTTTTCTAATTGAACTCAATTGTGTGATTGTCTAATTTTTTTTTTATCATATAGTTAAAAAAAATAGTTTTGAAAAAAAACATCTTATTAAATTTTAGAAAGTCCATGGATCTGTTGACGTGTATGATGAGTTTACCTTTTTTTATATATAAATTTATTTTTTTGAATTTCATCATTTGATATTAGCTTTTTTTTTTTTTTCTGTTTTATATAGGGTTATCACGATTTCAAATAAATATTTTTTTTTTTGTGGAGTCAATAACTCGATTTGCGAGTTTGGCGAGATAACCCTGATTGTTTCTATTTGCGGGTTTAGAGGGGTATCTCTTTTTTTTTTTTTTTTTTCTAATTGAACTCAATTGTGTGATTGTCTATTTTTTTTATCATATAGTTAAAAAAAGTAGTTTTGAAAAAAAACATCTTATTAAATTTTAGAAAGTCCATGGATCTGTTGACGTGTATGATGAGTTTACCTTTTTTTTTTATATAAATTAATTTTTTTGAATTTTATCATTTGATATTAGCTTTTTTTTCTGTTTTATATAGGGTTATCACGATTTCAAATAAATATCTATTTTAGAGTTGATGCTTGATTTTGAAAGCATTTAATGTTATCATAAAATTAAATAAAAATAATTTACAAAAATAACAAAGTTATTAAGCCAAATGAAGTTCATGATATAGGTTGCAGGGTGACCGAGATCGATCCAATCCGACATCATTTCAATATAAAAAAATATTATCATTTTAAAGTTTTTTTAAAAGTGACACGACCAAAAGATTGATGTCTTCTCCCAAGTGCAGGAGTGTCGAAGTAATAAATAACCCGGCAAGACCGGGGTCGAACCACAGAGAGGTTAATTGTATAAATTATAAATAACAATGCAACAACAACAACAACACCAATAATAACAATAATAATAATAATAGTAATAATAATAATAATAATAATAATAATACTCAGTACGTGGCGTTGTTATATCTGAGAATGATCTAAAAGATCGGGTCACAGGTTTCCAGCCTATATACTGATTTTATGAAAAGATCAAAGAGATATATTATATAATATAAACAGATTTCTGATGCGAATGAATAAGGCAAGACCAACAATGTCAGGATCCTTGATCAAACACAGAGCATACTTAACGTACATAACATATAACAAGAATGTAAATAATAATAATAATAATAATAATAATAATAATAATAATAATAATAGTAGTAGTAGTAATAATAATAATAAAAAGAAGAAGAGGAAGAAATTAATGAGAACTTTGAGATGGAAGATTAATGTAAGGATTAAACAATGATAAAAACAAATGTCAAGGTTAGAGGATTCACTAATGGTATTTCAAATAAATATAATATAAACTCTTTTTATTACTCAACTAGAAACCACACACAAAGGAGGTTCTAATCGGATGATTTATCATTAATGGCTCATTATAAAGTATTAACATGATCATATTAATTATCTTGTCTAAGTAACACCATACTTATAAATATCATCAGGCATTCATGTTGCTAGCTTATGTTAACAACAAATCAAGTTCCTATCATAACAACGATGTCGGCCGAAAACTATGAAGGATCAAGCATTTGATGTACCAAGTGTTATACAACACAAATCTAGATTAACCATTTAACAAGCAAGGTATTAAGGATTATTAAGATAAAAAGATAAGACATGCTAATAACAATTTTTCTTGAATATAAACATTAAAGTCCATGTTGAGTTTATATTATACATATTCTAACACCATTAGTAAAACCTTTTCACCTTGACATAATTAACTTAGCTAAACATAATGAAGAAGAAAAACATAAATAAACAACATAAGAACATAAACATGATATAAGTTAACTAATTATAGGAAAGGAAATGAAAAAGCATAAACAAGAGATTAATATAACATGAAAGAAAACTTGAACATTACAAAGATATAAAGAGAGAAAACAAGAACATGATTTTGATCTGAAAAATAATATATCTAAATACATGGCAAATGCCTCCTTTTATAGGCTAAGATTCAGAACTATTGATTGGTGGACTAAGAAAATAGTTGGTGGCCAACCATTGATTTGGTGGCTGGTTTTTGACATTATTGGCTGCTGGTTCTTGAAATTGTTGGCAGATTTTTGATATTGTTGGCTGGCCAAAACGTCATTGCTAACATCAGAATTTGAGCCCTTTGTTCCATGAAAGCTGTGGGCAATTGTCTCAGCTTTCCAACAAAAAAAAACAGAGCTCATTTGGACTTCTAGAACTCAAGATATGAGCTGAAAACCGAACAGTGTTTGAGCTGCAGGACAGGTTCCGACTTCTCCGTTGTTGCTAATATTTGAACTTGAAAATGGCAGAATTGAGTTTTGGACCCTTCATGAAAGTTTTAGGTCTATGTCTTATCTTTCCATCCATATAAAGTGGACCTAAATCCGAGTTCTACAACTCCAGTTATGATCAAATAACCGAATAGTGTTCCAGTTTGGAATTGAACCAGCATCTCTTCTCTTAGCCTAGTCCTCTTTTTGTCTCTTCACTTTCAATTGTTAATCACAGCAATCAATCCTTTGAATTGTGAGATATACCTGCATTCAAAACAAGCATTTACCATAAATTAAAGATATATTATATTATTAGACTTGTTATTATAAAACATGCTTTAGTTAGGGAATTTAACGATACTTTAGTGCAATACGATGATATAAAGCCTTAATGAGAATGCACTTTTAAGTACTAATCACACCCCCCAACCAGCTTATTACTAGTCCCTAGTAATCAAAGCGTTAAAATACAAAAACAATTTGCAAGTTCCACAAAGCAAGGTATTCATCATTTAACTTCCATTAATCTATCCAAATAAACAAACTCTCATTAAATTTATATATCTGCTTCATACTTCTTAAACAAGATATTAATAAACCTTCTTTTTGTGCTCAGTAAATCAAAACATAGCTATGGAGCTTTTCATGGAAGAAAACAAAATTTTTGTTCCAATGTTTAAGGTTAACTTCCTTGGGTTGGGATAATTATCTCTTTTGTTTTTTTTTTTTTTTTTTTAAAGCAAGAATTTATAATACAATGTATCTTGAACCCATGTAACGAGCTTTTAGCTAATGACTCCCAGACCAGTTGGTCTTAGGGCATCAGGTGTTGAGACACCCCTACGAGCTTAGTAACTCGGGTTGCAGATACTGACACGTAGATAGTGCAATGTTTGATTCCCTTAAGCTTTTCTCCTTAACCCATGTAACAAGCACTGGGCCAATAGCTCCCAAGTCAGTTGACTTTAGGGTACTAGGTGTTAAAACACCCCTTCGGGCTTAATTGCTTAAGTCAAGGAGGCTACGAAACCAAACTTATCTACTTTTTTATTTATTTATTTGTTTTTTTTTTTTGTTTTTTTTTGTTTTTTTTTTTTGTTTTTTTTTTTTGTTTTTTTATATATATACTGTCCCTTTCCCTTAGTTGTTACCTTTAACAAAAGAACATAAATAATGTAATAATCCAATATGCAACCCACAATCATATGTTAAAGTGTGTGTGTGAAAATGAAGGTTTAAGAATACTTGTTAAATAAGTATATGAGCAGAATTAAGTGATAACAATGTGAGAGTTTGTAAATCTGAATATTTCAAGAAGTATTATAATAGACCTTGTTAAGAATGTTTACTAAGATGCGTCTCAAGAGTCACTAAAGTTCATCCTTTACTCTGCCATCCTAGTAACAACAAGTTTGCAAATGGTTGTAATAATAGAAAACACAGTTAGTTAATAATTTTTTTTTTTTTTTTTTGTAATATCAACTACTAATATCAACTACTACCCTCTCCCCCCAACCAAAACGAGACATTGTCCTCAATGTTGTAAGGTAGAAAGATAGAGTATAGAAGACATCACCTGAAACAGCGACTACTGACAAACCTGAAACACACTTAAACAAATACAAGAAACAACAAAACACAAATAATATACCATTAATAAAACCAAAAGACACAATATTTCACAAACTAAGGCTCAAATCCAATCTAAGCTTTTTACGGCGTTCCGTGATTGACCAATTAAGTCGACTCATAGAGGAATCAACTACAGGGATGAAAGATTGAAGTTCATCAATCAATTGTTCAGCAGTAGCAGCAGAGATGAGGATTTGTCGCGCTGAAAATGTTAGAAATTGTTGTTCCACAGCATGATCAAGAAAAGACAGTAAAGTATTATAAAAACCATTAACATTTAGCAAACCTATAGGTTTCTGGTGAATGTTCAGCTGAGCCCAAGATGAAATATGAAATATCTCTTCTAAAGTTCCCAAACCACCTGGTAAAGCAATAAAGGCATCAGCATGGTTAAACATTACAGATAGTCGTTCAGACATTGTGGAGACCTGTAGTTCCTCTCCGACTGTTTTTCCAATGATGTCCCCTTCGGCTAAAGCTTTGGGGATGACCCCCAAAACTTGACTGCCTCCTAAAAATGCAGCTATTGAAACACTCCCCATTAACCCAAGGCTACCTCCTCCATACACTAAATGAATCTTTCTCTCAGCTAGTACCCGACCAAGATGATTTGCTGATTCTAAAAACTCTTTTTCTTTCTCAGGATTGGATCCACAAAAAACACAAATAGTTTTTATTTTAGGAACAGAGGAACTGGCCATTTCTACACACTTCTATATCTATTAAATGAATGGGTAGAGTAGAAATGATGGGAAGGAAGAGAAGA
This sequence comes from Populus trichocarpa, assembly GCF_000002775.5. NCBI lineage: Eukaryota > Viridiplantae > Streptophyta > Magnoliopsida > Malpighiales > Salicaceae > Populus > Populus trichocarpa. The sequence continues at coordinate 11,696,432 of NC_037292.2, forward strand.
TTTTATAGATGAGAAATTGAAAATGCAATCATACCACCTATATGTAGGCTAGCTGGAGTCTCACTCTCTCTCTCTCTCTCTCTCTTTGTATATTTTTATTTATTTATTTATTTATTTATTTTTGAAAAAGCATGTGTATGTACAAGCAGCTGTGATTGTGGCTCACATCTTCCTTTGGTTTTACGTCCAAGAACGGCTTAAACGCCCTCTATGGGTCGGGGATAGGCTTCCCATCCAGTTTTCTTAAAAACTGACAAACAGGGTCTTTTTTAGTCAGATTCCCAAGACTAAGTCGATCATGTTCTTTATGAAAATGAGGCCATAAATCATGAATTGCACGATGCACATCTCCACTAGGATGCGTCTCAAGAGTTAATAGAAGATTATCTAAAGACTCCTTACTCAGGCCATCCTTAATGAATTGTATTTTATCTTCACGGTTTATAGATACCATTCCTAAAGAACGACATTTTGCATTACAAGTCCATCTGGCACATCGGTGACAGACTTTCAGTCGTTTTGCACGACGTTTCTTTGCAAAAGTGCTTTTACCTGTTCCAGGCATGTATGAAATAAAAGTATTGGAAGACTCACCTGACAATCGGACCTTTGCTTCAATCAGCCATCGAATATCTTCAGGAATTCCATGGTTCATTAACAACCTCAATCTTTCACACCTAGCACGGTAAATTTTTGTAATCGCATTCTGAGGCAGGGCGGGAAAATACTTTTTCAATTTTTCAAGAGTGGTGTCCATTTTTCAAAAGAGAAGTGGATGAGAGATGCAAAGAAAAGAGAAGGAACAAGAAATTGAACAAATATATACACAGATATCAGTTATCATGGGAAACTGAAAGAACCGACTTAAGAGTCACGGAGTACCGTTATCCGCCATTTGACCGGGGTTGGAGAAAGACTAGCAAAACAAGAGTCACATAAAAAGAAACACAAAAACAATATGAGAAAAATAATATAATCAACCTTTATATACAGGATCATTCAAACCAATGGATTCAATTTCACTAGGAAAATTATCAAAGTAAGCTTTCAAACGATGTCCATTTACCTTAAAAACATTGCCATTCTTTGGATTCTCAATATCAAAGGCCCCATAATGATACACATGTTTCACAATAAATGGACCGCTCCATCTTGATCTTAGCTTTCCAGGAAATAAATGGAGTCGAGAATTATAAAGCAAAACTTTTTGACCAACATCAAATGTTTTTCTCAAGATTCTCTTATCATGAAACTCTTTGATTCTTGCTTTATGAATTTTTGAATTTTCATATGCATCATTTCTTATTTCCTCAAGCTCATTTATTTGCAACTTACGCAGATGGCTACCATCATCCAGGTTTGAATTGAAAGCTTTAATAGCCCAATAAGCTTTGTGTTCAAGTTCCACAGGCAAATGACAAGGTTTTCCATAAACCAACCTATAAGGTGACATACCTAATGATGTTTTAAAAGCAGTGCGATAAGCCCAAAGTGCATCATTAAGTCTTAAAGACCAGTCCTTCCGATTAGGGTTCACTGTTTTTTCCAAGATTTGTTTGATCTCCCTATTAGCAAGTTCTACTTGTCCATTTGTCTGAGGGTGATAAGGGGTGGCAACTTTGTGTGTGATTCCATATTTCTTCATTAAAGACTCAAATGGCTTGTTACAGAAATGTGTTCCACCATCACTTATCATGACCCGAGGGATTCCAAATCGACTCAAAATATTTTCTTTCAAAAACTTGATCACTGTTTTATGATCGTTGTTACGACTTGGAATTGCCTCTATCCATTTTGAAACATAGTCTACTGCGACTAATATGTACACAAAACCAAATGATGGAGGAAATGGACCCATAAAATCTATACCCCAACAGTCAAAGATTTCAATGACAAGAATAGTATTTAAAGGCATCATGTGACGTCTTGAAATAGATCCTAGCTTTTGACAATTTTCACAAGTTTTGCAGAATGCATGCGTGTCTTTGAACATGGTGGGCCAATAAAATCCACATTGTAAGATTTTTGCAGTTGTCTTTCTTGATGAGAAATGACCCCCACATGCCTCAGAATGACAAAATTTAATGACACTACTTACCTCATTGTCGGGAATGCATCTTCGAAATATTTGATCAGGACAATATTTGAACAAGTAAGGGTCATCCCAATAAAAGTTCTTCACTTCGTTCAAGAACTTTCTTTTGTCTTGGGTACTCCAATGAGCTGGCAAATGTCCTGAAACAAGAAAATTAACTATATTAGCAAACCAAGGCATCGTAGAGACAGAAAGTAAAGATTCATCAGGAAAGTAGTCATTGATTGGTGTGATGTCAGATCTCGAATCAGTTGTCAATCTTGACAAATGATCCGCGACAACATTTTCGGTGCCTTTCTTATCCTTGATTGTGATATCGAATTCTTGAAGTAACAAAATCCACCGCACCAATCTAGCCTTAGAATCCTTCTTAGAAAGAAGATATTTCAACGCTGCATGATCGCTAAAAACAATAACAGGTGAGCCAACAAGATAAGATCTGAATTTTTCACATGCAAATACTACTGCAAGTAATTCCTTTTCAGTGGTGGTGTAATTCATTTGAGCACTATTTAAAGTTTTACTTGCATAGTAAATCACATAGGGTTTCTTATCTTTTCTTTGTCCTAAAACAGCACCCACGGCATAATCACTAGCATCACACATTATTTCAAAAGGTAATGACCAATCAGGAGGTTGAATGACAGGAGCAGAAGTAAGCAAGTTTTTAAGTTTAACAAAGGCTTCTTCACAATGTTCAGTCCATTCAAAAACATTATCCTTTGTTAGAAGGTTACACAATGGCTTAGATATTACACTAAAATCTTTGATGAACCTTCTATAAAAACCAGCATGTCCTAAGAATGATCTAACGTTTTTAACAGATTTTGGTGTTGGCAAGTTAGCAATTAACTCGATTTTAGATTTGTCAACCTCAATTCCTATTGATGAAACAATGTGACCAAGTACAATGCCGTTTGTTACCATAAAATGACATTTTTCCCAATTTAGCACAAGATTCTTCTCTTCACACCTGTTCAAAACCTTTTCCAAGTTAGTTAAACAATCATCAAATGAATCACCAAAAACAGAAAAATCATCCATAAAAATCTCAAGAAAACGTTCAACCATATCACTGAATATGCTAAGCATGCATCTTTGAAACGTGGCTGGTGCATTACATAATCCAAAAGGCATCCTTCGGTATGCAAATGTACCAAATGGACATGTGAAAGTAGTTTTCTCTTGATCTTCAAATGCAATTTCAATTTGGTTATAACCTGAATAGCCATCTAGAAAACAATAAAATTCATGACCTGCAACTCTTTCTAGAATTTGATCCATGAAAGGTAAAGGAAAATGATCTTTTCTAGTCATTGAATTAAGTTTTCTATAGTCAATGCACATGCGCCAACCAGTAATAGTCCTAGTTGGAATTAACTCATTCTTCTCATTTGTTATCACAGTAACTCCAGACTTTTTAGGTACAACTTGGGTAGGACTTACCCATTTGCTGTCAGAAATAGGATAAATGATTCCATTATCTAGAAGCTTAATGACTTCATTTCTCACTACTTCTTTCATATTAGGATTAAGCCTTCGTTGCATTTCTCTAGAGGGTTTAGCATTTTCCTCTAAATAAATCTTGTGTGTGCAAATCAAAGGACTAATTCCTTTTATGTCAGCTATGGTCCATCCTAATGCATTTTTGTGCGTTTTCAGAGTTTGTAATAACTTACCTTCTTGATGAACATTAAGTTTGGAAGAAATTATTACCGGAAAAGTTTCATTTTCTCCCAAAAATGAGTATTTGAGATTAAATGGTAATGGCTTCAAATCGGGTTTTGGTGGTTGAACACTTGAAGGTATGGACTCAATTGATCGTGGTGGCAATTCCTCAATTTTTGGTCTCCAACTATTTGCCTTTGATTCTTCCTGAAAATAAACCATTTGCAAATCATCAGATTCATTAAACTCAGTTTCACTGGAAGTGTTTTCAAATTGATCACAAATTAATTTTTCAATAAAATCTACTTCCTGTAAATCATTATCATCTCCAGGTTGCTTGCAAATGTTAAAAACATTCATCTCCAATGTCATGTTTCCAAAAGATAACTTCATCACTCCATTCCTACAATTAATCAATGCATTAGAAGTTGCAAGAAATGGACGTCCTAAAATAACAGGAATTGAATTGCATGCTTCAATAGGTTGTGTATCCAAGACAATAAAATCCACAGGAAAGATGAATTTATCAACTTGTACTAACACATCTTCAACTATTCCTCTAGGCACTTTTACAGATCTATCGGCAAGTAAAAGAGTTACAGAAGTAGGTTTTAACTCACCTAGATTGAGATTTTGAAAAACCGAATATGGAAGTAAATTCACACTAGCTCCAAGATCAAGTAAAGCTCTATCAATTTTATGTTCTCCAATAAAGCAAGAAATTGTAGGACAACCAGGGTCTTTATATTTCAAAGCATTATCATTCTGAAGAATGGCACTTACTTGTTCGGCTAAAAAGGCTTTCTTTTTCACATTCAGTTTTCTCTTCACAGTGCACAGATCTTTCAAAAATTTAGCATAAGACGGTACCTGTTTAATAGCATCTAACAAAGGTATATTGATCCTTACCTGTTTGAAAGTTTCAAAGATTTCAGAATTATGATTGACTTTCCTTTGTTTGGTCATGGCATGAGGAAATGGAAGTGCTGGTGGGGAATCAGTCTCCTCCTTGCAGTGTTCAGGTTCAACCCTTTCCTTACCCTCAGAGACTAACTCATCTTCTTTCTCACAAGGTTCAAGAACGGGTTTTTCAATAACCTTACCACTGCGGAGAGTTGTGACTGATTTGACTTGATCCATATGTTGGCTTCCGGAACCACTTGCACTTGAATTGTATTGCCCTTTGGGATTTTGCTGGGGTTGAGATGGAAACTTACCTTTCTCCTGAAAACTAAGAGCAGATGTGAACTTTGCAAGAGTATCTTTTAGATCTGCCATGGTTTGAGCATTTTGAGAGTTGATTGTCTCTTGCTTTTCAATGAATGCATGTAGTGTTTCCTCAAGATTTCTTCTAGGAGGGGGAATATAAGGAGGTGCATATCCATGAGAATTTTGAAAATTATGTTGTGCTTGAAATGGTGGCTGTGAAGTTTGTGCATTATTGTTACCATTCTTCCAACTGAAATTTGGATGATTTCTCCAACCAGGGTTGTACGTTTGCGAGTATGGGTTATGACTTGGCCTTTGGAAACTATTTAAAGCATTGGCTTGTTCATGGAGACACTCCTTAAAAGAAGGCAAAGTTGGACAATCATTGGTTGAGTGTTCATTAGTTTCACAAATTTGACACATAATTTCTTGAACAGATTTTATTTGACCACTCTTTTTTAATTCTAGTGCCTCAACTTTTCTAGCTAAAGATGCAAATTTGGCTTGGAGGTCATGATCTTCCCTAAGGTTGTACATGCCTCCATTAGATTTATGAGGTTGAGTTTTACCTGGTGCCTCACACGTACCTGTGGTGTCCCAATTTTGAGCATTTTCAGCTAGCAAGTCTAGGTACTCCATTGCTTCATCAGGGTCTTTATCTTCAAAAGTTCCATTGCACATCAATTCCACCATTTGTCTATCTTTAGGTGTTAACCCTTCATAAAATTGTGAGACCAATCTCCATGTTTCAAAACCATGATGAGGACAGGTATTAAGCAAGTCTTTATATCTATCCCAACACTTGTAAAATGTTTCTCCTGGTTTTTGAGTGAAAGTGGTGATTTGTCTTTTGAAAGAGTTTGTTCTGTGAGATGGAAAAAACTTCTTTAAAAATTGTTGTTGCATTTCATCCCAAGCACGAATGGATCCTGACCTAATATTTTGTAGCCATGTTTTAGCTTTATCTTTTAATGAAAAAGGAAAAAGCTTTAATCTGATGGTGTTCATGCTACAATTTAAGTCATTATAGGTGTTACAAACTTCTTCAAATTCTCTTAAATGCAAATATGGATTTTCTAATTCTAAGCCATGAAAAGTGGGTAAAAGTTGAATAATACCTGGCTTAAAATTAAAATGAGAAGCATCAGGAGGAAAAACTATACATGATGGTGCACTTGTTCTTGTTGGATTCATGTGATCTCTAAGTGTTCTCACATGATTATTCTCATTATTCTCATTATGAATTGACTGGTTATCTTCTTCGGCCATGTTTTGTAAAGAAAATGAGGATTTCCTAGAAAGTCTACCACTTAATGTACGTGTCCAAACTCTCATGCAAGTGCAAAAGAAAAGAAAAGAAAAAGAAAAAGAAAAAGAAAAAGAAAAGGAACAAAATTAGAAAAACAAATAAAAGTAAAAAACAAAAGAAAATAAAAGAAATATAAAATTGATACAATACTTACCTCCCCGGCAACGGCGCCAAAAACTTGACACGACCAAAAGATTGATGTCTTCTCCCAAGTGCAGGAGTGTCGAAGTAATAAATAACCCGGCAAGACCGGGGTCGAACCACAGAGAGGTTAATTGTATAAATTATAAATAACAATGCAACAACAACAACAACAACAATAATAACAATAATAATAATAATAGTAATAATAATAATAATAATAATAATACTCAGTACGTGGCGTTGTTATACCTGAGAATGATCTAAAAGATCGGGTCACAGGTTTCCAGCCTATATACTGATTTTATGAAAAGATCAAAGAGATATATTATATAATATAAACAGATTTCTGATGCGAATGAATAAGGCAAGACCAACAATGTCAGGATCCTTGATCAAACACAGAGCATACTTAACGTACATAACATATAACAAGAATGTAAATAATAATAATAATAATAATAATAATAATAATAATAATAGTAGTAGTAATAATAATAATAAAAAGAAGAAGAGGAAGAAATTAATGAGAACTTTGAGATGGAAGATTAATGTAAGGATTAAACAATGATAAAAACAAATGTCAAGGTTAGAGGATTCACTAATGGTATTTCAAATAAATATAATATAAACTCTTTTTATTACTCAACTAGAAACCACACACAAAGGAGGTTCTAATCGGATGATTTATCATTAATGGCTCATTATAAAGTATTAACATGATCATATTAATTATCTTGTCTAAGTAACACCATACTTATAAATATCATCAGGCATTCATGTTGCTAGCTTATGTTAACAACAAATCAAGTTCCTATCATAACAACGATGTCGGCCGAAAACTATGAAGGATCAAGCATTTGATGTACCAAGTGTTATACAACACAAATCTAGATTAACCATTTAACAAGCAAGGTATTAAGGATTATTAAGATAAAAAGATAAGACATGCTAATAACAATTTTTCTTGAATATAAACATTAAAGTCCATGTTGAGTTTATATTATACATATTCTAACACCATTAGTAAAACCTTTTCACCTTGACATAATTAACTTAGCTAAACATAATGAAGAAGAAAAACATAAATAAACAACATAAGAACATAAACATGATATAAGTTAACTAATTATAGGAAAGGAAATGAAAAAGCATAAACAAGAGATTAATATAACATGAAAGAAAACTTGAACATTACAAAGATATAAAGAGAGAAAACAAGAACATGATTTTGATCTGAAAAATAATATATCTAAATACATGGCAAATGCCTCCTTTTATAGGCTAAGATTCAGAACTATTGATTGGTGGACTAAGAAAATAGTTGGTGGCCAACCATTGATTTGGTGGCTGGTTTTTGACATTATTGGCTGCTGGTTCTTGAAATTGTTGGCAGATTTTTGATATTGTTGGCTGGCCAAAACGTCATTGCTAACATCAGAATTTGAGCCCTTTGTTCCATGAAAGCTGTGGGCAATTGTCTCAGCTTTCCAACAAAAAAAAACAGAGCTCATTTGGACTTCTAGAACTCAAGATATGAGCTGAAAACCGAACAGTGTTTGAGCTGCAGGACAGGTTCCGACTTCTCCGTTGTTGCTAATATTTGAACTTGAAAATGGCAGAATTGAGTTTTGGACCCTTCATGAAAGTTTTAGGTCTATGTCTTATCTTTCCATCCATATAAAGTGGACCTAAATCCGAGTTCTACAACTCCAGTTATGATCAAATAACCGAATAGTGTTCCAGTTTGGAATTGAACCAGCATCTCTTCTCTTAGCCTAGTCCTCTTTTTGTCTCTTCACTTTCAATTGTTAATCACAGCAATCAATCCTTTGAATTGTGAGATATACCTGCATTCAAAACAAGCATTTACCATAAATTAAAGATATATTATATTATTAGACTTGTTATTATAAAACATGCTTTAGTTAGGGAATTTAACGATACTTTAGTGCAATACGATGATATAAAGCCTTAATGAGAATGCACTTTTAAGTACTAATCAAAAAGTTATGTCATGTTTTTATCAGTCATTCAAGTTGTCTTTGGACTTATTAAATTGATTAATTCACTTTGGATCAGCTCCCACGCTGTTTAATTCAAAACTCGAGCTAAACAAAGAACCGGGTTGATAGATTTCAAGATCGAATTGCTTGATTGAATTTAAAAATATTATCAAAAAAATCTTCATACTCGACATTTTTTAAAAATTAAAAAAAAATAGTCCAACTCGCAGCGGAGCACCGAAAAATATACTAGTATTATATAATGTGTATTTTGCAAGCAGGAAATGTTTACCTGAAATTCGCCATCATGGATAAATAATAAAGCGAGAATATTGTGAATAAAAAACTAATGAAAAATATTAAATGGAATAGAAAGTGATGATTAAATTACAAATCACACTAACTTAAATTCCTTACTTGATAGCAAAACCGTTAGCACCTTTTATATATATATATATATATATATATATTATAACATTAAATAAGTTACCACTACACAAACAATTAATTTGTTAGATGATTGACTAATTAATCTTATCTTATTATCTAAGTATCAACGTCTTTTCACTTGTCTTGTCTTATAACTCCCAATCTATAGAATTAAGGTTTATTATTACAAAGGATTCATCATATCAATTGTCTTAAATAAATATAATTTGAATTTCTTTGAAAATAATGCAAGTAAAACAGCCATTGCAAGAGATAGTGCCAACGAAAGAGTTGACAACTAAAAGATTATACTATTTTAAAAAAGATTAATAACAATTATTTTCTTCTTATTTTTTATCAATATCTGGAAAACAGTTCTTAAAAGATATATTCATACATAGAAAAATAATTTATTTTTTAAGAATTATTTTTTATTTTTAACTTTATGGTTGAAAAAAAAAAGAGGGACAGAAAGATATCAAAACAATTCTTGAAAAACAATTGGAGGACCTATAACATACGAAAAATAATACATGATCACGTCCACAGTGGATCGTGCTGACCACTCTATAGAAAAAAGAATAGCGTGCTTAAGAATTTCTCAAATTGAAGTGCGTGGACTAAGTATTTTCGGGTAAATAAAAAAAAAAACCCTACAGCATAAAAAAGAAATAAGGCTATAAATCCTCCAAGTCTGCAGTGCTTGCCGTAAGAAAGTAAAAAAATTATTTTTTATTTTGTTTTATTTTAATATATTTTAAAATAAAAAATATTTTAAAAAATAATTAATATCACAATTTTAACCGTACTACTATTCACGACAAAGCTAGTAATTGGTTGAAAAGACATCATGCATTTCCTTAGACTTTTCAAATGGAGCTCCCACCTAAATGTCACGAGAGTGATCTCTACTCTTTACCATTATTTTAAATATTTTGATAATAACCAGCTTTGTCTTGAAAATAAATTTTCTGGAAAACGAAATTTGACCTTTGAAACTTGCTAGAAAATGAATTCTATAAAAATCTTTTGGTAAGATTTAGCATTATCCATTGAGATATGATTGGTTGGAGAATAATTTGTATAGGACAATAGTTATAAAATCCAATTTAAAAACCAATTTAGAGTAAGAATTGGATTATGGACCGCGAGACCAACCTGGATCAACTCTAATTTTTTTTTATTTTTAAATTAAAATGATATCGTTTTAATATTTTTTTTAAAATAAATTAAAAATCTAGTTTTAATTGAGTTTTATCTTAGATCAACCAGATCGATCAGGTTTTTGACAATATCAAACTAAATCACATCTTTTTTTGTTTTTTATTTTCTTTAACAGAGAATAGTCCAAAACTCTAGAAGAATCCAGGTTTTATAATTAAGTAAATTACAAGCCGGGATTCATGGTCATTTCATGGTTGCCCAGAGAATGAGCAAAGACATTAACAGCATTCATTGCCAACTAAACCCATCAAAATCAGTTTCAATAAAACATACCAAACCACGAAAATATGCAGCTAGAAAATAACCACATGGATCCAATTATGCCACTAAATAATATCAAATTCCTTAAAATGTCATTTCATCAAATTATATATTCAAATTGAGACAATTGTCTCTTTCTTTCTAAAAAAAAAAACAAAATTGTTTGAGCTATACTTTGTACGCAGAATAGTCTTCAGTTTGCACGCTGCATTCAACAGTACATGCGCGTCCCTACACAGCCACTAGAGGGTTTTTTTTTCTTATAATTAAGCTAATCCTATTAATTACTCTTGAGTACAAAGACAAATGTAATATAATATGCTGTCTTTCAACTTCAACATCATAGAAACAGAGAACGCGCACCATCGCTTACTGTTTGTGTGAAGGAGAAGTTCTATAGGGGACGGAGAGATGAGAAGACAGTGCCATCCTTTGTTGAGTGGAGGGAGAACAAGAGAGAGCAAGTACAGTCATGGGCTCTCTTCTGCTGAGATGGATTCGCTTGCTAGTCTATGTGAAACCATATTGCCTTCTCTGCCGCCACCAGTTACTACTTTGGACGGAAAACAACACCAGCCTACCAAGGCCGTGCAGGCCCTATACAGAGCTTCTGGCTCTCAAACGCCTATGCCTGATGAGGTTTAGAATCGATATATTCTCCCCTTCTTAACTTCTCTTGTCTCACACAATTATAGGTGAACACAAACATAGCAAACAAACTTGTATCGGTTATAGTTTCATGAATTAAATAGTTTCTGATCCGGAAAAAGAAATTGTTTAAACTATTCAATTGGCTACAGGAATTTATTGAAATTGGCAGCTTTTCTTCTTCTTTTGTCTTGCCTTGCACAGATTGCAGAGCTTTTAAGGAAGAGGGGTTTGCCAGAAGCTGTGTTCCTGGTGAGATTGGTTCTATGGCTTCTATCTACTAGGCTGGGTACATTTTTGCTTTGCGGGTCTCTTTGTTTTGGGGAGAAATGGCTCTGCATTAAGAATTTTTCAAGCATCTCTTTGGATAAGAGGGAGAAGGTTCTGCAGAAATGGTTCAAACGCAGGTTTTTTACAGCTATCAGAATTGCCTTCATTTATGTCAAGGTCTTGTGCGTCTTCGTTTTCTTCTCTCGGGTAATGTTCCCATCACTTTGCAAGATTCTATGCTCCTTATTCTTTGGTATTTAGTGAAAAATGATTTATCAGGAATATATCTAATAATTTATTCCAGACATAAAACATAGAAGCCCAAGATAATTTCTTAGTTAATAGTAATTAATAATTACCCTTTTATACTATTTTGGGTATCACCGCAAGCATTGGTCTTCGGTTTCTTATCATTTATCTATTTTTGGTATAAATGACTAGTTCAAGATCTAATCAAGAGGAGCTAAATCTAGCTTGATATACGAAAATTAACCAGAAAATATATTTAAATTTAAAATTAAAAAAAAAATCTAAACTTGAATGAATCCAACGGCAAATTTGGAAAAGATTTATTAATAAAATTTAATTATTTTTATTTATTTTCAAATAAATAATATTTTAAAAAATAACTGATAGTATACTGACAAATACCTCATGAAAAGTGAGCAGTTGGAGTTGCATATGGCCAAAACAACGACAGGCATAAAATGAAAGAGAAACTAATCGCATCGTTAACATATATCTCTATCCAGGATCGATACTGTGTGGGATATTCTATTATTAGCTATAATGCTCCTCTCTTGCCAAAATTTTGAGCAGAGATAAACAAGTGACTTCTCCTTCTCCTTTTACCTCCACCGACAAAACATCTTGCTTTAAATGGAGTTGTTGCTTTCAGTGTAAGGAAAAGGCTTCTGGACCACACATTGCCATTTTTCTTACGGTCTTACAACTCTGTGCAGTCTTGGATATGATTGAAGGATGCAATGAAGATTTTCTGCTGTGATTTTGTGTAGGCAGTCCTGATAGCAAGAGTCCATTTCTTCACCCTGCTAATTTATGCAGAAATGTATCATGGCTCCGATCCATTAATTCATCAGTAATAGTATTAGTTTGGTTTTTGATCACTTCCTTTCGTATAACAGCTTGAATTGGAAGCATATATATCATCATTAATTCGGCCAAACAACATGACACTGACGTCTCAGCTGCCCCATTTAATCATACGGCCATATATATTCCATAAAGAATAAAAACTGATGCACCCAACCATCTCCAGCCAAACAATTAATCATGCACTGCACTCGTTTCTCACTTGGGTAAATCACAGATGAAAAGGTTACAATGACCCCCCCCCCCCTCTACAGAAGCAGTTATTTCAAGTCTTGAAGATATCTGTTAGGAATCCTGTTAGAGATATATTAGGAATGAATAACTTACATGAGTTCGCTACTGTAATACTAAGTCTATAGGACAATGAATTCCGAGGAAGTGTTGGATTCCTAGTAGATGAGAATAACTTTATATACTCTTGTATAAATATGCGATGCAATCAATAATAATTCTCATTCCAGCAAATTCTATTCTTCTCTTATCGATTTACAATATCCAACTTTATCTGCTTCTACAGGTTGGTCAAAATGGTGACAACCCAGCATGGGAAGCCATTGAATATTGTGCAGGCACTGATGAAAATCCAGACCAGGTTCCGAAAGAGAGGCCCCTTCAAAAGGGATTGATAGATACGAATCAAGAAACTGACTCCACCCTTCTCCGCTCTCTTACAGAAAAAGGCCTAGAAGTTACGCGAGATCCTCGAAGGAACCTTTGTAAAATCAAATGTGATGTTGTTATTGTTGGCTCCGGTTGTGGTGGAGGAGTTGCCGCGGCTGTTCTTGCAGCTTCTGGGCAAAAGGTCTTTGTTCTCGAGAAAGGGAACTACTTTACTGCTACGGATTATTCTGGTTTGGAAGGCCCTTCCTTGGCTCAACTATACGAATCAGGTGGATTGCTTACAAGTGCTGATGCAGGGGTGATAATTATGGCAGGATCAGCAGTTGGAGGAGGTTCTGTTGTTAATTGGTCAGCATCCATCAAAACACCAAACTCTGTGCTTCAGGAATGGACCAAGAACCAGAAAATTCCACTTTTTGGTAGCTCTGAATATCTTTCTGCCATGGATACTGTTTGTGCGAGAATAGGAGTTACAGAGAATTGTAAAGTGGAAGGATTTCAAAATCAAGTACTTCGAAAAGGGTGCGAGCGCCTTGGTGTTCCCGTCAAAACCGTCCCACGAAATTCCTCAGAGAGACATTATTGTGGCTCTTGTGGTTATGGTTGTCGAAAAGGAGAGAAGAAAGGGACTGATCGTACATGGCTGGTTGATGCTGTTGATAACGGGGCAGTGATCTTAACAGGATGCAAAGCAGAGAGATTCATATTGGAAAAGAACAAGGGCTTAGGTAAACGAAAAAAGAAGTGCTTGGGAGTGATTGCAAAAATTATAAACAACAACATCATAACAAGATTGCAAATCGAGGCCAAGGTAACAATCTCAGCATGTGGAGCTCTCTTGACACCGCCTTTAATGATCTCTAGTGGATTGAAGAATCAGAATATAGGTAGGAACCTTCATCTGCACCCTGTCCTAATGGCCTGGGGATACTTTCCCGAGTCAAATTCAGAGTTCAAGGGGAAAGTATATGATGGTGGAATAATCACAGCAGTTCATGAAGTGGTAGCAGGAGACTCCAATGTAAGGGCAATTGTAGAAACCCCTGGATTAGGGCCTTCTTCATTTTCTGTATTATGTCCCTGGGTGTCTGGGCATGACATGAAGAACAGAATGATGAAGTATTCAAGAACTGCTCACCTCATAACAATAATAAGAGACAGCGGGTCTGGAAAAGTTACGACAGAGGGAAGGATATCCTATTACTTAAATGCATCGGACAGAGACAATCTCAAGGTAGGGCTGCGGCAGGCATTGAGGATTTTAGTAGCAGCGGGAGCAGTCGAAGTGGGTACACATAGAAGCGATGGGCAGAGGATCAAATGTAGAGGGATAAAAATAGAGGATCTGGAGGAATTTTTGGACACAGTTTATGCTACCGGGGGGGCTCTGTCACTGGAAGAGGACTGGATGTTTTACTCCTCAGCCCATCAAATGGGGAGCTGCAGGATGGGGATTAATGAAAAAGAAGGTGCTGTTGATGAGAATGGAGAAAGTTGGGAAGCAGAAGGCCTGTTCGTTTGTGACGCTAGTGTTTTGCCAAGTGCCGTGGGTGTTAATCCAATGATCACAATCCAGTCCACTGCTTACTGTCTCTCGAAGAAAATAGCAGAGTCCTTACGCAAAGATTAAAGAACAGTCCTCTAGAGCTTAGAGAATCCTGTTAATCTTAAACTTGTCCAAGAAAATAATTTGTTTCAGCAGGAATTAAATTATAAGACTTGATTAATAATGGTTTCAATTGCCAAAAATTTGTAATAATATCGCATTATTATAATAAAAACACCTTTTTCTCGAACCTAGGCTCTTCTTTTAACGTCTTCAATTCTGACATTGTGTCTTGAAAAATGCCTTTGATTTTTCTGTCTTTCTTGATCTTCGATGTGCTTCAAATTCATTTGGGCAGTCTATCCATTTCATTCAACTCGATGCAACCATTTTATTGAAAGGGCTGTGGGCTGCCTAAAGTTTTTCAAAATTTATACTTCTCAACATATAAGACGAGTCATGGGGATACTGTAGCTGCCAATGGATGTTCTTCAAGTCATCACCACAGGAAATGAAAATTCGTCGAAGACATCAGTTTCGTTCATATCATCAAATCGAAGTCAGAATTCCCAATATTGTACAAGATAATAATTCCAAGTAAACTTGATGCTCGCTTTCTTCATTACACTCAAAGCTTTACAATCACCGAATCAGTTGGATCTGTGAAGAATGAAAAGGAGACTCGCACATTGTTTTATAAGATGTGGATCCCATATGGCCCCTTTATGTCAGCCTTCTAGGAACTGTACCTGGAATGAACTTGCAAGGAAATTCTTTACATTTTGACGGTTGGACATCTCAGCCATCAGAATCAGTCTCGCGGAATGGCAAGGGAACTGCTTTCACCGCCCTGAACTTGCCAACATTATTCAGATGCTCATTCTCCAACCTGTTTCAACACATTCTGACTAATGTTAGAAGATAGATATTTTTCCTCTAGAGACCACAAAGCTCTTCTCATAAACTTTTCTAAGTAAAGATTGAAATAAAATGTACCTGTAAAAATTCCAGTGGCCACGTCGAATTACCTCCAAAGAAGCCAATAAAAAATCTAACATACGTGACTCAACCATGTTGAAGCGGAACCCCATGACCGTCTCCACCCAAGCAACTCTAAGAACTATGTTCAAGACCTGCAATTCAATTTCTCAATCTGATAAGAGCTTCCATATTTAACGCTTGAATGGAATAGGATTTAAATGGAGGGAGAACTCACGATGGACATGTAGTACATGCTTTTGTTGTTCAGTATCAAATTATCTCTTAGCCATAGATTCTTGGATTTAGAGTTGAGAAGGCCCCAGTCCTTAACAAAATCCCAATACAATTGATAGACTGTGGAAAACACAGAAGTAACCAGGACTATACCAAACCATAGGTGGTTCTCCTGCCTACCGTAAGTTATCCTCGCACCAGCTGCCACCATGGCAGAAACGTACTTCCCCATGTTAGCCAAATGGTTGAGGTCACTTTCATCAAACCATCTTCTTGCACACTTTCATTGGCAAGAAAATGTATTAATTGGAGATAAAGAATTTGGCTTTGAGTGACTAAAAAATAAATGATCATACATTTTTGAAAGAAAAGTGCGTAGTTGTTAAGGGGAATTATACCTGCATAGCACGCCAATAGTAAGGCAAAAATGAAATGACATAAGCAAGCTCCCTATATAGCCTTCCGGATTTGCAGGTTTCATATCTATGTGTCTTGAAACTCCCAGCTAGAAAGTAGCAAGTTGCGGATCCCATGTGCCTCAACAATGGAATCTGTATTAGAATCGTGAGGAAGATTAGCCAAGCCACAAACTAATTGAAATCAAGAGAAAGAATATACAGAAGTTCAATACTTTAAGCAGTAAATTATATGCTAAGAGAAATCACCTGGCTAGTAAGTTGGTCTGCCATGAAAAAGTCGACCATCAAAACCTGCAAATATGTTGTAATCAAGAAAACCAAAAAACAGAATTTTGGGTTATTACACTGACAAATTCTTATAACGCTCGACAAAATAAACAAGTATGATATATACCTTGTAAAATGGAGAGCAGACTATGTTTCGTATAATCCGGATGAAGCAATAACGTGTTGGACGATAGAAGATGTCAAAAGGGCAAATGAGCACGAAAATAAAAATCTGAAAAATACATGTGGATATCAGCACCCCGTCTCTAGTTTAATATGAGGTTCAATTGCAGTTCTGATGAGCTTCCAAGGAAAACGACTTCTGCTTGAGCAAATATGCAATGCTGGTACAGACTAGGAAAACTTGTAACAGCTTGCTACTAACAGGAACCAGTAACACTTACTAGGAGGAGAATCCCAGGAATGGCATCGACATGGTTTGGTGAAAAACCGCTAGCCCTTAAGAGAAGATGGATTACCATTGCTGCAACCACCGAGGTCATGAAAGTGGTGCAAATGAGAAAGGCATCTCTGTACTTGAGGGCTGTGCTGGGTTGGAATTCAAAAATGAAATTGTAGTTGATCCGTGTACCCTTCCACATGAAGAGATTGCACCCGTACATAAACAAGTGAAAACTTAACAAGGTGAAGACACTGCATAACATCACAGTTAGTCCATCAACTGCAGATTCAAATCATCTTATCTTATCTTGGACAGTATAAACATAGCAGCCGCGAAGGATTAGTATGAAGAGACTATCCTACTTCTCAAATAAATCCTTCATTTCTTGTCAATCCAGTTACAAGGAATTCCATACTAGTCATCTAGTCCATTAAGGCATATTAAGTTCTTCGAAACTTTTTTTTTTTGTTAAAAAGATTCTTCAAATCATTAGTTAAAAACCATGTAGAATTTATGTGAAGAATTACTAAGTGGATTAAAGATAATGTTCATAATAAGCACCTGAAAACAGGGTAGACAGTTTCCACGTATGATCTTTCAGAATTTGGCTTAAAAATACCAGCCAAGTGTGCCAAGATTGCGTATAAACTGAACAGTGATACAAAACAACCAGTAAGCAATCCTGCAATAAGCAACAACAAAAGAAAAACAACATCAATAAATAATAAAAAACATGAATCTTCCTGAAACAGCACCAGCAGCACTGGTTTGGTGGGTCCAATTCGAATTACACTAATAAACCATGATGAGGGTTATTTCCACTAATGGGATTAGTGGTCACTGCCAGGACTAGTCCATGGGAATTTTGTGCGCGGCATATTTTGACCGAAAGGCTAATCAAATATATAATATTTTTTCAAAAGCGTTTTTTATTTGATGAAAAATCATATAAAAATCATTAATTTAATATTTTTTAAATAAAAAAATACTTCCTAGGTCAAGTCTCACCACTCATACTAACCCTTGTGAGCTTTTTTTCCTCTAGTATGTCTACCCTACCAAATAAAAATGGATTTGCCTTGTCAATGAACTTAATTAAACGAAGTGATGAGAGGTGGTAAAGATTATTGTCGGTGTGTGTCAGAGAAAGAGAAATTACCAACAAAAAACGTAACCATGTGAGACTCTTTTTGTTGCTGGGGTTTCAGGAACTTCATCGCCTTTTTCCTGTCATTGTTGGCGAAGTGCTTTGTGAAGATGGACTCCACATCATCCATTAGTCTCACAACCTTATCAGTCAAGTAGTATAATATTACACATAATCCTTATTAGAAAACCATTAATCCCTTTCTCCAAATATATGTACTTGAGTAAACAAAATGCAAATTACATATTTGTGGAGAGCTAACCAGAAGTCATCATGCATACAAAAAGAACATGGCTAGACCATATCCTTGCCACGTACATTTTGGTATAGACATTAGGTAGTGGTGAAGAATAAGAACACCATAGTATGATCATGTGCAGGCGAAGGATGCAATTCCGAGTACCATATGCACAACAGCAAGGCATCTTTCTACATGACAAAATAATGATAATGTCTTGTTACCTTATCAGAGCTAATGAAGTGGGATCTCTTCACTACTTTTAAATAACTTGCTGATGCTTGTTGATTAGAGACCTGTTTATGTGTGAAAAATCCCAGTTTCAGTTGTTTTATGAACAGTACTAACTCATGAAGTTTATGCAGATGACATAGTGAGATAATATGAAATTGCATTCATCACTATTATATGCATAAGATTATCAGAAGAATGACTTGATATATGATAAATTATATATACTGTTCTTTTTTTCATTACTAATGATGACGAGTCCAATTATAAAGTATTTATGTAGAGAAGGAGATATAAGATTCGATCGGGATAGTTAAAAGAGGGAGCAATTGATGATATTTAGAAGTAAAAAAATAAAAATATATGCTCCAATCCCTTAATTTTATTACATCATCATTAGGTAAGGATATTTGGTGGTCTCACGTTCTTCATGTGAGGAACATATATATATATATATATATATATATATATTGATGTTATTGTCTCCAACACGAGTTAATTGGAAAGGGGTTTGGTTTCGGAAGATACAAAAATACTTTCCCACTTCAAGATATTTACCAATTCTCAATTATATATATATCGCTAAAGTCCGCAGTGAATAACATTAAATTCAAAATGATGTTATTTTAACTAAATATAAATTTAAAATCTTTAAGCCTATTTCTTTCAAAATATAATGTTTTTGAGAAACTGTTTTATACCCAGTTTTTAGAATATCAACATAATTAATTATCATTTTTTTAAAAAAAATTTGTTCATAAAAATTATTTTACGTACTTTAATATCTTATTTCTGTATTTCTTTTCGGTTGCTTTTGATTAATAGAATTTCCCACTCATAAAAAAAGGAACAATATTGGTTTAAATTTATTTTCTTCTTCTTGTTTCTTTTCTTTTTTAGAATATAAAATGCTCTTGTCTTTCTTCCATGCATACATGAACATATATACTGAAAAGCTGAGGTAAGACCACCTTACCTTGTCGAATTTCTTCAATATTTTCGTGAAGGCCACCATATTCAACGAGCTGCCAAAAATAGGTAAGCTTATGTATCAAGATATGCAAGGTCATAAAAAAAATTATCTTCGTAGCAGTATATATCTAGCTAAACCCCAATATTTTACACCCGTGTTCAATTCCGTCCAAATTAAATCAATCATTATTGTGACGACGTTGGAGTGGCTGTTCAAATGATCAAAGCCATGGCATGGAATGGCGGATCTGTCCGTCGATTTTAGGAATTGGGAGTTTATATATAATCAATAGAAAATATTTTATACACAACAGTCCACGCACGAAGAGTATTTTTAGGTGGTGGGAGACATGCAGTCCTCTCTTAAAAGACTGGATATTATGAGACAAAATATATAATACGATGAAGAGGAATTATATTGGTGTGAAAATGAACCTGTAAGTTTTAAGGAGACCGAGGCCTCTATAGAGCTCCACAAATGCACCTCTAATCATCTTCTCAGCACACTGGATTTTCTTTCTATTAATGAAATCTCCAGCACCTAATTCCTTTTTAGGGTTATTAACCAAATCTTCCCACAACATTGATGTTACAGCCGTGATCGTTCGTGTTGGTGCAGCAGCTGGAATGCCAATCCTCATTGCCATCTTAGGTTTCCCTTTCTTTGTTTTTTTTCTTGTGGCCGAATTGATGCCATCTCTCTCCAGTGCTGCGATGATTTCATCAATCTGTGAATCTGCAGAGGTCTCATTTGATTCACTCGCGCTTTCTGCGTAATAACATTAGGGAAATGTTATGTATACAAATTAAAATCATATTAAATCCTTGTTTTATATATGATTGTTCGTGTTGGTGTAGTGATCAACCGTTTCTATGCTTGCATGTTATAACATTGGTAATAAAAGTAAATTCATAATTTGCAATTAAGAAACTACGACTGACGTGCATGCAAGACTAATTCTAGGCCTAATTGAAATTAAATTTTCATCTCTCTCTCTTGTATGCCAAAGGCCTAAAAGTTAGAGATCCGATTTCACGTGTAAATTAAATTAAATGACTGGAGTCAATTTTTAGTTCTTGGCTCAATGGATTACTGGTATCCGACTCGCTTCTTTCCGTTTCTGGAAAGTATCCTGTTGGCGATATAGTTTGTCATCATAAATAAACAAGAGAGAGCATTAATTGATTCAATCTGTTCACAATCTCGCTTTTAGCCACGTCTATGTATTGCCCACCTACTTGGCTAGCTAACGCCCCCAAGTTCCATGAGTCTCCACGTACTTTCAAACGGTGTGGTCTCAATCTCATGGTATCTACTCCAATCTATTAGTTTTATGTCAAAGGAAAAACGACCGTTACCAGAACAAAAGGAGTTTCGAGGTGGTGAGGATGAGCAAGAAAGAGGAAGGACTCCGGCATTCGGCTTACGACGACAGTGCTCGTTGAGAACCCGTTTGAGGTCCTGCAAAGTCTCTAGCTGCTTGTTAAGTATCTCTCCTCTTTCAAGAAATTCGCTCTCTTTATTCTTGTAAAACTGGTTCACTTTATTTAACTCTCCATCCAGACTCTCAAAAAACACCGCCACCTAAAATATGAAGTGCAGAGATATACAAAAACAAAGAAATCATAACCTGTAAAAATGCCTCCTCCCCTCCTAATTTGTATAATTAATCAGTCATAATTAACTCTCAAAGATATTAATTTGATTAAAGATTGACAAACTACATGAGAAAATCCGTGCCAAAAAAGGAAATGACAGAAAATAAACTAAATTAAAGAATATAATTAATTTAAATATATGTACAAACTTAGGAAGCTATATAAAACCTAGTGAGTAACAAGTTTGATATAACCTTTTGGGGCCATGCGAGGCCACTTAATATATACCTCATCTTCTTCGGAGAACAATTGAACAAGCTCGGTTTGGTACAGTACTTCTTCATCACCATCCTCCATGCTCTTGCTCCTCGCCTGTAATTAACCACCGAAAAACTGATGCTTTTTCATTGATTATTTTCTTTTGTTTTCAAACTTTCGTTGAGTCCTTGTTCTTCTCTATGTTATTCACAATAATATCGTGACTACAAGAACCCTACATAACCGTTTCCTTGATTTCGTGAGAGAATTGGAAAAATAACAAAACTGGGTGGAAAAAAAAAACCCAAAAAGGAACCGCACTTGGTGGATTATGACTCGCTCGAGTACCATATCCAACAATAGAGTAAAACCATTACCAATCTTTAGTGGGGGTTTGAGGAAAAGAAGAGCTGGCGCCACTTACGCAGTAGAGAAATTAATTAATTAAATTAGAGGAGATAATCGTTACTTAGACATATATAAAACAATCAAATATATAAAAAAATATATATAAAAAAGATAAAGATATATATTTCTTATATCATCATGTCTTATCTCGTCTATCTCGTTATATAACTTCAAAACAACTGCGAGAGATGTTGTACTAAGGATGCGGGACCCATTAATTGAACTTTGGATGGTTATAGCGAACTCTAAAAATGAGGGAGTAAAAGAATACTTATACAAAACCAAAAACCACCTGAAATGTTGTCGAGAAAGCAAATATTTTCTGGCACGATGGCAAGCTGAGACCGACAGAGGACGAGTAACAAAACTCGAGGATACCCAAAAATCATGGAAAAAAAAAACAGAGAGAGGAAAAAAGAAAGAGGGATTATATATCGGCGCATGTGTTTTCATATCGGAAAAATTGATACTTTTTGCTGCAATATTGATGCAGCTTTTGTCTTTTTGATGAATAATTTGATGCCACTTTGCTTTGTTAATATTGGTCCCAAAAAGAGAAGAAGAAGAAGAAGAAGAAGAAGAAGAAACTATTCAGAACACTCCGATCTCTCGGTTTGTGAACTGGAAAAAACCATTAGTGGCCGAAACCCCCACTTCTTATACATTAATGATCAGCTTACTTCGAAAGCCCAACTTAACTACTTATTGAGGTTGAATATACAAGATTTCACATTAACACGTATAATACACACATGATATACGTGTGTATGTGTGTCTTCTTAAGTTGTCAAATACCTGAATGATTTCGGTTTCGGTATCGGAGTGGAAGAGCTTGCTGGATATATTTTTGGCGAGGGAGCGAATGGGATCAAAAATGGAAAGACCAAATTCATGGTCAAGAACTTGTTGGGGTTGTTTGGATTTTTGTGAGAGTTTGATCTTCTTTATCTGCTTCTTGAGTTGCCAGTAGTTTACAAAGGCTTCCTTCCATTCTGGGATTAGTTGAGCTTCAAGCTCCTTTGAGAACTTCACCATTTTCTTCTCTTTGAATGGAAAGGAAGTCGAGAGAGAGAGAGATAGGGAGAAGGAAGAGGGAGGGAGGAGAAGAGAACCTTTGAGGGTGCTGGAGGGATTAGGGAGATTTGTGTGTGTGTGTGTGTGTGTGTACATATAGAAAGAGGAAATGACAGCAACGTCGGGGGAAATGAAGTGAGATCCTCTTCTATTGGGTGTCGACACGTTGAGAACTAGGTTAATCAATATTACTAACATGAAACCATCTAGCTGGTGGCTTAGTAATAAAAGTTTGGGATCAAGAGGTTTGCTCTCTCTGTGATCTCAGGTTCAAGCCCTGTGGTTGCTCATATGATGGCCACTGGAGGCTTACATGGTCGTTAACTTCAGGGCCCGTGGGATTAGTCGAGATACACGCAAGTTGGCCCGAACACCCACGTTAAACTAAAAAAAAAATATTACTAACATGATATTAATTTTCCTGGATATATCAACGAAGGAATTGAACCCTAATCTTGCGTACTTCTTATAAAAAAAGACATTTATTTATACTTTTGTTATATTTACTAATGAGTTAAAACTCTTTATGTTATTATTTTAGTTAGGTAAAGAACCAGTTTAATTAATTATCTGTTTGGTATAGCATTTTAATTGGAATTTTAAAAATTTTTAATTTTTTTAATTTTAAATTATTTATTTAGTGTTTTTGAATCATTTTAATATGTTAACGTTAAAAATAAAAAAAAATATTATTTTAATATATTTTTAAATTAAAAAACATTTTAAAAATAATTGTTATCTAGGTAAAAAAAAACCCTTTAAATCTTGAATTTTGTGTATATATATATCTCTGACTCACATGTCCATTAATGGCCTTGCGAAGTGGAATCATTCCTTGTTTACTATATATGAGGTATAACGCTTGTCAAAGAATTTAATTGGATGAGGCTTTAATAATAATTTTAAATCACATATTTACAATTATTTATTCTTGATTTTTATAATTTAATTAGATTGAATAAGTTTCAAACTCCTAATAAAACACTAATTAAGTGTCAAACATTAAGTTTCAACCAGTGGCTCTTTCGGCGCGTTTAAAACACGTGGATTGATTCTTTGCCAGAATATACTCTCAGTTTGCCAACTAAGAATTGAGGGGCTCCATGAGATCCGATGAGCACTGTTGAGGAGTTGTTCTGTACAGTACAAGGGACAAATGCACTGGTTCTAGTGGGATTTGCTGAAGAAAAAAAATAAACTGCGGTGCCATATTTGCCGGTAGTTTCTCCCTTTGAGTGTTTCATGACGGTGGAACATGGCGTCCCTTTTGCGTTCCCCCACCGAGACAAGTCCCCACATTTTATTAGATCAGTGGACTGTATATGGGAGGCCCTTTTTGGTGAAGAAAACATATTCAAGGGTCTTTAGCCTTAAAAGATTGCCCATAACTCGGGGCATGCAGCCCAAAAATAAAATTCCTGGGATACTGTTACATAGCCTTTTAAGGGCTGTATATGACGGTTGGCTCAGAAATTGGATGGCACGTTAGGTCAAACTTGAGAGGATGTCTTAGAATCTACGAGACATTTTCGTTAACTGTCTCTTAGTACCATGTCTATTTGACTCTTGGGATCCTGAGGAATTTAGCATTGAATGACGGATAGGGTAACTGATGTCCATCCAAGTAATAGCTACGAGGAGTATGTTTGAAGTACCGGCTCTGTAAATAGTTATTGCAATGACGTGACTTACCTTTTGAGGGACTCTTATAAATATCATTTTTTCTAGTCTTCTCCAAGCAATTTAATTGTCTATAAGCGCTCGGTCTGGCTGATGGTCGTGGCAATAAGAAATTATATGTTGCTGAGGGTTTTAAGATTTGTTGGGGGGTGATAAGATCTAATTTTATCTTCTAGTACTTCTCCTTCGTTTAATTACATTTTTGTGGTTTGGTTTAGTGCTTAAATAGGAATTGTTTTAGAAAAACAGGGTCACTTTTCGAGTCCATATATAATCCAGTAATTGTTGTATTCACGAAGGGCAGGGTGCATGGATATGGTAAGTGCTAGTCAAATGGATTCTGATCTGGCCAGCGTGCTTAAATCGAAAGGGGAAGTGGGTTAGATGCAAATTTCAGTACAAATTGTATTCGTAGAACAATAGGAATATTTAGCATGCTCATGTTCACGCCATTGGAACCTTTTCTTTATCTTCATCGTAAAGATGGCCGCATCAATTTAGCTATCAAGAGCCTAAATCGATTATTTTTAGGATGTGTTTGAAATTATAATAATAATTATGTTTTAAAATATTTTTTTGTTTAGAAATATATTAAAATAATATTTTTTAAAAAATTATTTTTGATTTCAACACATCAGAACTATATAAAAACAAAAATAACAATTTCTAACAAAAAAAAAAATTTCAAAATACGAGGAACAGGCCAAAGAGGAGCAATTAATCTTCTCTTGATTACAGTTGTTTAAACGTGGATTGCTGTTTGGTCCGTGCCTTTCACCCATCTCCTTCGTGTTTATCTATTTCTTCTATAGAAGAATAATATAATTTATCTAAAATCCTTATCCATCTGAATGCAAGGCTAATTAATCTCGTTTCTCACATGCTAATTAGGTAACTTTCCATTGGTAACACCATTAATTCTTTGTTTAATTAGGTTGCTCGGACAACATAGACGGCACTACTCTTGTTTAATGGAGGATGCGCGCGCACTTGCTTCGCCCCAGAGTATATTAATATGATTTTTTGGAACTTTATTTAATGGTTTTAATTAGTTCTAGGATTTAGTGGGATTTTAACATTTGGAAGGTTCATAAAACGAACCATTAGGAGTCCTTTGATTCAATTTAAAATCTTAGTGCATGAAATAACTTTATAGCTTACATACCAAAGAAGTCCATTTAATTCTTAGGACGGGTCTCTTTAATTCAATTTGTTTAAGCACACATGCATCAAAACTAAAATAAATATACATTGTTGTTAATTTTAGGATCTATAAGATTAGTTGAGGTATGTATAAATTGACCCGAATATCCATGTTAATAAAAAAAATTAAGAGAGAAATGGATAAACATCATTAAAATCATCAAATCTATTAGAATAAGCTCGTGACAAAAATCAAAGAAAAGCCTCGAAGACAAAGAGTAGTGTTCAATCAAATGCATTGTTAAAAAAGAAATGAATGCCTATAGATTTCCTCCTCCTTTTTATCTTTTGTTTTCATTATACATAATTGCAGCAGATATAGAAGACGGTAAATGAAATCAAACCAAAGGAGTTACATCAATCTCTTTTATCTAACAAGTGAAAAGAAATGCCACATCTCGGTGGCTTCAATTACTATTAAAAAATTATTTTAATATATTTATAAATAAAAAATACTTTTAAAAATTATCATAAACTAGCAATCTCGAGCATACACGAAGGGAAAGATAGGGAACCGACTCCCCGCAATCAGCCGTGAAAAGGCTAATTATTTGGGCCGCCGCCTAGATTCCTCAACCGGCCCATCGAGCGATCAAGGGAAAGCATGTTAATCGGAGTGTCTACTGGAATTAACCCAGCGAATTTCTAGTTGGGCTTCGTTTGTAGGGTTAAGACACTAGGAAGAGGCAAGACTAGCATGTTTGGTTGTTTGATTATGTTTAGTTGTGGAATATTTTCTATTTTTTAAGAATATTTTAAGAAATATAAAAAAATGTTTTACTAATTGAAAAGGAAAGTTGTTTTTGAAAACTCTTTTTTTTTTCTTTCTAATTCTCTAATTCTTTGAAAAAAATGATAAATATCAAAATAATTGTTTTTCCAATTCATTATTAGACATTATGTCACATTACAGTTTTGGGCGCGTTTGATAGAAAAAAATATATCAAATTGATATATTTTTTAGAGTTTTTCAATAATTTTAATGTGCTGATATAAAAAATAAAAAAATCTTAAAAAATTATTTTAATATATTTTTTTTAAAAAAATATTTTTAAAAAACACTCTGCATCACAATACCTAACACATATTTATAATAAAAAGGTAAAGAACAATTCGTATGAGATTGACCTAGTAGTTTAGGAGATATTGACCTTCATGTCCGCGCTTCGTCACTCCGCGCTTCGTCACAGGACTAGATTATTTTTTGAACAAAAAATAATATTTAGATACTGAAAATAAATAAAAAAATATAAAAAAATCGAGTGGGACACACTTGTTGTCAAAGTCAAGTAAGTCACTCATCAACTTTGAGCTGCAAGTGTTACACAGTCATGTGAACGTTGATGATTTTTTTTTATATCGCTGGATTTTTATTATCAAAATCTTTTTCTTATTATATTGTTTGTGTTGTAATTAAAGTTTTAATGGGTATCCAATATTTTTTTTTCTCTCCTTTCTTCTCATATCCATGCCATTTCATAATTTAAAAAAAAATATCATGATTTTGAATAGTAATAAATTATTAATATTGTATTTTTTAATTGTGACATGTATAATTTTTTTTATCAATATTTTTAAAAAAAAATGCTCTTTCACCTATATTTAAAAAACAAATATTGCTAAGAAGCCAAAGTAGCCGCAAATTCTGGTTGGTTTTCTTCTGGAAAAGGCACCTCCTGCATAGTATTCTTTGATTTTTTTTATGGTTGAACCAAAACCCTTCCTTGTCGTTATTTTATAGAGAAAATGTTTAAAATATAATGAACGGATAGTCCACGTTCCCCTCTGACTCCATTTACGTTCCGATTGCCTGTAAATATCACTAGCCAACCTGTCGGCAATATCCAAGAGAGATTAATTTGACAAACATCATGTCTGACGTCGCCAGAGAAGCATATATATATATATATATATATATATATATATATATATATATATATATATATATATATATATTTTGGTTAGTTTAACGTGGGTGTTCGGACCAGTTTGCGCGTACCTCGACTAATACCACAAGCCATGAAGTTAACGACCATGTAAGCCTCCAGTGGTTATCATATGAGCAACTACAGGGCTCGAACCTGAGACCACAGAGGGAACAAACCTCTTGATTCTAAATTTTTATCACTGGACCACCACCTAAATGGTTACCAGATAAGCATATTTAATTCAACTCCAAGTTAACCCTCATCGGACAGAGGTTGTTTCCTTCTAGATCGATGTGCTCTTGCTTCCATGAAATTCTTGACTTTCTTTTATGTTCTTAGATTGTGGTTAGTTTGACTCTGTCAATCACGGGTGTCTCTGCAGGCATTAACTTCTGGGCTTGTAGCTGGGTTTGGTGGTGCCCTTGCCCGAAAGATTTCTGCTTTTTTTTTTCAGTGCAAGTGGACCCTTTCTTTCCCGCCGTGGTTTTTCGACAGGCTCACATAGGCTTCTTATTGGGAGATGAAGAAAGAAGAGAATTTTGTTGGCATTGAAGGTATGATAATGTGTGATTTGTGAAACTAATTAAACAACTGATCTTGATTTATTGTAAAAAAATAAAAAATATTCAAATTTCACTGTAAAAAGATAAAGGTAAAAGTCGATCTAGAAAAAAAACCACATAGTTTGCTAGAACAATACACCTAACAAAATATAATAAAGTAAGTCTATGTTTATATTCGACCAATCAATTTTATTTAATTAAAAAAAAATATTTTAAGAAAATATATTTAACAAAGAATCAAAAATAAAAAGACCCCTGCTAACCCAACCACATGAAAAAAAGGATGTAAAAGGTATATAAAAAAACACAAATCTTAATCTTTGATAAAATAAATATTGAAAGATAAAATTAAAAAAAAATATTAGTTTAAAAGAATGATAAAAAAAATCAAAGTAATCTTTAGTTAACGCTCTTAAACTGAGTTAATTTTTCAAACTGTAACTTATAAAATTTCAAAATAGATTTAATCAAGAAGTTCAAATTCAAATCAAATACCTAATAAAAAAATAACAATAAAAAATAAAGATAAAATATGATAAGAAAAAATAGCAAGGTAAAATTACCTAAAAAATATATTATAGAAATTATATAAGATGTGCTGTGGCGGGTGAAGCGAACGAACGAAGACTATCGATAAAAAACATTTTTTCATGATATTTATTGAAGCCGATTAAAGCCTTTTTCTTAGGCTTTTGCACATTAAAATCACTTATCAATTTATTGGATAAATTTAATATATATAGATTGTAATATTATATTAAATTTTAAATCCAAAAGTCTATACATTTTTTAATTTTGCATCCTGTGATCATTGAATTTTGGGCATGACTAAAAAAAAAACACTTAACTAAGTTTTGATCCAAAATTTGTAGAAAGTTATGCTATCTTTTCACAATTCATGTACATTTAATTTTTAAAATAATACTCTCTCTCTCTCTCTCTCTCTCTCTCTCTTTATATATATATATATATATATATATATATATATATATATATATATATATATATGTGTGTGTGTGTGTGTTTTTTTCTCTGTGTGTGTGTGGAATATATATTTCCACGGCAGGTCATTTAACTCGATGCTAGGGGTGAGTAAAAAAACTAAAAATCTGATTAAATCAAAAAAAAAATAATAAAAAAAAAACTAATTAAATCGATTAAATTTTTGAAAAAACAGGCCGGTTCGGTTCGGTTTTGGTTTCATAAGCAAAAAACTAAAAAAACCGAACCGAACCGAAACCGAAAAAACCGAGCCAAACCGGTTTGAACCGGTTTTTTCCTATAAAACCCGAACCGAACCGAAACCGGTCGGTTTGACTTGATTTCGGTTTTTTTTTCAAAAAATAAAATTTCAGTTTGGTTATTTTTTTTAATAAAAACTAAACAGAACTAAAAATATTCCCCTACTCGATGCAAATGAAGGGACCACAGGGATTCCCTGGTGAAGCTCTGTTTGCGAATGGGAGGCATAGGATGCGAACCTCTAACCTCAAGTTCTTTTCAAGAAGGTCAGCTCTGAAGTATTTTTAATGCTCATATTTTATGTCACGAGTAGTGTGATATTTTTCATAAAGAAAATGGAACATTTATTACGTGTTTAGTGCCTTGAAAAAAACTCAGTAAAAAAATCAATTTAAGGGACCACGTTAACATTTTCCAGGCAACCATAAATCAAGAGGAATAATAAAATTTACCCAGCATTAAAATTTGGGTTGGGTTTTGTTAATTCTGAACGAGAGCTGCCCTTTGGAATCTTGATTGAGGTGGCATGGGATATCATCCAAGCTGAAACAATCCACCATTAGCCCAAATTTTGGCATTGAGTTTGAACTGAAATCATTCATAAAATTGTGCTCAAATTTGGGCTGCTACTCCCAGTATTTCAATGCTTTGGTTGCTTGTTTATGGGAAAATAATTTTTTTAAAAGTAATTTTTATAGAAAATAAATTTTTTAAAAATAAATTATATTTTTATATTTGGTACTGTCATTAAAATTGAGTTAAAAAACAGTTTTTAGTATTTTTTTTCAAGTTTATTAAAAGAGATGGGATCAAATTTGAAAAATAAAAAAAAATTGAAGGAAGATGAAATTAAAAAAATTTAATTTTATAAATTATTTGAAATAAAACAAATAAAAAAATAGATTAAATCTGACAGATAAAAATACTAAAGGAGGATAAAATTAAAAAAATCTAATTTTATAGACTATTTCGTGAAAAACAAATTAAAAAATGAGAAAATATTTCGTCATTTCACCTTTTTTTTTAAAAAAAAAGGTTTTGTGAAATGTTTTTCAAAGAAATAAAAGGAAACACTTTTTTTATTTAATACCATTTTTTTCTTTAATTTACCCTTAATCAACTTTGTTGAAGGTTACCAATCATTAAAAAATATATATTTTTAAAAAAGTATTTTCATGGAAAAAAACGGGGCATAGAAGTCGTAGAGGCAGATGATTATTTTAAAATTCTTGGAAAAATCCATTCGTCACGAGTCTTACGTGCCTTGAACCTAATTAAAAGGAGGCGCACATTTAACAGCACTCGGATTGGATCCTCTTTCGTAGATAAGAACCCGACGACCAGGAATAAGTTACACGTGTCACACTGTCATGTCATTTAAAAAGATTGTGTTATATTATAAACTTTAAAATACAATTAATCAAGCGCATTTAGGGAATAATAAAGTATAGAAACCAGAATAAGATCTTAATATTTATATAGAGTAGGAGTACGTGCTCGTAATAAATATATGATCGGCATGCACATGAATGTGGGGACATTTCCACGTACCTAGCTGGCATATAATACGAAAAATTGGATAATTTGTTAGCTGTATTTATTAATTGTTTCTTTAATTGGAATTGAATGTGATTGAAAATTAAAGAGCTTTTTAAAGCAAGCAATAAATATTTCATCTACCAAGCACATGATTCGGAGCTTAAAGATTGTTTTTTTTGGCTTTTGATTTCCTTTTTTGTTTTTTTGACAGCACAAAAGGTTTGATCATCCGATTGCAACACAAATTGGCAGTGTGGTAGCGGTTGTTTTTTAAATAGTTTTTCGTGCTGAAATACATGTCAATGATATTTTTTCATTTTTTAAAAATCATTTTTTACATCAGCACATCAAAACGATTCAAAAAATACAAACCACACTTAATTTTAACAAAAAAAAAATTCAAAATTTAATAAAACACAATTACAAAGACAATACCAAACGGTGACAAAGTTTCATTGACTAAATATTGGAAGCAATTACATGATTGTGCCAACAAAGTGTTTTAAAAATGCATTTCACTTTAAAAAAATAATATGTCGTGCTAATCCATGGTTAGGTATATCTTGTTGATGAGACGCAACAAGTACAAAGCAGAAAAAGGAGCACGATAATGCATGCTATTGTTTGACGGCATACTTTCGAGAACGAGAGTCTTGTCATCTTAC
Source organism: Populus trichocarpa (assembly GCF_000002775.5). Lineage (NCBI taxonomy): Eukaryota > Viridiplantae > Streptophyta > Magnoliopsida > Malpighiales > Salicaceae > Populus > Populus trichocarpa. Next base: position 11,728,023 of record NC_037292.2, read on the forward strand.
AGCTGCACCAAACGCGTGTTTATTATTAAGGGAGTATTTATGAGTTTAATGCGGCGAACAGTTAGTTGTTGAAACAATTTAATGCAGAATCAAATTGTTGAGGGCTATAAGACCCTCGCTCACATCCATCAATTTCTCATCAACGATCGGCCTCGCCCTCCTAATTAAAATCACAAACAAAATGGTACGTTTTACAAGGGAAGGTGCTTTGTTATCCTTGCTCTGTCTTAATGTGCTAGTAGTGAGTGTGCTTGCTAGAGATGTAGTGGCTGTTAGAAATGAGGACGAGAAGTTCCTAGGTATTGAAAAGGGTGGAGGATTTGGTGGTGGTTTTGGCGGAGGAGGTGGTGCAGGTGGCGGGTTTGGTGGCGGAGCTGGTGGAGGCGGCGGATTTGGGGGTGGAGCAGGTGGAGGCGGGGGCTTTGGTGGCGGAGCCGGTGGAGGCGGCGGATTTGGGGGTGGTGCTGGAGGTGGCGGCGGGTTAGGCGGTGGTGCTGGAGGTGGCGGTGGGTTAGGCGGTGGTGCTGGTGGTGGGATCGGCAAGGGTGGTGGCCTAGGGGGTGGGATAGGAAAGGGTGGTGGCCTTGGTGGTGGGATTGGCAAGGGTGGTGGCCTAGGGGGTGGGATTGGCAAGGGTGGTGGAATTGGGAAAGGTGGTGGACTTGGAGGCGGCATTGGGAAAGGTGGTGGACTTGGAGGTGGCATTGGGAAAGGTGGAGGAATAGGTGGTGGAATTGGCAAAGGTGGGGGATTAGGAGGTGGAATTGGTAAGGGAGGGGGAGTTGGCGGTGGGATTGGGAAAGGAGGAGGTCTAGGTGGAGGGATTGGAAAGGGCGGTGGCATTGGTGGTGGGATTGGGAAAGGAGGTGGGATTGGTGGAGGTATTGGGAAAGGTGGTGGACTTGGAGGCGGCATTGGGAAAGGTGGAGGATTAGGTGGTGGAATTGGCAAAGGTGGGGGATTAGGAGGTGGAGGTGGTAAGGGAGGGGGAGTTGGCGGTGGGATTGGGAAAGGAGGAGGTCTAGGTGGAGGGATTGGAAAGGGCGGTGGCATTGGTGGTGGGATTGGGAAAGGAGGAGGTCTAGGTGGAGGGATTGGAAAGGGCGGTGGCACTGGTGGTGGGATTGGAAAAGGAGGTGGGATTGGTGGAGGTATTGGGAAAGGTGGTGGACTTGGAGGCGGAATTGGGAAAGGTGGTGGAGTGGGTGGTGGAATTGGCAAAGGTGGGGGATTAGGAGGTGGAATTGGTGAGGGAGGGGGAGTTGGCGGTGGGATTGGGAAGGGCGGTGGCATTGGTGGTGGGATTGGAAAAGGGGGTGGGATTGGTGGAGGTATTGGGAAAGGTGGAGGAGTAGGTGGTGGTGGTGGTTTTGGAGGTGGATCTGGTGGTGGGATTGGTGGTGGGTTTGGAAAAGGTGGAGGTGTTGGAGGAGGAATAGGAGGTGGTTCTGGCGGTGGCTTTGGGGGAGGAGGTGGCAGCGGAGGTGGGTTTGGTGGTGGGGGTGGGTTTGGAGGCGGTGGAGGCGGTGGAATCGGACACCACTAAACTTTATACGTTGCATGCATGCAATCTCATATAAAGAAAAAAAAGAGAGACCTCTATAAAAATATATTAACTATGCAATTTGTCTAGTATTTTTATTGTATCGTCATCATAATAATTGATTTCTTAATTACTAAACGTTGTTACTCCGTTCATGTGTTTTATTTATTATACTTAATTTCTACCAAGGATTTTGCACGCCTTTATGCTCTTGCTTTCTCTTTAACTCGAATCTGAACTTATAAATTATAATTCTGAGCTACGGCTAAGCTACACATGAGATGAAGCTGAGTCATTATCAAAATGGGTCCTCTTTTTATTTAATAATAATAGCAATTCCATCAAAGAGAGGAGTTAGAGCTACCCGAGTCAAGGAATGTCCTACCAAATGGAAAGCTTTGCGTCTATACGCCATTCATAAATAATCATAGTGGTCTCTGCCTTTGAAAAATTGGCCTCTCAGCATGCCTTATATTCTATTTAATTTAATTTTGCGTTTTAAAAGTATATTTTTTTTAAAATATTTTTTTTATTTTTTTACTTTAAATTAATTTTTTTGATATTCTTAAATTGTTTTGATATGCTAATGTTAAAAATAATTTTTTTAAAATTAAAAAATATTATTTTGATATATTAAAAAAAAACACTATAAAAATACAACCACTATCATATTTCTAAACATCCCTTTAATATAAAAATAGTAATGTCAATGATTTCAGGAGAAGTCTCCAGTAATAGCAGTGGAACATTTCCGATATCTATTTCATCACTAATAACTTATTTGTTATTGTAATAACGGTTGTTTTTTAAAATATTTTTAATTATTTTTTTAAAAAATTATTTTTGATATCAGTACACAATACATAGAATGATATGAAAACATAAATAAAATTAATTTAAATTAAAAAAAATAAAAACATTATATTTTTGTTAAAATATAAAAACAAATGAGTTTTTAATTCGAATTAATATATATATATAAAATCACTTATAATAAACATTGAGGCTTATGTTTATGTTACAGCGAGTTAGTTTTTTTATATAATTTTTTTTTATTATACTTTTATTTAGTTTTTCTCTTTTTGAGGGGACTGTTTTCTTGATATATATGTTTATTAGCAATTTTGGCAGCATAGATTGGGCCTCCAGTCATTGTAATGGACCTAAACATTCGTCTTTGTACCTTTCCTTCATTCAGGGGTAAAGTAAATGAAAACATTTTAAATTTGGGCTAATTAATGATGGCTGCACAAATACATAATGGGCCTTGGTTGGCATCAGATCATCATATAATGGGCCTTGGTTGGCATCAGATCATCATAATGATATGCTAATGAATACTGGGCCTTGTTATCCAAGATGGGTATCATACAATTTCATGAATTGACCTAGCAATGTCGACTGGATATTTTTTTTAGACAAGTCAGTGAAATTCTTGTTTGTCGATAAAAAATTGTATGATATCCAAGATGACTATTATACATTTTCATAAATATCCCTAACATGTTAACTTAGGATCTTTCTCTTGATGGATCAATAAAAATTTCCTTTTCTTATTAAAATTTGAGCTAATTTGTGTAAATCTATCTATCTCGCAACTCAAAGTTTGGACCGATCGAGTTGAATCCTATAACAATCCTATCATGGTGGGTTAAGGTCTCTTATTTAGGATGTGTTTGGGAACACGGTACAAAACGCATTCCCTTAAATTTTAAATTTTTTTTATTTAAAATGATTTTTTAAAATGTTTTTAAATCGTTTTGATATGCTGATATTAAAAATACTTTTTTAAAATAAAAAATTATTTTAATATATTTCTAAACAAAAAACACTTTAAACCATCATCACTACTGGATTACTACGTACGCTTACCAAGTTTGATCCACGCAAAAACAAGGCTGACTTTACTTTTAGAGCTAAGAATGAATTGTGCAGCTTACAGACAACCAAATAGTTGTTGCATGGAGAGGAAGAACCATACGTCAAGGGTTAGTGTTTGTTAGAATAAAGTATATGAATTTAGTAATTTTTTTATTTATTTTAAGAATCAAGTTATATATCAACAGAAGAACATGAATTTGTTTGTTAGAATAAAAGGAGAAAAAAATAATGACATTTCAATTATTATTTTCTTGAAAACCATTTTGCTTATGTAGTTGTTTTTATTTTATGTATAATAAATAGTTTAATTGTCGAGTTGTAAATGCAAGGTTAGTGTATAACTGGCTTGTATTTTCTAGCCGTGTTGCAGGAGAATTAGTTTTTTTTTTTTTAATTAAAAAATATATAATTTTTGAAAAACTCTTTATCATTATTATTAAACCAAAAAATATATTTATGTTGAAATGTTTTCTTTGTCAATATAATTTTTTTTATTAATGTATCTCTTGATTATCTGGTCAAGATAATATTTTTAAAGAAAATCAATGTTTTTATTTTATTTAAAAATATTTTATAATTATTAAGACAAGTTAACTAACAATCTTAAAATAGTATGTTTATATTATAAGCAATGAAAATATAAATATTTTTTAAAATATATAATAATTAAGTAAAATTATTAAAATTTAAATAAAAATTTATAATAATATTTAAAAACCATGTTAAAATTAAAAAAATATACGAATTTTGTAAATTTTTCTCGGACTGTAAAAAAAAACAAGGAAAAAAAAAAGACAGTAAAGAACCATGCGTCTGGCCTGCATGCTTCAATAAAATGATTAAAAAAACATAAAGTGCTTTACAGGAACCATAAAAAACCTAATTATTTCAGTGTCTTGGGTTGATCTTCTCTCTTTCCTTTTTAATCCTTGAATCTCAAGAGTATCGCATTCATGAGACAGCTAGCACTAGAAAACAGAGTAATAAAAACATACCCACTCACCAGAGCACAGCCGCTTGGCTTAGCCTTAAGTCTAAAAAAGCTTATTTTGTCTTTGTTCCTACTTCCTAAAAGGCTTGATGGCCTTGCCAGTTGCCTGAAGTATCTGCCACTGCAAGAAAAATACAGCAAAGAAAAGTTGTGCGTGAGAGAGAGGAATTATTGTGGGGGGGCAGCACTGCAGTTGACCAGAGTGTGAAGGGTAGATTTCAAACTGGGTCCCATGTCCATTTCTTTCACCAATAGCATGAGCTGTGCAATAAAGTATATTTTTTGATAACATTAATGCATACTTTAATTAATTAATAAATGTGTAATTATGATCCAAAAACTTCCCTCTGTTCACACCTTTGAAATAGACTCTGCTCATTCATGCTTCCTTGTACTGTTTGAAACTTCAACAACTACACTGGAAATAGCTCTCAAGATAAATTAACTTCAAGGAAATTGAAGTCCACACTTGACAGGGAAGGAAAAGGACGGTTAATAAAATAGAAAGGGGGAAAGAAAGAAGCTTTGGATTCTTGAATTGCGGAGATGTACCGTGAAAGTCTTGATGTGTTGTGGGCTCAGTCAATACTTTTTTGCCATGAAAGGTACTTTCTTTTGGATGGTTATTTTGATCCCAGCTGTTTTCTTTGTCTATATGGTAAAGGGTTTATTTTACTTCCCCCACTTTACCTTCCATTACAATCATGTTCTGTGGTTGATTTTCTGTTGCAAATAAGTCATCTGGGTGGTTTAGCTGGACTTTTCTTGTTTTTGAGCTTTCTACTCCCTTTCTACTTTTCTTTAGCCTGTAGGGTGCTGAGGCCTGGGTGGTTTATTTATGTGGTGGGCTTTGGTGAAGAAGAATTCAAATTTATTGGCTGGTTTTGCATTTCAAGTGATAATTTGGATGCTCGAATTCTCAGTTTTGTGGTTTCAAGGGCTTGAAATGTGTTAAGCGATAATAAGACTTTTAAGTCATGGTTGATTAGGATGGCAATGTAGGTTTCATATGTTTGTTAAGAAAAACGTATTGGTTCAATATATTTGAGAGTTCACAGGTTCAGGTTCTTCCATGTTGTTCATGATCATAGAATACATGGCAGGCAATTAGAGCATGGTTATTTTTTTGTTGTTTAAGTTTCTCAAGGAGTTCTGATTTTTGTGTGTTTTGCTTTTGATTCTGTTTTGGAACAATATCAAGGGTAATGAAACGTTATGAGACTTAAGAATTGGATAAAAAGGCGGGGACTTGGCATCAGAGGGAGATTGTGGAAGATGATGAAGTGTATACGTTCCGGGGAGCAGCTAAGATTAGATGACATGGCTTCTTCTTCAGAGTCCTTGGCAACTCGGGACTATTCGGCCAGTTATTCATCACGAGCTGCTGAGGCAGATATAAAGATCGAGAATAGCAACATTGAAGAAGCAGAGTCATCCCTTCGTGAGAGTGGTTATCTCAACTATGAGGTAAAGAAATAAGGCTTTGTTATCGTTTTTTTTTGCTCTGCCAGAATTTAATGCCAATAGACTTGATAAACTGTTTAAATTTTCATATTAAATCTGTGAAGAAGACATTGAAAAAAGCTATGCAATGAACTATATCTATATACAGGATTTAGCTGTTATCCACCTTTTAGGTGTGGATAATGGGGATGCCTTGATATGTTAGGGTGACCAAAAAAACTTCCATTTTGCAGTGAATGAAACCACAGCATAACCATTTGGGGGCAGCATTGTGGGTGTGCGTGCGTGCGTGTGTAATTTGAGATGAAGCATATAATGTTAAACTCGTGATGTTATTTGAGATGGTCTGATCCCATTCAAGGTCAAACTAATGGATGCATCAATAAGAAAAAAATATCGAATTAAAGTATTAGAAGAGAAGAAAGGGAAAGTGTATTTGAAGCACTCACCTGCGGCTTGCATTTTTCTTTGGGCTCATTTATAAGATTTGACGCTTTGTTTCTGTTTTATTTGACACACCTTACTGCATTTCCTCATCATTGAAATTGGTATTTTTGTTGAATTTTTTAATGTAACCTCACAATACTTCATGAGGCTAAGACGCCATCTAATTTTATAGGAAGCAAGAGCATTATTGGGAAGGCTCGAGTATCAAAAAGGAAATATAGAAGGAGCACTTCATGTGTTTGAAGGAATCGACATTGCTTCTGTGACTTCTAAGATTAAAGTCTCCCTTTCTAGAAGATGTGAACAAAACCGACGCCGTTCTCAAAGTGATGCTGCGCCACCCATGTCGATGCATGCTATTAGTTTACTTCTTGAAGCTATTTATCTCAAAGTAAAATCATTGCACGGTCTGGGACGGTTTGAAGGTATATTCTGACCTTATTTTCGTTTTCCATTTAATATTTTCTAGTTTAGTGCAATGAAACTTTGGGATCCAAATGCTGTGGTTTGATTTTGGAGAGCCACTGGTTTGTAAGACCCTGCAGTAGCAGGACTGTCAGTGGGCAGCAAGCTTCTCTTAATGTAGTTTGCTTGGATATCTCAAGTCTTGAATGGGTCCAAATATAAAAAATAAATAATTATAGAGGCACTTTTGCTTGTTTTAAGAAAAAAAATTGAACATATCAAGGAGTCATGTTGCTTGGTTCTTACAACTATTGTACCTAAGTTTTCTCTATGGGTTATTTTGTATGCAGCAAGCTATTTAATGTATGTATGTTTAGATGTTCTTATATCATGAACACATGCACGCACAGATGCAAATGCTGAAAATATGAGATGAAAGGATTCTAGATGGCTGAATGTGATGTATATATTATTTTTTCTTTATGGCTAACTTTCCTTCCTGCCTATGTTTGCAGAAGCTGCTCAGTCATGCAAAGTGATTTTGGACACTCTTGAGTCTGCATTACCAGAAGGCATACCAGAAAGTGTTTCTGCAGATTGGAAGCTACAGGATATTCTAAACAAAGCTGTTGAATTGCTTCCTGAGTTATGGAAACTTGCTGGGTCTCTCCAAGAAGCTATCTTGTCATATCGGAGGGCTCTCCTATATAATTGGAATCTGAATATGGAGACCACAGCTAAGTTAGAAAAGGAATTTGCTGTTTTTCTGTTGTATAGCGGTTGTGATGCAAGCCCTCCTAATCTCCGTTCACAGGTGGATGGATCTTTTGTACCAAGAAACAATATAGAAGAGGCTATTCTTCTGTTGTTGCTTCTATTAAGAAAATTTGCCGCAAAAAAGATTGAGTGGGACCCGACAATCATGTACCACCTTTCTTTTGCACTATCTGTTTCAGGGGAACAGAGAGCATTGGCCCATCAGGTGGAAGAGTTGCTTCCAGGGATCATGGAAAGGAGAGAAAGATATAGCATTCTTGCTCTCTGTTACCATGGAGAGGGTGAGCAAATGATTGCTTTGAATCTTTTGAGGAATTTGCTGAATAACAGAGAGAACCCAGACTGTGTTTTGGAATTATTATTAGCTTCAAAAATTTGTGCAACGAATATGATTTGTGTGGACGAAGGGATAACTTATGCTTGCAAAGCGCTCTCTAAATTGCGTGGAAGATGCGACCAGATGGCAAGTGTTGCAAACTGCTTACAGGGTATTTTACTGTCAACTCAATCCAGATCAGTTGCTTCTGATACAGAGAGAATTTCTAAACAAACTGAAGCGCTTGAGGTGCTGGAAAGTGCTGAAACAATAATGAGAGAAAGAGACCCGTCTATCATATTCCATCTCAGTCTAGAAAATGCTGAGCAGAGAAAGTTGGATACTGCCCTTTACCATGCAAAGCAGCTTTTAAAACTTGAGGCTGGGTCTAATGTTAGAAGTTATATCCTTATGGCGCGAATATTGTCAGCTCAAAAACAGTTTGTTGATGCAGAGAATGTAATTAATGCTGCTCTAGATCAAACTGGGAAGTGGGATCAAGGAGAGCTGTTGCGGACAAAAGCTAAACTCCAAATTGCACAGGGGAAATTACAGAATGCAATAGATACCTACATTTATCTGCTTGCTATTGTCCAAGTTCGAACTAAAAGCTCAGGTTCTGGCAAGAAGCTGCCAAAGGTACGATTGATTTACATACCCATCATGCCTATTATGGTGACACTGTGAAAAAACATATGTTAGGACGTTTAAATTGTAAATTTCTTACTAAGCAGAAAAGTCAGCAGCATTAAAGAAATGGGAGCATGTCTTAATCTTTGAGCATAATGTTTCGAAAGAATATACAATTTATTTTCTTCTCAATTGGATATGCATCAGGAAATTATTTTAATGAAGACAAGGGTTCGCTCATTTGCTGATATGATTTTAATTTTTTAACTCTCATGAAGTGCTTTCTTGAAATTTAGCATTCCCTAAGTGTTAATTCACTGGAATCCATCATATAGTTGTTTGAATGTAATATCACCAGGAACATAGTTTGATCTTTTCCAATGAAGAAAATAAATTTAAATTGGAGAATAAGAACTTTTTGCTTCATATTTTTTGTAATTATTTGTAATTCGCAAAAATATAAATATTTACAGCCTTCGAAATACAAAAGTGTCTTTGAATGTCAACGAAAATGTTTCTTTATTCTATATTAAAATTTGTAAAATTTCCCAAAAGTAATCTATGATTATTTAGATTGTGATTCTAGAAATAGATTATGGTATCGTGAGCAGTGCTTGCAACTAAATTTATGTTTTTCAACTTTGAGGTGAGAGTTAAGACTTCTCACGTTTTAGGAAGTTTTCATGGGAAATATTTCTTGAAATTTTTGTCTAGTAAATAACGAAATCCTCATCAACTCTCTACGGAGAGCTATTCTCATCCCAAAGTACTGTATGAATTTGAAAAGCTTTTGGGTTCTGTCGTTGCCTTGAGAGGTGAAAACAACTGGAGTTTGGGTTTGAACCCAGTGAAGTCTGTGCTGAGGCAAAAATAGTAGTATTGAATGGCACAAATATGCTTCTCAATTTTTTTTTTTAATGTTTTTTACATATATATAATTTTGCAGAATCGGAGAAACAGTGATCGGAGTTTGGAAATGGAAACATGGCATGATCTGGCTAATTTGTACACAAGTTTGTCAAAGTGGCGGGATGCTGAGGCCTGTCTTTCAAAATCCAAGATTATCAGTCCATATTCTGCTTCAAGATGGCACTCAACAGGTGATTAGATGTTCATAAATGATGCACTCCCACCTTCATCATGTCTTTGATATACAGGCTGCAGCTACATATAATATATAGGCTGTCTAGTTTATGTGCAAGATTTGATCCCTTTTCTGCTTATTAGCTCCTCTCAACCCAAAGTCTTATGTCAAAAGCTAATAAGCACATGTTAAAAGCTGCGTCTCTTAACTGCAACTTAAACACTTCAACTGCGACCAGAATAGTTCCTAGAACCTTTCTTAGAAGTCCATTTCTTATTTGGAAAGTATATAAAGTTACCGACATACCACCTTCATCCTTGTACGCCAAAACAATTGAAGCTAGGCTTATCAATGTCTGGTAAGCCTGTGGAATGAATAATGTTAGGAAATGGCTCCAAAACGTAAGATTGCTTAAAACTATGGAATTGTTCTGTAATGTGGAAAAATCATATTGAAAGTTCAATTTCAGTCGTCTATGTTGCTTCCTGGCATATTATGTCATTTTTCATGTATAGATTTTTTAGGTTTAGGGTACCAAATTAAAACAAGTTGCTTATAGACAAGTCAGTTCTGCAGCAAAATGTAATTTAATGTTCTGCCAGATCTTTCTAATACATTAAAATATTAACAAAAGAACTGGTGATTATGTTAGGTTTACTCTATGAAGCAAAGGGCTTGCATCAAGAAGCTCTGAAAGCATTCAGGGCAGCATTAGATGTGGAACCCAACCATGTCCCAAGCTTGGTATCCACTGCCTGTATCCTCAGACGACTAGGCAGTCAGTCAATACCAATTATCAGAAGCTTTCTCACTGATGCTATTCGACTTGACAAAACAAACCATTCTGCATGGTACAACCTTGGACTACTCTACAAGGCTGATGTCAGTGCATCAGCACTTGAGGCTGTCGAATGCTTTGAGGCTGCAGCGTTTCTGGAAGATTCTGCGCCAGTTGAGTCCTTCAGATTACGACCTGATCTTGAAGCACATTTTGCTCCGTAAGCCCATATGTATGTAGATGTGTATTATTACTCAAAAATACTTGTTTGACTTACTCTAGTTGAATGATGTAATGTAAAAGTTAATTTTATTTGTTTTTCTAGCAAGTTTTAATCCCCATTCTTTCTTTTAATATTTAACTTCAAATTAATCCACCTTATAGTAATGGAAGGGGGTAATTATATTTATGAGACATGTTTCTGGACTCGAGGGATTCAATTCAAGAGAAAACATATTGAGTTTGTACTCGGGGGATCATGAAATTGGTGAGCAGAAAAAATTCAGGTGGAAATTCTTTTCTCCAAGCAAATTCTTTTTAGTTATTATGCCGACATACTTCTCTGGTCACCAGAAATGGAAGAATCCAATCCAACTGGATCGAATTACATCAGATACCTGACGATTCAGGTGGAATTATACTAGCAGTTGTTGACCTAATAGATTCTTCTGAGAAAGCAAGTTTTCCGCCTATCATGTGATTCAAGGTCTTTCAGACCTCCCCTCGTGAACAAAAAGGAGTTCGAATCTATGAACTCATAATTTTTATTTTTATTTAGATTTCAATGAACATTTTTCTTTTCTAAACACACGAAGTGGACATTTTCTTTGCATACAGAAAATAAGGGCGTGCCATAAATAATTATACTGTAAATTGTGCTCACAAATTAATGAAGTTTTTCCTTAAAAAAAAGGGAAAGACACCAAATTGAAACTGATAGTTTTCAAGTAAAGAAATAAATCAAAAGACTGCAAGAATAAGAATACTAATGTGTTGCAGGGTGAGGATAATTGATTGCATATCTTATTTGATAGACATCTTTTCAGATATATAGTAAAAGAAAAAACTGAAATGCTAACTAATAGCAATAAATCATAAAAAACTGAAACTAATATAACAGGAAGGTAACGTGGACTTATGGCAGTCCTGAAGCAATCTTTAACAGAAACGATTAAGGAAACATGGGGAAAAGAATATTTTTAAAATTCTTTATGGATGTAATTGGTTTCCTAAACTTGGGAATTATGATAAAGGTTGTAGTTGGAGTTCATGCCGTGATGGCCAGTGGTGGCGTCACAGGTCCTGTTTGGTTGAACATGGTTGCTCTTGCTGCCCGGAAGCATGCTGTTCCATTTTTCGTGGTTGCTGGTACTCATAAGGTATGCTAACATCTGAATCCTATTGGATAGAATATCTGATATTCTTTAGATATTTTCCACTAGTTTTCCATGATTTGCTAAAGCATCTAAAATTTGAAAAAAATTTCTAACATCCCAAAACTTCTCGCTTTATAGAAGAGAAGCCTGCAGTCTTTACATGGAACAGTTTAAAAGATAACAATCCATACAAAATCACATATGATGAATTCTGCAAAACCAAGTAGTTGAGACAATCGATCCAATGTGTATATGTACGATCATGCTCAAAACTGTCCTGTAAATTCTCGATTCTTATGAATGCTTTTGTTGATTACCCTCTCTTTTTTGTATGACAATTGTGTCCATTCTATCCGCAAAATCCAGCAGCCTTGCTAAATGAAATGAGATGTCCATCAGAAGTCCTGCAATTCGGAGAATTCTTAGATTGCATGGACTTCAGTTGTGGCAGTGGCACTCCTCTACTTAATGTTGTCAATCCTGCATTTGATTATGTGCCACCAGAGCTTGTCAGTCTTCTTGTTACAGGCACATAAGACTTGTTCTTATTTTTCTTGGGCAAATAGCTTCTCTGTTTCCAATTATCATCATTATGAAACAAAATTCCAAAAATTTAACTGGACTGTCTGGTGTACAGCTACATCTTTTTATCTGGTTTTTTAAGTTCTGGTCATTCTTTATGCTGCAGAGGAGGACATAACCCCTCATTCATGTACCGGCTCATTGCTGATTATAACTCTGCTGACGATTTGAATCTGCAAAAGAAAGCCACGTCTTGAAAGGGTGAGCTTTATTTCTTTGTTGGATTTTTTTTCTTTTCTGGCGATCCTGTTCTGTGTTGGATAACTTATAACGGCTGTGGACAAGTTCTTAACCTGTTTTGGTTGTTTACCGGATTCTGAAATAACAGTATTGTTTCTTGTCTTTCCTGAAATTGGCCGCTGGATTTTCTATTTTTTGCAGGCATGGCCGAGAGAACTTGATACATGTTATAAATGAACCGTGAAAGCTGAAATGATAGGTTAATCAGGTTTCTTTACATCAATGAAAAACATAGGATGTAAAATTCAGGTTCTTTTTTTGGCTGTTGATGATGATACTAATTGCTTGCAAGATAGGCAAAAACGAAACCCGGAGAGTTTTCTTTCCTTCGGAAAAATATACTCCAATAGAATTGAAATAAAACAATATAGCGTTGCTATTTGTTAAAGAAGTGACTCCCTGCAAAAGCGAAGAAGTTTCAAACTCTGAAACTGTGCATTCGATCAGCTGTGAACAGTGTGTTCTATAATTAACCCATAAAAAACATTAGCTTTGGTGCTGCAATTTTGCAATCATGGAACTGCTCGTGCAATGCTTGAGGCATCAAATACTCGGAATGAGTTCACTTTTGATACCCTGTCAGCTATGTACTGATGAATAGTCTAAGTAGAAGGTCATGCACATATGCTCTTGCAAACTATTACATTTGATAGGATGTAATGTTGGCATGAGAAACGCGCTAGAAGGAAACTGATCCTCAAGTTCAAGCACCTTGGGATACGAGCAAATTTTCGTTTTATTCTCCTTATCCATTTCTTTATCAGGGTTCCTCCGTTTTTAGCTCCTGGTGCTCCTTTCTGGACAGGGTAACTTCTCCATGCCGCTGCCTGCATGGGAATGGAACAGAAGCACACGAGTGGATTTGGTCATCTGAACGTGACATTCAGTCATGACCAGAAAAGACATCCAACCATGGCTCGGTGATTCCAGATCACATTGATTGGATATTGATATCCGGTTCACAATGTTGCAAGAAATCTGTGCACTCACACCTACGTTCCATTGTTTTTCAAACCTGTGCAGTCATTGATCCATCCACTCCAAATGAGGCAAAACGCTTCAGCACTGGAAATCAAGAAGAAGAAGGAGAATCTAGCCTGAAATTTGAAAACCTTATCCGAAAATTTCAAACACAACACTTTGCAGTGCCATTATAATCTACAACTAGGATAATGCGTAGTCAGCAAACAAAATAATACAAGGGCATGCGAGGATCCAACATCATGGCATCAAACCTCCTACCAACATACAGAAGCTACCTTCCGAAGTTACTTGCGCCATAGCATATGGTATAGTGCAATTGCTTACAGATAGGCAGCACAACAATACATCACACCCTAATGAAACTATTCCGCAATTTCCTGATTGTGGAATCAATACAGGTTTGGATAAAAAGCCATGGACTTAAAGAGCACATGAACAAAGAGTAATTACCAGCTTGTGAGATGTAAAGATGAAGATATCATTGATTCGGGAAGAACTTCATCAGAACAGGGAATGAATATAAAAAGTAACAGAAAACCAAATACGCCAAAACAAAAACATATGACCAATTTATCACTCTTTGCGAAGATCTATGCCAGCCTTCTTAGCAACAGCATCCAGTCCGTTCTTCTGTTTAGTCTTTAACGCTTTGGTTGACAATCGCAGCTTGACATAGCGCTTGCCAGCTTCCCACCACACCCTCTTGTACTGCAAGTTGACAAACTGCAACTTCTTGGTCTTGTGGTTTGAAAAGGAAACTTTGTTGGCCCTGTTGGCTTTCTTCCCGGTAAAGGGGCAAATTCTACCTTCAAAAAGATGGTTCAAATTACACAATGAATCAAATTCTAAACAACTCTAACAACGCCAACAAAATTTGTTAAGGATCATAGTAAGCACCAACTCACTCCCATGTACATTATGAACAAAAATCAATAAGCAAGGATTATCTCTGCGTCGTATCAGACAGACACTAGCATGTCAAGACAGATGCAATACCTAGATCCCCAAAACAAGATGTTACTAAGAAACCGAGGCAAGTAAATCCAATAATTAGCAACGCCGGGCTTTTCTACCAAATGTTGTGCGGCAATGATACTTGATCCAAAAAAAAAAAAAATCACAGTCCAAAACTTTGATTAATCCAGACCGAAGGAAAACAAGAGAAAGGGAGAAGATTTTACGTGCGACGAGAGGTTGGATAGCGGGAGTGAAAGGAGCAGTGAGTGGTTTTGGTGGGTTGTAGGAAATCCTGATGCCACCCAATTGGGAAGTAAGAAATCCTATCTCTGAAACCGAAACCGGACTAGGCTTCGAAATGGAGAACTGCCGTGTCTTGAGGAAGCGTGTATTGTTTCCAAGCAACACTCCTCCCCCTACAGCTGCTGTAGCTATTGTGTTCTTTTTCTTTTCTTTTGTTTTTTTTTATTAATATTAATGATTAGATCAGTTTATGTAATAATTTAATAAATTTTAAAATTAATGATTATGTAAACTTCAAATAGTTATAAAAAAACTTAAATTAATCATTATTATAAAAAAACAAACCCAAAACTAACGAGTTAAGAATTTTCTTACTTGTTTGGCTTCTTACTTGTTATGTGCTTTTGCCTCTCGAATTGGCAGAAACGGATAACATGTGAAGCAGGAGCTGCTATTGTATTTGCGGCCCCTTATTTTGATGGGGGTGTGTGTATTGACTTGGGTTGGGTTAGAGATCATATAGCCTGCTTTATTAAGCTAGTTTTTTCAAGATATATAGTTTAATAATATGCCCTGTATTAAAATAGATTTATAGGTATTATCATTAATATTATTATTATTATTATTTTTTACTCAATCTCCAAACTTTATAAACTGAATGATTCAAAATAAATAATTTGTATTTTAAAGGATTCTTTTATAGTTGGGTTGGGGATTATATAGCCTACTCCATTGGGCTGGTTTTCCCAAGACATGTGGCCCAATAGTGCGTTTTGTATTAAAATAGATTCATAGGTATTATCATTAACATTATTATTATTATCTTTTACTCAACCTCCAAACTCTATAAAATGAATAATTCAAAACAAATAATTTGTATTTTGAAGGGTCGTAATGTAGTTGGGTTGGGGATTATATAGCGTGCTCCATTGGGCTAGTTTTTCCAAGGCCTGTGGCTTAATAATGCGTCATGTATTAAAATAGATTTATAAGTATTATTATTACCATTATTATCATTATCTTTTACTCAATCTCCAAGCTTTATAAAATGAATGATTCAAAACTAATAATTTGTATTTTAAGGATTCTTTTGTGGCTTAATAGTGCGTCATGTATTAAAATAGATTCATAAGTATTATTATTACCATTATTATCATTATCTTTTACTCAATCTCTAAGCTTTATAAAATGAATGATTCAAAACTAATAGTTTGTATTTTAAGGATTCTTTTGTGGCTTAATAGTGCGTCATGTATTAAAATAGATTCATAAGTATTATTATTACCATTATTATCATTATCTTTTAATCAATCTCCAAACTTTATAAAATGAATGATTCAAAACTAATAGTTTGTATTTTAAGGGTTCTTTTGTAGTTGGGTTGTGGATTGTATAGCTTGCTCCATTGGGCTGGTTTTTCCAAGGCATGTGGCCCAATAGTACGTCTTGTATTAAAATAGATTCATATGTATTATCATTAACATTATTATCATTATCTTTTATTCAACCTCCAAGCTTTATACAATGAATGATTCAAAACAAATAATTTGTATATTGAAGGATTGTTTTATAGTTGGGTTGGGGATCATATAGCTTGTTCCATTGAGTTGGTTTTTCCACGGCCTATGGCTCAATAGCGTATCTTGTATTAAAATAGATTCATAGGTATTATTATTAACATTATTGTTATTATCTTTTACTCAATCTCCAAACTTTATAGAATGAATGGTTCAAAACAAATAATTTATCTTAATAATACTTTTATTAAAATAGATTCATAAGTATTATTATTAATATTATTATTATTAATTTTTACTCGAACTTCAAATAAAATGAATGATTCAAAATAAATAATTTGTATTTTGAAGGGTTGTTTTGTAAAAATGGTTTGAAATGTTTTATAAATATAATGTTCGTATATATATAATCTTTGATATATAATTGTCATAAAAAGATATGCTATTGCATGGAAAAAATGACTGAGTGTTTTGGAAGCCTTTCTCTTATCAGAGCCAGGTTTCGATCCTGGGACCTGTGGGTTATGGGCCCACCACGCTTCCGCTGCGCCACTCTGATTTTGTGTATCAGGATCCGTATTTTATTATATATCCAAACCCTTTCGTTTCAACCTTTGCCCCAGCTCCAGACCTCCCTCCAGATTCCAGAACAAAACAGAGCGGGAGCAGTGTGTTTATTTATTTATGGGTGTAACGTTCATTATACAGACACCGTAGTCTTTCACCACAAATTTTTGAAGGATAAACTCGTGATCGGAAAACATGTCTTTATGTTGCTCAACACTTCAAGTACAGTTCTCTTTCTTCTTCGCATGTAGTCCTCTCGTTGAAGCCAGCATGAACCGTTTAGTTACGGTCCCAGCTCTCATTCTATCTACTTAAACAACTTTATTGAGCAATATAAAGTCTGAACTTTGATATCGATCAAGGTTTCTGTTTTTGGTTCAAAACAGAAGCAATAACATATATATATAAACCTTGTTTGTTTTTATTTTTGATTTTAAAGAAATAAGAACCTGTAACCAATTGCCATGAATCGTGTAGGGTTTTTCTGCTAAGCTGGGCTGTTGTTAAAATGTGGGCAGCCTATACTGAATTTGTATTTGTGACGGTGATAAAGTTGTTTGTGATCGGAATTTTAGCTTTTCTTCTTCAAAGAAACTGGGTTAATTCGAGACTTTTGCTTTATCAAGATGCGATGGAAGTGGATGTTGCTTTGCCCCGCCCTTTTCCAATGTAATCTTATTTCATATTTTCACCCAAAAAATTTACCAAATTGTTCAAAGCTAACGAAAGTGGCTCCTAAAAAAAGTCTCGGCAACGAGTTCAGACCAACCAGATCCCTGAAAATCCAAGCTTCAACCAGTTAATATGATTTCGGCATTAGCAAGCTTCCATTACATTCCAAAAAAGACGTTCTCCTACATGTCATATAGGCAAAAGTTAATAGTAGACAATTTCAATACTGCTCTGACATGTTAAACGGTAGGGTTATTTTATCAGGCATGAACAGAGGATTCGGTAATCCAGATCTGCATGCAGGTGGTTTTCCCAATTAGTTCATGGAAATTACTAAAACGAGCAATCATTTTCGGAATCTGGCCAAGTAAATATCAAAAGGAACATATTCCACCACTACAACACCGTCATCAAATAACCTTCCCATGTAAACAATGTCCTGCCATGCATGAGGCTTCTGTTCTTCTGAACTCGACAAAAACACAGTCTCGCTCCAAAATGCGTCCAAGATTACAATCCTGTTCCTTACCATCACCCTTCTCAATAGAATTTGGTCCTGTTCTCATACTATCATTCAGATAAGTTTTTTCAACATCTCTACTGACTTCCTCAATCCTCCAGATTTAGCTTTTCTTCAGCCATCGCTTTGTTTTCTCCGACCTCCTCCAAATTCATCTTGAGCTGGTTCTTGAGAGTCAGATAAACTCTTGCATAGTTGCATACTAAGTCTTGAACAACCATACCACCGCCAACCTGACCTGGCTGGCATGGCTACTCTTCCATGGCATCACTTGCTGGTTTATTTTCACCATTGCTGTCGCCTTCCATGACTTTTGGTAAATAAATTCTCTGATGTTCCTTCTTTTAGAATTTGTTTCATCAAACTAACGCTTGTTGTTACTTATTTTTTATTCTATAAAAAATAAAAAAAAATAAGAAGATATATATGAAAAAAGCCTAGAAAATTGCTCAAGCTGGTGATGAAAGATCAAAATGAAAAGTGAAAAAGTTGAAGGATCAAAATTTATAAGATTGACAAAATTAGCAATCCAATTATGATTAACAAAGGGTCTATTTGGTGAAAATATTTTTATTTGGGGTAAAAAAAATATAAATTTGGATAGGTAAGGACTCACAAAGAATTTTGAAAGGCTCAATTAATTTTATTGAGGACTTAATTGCAAGAAAAAATGATTTTTAAAGTCAATTTAGGTTTTAATTGGAAGAAATTACAGTTTGGGGATCGAATTGCAATTTTAAAAAGTTAATTTGGTCATATCAAGGGCTTAATTGCAAAAATATTGAAGTTTGATGGATAATTAGGAACTTAATTGAAGAAATTCGAAACAAATAACCAAACTGAAAAAAGGTGTATGATTGTAGAGGTTGAAATTGACCAAATCAGAGGCTAAATTGAATAACTTGAACATTTGATGGTCAATTAAGGGTCGAAGTGCACAAATCAGAAACCAATGATCAAGATGAAAATTGTGCTAAATTTCGAGGCTAATGATTGAGTTCAACATGGTGAAATTACATAAAATTAAGAGTTTGAAGGTAATTACGGGTGCAATTAAAAATAATTGGAATGAAATTTGTCAAATCCTAAATTAAAAACCCTAATTTCTAGGGTTTAACTTAAACAACACGTCGTTTAACCATTGTTTAGCTTTATTTTCTACAGTTTTGGTTGATCGAGTAGGTACTTTCAGGAGGATGAAAGTGACATTTCTAACCATCTTTAGGGTTGTAATCACCACCATTCAACTAAAAAACACTTCGTTTGCAAATATCAGCTACTCCTATCAAACATTTACATTCCATTTTCTTCAACAAACTCAACATCTTGTTTCCGATCAGTCATCACTGCATTTTCAGATTTTAGATTGATCGGGTTGCCACTTTCAAACGAATGAATGTGAAACTATGTATCTCAAAATTGAGTAAGATTATATCCAAATGAAAGTTGTACACCCCCTCAACCAAGATTAGGTGGTCTTTAATGACAATGACGTAGGAGTTGCTCCAACGAAGTCTCAAAACTGGTTAACTCAGTTATTGATGGTTGTGATACCCATTTCACAAAACCACTAATCTTTTTTGTGTGTTCACACTTCAGGTTAAATATTCTTTGGTGTCTTCATGTTCTTTCTTTTTATGGGTTTGATTCGTTTTAATTAAAAAAATTGAATTTTTGTGTTTTTTTTTAGTTTGATTTTGATTTTCAAAAATAATGCATTTTATTCATAAAAAAAAATTGGCGTTGTTTTAGAAAAATAATTTGTATTTTTTTTTAAAATTTACAAATAAGTTTATAAAATGATTTTTTCTCTAAAAATTAATAATTAATATTAATAAACTGATATTTAAATATCATAAGTTAACTAGAAAGTTTTTATAATTTACTTTAAAATTCATTAAGAATATTTTTTACCGAAATATACAAATCCCTTTTATAATAGATAAACACTAGTTAGATAGCCAGCGCTACGTCGCGGGCTCACCTTTAACTTCCAAAAAAAATTGGGAGCAGAACCCAAGCCTATTCGGGTTCTGCCAAGCTAGGTCCAAGCATAGTTGGGTTCTTCTGCGGCCATGACCCAAGGCTATTTTGGGTCCTGCCAAGCCTGGAGTTCGTCTTGGGCCAGGCTATCCAGGACCCAAGGTTATTTGGGTCGTGTACATGGCAGAACCCAAGTTTATTTTTGGGTCATGCAACTAATAATTTGTATGTAATTTGTAAATGAAAATAAATGTAAAATTAAGTGTAATTTGATAAAATTATTATTACAATGCATTTAGTAAAATTAATAAATGATATAATATTTTCTTTCAAATTCATCAATTATTTTATTAATAATATTAATTACACTAAAATATACTCTTGTAAATTTTACTGAAAATAATAATATTTATAATACAAATCATAATATTTTTAGTATTAATATTATTTATAACTCCAAAAATAATAATATTTTTGAGATTAATACTATTAATTATACTAAAAAAAATATATTAAGAAAAACTATAATAATAATTTTAATATTAATTATACCAAAAAAATAATATTAAGAGAACAAATAATAATAGTTTTGAGATCATCACTATTAATTAGACTAAAATAATAATAATATTTTTAACACCAACATCATCAATACCAAAAAAATATATTAAGAAAAACTAATATCAACAAAACAAACAATAATATTGTTACTATTAATACTCTAAAAATTAATTATACCAAAGTGTAGGCAGTCGACGCACCACGTGGCGCTTGGGCTGCACTCAAGAGGAAGCAGACCAAGCGCCAAGTGGTGCCACGCTGCTGGCGTGGCGTGGTGTTCCCGCGGCCAACACCCAATGCTATTTTGAGTCCTACCCTGCTAAATCCAATGCTAGCCTTAGGTCATGCCTGGCAGTATTCAAGTCAAAGCGCCACCTGGGGCTTGGACTACAGCGAAGAGGAAGCAGGCCAAGCGCCACGTGGCGCTTCGGTTGTTCGCCCTTAGGAGGGAACCCAAGCGTCGTGTGTCCCAACGTGGTTTTTTTCATAGTAATAGCAGTTTTTTAAAATTTATTAATGATGATAATAATACTTATAATACAAATAATAACATTTTTAATAGCAATAATGTGAATTATTATAAAAATAATATTCTTTATAACACCAAATATAATACTATTTTAGAGACCAATACTATTAATTAGACTAAAAAAATAATAATATTTTTAATACCAACACTATCAATTATACTAAAAAAATATATTAAGAAATAATATAATAATTATTTTAATATTAATTATACTAAAAAAATAATATCACCAAAACAAAACAATAATATTTTTACCATTAATACTCTAAACATTAATTATACTAAAAAAAATATTTTTAATACAATTATACTAAAAGTATAGGCAGCTCAAGCACCACGTGGTGCTTGGCCTGCACCCAAGAGAAAGGAAATCAAGCGCCACACGGCGCTTGGACGGCCTGCCTGTGGGGGTGGCAGCGCTTAGTTTGCCAGCGGCCAGGACCCAATGCTATTTTGGGTTCTGCCCTGTCAGGCCCAACGCTAGCCTTGGACCATGCCTGACAGTGCCCAAGCCAAGCGCCAACTGACGCTTGGACTGTAGCGCAGAGGAAGCAGGCCAAGCGCCACGTCGCACTTGGGTTGTCCGCCCTCATGAGGGAACCCAAGCGCCACATGTCCCAACGTGATTTTTTTCATAATAATAACAGTTTTTTACAATTTATTAATGATGATAATAATATTTGTACTCTTAGAAATTTTAATGAAAATAATAATATTTATAATACAAATAATAATATTTTTAGTAGCAATAATATGAATTATTATAAAAATAATATTATTTATAACATCAAATATAATAATATTTTAGAGACTAATACTATTAATTATATTAAAAAATAATATTAATAGAACAAATAATAATAGTTTTGAGATCAATACTATTAATTAGACTAAAAAAATAATAATATTTTTAATACCAACACTATCGATTATACTAAAAATATATTAAGAAATAATATAATAATTCTTTTAATATTAATTATACTAAAAAAATAATATCAACAAAACAAACAATAATATTTGTACCATTAATACTCTAAATATTAATTATATTTAAAAAAATATTTTTAATACAATTATACTAAAAATATAAGCATCTCAATACTATTAAAGAAAAGCAAGCACCACATGGCGCTTGGGTGACCTGCCTATGAGCGTGACAGCCAAAGCACCACATGCCTTCTTGGGCTGCCCCGAGCGCCAAGGGACAGCAGTCCCAGAGGACTTGCCTCTAGGCTGGCACCCTTGCTCTACAGCCCAACCACACCCTGTTTGGCAGTTTACAATAAAATCTTTCAGTAGCACTGATCAGTTTTAATTATAGTTAATATCTAGTATATATTAAGTTCTAGCTTTCCTGTCCCCATCCCCAATTGCTTATCAAGGAAAATTACCCCTATTTACTTGGGAAAATATCCACACCCTCGTTATGTAGACACCGACTGGCACAGGAAATTTTGTCATCACAATTCACCGAATCAACCATTATACATGTGCATGCAAAATTATATCGTTAACCACCTCTCCATGCGAGTGACCAACAAACATTATTCTGTATCATCTGAGCAGCCAGATCTAGAAGGAGCAGACGAGGAAATTACGAGAACAGCAGATTTTACATTCATCAGACATCTCAAGAGGTGTACAAATTATAACATAGAATATCCATAGTTCAACTGTTAAGCAGAAACACGAGTAACCATGCAGGACAAGCTCCCAATTGCAGAAACTATACAGTAAGCTTCCCCATGCAGTGGTTCACCGCATATTTTCTCTGCGTCGCACATATCGGGTTCTGTCATTATATCTTGGTCTGTCATTAGCTCTCTGCGGCTGAGGTTCCACCCTTCTCTGTCTTTCAGGTGGCCTCTGAACTATCTCACCATTCACGAACAACTCAGCTGCCAAAAAAGAAAGCCATGAAACAGTAACATGATAAGCACCTCTAAACTTCACAGTGGTGGCATGAGAATTGCTCTTCACCATCAAGGTGAAGCAACAGAGCCAGTGATTACAGTTAAAGTAAGGCATTTGTTAATTGAGCATGGCGTGTTAATGGAAAGGAAATTGAGCCTCCAAAATTCTGAATTAAATCTGGAATCTTGATCCAGGCCAAGTCTAGTTTCTAGAGCTATATTGAAACAGATTGAATGCAGGCTCAACCAGCAAATTTAAACAAAAGAAATCCTTTTGCTAAAACAGAGAAGATTCTAACCTGACCTTACAATCAGAAACTAGCATTTCAATTTTCCAATATTACAAACTAACCAAAGATTTAGGTGGCTTATGCAAGGCGTGTCCTGAATTATGTCAGGACTCCAAGAGAAATTTTACAAAAGCAATACAATTCTGTATCATCTCCAATGATTCTGCGCCTCCAATTAGTACAAGAAGAACAGAACAGGTAATGAGTTTAGATTGATGTCAGTCCATTAGCATTCAAAGCTAGACATTGCCCATTTGAGGCTTTTAGCTTTGCCAAGATGGACTGAGATAGAGCAAGCACATAACTATTAAAAAAAGATAACCTGAACAAAGATTAAGGTGCTTATATCATGTAAAATGAATAATGTCAAGACACCAAAAGGAGTTTTTGAAAGCAGTACATTTTATGTATTATCTCCAATGATTCTGAACCACCATTGAGTATAAGGTGGACAGAACAGGTCATGAGAGTAGATTGATGTGAGTCCATTAGCATTCAAAACTAGACATTGCCCATCTGAGGCTTTTAGCTTTGCCAAGATGGACTAAGATAGAAATAACAGCAAGCCATAAACGAAAAGTTACAATCAACCCTATAAATACATTCACCAAGGAAATAACTACACAGTTCATCTTTAAACAATTAGCAATGCTGTAGCAATCATGTTTCATCTCCACTGATCCGCATCTCCATTGAATATAAAGCACAGAACAGTCTAGAGAGAACAAATTGATTTTAGTCCATTAGCATTCAAAGCTAAACATTGCCCATCTGAGGCTTTTAGCTTTGCCAAGATGGACTAAGATAGAAATAACAGCAAGCCATAAACAAAAAGTTACAATCAACCCTAAAAATACATTCACCAAGGAAATAACCACACAGTTCATCTTTAAACACTTAGCAATGCTGTAGCAATCATGTTTCATCTCCACTGATCCGCATCTCCATTGAATATAAAGCACAGAACAGTCTAGAGAGAACAAATTGATTTTAGTCCATTAGCATTCAAAGCTAAACATTGCCCATCTGTGGCTTTTAGCTTTGCCAAGATGGACTAAGATAGAAATAACAGCAAGCCATAAACGAAAAGTTACAATCAACCCTATAAATACATTCACCAAGGAAATAACCACACAGTTCATCTTTAAACACTTAGCAATGCTGTAGCAATCATGTTTCATCTCCACTGATCCGCATCTCCATTGAATATAAAGCACAGAACAGTCTAGAGAGAACAAATTGATTTTAGTCCATTAGCATTCAAAGCTAAGCATTGCCCATAAGACTCTTTAGCTTTGCCAAGATGGACTGCATTGAAGTAAATCAAATTATACCATCACCATTGTTTCTTCCTATAAACTTCAAGCAGTACACCTTTGTCAAAATCACGCACACCCACACATAGAGAGCTATCTTAACCAACTCCAAAACTAAAGAAAAATAGTTGCGCTCTTATAAGGAAGTGCAAAGTCTTACCACCATAGTCTTTGTATTCGGGGTCAACATATGAATCCGGGAGGACAAAGAGAACACCAGGCAAACCTGTTAACAAAGAAAATAAAAATCAATAATCACGAGGAAAGACATTGTAAATCCATTTCTTGAATTGCAATGACTTAACATCTGAACAGACCTTCAAGCTTGTTAGAGGTTTCCTCATCAATCTCGCATCCAAATCCAAAATACCTCTCACAGGAAACATTATAAATCTTCGTCTTTGCTTCCTCCTCACTAAAAACAAAAGATACAACACAAAAAACGTTTAGCAGTCAAGAAACCGACAAATATCGAAACTTTCAATTAAAAGAACGAGACCCGCAAAGTCCATTTTACCTGCCAACAACTTTGGCTAAAGTTTCAATATAACAATCAATCATTTGCTGCTTAGTGGCACCCTCACCGCCAGGCTTATCCATAACAATAAGCCAGTGCTCATAATCACAACCAGGGAAAAGTGGGGCCATCTCATTGGGTGGCCGGTCACTGAAGTTTGACCCCGAGTTCAAGGGCGAGTAGCCCGAGTTGCCGGCTCGGTTAACCCGGCATCGAATGGAAGTGAAACGGGCGGCGGGGTTAGTGGTTTTGTTGATAGATTGGAGATTGTGAGAGAGTGAGGGTAAAGATTGGCCGCAGAGAAGAGTGGGAGGTGAGGGAAGATGGGTTATTGAGATGGTGGAGAGGAGGCGTTTGGGGAGGAGGACGCAGAGATTAAGATGGCGGGTGGTGAGGGAGCGAGCTAGGGTTGGGGTCATTTTGATGAAATTAGGGTTTTGGAGCTTACCACTGCAGCTGAGGGGTTTTGGGGGGCTATTTATTAAGATGGATGGGAAATTTTAGCTTTGGGCCTGGAGGACTTTGAGTTAGAGAATCTTGGGCTAGGCTTTGGGTCCAGAGGATTTGGGTTGGTGTCTGTTAAAATTCTTTTGGATACTTTATTTGTTAATATGTTGATTCTTCTTCTCTTTCTTTTTTTATTTTTTATTTTAGAATAATGTTGATTTTTCTTAAAATTAAGATAATAATAATAATAATAAATTATTTGATTTAATAAGGTATAATTTCATGTGTTATAGTTGTCTCTAATTGATTTTGGTAAAAAATTAATCAAATTGAATAAATCTAGTTAAATTAATGTAATTAAACTCATAGTTAAGTTAGCATTGAAATTAAAAAAAAATATTTAATAAAATTATCTAAAAGATAAAAGATATTAAATTTATTTTATTAATCAAATTATACTAAATTAATTTTTATATATTTTAATTTAAGATCTAATTTAAATATTAAGACCGGATTAATAAATCGAGTCATGAAAAATTTAATAACACTGAATTAGATTAAAGAGTACCAGCCCTTGACATACACACCTGATGCCTAACCATGAGAGCTTGGTTCAATGATTATATGTCGATTTTATAACACTTGGAACTTTCAAAAATAGTATTTATTCACTGTTTTTCCACTGTAAAAATATCATTTTCATTCAAATTGGATGTAGTTTTTCTACTTTTTTTTTTATCGGTTGAGATGAATGTTTATTTTTACTTATTTATTAATTATGACTATTCTTTATAGGAAATTATTTAATATGTATAGCATTATTTAATATCTACAAGTTACGTATATTTTTTATTCTTTTTTGTCTTGACGATAGGTTCATAGCTGTCAATGAAATAAATAAATCCAACAAGCACGGTATCAAATTGGTTAATGATGTGGTGTGGATGAGCTTTGTCACTATTTAAATTTGTTAATTACGAGAATGAGATCAGATTAAAGCATTGTATTTTTTTTATTAAATAATAAAGGGTTTTGAGATAAATTATTTTTTTGAACAATTTTAAAAATATATTTCTTACACATGCATTTAAGAAAATTAATGAGTTTTTAAAAAACTAATTTAAAAATTTAAACTTAATTTTTTTTAAAAAAATTATTTTTTTAATAAAAAAACTGTCAGATCGATCCACTAGATTCCAGCAGCATTTTATATCTTTTTTTTTTTAGTTTAACGTGGATGCCGAGCCAGCTTACGCACACCTCGACTAATCCCACGAGCCCTGAAGTTAACGATCATGTAAGCCTCCAGTGACTATCATATCAGCAACCAAGCATTTTATATCTAATCTGACATCCATATGGAGCTATGAAACTACCAGGTGCCACAAATAATTTCGTGAAACTTGATGATTGTTTACCCTTCCACGTTTATTCTTCTTTTTCTTTCTTTCTTGCTTGGCAGGACCGGCGATACTTTATTTCCTAAGAAGGAGAGCCACGATCTTATACTATTGCGCGATATATTTTACACACAACTTATTAGTTTAAAAACATCAATGAATAGAAAGGTCAAAGATAGTGATTATCTAACATGCAGATGTTTAATAGAATAATAAGAACAGGTTACGTTAGTCTAGTTTCATTTCTAGACCTAACATTCTTGTTTCTAGTTACATGTCGAGTTCAAATACTTATAGGTTTAATAAAATATTAGACTCAATATCTTTAAATTCAATTAAATAATAAGCTTAAATGCTTGTAAATCTAGTAAGATGTTAAACTCAATCCTTTGGACTTGGCTTCATGTTGAGCTCAATTACTTATGGGTCTGACAATATGCTAAACACAACTCTTTTTTAGCCCAGTTGCCCGCGAAGTCTAAGTGCATGTGGTTTTGGCAAGATATCAAACTCAAATCTCTCGAATTCACACGAGGTCCAAATGCATGTGAGTCTGATAAAATACCAGACCTTATGATAATCATTCTCTTATATCTCTTAAGTGTATAAAAATCTTTTAAGAATATATTATATTTTAATCAATATTAATGTTATGATAGGGTTGTCTATATTAATATTAAATGTTGTGTATGAATACGGTATAAAAGTTTTCTATAACTCTACTATTTGTTCATCAGCAATAATGATGTGTAATTAAGGGTAATTCCTATCAACATTAATATTGAAGTAAGAAACTTTTAATTTTTTTATTAAAATATTCAAGAGGAAAAGGCTTTTGGCCTTCTAAGCAAAACAACAAAACTCAAAGTACAAGAGCTATAAATATATATTGAACCATCCAGGTAAAAAGATTCACGATCTTTATTCTCTTATCATACATTCTTAAAGCATTTATTACACAAAAATTAAGAGCAAATGTGTAGAGTTTATTGTTCTTTTCTTTATTTATTACAATTCTTTATTATAAAATTACTAATTTAATTATTGGAGAATCCCTAAACCCTATAAAAAAAATATTTTTTTTTGTGGGAACCAAGACTTATATCATTAATTCTTTGCTCTTCTGGTCCCATTGAATGAAATACTAATGTAAATATGTGATTATTCAATTTTTAAATACTCAAACGCTATTTCTAAATATATTGAATTTTGAGAGATCATTAACTATAAAACACACATGGATATGAACCACAATAACTCAATTTGTGTTACATAGAGAGTAGCCGTCTAAAAGGTTGCGGTGTGTTTATATGATTTTTAACTAAATTTAGCGATTATTTTTATGGTATATAACTACTCTCAAATATAGTAAATATAGTTCTTTAAACATATATAAATGTCACCATTTACATGTATCAGTTTTTTTTGCGCAATAAATATCCTGTTTATTTTTGCGTTTCAAAAGTATTTTTGAAAAAAATTAAATTTTTTTTTATTTTTTTTGGTTTAAATTAATATTTTTTTGGTGTTTTTAGATCATTTTGATGCGCTGATGTCAAAAATAATTTTTTAAAAATAAAAAAATATTATTTTAATACATTTCCGAGTAAAAGCACTTTGAAAAGTAACCGCAACCATACTCCTAAATATGAGAATGTGGTTAAGCTGAACTTTTTTAAATTTTTGATTTTTTTTAAAATTTTAAAATTAATATTTTTAGTATTTTTTTATTGTTTTAATATACTAATATTATAAATTAAAAACTATATAAAAAACATATTATTTTAATATATTTTTAATTTGAAAACCAACTTCTACAACGATAAAACTTTTTCCCATCACCATGTATTTGAATGGAAAAGATGAATTGATTGTTGATGTCATACGTGTGAACCTTTGTCATATTTTCAAAGTTGAGAGTATGAACATTATCCCGAGAATATCATATCAATAAAATAATTATTTTATTTTATTCAAACCTTTTCTTTTAATTAGCTTTTTTTTTTTTTTTTATCTGTCTCGATCTAACTTTCCCTCTATCAGATGATTAATTTAATTATTATCCATGGACTTGAATAATGAATGAAATGTTAATGAGGTGTTTAGATAATGATTATTTTTTAAAATATTTTTTATTTAAAAATATATTAAAATAAATAATATTTTTTATATTTTAAAAATTATTTTTAATATCATAACATTAAAACGATCTGAAAATCAAAAATAAATTAATTTAAAAAAATAAAAATAAAAATTAAATTAAATTTTTTCAAAAATATTTTTGAAATACAATTTAAGTGAGTTGAAAATTCAAAACCATCGAGTTTACGTTAAACAATCATTTTCACAAATACCATTCAAATTAGCAAATTTGTTTGGTCCCCATTTTCTTCATCTCTTTTCCTTCTTCACTGCACGTTCTTGTCAAGAGAGGCTTACGTGTGTGAATGTATTTTAGACATGAATGAGCAATGCTCATCTCTTACACTACCAAGCAAGTTGGTGGAAACTTCTGAAACGAGGTAGATTCTACGTTGTCTGTAACGGAGCATGACAAGAAATGCGGTCACCTCTGAAACGTGCATCAGCATGGTTTAATTTCCTCGTCAAATTAATTTTTTTTATTCTAAGTAATTTTCTATAAATTTCAATTTTTGTTGTTTTCTCAAAATAAGGTAAGAGGGTAATGCGCTTTCCTATATTGATAGAAGAATTTAGAAAATATTTTAAAGTGTAAATGTTAGAAATACTAGCTCTAATGTACAAACTAACGAAATAATGTTTACCTTCTCTCATCAATTAATTTATTTGTTTGTGTTCGAAAGTTCCTTTTCTTCCCTCTGTTTGTTTATAGCTGTCTATGACATATATTGACGAGGATTTGAAGGCTTTTAATTGCAATTTGAGTAGAGGAATTGACAAATTATGTGGGTCTTTCGAAGGTGTTGCTCTCGATTTCTATTTTTATTTTTTAAGAAAGAAATTTTGTATTATTTTGCTATTCATACGTTCTTATCCCACCGACCAAAATCTTGGTTCCAGATCGAGTCCTTCTAACGTTGTCTCTGGACACAAAACGAAGGCATCACAGTTTTACATGGATTTGATGACGCCCTGGGCCATATATCAAATCAAATTATCACGACTTAAAGTTTTGAGGAACTTTAGAGAAGCGCCATGCACAACACTGTATAATTTGAAATATTCTGTAAGAAAAGGAAAAAAAACACTAAATGGAAAGGCAATTCATTGGAATATTCTAAAGATAATATGAAAATTAAAGTTTTCTTTTTCGTTTTCTTTTTAGGGTTCATGAAATTTGTTAAGAGTCTCTATCGTGCATAATTTCTTCATTGCCCACCATTCGATGAACCCATTCTTGTCCTGGAAGCTTATGTACTAGAGCATTACAACTCAGCAAGAGTTCAAGAAATCTACCAACGCACTTCATTAATCACAGGCACAGAAATTTCTACGATCGCAAATATTGGGCACAAGCTGCATGTTTGACGCAAGGTTATGCTATTGATCTCAACGTGTGATGAAATACCAAGTCAGTCAACTAATAATCTGTAAAGATTTCTGCCCAATCACAACTTACTTTAGCTTTGTATATATATATAACGTGCCATTTCATCCACCTAAACTTTTCAACTTTTGAGTTTGTAAAGGAATTTCTAACCCTATGATCAGTAGCTATCTGTATTCACTGGAGAATACCGAGTCTTAATCAGCTAGATACTTTTCTTCTTTCTCTGCTGTTCATGTAAAGCGAGAAGGAAACCAAGTTGCGCATGCTATATAGGCAGGCAGGCAGGCAAGCTAGCTAGCTACCTCCAATATACCTGAAACGATTTGGTAGAAGATGCCCTGCCAATCCTTCCACAAGGGAATTGGTATATTATTTTGAAAATAAATTCTAGAAGATCGTTAAAGGGAACGTGCTTAAAATCCGATGATAAAGCAATTCCGGCTCTCCTTATATATATATATATATATTCATGCTGTAAGATTCCTCTTTGATGAGAAGACTCTTTATGGAGTATTTTCACAAATCACATGTCACGTCAACTCACTGCATTTTCGAAGTAATAAAGTGGAGATCAGTATACAGTTATAAATGTTAATTACAGTAGGGATGCTTCTTGAGTTCAAAGAATGGAGAGGAAGAGGAGCTCAGAACATTGAAATTTGTCGTGAATGAAACAACCTAATACCTGCAAAATGGTTTAAGTTAATACATGTTTTACACAACCAGGGCCATCATTAACAGCTCAGAATCAGGAGAGATTGAAGAGCTCACTCACAGTAATTCACCAAAATGGACAGCATTTTTTCTATAAAAAAATAAGAGGAAAATGTTCAGCACCTCTCTCCCTTTCTCTCAAATTTTGTTCGAGAGCCTGAGGTCCAAAGATGTACTCTAATTTGCAAGCATTTAGAAATTGAGGTGAAAGATAAAACAACATGATAATACAAGAATAAAAAATAAATATACGTAGCTCGTAAGAGAGTTTCTGGGCCAAGCCCATGTAACCCGTGCCCAGGTTACTTGGACCGAGCCCAAGCAACTAGATTGGCGGGCTAAATTTTTCTTTCTGTCTCTATTTTTTTTCTCTTTTCTATAATCTTTCTCGAAATGATAATTAAAAGCATGAGAATCAAATTTGATATAAAAATCAAATAGAATTAAATGCTAAAGGGTGAAATTGAAAAACAAAATCAATCAAAAAAAGGATTAAAAAAATAAAAAACAATAAAAAAATAAGGACTATAATTGAAATAAAAAACAATTAGAGGACAACTTTTGATTTCAGCTAATCTAGTGTGATTCTCGATAAAAAAAGAGAGAAAAGAGGGAGAATTCAATCGTAGCCGAACCACCACGAACCACCATACGTGCACCGCTCCATAGGATTCGTTGCCACTCAACACTTCAATTGACATGGAGGTTGGTTATTTTTGGTTGTCGAGAGGCGTCGCACCCGCCACTCGAAAAGCGTTGACCCTTCCACACACTAGCATATATCACACATGTGCCAATAATTTTTTATTTTTTTAGTAATATTTTACATTTTAAAAGTACTGAATTTCTCTTACTTTTATTTGATAATGATAAAAAAAAATCAAGATTAAATAACAAAAAAACCTTAGACTTAAGCCTAAGAAAATTATATTTCAAGGATAATCTAAGCATTTTAATTTTCAAATTAAAATGAAATTCCGATAAAGTTCTTAGAGACAAGTTAGGTGAGTTTTGTTTTTAAGAGCTTAAATTATTTGATTTTGTTTTATAAGAGTAAAATTATCATTTTATTGTGTGAATCTTCCGTGAAACATGAATGTATGTATAATTAAATACTAATATGTTTAAGTTTAATGTGACTTAATAACAACGTAACCAAGAGGGATTGTGACCTAAATGTCCTTTCTGCAGTGCCTTAATTTGACGGCAATTGTCTACTAGTTCATCTAGAAGTTTGGTAAGATATTCCTATAGTCATAGAGCAAAACGTCAAATATGAATGCATGGAAGTCAATTTTCTTCTAGCGAGAATTCCAACCCTTTATTCTAATTCCCTCCTTTCTCGTTTTCGATAAAACAAAGATTTCTCATTCTTTTTGAGGTTCGATACATTAGAGAATCTATATACTCTTCTTCCTCATTGGTAGATGGTGAATTTGTCCAATTTAACTAGAAGGGAAGTGCTCATCGAAGATGGTGTGGATAGTGCTAAGATTAGTCAAGGTTTTGTGAGATGGCCGGAGCCTCTTAAATAATCATTTTAATCTAATAATTTAAGTTATTATATAAGATTTTAAGATATGATCTATATTATTTTCTAATACACTTCCTCAAGTAAAAGTTTTTTAAGCTTGAAACTTGTATAGACCTATACTACCTTGTGTTTAATTTTTTATGAAATAAGTAAGGATGATTAGATTTAAACTCATGACCACTTCATCATCATAAAAACTCTGATATTATAATAAAAATTAAGTTATTAGATGAGTTATCAAGATATGATTTAAATTACGCTCTAACACAGGAATCCTAAACATAATTAAAGATAATGATTTTGCTATTTTCACAATACAAACCATAAATATTTTATATTGTCACTGTCCGATTTTAAACTCGTCCTCATGGAAGGTTTGACCGTTTAAAATTTAGGATTTCATGAGAAAAGATAGACGGCAGAGCTATGGAAAACGCAAGCATTACGCCCACACTTTATAACGAGGAGCTAGCCTAGTTGTATCATAATATTAGTATTTCTTCAGGAATTATAGCAACAAAGTAATGGAGAATGGGTCCTACTCAGGCCAACTAGAGAAGAGCCGCAAACACACGGTTGACCGAACCCAGAGAGAATAGAGTGAAGAGCTAGGATATTTAGGAATTACAAGCCATCAGGTTGGAATCAAATTTTACTATATGATCATGGATATTTAAATATATTCCCATCTCCATCAAATCAGGTTGAATGTAGGATTTAATTTCTTCACCTACCCAATTTAAAATAAATCTGAACTTAAAAAAACAAACTATATTTTCATTCATGGAGTATAAAACTATAAAATAAAGTCTAAACTTTAAATTCATGTGTGAAATCATAAAAATTCATATACTATATTATAAAATAAAATTATAATTTCATAAAATAAAAACGAGTTAAAAAAGCGAGTGGAACCCAAGGGGACGAATCCTTCACCCGCCTCAGCATCTAACTCTAGTCAAACTATACTGGATTTTATACGCTTCTAATCCAACCAGAAAAAATCCCATTCAAACATATCATATTATACTAAATAGGTCGGGTGAAATTATAATCCATAGAAGATAGCCCTTATTCCTCTAATTCCCTCTATTTCAAGAGGAAAAAAAAACTGCTGGTCAATTATATATATTCTTTCAAAGCTATTTTATTTGTTTTTTTTTTTATAGATTTCAGTACTATACAGGTTGATTTAGAGTTTCTTTCTCAACTCTCTTTCAACCATCTGTTTTATATATATATATATATATATATATATAAAGGAGTTTTCTTCTTCTTTCTTTTTTAATTAGAAATTGTTGCAGGTTACTACCTAGGTAAGGAATTACTTACTCTCAAGGTCAAGTAATAGACTAAATAGAATGGATGATAGGATTAATTTTCAACAGAGATGAATTGAAGGTGTGAACGAAGATTGTTGTTTTGTCAATTTCTTGGGATCCTTAATGTTGATATTGTGGATGAACTGGAGATCAGGTTTGAGACGACAACAAGATTGACGACTGGAAATTAAGTGAGAACACAAAATGATTTTTTTATTTGTAAGTCAAAAGAGTACTGTTTAAGTCTACAAGGACTCCAAATGAAGAAAAAAGAGGTTTCCAATCCTGAAATTCGAGAGTCAATTACATTACTTAGTCGTCGATGAAGGGTAGAAACCTAAGACTTTTGTTCCCTTCTCTTTTACTACAAGAGTGTAAAGGAAATGTCCTAAACTCTCGACTAAGTTGAAGCTCCTATGTCGTTTATTGGCTTGTCGTTCCTGTAGCAGGTTAACTAGGTTAAGGCAGGTGGCTTAAACCTTGATGAATTCGGACTCGTCACTTCTCAAATCAAATCAAAACAAAACAACAACAATAAGAAATCAATTTACTTCTATAACTTAAGAAAACAAAATACTGAATTTGTATAGTGTTGTCTGTGTGTGTGGGTGTACTTTTTTATTTAATAATTGTAATTCTTTTTGGAGAATGAACAGTTGAAAAAAATAGTGAGACAGCCTTTTGCTTATTAGAAATGTAAAGGAAAAGGAATCTTTTGCGTTATATTCATTGCCATAGAAAACAAAACTCCACAGTACAAACTAGTCATTGCCACCAGCATTGTTGGGTGTTTCTTCAATTTCGATGGTACAGGTTTTTTTTTTCTTCAAATGAACATTTTTTTTTTTTAATTTCTGAAGTTTTTTCATCCCATGATTCATTTTAATTTAAAATATAAATTTAATAAAAATATTTAATTTTGATAATTATAATGTTCTATCTAAATAAAATTAACTCGTTGTTAGATAATTATATAAATCATATATTGAAATCTCATTTAATATTTTAAATTTTTAGATGAGGTTTCAAAATATAATTTATATAATTATTTAACATACACTATCAAGTAAAGACTATTTGAACTTAAAATTTATACAAACTCACATTATATTAAGCTATTATTTATATCTTAATACTTTCTTAATTATATTGAATGTCAATATTTTGTATTTTAATGCTATCCCTCGTTGTGCAAATCAATGCAATTATCTTAATTCTCATGATTTTTGAATGTGAGCACATATTGATTAATATGAAAATATGATAACTTAATTAAGAGAAGGGTATCATTGAAAGACAATATGGGATTAAACCATACATTATCATTGGTCCATATATAAGCTTTCTAACAATGTAAAGTACTTTGAAATTCATTTTAGTTATTTCAGATTTGAAACTCATTATAAGAAGTGATGGGGGGTTTGTTATTTGAAACAAAGACATCTCATAACGTTTTTGTCTGCATCACTTGCTATTATTATAAATCATGATGGAGGAACTCAACACAGTTTACCCTAGAATGGATTGATACGATCTCTCTAGTACGATTACACAGCTCTCCAAAGATAAGATGGATACTACCTCAGCAACAAGGACAAATACGGCCTCTCTAGAGTACAAACCTCTCAACCTTTCAAGGATAAGATGAATTTACTCTTCCTAGTATGATAACACACTTACTTTGAAAGGAATGAACGTCTTCTTAGTGTTACGACACAGTTTACCTTGGAAGGGATTAACATGGTCTCTCTAGTGCGATCGCACATCTCTCAAGGGATAAGATGGACACTGCCTCAGCAATAGGGACAAATATAGTCTCCCCCATGGTTTATTTGTTGCAATCACACAATTCTCCAAGGATGGGATAAACCTTACCTCAGCGAAGACGCTTTGTCATCCTAGGAACAATAGCTGTAAGCTCATCTGTAGATTAAATTTGAAGCTTCTTAATGTAACTACCCACCTGAAGGCTTCTTAACAATCCATAATGGATACATTTGAGCTAATAAGAGGACGCTTGTAAATTACACCTCTTCTATATTCCAAGAAGGTAAGACCCCCCTAAACACTGTTAAGTTTAAATGATTTGCCGCCCAACGCCAAAAATATCTTACTAAGTATAAGCATTGAACCTAGAAATTCTTAACTAAGTATAGATGTTGGACCCAAAAATGTTTTACCAAGTGTTGGCATTGGACCCAGATTAGATTTCTACACAAGGATTTTAGACTCGTGAAAATAAATATTAAGATAAATGAATTGCATATAAAAAATCAGGAAAAATCCTAACATTAAAAACCATTTAGCCAATTAAAGCCAGATGAAGGTGGAACCTTTCATCAAACATTGCGAAGATGTCTGATGAGATGGTGATGACCCTCTTCAGCATTCTTACCATCTCGAGACCAGCCTTCTCGAAGCTTGTTTTTTCTCCAACCAGAGCCTTCATGAGATTCCTTTCTTCTTCTGCCAAGATATGAAAATCAAATGGAGAACGACCAAGAACCATCTGGGCAAAGACATCCATGAACTCTTTAGGGCTAGCTTTAGTGGAAGTCCAGCTGCTACTTCCCTAGTAAGCCGAGCTAGAGAAAATATCATCGTATGAGCCTTTATTAGTGGGGCTGGAGCATGAGTTGTCATCGGAGTAAAGACTTTCTTCCTCTTAAAATGAATGACGACACTTACAATCATAATAGAAGGAGTTTGCTTTACCTTTTTCCTGGCTGAGAGAAAATCATGTCCCCCAAATTTTACAAGGGTTATGGCTCTCACCATTATCCTCTTAGAGACAGAACTGTCGGGAGCGAAGAGTTTACTAACATACCCCATCACCTTTCCACCTCTGCCTCCACCAACTACAGGAGATAGAGACCCTAGGGTAAACTCTCGCCAACAAGCCTTGCTGAAGCTTTTCCTTCTCTTTCAGTTATTTACAAAGATAAAACAAAACTAAGGCTAGAAGCAAGGCAAAAGAAAAAGGACCATCAACCTAACTTGTAAAACAACTTGGTAATATCCATGGACTATTTTATTAGCTTTATACATAGTTGAAGTTGACTCTAGCACAACATAATTCTTCTCCTTATTTGAGCTCTGACGAGGCTTGCTATTTACTTTATGAGAGGCCCTTCAGTAATGGGAACAATTTTAGATGGGTTTTAGTCCTTTTCTGGGATTAAGTGTCCCAATAAATCTTACAACTAACCATCTCCCCCTCAACTTCTTGACATGCATTGGCTTCCCAACCAACGTGTTCTTTATGGCACCATTGTTTATGTTGGCGAAGGTGAAGAACCACCACATGTCATTGTCATCATCGGTGCCAGCAATAAATTGATAACAACTTCTGAAATTGTTGACAGTAGGCTTAAGGCTAATGATCCTACAAAAATTTTCAAATGAGGACAAGATTGTCCATCCATTGAGGTGTAGCTGGTCTAGACCCAGCTGACAGTAATTGAACACTTTCCTTGCGAACCCTTGAAGAGGGAAGGATTGCCCCATCAAATACATACAAATGAGGATGATAATTTTAAAATAACCTCGAGTGGAGCCCAGGGTTTGCTTACTAATACGCTCAGTAAGGTCGAGCATTTACGCCACATACTCTCCAGATTGGTAGTGGACCACAAATTCTACATCCATAACACTTACGCTGTTAGAGATGTTGTTCTTAAGAGTTTAAGGAAGCTTTTCTCCCTTATGAATGTGTCAAACTGGGATAGGAGAGGAACTCCTATAAAACCTCATTTCCTGGGTATCTTTGGTAGAGGAAGGAGAGAGACTTCTACGATAAGGTTTTCTCCTTTCCACACTAGAGAATGATGTTAATATAGCACCCTTTCTTGTTCTACAATCCATTCTGATAGATCCTTGTCCCCTACTACTTCTTTCAAGCTTTAGTTAGAACATGAACTTCTCATCGGGGACAAGAGCATTTTTTTTTTAGAGGTGGATATGATGTTCATGTGGTCCATTTGTTTTATTTGAATGAAAGGCAAAAAGTTTTTAGAAAAGGGAAATGTCTGAAGTGGGTCTTTCTTGAATTGGAGAAGAGATGATTTGGGGTTTTGTTACAGGAGAAAATTTTCAAAAAATCATAGAAAGTAAAAGTAAAAGAGAAGTCATAAGCAGGAACGTTAGGGTTATAAAGAAACAAAGTTTTCATTCTCATTGTAGGATAAATAACCTTTCATGTCATCACATATTTAAAAAAATCCATTCAATTACTACATTGAAAGCCAACCACTATTTTATTTCTCGAGAGACACCTCCTCCTAATAAGGACAAGACACTTGGGTTTGAAGATCCTAACAGTCTTATGTGGGGTACGTAAGATCTTACAGGGAAGGTAAAAAGGGTCTCATTTGTTGCAAACAAAGACTCTTCAAAATCTTTGCGTATAAAACCTAAAGATTTAGGGGCCTATTGATGGATCAACATTCATTTTTTTGGTTTGATCTTCCCTTCAAAAGAATGATCAAAGAGAGGGTAATAACCCATCATCTCTAGGCTCAGCCAAGCGTTGAGTCTAGACATATATAGGTCCAATAAACTATTTTTTTTAACGTGAGAGGTATTTTATCTTGACAAGTCAGAGATATTTTATCCTGATAAGTCATTGATATTTTATCCTGAAACGTCAGAGATATTTTGTAGATATTTTAACTCTTCTCTTCAATAAAAAGGGCGGAAGGGGCTATAAAAGAGGGGGTATCCTTTATAAAGGATTTAGTTTTTCCCTATAAAAAAATAGCATGTGTATTTTAAGGCTTTTCTTCTAAATTATGACTGTTTTTTCTCTCTCAAATAATACTCATTTAATTATCAGAGAATCCTCAAATACATAAAAAAAATATTTTGCTGGTATTAAACATGATCCACCAACCACCTCGCCAAGGACGGATGGATCGGATTGCCAAAATTAGAAGATTAACCAAATATCCCCAGATACCAGCTTCGCTCATAAGCCCATGGGATAAACTCAATCTCATCAGTATCATTCATACGTGAACTGAGACCCAAAGTACCTATCCAGACCCGACTCAAATCCTACTGGATA
This sequence comes from Populus trichocarpa, assembly GCF_000002775.5. Lineage (NCBI taxonomy): Eukaryota > Viridiplantae > Streptophyta > Magnoliopsida > Malpighiales > Salicaceae > Populus > Populus trichocarpa. The sequence goes on from NC_037292.2 coordinate 11,767,123, forward strand.
TGGATTTTTGATACCCAAACCCTACCCGATTAGGTTTTGAGTACCCATCGGGTGTCTATAACTTGAACCGAAAATCCGAACCTAAATGCTATAATTTACGGTAATTAGTATACAATTAGCTTAGTATATATATAATTTTTTAAAATTTAAGATTATTTATTTATTTTGGATCAGTTTTGAGTGGGGTAAAGCATGGTCCATACATTATCTAAAACTCAATCTCTTACCTAGAAACTTTACACGATCCTGATTGGATATTCTGATCGGTTGGGATCGCCATACATACTCTAAAGATAGGGACACACCGTAGCAAGCTAATCATAATGATGGGTCGGGTATAAATAACTCTACTGGAAACTATGCACGAATAAAGCAAAGAAGAAATTACTGTGAGGACATGGCTGTCATTTTATTAAGGAGATGGAACACGGGTGATGGATCTAGTAAGCGTTTTGCAATAATAATAAAATCAATGAAAAGAATTAAAAAATGGCATGATGGTAAATTAAGGGTTTAAGAGGGTTTTTATCAGATGGACACTCCATTATATAGTGGTGGCTGCTAGAACTAGCATAATTAAGCTCGAAAAAAAAGAAAGTTGTCGAACTTTATTAGGCCGAAGAGCTGGCTATGGAAAACGGGCTTGATGAGTGCACACAAGATGGGACTGTGGATCTCAAAGGAAATCCTGTTCTTAGATCCAAGAGAGGCGGATGGAGAGCTTGCTCCTTTGTTGTTGGTAATTCATCTTCTCTACTCCCTCCCTCTCCCTCCTCTCTCTGATCTCTCAAAGGGTATTAATTTTCCAATTTTATAGGACAAGATGTTCATTAGTGAGTCCTAACGTTGGTTACACACCAGCCAACTAGTCTGCAAATGTTTTAATCAGGACATTTGCTGTTTTGAGCTACGCTCCTGGAAGCTCCAGGTGGCTCGAACTCTTCTTCTTCTGTTTTTTTCTTTTCTTTCCTCGTCACTTTAAGCCCAGCCCCTCGTGCATGCCATGGAAAAGATAGTCTGACCCTCCAATGACTTCTTGATACTTGGCATGTTACTCTTCATTAATATAATTTCTAGCTCACTGTCAAGGTCTCCTTTTCTTTGATGTCAATTTGTTTCGCATTTATGAACATATCAGATGATTAATTTACATGGGCCTAAGGATAGATAATGATTACATATGATCACATATGATCTGTCTAAAACTCATTGATTTTGGCCAATGTTTGTCTCCTCCGTGTCTTGTTTTTCCTGGTTTTCCGTCTTCTCCAATCTACGCTGAGGAATTTTGAAATGTTTAGCGACTACAGAAATTAAACAAATAGAAATGCAGAAGTCAAGAAAGATTTTGAGATTGATCTTGGGGAGCTGTAGCAAGAAATATCTCTCAGCTACTTTGTAAGTTCTAGTTGAGCTAGAATTGATTTTTTTAAAAAAATATTAGCAATTATTTAGGAAGATGTTGAAGATAAACCAGAACCAACAATCGTAGGCCACAAATTGAATGCTGCGCTAATAGCCACCAGCCTAGGAGCATGCATGCCTTTTTTAAAGTGTTGTAGTTGTTATTATTTTTAGGTACTCTCTTTAATTACATATTAATTAAAATTAAATTTATTTCTCTGATTTAGTTAAAAATAAACTATTCATATTAAGACTATAAGATTCATAAAAACTAGCTAGGCAATCTATTCATACTATAATAAATTAGAAAATCTATAATAAAAAAAATTATTTCTTATTAAATACCTAGTTTGAGGAATCATGCAATTAGCAAGGAAACACAACCATGAGTCCCAACCCCTCAAGTTAACTGCACAGATACTTATAATTAACAACATCCTTTTCCCAAATATTCCTACCTCGAAAGGTATAATTTATCACCTTTAATTTTCGGTTGGTGAATACTGTACTCATTATATTAAATGTACAGAAGAAAACACAGAGGGGAAAAAGCATCTTTGATTTTTTTTTAAACCCGTGGTGTTAATACTTTACAAAATAATTCTATCCTAATATTAAATACTATATATTTTCAAATATATATATATATATATATATATATATATATATATATATATATATATATATTTTAAAAAAACTTATTCCGTAATCCTACCTCCGTACTATTTAGGGTTCATCTATAAGACCAGAAAAATAATGACTAAACGTTAAATCTGCATGTGTAAAATTTTATATGATCAAGAATGGAATCTTTGCTAACTTTGCTAGAAGAATCAGTACCATTTAATAATTAAGTCGGGAATGTTGCCGGCCAGGGAAAATAATTAAATGGAACACAAATATTTAACAGTACTATAAAGGAAATTACTAACTTCCTTCTTTAAAATGCAATTAATTACTGTTCTTCTTTTGGTTACAAAAAAAGTTCTCAAGAAATCCGACTAATCTATTCAATAATGTTCTTATTTGTAATTATCAAGTGGAGTAATATTTATCATCTCTTCAAACAAAAACAAAATTATCATTTGCTAGTAGAATCATGCTTTAATTATCCGTACTCTGAACTTTAAGGTCTTCACGGACCCATATATATATATATATGTTTCACAGAGCTGCAGCCTGATTGTGTACTGTAACGTGCTGTGCAGTGTATGAGGTTTTCGAACGTATGGCATACTATGGGATATCAAGCAATCTTGTAGTGTACTTGACCAAGAAGCTCCATGAAGGCACAGTGAGGTCGTCCAATAATGTTACGAATTGGGTTGGCACCATTTGGATGACTCCTATCTTGGGTGCTTATGTTGCCGACGCTCACCTTGGTCGGTACTGGACCTTCCTCACCGCATCTGTTATCTATCTTTTGGTATGTATGCAGGCGCTTCATCTCTCTCTTTTACGCATGCATTGCATCTCGTCGGGAAGATGAGAAGCTCAGTGAACCATACGTTTCAGACGTCCCATTTAGCAGTGTCTTTTCACACGAAAAGTGGGCCCGAAAAACATTTATAATTGGGTTAATGATAAGCTGGACTCATCTGATACATTTTGTGCAATACCTGATAGATTAGGTTTATATTTTTCTTAATCATTTCACATCATCAAGCATGTTGTTTGGTGAGAATTTATCGACCAAGATGTCATGAGCTGCACAGTATTGCTTTGATTGCTTGCTCTGTGTGCTTGTTCACAAAGTCAAACAAGGAATAGTTATGATTAAATTCTTACTCGTGTGGCTAAAATTGGATATGATATGATCTAATTATTTCCAACTAGTGGGATTACAGCAGGTAAAAGTTTGACCACCTAGTCTCTGTTTTATAAGGCAGAATTAGGAAGATGTCGTGTTCGATGTAAGAAAAACCATTTGCTGTGAGGTATTAAAGCTTTGAATTATATGGAACCTTGGTTTCAATATTCCAACTTGAACTTTGTCTGGTCCCATGTCTGTCTCAGAAAAAGCCATGCACGCACCTTTAAGTCAACTTGGCATTGATTTATCACCCAAAGAATCAACTTGGCATTGAATTATCACCCAAAGAAAACACTGCCATATATTAATTATTGCATAGGATAGAAGCCATACCTAAGAAGGTAAGACAACGTGATTTGTGGATTATATTCGGATAGTAGGTGGCTGAAGCGATTTGGTCGGTGTTAGCCCTGTGATGACCTAGATGATCTCAGGGGTCAATCTGTAATCTTGTTAGAACCTTGTTTCATTTTTCTTTTCTTTTTAAATGATATCTCTTTAATTTTTTTATCTTGAGTCTTGAACCTAGTCATATTTACTAGATTGAGTTTAATAACCAAGAAATGCATGTCAGCACGAACAACTGTCGAAAGTGATTTTTGATGAAGATAAAGTTTTAATTAATACCTTTGACATGATGACAGGGGATGTCTCTACTAACACTATCAGTTTCCCTTCCTGCTCTAAGACCACCTCCCTGCAAGGATGCCAATTCGGACAACTGTAGAAAGGCCTCCACAATGCAATTAGCAGTGTTCTTTGGCGCCCTCTACACGCTAGCTGTTGGAACTGGCGGCACAAAGCCGAACATCTCGACCATCGGTGCTGACCAATTTGATGATTTCCATCCTAAGGAGAAGGCTCATAAGCTATCCTTCTTCAATTGGTGGATGTTCAGCATCTTCTTTGGAACACTCTTTGCTAACACTGTACTTGTGTACATACAAGACAATGTAGGTTGGGCATTAGGGTATGGGCTTCCAACACTTGGGCTTTTGATATCGGTGGCTATATTCTTAGCTGGCACACCATATTATAGGCACAGGCTGCCAACAGGAAGCCCATTTACAAGGATGGCTAAGGTCATAGTGGCAGCCCTGCGGAAATCGAAGGTTTCAGTCCCTAGCGACCCTAAGGAACTCTATGAGCTCGACTTGGAAGAATATGCTAAGGGGGGGAAGTTCAGGATTGATTCCACACCAACCTTGAGGTTTGCATTAGTTGCAGTGCGTCTGCATTTTTTTCTCTTCCAGCAGTAGCTTAAATATAAGGGTACTCATTTATATAACTGGCCTGGCCTAGTGGTACTCTAAACTTGGGCAACATGTATGCAGGTTCCTCACTAAAGCTGCTGTGAAAACAGGTCGAACTGACCCATGGATGCTTTGCTCAGTTACTCAAGTAGAGGAGACTAAACAGATGTTGAGAATGATTCCGATACTGATTGCCACATTCGTCCCAAGCACGATGATTGCTCAGATAAATACTCTTTTTGTCAAGCAAGGCACTACTCTTGATAGAAACATTGGCAGCTTCAAAATCCCACCAGCAAGCTTAGTTGGATTTGTGACACTATCAATGCTTGTTTGTGTTGTGCTATATGACAGGTTCTTTGTTAGTATTGCTCGTAGATGGACAAAGAATCCCAGGGGGATCACTCTTCTTCAGAGAATGGGAATAGGCCTTGTTTTTCACATTATAATCATGATAGCTGCATCACTGATTGAAAGGCACAGATTAAGTGTGGCCAGAGAACATGGCTTGGTTGAGAATGGAGGTCAAATCCCTTTGACGATATTCATTTTGCTTCCTCAATTTGTGCTCATGGGAGTGGCTGATGCATTTTTAGAGGTGGCCAAGCTCGAGTTCTTCTATGACCAGGCACCTGAAAGCATGAAAAGTCTTGGCACTTCTTATTCAACAACCAGTCTTGGAATTGGAAACTTCCTTAGTAGTTTCCTTCTTTCCACAGTTTCTGATATCACCAAGAAGCATGGTCACCGAGGGTGGATTTTGAATAACCTAAATGCTTCTCACCTGGACTATTATTATGCCTTCTTCGCGATACTCAACTTCTTGAACTTCATTTTCTTCTTGATTGTGAATAGGTTGTATGTGTATAAGGCTGAAGTTTCAGATTCAATGGAAGTACTGGCTGAAGAATTGAAAGGGATGACATTGACGGAACCTAACCAAGTTTCTTCACATGAATGAGATGTGCAGAAGAAAATCTTATATAGAAATCAAAGCTTAAATCAGAGAATAGGTTTCAACTTTCAAGTTGATGACCATTGAATAGAAGCTACCTCACTCGATAGCCTACTTCGGAGTTGAATCAGTCGGGAGAAATGGTGGTTAGTACGTGTATGCTGCATTTTCTTCACCCTTCGAGGGAAAAAAAGCTGTCACATAAACGATATATTGAAAGAAAACGGCAGTTAATGTTGATAAACTTGAGAGTGTTTATCTTCAGCAACAACACAATTAAGAAAATCTCATCCCATAAAGGAATTGCATTTTGTGATATAACTTGTCTGGAAGTTAAAAGTTTCTTGGAAAGCACTGTGAAATTAAGAGCAATTTTGCAGAAATGTTAAGTGAAGTTAGTACTGAACTTCTCACACACAGCAGAAGTTTCTCTTGGTGCTTTGCTAACACAAGGCACAACTGGGTCGAATCGAAAAATGTGGTTACTATGAAAAGCCGAATTCAATGAGGAATTACAGAGAAAGTCTACCAGCTAAAATGTGAATTTATTCTCAAACATTTGAGAAGATCTTTGCTTTTCTCTCTCTCTCTCTAATTTCATAGCTCAGGTACAACAAATCAGGTTAAAATATGAAAAAACAAATGGGAAAAAATGTTGGGAAAAAAGGGAGAGAATATTTGCACCCTCCCTAATTATTAAAGTTTTTCTCCATCACACATGTACTAGCAGTTCCTGCGGCAAATTTTTTTAAAGAAACAAACTATCTCAAGCTCCAAGAAGATCTTGATATGGAATTTTAACTTAACCAAATCCAATTACAATGAGCTCCCTGGCATTTCCAATTTAAATTATCTGTTTTGGTTTCATGGCTAGAAGTCAATATTAGATTAAAGCATCAAAAACTGTAGCATCCTTTGCCTGAAATGTTCAAGAGATCAAAACCATCATTTTCTTTTATCTTCTCTTTGCTAATTGGAAAGCTTTTTTCAGGAAGTGATTTGCTGCTTTATCATTTCTGTGGCATAACACCCTTAGTATTGTGTTTGGATCTGCCCTATTCCATCTTCCTGTTGTTGGTGGCATTGGTAGATTGTGACCTGAACCCACAACTCCTATACCACTTGCTTCACAAGCCAGGATACTGAAATCTTCCATTAGTTTCTCTGTACTATCATCCATCAATGCTATCACCCCTTCAACAATCTCAGCCTCCTTTTCCACTGCCTCCTCATTCATCAATCCTTCACCACATGTGCAAAATGTGCGCTTTAAGTTGGCAAAGTCTTCCTCGATCATGGGATAATCAGATCGATAAAATACCCGGCTGCAGCCACCAGCAAGCAAAACCGTGAGAAAGGCCTCAAAAGAGGCCTTCATGACTTCTCTCATTGCCAAAGGTTGGGCCCGGTCAATTAGAATTGCTGTCAACAGAGAAAGGTTCTGTTTGATAATTCTCAATGCATGTCTGATCCTTGAATTTTCTACATCAGCAACATAGAGACTATCATAAAAAACAGAATTCGAGTCGAGGAATATCAGACGATAAGCAGCAACTTCTGATACATGTTGACAGGCAGTTTGAATGGAAGCAAGGGCTAGTTCAAAGTAGGAAGAGGAATTGATGCGATGCCTGCGATGATAACCACGGGATGGAGTGGTTCTTGGGGCAAGAGCAAGGTTCTTTTCTAGAGAGTGGAGGTGAGTGAGAAGATAGTGCAAAGTGTTGAGCCGTATGTAGAGTCTTTGTGTTCCGCGGCTTGTTGATGGCCGAGGATGGTGAGCATCACTTACACCAAATTGGTGCGTATCTTCTGTGTTGATAGAGCATGGAGCAGCTTTCTTCCACAGTTTAAGGAACTTCGAGTCGCGGTTGCACCTGGTTAGAGGAGGGAGTGTAGGGACATAGCTCTGTTTTGATCCTGCAAGCATATCAAAGAAAATAGCAGCTTAGTTGAAGCCAGATAAGCAATTAGAACGTAGTATATTTGTATTTTCGATAGCCTTCAGTGATGCATGTTCATCTCCTCTGACTGAAGAAAGGATAACTAAGATAGAATTACTATCCAGTCCTGCTCTTTTTTTTCTGAAAAGCCATGCATCTACTATAATATGCTGCAGAATAGAACATCCACCAAAGAACTTTTGCTGACTGTCAAATGTCCTGTAGTCATCAGTAAGTTGCTTGAACAAGTCCCTATTTCTTCCGAGCAATTACTTCCACAGATAAAAATCACTTCCAAAGATACAATTCCAAGCAGAAAAACGTATGAGAATATTAAGAATAAAGAAGGTGTTACTTTCTTACCACAAGCTGCTACCAGGTTGGTGTAATCTTTGAAGATATTATCAAAACCTTCTGCTAGATCATAAATCAGATCATCAGTAATTCCAACAGGAATTTCAAAGAAATCATTCACAGCTTCCTTGGCTATTTTCATCAACTCCGCAGCTGATGTCGCATATGGCTCGAGTTTGGACTTCGGATTCCATGTCTGTAACATTTATTGCAACATTTCATTCTCCAAAACCTTTTAATATATATATATATATATATATCTTATCCCAGATAAGCTTAAATGCTGTATTTCATTTCAGCAAACAAATTAAAGAAACTCACTTCAGAATCTTTGGCTCGGCTAAGACAATCTTTCGCTCTGTCCAACCTCTCTACGAACCATTGTTTCATAAGCTTCAATATGACCGAGTCAACTTCATATGGAATCATCTCTCGTACGATTGTTTTACCTCCATCTTCACAGTCTGCAGAGTCTTCAACCAACATTTGAACCAAGAACTTTTCAAGTTTTCCAGCACTCTGCAGTACTGCAACGGTCTCATTATTGAGGGTGGAAATCCCTGCAATATATTGCTTCAAAACTGCTCCATAGCACTGATGTAGCGTTACAGCAGCAACGCTAGCTACAATCGGGTTCCATTTCTTCAGAATGGGGCTAAAACTCTCCCTTTCTCTCAAGGCCAAATCCTTAACTTCTTTAGCTAACTGCAGGAGAGCCTCGCTTGCTTCATCTTTCACTTGCAGACTTGTGCTCTTATAACTTCCGGTTTCTATTATCTGCAATCGACAAACAAGAATGAACATGAGAGACATCGCTGTACAGAAACAGTAAATCTTGAAACTGATAATTAAGCAAAGAGGCGACAGAAGGAAATAGAAACCTTTGCAAATGCCTTCTTTACAGAAGCTCGAATGTAATGATCCACACGATCCCCAGATGAATCAACTATCTGTGTGTCTCCTTTATCTTTCCCAGCCCCTTCTGTGATAGTAACATCCTCGCCCAAAATTTTCGATGCTGATAATGCTAACGGCAAAAGATTCTCAATTAGGAAAACATCTCCCCTCTGGAAATAGTCATGGTAGTGAAGCAATCTCCTCTCTGCCCACCCTTGCATTGAAGCCAACATAGAAGACAAAAGCTTCACATACATAGCCTCTCGGTCTGGCTTCTTTGCATCATTAGCCACCTCCGTCGATAACATAGCATGGGTCGCATAAAGAAGATCCGGCTCTACTTGTGAAGTAAGAACGTATTGCTGGAAAAGCACCCAAGCAAAGCACAAATTGTGTATAGGTCTATTGATTCCTAGTGCAGACCATGTCTTCTTTATTAACTCAACAAGCTCGTCAACCTCATCAAGGACTAATGTCTCATCCCTGAAATCAAATATTGATTGAAGAAGAGAAATGTATATGTGAATGTTGAGTGGAAATCCATCAGCCCAATGGCATACATCGGTTGGGGTACCGTTGGCACTTCGCCAAGACAAGGAAACAACACTGTTGCATAAGGTTCTCATGGTGTCAGAATTTTTTCCTGTGTCAATAGGTTTGGTCTCGCTGGCATGGATAATTTCACGGAGACGCATAGCATAAGAATTTGATTTATCAAGCGGGATTGAAGGGTGCAGGAGGAGACCAGCCTCCAGGATCTTGAGCTGACGCCTTTGCCAGAGATGGTACTCTTGACTGTCATTAAATTCTGATGGTTTTAGGTGGCGGAGGAGCTCCAATGGAAGGATTATTGTCTCTGCTCGCCTGCCCATCTGTGAAGGTGAAGAGGACAACAAGTCATGAATTGATCATGAATTCAAAACGAAAATTATGATGCATCCAAAATCAAATTAATAAGAAAAAACGGAGCACAAAATCATAAAAAACAAACAAGAAAATAGTGTAAACCCATTCACGCATGCAGAAAATGTAATGACAATCTTGAACAAAAACAAGGCAAAAACAGATCAATTTACTCGCCTATTAAAATGTGTTGTGAATAATAAATTTCGAAATACATACAGTAGCAATACGTACTTGGCCAACAAGAGTCCTCATGAGCGTCTTCCTCAACCGATTATCACTATGCTCCGTCACTCTCATCTGCGCCCTCATTATCTCCGCAGATGTCAGCGGCCTCCGAGGCCTCCCTGTAACCGGAACCGTGGCAAACCCCAGGGCAGGACTTGTCCCTCCATGTTGTAGAGGACCGCTAGGTGACACTGGTGCCGTCCCGGCTCCGCTGCTTCCCACTGCGGACATCCTCCTTGTAGGGGACTTCTTCAGCATCTTCAGCCCCAGAGCTCGCTTTATCCGACTCGTTGGAGACATGACCACCACCGGGCCACCGCCCATCCGTGCAGTCGGTGAGCCTGTTCCTGCTGCTCCATCCCCATCATGATGTTGGTGATGGTGGTTGGAATAAAAGTTGATTGCATTGCGGCCTCCTCCGAAGCCAGGGGAGGAGCGGCAGGCGGTGAAGAAGACCTCATAGGCAGTCTCACGGATGTCATCCTTATTAAGACCTTTAAGGTCTCCAAAAGGCCAAGAGAGATCAGTGTCTGCGGGGTCAATGGAGATGGTGGTTAGGGTACCAGAGAAGGAATGACAGCGGCTATCTTTTTCCATCAAATATATTGGCAATGACGTCTGGGATATCCGTCAGGAGAAAGAAGGCAGAGAAAGGAGGAGGGCATTCTCCAAATAAAGAGAGAGAGAGATTGAGAAGATCAGGAGACATGCAGAAATATCGTAGTTGCATGAGAGTTTTGTGTGGTGGTTTTCGTTTGTTAAGACAGCGATTTTGTGCTAAGAGGGAGACGAAAAAACAGCTGATGGCTAAGGGAGAACCAAATTATTAATGTTGTGCGAGGAAAGCTAGGAAAGCTTATGGTGGTGAACAGGTGTGTCTTAGCAAATATTAGAAAATCCCTTCTCCTGTCTTTCTGCTTTGTAATAAACTTGCATGTCATTGTAATTTTTCTTTCCTCGACGCCTCATATTTTGTTCTGGCACAATTTTTATACATTCCTGTTTGACATGCTTTTTTTTTATATATAAAAAATCAGTTTTAAATTATTGTTTTATATTTAAATATTTTAATTATATATAGCATGCATGTAGCGCATAGCTTATAAGTACGTAGTATTTTCTAACCCTAATTTTACTTCTGTTTTCTTTTATACGTGTGTGTATGATCAGTTGGTTAAAACAAAACCTTCTGATCGTTGTAAAGTGTTTACAGGCAAGCAAGGAAGGGGTAAAGAGTCCTACATTGGCCAATTAGGGCACTTATTTCTGCCGTTCTTCAAGAATTACGTACAGAACTTGCTTCCAGCAGGACCCTTCAGTCAGGTTTTCATTTTGGATATTTGAATGTCTTCTTGATCCATTTGGAACTGAAAGACCTTTGATCATTTCGATCTGGTCTTATTTCTTACTACGGTTTTAAACTATAGATTACCCCAATATCCATTGAATTATTGCTTCTGAAAATTATATAATTCAGTTTCTTTTTTAATGCAGGGCCTGCATGTCCTCCAGGTTCATCATTAATTTTATTTTAGAAACCGTTTGGGAAGGCGGTTGCATCGTATTTCTAAAAAATTTAATTTTTTTTATTAAAATTTAATATGATTTGTATGTTTTGGATCGTTTTGATGTGTTGATGTCAAAAATTATTTTTAAAAAATAAAAAAAACATTATTTACATACATTTCGGCATGAAAAGTTATTTGAAAAGCAACCGCTACCACACTGTCAAACATAATCAAGGGTTTAAACTTGTCTCTTTACTCTGGTTGCTCTGGTTGCATGGCTTATTCGGCATGCATGGCCTTTTAGGGAAGGGCCCAGCCTGATTTGGAAAATACAGTTTTAAATGCGTATCTAAATAAAAAAATAATATAAATTATATTTAGAAATCTTATTTGATGGTTTAAGTTTTTATATTGAGATAATTTTTAACATGATATCATAATCTTAATAACCAAATAGTCACGAGTTTAAATCTCATCATCCATATTTATTTGATAAAAATTAAGCATAAGGTATTGTAAGCATATACAAGTTTCAATTTCAAAAAAATTTCACTCGAGTGATGTGTTAAAGAATAATATAAATTATATCTTAGTACTTCACATACTAGTTTAAGCTTTAAACTTTTAGATTGAGATGGTTCTTTGATAATACAGAAAAAATGTTGTGTGTCTAAAATCTATTTTAAAAAAATTAATTTTTTTAGTGTTTTTAAATTATTTTAATATAATAATATCAAAAATAAAAATAAAAAAAATATTATTTTAATATATTAAAAAAAAATTCACAATATAACTTTTAACACAGTTGTACAATAATACTAAAGGGTTCAGCGTGCCTGTGCCTTCGTTCAGTCATCCGGTCTCGTGCAAATGCTGTCGAATCCTCTGTTTGTGAGGGCACTCCCAATTTTCCTTGTTATAGAGATTGTTCTTAGGGTAGTCTATAGCTAGTAGACTTTGCCGTTCAAACTATCGGATAATATATAATATTGAAAAATTACTACTGGATTTACGGGTTTAATTTAACATAAAGTTGTAGCCAGAAATTAAGTAATAATAAAAATAATATTAACTATTGTTATCTAATATAAATTTAAATCAATACCGATTAATTTAGAATATTGAAATATTATATTTAATTAGGATGATATTCTTATCTGACTCGTCATATATAAAATATTATCTAATCCATAAAATTTTAATTTGTTGATATAAAAAATAAAAATATTTTGATGATTTTCAAGTAAATAATATTTTAAAAAAGATATCCTAGTTGTATCACTCATTAAATATCTATGCATTGTACATAACATATATTTTTTTAATTTGGTGAATCTATCTTTTGATTTATTATCAACTGTTTCTCGTATCTTTTTCATAATTATGCATTTATTTATTCTAAGAATTGTTTTCTTTTAAATTTTATGAATTCATCGTTTGTTTTATTATCCGCTTTTGATATTAATATTTTGAATTTTAAGTATTATATATCTATCTATCTACTATAATACTAAAATATGAATGAAAAAAATATTAATGTTTGTTTAGTATCTCAATGATTTTACTCAATGACAATAATAAAATATACTCCTTTGTATTGTATTAGTATTATGATTCAATTATATTTTTTATTTTTTAATTTTTTTATAATTTAAATTAAAAAATTAGTGTTTTAATTGTTTTGATGTTAAAAATAAATTTAAAAAAAATATTATTTTAATATATTTTTAAATAAAAATTATTCTTAAAAAAATCTTTACCGCTGTATCAACAGCCATAAGTTACTGCGTTTCGCACCTTTATAATCAAAATGGTAAACTGAAATCGCCGGCTGCCCCTTCTTCAAATCGTCACCTGTTTGTCCTCGAATTTGCTTACTGTACAGTTGTTTTTCCCCCCTCTATCTTCTTACTTCTCCCCGGACGACAAGGACATCATCCTTGGCTCGCCAAGCTGAGGCCAAAAGGCAGTGGTGGAAAAACTTTCTCAGAATCGTCAGAAGATACGACAACTTGCAGCCAAGATATGCACTGTCAGATTCCCCAAGACTGCCAGAGATCCACAAGTTCTCGCTGCTTCCTTGCGACTGGATTGACGACCACGTGGTCCATTGTGGGGCGTACAAAATGAAGGACAGGCACAGGCGCACCGCACAACTGCCTTTTTATTTTCTACAAAAGGAAAGGTTTCGAAACGTGGTTGTTTTTTTAATTAAAAAAACTAATTATAGCTTGGGTTTATAATAGTCAACTCTTAGTTTTGCAAAATATATATTTAATCCTTATATTTTAAATGTATTTATAACTTAACCCTTTTATCCATTTCATGCTCCTTTTCACTTCGTTCTATTTTTTTTTTATGTTCTAAGAGGTAGAAGAGGAAAAGAAAAAAAATCGATTATATGGAAATATTTGTGAGAAAAGAAGGAGTTTCTAAGAACAAAATACTTTTAATAAGAATGGCTAATGACTGCTCAATTAGTTTTTAATATTAAAAGGACTATTCAATTCGTTTTTAAGACCAGAGGGATGATTTAATTTGTTATTTTAGAAAATTATATAAAATGATATTACATCCTCCTGGAAGGAGAATATATTTTTGATAGTTATCTCTTGATTATATTGTTGAAATTATGTTAATTTTTTATTATATAAAATTACTTAGATCCGAAACAAAATATATAGTAATTGATATCCACTTATTTATGAATATAATTACGACACACTCTTCAAATGTAAACATATAGTTTTTAAAAAAATATTCATGATGTGCAAGATTGTGTATTTAATTAATACTGCGGATAAAATATTATTTATCTAAAATTTAATTATTTTTTATATAAAATTATATTTTAGTGTTTTTGAATTGTTTGATATATTGATTTTACAAAAAAATCTTAAAAATTTTAAAAAATATTTAAATAAAAAACAATTCAAACACGGCTTGCCTGGAAACATGCTTGAATTTACGAGACAAATTTTATAGTAATTTATGATGTATATTGACAGGATTCATTGTAATTGTCCTTTTCCTTTCCGTGTTAAGGTCTCTCGTGCTTCAAGGAACAACTTTCAGTGAAAAAAGACGTGTCCTCTCCATGTGAATAAATTCTTTTTAATATGTTAATATAAAAAATAATTTTAATATATTTTTTAAAAAAGGAACATTTTAATCAGCAAGGAGTTTGTTACCACGTACGTGAGCCAAGCCTAAAACGATGGGAAACTGAAAACTACGCTATCTTTTCAAATAAGGTTTTAAGGATTTGAAATTATGTATTTACAGCTGAAGACTTTTCAGTAACTGTATCGAAACGCAATAGTCGCTTATCCAGTTAACTCTTCTGCCACATTCATCGAAGGGGAGTGAGAGAGAGAGAGAGTGACCCTACTTTAGCCAGACTTATCTGCTTAGACGTCTCTGGCTTGAAGGCAGAGAAGCTTTTGAGAGTTGCGGTAGGTGGAACGTGAAGCTATACTAGCTTTCACGGGAAGGCCAATTGTTGGTTCAGAGTTCAGACCATACTCACACATCCTGATAACATTTTGCAGAGGTAATTAAGCACGATCACTCTTCTCTCATTACTGCTCTCTCCTTCTCTAGTGTATGCTTTGTGTGTGCGACTATAAGACTAGAGCAATATTACTGGCCATGAAAAAAAGACGAACTATGGGAACCAACGGTGGCTTTAGTTCTAATCCAAGCTTGGAGGAGATATATACTCATTGCTATATCAAGAGAGATAATGTAATCCAGCAAAATTTGCCATCACAGGTGAATGTTTACTTCTGATTTTGTATACATGGGAATATTTTGGGCAAATACTCTCTGTATCGTGGTTGTTCAATAAATAATCACAGTTTGTTATTTGATAAAATCTGTGTATGTTTATTTATTCACGAGTTGTACAGATATTATCAAGCTTCTTGAAATCTCTTCGATATCCTTTTCTTTCGAGACTTCAAAGATTTGTGAAAATGTAACCAATGCAGGAATAGAGTAACGTCAAAAATGAGAGTAGCAGTGGTTGGTGCTGGGATTAGTGGACTCGTTTCAGCTTATGTTCTTGCGAAAGCTGGAGTTGAGGTTGTGCTATACGAGAAAGAGGATTACTTAGGCGGCCATGCCAAGACTGTCAGCTTCGATGGTGTTGATTTAGACCTCGGCTTCATGGTCTTCAATCGGGTCAGTCACATCTTCTAATCTATTTTTCTTTCTTCTTTAAAACTCTCTCTCTCTCTCTCTGATCTCTCTTCCCCTTGTTGCTAAGGTATGGATTGATGAATGTTCTCGTGATTATCACGTTAAAAATGGAAATACATGAATCCAATCATTATTGGTACTTGTGTATATATATATATATATATTTTTTTTTTTTGAGGGGGGAGGGGGAATAAAAAACGAAAATTAGATACAGACAAATAGATACATATTTTCAATTGGAGAGGTTCTTTTCTGTGACTTCTACTTATAATTTATTTATTTCTATTATTTTTATCAATCATGTTAGGTATGGATTGATTAATATTCCAATAAGGTAGCCTCGTAAATATTTCGATTAGTTATTTTGTTCTTGATGGAAAGAATTCACTAGCATATATGAATTATTTGCTTATGGCTTAATTTTTTTACGTAAATACCTAGTTCACGACGTCAAAAAAAAATAAAAATAAATAGACAAGTTTAAGTGTCCATGACATTTTTTTGGGAGATGATTGGTCATTGCTTCATAAGAAGATACTGAAAAAAATAAGTAGAAAAGAACTTATTCAAGATAAACTTTCGAAACTGTTAATTAAAATTCATCCGAAAATTTAAATGGGTTTCCATAATTAATTTTGTTCACCAAATACGAATCCTGTTCGGTCAACTGGCACAAGTTGCCGGTGTCTGATTTTACTCTTGCATGTTTTGAAGGGAGTGATGGACATTAACCATATTGCATTGAAATATCAAATTCATGGCATTTGATGAATAGTCTAGATACAGGACATACCTTGAACTTTCCCTTGCCATTGTTGTTGTCTGCATAAAAGTTGATTGTTTGAACCTTCAAAAAGTTAATGTGCTTGGCTAAGCTTAAGGCTTGCACCATGTCTCCCAAGGTTTCGAGGGGAATGGGTAAAAGTGCCAAGGTGGACAAGAAATTCTGGATGGTTTGATAATTGAAGACAAAACTCAAGTGTACATGGATCGAATCATAATAGCATGGCAACTGTCCCGCCTAACATGCCAATTCAATTTTTATGTAAATTTATGAGGAGTCAACTACTGCCTGTTAAGCTGATGGATTTTAAGGATAAAACAGAGAGATGAGTAAGACTTTTGATCTTAAAACTAAGAAAACTAGTATGGACTTTAGATAGAGAAATCTAACAACGTTATGAGGTTGATAACATGGAGTAAAGAAAAATAAGCGAATAAAGCTGCAAGTAAAGTGAAAATAAAACATAAAGCTAAAATAAAATTAATAAGTTGAAAGACATGATTGGTATGAAGATGACTGTTACAAGCTCATTTTTATCTATTTATGGAGAAAATTAACTACACTGGTCTCTGGTTTATCTTGAATTGCTAGTGATCTACTGCTCTGGTTTCCAAATTGCCTGCAGATATTGTAAGAAAGCGTGCCCACCGTCTATAGCAATGGCTGATAGCTTTTACCAATTTTAGTGGTTTAGTGGTTCAAGTGTGAGCAAAAACTAGTTTACTCACATGCATCATACTTGATATTGTTTCTTAAAGTTACTATGTGGTCCTATGTAACCAAAGATTATTGATTTGGCCTGATAGCTTATGACAATTGTAGAACGTTTATTTTTTATGTAAGCAATGTAGTAGTTTTTGTTACACTCAATGAGTAGGGTTAATTGACTTGGAGAGTATCGGCATCATAAACAGGTAACATATCCAAATATGATGGAGTTCTTCGAGAGCCTTGGAATAGATATGGAGTTATCGGATATGTCATTCTCAGTGAGCTTAGACGAAGGCCAGGGTTGTGAATGGGGTAGCAGAAATGGGCTGTCAGGTTTGTTTGCACAGAAGAAGAATATGTTAAATCCGTACTTTTGGAAAATGCTTCGAGAAATTATCAAGTTTAAGGATGATGTGCTCAGGTGAGCCATTCTCTTTTCAGATAATTTGTACGATGTGCATTAGGACATTAAACTTATACCGCATGTGTTTCTTGTATTTTGGAGCTGAACATTAGCTGCTGACATCAAACTTACGCGGTGTTTTGTTAATAAGGATTTAGGATGTGCAGTAGCCATTCCATTTAATTAATTTTGCCTCACATGTTATTGTACCTTCAAGTTTTTCTTTCTAATGCAAACCTGACATTAGCAAAAGAAGCAATCAATTTGATTCTATGGTGCAAAAACATGCCCCATGGCCTTGAGTTCATCATTCAAGGCTTAGCTGAACATGCATTTGGCAGGAATCATGGCAAATACCTTCTAGGACTTATCTTTTAATCTTCTAGTGTTATTTGTTGTATGGGCATATAGGACGCAGGCAGTTTGTGGTTTCATGAGCTCTGACTTGAGAATTTGATTTTGTTCATGAACTAGCCTTTTAAGGCGCTAATTAACAACTCGCTGTAATTTTAATGTCTTCCGAATGGGAATGGCAACTAATTTTCTTTTCTTTTCTGCTGCAGTTATCTTGAGATGCTTGAGAACAATCCAGATGTTGATAGGAATGAGACCTTAGGGAAATTTGTCAAGTCACGAGGTTACTCTGAATTATTTCAGAAGGCTTATCTTGTGAGATCTCTAGAACATATATCCTGTCCTATTTTTTCAACCTTCTAATTAGGTTCTACTTTTGGTCGCCTTACTTACTTCATGACACCAATAACGTTGCATATTTTAGATTCCCGTATGTGGTTCTATATGGTCCTGCCCTTCAGAAGGAGTCATGAGCTTTTCAGCTTTCTCTGTACTTTCATTTTGCCGTAATCATCATTTACTTGAGGTAAGTGTTGTTTGTTTTCTGAAATAAGTAGAATGCATATACTCAACCAATACATGATGCTGATATGTGCACACATTGTTAAAGAGAATCGCTCATCTTTGCCATTTAGCCATTTCTATATGCAACATTGAACAAAGGTCCTTTGGCATTACATAAGCAAACCATCTGCTTTTGTCTGCTATTGGAGTTCTAGGCAAACAGATATATTAGATTTTTCATTGATTATGCCTTGGTACTCTGCAGGTCTTTGGTCGGCCTCAGTGGCTCACTGTCACACGGCGATCACATTCTTATGTCGACAAGGTGCTCACTTGTTGCTTTCACAGGACTACATCATATTTCTTTCTTAACATTATCTGAATAGTCGTTGTTTTAATTAATGTCTTTAGTTTTGAGCTGAAACGGCACTCTTCTTGTGTTTAATTTAGTTCAACGTGGTAAAACAATCAGGTCAGAGAAAAGCTGGAAAGTTGGGGTTGCCAGATAAGAACCGGTTGTGAGATACAGGCTGTTTCAACTACAGACGAAGGTAAGCTGTAACATTAATATACTAGGAAATTTGAGGCAGTAAATGCTGTATAACATAAGAGTTGACGATGATTATGTTTGAAGATGTGACGTGTTTTAAAATCAGAAGTTCATTGAAATCTACAACTTCTGCAAAAGCAAAGAAAAACTTGAATAAAGTTAATAAGAAAAAAGGAAAATAATCTACAGAAAATTTCTTGATGATTGATGAATAATACTTAGCTCGGGTAATTCTAATGGTAACATGAGAAGTATTTTAGCAGGTTGCGCAGTTCTCTGTAGAGATGGCTTGCTAGAAATGTACAGTGGGTGCATAATGGCTGTCCATGCCCCAGATGCTCTGGCATTATTAGGAAAGCAAGCGACATTTGATGAGACGAGAATACTTGGTGCTTTCCAATATATGTATAGGTAATTATTTTTATTTTCTTCCACTTTTCATTTATTTTTCTGCCGTAGCTGAACATCTTTGTAGGACTAAACATCATCAGCTTCAACTTTGGGCAATTAAGTACATTTGCACCACACTTTACAGGACAATTACTTATCAAGTTTGAGATACCACTTTCTGACAGTTGAAGGTTTGAACCAAATAAAAGAGAATTTTTTTTCCCTTCATTTATCAAATTGCCATAAATTTTTGAAGCTTAAAAATTTGCAGCATCCTTTCCAATGAACCTGTGCAAGAATTATAATGTCAGGACTATTTCTATCGGCAGTCCTTTGGTAGTCCTTCTTTTGAGAAGTTTAACAAAAACAAACTGTTGAAAAGTTGATGTAACTGTAAACTCGTTTAGTTCATTCGCTCAAGATTTGCAATCATTCTACTATTTCTATTGGCAGCGATATTTTCCTTCACCGTGATAAAAAGTTTATGCCCCAAAACTCAGCAGCATGGAGTGCATGGAATTTCTTAGGAAGTACTGACAATAAAGTCTGCCTGACATATTGGCTGAATGTGCTTCAGGTTTGTTTGTAATTGAGTCTCAGAATTTATCTGTCAACTTTCAAAAGAATAAGTAATAAGCCCAATATCCCTCTATCTAATTCTATTGTTTAAATATTGTATTTTTATGCAGAATATTGATGAAACAGGCCTACCTTTTCTTGTGACACTCAATCCAGATCATGCACCAGATCATACCTTGGTCAAGTGGTCAACTGGCCATCCTGTTCCATCTGTAGCTGCAACAAAAGCTTCGCTTGAGCTTGATCATATTCAAGGCAAGAGGAGAATTTGGTTTTGTGGAGCATACCAGGGTAAGTCTTTCGTTTGTAAAGAAGAAAGGACACTAGAATAGATACAATGTTTGCTTATTCTGATACATTTTTGGATGCTCTGTAGTTTTTTTTTTTTTTTTTTCCTTGCAAGCTGCATTCATAATGCCCACCATGATTTCATTTAGGGCAATCCAGATAAAAAAAAAAAAAGAGAGAGAGAGAGAAATTAAACACTGTTTGGGTATAATATAGACTGTTGAAGACTATGACAATTATTGACAACCTTAGATAATTTCGAAAATTCTTTAATCAACTACGAGAGGTTCTGCTAACATTAATTTTTTTACAAACTTCTCATGCCAGTTTCTTATTTGATGTGGGAAGATGAGCATATGTACTGCACTTTATTTTTTCATGTTTTTCAACACAAGCAGGGGACAAGTTCCTCTTTAAGTTTCCATGATAGTTCTTTTTTTTATTATTATTGTTATTGCTCAGCCTTCAGAGATATTGCCACTTTTCAGATTTTAGGTGCCTGGACTATTTTGATACTTGCTGATCAACAGAGCATTCCGTGTTGTATTTTCAGGTTATGGCTTCCATGAAGATGGACTAAAGGTAGGGATAGGTGCCTCTTAAGCTGCTTAATATTAGTAGAGACAACCTCTATTTTGACCCCTATGTTTGTAGTGAAAAGAAAATTCCTTTGTGTTCTATTTTTGGTCAGTTTCCACGTGTCTTTTTGCTGGGAAGCTATAAAATGTTTCTAGTTCTAGGGCACAAAGGAATCATGCACTGATAAGTTGTTCTCTTCTTTTCATGAACCCACTAAGCTCATTCATATCTTCTTTTCATGAACTCATGAAGTTGGTGTTCTGCCACTGACAAGTTAGATATAACATTTCTTTGTATTGGTTCCGATAAAAGAAAATGAAATTCTGTGTTTCTATTACACTTTGCAGTCAGGCATGGTTGCTGCACACGGTTTGCTTGGAAACAGCTGTGCCATTCTGAGCAATCCAAAACATATGGCACCTTCTATGTTAGAAACTGGGGCACGCCTTTTTGTTACTAGATTTCTTGGACATTATATCTCCACTGGCTGTTTAATGTGAGTTCACTTGCAAAAATAATTGCTATCCCTTTTTATTGTGTTTTCTTTCTGGCATTTTGATGTTACGAAATCAGGCATGCATAATGTGGGCTTTCTGCAGTTTTACCTCCTCTATTGTCTACCAATCTAACACCACTTTTCATTGCATAATCTCCTGTCGCAACATTGCTATCTTTGTCATTTGTCCAAATCTTTTAACTTTATTCTCATTTCTTCTATAAGCTTGTTTTTTTCGTCTTGAATCTTATTGATATTGACAGTCCATACTAGATTATCCTCTCTCTTTTTCAATCAATATATGGTGATTTGACAGTTTGCTGGAGGAAGGAGGCACAGTTTTCTCCTTTGAGGGAACTTCAAAAAAATGTTCACTGAAAACTGTTTTGAAGGTTCACAATCCCCAGTTTTACTGGAAGGTATGCACGCCATTGTAGTTCACTTCCAAGCAAGTCACATTCCACCTTGAGTTCAAAATAATCAAGAGGAAAAAACTGAACTGAATTGATATGCTACAAACAGAAGTTTTTTTTTTATTTAGAATAATTTAAAAGCCTAATTCAAAATTGTTACTGCAACTAATGTGCTCAAGAAATTTTTCTCAGATAATGACACAGGCTGATTTAGGCCTCGCAGATGCATATATCAATGGTGATTTTTCCTTTGTTAACAAAGATGAAGGCCTTCTAAACCTTTTCATGGTGAGATAACTGATCTAAGCTATCTCTTGTGGATTGAATTTCAAAGAACTTTCTTTACTAATTTGTATTGCAGATTCTCATTGTAAATAGAGATGCTAATAAATCTGCATCAAAACTGAACAAGAAAAGGTATGCTATGACTAGTAGCTCTGAAAATATGATATTACAAGAGATTGATATTCTTGTTACTTTGTTTCATGAAGTATTCTCACCCTGTTGGTTTCAGGGGCTGGTGGACACCATTATTATTCACAGCCGGTATTGCATCTGCAAAATTTTTCATTCAGCATATATCAAGGCAAAATACTCTTACTCAAGCTCGCAGAAATATCTCTCGTCATTATGACCTGGTATGAGATTGTTAAACTGGCACTGATTCAAAAAAATTCAGTTTTCCCAGTGGCCTTACATTATGTTTAAACATCTCTTTCTATGCCATGTTGAATTATTTTTATAATGTCCTTACTTGTATGCGTAATGGAAGGAAAAGAAAATAGACCACGGCTGCTAGCAAGCTTATGGAAAAACTATTTAATTTTTGAAATGAAGATGAGGGTGCCAAGATTTGAACACCAAACCATTTCATTAAGATGGTTTTAGTTCTATACCATATTAAATTGTCAGATCTAGCTAAAAATATAGCCTTTTAGGGTGTAGGTGGTGGGGACATCAGACCCATACTGCAGATTACACGAGTATATGGATGGAGACGACATAGAATGGTCTAGCCTGTCACTCTTTGGTTGGAAGACTTCTTTTTGCTCATTGTTCCGCATCAGTAGGCCTAACATTTCTTTCATTGTCATTCTCACTATGCCTTTAAGCCAATTCCTCAATTCATCAGTGTATTTTGGTGATATCTAAAAAGAAGAGGGAGAAAAGCTAATGAAAATATTCAAATAAAAAGAAAAGCTAATGAATAACTTCTAAGATTCTTTGTGATCTTATATATGTGAACATGCAATGCAATGGACTTGCCAAAGCATTCGTATTAAGCAGGATGTGTAACATGGAAGCATTGTCAAAAGTCTTAGTTTCTAAGATTCATTTTGAACCTTGTTGAAGGAACAAAGAGATAGTGCTGCTTTTACTCTCTAATAATATTCACGGTGTTACAGTTTCAAACTTCTAAATTAGTGACCTCGTTAGTTTTTTTCCCGTATCGTAGTATTGTGAGAGGTTGTTGATTTCATTATTTGTCCAGATAATTACTTCTGTTGTGGTCTTGGAACTTTTTTGTTGTCAAAAGTGTAATTATTTGTGATACTAGAAGCTCACATCCCTTTCTGGCTGCATCTTCAGAGTAATGAGCTTTTCGCACTGTTCTTGGATGAAACAATGACGTACTCCTGTGGAGTATTTAAGGTTGGAATCCCTGCCTATTTTTTATTTCATTTAAAATAATGCATGAAAAAAAATAATCTAATCCCTGGCATGATATGTTTATCTGATGATATGTTCATTTTTGTGTGTTTTGTTTAAAGACAGAAGACGAGGATTTGAAAGACGCTCAAATGAGAAAAATATCCCTTCTAATCGAAAAGGTGAGCCTATCACTTAGCTAATTTTTTACAATTTGACCGAGTTTGCTTGATACTCATGTCAACTTTTATGTTCTTACACCTGAACAATCTAGGCTAGAATCAGTAAAGATCATGAAATTCTTGAGATTGGTTGTGGCTGGGGAACCTTGGCCATTGAAGCTGTCCAACGAACTGGATGTAAATACACTGGCATCACTCTATCTGAAGAACAGCTAAAATATGCAGAAATGAAAGTGAAGGAAGCTGGCCTCCAGGTATGAACTGGAAATTTGAAGGACAATTGCAATTCTGATATCGCCCTGATTTTCCTGCTTTTTTCTATTCTTTGGCCAGTGGCCCTTTTGCCTTTTGCAGTTTTCACATGCATATGGATGTTAAAGCTTTCAAACATAATTAGAGATTGTATTATATAGCAAGTAAGCAAGGAAAAAGTTGGCAATGTCTCATTAAAAACAAATAAAAACCCAGTCATGGAGACAAGGTTTTCTAGAGTGGATTTCTTTTGCTTTGTACTGAAGCATAACATGGTTGTTTCTGAAATCAAGTAACTTGTTTTTAACATGAACCATGTTACCAGGACCGTATAGCATTTCACCTCTGCGACTATCGCCAATTGCCCAAGACCCACAAATACGACAGAATAATATCCTGGTGAGTTCTCTCACCGAAATATTACTTTCTGATCTTAGAATGTTGAACTAATACTATCACTTTAATGGCCCTCATCTTTCACTTGTCCAGTGAAATGATAGAAGCCGTCGGCCATGAATACATGGAAGAGTTTTTTGGCTGCTGCGAATCAGTATTAGCAGAAAATGGGCTTCTTGTCCTACAGGTAATGAAAATATTGGAATTTTTATATTTTTTTGCTTATTTCTTCCCCTTTGAATTGTAAGGTAATGGGAGCGATGGTAGAAGTTAGTGCTTAATTGTCAGGTTCTTTAGCAGTTTGGGCCATGCACATTATTCTACATTTTACTTAACACTGAGGGAGCTGACTGTTTCCAAACATTTTTTTGTAGTTCATATCAATACCAGAAGAAAGATATGATGAGTATAGGCAAAGCTCAGATTTTATTAAGGAATATATTTTTCCTGGTGGATGCTTGCCTTCATTAACAAGAATAACATCAGCCATGGCCACCTCATCGAGACTGTGGTAAGAGCCGTCAGTTTTAGCTGAATTTTACTGCTGATGCCATTGTTCTTTCTTCAAATTACTTTTCTGCACAATGAACTTAAGTTTGTGTTTGCACAGCGTGGAGCATGTGGAAAATATTGGAATTCATTACTATCAAACACTTAAATATTGGAGAAAGAATTTCCTGGAGAAGCAGAGGTAAAAGTCACTTCAGAATTTTTCAGATTATTTTGCAACTTCTGGTGTCAGCTTCACCATGTTCTGCCAGGAAGAAAGAACCTTCTAGTTTATGCCAAACTTTAGGTTTTTTATATGTTGATGGAAGACACAAGTTTTTTCATAATATTTATATGGCTTGATTAGGAGCCCTTTTTAACCTAATTTTTGCGTCTCCATCCATCATGGATATGCCTAGCCTACCACTTTTACGCCTTCAATTATCACTGATGAATCTTATACAAAATAAAATATATAATTATATATAGTATTAATTTAAAAACATGACGTGATATATGAACCATTTTAAGGAATATTTCTTACACTGTGTTGATCATATTACATTTTCGAATTGGCTGCTAGGCAGTAATCTTTAATTACAACAGAGTTAGCATGAATAATGCTTGACATGATCCTGATCCGTGTGCCAAAGAAAAGAAGATAGTTGGCTTTAAGAAATAATGAATTGCTTTTCCTATTTTCAGAAAATGAAAAATATTCTATGTGATTGTAATGTAAAAAATTCTTAGTTGCATTATTAGAGAATCCTTCAGACCAATAATTATTGAGAATCTGCTACAAGTCACATGCCATTCATTCTGGTAATTTAGTAGTTTAATTGATTTTCAGTATGATGAATAGATTCCCTTACAGACACGTTCATGTAGTAGGATGCATCTAAAGTTTGTGCAGAATCAAAATTAGCGTTTGCTCGCCACTACCTGTTTGATCAGACTATTGCATTTGCAATAATTCTCACCAGAAGTTTCTGAAATCTATATCGTTCGTTCTGTTTATTTTCATCTCCTTTTTTTCCCACTGATAATCTCAGTGGCTGGTTGTAGAATAACTATAATTTTTAGAATTAAACAGGCTATTTATGCTGGTGCATTGATTTTCTCTGTAGAAAAATTCTTGCCCTGGGATTCAATGAGAAGTTCATCCGAACATGGGAGTATTATTTTGACTATTGTGCAGCTGGTTTCAAGACACATACACTTGGAAATTACCAGGTAAATCTCAAGATTGCAATATTGTTATTCAAAGCTATAATATGATTTTTGTAAATATCAATCAACTTCTCATTAAACTTCTTTGGAACATGCCTATCAACATACAGAAAAATGGATGTTTGTTCTAAAATCATGGAGACAAATCAAAATATATGCTTAGCTTGTATTAGAAAATTCGAGTGTGATCAGTAAAAACTCGGTAATATTTATGACGTGACTACTCGCAGAATATATAGTTGATAGTAGCTACGTGCTGATGATGTGTTTATGTCATGATTTGTTTAATCCGAAACTACATATGGCTCTATTAAAATTCTGTCCCTTCAGCTTACAAGCGAAGAAAATTTGATTTCCTCTGTAATGTAGGTTGTATTTTCACGTCCTGGCAATGTTGTTGCACTAAGCAATCCATACAAAAGTTTCCCTTCAGCGTATTGATTCTTTTCTGTGAAGGAAGATAGCACCATCACACTGAAGCCAGTCCAAGTATTGATTTCTTCGTTCTCCTGTTTTTCTTTATTTAGTTAACTTCGATCATTTGTTGTCAGAGAGCTAAAAGTACATTATTTGCTGCTAATTGAATCTTGCAGCCAAATTCAAAGATCTCCCTTGAAAGTAAGTTCTACAGTTGCTCCATTTACTTCATTTTTTAATAATAATGCCATTCAGGATGATGGGTTCTATCCTTGCCAAATACATTTCAACAGGCTAGCTTGTCTTGACAACTAGCA
The DNA here is from genome assembly GCF_000002775.5 of Populus trichocarpa. Taxonomy (NCBI): domain Eukaryota; kingdom Viridiplantae; phylum Streptophyta; class Magnoliopsida; order Malpighiales; family Salicaceae; genus Populus; species Populus trichocarpa. Next base: position 11,793,568 of record NC_037292.2, read on the forward strand.
GAATTACTGTTCAGGATATATGATGATTAATGCATGATTGCTGATTGGTGCTGGCCTGCAACATCACGCAATTTCTCATCTATTAATTATGAATCCTAGTGACTGAAGAATTTTTGTTATTATTTTGAGATTGAGGTTTATTTTGAAGTGTAGTTGCGGTTGTTTTTCATTCCGAAATGCATCAAAATAATATTTTTTTATTTTTTAAAAATTATTTTTGAGATCATTGCATCAAAACGATCCAAAAAATAAAAAAAAAATTAATTTTTAGCAAAAACAAATTAAATTTTTTAAAAACGCGAGTTGGCCGGCGTTTCCAAACGTTTTCTGAATATAAATATAAAAATTTGATAAAACCCTTTAATGTTCAAAATATAACATTGTTTTTCTGTTCTAAAAAATTTCATGTTCATACCAAAATACCATTATCAGATTCAATTTACAATCAATGGATCCTCTAGCTCATAGTGGCCAGGGACCATCATGCAAAAAAAAATGTAATAGTTAGGAAGTCTTTTCCAGCGCACCATGAGAATCTGGAGAAAACATTTCTTGGAGAACAAGAGGTAAAGAGCAATTGCATAAATTTTCAGTTCTTCGCAAACTATGGTGGGAGGATTTTCTTTTTTGTGTTTCTGATCATCAACTAGAGATAATTTTTCTTGTTGGGAAGAGCATCTCAACAAACAAAAATGGCAGCCAAATGATCCGCCACACGAAAATGTAACAGAAGGGTCATTAACAATGGTGATGATCCAGACTAGAGTCATAGAAGCTTGTTTCAAAACACGAGGGATATAATGGAAAATTAAGACATTACAACTAAGAGATTGGGGCACTGGTTTCGCATCATTGTGATAAAAAATTCAAGACAATCATGAGTTGTAAAATTGCAGGAAGACGTGGTTTCAAATTCACGGCACGGAGAATTCGGATTCTGTATGAAATGGAAAGTAAACTGCTTTCTCATAAGACAGGAAAACATGGTATTTACTTTCTAGGAACACAAACCACTAGGTATCTATGAAGATTTTGTCCATCCACAATAAAATATTGGACATCAAGGCTGGAAACGCAAGCACAAAGGGTAGCAAAAAAAAAAAAAAAAAAGAGGGCAATGACCATGTTCTTAATGTCCTCGCACTTTACAGAATCACTAACCCACCGTTTTGCTATCACTTCAGCACATTCAACTCGAAATGTACATGTTGCTAATAGTTGAGCTGTAAAACTTAAGGGGCACAGCATCCAACCCGCTACGTATTAGCAAATATAGTGTAAATCATGCGCCATGCCCAATTAGAAACGCCTGACCAACATTTTTCTAACCAACCGATAGACAGACGCAATACAGCTCAGAAAAGGCAGACTCAAAGGGGAGTATCCAGCCCCATAATACAAATTTTGGAATCAAACAGGGAATTTTCCACCTAATTATAAAACAGACAGGGACATCCAACCATTGGAGAAGAAAATCATGGGTCGTGGCAACTCTTGAATGAGAGATTAAAACATCACAAGACTCGTTATCAGTAGTAGAAAAATGCATTAAATTAGACAAGCAACACCATTTGCATATTTATCCTGTATCCCACAAAAGATAAGTTGACATAAAATGTAATTACGCCATCAACGACATTCCAAGATCAACTAAAGTTTTCGATTGATAACTTATCTGGTGCTCTAAGCAATTGGAATGACACATTATCTAGTCCAGCGCATAACTATGTGGCCTAAACAATTAGGTAATAGGAACTTGCCATGTAACACAGCTAACTAATTAAGTCAACATACCGCAAGCTCCCTGTCTAACAAATCCATCAGTCCACAAGAAACCAGAATGATTGAGAAATTTACGACTTCAAATGCCAAGAATCTGCAAAAAAAACATGTGGCAGTGTTGGCATTGCTAGCCGGAAAAGCTTTTCTTGGGTTAATCACAAATCCAACTGACAAGTCCTCTTCACACTTCCATGCTGAACAAACCCCCACTAGGAAGCTCGGGTTCAGCCATGAGTGGACCCTTTGACCTCACCTTAGAACTCGAGCATCTCCTCCTGTACAACACAAGGGCAAATACAGGGGGGAAATGATTATGTCATCTTCAAAGTGTCAACTACCACTACGACTAACGCTATCCATTTACGAAGCTATCCATTTACGAAGTGCTTATAGCTCCACTGCTATCAGTTAAAAACTCTCAATTCAATCTCTGTAAGCCTACTTGTCAAGTTAAAGCAAGCATATCAAGTTCTAGAATTCGCTTCTAGCATCTTGTTCCCAGTCAAAAACAGATCAAAAGGTGCCCAATATTAAAGACACAATAAAATAATACAGCTGAAACCAAACAACACACAGATATTATATGCGCAGTAGATTAAACACTAGGATAGAGAGCCGAAAAGTTGCAGAGCAGCTAGCAGATGATTGTAAGCACGCTGAATTAAGAACTACACTCAATAAGCAAACATTAAATAAGAAGGGCATCTAGCACGCCTTGAACTAATTATTAAAGACTAGCAAAACAGATAGTGCAAACTACTGGGATTTAAGCAACCCAACCATTCCCAAAGTGCATCATCCAATTTGAGCCACTCCCCTGGTGCTGGGAGCAAGAAATCTTCAGAGAACCTCATGAGAACAGCTGGACATGCTTGCTCACAAACAGAGATGAAGACCTGGTAGGCAGCTAAGGTGTTCACAATCACTGTTGTTGGGCTTGTCGGGCCTGAGAACCACCATAACCGCCACCATAACCACCAGGACCATTTGCTTGAGGACCCCCATAATTTCCAGAAGTTTGTGGTTGCTCTGATCTCCATGATGCATTTCCATACCCAGAATTTCCATTTGCATCACCATATCCACTCCCCATGTAGCCGCCGCCGCTACCCTGTAGTTCTGCCCCGCCAGGACCACCAGCATTACTGTTTGAAGTGCCCCCAGAACGTCCTCCAACAGCACCATACCCAACTGGATTCACATAAGATCCATCATTTCCACCATAACTACCGTACCCATAACCTTGACTCCCATACCCAGTGGCCCCACCAGGAGATTGACCAGCAGACGCTGAACCAGGACCACTGCCAGCACTAGCATTTGAAGCACCCCAAGAAGCAGCACTCCCATAACCCATAGCACCATAGCCAGATGAACCTTGACTGTTCCATGAACTTCTGGGTGCCCCAGGAGGACCGCTTGCATAGCCAGGATTTGGAACATTAGGATTCCCATAGACCGCACCCGCAGGTCCCCCATAACCAGCACCAGCTCCAGTATAGCTGCTATAGCCACCATAACCAACACCATTACTGGCAGGACCATATCCATATCCAGCTGCATTATAGCCAGATGACCCATAAGGAGGAAAACCACCTCCAGTGCCTTGAGGCTGCATGTACCTACTTGAATCCATTCGACCATCATATGAGTTTGTGTTGCCACCAGATGCACCGTAGCTCTGGTAACTGCCACCCATAGAGCGGCCACCCCCACCAGGATTGGCCTCTTTAGGAAGAGCTCGTTTTACTTCAACTTGCTTACCATTCAAATCGTGGAATGTTCTCTGTAACACCCGGTCAACTGCATCTTCAGAATCAAAGGAAATAAAACCAAATCCACGAGGTCGCTGGGTGCTCTGGTCGTACATTATTACTACATCAGTTACAAGGCCAAAGGCTTCAAAATACTGGCGAAACCCATCGTCAGTTAGAGTAGGAGGCAATCCTCCAACAAATATCTTTTTGGTCCGAATATTTCCACCACTGCTGGTGTTTCTAGCAGGATTCAAGTTTCCAGCCCTGGCATTCGTTTGCTGCTCCTCTCTTGATAATGCCCTCTTTGCCTCAACCTGATAACCAAAGCAACTGGTTGGAAGGCAGGAATACAAATTGAAAGCAGGAAACTCGTTCATCATGCAGAATTCCCAAGATATGTTATCTGATTACAGTCCTCTAAAACTTGTATAAGTAAATTCTTCATGTATGACAAGCCTAGTAATCACTAAAGAAATAAACAACTCTCACAAAGGTGTAGTCTATATGCATAAACTCATGTTATAAGACAAATTGATTTGTCAAAGAGCCAATCTTTAAGGATACTTGGGTTGGTGTCACAATCTCGACATCAACATAAGGTCACAATCTCAACACAAAACTGTTCACATAAATCAGTATACCTGGTGCGCTAGCTTGTCAAATCCTGGTACAGTGTAATACAAAAATAAAATTTGAACCCCACTAAATAAAGATGAATAGCTTCTTTGACAAACCTCTATAGTTGAGCAATTAGAAACAAGTAACCACAAGCACAAATAACACCACTTCAAACAATCTGTACTCACTGAAAAGCTACCTAATAACAAGAAGCTGTAGTAATATATTGATTTATTCAGTGAATTAGCTAAATATGTGCAATTTTGATTTGCATGTCCTATTCAACAGCATTAAAAGGCACATACCCACCCCGTGGAATACCACTGCAATATATCACATGGACTCACTACCAGTGCCTGAACTGCAGAGGAGTCTGGAGGTTTAACTCGCCTGAAAAAAAATTATCATGCGAGAACACCAATCCAGAGATGGGATCATGTATGGAAATAGGCTTATTGTCGTTGATTAACATTTCTATAATTTATCATAAGACACATCAAGCTCTACTGCATTAAAAGGCACATAAAACTAGTGCAAATTCGATAAGTGAAACTGATTCAAAGAAGACACAGTGTGTTCAAAAACCAAAAGGGCCTTTCTATAGCTTCCAATTCAACAATTCACGGGAGTCGGTTTCTCTGTTTCTTGTCACACGGAATACAACCTTAGAGGCGGAATCGTTATAAGATGATCTCCGCAGCTGTTTTTTTTATTTTCTATTTCCTTTAATTGACTCAATTGAGCAACTCAAAAGCAGCCAGTGTATCAAAAACCCATTCGCAGATACAACTAAATTAATTCAAAATCAATCTGAAACCAACGGCCAGTAACACCGTACCCAATAAAATTGTTACCATAAACCAGGAGCTTAAGAACCCTAATATCACACTCCAAAATTGCAATAACTATATCTCAATACAACCAAGAACCAGATAAAATCAAACCCGAGAAGAAAGAAAAAACATTGCCGAAAAAGCACAAAAAAAGCCTTAAAGAGTAAACAATAATAAAGAATAAAAGCTTTAACTCACCGTTCTACCATCAATAGTGTGCGTATCTTGAAGAACCCTATCGAGAACGGAAGGGTCTGCAAAAACGACAAAGCCAAAGCCTCTAGGCCTACCAGTGGTCTTATCTTTCATAACGACAGTCTGCAAAACGTCGCCGTATTGCGTAAAATATTCCCCGAGCTTCTCCTCTGACGTCTCCCATGAAATCCCTCCAATAAATAGCTTTCCCTGATCTGAATCCATTGCCTGCACTATTATTTAGATATGTAGATATAGCTATAGATGAGCCCCTCCCCCTCCCTCCCTCCCTCTCTCTCTCTCTCTCTCTCTCTGAACTAGGGTTTTTTCGGATTTTTAATTTTGGAGGGCTCTGAGCATTTTTGGTGAAATTATTTTTTTTTTGAGGGTTTGGTTATGGTGGCGACTTTTTGAGGGAGAAGTTTTATGGTTATAGGGAGAGGGGGCTGGGGAGAGGGAGGGAAGTATGATAATGTGAGGTTATGCGATTTGGAGGGTCCAGATTTGTTTTCATTCGTATGGACGGTTGTGACTTGGTGTGGTGGTTTGTTTTTGTTTTGGACGTGTAACCTTGTCGTTTTTTGCAATTTAATACATCATGTTACCACTCGTTGCTGCGGGCCATTAGGAGAACCTCTACAAAACTATATTTACGAGTAAATTTTAAATTTTTAAATACAATTGAGTCTCGAAAATACAAATTAATAAATTCTAGCAATAAAATATTTGAGCTCATCGGAATAAGGACCAAATAAAATAAAATTAGATAAATAAAATAAATAAATAAATAGGTTATGAAAATAATGGATGTAATTTTCTTTAAAAAAAAAACAAATCCCAGGATAAAGACAAATATAAATTATAAGAAAGAATGCATGTAACAAGTACTATTAATTCACAAAATTAGTGTTGATATAGGGTTTTCATGGTTTCAATTATAATTCTCGAATTTTAGTTATAAGTTCAACAAAAAAAAAATTACAAATAAGGGAAACTTCTAAAATTAAAATAAGAGTTTCAAGGCTTTTATAGTTTTATTTATTATTATTTTTATTATTAACGTGGATGTCCGGGCTACTTTGCGCGCACCTCGACTAACCCTACGAACTCTGAAGTTAACGATCATGTAAACCTTTAGTGGTCATCATATTAGCAACCACATGACTCGAACTTAAGACCACAAGGGGAGCAAACCCCTTGATCTCAAGATCTTACCACTGGACCAACTATTATATAGTTACTTTTATAATTTTATATTTTCTTTAGAAAATGTGAGTTTGAGTCTAATTTTGGAATAATAGGATTTTGATATTTTTCAAATTCAATTATAGAATTGAGCAGGTAAATGATAGATTTTAGCGGCTATTTTTTAATTGAACAAAGTAAGAACAAGTCCAGAATTTAAATGATAATTAAAGCATGCAGAAAAAATCTGAATCATGTAAAGTGAAAACATGATTTTGGTGTTTTTTAGACGTTAATCCAGGCCAAAGAAAGAACATGTAAGGTGAAAAATAGGATATTCATATTCTTTTTAGATGTTATTATGAAACTAATTATCTAAGTCTAGACAGAATAAGGAGAAATTCAAAATTTAAATTAGGTTTTTGAGATGTCTAGTAGAAGAGTGAGCACCCAACAATAATGTGATAGAGGGAAAATGGTTATGTTTGGGGTATTGTTGTCAAGTTTATTTTGAGTCATTAAAAATGAAAATTTTATCTCAACCCGGTGATACTAGTTTTTACTCGATTTGAATGGATAAATAATTTTTAATCTAATTACATTTGGGTAAAACTTGAAAGCAAAATATAGAATTTTAGGTTAAATATTATTAACAAAACACTAAATGGTAGGGCTAAATCATTTTAGCCATGCCAACAAAATATTATTTATTGAAATAGTATTTCGTGTTTTTTTTTCTAGTTTTACAATTCAAAAATTTAAATTTTTTTTCAATTTTATCCTTTAATATTAGGTTGTTTTAAGAATTATGATTCATAATTTTTTTTTATGTTAGATTATATATTGATCTCATGTATTTTTTTTCTTGATTTCAACCTTTAATATTAGATAATTAAAAGTGAGGCTTCGTAATCATTTTAATTTATTTTTTATAAATTTATTTTAATTTCATTATCTAAATCTAATGCTTGAATAATTTTTTTATATTAAAAAAATAATTGATTCGATGCATTCCAAGCTACTCAAACCTCGACCCAAAATACATTAATAATTTGAATATATATATATATATATATATATATAACCAATCACCACTTTGTCCTTCCAATTGACACTTCGTTTCCTATGACTTGTCTCACTCTCTTCTGTAGCCTACAGCAGACCCACCGACGGCAACTAAGCAGCAACAATTTTTTCTAGTTTTGATGTAAAATTGTTGATTAAGGCCTCAGTTCAAGCTTGTTATTAAAAACAAAACTAAAAGGAATACTACTGGTTTAACTATTGATTTATTAGGGTTTAACAATGCTTTGAATCAGGATCGTCTTTGTCTTGGGTTAAAAGATGTTTTTGTCTTTTCATTTTGTTTTTTTTTCTTTTGTAATTATAGAGTTTAAACAAGGGAATTTTAGTATTTTTTATATAAATAAAATATTATTTAATCTAACGATTTAGATTAAATAATATTTTAGTACAACTCCGTGTAACGGCCAAACTCCAACTTACACAACAACATTTAATTCTCACTGCGTCGTCTCCATTCATGGACGACATATATGGCAAAAATATGTTAGGTTTTGCACCGATGATCTTTTTTTTTCTTTTGTTTTTCTTCTCTTCTCCTCAATTCCATAGCCAACATCTACATGTTTTCGAAACAGCCCTCTGATTTATTTGTCTTTTAGATCTGGTTTATATATATGTATATTTTTTATTTTAGATTATCCATACAATTGAATTTTTCTTCCAATTCAATCCCCCTTTGATTTTTTCGTCTTTCAGATTTAGTCACTATTCTTTTGATTTTGATTTTTTTAATTATTCTCTTAATTAAATTATTTTTTCAATTACTTCCCTCAATATTTTAATTCATTTTATTTCATGCTAAATCTGGTCCATATTTTTTTATTACTATTTATTTTTGTTTTAATTCTTTTATATCGAAACTTTATTTTTTTATTTTATCCCTCAGTATTTTATTGATCGGGATTTTGTTAACTCTTTTAGTCATGGGTTTGAAAGAATGGACTGGGTTAACTTAGTTTTTTTTTTTCAAGTCCTTTATTATGATTTTTGCTGATACCATCTTTATATGGGTCATCACGATCTCATGTGTCAAACCACAAGTTTCACTTGTTAACTCAACTTTCATCAAGACAATATTTTTTTTTAATTTATATGTTGTTGTTGTTGTTTTTTTTTAATTATATCATCAAATTAATTAATGTTTAACCTAATCATCAAATTTTTCTCACTTCTTTGAAAATATAACCATTTTCTAAACTTTTTTTTATTAGAAAAAATTTGACAGAACTCGCGGTGTCACGCGAACCGGCAATCCAATTTGCTTCTAATTTATATAGTTGTTGGGTTATGAATACTTAAAACTTAATTAAAAATCTATACCCGTTGGTTTATGAGTCAAGTACGTAGATAATAATTTTAGATTTATATATATATATATATCAAATCCTATCTATATTGTCTTTCCTACAAATTACTACCTTATAGGATCAATCCACACGTCTTCAAATTGACTCAAAAGTTAGATTTTTTTTTCATTTTTCAGTCAAAATAAATTTTTATTTATATATTTCACTTTGATAATTGATGTGAGTTTGACTAAATTGACAGACGGTTCAATTATAAATTTCTTATCTAGGTTATAGTTTATGAATTTCTAAGCCAACCCATCAAAATAAATTGGGTTTAATAAATGCTACTATAGGTACTTCATGTAAAGAATTGCAGAAAGTGGAATAACGGGACAAGATTGAAAAGTTTAAATCTTGAAGGTTAATATATAAATTTAACTATTGATTGAAGATGTAAAAGTTGGAAAAATAATATGAACAACTCTACTAGCTAATTTTTTTTTTCTTGGGACTTGATAATCTTAGTAGTTATAGTGATTAATGAATGAGTTTTACCATAAATCACTAAATTAATCACACAAAGACTTAATTAATTAATAATAATAATAATAAATAAAAAGGTATTTTTCTGCTTGAAAATATATTAAAATTAATTTTTTAATTTTTTAAAATTAATTTTTTATATTAGCAAATAAAAATATAAAAATATTAATTTAAAATAAAAGAAATCAAAATAAAAAAAAAAAGAAAGAAAAAAAAAAGGAAAGAAAGATGGTTGTACCGCGCGCTAGGCGAAGACAAAAGTAGTTTCATCGCTTTCATCTGTTCCTTGCCTCAGGCTCTCCTTAAATATTGTTAATGGTAAAGCCATGCAAACATCCAAACTATATAGTAATACATCTAGCTGTAATAGTTAGGAATTAAAAGTTTTTTTTTTTAATAATCGTTTGAATTTTGTAATGGTTAACTAGAAATTTATTTTATTATTAATTTTAAAGTTTGTAAAGATTAGTTAAGGTATATATAGCGGGATATATCAATTAAATAATAATAATAATAAAAATTGGTAAAGCCATACAGTTCACGCGCCCATGGTCCACCTAGTCCCGACCCACCACCACCACTTCTAAACTACAATCATTGAAGGCCAACGTTCCTATTTTCAAAACCCGTTGGAGCACGAAATGGTTTACAAATCCACTTGACAGCCTCCTTCTCCTTCTCCTTCTCTCTCTTTACTTTTAGCCAATTTCCATCTCACCATTAACAACATCGTCGAATCCTTTGAGGTTTCTCTCAAACTGATGGGATGCTTTCTTGGCTGTTTCTGCTTGTCTTCTAGGAGAAAGCGTAGAAAACCGGCTTCTAGAGACCAAGTATGCTTTCTTCTTTTCAATTTTCTTTTCTTTAATTACCGTTTTTTTTTTAACATTAAAACATATTACCATCTTTTTATTTTTGATGTAGCAGAAACTTGGTAGGTATGAACCTCTAGATTCTGTTTCTACAGATTTTGGCACAGCAGGGAATTCCATAACCTCTAAGGCTGAACTCAGGTCCCTCATTAATTCATCAGTCCCTGTAACTCAATTTTTCCCATATTCTCCAATCATTTAATTTTCTGTTGTATTTTTCAGTGCTTTGGGTCTCTCTTTTTGTATTTATTTTGTGCTCGGTCAAGATTGGTTTCTTTGGTGAGTGTGTGTTTTTTTTTTTTTTTTTGACAGCAAAAGACCTAAGGAGTCATTGAACTATAAGGTTAGAAAGAAGGTGAGCTTCAATTTGAATGTCAAGACTTATGAGCCAATTCCAAAAGAGGAGTGCAGAAATGATTACTGGGAAAGTGATGAGGAAGAGACTGACAAAGTTGCAGCAAAAGAAAGGCAATCTTCTTCTATATCTGAAGGGGATTCATCCGCGTTCAAAATGGCATCTTATCCATCAAATTATAGATATAGAAACTGCGTTGACAGTTATGATGAAGAGTATGAAATACCACGTGAAGAAAGTGATTTGGATGATGAAGAAGAAGAATTCGACGAAGAAGATGAGGATGATGATAACAATGGCTGCGATATAGATGAATTGAGAGTAAATCAAAAGGAGTTATTTGGACAATTCAGCTCCTTATCTGTGAGCTCACAGAAAAGAAATTCTTCGACAAAGTTGGGAGACGAGGGGACAACTGAAAATCTAAAGCCCCTCGGTGATTCAAATGAGGGAGGATTGAGATCGCGCCAATATGTTCATTCTGTGCTGAAACCAGTGGAAAATCTCAGTCAATGGAAAGCAGTGAAGGCAAAGGGAACACAACCACCAAAGCAACAGAGGAAAGAAAATGTAGCATCTGAGCAACACCCACCCCTTAGTTCACTCTCGAATATCAGTCACTCCACAGCTCTCATGCAAGAAATTGCAGTTGATGCTAGCCTCTCAAACTGGGTAGTTCCTCCTGATTCTTACCAGAAGAAAACTGCATCCAATGATGTTGAGACCAATCCATCAAAGAAAAGCTTGTTTGACAGTACATATCCATGGAGAAATAAAGAAGATACGCACATTTCAGACATTGCCACCTCGGAGACCTGCTAAGAAAATTCCATTTTTTTTACTCTTCAAGGTAGTGATAAATTCAAAAAAAAGAAAAAAAAGAAAAAAGAAAAACACATGGATCCAAGCTAGAGACCAATTTCCTGGAAATCTACCTCAGGCGAGAAAGCAGAAGAGGTTGTTCTCATGAGGTTGGGATGAATCTGTCCATGGAAACGCAGCAGGGGGGTTGCTCTTGTTATTTTCTGTAGCCTATACTGGGCAAGTGTTGGAACAATTTGGGATGATGTGATCGTGTCTCTGTTTCTGATTTTTGATCCACTTCTTGGTGTTGTTTTGAGTGTAAAGAAGGTGAGCTTTAACTGTCTTGTTCCTCGACATCATTATTTTATTTTCCTCTTTTTTTCAGTTTACTGTTTGTCTTAGAATCAGTACTAGCTGAACAGCTCAATTTCAAATATCACCATTCTCAGTTTCTCACTTTCACAATCATTAAAGTATATCAGAGTCTGGAGGATTACCTTCCAAGTCAATCCATAGACATACAGAGGTCAGGGAGGCACATGTCAAATACTTTCCAGTGTTGTTTGTAGTAGAAGACAAAAAGTGGTGGTCTGTAATGGTTCTTACGATGAAACATGTCTTCCAATACTGGCAAAATGGACAAACATGTCTTTCAAGAACTGTTCAAGTCGAGGATAATCCTATATTAATCTACAAGATCCCAATGTTTCGGTTTGCGCAAACAATTCTATATCAAGAATTAATCTTGACGAGTTCTGCCGAACTTGTTGTTAGTTCGTGTTGTACATATATTTTTAAAAGTTTTTTTAATTAAATATATATTAAAATAATTATTTGTTTTATTTTTAACATGAATTTATAAAACATCCCATGTGTGTTATTTTGTGATAGCTTTTGTTTTTCTTTCTAAACAACAAAAAGAAAAAAAAATCTCAAAACCAAATAACTTCTGTTTTTTGCACCAAGTCCCACAAACAATTGCTTTTCAAACCTTATTTTAATAGAAATTAAAATAACATATGTATCTATTTTTTTTTATTTTGCATACAAAAATTTATCTCACAACAATTTTAATTAAAAATATATTTTTAAAAAATATCACAATTAAAAGTGTTTTTTTTAAACTTATATTTTTAAAATATAACTACAAAAACTGACCCAACGCAAAACACACTCGAAACCTAAAAGGGAATAGATCGAGCACCACAAGTGCCACTCATCCCTACACATTACATACATCATGCATGAACACACTCGAAACCTAAAAGGGAATAGATCGAGCACCACAAGTGCCACTCATCCCTACACATTACATACATCATGCATGATCACTAGGTTCATCACAGGAAACTTGATCCTGTAAACATGCAGCAGTATGCAAAAACATAGGTGGCATGATAGGATTAGGAATAATGGAGTGGTCACGAGAGTGAAGTAAATGTAACTTTAATCGTCAGAGTGTTATTCATCTCTTATACACAATCATATGTCAAAAAGCAAAAATGTTCAGTTTTAATTGATATCCTATGACATCTCATGTGAGCTAGATCATCTTTATTTCTGTCTGTTCTATTTCCCAGGAAAAGATCCACCAATTCAAAGCTGCTTGTTTGAGAACTCACCACAAAAGAAACCACCAAAATCCCTCCTTAAATTTCCCTTCGGCAAGCAGCGCCAAAATGTTGACAAGGATGGCAAGGTGCCTCACCTACAACAAGAAGTTGAAAACCAATCCTTTCACACAATTATCATGCTGTGGCTGGAGTGAATACCCTACTAGCTTATCCAGCAGAAATCTACAAATCGATGTACTGATGATATCTACATTATTGTACATGAGCAATAATCTTTACCATCCTCTTCATCAGAATCACCAACATCACTGCAGCCACAAAGGAAAACTGGAGATTGAGGGATACAATAATGGTCAACTAACATTAGATCTATGAACAGAAGATAGTCAATGCTCAGATAAATAACATCACAGGCTAAAGAGTTTATTGTGGACACACGTTGGTGTTTAATTTTTTCAATTAATTGTGATTCATAAAGGCAACAAAGTATATTTGAAGAGCTCAAAAAGTCACCTAATGCTTGGAACTGACGCAGATTTAATCAGTTGAGTGTTTCACCGGTTCATTAAAATAATTGGACGGTTAAAATATGTGTTATCTACAGATGTTTTGATCATAACACCAGTTCCTTCCACCCATATCAAAACCACAGTACAGAGCAGGTCGATTTGAGAAGTTCCAAATGATGCAACAATTGAGACATTACCATTACAACAGGGTTTTCCTACAGATAGAAGCAACGGGTTCTTGTTCCAGAGGAATAAATGACTTTAGTTTTTTTTTTTTTTTAGATTCTTTTCTTATCTTGACTTTCATTTTACTCGGATCCTTCTTATAAGTCTCATCCTCAATTTTAGGGAGGCATATTGCAATAATGGCTACCTTTTGAACATCAATTAAACATCCGGAACATCCGAAGAGGATATCGTAACATGAATCAGCAAGACTTGCACCAGATAATACTTGACAATACTAAATGAGATGCTAGGGACAGGTTGAATCATCCACCAAATCAGAGTGGTTGACAAAGACCAAAGTGTAGATTTCTAAATCCACACTCGAACTGCACTGAATCAGCTGAAACAAAGGGGTCTTATCAAAACCCACCAGAAAACTACTATTAGCCACCTTCTTTTTGTGGGAAGCAATGGAGAGAAACTTGCTAATGGTACTAAGAAAAGAAAAAAGAAGAATGAATAATGTGTCATCTTATGAGAAAATTGTTTCCTAATGGAACCTTGCAAGGATACTAGACAGAGGGAAAGGAAAGTCTGATACTAGATTACTAACAAGATCCACAACATAAATGAAAGCCAACGGAAAAAATCAACTGCTCTTATCAATAGCTAAAACTTCAGTGTAATCTTTATTTCTCCCTTTTTTGATAATTACTTTATCTTATCATAACTGTAGTCGAAATAACAGTAACGTTCTTAGCACAAACCACTTCCTTCATGAGAAACAGAGGTCACTTAACGTTCAATCAAACTAAAATGACAGTAAATGAACCTGAAGGTTGAATGATGTTAAACACCAGATGGCAAACAGATCAATCGATAAAAATTAAGCACAAGCGGCTTAAATAAAAATCTAGGTTTCATAGTGGTTTAATCATTTTTGTTTGAAGTTTCCAACATTATAATGATAATATTCATTCCTCCTCATTGCTAATAAAGTTGATAGCATATCATTTGCTCCAAGTGTTCTAGATAATTAGGTCCCATTGTTATTGTTAGATGATGTTGAACGGGCATGTCCTTTTGATTCTAGATGTAGAAGAGATAGGCAAGAACTTAAGCGATATATCCATTGCAAAACACAACAGGAGTAGCTGTTCAAAGATTACAAAAAAATTGGCTTTATAAGTGGTAACTTATGTCATAAGGCTTCCAAACTAAATACAAAGTAATTTGTTATGTTCGGTAAATGGGAGTGCCCAAGAATCAAAAAAGGAATACAGACTCGAGAGGGTCAAGCTCTGCTCATACCACAACAACTTGACTCACTCCAGCCTGTTCCTTAAATAGAGTTCGTTCCAGAAATACTTGCATGGTATGCGTGGAACTTGCCTAATGTTCATACTTCATACAGATACACTTCTCCTCAAATTGAGGAAAAGTCTAAAAACTCAAATCCAAAACAAGTCATCAAAATGCTTGGAAATAACTTAAAAACCGCCAGGATAATTTCACCCAGCATCTATCAATTAATCTGAAGCTTATCTGCTCATAGATGATCAAGCATTGCCAGATCATACGCCCATAAATGCACTAGTCCAGCAACTTTTCTTTTTGATGATTAAGTCACAACTAGTTTCCAAAATTGAAAAACTCATAACTCAACTTGTGAATCAAATATCAGATAACAACAAAAGCAAAGCTAGAACAGTAAAAAATGCCAAAACTCAGCCAAAAATTATGAAATTACCTGGGTTCGAATTCTAAAATCTCCACAAGCTTATTCCCGTTATTATCATTCCACTGAACTTTTCTCCTGACTTTGTTTGGACTTCTTGACATCCCACCTTTCCTAGGAGGCAACAAAGCCTTGAACTCACTATAATCTTCTCCATTCTCTTCAACATCCTCCTCAACATCTGGAGAGTCTAAAGTCATCATCAAAGGCTCGTTTTTTGATCCATTAGCATCCTTACCAACATCCTTTTCCATTGACTATTACGAATTTACACCACAACCCAAAAAAAGCACAAACAATGCTATCAAAAACCAATTCTAACAATCAAAATGACATTTAACATAAATAACACCAACCCAGATTTCTAAACATCAAGAATTAACAAACCCTAACCCCAAAATACAAACTTTTTGCGTGGTTAAGGCTGTTTTGATCAAGATAAAAGGTCAACGCTCATTTCTTACACGATCAAGCTCTGAATTGGGTTAAGAAAATATATATTATCAAGAAATCTAAAAGAGAAGGGATAAAAAGGAGGAGTCATGGAGAGGAGCAGGAGGAGGACATAACATTGCTTTCCCAAGAAAGCGACAGAAAGACTGGAGCTTTGAAAAGAAAAGAGCTTTGTTAAGCTAATTGATAGTTAGCCGTGTGAAAAAGGAAACGAACAATAAGACAGAGAAAATAAGATTAATCGTTCTAAGAAGTAAATCAAACAAGAGAGAAAATGAAACCATTTAATTTAAATTTTTAATCAAAAAAAATAAAAAACCCAAGATTGATTTTTTTGAGGAACCCAAGACATAGTAATTCTTGTTTGCTCTCCTATATAAATTAGACAAGACTCCTCAAGACCCTTTTATGTTTTTTTTTACCCTTAATTATTACTACTATTGGTCTGTTATTATTTTTTGAAGAGTGGAAAGGAGAGGAGATACGACGGCTGTCAGTGATTGACATGGGCGACCGGACCATGAAGTGGTTGATGGTGTACGTTAGTTAAATCTCGTTATGATATAGTTATCCACGTGGGATATTGTGATTAGTCAAGGGTCTTGGTGATGCCTGAAGTGGAGACAATTTCGGTGGGGGGTGCTTTGGTTTTGATGATCATTCTGATACTAGTGGCCTTCTGCCCTTCACGACCGTTTCCAATTGTGTTGTTGTGTTTTGGCTTCGATAAATTAATAGATAAAACAATTTAGTTGATGATCTTTATAAAATTACAGATTAATAAATAAAATTTATATAAATCAGTAACCATCAATTTAGTTAATAATATTTATAATATAAATCTTATCACATTTAATACCACCATTTTATTAAAATAATTAATAATGCACCAATCATAAAATGATACAATTAAATTTAATTATATGTAAAACATTTATTGATTTATCCTAATGATGAATAAGATTCATCCAATAATTTTCAATAAATTTTATTTTTTAAACTAAATTTAATACAGAATGCTTATCTTGTATAATCTCGTATATTATGAATTAAAGTCTTCTTTAATTAGATTCTAGATTTAATGTGTGTCTTTTATCGCAATGCAATATATTTTTCAATTTAATATTTTTTAAGATAAATATATTTTTGAAAAGTATTTAAAAATAAAAATTACCGTACTTTTAACATATTATTTATATTATTTTTCAGTGTTGTTTGTGTTTTGATTTTCATGAGAGAGGTTCTTTACTTTCCTTTTTTTTCTTATGTTTTTTTTGGAAGATTCGCTCTCTATTTGTTTTGTTTTTAATTGTTTTACGTATAAGAAAAAATGATGAGGAAACATTAAAAAAATAGAGAGCATTCACGGTTCAGAAGAAAAGGAAAAGAACAACGAGGAAACATTAAAAAAACAATAATTATTGAAAGGATATCCATTTTACATCTACATATATTTCACTATTCGGTTTTTTTTTAATATAATAAAATAACTCAATTGGCCTTAAAATCGACTTTTTTAAATCTTGCATCCGGGTGTTTTTTCATCTTTTCAACGGGATATATATATTGTTATCACTAAGTTAGTCAAAGATAGCTTGATATTTTAATAAAAAAAAATATTATCAAAATAAAAAAAATAGATGATACATGCAACACATATGCCCACATGTGGAAGGTGTTCACGACATTCTGGCGACATGTGTGGCATCTCTTAGTGGCCACAAATGCCCTTCAACTGTTTCGTTGGAATCTTCATGATGTTTTTTTCTTAGTGGGGTGGTGAGTGATGATGGCGGGATGAATTGTTGCTGACGAAGCTTTTTGTCCTCTTTTTTATATTTATACTCTCATGAATTGTATTGATCATTCAAAATTTTTGAGTTGTCCTCTTAGTTATTGATATTTCAACTTCGATTATTATTCTTTTGATTTTTAATTTTGTTTGTGACTCTTTTATAAAAGTTTTTTTTTTCGATCTCATCCTTCAATCCCTATTTGTGATATATTATTTTTTCAATTTGATCTTTATTTTTTTACTTTTACTTTTTTTTCTTAATATTTTTGTACAATTTTTTTTATTTCAAATTAATGATATATTATTTTTTCAATTTGATTCTCATCCATTTGATTTTTTTGTCCTTTTGTTACAATGATTTTTCTTTTCAATTTCAACCTTAAATGAAAAATTCGTTGTTATCCTCTAATTTTTTTTATTTTTATTTTTTATCTTCATTCTTTTAATTGCTATTTTTTGTTGAATTTTTTTCCCGAATTTACTCTTCAACATTTGATTGATTGAGGATTGGACTTCACAGTTTGTCCATGTATATTTTTTTGATCCAATGACTCGGGTCATGAGTTTGAAAAATCAACGCAGGTTAACATTTTTTATTTTTACTTATTTTATTTTTTAATTTCATCGTTTGACATTGTTTTTTTTTTATAAAATAAACTTTGTGGTTTTCTTTGATTTAGTTTTTATCAGGTTATCTCGATCTTATGACCTAGACCACGAGTTTGATGAATTAACCCGGGTTAACTTGTCTCTTATTATCCAGGTTATATGTTTGTTATGCTAACCCGAGTTAATTTTTTCATGTCCCTTATTTATCTATTTTTTCTTTTCATATTTAATCAGTTGAAAATTAAACTACATTATTTTTTTCTTTTTAAAAAAAGTTTTTTTTTCCAAGTTATCATAATTGTTTATTATTGTTGTTTATTTTTTTATCATCTAATTAAAATAAAACCTGGATCTATAACCCAATAATTGATTTTTTTTTATTTTTAAAATGCACTTGCGATATTTAAATAACATTTAAAAAAAAAAAATGTACTCACAGTATAGGCACTAGTATAGGAAAATCAAACAGAAGTTTACAGTAGGAGGATGTTGGCAGGTGATCGATTTAGCGTACTTTACAAACAACAGAGTGACAAAGCAGAAAGATGGAGAGATGAGAGGGAAATAACGGTAGGTACTTGCTTCATGGGTTGCTCACAATGATTGCAAGATTTCAACTTGCTTTCTACTCGAAGTTCATAGATATAGACAAAACCTGTGGATTTGAAGTTCTATATCTCAGTTCATTTCCACCACCATGCGAGTTAAAACTTGATAGAGGATTCTTCAACATGGCATGCTTTGAGAGGGTGTCCCCTGCACTCAAGGAGATCCTGCTCAAGTTATACCAGTAAGCACTTTTGATCCATCAAGATTCTCAAGGTAGAATTTTACTTGTTGCTAATCCTCATTTATCATATCCGAGATGATTGAATTTCTTTGTTTAAAGGTAACTTCTGCATACAACATGATTTATCATTGGCTTACCCGAAATAAAAAGCAGGAAATTAAGAAATAAATGTATGATAAGTTCTGCAAAGGTGTCTCATCGACTCCATGTAACAAGTCTCTGCCTCTACAGAACTATCTCATCAGTATATTTCATATAGAAATAGAAAATGTTCTGTGGATGCAATTCTAGATATTCAAGCTCTAGTAGTCGAGGAAAGGAAAAGGAAACTAACAAAATGCTAACCTTGAAAATAGTAGGCTTTCATTGCTCTGGTCAGTTTTGAAATTGCTTTCTTCTCCTTCACATTCCAAGTAAGCAAACATGCATCTCAAGTTGCATGGATGATCAACAAAAACGATGATGAAAATTGATTCTCTTCCTTTCATGATAGTGCTGAGAAGCCTGTGGAGATTGATCATCACTTGTATGAATTCGGGTGCGTGGAATACCATGTTCAGGTTAGTCTATTGCACTCTTAGCATGATAATTACAGATAACTTATGTCAACACCAACAGTTGGAATGACTCAGCATCTGGAAATCTGCAGTTGTGGAAATAATTGAGATTAATGGCTGTGTGCATGCTAAAAAAGGACATGCCTACTATCTGTCAATTTGAGCTATCCTGACATATATAGGCTTTCAACAAAATGTTGAGAATTATTCTGGTAATCATCCTGTAATGTTCACAGTCTTCTGCAGCTGATCCACAAAATAACTACCTGTCATTATCAACTCCACTACTGTCCCAGGGAGCCCTGCTATCATGTGGTTTGTCATCGTACACTACGCAGATGGTAAAGCAAGTTTGCTCGGATGCTGTGGAGATTGTTGAACCTGCAAAAGAAGGATATCAGCTTACCCTAAAGCTAAATCTTGCAAAGATTCCACGTGGAAAAGGTTTGCTACTTCTCCAAATCATCGCGATAACAATAATTATATATAAAAAAACAAGAGCTTATTGGTACTTTGTGGCACATACTAGTGCTGTCTTGAATTTAAGCATGTTATTCCTTCTATTCACCTAAAAATAGAGAGTGGTTTTCAATATATTATAAAATCAGTACGGAATATACAGAGAACATAGATTCAAACTATCAGTCTACAAAAGAAGAAAGAAAGCTTGAACGAGAAGAAAGTTGTGTAAATTCTTTACACAAACAAGAGATACAAGAACTCCATGCAGTAAACCTGAGTTCAGGTGTTACAGCAAAGACAAATTAACAGTACAAAGAAAAGTTCAACCACCCAAACTAGACATTTTAAACCTGACATTTTGAATCTTTGATCAACTACAGTACCAGATCACTGTAGTACTTAGTTAGCTGTCCTCTTAAATAACAGGTTTCCTGCTTCTGCCAGTTCCACCGTCCACAATCTCAGATTTGAAGACATCCATACCAAGTTTTCTGTGACACTGAGAGCAGGAAATAAAGAGATCAGCTGATAATACTCCTGAAAAGAGTCAACAACTCAGAAAATAGTACCATCTGTTTAGGTGGAGAGCTGAAATAATAATAAGAGCTGAACAAAATATTTGAAAAAAGGACTTCTACTAAATGTAGACAAAGCATTCAACTCAAGATCCTAAAACTAATTAGAACTAGTGAAAAAGAAATTTTATGCTGAATGACTTGTAATTGAAGCCTGTGTAATCTTCAAGATTTGGAGCATGAAAATAATAACATCATGATCTTCCTTATCCAAGCATTTTGTAAGGAATGAAAGGATAACGAAGAAAATCTTGATAGGAAATGTTTATTTTTTTGTCCATTTTCATACCATGCTGTGAAATTTCTGCACTTCATAATCATGCTGATACAAATGTTCCTTTCCAGACCCTTACAAAGTGATTACGCAAATTTCCTCAGTGCAAGCAGTTATACTATGTTCCCAGCTGAAAGAAATGTTGAGAAATGTCAATTCCCAGGACACATCCCAAGGAATGAATAAGCCAATTAAACTTGTTTATCACCCAAGAGAGCCCTTCTATGTCATCAGACAGGTAATACCACTCAGGCAATCATCATCTTCTTCTAATTAAGGTTTCAATCCCTGGGGGACAATATGAGACTTCATATTCGAGTACAGGCTGCTAAATTGAAATAATATTTTTTGCTTGACAGCCACAAAAAATCACAGCAGTATTCCCAATGCGTTTTAAAGAGCACTCAGATGTGATTATAGCAACAGCCTTCTTTCAGGTTCGCAAAACACTAAACATCGGAGACTCATCTGATTTTTGGTTTGGTCCTGAATTCTCTTCTTGTTGTTCTTTAAAAAACACGGCATCTTCATTAGCCTTTCCCCTTTTCCTTTTGCAATAGGAACTCATGGATGTGGGTAGTTCAGAAAAATGGGCCAAAGCACCACCATGCACCTGGTCACCCATTCCTCCGCCAGAACTGAGAGGAGAACCTTTAGAAGATTTAAGCACCAATGGAGGGTTTGTCACTTTTGGTATTCCCTTGCTCATAACTGAAGACGAAACCACGAATAGAGTGGTTTAAACAACATTTCCATCGTTCTGCAATGATTATCAGTGAAAATAAGAAAATTGCTTGACAAACTAGCTATAACTTTGATACACAATATACAGGCACTAAATTCATTGATTTTGAAAATTTTCATTTGGATATTAATAATAGCATTTGTTATCCTCCCCCTCTTAGACATGGTTCACAACATACAAGAAAAGGTTGAGCATGTTTAAGTTGACGTATTTGCTTCCATATTGCCAGATATTTCTTCACGCCATGTTGAAGGTAAAAAACTAGACAAAACAGTATGGAGTCTATTGAACTTCTATGCCTATGTGAAAAAACACGTGAAGGTAATATTTTCTATCAAGGTTTTTTTCTTTTCTTTATTTTCTAATTGAGGTTCTTTGGGCGTGAGGGTGCTGAGCACTGGAGTTCATACTTTGCTGACAAGATTTTCTCCAATAGGGCACCAGAGGTTTCATACAAAGAAGGATGCAAAAGCGTCTGGAAAGTTTGGTTGAGGTGCTGAGCAAAAACCCTAAACATAAGATTGATAACCAAAGAGCATTACAGTTTTCCTTTCTTGCCATTGAAAAATTAACTGTTTTGCATTTTGATTTTTGTTTTTCTTCCCCTGCACTCCAAACGGTAATTTTGGATCCGTCCTAGCAACTCCACATTGCAAGAAAAGCAATCACGAGTCTATAATACATTAGCCCTCAACAAGAGGACAGTGAGACTAATTTTCTTACTGCAACTTGCAGGTTCTGCACAAGGAAAAATTGGAAGAAAATGAAGATGTTAAAAAGTTTAAAGGTAAAGTTTTCAGGTCATTTATGTTATTACAGACAAAATTAAAGAAAAGCACAAGGGCAAGTTCAATTTTGCTTCACATAGAGGCACCAGATGATGTCTCTTATGTTTTGATGGATTCAGGGCTGAGAAACTCTTAACTAACCCACAAGTCATTCCATCATCTATATGGCAATTAGAGAAATACTAAAATAAGAATGTCTTATAAAACGATAATTTGTTGCTCAACAGTCTCATCAGCAGAATGACGACAAGTGAATGAGTTAAGAAAGAAGTGACAAATAAATATTCATTTACTTTTGGTTTACATTCATGTTTTGTTTGTGTTCCAGCACATGCAGAATGTCGGTATGTTGGAAAATTGGTCGGATTATCAAAACCAAAAAACTTTAAGAGAAGATGTCGTGATTTAACCAGGAAGATCATGCAAATTCATTTTCGGATTAAAATTCATGGATTTCGGCGTTTTCATAGACGATGGTTGACAATCCCAAAGTTCTCTTCTCCACTGCGATATACTAAGCTAGAGTGATGTAAACTCCAGGTTATATATTCTTATTTGAAGTTATGAGATGTACTTTTGTGCCTTATGTGAACTTCTATCCATGAATATTAGCTTGCGTTTGTCTAGTAGAAGTACATCAAAGCTGCATGTTACTCTAATATACTAAGATTGTGACAATGGCAATAAAGCAAACTCAAGAGCCATCAGGTCTATCGTTAAATGAATCTAATCTTATTAACAACACCACTGTAATGGGAATTCTGCAGTTTGTATCACTTAATCATACACAAACAGGAAAAAGAAAAGCAAGATTAGTTAAGCTTGTGCAACCTCCTGTAATGTGACAGTTATTTTAATGTGTATAACTAGACTTCAAAATCCTATTTACGTATTAAACTAAATCAAGAGGTCAGAGAAACTTACTAGAAATTTTCTGCACTGACATTGTTTTTCTGAAAGTCCAGCAACCAAGCCCCTTGTATATTTTCCTTGTTTTGCCGAACCGTGTACACAGAAAAGATTAACAGTTGAAACATTATTTCTCTGGATAGTAAACTTGAATCTATAATTGCCAGCAGATATGTACTATGGTTTCACACAATTCTAGTTTTTATTACTTGTTAAAGTTTCGGTACCTAACTCCTTCCTGATAAGCATACCCTCTTCATCAAACCTTCTAAGAAGACACCTGCAAGAAGGAAAGGTAATTATCATTACGTAGGTAGCAAAATCTGCTTTGCAGGGCTGTAGCACCATGAATTTCCATCAGATGCACCTTTGTAGTTGAATTTCTCTTCAGCTTACTAGTGCCCCAACTAGAACAACATTAGAGCATTGACATTGCAAATGAATCCCGTAAGATACCCTACCTAGATCACCAAAAGAACTGAAGCTACTGATATATGTTTCTGCTATAGCCACTTAAAAGATGCTAGTTAAGATTTCTTATATGTGGTGCCCCTTAAAGAATACTGAGTCCTTTTTCTTCACTCCAGTCTGTTTAAAGCTACAATATATATAAGAAATTCAAAAATAAAATCCATTTCTTGTTTTTTCTCCTTGCAACTTCAACTCAAGTCATTTTCGATTTATTTATTATTGTCTCGACTCATATAACCCTCAATCTTAAACTATTTGGGTTCCTTTCCATGGATTTCCATCCAGAAATATTTTAGGTCAGGCTCTTTGTAAACTGTTATGATACTAAATCATTTTTGTTTTTTACTTTAGCCCGTGACATTTTTTCCATCAACCTCCTTATTCCATCTTAATACTTCAATGTGATCACATTCCTCATCAGTTCATTCAGATTTGATGTTGGATGTGAGAAGATCCTAGTTTCTCTTTAAGTTCCCTTCAACAGGAGTCACCCCCACCATCCAGATTATGTACTCATTTCTTATCCAGACTTTAATAGTGTATTTACGCATCCTAACATCCATATTAATACTCTCATCCCTTCTACTCTAGTACAATTACTCTACCTTACCAGCATATCTAGAGACGCATGCTATAAAGGACCTCCTCAACAACCTTCCCTCTATTTTTTTCTTAGTCAGCCATACCTCCACCTTGATAAAAACGGAAAAATGTTGGTCATCCAAATTTCTTCAAGTAATCTTAGATTGCAAACTCAGCTTAAATATATCTTACAAGGCCCTAATGCTTTTCTACTTGCTTCCCTTTTCTGAAGTGGAACACGCCTGGTTAGCAAAATGGATAGGAAAAATCATGAAAGCGGAAAACAAACCAAACAGATAAGCAGAATGATAGTTGAGGAATAGGTATATAAATATAAATGAAAACCGAAACATCGAAAATTTTAACAAGGAAAGTAAACAACCAAGAACTACCGATAATTTTTTTTAAAATAAAAACCTCAATATGTTCCCAGAGGATGTAGTGGCAACAGTTCCATCAATCTGATTTTAGTAAACGAGAGGAAGAAATCTCCAAGGTTTCCTTCTGGAGATCATCAATTGAAGACTTCACAGAACATCAAAATACTGAACCAGTAGACAAGCATCTGGTATATTTATTGGTCAAAAGCCAACAACATCATTTGCTGCTGAGAATTCTCAAAGTGATAACATAATTGCCAATTTGACTTGTGCGTTACAGATAAATGTGGATGAAAACTAAACTACAAAAGGTAAAAAGTGCGTGCACACACAAGCATGCATATGCTTGAGTGTGTGTGTGTGTGTGTCTGTGAGGGAGAAGATGACAAACAAAAGTATCAACAGATAGAAAGTGCTCGTTTGTTAGCAAAAAAAGATATCAGAACGTGAGAGAAAAATTCATCATTCAAGGTAAAAAAGTTATCTTAGACAAGTCATGCAACGCTGCATACAGGATACCAGAAATATCTTGATTTAAATCACAACTATTGTCTGACTCTTTTCTTCTTTTATCCAGGGCACATTTAGAGAAGTCTTCCTTCAGTAGCGTGCTACAGTACTAAACATACATACTACTTAGATGTTGCTCCTGTATCACATCTTCCTCTTATAAACACTGGATCCATCTCATGCTCCTACAACCTTTTTTTATAAAGCATCTTGCAAGTAGATCACTGAAAGGATAGTCACATTCCATTTCTTTGCACTTTGATAGAAAAACCTGGAAGGGGGACAAAGACTTCAGCTTTCTACAACAAATAAATTAAATAAAGGTTCCATGATACTCAAAGATTAGTGTTTGTGAGGAAGAGGAATGCGAGAATGGGAAAAGGAGAGAAGCTATCCAGCAAAACAATAGCACCTAAGTTCAACAGTAAAAATACATGAATTGATAAAGGCCATGATCCATCTGTGAATTCACACCATAGAGGTCCTTAAATTTTACCATGTTCAAAATCTGAAAAATTCTAAAGAACTTCTAATTGGCTCCAAACTCATCGAAGAAATAAAAATCACAAAGTAACAAGCTCCACTTTGTGCATTTTATCCACAAAAATAGCAATTTCTTCAACTTGAATGATAGTAAAAAAAAATCCACGATATTCCTGCCTTGAATCCTAAATTCCATTGAAATATTCTTTGTTTTGCTACTTTACATGCTGTTAGTGGGATGAAATCTTAATTATTCACAGCAGAACTGGAAATATTCTGAAGCTTGCGGGTATTTACAATCAAATGAAAGAAAATATCAAAATAAACTTTGATGACTAAAATAAGCTTGTGGTATAAAATGTTGAACTTTAAACACTTTGATGACTTCAGAGGTCTAAAGAACCAGTGACCATTATCATCCAGTTGAATAATGAGAATTACTCAAATGTCATCATTCATAACAACAATATGAAGCAATGAATTTGGGAGGAACACAAAAGCCTCCTTCAATTTGGAGGCCCTCATTATGCCACAGATGTTTAAAACCAATGCCAATAGACAACCCCAGCAACTGTTTCCAAAATATCTACTTGGTGCTTACCAAATAACAAAGCAATAAGCCTTTACTCACAGGCAGAAACAGATATTGAAGCCCCTCTCAAATACATACATACATTCTTTTTGGCCCTTTAATATCTAAATCCTGTGCCTGCTCCTGCCCATTGGAGTAGGCAGAAAATGTTATCGATGCCAACAGGCAACCGCAGCAACCATTTCCAAGTTTTGGCCTCTCGATACCTAATCTTTGGAAGCACATGTCAGTAAGGCAATTATAAGAATCAAGGCCTTTTCTATATCCCATATGATTTTGAGACTGTTTCCAATAATTATATCAGCAAATTGTAACATGTTAAAAATCCATCCTGTATGCAATTGGTCTTGCATCAACCTTCATTTTAACTTTTGGATACAGAATGCAAATAAACGAGCTCAAATTGCTTCAATGTTTGGCAGTCCATCTGTGTACGTATTAGATTACAAAATACATTTTTTTACGGTACCTAGTTGCAAGATAAAAAAGAGGAACTTGACTTTAGAAGCATCTCCTGCTAAACAAAAAGGAAAGAAAAAAATGCCAGCCGATTCTGTTGTAAAATATTAGCATGATGATTAGCTAAAAAGATATGACATTTCATTTGAACAGAGCTTTTATTTTCCTACAAAATTGCACCTGTATGTGGCTGTTCACATGATTATGTTATGGCCTCTCATCAAATACATAGATATGAAAGCAAGTCAAACCACCTTAATTAGTTCCATAAGTTTTGATTGTTTTGCCAGCACTGCTCATTAAACGAAAACGATAAATAAAAAGCTTAACCATAATCATTCACTGATCAAAGGTAATTCAAAATTAAAAGGACGACCTAGTAAACCATTTCTGTGCATAAACAACAAAAGCATATCAGGAAAAGAACACCGTTGCCTTATATGTATAGACAAACAATCGATTTAAATTCAATTAAACACTAAAATTTTGTATCGTAAATACATGGGAAATTAGAAAAAAAAAATACACTTCATTCCACCTCAAATTCAGGAAGCGCCCGCATCAAAGCACTCTCAGATTCAAGCCCTGCCAACAAAGGACCACTTGCTTCACCATGCCTCAAATTCGTATTACTTGACAACAATGCAAGCATCCCCAAACTCACAAGAAAGACAATAATTGCATGCCCAACAAACAACAAATTCACCAATGCCACCCCCCTCAATCCATCTTCCTCAAGATCACACTTCAACTCAACATTTCCACTTCCTGGCAAAATCTCAATCTTATGACACCCTTTCAAACCAAAAACATCAGTATATAAACACAACCCAGCTTGCAAAAACCAAGTCCCTTTCAAAACCAACCCACAACACAAACAATACTCGGCAAAAAATGCACCAGGCCTAATAGCCAAATACAAACAACAAAGTCCACAAACAAGACTCAGATTACCACACAAACCATAAACAGCCTCACCAACAAGACCAGAAGTGCCCTCACCAATAAAAGAATACTCTACAAAAAACAAAATCCCACCAAACACAAACAAGAAATTATCAAGAATGACTAAAAGGTCAATGTTATCGCGTAGAACAAACAGAATTGCCAAAACCCAGTAGAGAAATAGAAGCAATGATTGATGCAAGAACGAGAAACGGTAAGTTATATGACCCGTGCTAATAGAGAAGAAAAGAAAGATTAGAGAGAAAGAAGCAATTGGGAGGGCTACAGTGAGAGCATATAAATCAAGATTAATCCATTTGGGATCAGAGAGGTACCATGTTTTGGATCTAAAAAGAGATGTGTTCTTGAGGTAAAGAGAAGAGGAGCAGAAGAGACGTCGTAGGCCAATAGGGAGAAGGAAAAGACTGGCACACAGATGGGTTACGAGAGATGCCATTTCTTTCTCCTCTTCTGGTTTTTAGCTTCTGTTGTATGTTCTGGTCTCTGTTTGATTCTTTTAAGGTTTGGAGAAATGTTCAGACACGACGCGTTCCAACTTGTTCTTCCAAGGCCAGTTTTCAATGGGGGGAAGATGTCATGTGGTCACTTCAACTTGTGGGATTGTCTTAACTGGATATTTTTATAAATTTGTTAGATCATGTATGAATATTCTATTTTTGATCGAATTAAAAGTTAAACAATCTTGATGCAGGAAAGCTCATGGAGGAAACTTTGGGCAAAAAGAAAAAGAAAAAGAAATTTCATAAGAGTATTTGGAAGTGTATTTTTGATAATGTAATATAAAAGTTTTTTAAAAATATTTTTTGTTTTAAAATATTTTTTTTAGATTTTTTTTAATTTTTAATATTAACATATTAAAATTATAAAAAATACTAAAAAAAATATTAATTTAATATCTTTTTACAAGTTAAACATATTCTTAAAATACATTCAAACACAGCTCCAAATATAATATTAAATATGCTTGAACTGTAATAAATATTTTTTATTTAAAAATATTAAATTAATAATTTTTTAGTATTTTTTTATGTAACAATATAAAATCTAAAAAAAAAGAATTTGATGGTTAAGCTAGACCACAAGAAGGATAGAAATCTATTATTTCTAGGAGTATTAAAGTTAAAATCAAAATTAAGAGAAAATTAGCAATTATATTTTGAAAAAATTACTTAAATTTGACATTAAACCCAAAAAAATCTGGAACATTTATGCTGTAAAGTATATTCATTTGGCCGTGGTATATGAAAACAATCTAACATGTCAAACAGGCTAGCAAGGACCGAAGATGGATTATTCTTCATAATAAAAGTCAGTGTAGGGCTAGAGAAGGTCTTCGGAACAACCATGCCTGAGCATGTCGTAGAACTCAAGCTGTTTCTGTAATGAACAGGTCAATTACATAGCCCATTTCAGCGAAGGTCCAGTCTACCTGCAATATTTGTGCAGCTCAGAGAAGCCCTCGATTCCAAGAATTGTCACTTCCTTGACAGGGCTGCTAGTCAGGGAAACCAGCAACAGAAGTAATGCAGTATAACCAGAATGTTAATTAGGGCTCGCAAAGATTGACCTGGAAGACGATAGAGTGAGATCTTGCTTTAGCTCTTCTGCGGGAGAGATGATGGTTACAGTAAGTCCACAAACTGCTAAGCCAGCCATTACACAGCCGTCTGTTCTTGGCAGCCAATGAAGTGTTAATGAAGAGGCCAAGGACCTGTGGGATCACTGTTATAAAGTGATCTTCTGTGGGTTTTTTTTTTTTTTTTTTTTGATAGAACAATTGAGTATGTGAGGATTTGGGATTCATTTAAATGCATCAAGTTCATATAAAAATTAAATCTTTTTGACATACAAAACTAATCAAGAAATAAATTTTACCATTGACTGAAAGAAACAATATAAAGCACCAATTAATATCCATAAAACTTAGAAAAATTATAAAACTATGGATGTGAAACTTTGATGAAAATATTTTCATTAAAGAATGATCGAAGGCTCAGTTTCGAAAAGAAAATGCTTCCCTTCTGATATTATATGTGATTTATGTTTGAAGAACACTACTAAAATAGCATGCACAGTTGAGAGATTTTCAAACTTGTTTTAAACAACCTAACCAATATTTTTTTTTCTTTTCTTGGTTCATTCAATTTTTCGTCCAATGTGAAAATTGTATTCTTTTTTTATTACAAAAATAAAAATAAAAAATCAACCTAACTTTTCCACATCTAGTTTGATAATCCATAAAAATCACTCCATCCAAAAATACTGGTGTTTGTTTTTCATATATATTAGAGAAAATTATTTTGATGATTCTATAATTTAGTTGTTCGTACACTTGTTGGAATCGGAAATTATAATTTATATTTTTGATGAATTTAAAATAAACTAAGCTATAGAATAATCTAAGATGTAAACTATTACATGCGCAATAAAATCTAGAAAATAAACTATAATTCTCAGTGTATATTATCTAGGAGAAGAATGCAAGAACAAAATTCTTGTAAATAAACCAATTTAAATGGGAACAACCGAGAAATCAGTCTGGAGCCGGCAGAAGAAAGGGTTTGGAAAAAGAAAAATACAGCACAAGCATGTTCTTCACATGCAGCCTGCGGTGTGTGGCATCCAAGAACTGAGGAAAGGGAAGTGCAATTGGAGTTTCCTACCCCGATTTCAATAGTCTTTTGGTCAAATACGGCCAACTCTTTTTTTCCATCATAATAAACTGAACGTTCAGAATTATGCCATCGAAGCTTTTACGTGTGAAAAAATGGTAGAATGAGTGAGGGCCCGATCCCAAGGAAAGAGACACTAAAATTCTAGGTCATGATTTTCTCCTCTAAAAATTTGGACCGCTAGTAATAACAGGCTTTCTCATGTGTGTTTGTTCGGAGGTCTACAGAAAAATCCAAGCTACCAAGCATGTGTGGTTCTTAATGCTCCATGAAGCCATTTCTCTCCCACCATCCTCCAATTATAAACCAAAGGCTCTCGTATTTTAAACCGAAAAATATCCTCCCTCTGCAAAGACCTAGAAAACACATACATCACAAGTTTTCTTGTAGAGCAAAAGAAACACACCATCTAAATATCAAAGAGAATAGCAAGAGCTAGAGAGAACTTGGAGCGTTTAGCAGCAGTATTTTTCGATGGCTACTTCGATTTCTGCAACTGGGTTTCAGGGAGGTTTTGGGACTTCATTTAAGGGAAGTTGGGGTGCTTCAATCGTTGGTGAAGACTATGCCATGTTGATCAAGTCAGTGCCAAACCATGTAAGAGTTGGGAAGCCAGTGAAATTGCCTCCCATGATGAAGAACGTTAATGAAGGAAAGGGTGTTTTTGCCCCTATTGTTGTTATCACGCGTCAAGCAATTGGCAAGAAAAGGTTCAATCAGCTAAGAGGCAAAGCAATTGCCTTGCACTCACAGGTATAGTTCTTGTCTCTATCACCAGATTTAATTTCACTAGTTATGAATTGTGGTGTTGGTAGCTTTTTTCCAATTTTTTTTTTTTTTTTTTGGCCACATATTGGCCTTTTATAACAAGATTACTAATAATTTATCCTTGTAATACCCTTAGAATATCGATCCCGAACAATTTAATCAAATTGCATAACTAATATGTAATATGTCAAATGGCTTTGTGAGCAGGTGATTACCGAATTCTGCAGATCAATAGGAGCAGATCCAAAACAAAGGCAAGGACTGATTAGGTTGGCCAAGAAGAATGGGGAAAGACTTGGATTCCTTGCTTGAAAAAGGAAACGATTTCTCCTCTTTTCTTCGTGTAACACGCTTTTCTAGTCCGCTGCTCATCTGAGGATTTTCAGATGTAAATACTCTCTTCATCTGGGTCCCCTGGAATCACCATGTTAACGACGCTGTATTCCTACTTCACTCTTCGCTTTACCTGTAATATTGTCTTTAGATTATTAAAGCTTCATAAAAATTTATACATTGCTAGTGTGACTTTGGACTTCCGGGGGGGAGGGGGCTAGCTACTGCTTGAATTGCTCACATGGCCTCCAATGAATCCTGGCGCTGAACCAATAATAGAGTAATCTTAAAAACGAAAACAGTAGAGTATAAAATTAAGACCAAGATGAGCTTTCTTCAACATGCAAATTATGTTTTATGCATGTCCTTAATTGACAGTTTTCACGAGACATCTTCATAGCAAGTCGTGCTAGTTAGAGTGGTCTAAATTATCATTCAAACAACTTAAAAGCTAGCCATGCTGCCATTTCTTGCTAGCTTAGAGGGGGCATGTGAAGCAAAAACAAAGTGATACACTGGCACGTTTTAGATCAAGCACCTCGCAGTTCCCAGCGGCCTTCCCTTCAAGGTTACACAACCACCGATCACAAGGAATTTCTTTTTTTCTTTTCTTGAAAATCCGGGCACCCATTATGCTGCTGCAGTTGGTACGCTCATAAGCGATACAGACATCATGGATTCAAAAACTAAATCTCTTTATGGAATAGCAAAACCCAAGTACAAAAATGATTGGAACTGTAAAAGTGGTGTTTCTTCTGCCATGTATATTGGGCACAACAATATCTCTCAACAGTACAGATTGCTGGTAAGTGTATAATACAATACTCTCACAAGCTCAATCTTGTCCAACACCAAAATTAAAGGAGCATCATCATGATACCATCCATTAAGGATTTGTCATATCAAAAATACATTTCACTTCTTGGTGTGGAAACATGCTAACAAAACCACACTGCACATCGCACGACAGTCATGGAGTGCTTACACATTGTATCGGCTTTTGGCATTTCTTTCCCTTTTGGAATCATCCTGCAATTACCAAAATAGTAAGATTTAAGAAGTAATTTTTATTAAAACCCGAAACTACCAGGAAACGAAGATTACATGGAAGCTGTAGGTGATCTTGTCATTGACGTCAATGATCTCCTTCCACTTCCTGCCAATGCTCATCTACGTAGCAAAATTCAAATGTCAGAACCACATTATACCGGAGTGCAAAAGGGAGTGGTGTGAAGGGCTCCTAAACTTCCAAGCAAACGAGGGAAACAATAACTGATAAACATGAAGCATTTAGGGAGACAACAAGTGACACAAACAAGGCAAAGAACAGCATGTCAGTGGGAACTGGTTTCCAGTAGAACTTAATGAACCAGTGTATTAAATCCCAATGAGAAGTTTCAATTTGAACATTGTGTGATGTTCAAAATAAAAGAGATGTAAACATGGAAACTTGTTTTGACAATAAAAAAGCCAAGATTCCAACTTGCTGTCATTGAGCTAAGCGGTAACAGATCCATAGCTATTTCATCTAGGCTAAAGCATCAGAAGAAAATCGTTGAATCAGTGTGTCAACTAGCTGTCATTAGATAAGGTGGATAGCAAATGCATGTCAACATGCAAGAACATGAGACTGCATTCGTAATGGCACAGTATCCCTTCCCACAAGCAAGGAAAAGCTCTGGAAATCACTTGGGAAAATTTGACATTTTGAAAAGACCACAGAAAATAAAGGAGTGGGGAAGGAGGTTCTGATAATTGTTAAGCAGAAAAACAGTTTTTTGCTAAAATTGTTGTGTATTGCCAAACTGCCATCCAAACACTACCTAATTAAATAGCTTTACTGGAACCTTCAGCTCGCCATATAAACCTAAATTATAATCTACCAGAAAACACACATATACATAATGAATACATAAGAGATAAAAGGTGAAAGAAAGTGTCAGACTCAAATGAAAGTCAGCAATCTAAGCACATGTTTTTTGGGAGAATAAATTCTAATCATCGGCATGCTTAACTATATCAACCAAGCATTACTGCACTCTCAGGAACAGCATTCAACTCCTTGTAATTACTCAGAATTCTTCGTCAGATTATATGCAGAGATGAATGACAGAAATTAGCAATGACAAACAGCTTGTGTGCTTCAGATAAACAGTGTGCAGTATGTGTTCTCCAGGTAAACCATTACACAGATACAGAAACAAAGAAACAATCCTGAGCTGCTAGTCGCCCATTGTCTACTTACATAATTAGCCATTATAAAATCAGCCATTGCCGAGTAAACCATCCATCAATATTTGTTAATGCAAGAAACCATATATATAGTCATCAAGATCCCCCCGTTTACATGCAAACTCTAATTATTTAAAATTTTAAGCGAATCAGTATTTAGTCTCAGACATATAATTGCATGTTTCTCTTCCCAGTCTCTGAAACATGGGACACCAAAAAAGAAAAAAGCCTCGATATATAAACCAGAGAATGCGGAAGAAATTTCCATTCACTGTAGGCAAAGAAAGCCAAGCACACCTTTCAATGAAATGCATATGATGTCTAAGAGCAGGTTCTGTGCATGGAGCTGGTGCTTAAGGGACAATATAAAGCATTGAAATATTGGAAAAAATGTTATCTAAATTCAAAGGTGCCAATTATATACGTCAATCTGAGAGAGAGAGAGAGAGAGAGAACCTGGGCAGCCTCATTGGCAGCAGCTTTAGTCCACAAAGCAAGTTTATCCTGCCTCTGACGCACGCTTGCAACCACGCCACAAATATCATCAGGTTCATCAAATTGCTCCCCAATCAAAGCCATCAACTGTCCAATCATTTATTAAAAATAAAAAATCATGCTACTATTAAAAACAAAGGTGCCCAGACCACAAAAATTAAAGAGTGCGAGGCAAGATGATTACAGTTTCAAGCCACATGGTATCCAAGTCGGCCTTTCTGCTAGAAGTAACAGACCACTTGCCTCCACTAGCACACACTGGATCTTCCCATTTGGGTTCAATCCCATCTTTAAATAAATGGAAATCAGCATTTCCAGGCAGCTTGCTTGGCTTAAATACCTGTTCATACAAACTGCAACAAAAAAAAATTATATAATTAATCATTAAGCAAAACCCTAAATAAAAATTAAAATAATGAAAAATCTCAATCAATTAAATAAAGATCTAGCAATAGATATAGAAAAAATGAAAGAGAATATGGATAAAGGAAATACGTGCCACCAGAATTCTTCGACGGTGTCGAAGGAGTAGACCTTGCGGAGACAAGTGCCCCAGGCGGCGCCTTGTTTGGATTGATTGTCGAACCAAAAGGTCCACTTCCTCTCAAGTTTATGCGGCTGCGGCTGCGGCTGCGGCTGCGGCTGCTCGGTCACCAGCTCTCCTGTTGTCGGTGCAGTTACTTCAATACCAGCTTCATTTGCCGCCATTACTAATGATTTTTCTGCTCCTGGTGAGATTTTTTTCCTGCAACTGCAACGCCGAACGAACGGAGGGTATCTCTCCTGGTTTGTAATAATTGCCCTTATATTAGGCCTTTTTTATTGGAAAAGTGGGCTTTTTGAAGTTTTTGCTAAGCCCAGGTTGTTAGGATACCTTCTTCTTTTGTAACTGATCGGAGGAAATAACGCTAACCCAGTATCCACAACTCTGTCTATTTAAGTTAAACCCAGTCACATATATTAATTTATAATTATATTAAAATTGATATTATTTACGTGATTTAAATAAATAAGAATGATATATATAAAAGTACAAATAAAAATTATATGAATTTGTTTTTGGTACATGTGTCTCCAGTGGGTACTTCTAGAATATCAAAATTATTTTTCAAAAAAAAATAGCAGCAATGCTTGTAAAAAAAAAAACAATTAAAAGTTAAAACAACTATTATAGTATAAATACCTAGTTTTATATTGATATTGTAATTATTTTTTATTTAGAAATATATTAAAATAATATTTTTTTTATTTTTTAAAATTTATTTTTAACATTCCTATATCTAACAACAGATTTTTTTAAAGCATTTTTTTATGTAAAATTATAATAAAATAATATATTTTTTATTTTTTATATTACCCCATCAAACAATCTAAAAATATTAAAAAAATTAATTTGAAAAACAAATTATTTTTTAATAAAAAACATTTTTCATGACGGTGTTATAACCATAATTTTTAAACCTCTATTAAGAGATCAACCCTACATAAATCCTGGGTTACATAGAAGTTATTAAACTTAATTTTTTTTTATTTTATATAAAAAAATTACATATTTTGAAAGGAATAAAAAAAAGGAATGGTTTCCCCAAGCAAACTAGTAGTCGGTAACGTCTCTAATGGACACACGACTATTTTGCTTGTAACAGTTTCATTTTTTTTTTGGATTTAAGGAAACTCCATCTCCCGGAAAGCGCATTTTATGAGCTCAGGTGAGCGAGTAAAACCCTGGTTGTCTCAGGCTCTTACAAGAGATGCACGCCCCTAGTCAAACTCGAAACCTGTTATACAGATCTCAAACCTTTTACCATCACACTACAGGACCTGTAACAGTTTCACGTTTTAGCAGTGTTTAATTTAATTAGATTATCTGGAAAGAGAAGGAAGAAAAAGTATCAGAAATTCATAAATACTTGCTCAGTTTTGCTAGAGCTTGCCACGGCAAAGTTCGAAGCAAAGCGAGCAGCTATCTCTGCATGGCTGCCACCCCGCCTCGCTTGCCTTGCCTAGCTCGCTAGCTAGCTCAATTTACATAGAAAGAGAAGTAGAAAGCAAGCACATGATCAGATAAAAAGAAAGAAAAAGGTTAAAAAGGTACAGGACACAGCAGAAACGAGAAACTAGTGGCTAGGGAGATTGAGAAGGATTCACTAGCAAGGGAGGCACCTTTTGCGCCAAGATGCCCCAAATTAAAGAAAATTGATATTTCAATCGATAGGAAAACAAAGTGCGTGTTTACCAACATAAAACTACTTCTCATCTCCAAGTGTTTTCTCCATTTTCTTTTTTTTTAAGTGAAAAATTAAAAATTGTATTTATTAAAAGAACATCAAGAACACAACTAATACACACACACACACACACACACACACACACACACATATATATATAAAACAATATTAATACTACTTTTATTTCACTCAAATTAAAAATTATAAAAACAATTGTGCTTGACTTGTAAAAAAGGAATAACATTTTATATTAGGCTTACAATAATAAATAATAAATTATGACATTTATTAAATATGAAAACTTAAAAAATAATCCAATGTGTTACATTGCTAAAAACAATGAAGAACAGTGTATTATATATCTTTTAATATTCTTAGTTGGAAAATAGTGTAAAATTTACAACGTAAAACGGTATGTTTTTAAATTTCGGCGTAAATTAGAAAAATAATTGTAAATCGATTGTTTGATGAAAAGTAACAAATTTGAATCTGATTTTACTTTTTAATTTCATTATTTTAATAAAAATTACATGCGCTACTGTTTGACAATGGCAACTGAGAGAGCACGGCCCATGAATCAATCTATCAGAGACTGCAGATACAGATGACACGAAGGATTGAGCTTTTTTTATAGGGATCGAAATTTAGATGAAAAGCTGCCAGAAAACTTGAAATCAACACCAAAATTATAACTTTCTTGCACAAAATCCATAAAGTTCATTACTGCATATAAAGCTCCAAACAAAATTTAGTCAAAATATCGAAAACACAACTAAATTTAACCCTACAAAAACACATAGGACTTAACGACAGTATGATTCCCAAAGAAAAGGAACAGGCAAATTAAAGCTCTTAAACGATAGCATTAGCTGCACTTGCAATCCTAGGCCAAAGATCAGCACACTCCTTTCCAATTGGACCGGTAATTGCTGAACCTGAAAGAAACAGCAAAGGGATATGTGAACAAGAAAGAAACAATGCAAGCAGAATTGTACATCTCAAAGCCCTAGAAGAATGGTGGCTGCCTTGGACCCAGATGTTAAGTAAAAAACTAAGGGTTGCATACAAGTATTAGCTGTGTACCTTTCATTTCTCCTTTGGGGTTCACAATGACACCAGCATTATCTGCCAAAAAAAAAAGCTTCTGATTCAGGAACAAACAAATTATTTTTTAAAATCCTTTGAGAAAACGGCCATAAAAATAGCATACTTTAGATATCAAATAGCATCGTTGTGATAAGGTTAAATTTTACTTTTACAATCTGGTGCAATCAGAAAATCCCCACCCCCCCAACAAAATAGATACATAACCAAACATGATGCAGATATTCCTAATGACTATCGATTAGAGTGGAATTGTTGCAACATCAAAGAAAAAAATCATTTTCAAATGTATAAATGTTGGGTCCAAATGGAGCAGATATGCAAATTAAAAGACTCAGCAAATCTGTAACGAGGGACACAGTCAATTTATCAGACAAGTAACTGTATCAACCATTATATTTAGGAGGATACCTGACATATGCCTGGTAACATGTCATGTTAGCCTACCAAAACCACCGAATGATTTATGCTATGACAGCAATGAATTCATCTATTGGTACAAATATGATCAAGTTGTTTGAATAATTAAGTAACAAACAATATCCCAAAGCAATACAGAGATACCTCTAACTAAACTAAAGATAATATGCATGGCCCATACTTGACAGGGATGATAACACAAAATCACCATCCAGATTGGGGTAAGGTGAGTAAATACAATCTTGCTGGGTAGGGAAGGTGAAGAAAAACTGTAATAAAAAAATCTCAACACCACATCACCAGTGATAAACCATTCAAACACCACTTCAGGCATAGACATTGTATGAAACAGTTCAAATAGAGAGCTTCCATGAAAGAGTATATCTAATTGCGAAAAGTGTAATTCTACATAAGAGAGTTCACGCTCGATAAATATTCGATCAAGTTCAATATAGCTGGGCACAGGTAGCGTCATATCATTAAACGCACACAAACCCAGAAAGGAGATAAGCATGCATCATGACGCTCGTTTCCAAATCCTGTTTAAACAGACATGAGAATCTACATGCGTTTATTTATTACAAAAATAGCTCTGAATCGAATGTTCTATATAAAATTTTCAAATTATAAACTAATAATAATTAACCAGTTAAAAAAGGATAAAATAGAACACAATGAATGAAAAATAAGAGCAATATCAAAGAGAATGAAATAGCAAGACACTATATTAGAATAAAAGAGGGGAAGAGACCGACCTTCAAAATACATGAAAACACCATCCTTTCGGCGCCAAGGCTTACGCTGCCTAACAATGACAGCAGGCATAACCTTCTTCCTGAGATCAGGCTTCCCCTTCTTGACAGTGGCCATTACCATATCACCAACGCAAGCAGAAGGCAAGCGGTTCAAGCGACCCTTAATTCCCTTCACGGATATGATGTAAAGGTTCTTAGCACCAGTGTTATCAGCACAGTTCACTGTTGCTGCCACTGGCAGACCCAGTGACATCCTGAACTTGTTACCAGCTGATCCCCCACGTCCTGTATTTTCATTCAACCCACCACCAACAACAACAAGAACAAAAGTGTTAAGGATCTAACTATTATGATAAACAAAACAAGAGATCTGTGATGATTTTGACTGTTAGCAGAAACAAAGCAAGAGATCTGTGATGAATGTGCTCTGTTTTGTGTCATTTCCTAGGAATTCAGAGAGAAAAATAAAAGTAGAGAGAGTAAGGGGACGATAGAGAACTGACCTCGCTTCGACATCTTCGACTGCTGAAGGGAAATCGGAGAGGGAGGTTAGGGTTTGGGGACTTTATATAGACGGCTTTCAGATTTAGGGTTTTTGTATACGGGCTTTCATATTTCCGGTTATGTCCTTGCTAGTAAATAAAAGAGGGGCCTCGTCAAATCGTGAATAGAAATACAGACCCGATTCAGAGACCCGGGCCCTATTCAAAATCCTGGGCCTGGCTCCCTTTTAAAGCCACTCTTCCTGCGATGCCAAAACTACCCCTCCCAGTTTCTATCCGACTATAAGGCAGTGTTTAATATTGAGGTTCATGCGTTAAAAAAAAAAAAATTAATTGTTTTAATATATTAATGTTAAAAATAAATTTTAAAAAAATAAAAAAAAATATTATATTAATACATTTTCAAGCGAAAATACTTTGAAATATAACTATTAAACTTATAAACTTGCACTAAATCTGATCTCATTGAATATATATAAAATATATCTCAGCTAGCTATTTGACTTGTATTTCTCCAGATTTCATATTTTTTTTTTCAACAAAAAAATTTAACACATGTTTTTTTTGACACTTTTTTACATAAAAAAAATTAAATGTTAATTGAGAAGCTTATACACGTATCTAATTAAATAAATAAAAAATTATATGTATCAAGAACTAAAAAAAAACTCATTAATGATAACTAAAAACATATTTGAAAAAGTCAAGAGACAGATGTAGATCAAGATATTTTATCTTGCAACATGGTTCATTCACCATATTCTATTCAATGACTTTGTTTATAAATATTTTTTATTTAATCAAATGATAGTAGAAATAGACATACACGTAAAATTGAATAAATAAAATCAAAGAAAAAAAATAATGAGTCTATAATAAAATATGAGAGAGTGAACAATACACGTTGAACCTTCTAGTGTTTTCTATAAAAAAAAAAAAAAAAAAAAAAAAGAAGCTATAAGGAACATTACCTCCGGTTATGTGAAAAACTCAACCTCACACCATCATTATTATTAGTTTTTCGTTAAATATACCTCTTGAGAAATTTATCCGTTGAAGTATTTTTTTTAAAAAAAATTGATCTATCTTATTTTTATTCATATTTAATTAATGTTTCATAGTTATATTGAAATTTAGTATTTATATCAATTTAATGTTGGTTTTTCTCACTGTGTTAATGAGGAATTTTTGAACTTGCCCCAAGTTTTATAGAGAAAAGATTATTTCTCACGAATCCAATAAACATGAGATGGGGATGGAAAAGTAAAATTCATCTTTAATCATTAAAAAAAAATTAAATTTATGCCTATCCAAATTTAATGATTCAACATTGAGAACCAAATGCAAAAACTTTTATTTTAATTCTTTTTAAAAAAATATTTATATTAAAAAAATATCAATTTAATATTTTTTTATTATATTGATATGCTAATATAAAAAATAAATACTGGGTTTTGAAGGATTGTTGAAAGATAAGAAATTTGAAGACCAATTGTTTTTTTTTTTCACATGATAAATTAATTGTAATGTAAACACTACAAGTAATCTAAAGGGTCAATTTATTGATGTAAGAGACTTTTTTTTCAAGTCAATATTAAAAAAAAAGATTATTAAATTTTCTTAAATACACTAAGTATATGCAAGGGAAACTCCGTTAAATGGTAAACCAGGTAGTGCTCTAGTTCGTTTTCATGATTTTCCATGCTCTTGATTCATGTAAAGCTTCTGAAAATAGCTCCACAGACATAGCTCGGGCGAGGCTCATGCTCCTATCTTTCCAAAAGTAGGGTCATTAACTTCCTTTTGATTCTTCAACACAAGTAAAACAACCTAAAACAAAAATCACCACCATGGGAGGAGATGATGCAACTGATTTTTTTAAGAACAGGAGTTCCTTGTCTGCTTGAATTTAGACCCAGATAACCGAGCCATTTCGGTAATTCCCCTAGAAATTTTAAAACTTTCGAGACTGGTATAGAAGTTATGGTCTAGTTGACGTGAAAAATGAAATTTTGTGAGAAAGAAAGCAGGGAGGAGAAATTGACAAGCTTACATGCTACGAGACCGTCCTTTCTCACTGTAATGTAACCCTCCTGTGCTATTTCAAGATCCAAGCATTCTCCTCGTCAAATTAGATAATCTTTACAGAGCATGCCTTGACAGGCAGGCCCAGCATTCAATCAACCGATGAACGGAACCTCTTTTATGGTCTCGATAACATTGTTAACTTGAGACAATCAAATCATGATCCTGGAAAGACGCGTACATTTTGCCTGTCAGATGCAGGGGCAAGGACTTGCTATGCAAGCGGAATGATCGAATCTAGAGCGTATTTAATGGGAGGAAGATGCCCTGATCACGATAAGCTTGTTTTCCATGTTTCAATAACTGACAAGAAGGTGCCTGCCTTGATCATGAAGATTTGCAATGTAATCTCCCGTGCACCAGAATAAAAACTGTCCCAAAGGACAAGAGTTAAAGACAACCTAGAGAAAGTTCTCTATAATACGTCTGGCAGAAAATCCATGCTACCTATAACATCCTCATGTTTGGTTGAATACAAAGCATTGCTACCCAACTACGCAATATACATGACAGGTAACTAAAGGTGACCAGTACGGAAGAAAGGATTCAGCAACCATAACAAATACCTCAAACAGTTCCATTGTTCCAGTTAGTATTCACTTGAACTCAAGCGTTCATATATCATAATATTCTGCGCACCATTTATAATATATAGTGAATGTAACAAATGAAAAAAAAAGAAATTTAAGGAGTCAAATCATGTCCAGGTATAACAGATAGAGTGATTAATTAATGAATAAGTTGCTCCAAATTAAATCCCCTACCTACTCCTGTCCGGCTACTTTCTTTCCTGGTTCTGAGTGCTGCCTACGTTTACAGAAGCTACCAAGGGAAGATGAAAAAGTCAGGAGAGTTGCTTGCAATGCTAAAAGACACAGCATATTACTGTCGTCCATTATAAGGGGTGTGCCAGGGAAAATAGTTGCTAGACACATCTCTTCCTTGATTAATACATAGCGGGATTTATTATATTTCAACCACATATATTACGGTCAAGAAAAGTAAGAACTTACCCAGTTCTTTAGTGGACAAACCGATAAATTCAACTTGACGCACTGAAGAACCACGGAATGTATCAAAAATTCACCTGCCAGATTATAGAAGCAGAGAAACAAGTCTCACTTGCATCCACAAAGAAACAATAAAAATAATGCACAGAGGAGATACACTGCCATGATTGTTCAGAGAAAGAAAAAAAATACAATGCATAGATATATTCATAGAAGATAATTAAATGGGTGAAATAAAATCTTTAGGCTTTAACCATGTACCACGTCATGCGAGCTTTTGAGATCAGTCCAGCCATCAACTCCTTAAGTTTGCTCTGGAAACATCTAAGGCAAAGGATGCTGCATTTCACATATTCCATCATATTCGATGAATTATCTTTTGATTCCATAGACTAGACTTAATAGTACCAATTTTTTTATTAA
The DNA here is from genome assembly GCF_000002775.5 of Populus trichocarpa. Taxonomy (NCBI): domain Eukaryota; kingdom Viridiplantae; phylum Streptophyta; class Magnoliopsida; order Malpighiales; family Salicaceae; genus Populus; species Populus trichocarpa. The sequence goes on from NC_037292.2 coordinate 11,836,304, forward strand.
AAAAAAACCTGCAAAAGAAATGAAAGAAAGAAAAAGGCTGGAAGGGTCTAAGCTTACCTTGACTTATTGAACCTTTGGAGCATAACTGGCCAGGCCAAGCCAACCTAAGGCTGTATAAAATCAGAGCCTGGTTGAAGATAAAACAACAGCATGGCATGCACTACATATAAATAGGAAAGTTAAAGTTGCAACAGTACTTTCCCAGTTGGCCCAAAACAACATGGGCATTAGAATGACAATATCATAAACGCACACAACACATATATAGGAAAGTTAAAGTCGCAACTCAACTTTCCTAGTTCAACAAAACAACATGGGCATTAGAATGAGCTGCTCATACTTAGCAATGAGAGAAGCATAACCTAAAATAGAAACATGCAGGTTTGCTTGTGGAATCCCATATCATGATTTTACCAGGAAATGTGAAATTGAGCTTTACAATCTATATCTATTTTTTTTACAGAAATTAACTCCTGAATGTGATCACACGCCTACAGGATGAATTACTGCATGCTAAACATGTTATTGTTCAACACTCACTGCTTAAAATGTAAAGAGTTAGAGAATGAATTTTTTTAAAAGGAGTATGAAAAGGACAAATGTACACTTGTATGTTAGCACTATAACACTACGTAAATAAACAGTAAATACAACAAAGCTAACCGGAAACTGCAATATCGCATTTTAGTTTGCGAGTACAAATGGAGTTGTGCTTATACCCAGAAAAACCAATTGGCTCTTTAGGACCATAGATTTAATGGGTGTATAGCATATGATTCAGAAGAGAAAGACTCTAATAAAAAAATCACCAGTGCAGATAGCAACAGTTGGAGTTCACATTACCTACAAATGCAAGAAGTCTTCAATTCGTATAACCGACAGGTTTCAGTTCATGATTGGGAACCATGCAGTAACATGAATCATCATGAGCTACAAAAGGATCTCAGTTATTTCCACTTGAAAATTAATAAATTTAACCGCTTAATTTGCGCTCTTGTGGAGCACCATGAGTTAAGCTATTTACAAAGCACATGCCACCATATACCCTAGAGAAGTGCATGTAATAGCCAAATACACCAATCCGAATCACCAGAAATAATTGCCCTTATGAAATTATTTTTTCATAAAAAAATATGTCTTTTCATAAAAAATAATTGTACAATCAATCATAGAATAGAGGTTACATGAGTTTCTTGACCGAAAGTCAAAGGATAACCAATCCCAATCACCAGCAAGAACATTATGATCCTAAACATTCTATCAAAACAAAAGACTTCAAAAATGAACAACCTACTTCATGTATAAATTACTTAAATTTTGACTTACAAAGTGCTGTGATACAGTAGGGGAGTTACAACTAGATCAAGCTGAACCACAAATCTTTCTATGTCAACTCCTGTACATATTTTGGTTGGAGACTGGGACTTTTTGGGTATGGATAAATGCTACTGCAATTGAGAAGGACTGCAGAGCTGACAATGTTGACTGAAAGTGCACAAAATACAAGCCATCATGGACATTCACCATACTCATGGGGGGGGCACCATTCTCTGAACCCTGAAAAATTAGAGTAGGGTCATGCTTAGATTAATACTTATAAAAGAATCCACAAATTGAGGAGAAGAAACAAAGAAACTAAACAAATTTTGAAACAAAAATGATTTATAAAAAAAAAGGAGCAAATTCTATCAGTTGCTTTGGCTTATATCCATCGAGACACCACTAGCAACGGACACCTTAAATATTATGGATAAAGCTTTTACAGAATGTGGCTCACCTCTATGAATAAATCAACTAACTTGCACTCCCCTTGCGTATCTGCTTGAGATGAAAACTCTTTGTGGGCTGATCTGCTTTTAAGTACTGTTAATGGACAGCCTAGGTCCCAGCCACCACAGTCACAGTGTCCACCTGATATCCACCTATCAATAAGACTAGAAGGACCACCATTTCTGGTCCTTGGACCTCCGTGAAGACCAGCTGGAATGAGAATATCAATGCTTGTTGAGCAATCACCACTATCTTGGGCACAACAGGCAGGGAGCACTGAGGATTTCACATCTTCTGCTTGTGTTACAGCCATTTTCTTGAGAAAATTCAAGCCCCAACCTCCAGCCTTCTCCTGACGCTTTTCAGGGAGATGATCTTTCACCAAAATGGCAGCCAATTCAAGATTTGGTGGAAGATGATTTTCTAAAAGATTGGTGCCACCAAGTGCATCGATGTTGTTATCTCTCTCTTGAAATGGCTCCCAAGAAGAATTCTCCAGTATGGCACCGGATCCACCAAATCTGGAGTTAGTTCTCCTCTTGGATGAGTTACTGGTCCTGAACACTTCTGCCACCCTGCTTGACAATCCCTTGTTCTTCCTGAGGTCATGGCTTGAACTTTGCCACTCTCCCACGTAATTTTCATAACCGAATAAAACAAATTCTCTCTGCGTGATTCTTGAATTTTTTGGGCAAAGAGCAAAAGAAGTTGACACCTTCATCTTACCTACAAGGTGCGACTCTTTATCATGATTCATATGTTCCTTTTGGGAACCTTTTCTTGAATGGAATAAATACACATACTCCAGAGCCTTATCATCTGCTGAATCAACATTATACAAGTTAGCCACATAGACCAACTTCTGATTGTCTATGGAGAAGACAAAATGTGGGTTTCCACCCTTCCATGTGCATTGGAGGGTCCCCTGAGTAACAGAAGCAGACGGAGAAGAAGAAGACTGATCAGAACATGTAGAGTTTGAGCTCGACATAGAAATAAGCCTTTTGTGCAAAGTCTCTGATCCAAATTTATGGCTTCCAGGAATTTGTGCTTCTTTATCAAGCTTGTGTGGTGAATAACTACGTAATCCACTAGGAGAGTTCATCAAATTAAAACATATTGGTCCTTTAACCTCGCTGGAACTCACTTTCTCAAAATTGGCATCACCGTCATATGAACCATACCGGAGCAATAAAGGACTCTTTAGTATATTCACCATGCTCTTGCTACCCATGATCGAACCAACAATCCACTGTTCCGCTGGGCTAATGACCACATTCCCAGTCCCAGCTAATGGACAGTCAAAATCAAACCTGGCCAAACCATATGTATTTTCACTCCCAGTTTTAGCTATATTCAGGCCATCAGAGAAAAAACCCATGTTTCCCCAATCCAAGTGCATAGAGGCATTGCATGGAGCCGACTGAGAAGTGCTGGCATGTATAAATTCCAGGCAACGACGAAGATATTTCTCATCGATTGTTGTTATATGCTTTGGAATCCAATTGTCTAAGACATGAATGCCTCTAAGGAATGAATCTTTGATGCAACTTTTACTGCGTTGCAATTGCTTAACTTTTAAATGCAGATAGTGATGTGAATATACCCTTCTCATCACCCTCTCCGATTTTGATTGGGAACAGTCCGGCTCATTGTCACCAGATAATTCTCTTCCATGGTTCAAGCTATGCAATGAATCCTCTTTACCCTGGCCATCCTTCTGAGCATTGGCAGATGTATCATCCATCTTGAGCCTCTAATCTAACAAAGCAAACCAATGGCAGACAACTTTGTTTTCAATCATCTGTCACCAACTAATCGATATAAACTTGAAAGCTCCAGAATCATATAAGCCTCTTATTGCCAAGGTCATATCCCAAAGGAATCTGAAAAGCAATTTGAACAGCTAGCATCAGTATACTGCAAAAAGAAGCATGCATGAGAAGAAAGCTAATACTCGTACATTTCAAATCAGGATCTCCGAAAAAATCAAAACAATTAGGAAAAAAGAAAACAAAAGGTAAAAATTCAAAATCATTAGTGGTGGTGAAAAAACTGATAGGGAAAGCACATAGAAAGAGGCAAACCGCAGGCATCCATGTTGGCTCGAATATATTGCTTGTAATTGAGTAAATCTTGAAGCTTTCACTTTTCTGCCACAATACCAATATCATAGGGCTTTCCTTTCTTGATGTTACTTAACTTTGTTTCTCACCTCAAACAGGAAATTGAGGCAATACAAAGACGTCTTGTGACAATTAACAATGTCAATATAACTATCAATATCAGAGTTATAATAGCAAACAATACAATTTCTTTAGGACTCTATGAGTGTGATATTGATTCTTAGAGAAATAGAAAAACAAGATTGCAACTTGCAAATGGGAATTGCATAAAAAAATAAAGAAATAAAGAGGAAGAGTAAGAGTAAGAATTACAAGGAGAAAAGGAACGAGCAAGGTGCCTCTTCCGTGGATGTTACATAAAATAAACTGAAACTGAATCCCACAGAGTGATAGAGAGAGGAAGAAGGAGTTCACAAATCACATACGTGTTCAAGAAAAATCACGGGGTTGACCCAAATTCAACAAAAAGGTGTAATTGCAAAACACAAGGCCAGCCCTATGAATCTAACTACCTCACTTCAATTCAACAACACTCTTCTCAGCCAAACAGACACCTTTTATTTGTTTCCTTCTAAATTCACCTCACTCCAAATTTTAGTACAGAAAGAAAGTCTAAAAATGCTTGAAAGGAAATCACAATGACCATGAAAGAAAACTAATATCTCCCTTCTTGCACCACCTTTCCAAGAAACAAACCCAGAACCCAATTAAGAATCAAAATCACAAATCCAGCCTACAACGTAGCAACTTAAAAGAAATGCGTAAACAGAAAAACAAACATCCAAAAAAAGTAGCAAACTTTAAATAGTCGCGCGTGTATATATATATAGTAATTAAAAAGAAAAAGAAAAAGGAATATCAAGCAAGATACCAACTTTTGCTGCTTACCAGAAGAAATGGATCCAAGAACCAAAACCCACATAAATCACACTCTGATTTCCAAGAAAGCCAAGAACTTCCATTTTTAGGCTTATCTTCAAAATGAACAAGCAGACAAAGAAACACGTAAAGAACACACCAAAGAAGGGGGAGAAATGACTTCACAAATGATCCTCACACAAGGTTCTAAGCATAATATGTCTCTCTTTAGCCAAAAAGAAACAAAACATGTGTCCCTAAGTGTTCCGAGAGAGAGATGAGAAACTTAACCGAATCAAGGTAGTGGGAGAGCTTAACATTGAAATGTGGATGTAAGCCACGTTTCTCGTTGAATTTTCAGTGAGTCACCCCAAAATCCATGGTTACGTGTAGGACCCAATTTTTTTATTTTCTTATTTTCTTATCGTGTTTGCAAAATTCTAATGTAGGACCCAATTTGTTTTTCTCTTCGTTTGCAATATTTTTTTAGGCCATTTTATTTATGCAGAGTTACAGAACACGATGCCAGACCCTGGATAAGGACCTCTTGTGCTGATTATGGCAAGAGGAGAGAAGGAAGAAAATAAAAAATGAGCTGGTACCCATGATAGCTACAGTACTTTCCCACTATATCCCATCCCATTCCTGATTCCACCATGGGGGCCACACACCACATGGCATAGAGGTCAGCAGCATGAGATTAGAGGAGAAATATGCCATTTTTCTTTTTGTTTTTTATTTCTCCATTGATTTTTCTTTTCTTTGTAGGATTTGATGATTCGCGGAGAATTTCAACTCACGTGAGAGAGAGAGAGAGGTGAGGCAAAAGTAGATGCTCCTCCGTCTTGTAGGGCTAACATGCCTCACTCATATTCTGTTTGACTGTTTCTGTTGCCATTGTGAACGATTCTATTGCAGGGGATGTTGGTTTTATTGTGCTCGTGTTCTTCTTACACGCTTATTTCACGCTTGGGTGGCGTGCATTTTTTATTTAGTATATGTTGTTATTTAACCTCTAGCTCACGCTAATGAGTTTTAAACTTTTTTATTATTATTAAAATTTAATTTGATATAAAAAATAAAAAATATATTAATTAATATTTTAAAAAACAATCACTATCATATTTTCAAACACCCTCTTAATCATTTAGATTTCATTTGGTATTTGGTCAACCATGATTATTAAAAAATTGAATTTTTTTTTATATTTTCAATTTATTTTGAAAAAAACATCAATTCAATTGAAAACGACATTGCACCTCATTAACGTTAACAGCTACGTAGCAAGAGAGTTGTATTGCTTGATTGGAACTGAATCGATCACAAGATGAGAGGCTATTTCAGCTCATGACTTCTTCATCACTACCACTAGATTCTTCATGGATAAGAAACGTGTTTGGCAGTGTAATTGTAGGTGCTTTTTAAATAATTTTTCGTGCTAAAATACATGCCAATGATTTTTTTTATTTTTTAAAAATTATTTTTGATATCAGCAGATCAAAACGATCTAAAACATACAAACCATATTAAATTTTAATAAAAACAAAAATTTTAAATTTTATAGAAACGCAGATTGAACCGTGTTTCCAAACACTGCCAACAACATGCAAACCACAGTTATTAGTAGTTAGATGGTCAAGGAATTAACGTTAGCAGTTGACAAGATAACTCAGTCGTACTCAGTCGTGTTACTCCATGAAGGTGTTGAATTATCCAATCTTTTTATTGTATTTGGCCATCTTTTAAACTCAAATGCCCCATGTAAAAATTTTGAAATCATGATCTTTTTTCGGTAAAATTTAAACTCGTAACTATTTATTTATTGATTTTTTGATATCATATGAAAAATTTATTTTAATTTAAAAATTTAATGTGTTATTTGATGTTTTAAAATATAATTTATATTATTTTTTAATACTTTATAATAAATTTTAGGATATATTATAGTAAAATTATATTAGGAATACAAAGAGAGTTGAGAGAAAATTAAATTTGGATACATAAAGAATTATAATGACATTATCACCTGGATTTAAAAATATTTTCTTTCTTAATCGATCAATCAATCAATATAATTCTCCATAAAAAAACATAACTTTTCATTTACTCAAACAATTATACTGCCTGGCGTGTCTTTGATGGAGAGCTGTGTCATATAAACAGGAGATTAAAATAATGAGGAGTGCGATTATCTCCACTGCATTGTCTAATTTCTATTTCTAAATCATCTTGAGGAACTACGTGATGTGATAAAAGGTAAATTCCCCATTGACAGAAGTGGCTGGTGGTCTCTAGCTAGGCTGAAATTCAGTGGGTGTAATCATGTGCTGTGAGTTGTGACAAGGAGACTGGCACCACCACTTGGCCTGGAAAGGATCTTTCATGCTAACTCCCCTCCATGCCTTGTGCAGAGAAAAGATTTCGATGTTTAATTATTGATTTTATGAGGAATAGACAGAGAATTTGGCCTTGGGCATCCAATAAAATATGTGTCATGCATGGGATTTTTAAATCTCTTTATGTATTTTTTTAATTAATATAGGGTTCAGTTTACGCGTACCTCGACTAATTTCACGGATCCTGAAATTAACGATCATATAAGTCTTCAGTGACCTTGAGAGGACTTGAACTTTATGATCATTGAAGAGCAAACTTAAAATCTGACCAGTTGAGTAAATTTAAAGCCCAAATAAGATTTTTTTGTTGTATGAAATTGAAATGTCTTTGTTGTTCTATCTAATATAATTCTTGACAACGCATGTGAGTGTGTTTGGATCATATTTTTTAAGATTTTTATTTTTTAAAAAAATACCTCAAATTAATATTTTTTAGTATTTTTTATTATTTTGATATGATAATATCAAGAAAAAAAATATTATTTTAATATATATAATATTTTTTTAAATTTTTTTACCGTATTTTCAAATAAACTATTCATTTACTCACCGGTTTCGTTATAGCGTTACTGCCTTCGAAGACTATAAGCATATTGCCGCCAGAGAAGTAGAGATTCTGATGCCTAGTTATAGTCCTCCAAATAATGAAAAAAAATCCCATTTCCCATGAATTTGAATATTCTAATTTTCAAAATTTTATTTGATGGGACCAATTGAATCCTTTAATTATTTCAAAGCACTAGTTTTTTTTTGTTTTTGTTTTTTCCACGTGCACAGTAGTTCATAATGCTGGTCCAAGGGAAAAACTGGTTCTCCATCGGCATACTTTTAGGAGCCGCCTCAGCAACAACCTCTAGAAAAATTAAAGCCCCCTTTTGTAGTCTATGCTGATTGAAGTCTACAATCTAATGGCCAATGGGCACGTAGCCTTTTGCAGGTTTAGTCCATTTTGTCAGAGGTCTAGTCGAATTTGCACACTCGAGCTTCAACCTCTCGACACACCCGCGACAATGACCTTAGTTTCTGTCAAACATCAACGTTAATCTTTGTTGAACATATGGTAGGGCCAAGACACCAAGTGGTATGTTTCTTGATCACTGCGTGTTTGGAATTTTAAAACCAAAGGAGTTGTTTTTTGCATGGAAAGTATCAGCCGGGTCGCGTTCATGGTCAATAATTCACATGCTAAACCGAGAAATCCAAAGCAGGACGTTTAAGACTGTTATAAAATGTATGACCAAATCATCGTGGCTTGATGTTATTGGATAATTTAAAATTATTTTTATAATTCTATCTAAAAATTCAAGTTTTTTGGTTAAAATATTTTTTATATGATATTAGAATCTTGGTAATAAAATTACGAATTCAAATCTCACCACTCTTATTATATTTGATAAAATTAAGTTTAAGTTATTGGGTTATAACGGTTTTTGGACATAATATTAGCTTTGTTGACTAAGTGATTACGAGTTCAAATCTTATCATTTTATTTTAATCAAGTAAGGTTATTGGATTGAGATGATTTTTTGATATAGTATTAATTTTATTGATTAAAAAGTTACGAGTTTAAATTTTATCATTTTGTTTTTATTAAGTATAAAGTAATGTGGACCGGCCTCAAAAGATGTGTTATGATATAAAACTATTTTATAAATTTTTAAAATGAGATTGTTATTTGACGGTTGAAATTGACAGACTAGAAAGTATAGAATAGGAGGGTATTATATCAGTTAGCTACCAAAATCTTGACATGGTTTCAGGCCAATACCCGTCATTGGACTGGGTGGAATATTTTTGCCATAATTCAAAACATATTGGGCTTGTAGAACTAGAAAGATGATCGATGAGCCTAGCGAAACACAATAACAGACCAGGCTCTAATGTTACCAATGCTTGGCCTGAAGCATTTGCCGAGGAGTGACAGCCTTCGTCGGGCTCTTTATTTTTCTTTTCCACTGGTTTCAATGGCCAGACCTGACATTTTACTACAAGGAAAGGTTCCTATCAAAGAAGTTGAGAAGGTCAGACTCAAACAGTTAGAGTGTATTTGGTATTATGGTGGCTGTTGTGGTTTGAAAAAAATTATTTTTAAAAAAGTACTTTTAGTTGTGGTTGGTTTGAAAAAATAGGTGTTTGGTTAAAACTGTGGTTGAAATTGAGGTTGAATAAAAAGTAGTTTAATGTGTTTGGTTAAGAATTATTTTGAAATTAAGGTTATAAAATAATTTTAAAAAATATATATTAATATTGATGGTTTTAAATTTAAATATTGTAGAATTAATTACTCCTATTACATCATGAAATAAATAATACTTTATATAAAATATTTTTTTATTATTCCATTAAACTATTTATAATTCCATTACGTACAAAATTTATCCGATAAGAACTACAGTTTTCATAAAATTTTGAGCGTATAATAAAATTAGATAAAATATTACCAGGTATAAAATTGATATTATAGTGCGAGTGAATTTAATTCACTATATACTAGTTTTTCAGGAAAAAAAATATTGTTCACATCATAGTGCGAATGAATTTAATTTACTCTAAAACTAATTTTTTTTTAAATGTAAAAAAAAAAAAAAGGTGTGTGAACAGTGCAATTCACTCTTGAACAGTGTATGCTACACTGTTCATGCTAATTAAATTTAGCGTGAACAGTATCCACAAAGCAGCAAAATGCTGCTTCTTTTCCTGCGTCTCGGACGCGAAAAAACGTGGACCCATACACAGTAAAATGTGTTTTTTTAGTTACCAAACGAGTTGCATCTGCGTTTTAAACAAAACGCAAACGCAACATCGTTACCAAACAGGTTCTTAATCTCTGCAAAATATACAGTCCAGTAGCTATAAATCAATCCCGATTGATGTATTTATTTCTGCAAGTAAATAAATCGAGGTAAACCGTAAATGGATCGAGCACTTCTAATTGCTCGTACACATGAGTAAACAAAAACAACTTTCATTGACAAACTTGCTCAGCTACTGCTCACAATAAGATGCCACAGCATTTAACAGATCTGCTGGATCTTGGAGATGGGTAGGGATACATATTATCTACATAAGCTACCTTGTTATTCAAGTGTCTACACAGTCCTGACACAATCATTCATGTATGCCTGGACGCACTAGGATATTCTACGGACCACCCAATTATTGGATTTCTTTTATTATAGATTTAACCTGGAAAGTTAACATCTTGACTGAAACAGGATCCTTCAAAATTGTAGAGATGGGTAAGCTAGTTAATCCAGGACTGGATAGAATAATTGCATTCGAAGGAGTTCACACCACTGATGTGAGCAAAAATATCCGAATCAATCACATCTTCTTCTTTCATTACTGCCTGCAGGAAAAAGAATTGCAAGCAAGGAAAAACCAGTTATTGATTAACCAAGAAACCTTTTCTGTTAGATATGAGAAGAAAAGAAAAAAATAACCAAGAATCTCACTTCTTCATCCTCATCATCTTCATGATGGCTGCAAACAGTCCTGTGAATATCACCAAAATCATCATTCTTTGCGAACCTTCCTCTGACTCGAGGCCGGCTGTCTGCCAGTGTTTTGCGGCAGGCATACTGCAAATTTGATCAAATCATTAGCGATGAAAACAAAAAGAACACACGCACAAATCATTCAGGCCAAGTGCAAAGCTTTCCTTGCATACATATATGATCATGATATCTCATATATAGTTCTGTTTTGGTGCGTAGGCAATGTAAATATGGGCTGCAACCCGGTTTGCTAGATATCTCTACAGAGAGGGAAGGTGGGAGACAGATAATACCTTAATTTTCTTGCTGAAATTCCTCTCATTCCTTTTCTTCATATACCTATGGATTTTCTCCCTCCTTTGCTCAACAGAAAGTTTGCCCACCTTGAAAGTTGAATCTTCCAAACTTGAAATCTCTGATGTCAAGGGAGCAGAACTCACATGCCCCCCCACCAAATTTGGAGTTTCATTGCCAAGTGCCTTACAAAGACAGATTAAAAAGATAAGTGAAAACAAATACAACGTCAATTCCTTCAAGAAAACCATATCTGAAGCACACATGCTCTGCTATTTGGGCCTAAGAAATGCCACTACTCTCCAAGCTGGTGGTTTAGTTATTGAAAAGTTTAATTGTTTGGCTTTGAAAATCAATTCTGAAAAATAACTCTCTTGGTTTATCAAGATAAAAAAACCCTCATTTCTCACTTGGCATATGCTCTCTGTAGAATGGTAAAGGTTCTTCAATTTCCTACCTTAAATTCTTAACTAACAATGGTAATGATATAATTCTGTATGCATTGCCAGTACCTGTAGATCACGAGGGTTAAGAACATGCTGGAGGGAATCAGGACAATAAATTCCACCATTATCACCCTGAAAATCCAATTCTAGTGTTTGCCATTCAGAACCCATAATAATACCACCATCGAACATACCAGAACTGTCAGCGGATAATGAGGCGGCATTCAGAGTTCCAGCAGGCATGTAAGCACCCACTGCAGGTCCAAGAAACGAACAAGAAGGTGATGATGGGTTCAAAGGTACATAAGAAGGCACCGAGGACAGGCAATCTTCTTCAAAAACAGATGACAATGGATGTGCCGTGAGTGGGGCAGCAGGGTACTGGGAGAGACCATCAGCAGATACAAGATTTGTTAATGTGAGTTGGGGTTGTACTAAAGAGAAATCAAAATGGTCATTCTGGGTAGCGATAAATTGAGGGACAGACAAGGTGGGAGATGGAGAAAAGTCTATGGAAGCTGAGAGTACATTATCAAGCTCATCCTGGGAGTCAAATATTATGGACAGATTACTATTGATGTTGTGAGTATTGGCAGCTGTAATTGTTGTGGTGCCAGTGGTTGTGGTTATAGGGGTTGCGCTGTTATGATTACCATTGTTATCTTGGTAGCTATTGTACTTGTCGATATCTGGTGGCAATGGAAGATTGTTAGCACAGGAAGAGTTCTCCTCATAGCAACAATTTGAGCTGGAAGTGACTTCTGAGTTTTGCAGGGTTTCTTGGAAGAATTCAGGGTCACAGAATTCCAAAATTTGGTCACTGACGGGGCTCGAAACATCATCCTGTAAAATAGTAAAGCAACAGTGTCAAGATCATTAACACAAGTCATCGCATGGCTACTAATAAGCTGCACTTATCTTCTTATGCAAACCTTATAGTTTGATGTTTTACTACTATGATTCAGATTGGACTTTCCTTTAGGCATACGCCAAGAATGATTCTTCATTGTTTGCAACGTGGTTCCGCTCTAAATCGCTTAGGCCATGATATGATAAAGACATGCAGCATAAAAGGCTAAAATTCCCTAATCAAGCTGATTTTCTGCATTTAAATCATCAATGATAGAATGAGAGTTCATGATAATATCGGGTTCTAAGCTGCTCTCACTTTTTCAAATGTATTCTCCCTGCAAAGTGGGGACGGTGGGTGTCTAAGCATTGGGTTCCAATTCTCTGTCCTTGCTATATATGTATCCTTGGACCAGAATGGAGTGGAAGGAGGGTGCTGAGGGTAAGGGATTCATGTGGGCAAGCACCTAGTCTAGCTCATATAAGTGCGGTTACCACGTTCCAATCTAGTTTCTATATTTGATCAAAAACAAAAATTCTCCATGGGAGAATAATATCGTTGTCGATATTTACGTATAAAGTCGAAAGAGATGTGTATCTGTGCACCATGTGATATGCGGGAAGTAGTACACCCAAGATTAGCAAAAAGACCACATAGCATTAACAAGAAGTGTGTTCATGGTATGTTTCTTTCACTCGTTATGTAGCAGAAGCCGAGCTCAAACAAACATTCGGAATCGAAAGGCAATTAGCTAGGAAGACCCAATATGCTGTCCATGTGAGCTAGGTTCTGTCCTTTGGAACTTACATCAATCTAAACTGACAAAAAGAAGAACAGATTTGATATTCCTTGTACACATATTCTATAAAGGTCTAAAGAAATTGGCTGAAATTGTTTTAATGTATGGTCAGGATCTTGATACTTTTAATTTTATTAATGTGGATGTTCGGGTCAGCATGTACGCAGCTCGACTAATTTCACATATCCTATGATTATCATTAACGTAAGGATCTTCATACTTACTTTGGCTGATGGTGCCCTTAAGATAATATTGACAGCGTTAATTTGCATCATTTTGTGGCCGGCGGCCATACGCTTATCATTGAAGCAAGTACTCTTATGCTTCACTTCTGTATCATTGAAATCCAAAGGAGATAGCTACTTTGCTTCATTCTAAATGTTTCTGTAATCTCTTTCCCATAGCAGTAATACATTTCTAATTCATAATTAAATAAGAACATTGCATCTAATCGTGCAAAAGGACTGATCTAAGCTAAATATATATATGTTGACCACCTCCCTTAATTTGCTGCAAGATCAATCTCGCTCCATTTCGAATACGAGATGTTTGGATCTAGCTCTGTTATGATCTCTTTCTATAAAAAGCTTTCCCTTGTATAAAAGAACAACTTGATTGAGAACTGATCATAAACATTTAACCAACCCTCAAGAGAAACAAGAAAAGATACAGGAAAAGATGATCAAATCGATCGAGCTAGCAAACATTACACACAATCTAAAAGAAATCTGCAAATAATGTTCACATAAAATGAGCTAACATGTATATGCATGCATGCATGCATGCATGCGTGCGTGCGTGCATTAAACGGTAAAAAAAAAAACAAAGAAATAAAGAAAAGAAACTTACAATAGGAAGCTGCTCCGGTGGATGAATCATGTCCTCCAACATTGTTTGTATTTCTTGACTAATTAATATTGTAAGCTAGCTGTATTCCTCAAAATCTAATTAATATGAGAATTAATTAAGCCTTAATTAACTTCTTTCTCGCACCCTCAAATAGCATCGAGTGATAACATTAGAGAAGGGCTCTTTTTAGACGAAGAAGATGATGATAATATATAGTAATTCAAATGTTTTACGACTAAAATTAACATAACCCAATACTCCATTAATACTAAAAACAAGAAAGAAAGAAAAAAGTTCAGGGAAAAAGAGAGAGAAGGTGAATTATTAGCAGTAATACTTCTATGTCGAGAGACAAGGAGAGGATGTTTGTTTTTTTGTTTTTTTTTTTTCTGATTAGCTAGGAACAAGGAGGGTGTGGGGTGTCCTAAATAGTTAGTTACTTACAATTTAACAATTTATAGGAGGTCCTGGGAGTTGTTTGTCCAGTCAACTTGTCTTTGTGTCAACCCGACAAAAAAGGTTGACCCCAAGTTCTTTACTTCTTTTGCCTTGCCTAGGTTATCGCCCTATGGGGTCGTGAAACGTGGCAGTCCTAGTGAAGTGGCATACTGGTGACGTGGCTACGTGCAGCTCGGTTTGGGAGGGGTCAGAGTCATTATACGTCACTTGATACGGTCAATCACCAAATTGGGCTGACCAAGTTTTACTCTCTTTCTTCTGTTTTGATTTTCCTGCCGGTTCCTCCTTGCCTCATACACTTTCACCCCATGCGGTAGGTTTTTTTTTTTTAATTATATTTATTTTGAAAAAAATATAATATTAAGATATTTTTAGTGTAATTTTTGGATGATTTTAATTTTTGGATTTGATTGTAACTTCTCTAAGATTTAATCAATTGAAGATGATGGTTAAGAGAGGTGGACATCTTCTATTTTAATTTGTTTGCTTTTTGGTCCAAAATAAATTATTCTCGAATATTTTCCTGGATGAAACTTTCACGTCATGGCGTCCTGCTTTTTTGGCTCAATTTCCTTATAATAGAGCACATGATAGACAATACAAGTTCATATGATTATTGCTCCCATGTGTGCTGTCATTTCAGCACAGGGCAGCAACGGTGTTCACCTTGTTGATGCTGTTATACATGGGCTTCGAGAATATCATGTTAAAATTTCACATTGTAATTTAAGAAAAGAGAACATTGACAGCAATGAAATCTGAGGTCTTTGGTTGACCTCATGAATCGAGCTGGAGCTCAAAACTAGGCTCTTGTTCTGCCATGGCCTCATGGGCTGTTGAAGCTCAAAATCAACTTTCTTTAACGTGTTCACATGGCGGATCAACTGCATAAGCACCCATGATCAATAGATCCTCTAAATACCAGGTTTCTCTGCACAACCTACTTCTGTTCAAATCCTTCCAAACACAGCACAGGATCCCCTGACTCCCCTTGTTGCAAGACGCGTCTGTCTGTCTTTGCAGCAATTAAAGAACGTTTCAGGCTGCCTCATGCTCGCGGTTCCGCCTGCCTGACTCGTTTTGAGACGTCAATGTCCCCCTCACCTGGCAGTGTAAAGCAGGTGTTTACCGTGTTCTGTGGAAATTTCAGGAGAGTGAAAATCCTTCTTACTCTATATCGGAAAGTGGAAACTATTATTCTACTCAACTCCGATTAACACACGTTGCATCTTGAAAGATCAAACATGATATTCCTTGTATTGTTGGGGTCGGAAGAAGGAAGGAAATTTATCGACAAACCAACTTTTCACACGGCTGCTTTTATCCAATATTCCAAATGGGAACCTCAGCAAGTGCTATAGCTGAATAAAAGAACGGACACACAAGATTTAAAATACTGTTTCATATCACGCCAAGGAGTTCTGTCCAGTTGTTGAGATGGATGGATCGAAGTTAAAGTGCTATAACTTCAAGATTAGAAAAACATCTATAGATCAACAGATGCAACTAGAAATGGAATGAAATCTTTATATTGATTGAAATTTCATTACAAGTTTTATGAAGATACGATGGAAAAACAAGAACAAATAACTACACAGTATCTAGATTTCTTCTTGAAAACATGATTAAAATACAGAAGAAGAGAATTACAGTGCATGTTCAAGATGATTCCCAGACTGATTTTGCTTCTGATTTCGCCCAGAATATAACAGTTTCTCCTACGGATTCCACAAACAGCCAGCTTCCTTCAACTATCCATTCATTGGCCACCACCTCGTGCTGATAGACTAACGCTTACCTGATCATGATCTTTATCACTTGGAGTTGTTCAGCATATTTCTGTCACTTTCCTAAACTTTCTGCGATCCCAGCTATAATTGCTTGACGGATCATGTCTGTTATCGCATAAAATCTTAAGAAATTCGATTTGGTGCAGCTAAAGTTAAGAGTGCAGATTCTACTGTGTATATATCAGGCATGTGGGGAACTGGGTCCTCCACACAAAGCAGAGCCATGACTCGTGACAGGATGAGAGGAGGGTATATAAAACTTTGCAGGCCATGGCAAGTGATTAGCATCTAATTCAAGGTTTCCTTATCTATATTGTTTTTCCTCTGCTTTAAGTTCTAATCAGAACTAAAACATTAATTCTAAGGATTCTGAAATTCAAATTACAAGCAGTAATTTTTATTATATGTACAGAGAGGATCAAATTTGTTGGGGGATATATTTTAGCTTATCAGTAATATTGAACCGATCGAAATCTGAATAACTTTGGAATCTCTCAGATGTACATTACAAATTCATCATGTTTCCCAAAGATGTTCATCCTGACGTGGGTAAAGCCCTATCTATTTATAAGAATAGGCATATAAAATATGCGTCTCTATCTACAATCTACATGAATAAAAACGTGACTACTCAATCCCGATAGATACAACTCAACTAGTCGGGTTTTAAATTTGTTTTTTAGAAATTATAAGTTCGAATCCCATAAATCTCAGGGTTATTGAAAACTTACATGATCGTTAACTTCAGAAACTGTAAAATTAATCAAGGTATATATAAACTGGTTCGAACATTCATATTAATAATAATAATAATAATAAATAACTACAAAAACCTGTTATAAGGCTCCAGTTATTTCAGGTTGGGTAGGTTAATTATAGTTAAAAAAAAGTTGGTCTCGTTTCAAGATTTTTATTTAAAAAAACTAAAATAATATTATTTTAAAAAAAATTCAGAAAATTCAAATCAAATTTTAATAATAAAAATACGGCCATCATATGGTGAATGGGTTACAAAAACAAATTGGGCCATGAGAAACTCATTAATGGGCCAAAAACCCAACCCCTTCACTTAGATCGGTCGGTCTTCTATCCCTACACACAGAACAGATATTACAGTCCCTAGCTAGCAATTAAAGTCCTGCCTCTTTCTTGCTCCAGCTGCTGCTGCTGCTCAATTTTCCCCCTAATAATCTTTCATTTTACTTAATTAAGCTGTAGCTCTAGCCAGTCGCCAGATAAACCCTAACCTCTCTGTCCACAATGCATTGCTCAAGTAAGTTTCTCGCTTTCTTGATAACTTTGTTTTTCTTTTATCTTCTGTAGTTTCTTATCGATCTCTGTTTTTTTTCCGGACAGTATCCGGCGAGGTTCCGGAACAGCCCGTCGTTTCGAAGAAGTCTGGGCTTTTATATGAGAAGCGCTTAATCGAGAGACACATATCGGTATATTTTGCTTTTTTTGTTTTGTTTTTTAAATTCTAGGGTTTTAGCTTCTAGCTCTTTAGGGTTTTGCTTTTTGGCTTCTTAGAGTATTGGTAGAGCAACAGAGATTTTGATATTTTTTTTTGTATGCTTGAATAAACGGGCGAGATGTTATAGGCTAACAGCGTCATCAATGAAATTGTTGAAGCTACTTGTGTTGGTTATTTTGTGTAATTACCGAGGAAGTATTAAAAATTGCAAAGGTTAGGGTTTGCAACACTGAGGTGACAAAAAAACTAGCCAAGATTTATTTAGGATTTTCGTGTCTTTCCAAATCTTTTCGGACGTGCAAGAACAAGTTCCTTGTATAACAGGAGGGAGGGAGGTGTAGCTTTTGTTGCCTACGGCTGTTTTTTGTTTGCCGAATCTATAAAATTGAGCTTCACTTTGAACTGCACTGATCTATAAAGTTTCTTTTCAGGAAACTTGGTATTACGCTTGATAAAGCTTGCATTGTTGTTTATTTTCTAATCAGGAATATGGAAAATGCCCAATTACCGGGGAACCACTTACCATGGATGATATTGTTCCAGTCAAAACAGGCAAAGTATGTTTATTTCTAGTTCTTTGTTTTGATTGTTATTGAAGTCTTTATATCCCACTGTTGCAGCATCAACCATTTTCTATACTTGATTAGTTTTTTTTTGGATTTCTTGTAGATCGTGAAGCCGAGAACTGTACAGACTGCTAGCATCCCTGGGATGCTTGGGATGTTCCAGAATGTATGTTTATCAACCATATGATACCCTTTTTGTTGACTTTCTAACTTCTAGCTTCACATGATAATAATAGTGTGGCATTAAGATAGGTGTCACTGTAAAGTTGTAAACTCTTCTCTGTATTTCTTCACTTTTCAAGTTATAAGGCTTCAAATAATTAACTGTTTTACTTGTAACATATTTGAGAGGGATGCTTGCCTCCATCTAGTTCTCCTCAAATTATTGCTATGACGTTGATAAGCCTCCATTCCTGGTTCTATCAAATGTCATGTTCTTTATCCTTTACAGTATAGATTTTAAGCTTCCCTAGAGTTCAATCATGTACGACTGCCATATTTGTTCTCCTTGAAATGTTTTAATTTCCTCATCTACTCCATTCTTAGATGACTAAATTTTTTCACTAGGGAATCCTTTAGTGCCTTTAATTTGTTCATTAACAAGTGCTAATTATCATGGTGGCTTAGTTACACTCTTTAATTGAGCTTATTTTACTAATATGTTTTCATTTGATTTTGTTTGTAAATTCTTTCTTGATCTAATTGCAGGAATGGGATGGCCTAATGTTGTCCAACTTTGCATTGGAGCAACAATTACATACAGCAAGGCAAGAGCTAAGTCATGCATTATACCAGGTAATAGCCTCATCATTAAATGCTTACTAATATGCTGTGCTTTTGACAGGGCATGTTTGGTATATCATCTTAACTGCAAATGCTGATTTGTATTTTTTGCATCTATTATTTAATTTTTGTTATTTGAGCGTTGTTTAAAAATATTGTTGCTTACTTTTTCACTTGGCTTCATTTTAATCTCGTTTGGTTTATTATTGTTTCATCTTCACAATGATCACGAACCCTTAATCCTTGTTGTATGTGAAATTAGCAATGTATCAGTGTTCTTACTGATCCAGTGGTGGCTTTTGATATGACTTTCAACCGAAATGGAAATTTCCTTTTTCTTTACTGATCTAGAGAGTTATAACATTGCCTGTTAACATGAAGGCTCTATTTCAGTGAGGTCTATTGTTGTGGTAGAATGGTCTGTTTATTCTTCCCAATTTGAAGCTGCCTCCTTTCTGCAAAGGATTTGGAACTATTGAAATTGCTGCACCCCCAACATTTTGCATAAATGTTATCATCTAAGACCCTGGAAGTTAAATTGTATTTTGAAATTTTATTTTCAATTTTTTTATACTCCACATTAGCTTTCGTACTGGTCCAATCCTAATTTCCATGTTCTTGCTTTTTCATAGGCTCAATCCTAAAGTTTTTACGCTAGTTCTAGTTTCTCTTTTATCTTTTTTTTTTTTTTCTTTTCATTGGTTGAAAAAACATTGTAGGTTGGATTATTGATATTAGCACTTGCATACTTTACTTATCCAGTACATGGACTCTGGTTGTGTTGTTTCTTATTTTGGCAGCATGATGCTGCTTGTCGTGTAATTGCAAGACTTAAAAAAGAAAGAGATGAAGCAAGGTCATTGCTTGCACAAGCTGAGAGGCAGATACCCATGTCTGCATCAGAAGCTGTTACAGAAAATGCTTCAGTTCTTAGCAATGGAAAACGAGGTTTTTCTCTTCTATCCTTTTTGGTTTTTCAGTTTTTCTAAAGTTTCTTATCAATATGTATTTAAGTTATGTTGGAATCACCATAGCTGCCGAGGATGATGATTTGGGTCAACCTGGGAAGAGAGTACGACCTGGAATTTCTGCTAGCATCATTACAGAGCTTACAGACTGTAATGCAACTCTTTCACAACAGCGGAAAAAGCGGCAGGTATTGATTCATGTTAATGTAGGACTACTTAATTTTTGTTGGTAGATTGTGGATTTAGATACTCTATTTTGGTTGAATCGTTTTGGAAATCATATCTCGTTGCATGATTTAGTAAAGAGTATAAGGAATGAATGAAGTTACAGCCTCTTGTTTTGTATGTGCTGCTTGACTGATTTGATGCTTGTCTTTCTCTTCCCCTTTTCACTGTTAGATTCCTCCAACATTGGCTCCTATTGGTGCTCTAGAGAGGTACACCCAACTTTCTAGCCATCCACTTCACAAAACTAGCAAGCCGGGCATCTTATCTATTGATATCCAATATTCCAAGGTAAGAAAATCTATACACACTGATACAGTTGGTGAATTTTACATATTCGCCGGGTTTGCTTGTTTAGAAGATTTTTATAAGCAAATAGTTTCCAAGTTGCATTTAGTCATGCACTGTTCTGTTTTCTGAATTTTGTGGAAACTGTCCTCACTTTGTGTGACTATTCACTTGTACGTCAAATTTAGGCCACTTTCAATTTAGTTACCGCATTTGTGCTGCTCTTGTTTTGTTTAGAAGATTTTAATAAGCAAATAGTTTCCAAGTTGCATTTAGTCATGCACTGTTCTGTATTCTGAATGTTGTGGAAAATGTCCTCACTTTGTGTGACTATTCACTTGTACGTCAAATTTAGGCCACTTTCAATTTAGTTGCTGCATTGTGCTGCTCTTGTCTTGTACTTGAATATAATGTTGCATAAATTGCTGCTTGTAGCATATTTGATTATGAGTCTATGACGTTGCAAAAATTTCCCAAAACTGCATCTTAATGACTGATGAAAGGTATAAATTAAATCATAAAGCGGGAGATCAAAGCATGCAAATATAAAAATTAAAGTGGTTTTATGGAGGTGGCTTATGCATGTTTTCTAGAAAAGGCTCTCCCATCTGTTTTCTCATGCCAGTGTTCATGCTTTAGTATGTTAAGGGTTTTGCTTCATTAAGATATCAGACATGGGATTTTCTTTGTTTGGCTCTTCTCATAACACTTTGTATCTTATGTCGGGAGTGGATGACAGGAGCTTGTTTCGAGTTTATATCATCTAAATGTTGTCTAAAGTTGCAACAATTTTTAGCTCTCTTGTGGGAGAAAAACTAAAATTAATGGGCCAGATAGCTTTGCTCACTTGATGATTTGTGGCGATTGATGCACCTTTTCTCTCTGGTCTTCAGGATATCATTGCTACTGGAGGGGTTGATGCAACTGCTGTAGTCTTTGATCGGCTATCAGGACAGATTGTATCTACACTCAGTGGTCACTCAAAGAAGGTTGTTATCTTACTTTATTTATTTCTGCTTCATGCTGCATCAATGCTATTGAGTGAAACTTATGGCTTGTAACATCATTTTTGCTGTAGGTTACTAGTGTGAAATTTGTAGCCGAGGGTGAATTTTTCTTAACTGGATCAGCAGATAAGGTAAGCACCGTTCAATTTGGTGGGCTTAAAAAAACTTATTATTTACTGTTGTTGTGCCCCTCCCCCAGCTTGGTAAACTCACATAGAAACTTACCCATCATCTCATGTTTATGTCCCAACATTCCTTTGGTGTGTCCCAAAGTATTTTTTGACCTGTCAGTTGTGGCTATGAATTATAGAACCTAAAAAAATCATGCTGTTTATGAGAAACAAAAGCATTCGACAGAACTATTAACAAAAGTATGCAGTTTCTAAAATGTATTGATCTAGGCATTAAAATTGAAACAATGGGAGTAGAAGAGAGTTGAAACCATCCAGGTTGGCTGTCATAATCATCTTTCAGGAGCTGATTTGTTGCAGTTGCTCTCTCTCATTCTTTGCACAAGTTGGAAGGGATAACTTGACCATGTATTTAAGGTCTTAACATTTAACCATTAAATCCAGCTTAACAATCCGATACCTTTCGACAAGATTTTTATATTGCTGCAGTAAAAAAGACCACTGATTGAGATAATAGTTACTACAAGAGTGATTTCTTGTTCGCTCTAGTTTAGAAATGAAGATGTATTTGGAGGATAGCTGGTGGACTGATCTGTTTGAATAATCTCTAAGCCTCAACTGAAAGGATTTAGATCTTTTCAAAACTAGTACTGGAGTTAAGGTGCCATTTGCCAGAACTTCCAGAAGTATTGCAATATAATCTTCTTTATGTAGGATTAACTCATCAGCAATCATCAGTCTGTAATTATAGGAAAGCACTGTGAGGTTTCTTTAAGAAAAAAGGGGTTCAGATTGGACCATGGGAATGTAATTGCAATATGCCCTTTTTTAGGGAAGGAATTTTTATCTTGAACAGTGATTTTGTGTCATTTAGAGGTAGTGGATGTGGAAGCAATTGCTGGTGTGGAATTGGATCTCCTACAAATAAGGTTGCTGGCATCATGGTTATGGATTTTATTTAGTAAAGGATTAAATCGCGAAACTATGTCCATTGCGATCTTCAAACTTGTTCTATGTGGAGCTATAGTGAATCCTTTTGCTTACCTTATGATGAAACTGGACTTTTTTGACGAGCTATTGCTTTCTTTTCTGTCACCCTTTCCATTTCTAATTTCTTTTTCTCCCATTAAAGAACTGAATTTCTGGCAGTTGGATCATCTCATCCATAAGTAACCATTCTTAATTTAGTGTTCCTAGGCATTCATCAAGGATTTAATTTGTTTTCAAAATGCTGCAGACCATTCGTGTGTGGCAAGGATCTGAAGATGGCAACTATGATTGCAGACATATCCTAAAGGATCATACTGCGGAGGTAATTACCTTTCAAAACCACATTGATCTTGTTTCATAACCAGTGGCTGATTGTTAGCCTGATCTTGTGGATATAAATTCCTAATATTGGTTCTGTTTTGATAAATCTAGGCATATTCTAGATGGATACTTGTTTTAATAAAGTCCAATGCTTAGGTTTATGTTAAATAGAATGGAAGATAGATGACTTTTGGTAATGGGGCCTTTTTAGATTTACTTTAGATAGCTTTGGAATCGGGCCAGTATCAAATAAATTCCTTTTTTCCATGTCTCTTCCCTTTACATGTCCACATTTGAGGGTAGCTCAAATGAAATTCTCTAATATGCAAGCTTGAGGCCATGGACCCAAGCAAGATTCATCGTGTGCTGCATTTCATGCATGCCTTGTACACCGAATGAAAATTGCAAAGCAGTGGTTAAACAAATAACTCATCCATTTAATGTTTTCATCTTGTGAATTAAATTGTCACAACTAGTTTATGCCTACAAAGGGTTCATTCTGTGACCAATCAAATTGAATTAAGGAAAAGCATCTGCTTTCCCTACAAGGTGGTGCCATTGCTTCACCATATTTTGCTTCGCCATTTTTTTATTATATAATACTTGTATGCTTACAAATTCTGTCAGGTGCAAGCTGTCACTGTTCATGCAACGAATAACTACTTCGTGACTGCTTCTCTTGACAATACATGGTGCTTCTACGATCTCTCCTCTGGTTTATGCATGACTCAGGTCCTCCCCCCCTCTCTCTGTTTTTTTGTGCGCGCGCTCTTACGTGTGTCTTGCACACATTCACAGGAGTCCTTTTCAATTTTTTTCCTGATTTGTGAGTTATGTATGAAGATTGATTGAAGACAAATTAAATGCCAAAATATATTAATTTATCTCCTGATCTGAGATTTTCACTTTTATGACTGGTCATTGTGTTCCATTTAATATAATGGACCTGCAGATAGAATCCATGAAGTTCAGGAACAATTAACAATTTTATCTAAATTCAAAGAATTGAATCCTTCTATCACATGCTTGTGGTCTATTTCATTTTTTTTTTGTTTTCCATAATACTTGTTAACGCTGACAATTTAACAATAAATTAATGTTCAGATGCCCATTATTCTCTTTTTATGATGCATTTTTACATGTTCAAAATGTAAAAAGAGGCATATTTAAAAGGAATTAAGATCAGACATAGGTAGTGAATGGTGGAGTATGTTTTTGTATTGTATGACTCTGGAGTAGTTTCTTCTGTATTGCGGTAAATTTTTCTTCAGGCTCTAGTTATCAATTACAAAGTTCAGTTTCGTTAAAATCTCCTCTTTCAGACAAGGTTTCTAAATGTTTCAGTCATGTTAATTTTCTAAACTTTATAGTTTTTATTTCAATTTTTAACATGAAAATTCCCTTGTGTCTGTTGGATCTGTTTCTGGATGAACTATATAATGATCAATTTTGCAGGTTGCTGACACTTCCAAAACTGATGGCTATACATCTGCTGCCTTTCATCCTGATGGTCTCATCCTTGGAACAGGCACTTCAGAAGCAGTTGTTAAAATCTGGGATGTAAAAAGTCAGGTACACAATCACTATTGTAATTGTTGTGTTTATTACCTTTTCAAAGTGCAGCGTGTAGAAGGCAGACATGTACCAAATAAAACCTTCATTTGTTGATTTAATTAAAAATATTTGAAGTTTTACTTTTCTTTTGTTTTTTGTTTATATGCAGGCCAATGTTGCAAAATTCGAAGGTCATGTTGGGCCCGTAACAGCAATATCTTTCTCAGAAAATGGATATTTCCTGGCTGTAAGTATCATGTTTTTTTCTGAACAAAACATGCAATGATGGATGATCTGACATGCTATGATCTTATTTAATGTTTGTACTGGACAGACTGCCGCCCATGATAGTGTTAAGCTGTGGGATCTGCGGAAATTGAAAAACTTCCGGACACTCAATCTATATGATTCTGATACACCTACAAACTCTGGTGTGTATTGCTATGGTTATGCTTTTCCTTATTTATATGTGTTGCAATTCATGGCTAGTGGCTGCAGCAATAGTTCCTATGACTTTGTATGGTACCGCCCTAGTCAACCTGTTTTCCATTACCTGACAAGTAATACTTGCTATGATGAATACTGTGTAAAGTGGTTTTAAAAACTTAAAGCTCGTCTATGTGGAATTCTTTCTTTCTTCTCTTTTTTATTTATTTTTTAAGCCTGTTGTTGACCTTTTTAGTGCTCGGGTTGGGCAATCTTGTTCCACTGCAATATGCAATTTTTTTTTTTTATTGTGAAGGAAGATGTAATGGTGTTCCTTTTTTTGTTATGGCAGTGGAATTCGACCACAGTGGATCTTACCTTGGAATTGCAGGATCAGATATAAGGTGCTGTCTCTTATGGCTCTTCAAATATCTAGTAGTTTTTAATGGATTTTTAAGAATTGTCCGTCTGAAGTTGGATAACAGCTCTGCCTTTTTACTTAACAAAATGTTCTGGGTTGTGCATAAAGTTTTTCTGATAATGCTAATAAATTTGTTTCTTCGTTGCAAGAACATTCTTTGAAGCCTTTTCAGAAGAGCTATTATGATTTTGTTTTCTGCAATATCCTGTAAACTCTTATATTTATATCGTCTAATTTTGTTTCTTGTACTTGCGCAGAGTTTACCAAGTTGGCAGTGTTAAAGCAGACTGGAATTGTATCAAAACTCTTCCTGATTTGTCCGGAACAGGTTTTTCTCCTTCTCTTGCTATCATTACATGTTGCTTCCCATGTTTGTTGGACTGACAGATGCTCTATTATTCTACTCGTTTGCAGGAAGAGCAACTTGCTTAAAATTTGGTCCAGATGCCAATTACATAGCTGTGGGATCAATGGATCGCAACCTCCGGGTATTTGGCCTGCCTGGGGATGAAGCTCCATTGGA
Source organism: Populus trichocarpa (assembly GCF_000002775.5). Classification (NCBI taxonomy): domain Eukaryota; kingdom Viridiplantae; phylum Streptophyta; class Magnoliopsida; order Malpighiales; family Salicaceae; genus Populus; species Populus trichocarpa. The sequence continues at coordinate 11,862,112 of NC_037292.2, forward strand.
GTCATGATGCACCTTTAAGTTGCCTGATTCGGAGAGTTGAGTTCATGGATTTCTGCAGTTGTTGCCACAGCTTTTACTGGGCTGGCGCAGCAAAACAATAGACTGAGTTGTTTAATTATGCGGTGCCAACACTTTATGCAATTTCCAGACATGGAGCAGGGTGGTTGTCTGGGATTTGAAGAACTTAAATTCGAGCTACTACTACAGCCAGTCATTTTGTATTCATGTTGTCATTGGAACTTCCAGACCATTAATCTACACAGTGAGGTGTTTGGGGGACACTTGATACTTGTTAAGTGCTCATCTTTGAGGGATGGAATATGGATAACCTTTTGAGATTTGTATTTGATTCACTGTAGTAAAATGTAGTAGTTCAATTGTGTTCGCATCTGCCATGCTAATTGACTGACCTTAGCTCTGCTGCCCTGGTAAGTTGACAAGCATCCTTCAAAATCCCCCCTTTTCCATCTCAATAGTGCTTTACTGAAGTGTATAATCTTTCAAATTTGTTAAAAATTACTCTGTTGTTCCTTGCCACCCAAGCTTAACTTGCCAGCCATGCAAACGTGTTTGAGGAAACAACGTCAACCAGCAGATTTCTCATGCTTTATTCACAGAAATTGCAGACATGATCCTCAGGATTCAAACTTCAGATAAATTGAGGGCTCCATGATCCAAAGAATAAAGAATGAGATCACAAACTAATTAAGAAGCTTCCATAGCCTGCCTCGTATCAGGTATGGTATTTTGATGAATGTGTGAACCCCCAAAGCAGCAGCAAGAATATATCATCATAAAGAAGAAATAAAATCTCAGAAAGTCGAAAATGTCTGCTCCTACGATTCTTGTGTTTTTTCAGTAGATGCTTCCAGGAACGCGAGTCATTTATCCAACTCTGATTGCACCTGCGCAGCCCTCCTGGTCACCCAATTATGGAAAAGTAAGCCACAGCTGTAAGCCCTGTAGACACAAACACTTATATTACTGGGATTTAGGATGTTTGTTCATCACAGTATAAACATATGGAAGGGACGGTATATATATATATATATATATATATATATATTAAGAAATATTAATTTAGTAGTTCGTCGGTGGAAAGGAAAAACTAAAGAGACGGTGCGGTGTGTGTGTGGATGCGTGGACAACTTTACATGTGTTTGTGTCCAAAAGCGCCTCGTCCTCAGTGGGTTCTGTCGGGTCCCCCCTCCCGCTATCCCTTCCTCTTTAACGTACAGGTTTTTGATTGGTAGGTGGGAGAATTTGTTTTCCAAACAAAGTTCATGAATCACAATATGGGGAAATTAGATACCGCTTCTATATTTATAATTCATCAATTCTGGGTTGGAAATATAGTTATTCAACTCGATTCCAGGTTTACATGGGTTAGTTAAGTTAGTCGAAACATTTTTTTTAATTTTTTTTAATTGAGTCGTTACTTGATTCATCTAAAAATAAATTAATCGAGTATTAAATTAACCCAGTAAATTAATTTAGATTTAATAATAGTGGTTGAAAACTGAATGTCAACGTATAAAAAACATATAATAGGAGTTTAGGTTGGTATATTATTTTTAACGCTGAAGCAAACTGTTTGAGTCATTTGAATTAATTAAATAAAGTGTTGAAATTTTTATTTGGTGATTTTCTCTTATATAACTAAGTTTACTTTTACAACATTTCATAGTTTGATGACAAATTCCCTGTTGCAAATCACAAAACAATCGCTTTCGGCCAGAATTAATGATACGAAAATTGTCTTAGATTTTGTCATATGCTTTCCTTGAAAGTTATAAATTCTTGCCAGGCTCCTCCACTTTTTTCAAAGAACAACCAGTTACTTGGACTTCAATTCAATCCTCATGACCAGCACATGAAAATTAAATGAGTTACTGCTGCATTCAAAATCCAAACCCTGGCTCGTGTATGATGTTCCTCAGTCAAACTTCATGCCCTTTCCTAACCCAGATCCCTTTACTTACATTCATGCCCTCCACGCCTTTCATGGAAGAGAATATTTTGTAGCTTCTTGCACCTTTAAAAAATAATTATCTTGTTTTAAACCGATTTTGTTCTCATTCTCTTCAAAGACAACAAAGAATACTTAAGATTGGTACTTACTGCTTACCATTCCGATGAAATTGTAGAGTGAGTGCTTTTCTTTTTTTAACTTCTATTGGTATTGGACAGTGTACTAGTAGTGGGGAGAGGTGAGAGAGAAAAGAGACCGCTCCAGCTCTCTGACTCTGCACATATACAGAGAAAAAGAAGTAAAGTGAATCACAAACACCAGAAAACTAAAACCAAAACCCGAAAGACAGTTTTTTTGAGCAATTCAAAGCACAGGCAGAACCCAACACAACTCCTTCATTTTCCTCCTACTGTTCTGTTTTAGTCAGAACCCATTTCTCAAATCCTCCTTCCAAAACCTGTCATGATTTGATCCATTTCGGCCATTTCCCAAATGGGTTTTCCCTTGAAACCTTTTTCTTGCTTCTTCTTTCTCTGTCTTCTCTCTGTCAATCTTTCTCAGTCTGCCCTTGATTACAGCACCTTGGTCTACAAGGGTTGTGCGAAGCAAGCTTTTCAAGATCCAAATGGTGTCTATTCACAAGCCATCTCTGCCCTTTTTGGCTCTTTAGTCTCCCAGTCCACCAAAACCAAGTTCTTTAAGACCACCACCGGGACTGGCCAAACAACCATAACTGGTCTCTTTCAATGCAGGGGAGACCTTAGTAATACTGACTGCTACAACTGTGTCAGCAAACTTCCAGTTTTAACAGACAAACTCTGTGGCAAAACAATAGCTGCAAGAATCCAGCTTTATGGATGCTACATTTTGTATGAAGTTGCTGGCTTCACACAAATTTCAGGTATGGAAATGCTGTACAAGACTTGTGGGGCTACAAATGTGGCAGGAAGTGGGTTTGAAGAGAGAAGAGATACTGCCTTTTCGGTGATGCAAAATGGTGTGGTTAGTAGCCATGGCTTCTACGCCACCAACTACCAATCTATGTATGTTTTGGGGCAGTGCGAGGGTGATGTTGGAGATTCAGATTGTGGCGAGTGTGTGAAAACTGCTGTTCAGAGAGCTCAAGTTGAGTGTGGGAACTCTATTTCAGGCCAAATCTATCTGCATAAATGCTTTATTAGTTACAGTTATTATCCAAATGGGGTGCCCAGGAGATCATCATCTTCTTCCTCGTCTTCCAATTCATTTTCATCAGGTTGAGTACTGAAATGGAATTTTTAGGAAATCTAGAGAGAAGTTTTCTGCTTTTTATCTAGTTAGTAAGTAATACTCGTTTTGGTGATGGTTTGCTTTACTGGATTGTTGATTCATCCTGTTTCCTAACCGGTTCTATTTCCCTGTAAAAAAGTTTTTTTTTTTTTTCAATATATTGTCGAGTCTCTTAATCTATTGCAATCAGTATATGGTTAGGGTTGCTGGATCTTTCTCCCCTTTTCTTCCCACTCCACTGTTAAAAAAAGTCCATTTTTAATAGATTATTGGGTCTCTATCTACTGGAATTAATATATGATTATCTTGTGTGAAGATTGTCCGGTATCTTATCAATGTGTTTGAAAGTGGTTTATTTTAATTGGCCTGGGAGATGTATATAATAGAGAAGTTGATTTGTGATGGATGTAGGGACAGGGCAAAATACAGGGAAGACAGTGGCCGTTATAGTAGGAGGGGCAGCTGGTGTTGGGTTCTTGGTCATTTGCTTATTGTTTGCAAGAGGTTTGCTGAAGAAACATGATGGTATGCTTTTTTGCACTTTGATGAATATGATGTGAGATAGGATAATACTCTGCATTTCATTGGTAATAATCTCTTTTTTCCTTTCAATGCTGATATGGTTGGAGTATACTATCTTGTGCAGATTTTTAAGAGAAAGAGATGGAACTTAAAGAGGAGGCAAGCAATCATATTTCCTCGAGGTGGATTCTTTCTACATTTTCATTTCTTTCAATAGTATAAATGGGGTTTTGTGGTGGACCAATTTTGATGAAGAAAAGATAGGATAGAAATGGCAAATGTGTGCCTGTTGGCACAGCCTGGTAAGGCAGTATATCTTGGACTGGAAGTAACTAGGGCTTGAAGTTGTTTCACAAAGGTGAAAGCATATAGCAGAATGAATTGCTTGTCAATTTGAATGGATGACAGAGGAGAGTTGAATTAAAGGGTTTTGGCCTTTATTTTTTGTACAGCGTGTGGATGTTTGTCTCTTTCCCCCTCCTCTCCAGATCAATGCATCCCCATCCCCTTCTGCTTTATGCTTTTTACAAAGTAGTCACTTACCTTCCTTTTCTCCTTCTCTAACATGCTGATGACCCTCACAGATGTATTTCTTCTCTTCTCATCTCTTTCTCGGCCTGGATTAGCTATGATATTGCCTAGAAGATGTAGGCGATTTGATGTAGAGCCTCGGGTTGGTTACAAAAAATGGAAACTCAAAAACACCATCATTTTCTTGCATGATGCCGAACAGTTTTGTTGTGATTATTAAATGGTGATAACTCCTCCTGTAAGATTTCGCATGAACCAATCAACTAAACTGCTGATAAAATAGAGACAATCTAGTGTGGTGGTCCTTCTCCCAAGTCCTTACAAAAGAGTGCTGGAGGAGACAGCTAGATGCAATTATCATACATTGTTAGCACCTCGGAATATGTATAGCAAGCTGTCTTTCCATGACAACAAACATGCTATTTTTTTATTCAATGCAACAATATCTAAGCTTGTTTTGGAGCCTGTAGGGTTGTAAAATGAAGGTAGGAGAACAGATGAATCGCAAATTTTTCGAGCTTTTCAAGGAAAATAAAAGTTACCCTTTAAGAGGTAGGTGTCGAGCTGTAAAAAGAGCTTATAGTCGGCACCCATACGCTCTTCCTCGAACTAATTTGAATGGCACAAATTGTGTACTTGAGGAGAGAGAAAAAGAAAGGATGAGTTCTGACTACAATATTATCGGTATCATTTTAAAGATTTTGACAAAATAAATTCACTGAATGATTATCAACTATGACTAGATTGTGTTACACGCAACACGTGGCTTGTCTTTGGACGGAAAGCAAAATAATATCTTAAAAATTATTTTCTCATGCATTGAAGGAACTGATAACCTCGCGTGTGAGTCTTTGTTTTTATTTTTTTTTGGAAAAAATAAAGTCAATCGATGCTTTGCTTCTTGTTTCTCAGATTCCGTACCAAGCTGAAAAATAAAGGTATTGTTTTTTTTTTTAATCTAAATTTTTAATTTTTAATTTATTTTTAATTCAAAATACTCGTAAAACATCTTATACACCTAACCAACATCTTATATAACCTCAAATTAAAGTTGGATTAAAATTTTAAAATATTCAAGGATGAAAACCTAATGAAATATTGAGGGATAAAAAGCTAGTTTAAAATAAAAATAAAAAAATATCAAAGTGAATCTTTTGCTATAATTTTTAATTTGCCGCCTTTCTTCTTCTTTTTTGTTACGTCTTGGTCCTCTCTTTTTCAATTTTGACCCTTCTTGACAAGTTTTGATAAATTAAGAGTATAAAAAAATGTAATTAAGGAGAAATAAAGTTTGAGAATTAAATTGATAAAATATTATTGTGATTGCGTTTTAAATTTTGTTTAATAATTTAATCATCATCTCACAACAGTAAAATAGTCTAACCAGACAACATGAACCTCCTATTCAGTGTGATTGAGATTGTGATAATAATAATGATTCAAAGTGTTTTTTACTTAGAAATGTATTAAAATAATTTTTTTTTATTTTTTAAAAATTATTTTTAATCTTATCACATCAAAATAATTTTAAAATATATATATATAAAAAATTATTTTAAGTGAAAGAATAAATTTCAAATTTAAAAAAAAACATGATTTATACCCATTTTTCCAATCAGACCCTAAAGAATATGGATTTGTACTATGAAAAACGACATTTCCCTCAGAATTCCGCTTGACAGTTGTGTACACCTTATCATAGAATAGAAGAAGGGCCATCAATGACTGGTCAAGTTGTCAGGCAAATCACCAATATTCAGTTGGCACTCAAACAGCTGAGGTCCATTGACATGTCGCCGGATCAAAGGTGGGTGCCACACTGCCACTCCACCATCTTTTCTTTTCCCATCTTTTGTTTTCTGTCTTGGGTGATATTATTGCGTCACAGGGATTGTATGCACTCATAGCTCTGTTTTGAAAGTATTTTTTTTAAAAAAAAATTTAATATATTTTTAAGTTTTTTACATAGCTGGAAAAGTTTAAGATTTAAATTATAACGTGTAATGTTTGTAGATGTGTTTATGAATTAGATAGATAATATAAGATTTAAAACTCAATTTTTATATGGAAATTATAAAATAGATTACTATAATCACGTCAAGAAAATCCTTGGATTAGATATGGAAAATATTTTTACAAAATTTTATTATTATTTTTAGTGCATCAACCGGGAGGGGCAGCCATGAACCCTAAGCATGATTTATTTAAAATATAAACAGCGTATCGATATTGAAATGGATAAAAACATTAAAAAAATCTTATATTTAACTTATTTTTTTTAGTTAATTTCAATTTGTTTTTTTCTTTTTATACAGGCGAGGTAGAGTTTTGCTATTATATAACAGTTAATGAGTTATTTTTCATTAAAGTTTTATGCTTTATTTAGTTTTTTCTAGGGTTTAAGATTTAAATTTAAGTTCTGAAATTTGATTATACACTCCATCAAATTATCTATTAAAAGTGGAAAATTTAGTCGAGGTGCGCAAACTGACTCGGACACCCACATTAAACTAAAAAATAAAAAAGTGGAAAATTTTAAATACTTGACTTTAACTTTATATATGATTATAACAGGTGTAAGAAAATATTTGAATAAAAGAAATTTAACCCCTTCCTATGATAGGGATGGAGGAGAACTGCCTTTGAAAAAGTGAGCTGCACAGATTTTTATTATTTTTTTGCAGTGGCGGCAATCCCACTTGGGCCAGGTGTTGTCGGGTGGTGACAGTTCCTATCATGTTCTTCATAATGCATATCAAAGGGAAGCAAACATGGCTTTGGTGATGGATAGGATGTTGCTGAAATTAGACCTTATCAGCTTATGTGATTGCTGTGAATGTGTTACCGGCAAAAGAGAGAGGTGGAGAGGGAGAGGATTGCTGTGGATGTTAACTTGTGTCATGAATTTCTGAATAGTAGTGTTCTACTTTTGTGATAATTCGTAGCTTGTACAAAAACCCGATAAAAAATATAATAAGAAAGAGTGTCGAGTTCAGTTGTGGATGGGGACACCGAGGAGGCTCCGTTCTGGCAAATCGAGCTCGTTAAGTTGGTACTCGCGATCCATGGCGATGAGGAGAGGGAGCACCAAGACAATGAACGTTGTCCCTGTTATCCACGCGCCTTTCCCGTGCTCTTTGCCGGCTTCTTCGCCATGAACAGCCCTTGCTTCTTTACCATGCTTCCATCCACCCTAGCCAGCACTCCTGCCTCCATACTCAAATCGCTTCTTGCCTTCAGTTTCAGACCCCATTAAAATAAACAAGTCAAGGGACGGGTTTTATGCGTGGGTTTTGGATTTTGGCTGGAAGATGACCTATACAGTTGACATGTAGTCCACTAACACAACGAGAAAATAATAGAAACTCTTCGAGTATATTACATCACTGGTAAACTGCATCGGTAAAGTGAGCTCAGTTTAGAGGGTTGAGGGGTTAGTGTCAATTTTTTTTTTAAAAAAAGAAAAAAACAGAATTCGTAGAGTGCACCGTTGAATATCACAAAAATAAAAGTTGATGTCAAACCATTTGATGATTAATCAACGAGTGTAAAACCTCTGTTTATGTACTGAGAAAATGAGAACGGTAAGTTCAGAACATTTTCAACCTCACGAGATTTAGATACGATAGCATTCATAATGAAATCCCTGCTGCAGTGCCTAGTATTCATCCCAGAACCTCTGCATACAACCAGAGATGTATTGTATACCCATGGGACTGCAACAGTGAATCCCAAACCAGAACCTTCCTCTCCGTTTCCTGCGAGAACGCTCTTGTATGCTCGGCAAACTTTCGAAACATGCTTTCCCATTGGCAAAAGTTGCTGGTAATAATGTGAAATGGATGGATCTGCGCTTAAAACTTCCGAATCAGAATGGATGTTCACTACAACGGTTCCATGTCCAGGGTGCAGCCTGTTACTGAGAGCTTTGAGAAAAGGGGAATCCGGGTCCCAAAGCTGGCAAGGGAAGATATCATCACCATCATATGCATCAATGAATATCATGTCATACGTATTACTGGTGTTAAGAACAAAGTTCTCAGCATCTGCCTCATAGAGGCAAAGTCTCTCATGGATGCCTTTCCACAGCACTTCATCAATGGGATTAGGCTTTGGCAAGGCACGCTGACCTGATGAGGTCATAACCGAGAAAGATGGAAAACCCATTGCTCGAATTGAAGCAGAGATAACAACGGGATCAATTTCAACTATGTCAACAACAGCACCTGAAGAGAGAACATAATTTCAGTCACATTCGTACTGGATTCACAATCAATCATATCTTGAATTAACAGTCTTCTAGAAACAACAACAGCAATAAAGTGGCACAATTTTAAAGAGGTGTGCAGTATAAATGCTACAGGAACATTAATTTCACTTGCTTGAGACAATTGGGTTTTCATGTCTCAGCTCCAGGCGGTGAAAAATCATAAGCACATCCACGGTAGATCATACTAAAAAATAGGCATTTCACCTTCATTGCCTCGTTAAAAAAGAAAAAAAGTCCTTGCACTACTCAGCGTCTATGTTAGATTATGAGATGGCTGGGATTTCATTCTCACGTGCTTCAAATCTTCTTTCTTGATCATTCATTTCCATTATCACCTTCTCAAAAGTTCCTTCTATATTTTGACTCTCCTAAACACTACACACTCAGACACAAAGAAAAAGCACAATACTCCTGCAATGCATTCTGCAAGACAAACTAGACAGGTGTTGGTTATATTGTGAGAATCCATACCATATAGTTATATCTGTCAGGGAAGAGATTTTGAGAAGTACTCTTGTGATTCATTATAACCATGACAGAAAAGGCTTCTACCAGAATTAAAAAAGGCACAGCAGAGAAGCATGCACCAAGGAAATGGCAATCTCCTACCTTGGATTTTTGTAGCCAAAAACAATGGTAAGCTTCCACCACCATGACCAATGCATAAAATGCGGATTGTTGTCTTTCCATATATAGCATCCACAATGTCATTATTGCAGGATGCTATAGTGGCCAACCCAGCTGATACCATACTCTTCAAATCTACACAATGATAAAGATAAATAAAAAATTAGCCAACTAAAAAGAAAAGGGCCTTTTGGGCTAATTACAAGGCTTAAAGCATCAGCAGTAATATGATATAAACACCATTTAATTTAACAAACAGTGTGGAAACAATGAAAAACATGCTATGGACAATCTTCAATTACAATGACTACGAACCTCAGACTATAGTTTCCCCCACCCCCACCCCATCAAAATCCAAATGAGAAGCATGCTATTCTGCATATGAACTGCCTGGAAAACCGTAAACAGAAGTGTTACCCCAGTTCAGGGAGTTATTGCTACATCATACAAGATGTTTACTACTTACTAAGGAGCTTCACCATTTAAAAAAACAATAAAACCTATATCATCCATTCGTTTCAGAAGCAGTGGCATAGTAAGTGATAATGATCAAAACTATATTAATTAGCACAAAACAATAAACATTTCCAAATCCATGATCCATAATAACAAAAGAGGATTTCAATCAACAGGGTCCATCTTGCATCTAGACTTGCCCACACCACAAAACCATCCCTATTTCTCCGTCTAATGAAGAAACAAATAAATAGATCATAAAAGTCCTTCATCTGGTAGTTAGTTACTAGCAAAACAGCAGACATAGAAGTGAAACCTCAAAACAGCTTGAAATCCAAAATATCTGCCTATACACAAAAATCAGAAATGCTTACTTCTCTCACTAATGTATCAATAACATAAGAAATATAACAGAACCAATATGTTGGGATGAGAAAGCCACTAAGGTAAGATTATTGATTCAAAATTAGAGTCGATCAAGTCATTTGACTAGCATGTCAACAAATATAGGGTCCCTATCTTTTAAAGAAAAGTCGATTGCAGCGGTCCAACTATTTAAACCACTGATTCTGTTAGTGGGTTTATAATTTTGATGCAATGGCATCAGACTATTATATGAGAAGCACTATACTAAACCACTGAAGCAATGGGATTTAGTGAATGCAGGTAAAGGAAACATACATGGAACAGCAAGACAATGGGGCTGCTGCATTAGGAATATAGAGCCTGCAGCTGAAGGTTGTGATTGTTGTCGATGGTAAGCAGCCATTACTTTAACAGCACTCTGTCGTGTTTCATCATTAAAATGAAGTGTCCGCCATTGATACCCAATTATACTAAAACCTCCCCCTACTTCTCCTTTATGGTTATTCTTATGTATCTCCTCTGCATACCTTCGTTCAAGCCATTTCTCTGTTTCTCGCCACTCAACCTCACTCTGCAAAAACAAAAACAAAATACAAGATAAATAAAGAGACTTGAGTTTTTTACAGACGAAGAGAGATAGAGATACTGACGGGTCTAGAAGAGGGATACGCAAGGACGGACACGATGCCGTTTCCTTTATCGGAAGGTGAACGCAAAACGGTGTGGCCGTCAGTGCACGTGCCCCACCATTCAGACGAGTAGAACCAGTCGCCTTCGTCGTCTATACAACGCCGTGTTGCTGTGCAGAGTCGCCGGGTGGAGATCAGCCTAGCTCTGTGCCACATCATCCTACAAAGAGATAGATGATGACGATGACCCCTAAAATTAGATCTTGAATTCAACGAATCTTAAACCCTAAAATCTCACTGAAATGTCAACAGGCCGGTCCTTAAACCCCCAGCTCATGGAGAAGTGGGTTTCTACTTTCTTGTGTTTGGATGAAGTTAACGATGTTCTGTTTTGGATTGAAATAGTTCGTGGATAACACCAGTTTGGTTGCTTGGGCTTGTAAAGGAGTCACAAGATGAGAGGAGAAGGGATACAAACTGGGTATTTTTGAATTCTAGTTCATTTTGATAAAAGTTTTGGGAATTAATGCATATTAAAAAAAAAAACACAACTGCTTTTGAAAATAGTGTTGAACACAATAACAAATGTTTTAAAAATTATGTTTCTCTGGATTTAATTAATATATTTTAAAAAGTTAATCTAAATTTTTATGAAGAACTAATGGTCAAAAAATAAAATTTAAGTTCTAATGAAAAAAAAAAAGGATTATGAAGACACACCTGAGCTCCTTTTCCGACACACCGAATACATTTAAAAAAATCTTGACAAAATAATTCGAACTATACTTTGAAAGACTATCAAATGTGATCTTAACTTGTTAAAGGTTTTATTTAGGCTTAGATTAGGGTTAATTACGAGATCTTTCTAAGATGTAGTTAGAATTATCTCATCGATGTCTTTTTAATAATACTAGATGTGTCAAAAACGAAGCTGAGTGTGTCTCAAGTGATCCATTCTTCCTTTCCTTTTTTTTATTCCCTCATTTTTCTCTCATGTTATGTCACCTTGTCTCTCTTTTTTTTTTCTCTTAGCAATTTGATCTTGAATTCCATATTTTAACTATTGGGTTTTCATAAAAATTTTAGTTGATTTTTGTTTAGGTTAATTAAATTGTAAAATAAATGTGTTTTGAAACATTACTAAACAACTATCCTTGAAATAGCGACTATGTACAAAAACACATTCTGAAACCCGACCATTATTCTAAATAGTAGTTATGTATAAAAATAATTTTTTAAAACATAATTGTGTTCAAATTATGTTATTTTTCAAATACATTTTTAACATGTGTTATTCTCCCAAAACTTTTAGCAAATATGTTATTTTTCAAAAAAAATCCTGAATATTAAGATTTTGTTTTTGTGTGTTTAGGTTGATTCTTGAAGAGAATAAAATTTTAAAATAGAGTAACATTTAATCTTAGCTATCAAACTTGATTTAGATTTAATTAATTTAAATCTCCAAATGAACTTATCGGCTAAAAATATAAATATACAACATATTGAATTTCATACTTGGATAAAGCAGTGATTTATGAAAATTCATTTATTTAATTTTGGATAAAAATAAAATACTTAAATATTTTATGTTTTCATAAATATTATCAAATATATTATGTATCATATACGTCAATTTAAATTACTAAATATTTTATTTAATTAATATTATTGATTCAAAAAATTCAATTAATTCATATAGATTGATTTTTTATTATAATAAATTGACCAAGCTATAAACCATAACTGACCTGATCCAAGAGCTTATTTTTTTTGTGTTTCAAAAGTGTTTTAAAAAAATTTAAATTTTTTTCTTTGCTTCAAATTATTTTTTTATATTTTCATATTGTTTTAATGTGCTGATATCAAAATAAATTTTAAAAAATAAAAAAATATATTATTTTAATATTTTCTCAAGTTAAAAACATTTTTTTTAATAAAAAACCAATATTACAATTTCAAACATACTCCAACACTTGCAATATATATAAATAATAAACTATTTCTTTTCAATTACTAATATAAAAAAATAGAAAATGTTATGAAATTTATACTTATGGCATTCGGTATAAGTTTTGTACCTATTTTTCAATTCCCAACTATTGAATTTCATACTTAGATAAACCAATGATTTATGAAAATTCATTTATTTAAGTTTGGATAAAAATAAAATACTTAATTATTTTATGTTTTCATAAATATCATCAAATATATTATGTATCATTCACGTCAATTTAAATTACTAAATATTTTATTTAATTAATATTATTTATTCAACTAATTCATATAAATTGATTTTTTATTATGATAAATCGACCAAGCTATAAACCATAATTGACCTGGTCCAAGAGCCCGTTTATTTTTGTATTTTAAAAGTATTTTTGAAAAAAAATAATTTTTTTTATTTTAAATAATTTTTTTATATTTTCAGATTGTTTAATATGCTGAAATCAAAATAAATTTTTAAAAATAAATTATTTCTTTTTAATTACTAATATAAAAACAAATAGAAAATGTTATGAAATTTATACTTACGGCATTCAGTATACGTTTTGTCCCTATTCTTCAATTCCCAACCTCAATTTTTGAAACATTACCCAACACACAGAGCTTCGGCAATTCCTAGACTTGCGATCTAAGAAATTAAATCATAATAACACTGCGGTGGCAACACAGGTAATAACAACTGCTCTGGCTCTTGCAAATATAAACACCCTCTGCAAAAAATTACCCAGAAAACAGTTAAAATATCATCTCCTGTAAACTGGATCCTTGAAATGATGACTTCAAAATTAAAATATTATCTCAATTTTTGTGGAGCTCGGTCCATGAGAAAAGACGGTACTTCGTGCAGGGCAGTAAGTGGTATCAGAAAGAGAATGAGAATTGAAAAGAGAAAGAACAAGAACAAGAACCCTGGGTACAAGGTTTAACTTGCAAAATCTTTATGTTATTCGGCTGGAGAAGCGATTAAGAAAGTTCTTCTGTCACTACTAGGTTTCGTTCCTTTTTACGGGAGCAAATTCAAGCATTGTGCTTGGAAGAGGGGAAAAAAAGAAGATAGGATCGGCTTGAAGAGATTGAAAATGTTTTTAAGATAAAAGTGAACAAATTTTATCACAAGTCAAGTCAAATAAGTATTAATGAAATCTATAACTCAACTGGTTAAATTTTAAATTTGCTTTATAGAAATCACTAGTTCGTGTGCTATAAATCTCAAAATCACTAAAAGCTTAACAGTTGTTAACTTCAGGATCTCAGAAAATTAGTCGAGGTGAGTGTAAATTAGCCTGAATACTCACTATTACAAAAAAGTAAATAAATAAGTATTAGCGGACATTAATAGGGATAGCAATGGATACCTTCATATAAAATATTATACTATCCATGCTCAAACTTGAGCTTCACCCATCAATTTATGAGTTTTTATTGTATATTGATAATTTAAACCTGAATTTAAATATTATAATTTATAACTATCTAGTATATAATTAACTTAATATACATGTAATTTTTTTAAATTTTTAAATTATTTATTTATTTTAGATTAATTTGAGTCGATCAAATCATTATCTACATCCAACTTGAAACATGAATTTTTTTTTTATTTGGGTTTTACCCATATCCAATAGGATCTAATTTTTTCTCTATTCATTTGGGTTTATTCAGCTATGTGTTTACCGGGATTGGTGAAATTACCATCCCAACGGGCATATACATGTTCAGAATCCAAGTTATCTCAATCAACTAAGTTTGAAATACAGGGACTCGATTGAATATTTGGTACTATGAGAGGGACGAATATGGCAATAATCCCCAACAAGTGGAAGACACGCACGGTCACACATCGAAGTTTAACTGACAACACCCGCCAATTTTAAAACATGAAATTAGAGATATTAGGTCCACGTTGTCCTCAAGGAGCATTCCCTAATCATGTTAACAAATGAAAAGAGAGGCCAGGCCACGCCGACCACCTAAGGATGGGACAAGCACGCGTTGAAAATGAAAGAAACGAAGGTTCCTCCACTAAAGGAGGAGGAGGAGGTGGCGTATCTGATTCGCAAGTCAAACATGGCCAGAAAACAGAAAAGAAAGCGGTTAGCAGGCCCCACCCAACCATTCCCTAACGCATGCATCATTTGAGTTTTTGACCTGACCATTCATTCCCCTGCCTTTCCAATTCTAATTTTCTTTCTTCTACCCTGCAGACGGCACAACTTTTAAGGCAATCGACGTTTCTCTTCCAGTTTCTGAAATCCATACCCAGTCATCAACTCAATACTCTCACCTTGGATCACATACCTCACAAAAGGCTCTGTTTCTTTAGCTGTTTCTGTGGTTTGCTTCATAACACAGCAATAAGATTACTTCCACTTGTCATTATATAAACTACTACATCATAGTTTCATCATCACCAGAACAGGATAGCAAGTGATTTGACTGCAAAAAACTCAAAGTGGGTTTTTGATCTTTGGAATTTCTTTGTAGAAAGTCGTAAACTTTATTTGTATTCTGACATGGGTTTTCTTTTTCTTGGAATTTGTTTCAAGTGTACCCAAAGGTGAAGGTGAGAACAGATGGGCAAGATGATCAACCTGCACACAGCTGGAGTTCTTTGCTTTCCTTGAAGGATATCCAGTTTCTTTGTTTGCAGGATTCTTGTTTTCCAGGTACTTCCCGCCCTTTATCTTTCCTCAATCAGCCTTTTTTTCTTTCTTTATTTTGAATTTTGTGGCGTTTTTCTTTTCTTTTTCGAATTAGTTTGATTATTACTTCATGAGTAGTCTGAGCTTGATAAACCGCCTCTGTTGCTGCTAGCTGTCATAAAAAATTGGTTATCTGCGTTTTCATATTATCTGTTACATTTATTTTCTATCCGACAAAAGAGAATTCAAAAAGTATGGCCAAGAATTCAACTGTTTGCTTGGTTGCTAGCATGGTTGAAATTTCTTTGTTGACCAAAAAGCATGGTTTACTTTTGCTCTGCCAAGTTCATGCACGTCCTACTTTTAAATGCAGAGGAACTTTCTGTGTTATTGTTTGCTGTGAAACCTGCAGCAATAATGATGAATATTATACAAGAGAGAAAACACAAAAAACACAGTGGTTCGGCAATGTTTCTACATTAACAAGAGCGAGGATCTTTGCTTCACTGTATGTAATATTAGGGTTACCTAATGTTTGATAAGGAGTACTATACCCTGAGGAATATGATGGCGCAGTGTTGCACTAAAGAATTGCAGAATGTAAAGTAAACAATACATAGAAAACCAGGCAACGAGCCTACAACTGAGAAACTGCTCTCCTTTGTTTCAATTAGGGATACATAAACACTGACAAATTGAATGATGAAAATTAGGACTATTTTCTTTTTCTTTCGAATTTCATTTCAGTTTGTTGATTGGTATTTGGTCCATATGCCCCTGCTGACCTTTATTATTTGCAGTGAAGGGGCACCAAGATGATTCTCCACCACCCATAGTAAGAATTCCGAAGTCTTATGTACCGAGTGTGATCATGCCAAAAGTCTCTGTTTCTGAAGGTTAAAGTTTAGCTCATTGCATTCATGGCACAAAATTCAAATTAGAATCTGAGCAGAGATATTTGTCAGTTCTTACATATAAACTCTCTATTGATCTTTCACAGGAGCAGAGAAGAAAAACATTTTTAATGAGGAGGATAAACCAAATATCAGAGCCAGTTCAATCCCACGCCCGCGTGCTGTCTTATCTAGTCCTGGTAATTTCACTTTCCTTTTTTAACATTCAATCCAAATTTATCTCTTCAAGTACCATGGACTGCCTACTATAGCCATGCCTTGTACTCTATCATGCCCTAATATGCGCAGCGAAGAGCGTAGTATAAACATAAAAAATTAACTAAAAAGAAGCTAGCTTCAACCTAGTCTAGGGCTGGAGAACGGAAGTAAGCTTTCATTGCCCTATGTTTGTGGCCTAAAAAGATGGATATATTTCTGTGGGAACTACAGCCATAGTAATGAAGCATGCCTTTGGTTTATGCTTTAATATTCATCCTATATATGATATCCCTCGTTGTTTCATATATTTTAAAATTTGAGGTTATCAAATTATTGAATAAGACTAGACGCTTTGTTCATGTAGGAACATAGTGGCCCAGCGTAGCTAGAGTTAGGGTTTAACAAATTAAACCTGGTTTATCTGGGAAGCAAAAGGCCAGACACCCTGATAATCATCGCAGCATAACATTGTTCATATGCACTTCTTTTTGCTATTTATGCACTGGCCTGCTATCTGCACTTCTTTCCATTCATGTGTGTGTATGGCCACGATCTGCTTAGATGCCACAAAGATTTCTAACAAGCGATTTTCGAATTCGTATCCAGACAATGATGCAGTGATCGGGAATAACAACAAGACTAGAGTGGCAAGGCCCTCAGCTTTGAAGAATAATAAGCTGATTCAAAATAGGCATGAACTATGTAAAGTTGTCCCCAGTAGAATCACTGATGCTAGCCCAACAAATACAAGAAAGTCCAAGAGCACTCCTGACAATAAGATGACAATAAGAGTGAAGTTAAAGTAAAGAAAGGGTTGCCAACGGATACACCACGTTCTATGAGAATCTAATTGCTTAATATACACACTGGATCTATAGCTGGGTTGATAATCGCAAGGACATTTTTGTTTCCTCATGGGAGCACGGCAACCTCTGTTGCAATTTTGTTATGCTGTAACAGAAATCACATGAAGGGCAATCTTCATGTAATAGGATTTTTACATTATCAGTTTGTTGTCCAGAAGAAGAAATCCATATATTATGAGCTTGTAGTCCAGGGGAATCCAGAGAAAATAAGATCAGCCTGCAACAATCATTGATGGACATGTTCAACAGTACATGGGGCGGTTGCAGGCATGAATCTCCAGCCAAAGTCCATGGTGATTTGTGGCGCCAACAAATTCAGACTTGCAAGTTAAGAATCATCCAAAAAAAAACAGAACGTGGATGACCGGAAAAGGATTTATCTTTTAAAATGTTTTTTATTTGAAAATATATTAAAATAATATTTTATTTTATATTTTTAAATTTATTTTTAATATCAATACATCAAAATAATAAAAAAATACAAAAAAATAATTAAGTAAAAAAAATTCAAAATCTCTAAAAAAACTCCAGTTGAAACATGAAGCCGAACACCTCTTTAGCCTAACACTCGTATTAATATGATTTAATGATATTGCTCCTTGCTCAAAAAACTTTTGAACTTGGTATGGGGGCAATTTAAGTTTATTCATTATGTTATAATTGTTTTTTTATAAATTATATATGGTTAGATTGGTTATTTTATTTTTTTCATATGGTAAAAATACAAATTTAACTTTAGAATAAAAACAAAGTATGAAACTTATTATTCATGAATTTTTTATCTTTTTAATTTTTTCAAAATAATATAATTATTTTGATGCTTTTAAAAATAAAATCAACTTAGCCATTCCACAAAGGCTTTTTTTATTATTTTACATTTTTTTTTATTATAGATTTTAAGGATGTTTAGGGGCTTTTTTTATATATATAATTGACATATTTTTAAATATAATTAGAAAACATGTTGGCGTGTGTGGATGATCCCCACACCGTTTAGGCAGTGCGTATAAGGTTGTTTGGCAACCAAATATAGTCTTTCAGGGTGGCGTTTGAAAGGTCTTCGCGTTGCCGATCCGATGAGACGACGTGTAATCCAAGATTCATGATGGTTTGACACCCAAGACCATTTCTTTCCTCCCTTACTCTCTCTCACTCCACCTAGATTTTTATGCCAACCCATTAAAAATTCAAGAACAACCATTTAATTTGTTGATTCTTCATATTTGATCCTTTTTTTAGTATGATTTTTTTATCCTGAGTAATTTATAAAACTAGTATGCCCTTTTAATATCACCTCTCTTAAATTTTTTCATCTTTCAAATTTAGTCTTTATTCTTTCGGTTGCTGTTTTTTTTTGTTTGGAATCATTTTTAAATTAATTTTGTTTTACGATTTCACCCTCATTTGGTTTTCTTCGTATCAAATTTAATTTATATTTTTTTATTGTCAATTTTTTTACTTTGACAAGTTTTAAAAATTTATATCTTTAAATTGGTTAATAATAAACTTCTTGATTAGACTTGAATCCAGGATTTCACGGGTTGCAAGTTTTTAAGACTTAACCGCGTTTAAGATGTTTGTCCAAGTCTATTTGGTTTTTTTTCTCCCTCAAAACTATTTTTTTTTCGATTTCACCCTTCAGTATTTATTCAATTGAAGACTGAGTTTCTTTTTTTAGCTTGTTTTCTGTAGAATTCTTTATTGGTTTTTAAAGTGACTTGGATATCTCAAGTCTTTTTGTTTATTGTTCTTTGTTAGTTTTTTTTGTTAATTCTTTAAATTATATTTTTTTTCCCGATATCTTCCTTTAATAATTGAAATGATTTCTTTAAATAATTTATAAGGTCAAAATTCCTTTTCTATTTCACCCCTTTATTTTATTATTCTTTCGAATTTAGTTCTCATTTTTAATTATTATTTATTTAATTTGAGATAAAAATTTTAAATTATTTTATTTATTTATTTTCTCTAAGATTTTTCATTGATTTTAAAAATGACCCAAGTTTTCTTGGGTTTTTTTAATTGTTATTCTTTGTTGGATTTACTTTGGCTAATCAATATTAAATTGGTTAGAAATTGAGTTTTTTGATGCAATCCAGGTCTAGAATTTAATAAGTTGCGAGTTTGAGATCTTTGTCTAGGTTTAGAAGGTTCACTAGAGTTTTCTTGGGGTTTTTTTTTCCCCTTTCCTAAGTTAATATTTTTTTTTTCAGTTTCATCATTCAGAATTTATATAATTAGTGATTAGGTTTTGTTTTTTATCCTTCTTTTATATGATTTTTTTTATTTGTGTATTTTTTGTCATTTTCCTTTTTAATTTTTTGGTTTGTCCATATATCAATATCTTTTTCTCAGTCACATATATGCCCCGAGTCATATTTTTTAAAAAAGAAATTTTAAACATGCTTGCATCATAAAATTACAATTTTTTTTAATTTTATCATTTTTTTTATCTTTCAGATTTGGTCTTCATTCTTTTTATTGCTATTTATTTTATTTGAGATCATTTTTTAGATTTTATTTTTTACAATTTCATTCTCTATGAATTGTTTTTCTATCAAATTTTATCTCTATTTTTATATTGTTATTTATTTTTACTTTTGCAAGTTTTTAAAATTGATATTTTTTTCATGATTTTATCTTTCAAAATTAAATTGCTTAGAAATTAAGTTTTTTTTATTAAACTTGGGTCTAAAATTTAAAAGGTTGCGAGTTTTAGAAATTCGATCAAGTTTAAAAGGTTTATTCAGGTTTGCTTAGTTTTTTTAAGCTAACGTTATTTTAATCTTTTTTTAGAGTTTTGCATTTAATTTTTTTATTTTTTCGGTTTAACTTTTATATGGTTAGTCTTGGATTCATGACTAGAGTCACCGGTTTTAAAAGTTAACGCGACTTGACTTCAATTTTTTCTTTTGTTATTTTAAATTTTATGTATTTAAATTTTATTATTTAACATTTAATGTATTGAAAATTGATCTTTGTATTTTTTCTCTTTCCTTTCAAGTGATTTGTTTTTCATATTTTTTTTTCTATGAAATTATCTCAAACTTATATTCATTACCACAAGATTTATGAGTTAACTTCGTTTAACTAAGTGTTTTTTTCTTGCTAGTTTCTGTTTTTTTAGTTTCACCTTTAAATATTAGATTTTTTAAATGCAATTTTTTTACTTTTTTTAGTATTTAAATTATTAATAGTGACTGGAATATCAGATTTTTTTTTTCTTAACTTTTTTCTTACGTTAAAAAAAAATAATCTGACCCGTCGGCCTCGAATTGCGAGCCACAAGTATAGTTACTACTAACTCCGAGTCTGATCCATACTGAACTCACCTTATCTCCCCGGATATATCTTTACCCCATCTCATTGGACACAATCTGCCCACATCAGCTTGCACAGCCTAACCCTCCTTCCATTCCCCCATCAGCACTTACTTCAAGTCATCCCACCCCTTCCCATAACTGAAAAAACCACCACCATCACCACCAATTTTCTTGCCAATTTCTTGCACCATGGCTGCCTCTGCTGCTGCAGCTGTAGGCTCATCTTTCTCTCCCTCATCAATCCACACCCTCAAATGCATGCATGTCAAGCACTGCCCATTTGATCACTCTCTCCTCAAAGTCTCACCAGTTCGCATCATGTTAGCCACGTTATCTCGCTCGAATTATGTTATAGAACCACTTTCACAAGTTGCAGCCTCATGGAGGGTGCCAAGAGCATCTGCTGATGTTGCTCAAGAGGAGGCACCCGCAACTGCTCCTGCTGTGGAAGAAGAGGAACTGGCCTCAGGAGAAACAGAAGGAGAAGCTGATCAGGTCCCTGTTAATACCAAGCTTTACTTTGGGAATTTGCCATATAATGTTGACAGCGCACAGCTTGCTGGGATGATTCAAGAGTATGGTACTCCAGAGATGGTTGAGGTATGTTAAACATCAATATATGATGATATTTGAGGAGGATGATTTTCTTTACTTTACTAATTAGGATCTGCAGTTATGGCTAGATTTACCATTAAGACATGAATAAACAAGGCTGCCTATGATGCCAAAGTCTATAGTGGAGTGTGTTCATCAAACATGCAAGAACCAAATTACTTTGCTAAATGAACTTTCTTGTTGACTTCCTAAAACACGGCTCTGCAATAGCTTGAAAATTCACTTCCTAATCAGGTGATAAAGCTTGTTTGCTTCCATAAAGTAGTAGAAGAAGAAGAAGCTTGAAATCCCTCAGATAGGTAACTGCTCATTTAGCAGCATAATTTCTTGAGAAATTCACCCTCGAAATCACTTGGACTGAGAGATAGCATGTGCTTAAATTCTACATGGAAACCTGAATTTGCTTTGGCCGTGTGATCTAGGTGCATGTCTGCATCAATATACCATGAATGAAAGTTCTGGTAACTTCAAACGTAGGGTAAAGGGACAATTCAATCAAAGTAGTGAAATTCCTGTGTTAGCGATCAGTTGAGCAACATTTAGTGGTAAATTTAATAGATTGAATGCAACTATATGAGCTTCTTGAACTTGGATGAATGGCACAAGCCTGATAATTCAGTTTTTATCATCTCAACGCACAGCTGTAGGTTGCCTCTTAGAGAAGGTTGGATGGGTGAATTGGTGGTTTGTTTGCTATTATTCCCTTTTTACCGTCATCACGAGCTCTCCATCAATCAGGAACGTGGTTCAGTGTCCTGGAAAAAACCATGGTAGGAGTGAAGGAGGAG
The DNA here is from genome assembly GCF_000002775.5 of Populus trichocarpa. Classification (NCBI taxonomy): domain Eukaryota; kingdom Viridiplantae; phylum Streptophyta; class Magnoliopsida; order Malpighiales; family Salicaceae; genus Populus; species Populus trichocarpa. The sequence continues at coordinate 11,884,104 of NC_037292.2, forward strand.
CCACATGTTAGCACTGTGGCAACGGTTCCCTGGTTATGCTACACTCACACGGATACGAAGATGATTGGTAACCAAGTAGGCTATTCAACATGGACCTATGTGAGAGGAGATGCATAATTGTTGCCAAAGAAAAAAAAGGAGGTGCATTATTGTTTAACTGATGATCTCACTTGTTGCTAGAGAAGTTTTACTCCCAATTTTCACTACTTCAAGGGGTTTTGGGAAGTGAAAGAGTGAAGCCCGCCTCAATATGCGATAAAGCACTGTAGTATTCATTTTCCTTTGTTTTCAAGACTCCAGAACACCCAAATTAAGATAGTCCCTTCTCTTGCTGTTACTGATTTCATATTTTTTTCACGATAATGATGATTAAACTATAACTGATGGTAACTTGACCGTTGGTAACGAAATGCTTGCTGAATATGATAGAACATGTGCTTAAGTATTGATTTCTCTTCTCTCTTTACCTTACAATTTGCCTTAATCGCAATGTTACTGCTGTCATGGAATTTATAGTACTGTTTACTTCCCTTGTTGTTGTTGTTGTTGTTGTTATAATTTTTCTTTTTTGTGAGAGCTATTCTTTTACTGACCAATGAGCATGGCTGCAGGTTCTCTATCACAGAGAAACTGGAAGAAGCAGAGGTTTTGCATTCGTGACAATGAGTAGCATTGAAGATTGTGAGACAGTCATTGAAAATCTCGATGGAAGCGTAAGAACTCCTCTGTGAGTGTGTGAATACTTTAATATATTAGTGAGTCATTTTACCTCAAGCTTTAATTTTTTTTCTTTTTTCAGCAATACATGGGCCGCATCTTAAGGGTGAACTTTGCAGATAAACCTAAACCTAAAGAACCATTATATCCAGAAACAGAATACAAACTTTTTATTGGAAATTTATCCTGGTCAGTAACGTCTGAAAGTTTGACACAAGCCTTTCAAGAATATGGCAACGTTGTTGGAGCAAGGGTTCTATATGACGGGGAGACAGGAAAATCCCGTGGTTATGGTTTTGTATGTTACTCAACAAAAGAAGAATTGGAAACAGCCCTTCAATCTCTTAATGGAGTGGTATAATCTACCTCCCTCTACTCAGTATATACTCTCTGTGTTACTTGCAGCATTTGTTTTTGGAAAACAGCTAATCAATGGTCATGTGTTCCTTATATAGGAACTGGAGGGACGAGCATTACGTGTAAGCTTAGCTGAAGGGAGAAAATCATAAGATGGAGGGTGGAAAAGGTGCAGATTTGAGAAAAGATGATCAATGCTGATAGCACCAAGAAATGGAAGGAAACAGTAGTTAATTTTACTATTGCAATCACTTGGCAACCTGAGATTCTCTTCTCTTTCATGTCTATTGTGTTTGCCTGATCTTCCACTTCTGATTGATGAGTAGAAAGAAGATCCGTATGAAATTTGTCATGGTTTTGGCAAGGCTATGAGTATGCTACGATAAACAGAAAAAATCTTTCTTGGCTGCTGGGAACTGAATAGAGCAGATGGGAAAATCGTCAGAAAGTGTTGTTAATTTGGCTGCAATTTCTCTCAATTTTAACAACATTTTAGTTTATTCAGTTGGAGCTTATATCTTAATGGCATTCCTATTGTTTTGCTTCTGATAAAGCATTCGTAACTATAGTCCTGGTCTAGTATTTATGATGCACTTGAGCATTGGCAGCAGCTACTGCACCTTCATTGTGATTGGGCATCTCGAACTGACTCGTGCTATCTTCTTCATTTTCCTCTGTTTCCCATAGGAAACTAGCATAAGCTGCGAGAACATAGCTGAAAAGAAAGAACGAATGAAACGTCAGGCCAAGAATCAGTCGGTCCTAGAATGTATAATTTAGCTGTCATTCCTATCAAACAATCAAAGCATCTTCCATCATGCAAATCGTCTAGACCAAAAAATTCTTTTGCCAAACAGAATTTGCTATAGGGAAAAGAGTGGCCGGTCCAATCTCTAAAACTCAGACTCCTCCATACCATCTCCCCTTTCTTATGGAGTCCCTTCCTTGTAGGTGAGTGTTCGTTTTATAGATATACTTGCAGAGAGTAATAAAAAAGGAAGAAGAAGAAACTGGAGGTCCGGCATCAACTTTTTACATTTTCAAACCAAAGACCGTGAACTTTGAACACCGAAGGACCATCTTGTAAACACAAATAAATGGGAAGCCGTCTACATTCTAAAACATGGAGAAAGGGGTGTACCTGTCAGCAGGAGTTGCTTGAATTGATTGTTTAAAGTAACACAAGGCTTTATCATGGTCACGATAAAGTTCCCACACCAATTTTGCATATTGCGACAGGATTTCTCCATCACCAGGATCAGCCACTATGGCTCGGGAGAAGTATTCCTCAGCCCCTTTAAGGTCTCTCTTGGACTGTTGGTTGAAAACAAATGTTATAGCAAGAATGAAGGAGGAAGAATGACAACTCACAGACTCCAATCTAGACGTCCACATGAAAGAAGTAAACAAAATAGTAAAAGAAGCACAATGTGCAAAACACTCTAGTCCACAGTGTAGCTTGTTCCCACAAGCAGCTAAGCAAGAATTTGCACTGTGATCACCGTACCACGCTGCCGGCCTCCTTCAATTTTACATGTGAAGTCACTCTAAATACGTAAAACGATCGCAAAATCATCCCAGTCATTGTCAAACATATATTTATGATACTCCATTAGAGATTACATAGACACTACTTGATTTTGTATGCAAAAAGCTGATAATAGAAGACTTGTATGTATATAACTAAACAAAAGTCCCTTAGATCTGGTTAGCATGTTGATTTACATTTCTGACCATTTGCAGATTTTTTCAGATTTTTGATTTCCTGTACCAAACTGTTGTATCTTTTTACAGAATGACTGTCTTTACCACAATTGAAGATGTGCCAAATCCTAAGCCGTGTCTTCACCTTAACTCGTGTAGTTGCATCCTTGCTTTAATTGCATGTCTATGAGACATAATACATGTTGTGCATGCATATTTGATTATTCTTTCCAACTAGTGTTTTCTAACAGCTCGATTCACGATGAAGTGCAATGACCGTTGAAGGACAACTCCATCCATCATGGGATTCAATAAATTTTGCTAGGATAGCCTAGAGATGGGACTATACGAATGTCCAAATTACTAAAAGCGCCAAAGTAACAGATGGATGCATTGAATGACTTTATATCTCTGACTCCCATGTTAAAGCTACATCTATAGTGAATGACTCCTTCAATCCAGGATTACGTGTCCCAGAAAAACAGATGGTTACTAACTCCTACTCCTTAATGGAATGTGTTCCAGATGACATATTGTGAATTATGCAGTTATACATTCATCTCCAATTTAACCTTCGGAAAGATCTATTCCTTAGATCATAAGATGGACTTTCCTCATTGATGATCATTTTGTTGTTGTATGCAATGGTCATGGAAAATTCTCCTTAACCTAAGTTGCGTATGCCCTTATCAAACTACTGATCCTCTATTATATCTCTCCTGAGAAACAAAGATTTTCCAAGTTACCTTTCCTAACTTGTTTGAAACAGTTTTTCATGCTCGCAAAATATCACTCCAACTATTCAAACTGTTTAAAAGATCACTCCAACTATGCAAACTGTTTAAAAGAATTAAGCAGTCTCGATGCATCAGTTCACAAATATCCCATACAATAGTTTTGAAAGTGTGCCACAAATCTCTGCTTCCACCATGCCTCACCTCTAGTCTCTAGATAATGGAGTCTGATGGAAATATCTCCAGTTATGACTACAAAGCTCAAACATTAATTATAGATTCTTCTTGTATACTATTACAAGTATACTACCTGAATGAGCTTATGATGAAGTACAGAGATAAATTTACAGATCTTACCTGATACAGAAACTCAGCATAATTTCTTAGAACCAAAGAGTTGCAAGGATTTGCCTCCACCATCGCTCTATAAAACTCCTCAGCATCGCGATCCTTGTTGGCATCAGATGCAGCATGGTCTTCCAGATCAATATGATGCTCAGATGGAAGCTGCAACAGTTTAAAATCCTAGTTGGTGGCTTGGTTTTCAAGCTTAGTTGGAACCATACAATAAAGCATTCACAAATTTATGACCAGGAAGAGAAAGTGGCACCTGGATAAATTCTGGTTGAAATGTATTTCCTTCCCCATCGTCTTCTATTTCCCAGAGAAAGCTGGCATAAGCTGCAAGAACATTGCTGAAAACATGGAAAGCAAAGTTATGCTTATTCATCTCAAATACAATTCAGGTGCAATCATTTTCAAAGTCCGTGCAGGATTCTTATCAAGTGGCACTGCAGCTGAAAGAGCCTTTGCACTAAAAATCATCAAATTGATGCCTGGGGTGCTTGTTGATGCTTCTCACATCACCATATCAAAAGCACACAAAATGCATCAATTTGGTGCTTTGTAGCGCAAAAGCACTTTGTAAAAGTAACTCCAACACAATAGACATGCTACTATTGATGGGAGTTAGATTTGCAACTCTTTGCAAAGGAGCTAGAAGAAAGCAAGTTCATATTCACCTGTCTTGAGGGGCTGACTGAACTGCACGCTCAAAGTTAATTAATGCTCTATCTTGATCATGGTTCAGCTCCCATTCCAGTTTCGCATACTGCATCAGAATTTCACCGTCTGCAGGAGCTGCCAGTGTTGCAAGACGATAATATTCCTCAGCTCCATGTAGGTCTTCCTTGGACTGTTAAAAAGAGAAGCTTTACAATGAAAAACCAATCATTTTCTTATGGCCTCTACAAAATATAAAGGTCCACTCTCAGAATGCTCGAGGAATTACAATACTGAAGAAAAACACTATTATCAACAAAATGCCTGTCCGAACACTATTCTTACTTTAATGAGATTATTTTATGTCAAAATGCTTCGTTTCCTTAATAAAAAAAATAAAAATAGATGGGCATTCTTACCAGTTAAAAGTAATTTCAGTATTTGATTAATTGTGACGCCATTTAGAAAACGTGGGATCCACAGTTATGCATAAAACAATAGTACAAAAAGTACTAGCAGAAGCATAAGCAGAAGCAGAAGCAGGTAATTGAAAAAAATAAAAATAGCAGCTATCAAGCCAAGCCAACCTTTCAATCTGCTCCAAATCGACACAGAAGCACCAACAAGATTACATTTCCTTTAGACATTCAAACCTAATGAACATGACTGGAAGCAGACCTTGACAAAGATCTGAACATAAAAACCCCAAATATTATAGGACCTGATCATTCAAAGTCTAGATCCCATGTTTTACAATAAGGAGGTCAAAAGACTGGACAGCTTTTCTGGTAAGCACGGGGACAACTGGTGATGGCTCAAGGTAGGATCGATAGAACATAATGCATCAATTTCATGACATGAGTTATCTTAAATTGGTATGATGAAGTGAAAATTAGAGTAGAGTCAGAAAAGATAAAAAACTAATCTTACCTGCAACAGCCGAGCATAGTTTGAGAGGAGCAAAGGGTGGAAAGGATTCTCATCAATCATCCTCTTATAATACTCTTCCACATCATCATCTTCATCAAAGTTCGGAAAACTTAAATGAAAACCACCACCGCCACCACTATTACCACCGAGATCTATATCATCAATCCCAAGCCCAGCAGCAAGATACAGGGGAGGACTAGCCGGTTCCCTTACTTTCAATATCGAAATTCTCAATTCCGTTTGAATCTTGTTCCTGCTCCTTCTCTCCTTCCTCCTCTATTAACCCCATGCTCGTCTTTCCAAAACTGAAGTCCCCGCTACCAATAGATTCTATGTTTTCTCTAATTGTAATAGTTCTCATCAATTCTTCTTCTCTTCCCACATCTGTTCCATTGTGTCCTTCATCCTCTAGTTCATCATTTTTGTAAAATATCGAAAAAGAAGGTGAAGAGTGCAACATTCTCTTGTGATGTCTATATTGAAATTTCTTTGATGTAGTAGTTGAGTTACGAAATTCTTCTTGATCACAAGAAGATGTATAGACAAAACTTTCCAAATTACTATCCGACGAAGCTCTTCGAAGGCTGTTAATTCGAGAACTACCCTTTTCTTGATCGAGTTCAGACAATGGAGATGAGCTGCTGTGGCCTGATAATGGTGTCAAGTTGAGGTGCTGCAAACCGTGAGGAAATGATAGTTTGTGATCATGAAACACTGGTTGGTGTTTGATGTGGTTGGTGTGGGTGTCGTGGGTGTTGTTAACAGCGTCAAAGTCTCTATTAGGGCCGTCCGAGAAGGGTGAAAACAAGGGTCCAGCTGCAGAAGTTGATGAGCTCCTCAGAAGCATTTTTGCCTTTGACCTTGGACAAATCAGTTTAACAAGAGTTAAAAATTGTTGTACACGTAAAGGGTTTTCCCCCCTCTTTGAAAAATAGAAAAAAGGGATTTCGCATTGTTAAATCTATCCCGAGATTGACCATAAAACCAAAAAACAAAAATTATGAACATTTCATTTGGGTTGACGACCTCCACGCCAAACATGAAATAGCTTCTGATTTTCCAAAAACAGAAGGGAGGCTTTCATCTTTCTTACAGAGATGGTAGATTAACATTCTGCGCATCAAATTAAGATATTAACCAATTTTTTTAATTGAATCTAAGCAATGCTAAAACAATGAACAAATTTGCAGAACAATATTAGTGCTAAAATTATTTTTTCCCCTCTTCTTCGCCTATAATTCAATATTCTTTTTGGACAATGAAGACATCTTGGATTAGAATGAAACTACTCATTTGAATTAACTAAGAACATATAGATGACCATAAATGTTGTCACGAGTAGCATTTCTATGTTGATATCGCTCCAGTTGTAGAATAGTGGTTAATTAGCAAGATGCATGTGAGTGCTTTAGACTTTTAGACCCATTAGCAATGAAAGGTAGCCAGGAAGACTTCACATGATAAATGCCAAGGGTTTTCGTGAGAAGTGTCTAAGCCACCACGGATCTATAGGATACAACCCACGTTTAAGGCCAGTTTGTTAAATAGTAGCAGGACGACTCACTTCACTTGTGATTTAATTGTTGCTGTTTTCCTTAAATTTTAACCTGAAAGGAATCCCAAGATTTTCTTGGCTTTACACACTGCCTGAACTAATATGAAGGCATATATATATATATATATGGATTAGAGAAGAGAAGAAAGCATACCTTGTATCTTGGTATGGTGCAGATTATCTTTCTGGGAATAGGCAAAAGACATGACCACCTCAGTTCTCTCCACTCCTATAGGCTATTGCGGTGAACAACATCCATGAATGCGTGAGAGTTGAGACTTGAAAGAGAGGAGGGGGTGTTTGGGGTGTGAACTGTGGAGCGGTATATGTAATACGAGCAAGAGCAATGGAATGGAGGTTTCTTCATTGATGGGGCAGCAGCAGAGCATGGGAACTTGCGCGCTCACCCATGACGGACAGACCAGGCATTTTAATTTCATTTGATTTTCTAGATGGCACGTGCACTTTATTGAGAGGTGGCAGTCACTGGCTGCCTCCGTTAGGTGTCAACAGAAGAGAGCATGGAGGGCAATGATCCAGCCTCCAAAAGCTCAGATCGACATGTCATGCTATATATATATCACACGACCTGTTTCTTATTTGACTAAGAATAACTTGTGGTGTGTGTTCATAATCTTCATTTTTTTTTTATTACATATTGGTTTGAAAGGCCTTTGGGCCACCAATGAGAATACTCTACCCCAGATTTCTAGCACCCTCGTTTACTTCCTTCGCAGGTTTCGAACTTATTAGGTGTCGCGACACGAATCCAGGATCTATAGTCGGCAATGCAGGAATGGTGCTATAAGGACACACACAGTCTAGCGTAGGCCTCAGAATATATATTAATACTTTAAAAATTCTCATTATCAAATATAACAAAACAAATAACTCATAATCCTTGTTATATTTTTAAAACCCGGATTTAATTAAATTAATATAATAATAAAATGTTTAAAATATTGAATCAAAAACTAAAAAGAAAGTCTTGCAGATCAAGTAAGGTGTATTGACTAAAACTGAAGAAGCAAAAACACTCAACAAAGTCCAAGCTAACAGAAACTAAGAATCTAGAATGATTAAAAAAAAAATAGAGGAGTGAGTTCAACCAATTTAGTGAGGGAATAACATTTAACATACATTTTAGATATTAATAGTTTGTAAATTGATATATCTTGATATAAATATGCATACTAAGAGCATCTCCAACCGAGAAGGTAAAAGAAGAGCCAAAAGGAAAATCTTGTACTTTTAGCTTTTTTATTTTTTTATGTCATCTCCAACCGGGTAGCTAAACTCACAGTTAAAATAGCTGTTGAGTACGGTAAAAGCTATTTCTATCTTCTTCTGTAGCAAAAAGCAAATGTAGCAAAAGACAAATGAAGACGTTGGCAACCGTTTTTTTCTCTGTTGATTTATATCCGTTGGCCAACGTCTTCATTTTGTATCCGTTGGCCAACGTTAATGTTTTTCCATTTAAAAGCAGAACCAACCAAAGGAAGAAGACAACATTTAAGCAAAACATAAGGAAAAAAAAACTTACCTGCAAATTTCACCGTTCTCTCTGATTTAGCAAAAAAGAATTAATTGTTCGCGGGTTAATTAATAACATCGATTGTGTTAATTATCTGAAATCAAAAGGTATGTTTGCTTAAAGACTTTTTTATTTTTTTATTTTTTTGCATCTGTTGATTTTTATTTGCTATTTGTAATGATTTTTATTTCTTTGTTATTTTATGTTTTTGATCTGGGTTAAGAAAAACAATTTTTATTTATATTGTTATCTTTGACAAAATTGAAAAGAAGTAATGATGGTATCTGATATTGATAAAAACATGGAGTGACATATCTTAAATTTATTTTTGATTGTCTATTTTAATTTGAGGTCAATTATATTTTGTCTTGTTAAAAATGCAACTAAACCAAGTGATTAGATTAATTGTATGATTAGATTAATGTAAGAACAAGTAGAAGGCAATTCTTATTATTAATTCACATGTATGGAAACTACAAAATTGCTAGACATTGAATGTGAGCTTCCTTTACACCATTTTATAAGGTTTTAACTTGAGTTTTTTTTTTTAATATAGATGGATTCAAATTTTCCAAGCTCTTTTACCAATTTTCTTATGAGCGAGTCAGAAGATATTCTCTCTCAACCAAGTGATTCTAATCAATTAATTAATGACTTAACATACTCGAATTTTAATGTCAATACAATAAAAAAATCACAAAGAAGTAAAAACTTCTCACCAGAAGAAGATTGTTTACTTGTCTCTGCACGGTTAAATACAAGCAAGGATCCAATTACAGGAGTTGAACAACAAACAAAACAATTATGGGCTCGCGTACATGCTTACTTTGTAGAGAATGGAGGAAACTTGTTTAATCGTTCCCAAATAAGCATCTCAAGTAGATGACAAGAAATAAATAGAGAAGTCGGTAAATTTGTTCGATTTGTCACTCAAATTGAAAATCATCAGCAAAGTGGAATGACCGAAGAATCAAGGGTAATTTTAATATTCATTTTCATGTTAAATTATTTAACACATATTTTAACATTATTTATTTTATTTATTTTTTTACCAGATTAATGATGCTCGACAAATGTATGCTTCTTGCGTTGGCAAACGATTTCAACTAGAACATTGTTAGGTTATCTTAAGAAAAGAACCCAAAAGACAATTTGAGCGTGCAAGTCAACATCAAAGGTCAAACAAGAAACAAAAAAGTCATGTCAATGCAAGTCCAGTTTCATCAACTCCATCTACCCCTGATTCTGTTAGTTTAGGAGAAGATAGTGAACCATTGATTTATCAAGATAGACCAATCGGTCAGAAGGCTGCAAAGAAACGACTTAAACGTAGACAAGGAAAAGATAAAGTTGGGGAGGTAACTGTAACAAATCTCTTACAACAATTCAGGGATACTCTAGTTGAAATTGAGGATCAGAAGAAATAAGACAGGAAAATTATGTTAGAGCAACAAGCCATGATGATTCAACAAAGTCAAGAGAAACAAGAATTTGACAAGATTGAGAAAGAAGAACAAATTATGAAAATTGATATTTCTAATTTGGATCCAATTTCTGCAGCGTATTTTCAAAATAGAAAATTAGAAATTATGCAAAAGAGGGGTTTTAATTTTTAATTAACTTTGATTGATTTATTGTAATGTAATGTATTTTTAATTAAATATGTAGAAAATTCTTGGTTATTTTAAATATATTGTTATGAAATTGATATCAATTCATAATACTTTTTTGAAGTTCCTCTAACACTTAACAATAATAAGTAGGATTAATTAACTTAAAAGATAACAACCATAATGAAAAAAAAAACATAAAAAACTTGAAAATTATGATAACATAAGAAGTTCAAATCTAAAGATTCTACTCGTTGCCATATTGTTCCCACAAATGTTCGATCAAATCTTCTTGTAGTTGAGAGCTAGTTGCTCTATCCCTAATTCGATTATGAGTTTGAAGAAAATCATGTAGTTCTGGTATTTCACCATGTGACACTGATATAAAGAAATTGACTTCATGCTCATGGTCAAATCCAAAGTTCATTGCTCCTTCACCCTCAATAATCATATTATGTATTATTATGCAAGCTTTCATAATATATGCAAGCGTTTCTTCATTCCAGTATCGAACAGGTCCACATACAATTGCAAAACGAGATTGGAACACCCCAAATGCCCGCTCCACATCCTTTCTTGTAGACTCTTGCTTGCTTGCAAAATATTTTCTCTTTACTCCTAATGGTCTTGGGATTGTCTTAACAAAGGTTGACCAATTAGGATAAATCTCATCTGCTAAATAGTATCCCATTGTATATTCATGCCCATTAATTGTATAATTGACAGGAGCAGTACGACCTTCAGCAAGTGCAGCGAAGATAGGTGACCGATCAAGAACATTAATATCATTTATTGATCAAAGCATTCCAAAAAAGGCATGTCATATCCAAAGATTTTGTGAAGCCACCGCCTCTAGAATTATAGTTGGTTCACGACAATGACCAGTATACATCTCATGCCATGCAATTGGGCATTTCTCTCATTTCCAATGCATACAGTCAATGCTCCCTAACATCCCTGGAAATCCACGCTGCTCTCCAATTGATAATAATCGACAAATATCGGCCTCGTTTGGTACCCTTAGATACCAATCACCAAAAACTTCTACGATTGCTTTGACGAAAGCTCTAAGACTTTCTATCGCAGTGGTTTCTCCAATTCGAAGATATTCATCAGTAAGATCTGCAGGAATACCATATGCAAGTATTTTGTGAGCTGCAGTTACCTTTTGAAGGCAAGATAAACCAAGAACACCAAGAACATTTGTCCTTTGTTTGAAATATGGATTATGAGCTTCCACTGCATTTGCGATCCGAAGAAAAAGACGACAACTCATTCTAAATCTTCTTTGAAATTGACTTTCAGTGAATTTAGGATTTTCTGTAAAATAATCATTATATAACCTTAACTCACCTTCCTTTCTATTACGATTGACAATATTGTGATCAGGAATAGAGCCACGATGTCTTGTTCTCCGCTCTTGATTATTCGATTCTTCTTCAGCAACCACAACGGTAGCAACTTGAAAAGCGAACACAGGAGTGTCATCATCAAAATCAAAAGCATCATAAAAATTAAAATTAGAATGATTCATGATGAATTTTAATGAAATATGTTTTTGATTAGAGAGAAAAAAATTGGAATGATGAGAAAAAATGTTAAGGTATATGAGAATATTTATAGATGGATTATTTTTTCAAATTTTGAAATGTTAGAATGTTGATAGTTATTTTTTTAAAATTTGAAAATTTAAAATTTAAAATGGTGGCGGTCATTTTTTCAAAGCATGAATATTTTTAAAAAAAGTTTGAAAATCAAAATTTAAAATATTGGCGGTTTTTTTCAAAGTTTGAATTTGAATTTACTTTTAAAAAATTAAATTTTTAACAGTAATATATAAAACTGAAAATTAAAAATATTCATATAGATAAATTTTAAGTTTAATTTTAAATTATATCTTTTAACTTTCATATTATTTCATTAATTTTATATTACTTTTATAAATTACTCATATTAATTATATAATTAATAACATCATAATTATATTATATATAAAATATCTAAATTAGTTATATAATTATATTAAAATTAATTTAACATGAAATATATTAAAATATAAATGGCTTTTCTAAATAGTTTTTTACCATTGGAATGCATATAATCAAAAAAGCTATATTTACACTATTCAAAAAGCCATTTTATCAATTTGGCTCTTCAATTTAGCTTTATGGGTTGGAGATGCTCTAAGCATATTAACATAAAGTATTTGAATACATGTTAGAGATCAGATGATACCCGAAGGTGATCACTGTGGGAGGATCGATCATTACAGGCTGATGTTTTTCTCACTAGTTAAGTATACAGAATACTATATGCACATAGATTAACCATTATCCGTTAGCATGGAGTTACCAACAAGTATATCGATATCAAGACATAATAGATACTCGCATAATTATCAAAACAATGTATATCATATCTAATGGAATTTAGTTCAACAGAATGCAAGTGCAAATTCAAGAATGAATAAGTACTCGAAAAATAAAGCAACATATATAAATATTCAAGAAATTAACTAGTTGTACTCATCATATAATCAATATACATATTTATTTATATTACATGCATAATGTATATTAAAGATTATCTCACTTACTCGAAAAACGAAAGCAAAAGACAACGGATGCAGAACCGAAGACTACTGAAGATTGTTAAGAGGAACGTCGACAGAACCTATAATAGACACGGAAGACACTCAAAAACAACTCGAAACAAAATAACATAAAAGATTAAAACTCTAAGCTTAGAGACCGAAACATAAATACAAAGTCAAACTGATTCATCTGATCGATCCTGAACATAACTTAAACTGATCGAATCTAACATATCCAATAAAACTTTACTGTTGGGTCGACCGGTCGACCGCTATCACAAGCCAACCGGTTGATCGGGATTTCTAGAATCCCGATCTATCAATTTTCAAATCTGCAGATCTCAAAAAATAAACATTTTATTCTTCAAAAACTCATAATCCAAATAACATATCAAACTGATTTTAAGTAGGACTAGCACCTTAAATATCAATTATAACTTTTAGATCATTCAATCATCAAATCATAATAAATACCTTAACTTTTCTTAAAACCTTCTACAATCAATCTCTAATTAAGAATAACAATAAGAAGGTAGATACTTATTTGTTCTTTAACCCTTCTCGAAACCGAAACCAAAACCATAAGTTCAAAACCGATTTCTTGGTGCATATGGGTGTACGTCACTAAAATAAAAAAAATTAAAAAAAAAAGAAAAAGGAAGACAGAAAAGCAAATTCCATCGCAATCTTTTCTTTAAATACCTAGATTAATTGAGTTGGGTTTTGAGCTGAACTTTGAGTTTAGAACAGGCCAAGAATATGGTTCTTTCATTAGATCCCTTAGTTTATAGTCTCGAGTCAGAAATGTCCAATAGCTAGAATGTTTCCTCGGATACACTAGTAGAAGGGGAATTAAACATTAAAACTTGCGAAATTTTGATACTGAAATCAGCCCAACATGCTTTAATTTGGTCAGCTCTTGAGCGCATTATGTAGTGTGTGAGACACAAACATTCATGTGAAAGAATTAGACCTTAATCACAGAAACTGATAGGCAGGAAAATGAGAGCCAACAGAACATTTCTCCATCCAAATACATAAACACAACGGTGGCCAATCAATGGGGATACAATGGGCTGAAGCTGGCCAGTGTTTCAAATCACAATGCCTCTTTATCAAAGATCAATCCGACGGTGGTTATATGTGCCTGTTGGCACCAGAGGGACCAACGGCTATGACATTTCTCTTGGACCTTTGTCAATAAACTGATGCTGAGAATCTATAGCTGCAATATATAGAGGATTGGCTAACGGAGGAGAAGCCACCATTATTAGAAAACATTAGCGGGTCATGGTAGCGATTTTAGAGAGAAATTTTAGGAACTCGGTATAGGAATTTTAAGAATGTTCTTCACATAATAAATAAATAAATTTGCACAAAAAAATCCAGATTTTTTTTTTATTTGGAGAATAAATCCAGACATGTTGCTTTTACAAATGTATAAAAATGGCATCAATGACAGCAGATACGTTCTCTAATTATAGCAAGTCTAATTAAATATTGATACTTTGTATTGGAAATTTTTTTACAGCAAATTAGGAGCCAATCTCCCCACCCCAAAAACTGGAAACCAGCCATTGTTGTCTGACCCGAAGAAACCTAATTCAGGACTTGATCGGACTTAGCTTCATCCCACCTAACTAACATTTCAAACCTTGTCTCTTCAAACTGCCAATACATTCATGAACCTTGTGATTTTTGCTGCTTCCTGAGTCGTAACCTTAAGAGATGTCTGTTTTCTCCCAACACCCAAACCTGTGTTGTCCAGGTCAATACATTCTATGATCTCTGGTCCGCTTCCTCTTCGTCAGAGATATCTCCTTCCCTTGATGCCAGCCCTCCTTTCGTCGTCCTCTCCTTGGACGACTGTCTGGAGGACATTTTAAATCTCTATTACAATCTTTACAGCAGTAACAACAAACCTTTTTTTTTTTATCATTGCAATGTCTCATGTGATCTTGTCACCCTTTCAACTCTTGGAACTCAATGTCATTTCTGCACAAGATCTCGCCAAGGTCTCACGAAAGATGAAAACCTATGCAGTTGCATGGATCCACCCTGACCGGAAACTTTCAACAAGAATCGACTCTGAGGGACGCAACAATCCCACTTGGAATGACAAATTTGTTTTCCGCGTGGATGACAGGTTCCTCCATGGTGACACCTCTGCTGTCATGATTGAAATCTACGCCCTGCATTGGTTCCGTGACATTCATGTAGGCACCGTCCGCGTGATTGTTGGGAACCTGATTCCCCCGCCTGATCCCCGCCATCACAACCAATTTCAGATAGGCATGCGCTTCGTTGCTCTCCAGGTCCGCCGACCGTCAGGACGCCCCCAGGGGATTCTTAACATTGGTGTGGCGCTTCTTGATAGCTCAATGCGAAGCATGCCATTGTATTCACAACTTAGCTCGGCCGTGGGTTATCGTCAGCTTATGGGGGAAGAGGACGTGAATCATCATAAAGATGCTTCTGATGTTAGCAGTAGTGGCATCCGTTCCAATCCCCTCTTGCTTCCTTGGCCTCCGAAACCTGAATTAAGACGTACGAAGAGTGATTCAAGTTCCTTGTTTGGGTCAATGGTGATGGAAAAGGAAAAAATGGTGATGAAAGGGAAGGGTGCTTCCATGATTAGTGGCTCAGAATCGGAGGATACGAAGATGATGAATGGAGGGAGAACAAAAGCTCGTTCCATGGTCAGCGGATCAGAATTGGAGAAGAAGAACAAGAATTGGAGAAAAGAAGCCAGTTACATGATAAGTGGCTCAGAGATTGTCAAGAAAGACCAAAATAATAATTTGGTTCTTAGTGATTCAGAGCTTAATGGGGCATTTGCAAAAGCCTCGTTAAGCTCTGAAGCATTAACAAACGAAAGATCTGATGACAAATCAACCGAATTGGATAACATTGTGAAACCTTTACCGAAGTTTCCAGGGTTGGATCTTGCATCTCCGTACAACAACTTCAGGCATGCAACTCCGAAAAAGGCAAATTTAATAAGTAGGCCAGCTATAACAGATTCAGAATTGGGCCCATCACCATCAGAGGTGGCGGCAGTAATGACAAGAAAGAAAAATCGTCGATTCGTAGAGATAGAGAGTGAGATAATGGGAGTAATGAGCTTGGATGGAAGCATGGAGGGTCTTCAATCTAAACTGGAAAGATGGAGAGCAGAGCTTCCGCCAGTTTACGATGCCAGTGATATCTCAAGTTTTCCTGCTAGTAGCACTTCTAAAGAAAGCAAAATTGTTAAACAACACAGCCGCAGGCACAGTGCTGATGATGATGGCACGTTTACTTGCTTCGGTAGATTTTGTGGTTTGGAGTGTTCAATTGTATGTGGTGGCCCTCCCAGGAGGAAAACAGATGGGAAGAGGAATCGAAGCTATTCCATGGATAATTTGAGGTATAATGTTTAAATTTACCTGATCAGTGACTGATGGGATCGTTTATCTCTGTGATTCGGATTATTCGATCGGTTAAAGTCGGGAAACTAACAGCCTTTTGCTATAGTGCGTCATGAGAATTAAGGTATCATAAGAGTCTGCCCTATAGCCTCTCTCTAATTTGATATTATCTATGTACAATGGCACAGTTCGGAGATCAGTTTTATCAGATATGTTGATGTTGACTGTACGAAGATCTTGTCACATTCTACTCCTGAAGTTAACAATCCTTGCTTTCAGACATTTTCTTCTGCTGGCCAAGAATGTTGTCTCTTTACCTTTGCTCTCCGATTATTTTCTTTTGAATCTTGTTAGATTGAAGAGTTTTTGTTATCTTCAGTGTTAATCAAGCATCACTTTTTAAATACCAAGATCAATTGCCTTAGAATCCTTCTTATTCTTAAGCTAAATATCATTTCTCCGTATGTGCTCGTCGTCATTCTTGCGCAGGAACCATGCTTTTTATTATTTTCTATGGATCATAATTCCCTATTGTTTTAAAATCATATATCAGAAATAAAAATTAATAGAGAAGTAAGGTAAGGATATTTATGTTCAAACGATGTGGGCACAAAACTTTTGATCTTATCCATTGATTCTCGAGTTCTTGTAATTAATTTAAGCTCCTTTCTGATACTGTTTGATTTCAAATTAAGGATTCTGCATCAGCCAGCAAAAAGTGCTCTTCAGTGGATTCCATTTCTGATAAGATAAGGAGTAACGCAATAAGGATTCTCTATGTCGAGAAAATTGTTGCTTGGATACACGCGCACACACAAGCTCCACTATAGTACATATGCTATCTTGGAAACATTTTACTATTTTAGAGAATGGACATTCCATGGAGTTTCCTTGTGAAGTAAATTTAAGTAACCCAGAAATGGGTTGACAAGAGAGGACTGGAGCTGTGATTTGAAACAAGAATCTCATCATTTCGTGATGGATCCAAAAAAATCCCCTAAAATAAACCCAACAAGAAAGTACAATAAAAAATCTAGGGAAAGCACCACACCCGAGCCCAACTCCCTAGAGAACATGGGCTCAAGAAAGAAACCTGAGCCTATGTTGGGCATGACATGCCCCTGGTGCTGGGCGTGTACCCCATCACTCCTGTGGACTCGGGCTTCCACGCTCGAGCCCAACATGCTCGAGCTCAGGATCGCGTCCTAAGACCAACATGTTTGGGTCCAAGCAGTGTACCTAGACTCATTTTTCACTTCTAATAGGCCTGAACCCAACACTCGCCAGAGATTTTTTCGAGACTCTATGCGGATCCTTCAGTATTTTATATTGATCCAATCGTATTATTTTTTAATAAAATACAACTCAAAATATCATAAGAATAAATTACACTCTAAATGCTTCTCTTCACAAAATGAAAAGACTCACAGGCTATAAATACACCATGAGATCTTCAGAACAAAAGTTCACAATCTTCACTCTCTACTGCATGTATATTTTCAGAGCATCTCTTTAGAATTTTATTGTATTTTTTCTTTCTAAAAAGGTACTTATTTAAGTATTGAAGAGTCTCCACCTTCACCAAATGAAACCTTTTACAGGTACTTAGTCATATAAAAATAATCAAAAAAATCTAACAAAATATCATTTTAATGTTTTTACAGTATTTCTATATCTTAAAAATTATTTTTAAAAAATCAAAATATATTCCAAACAAAGTCATAATTTCCTTTTTGTCGGGCTATTATTATTTTTATTTTATTTTTTATAATTGTAGGTGTCCGGACCAGTTTATATCCATCTCAATTAATTCTTTAAAATTATAAAATTAGTGATTAGATAAATATTCAATAGCCTAAGATTTATAGGCTAACGCCTGCATAATGATGGAAATTTTCTAAAATGACAGGGATGTCCTAAGCCCACTAATCTCAAACGTCGAAGGCACTGTGTTAGCATTGTTTCTGGGATGGGCTTCTCGTAGGCAGCAATGCTTGAGTCTTCTCCAGGCCTTGTATTGTTAATTTTAGGTACTGTCTACTATATCTTAATTATTAATTCACGAGCACTTCAAAAAAGAAAATAATAATAATAAAGCCAGGTTTGAAGGTTATGTCTTTCGATCAACTTTCTTGTGATTTTTTTCTTGTAATATTCTGAAAATAAATTCAATTACCATCCATGTTAAAATTTAGAGGACATTTTAGTTGTTTAAAATTTAAATTTTCTCTTTAAAATTATTAATTTTTAATATTTTGATGTGTTAATATTAAAAATAAATTTTAAAAAAATATAAAATATTTTTATATATTTCCAAAAACAAAATTAGAACTTATACTGCAGTTCAAACAAGCACAGTAAGGACCGAAAAGAAAAATACGAGCCTGGTAGAGGGTTTAAATAAAGAACGAGGTCTACTGTATTATTATAATATTTATGTTACGAGAGAGTTGAAAAGCGAGTCAAGGCAAGGCAAGAGAGAGAGAGCAAGGGGAGGCGGAACGGCGGCAGGCGAAAAGAACTGGGGAGGGAGGAGGCGTGGAGAAAAAAAAACAAAAGAAAAATGATGGCAAGCAACTAAACGTAGGCCTGAAAAAGAAATAAAAAGGCAGGAAGTTGTCTCATATTGGAGGTACACTGTCCCCTCTCCCACCATTTCTGGGTCCCATTTAAAAAAGCAACCTTCCGTACCAAATCTTCATTTTAATGGCCAATGCCTAGGTTTAGGTCGCGCAGCTAGCTACTGCTCCAACGAGAGGCACTCCTCTGTTGAAACCCCACGCGCCTCGGCCTCCTCAGTCCTCCCCCCACCAATCTATAAGCAAGAATCCCAAAAACTGCTTGCGAAATTATGAGGCAAAAACCTATGTTAGTCTTCAAATTATCAATTCATTCTCAATTGGATTCCTCCACTAAGAAGTATTTTCAACTTAATCCTTAATTTTGTTAAAATTTGTGACTATAATGGGAGGAGACTAGATTGAGAAATATTTTAATAAATGTATAAATTGAAGAAAATTGAAGGATTGATTTGAGATTTTTCAAATTGAAATTTATTTCAATTAGAGTAAAATTTTAGAGTTAAAGAGTTAAATCATTGTTTTAAATTGATCATAGTTCATCAAAAGACTAATAAAAAAGGATGGAATAATCGGTCGGGTTAGGATTAAAGTTAAATTATTAAAAGATTATTTTATTTTTTTGTTAATTAATTAACTTTTATATTTATATTAAGTACATCAGATATGATAGTAATTTATAAAAAATGTAATACAACGTTTAAAAATAAAAAAAAGAAAAAGATTACATGCATTTAATTTGTGTCATAATACCGGTGTTAGTGATTTTTATCATTTCATATGAACACCTTGATAATGAAACTATAAATGATTGATGGTTTAAGCAAGACTTTGTAAAATTTTAAAGTCTTAAGACTGATTCGTAATATTTTATATAGATAAAGGACTAACTTGTAGTTATGTCACTCCTCTTTAAGAGTTTGTAACAAAAGGTACCGAGAAAAACGCAATTAAAAGAAAGAAAGGAGGGCGGTCTGGTCCCCGAACCTCCTCCTAAGTTCCCCGGTTAGGCGCGTACCCTGTCTACTGACGTGGCGCTCTTTGGCAGCTTGGAGGCACGTGGATCGGCTCCCACCTTGTCGGTTTGTCTCTCGTATCAGACAACCTCTTACCTTGCCTAACCTTCCGATTTGCAATCCTAATTAATATTCATTTCACATAGTTAATTGCCTGCCCCCTAGCTACAGCTGTGCTACTCCGTCATATAATAAATTTTATAATTTCGAGTTTACGATAAATTTACTAATCAGAACTTATGATAAAAAAATTTGTTTTTTCCTTTAATTTCAAGTTTGAATTTTATAATTGTTAATATAATAGTAACTGAAAGCTTCCTAATCATATAAAAACTTAAGATAAAAAGATTTGTTTTTTAATAATTTCAGGTTCGAGTTTTATAATTGTTAATATGATAGCAACCGGAAGCTTATTAATCATGTAAGAGCTTATGATAGCAACTGGAAACTTACATAGTCGTTAATTTCAGGACCCATAAGATTAGTCAAGGTGCGCGCAAGCTGACCCGAACACCCATATTAATAATAATAAAAAACTAATCAAGGTTATTTGTTTTAAGAATATAATTTCGTTTTTAGACTCTTAATTATATATTCATATATATGAAGATCCTTCTTCAACATTGGATGAGGTTGTGATTTTCTTTGAGATATAAAATCCACTGTTGATGACAGTGGCAATATCTGGTTATTTTTTTTCTTGTTATTAATCTCCACCTTTATGAGGGCAGCCCCGCCATCCACTACCGATGCATCTCTCTAGGTCTCAGCTTTCGAAAACAAGGGTTTGTGCCGTTTGTCCTTGAAATGGTGGGCAACACCTAGGAAGAAAGGAAGGGTGAAGGCATA
Source organism: Populus trichocarpa (assembly GCF_000002775.5). Classification (NCBI taxonomy): domain Eukaryota; kingdom Viridiplantae; phylum Streptophyta; class Magnoliopsida; order Malpighiales; family Salicaceae; genus Populus; species Populus trichocarpa. The sequence continues at coordinate 11,904,694 of NC_037292.2, forward strand.
GTCTATGCTTTTGCTGCCTCAAACTTTTGACCTGAACCCATGCTAGCTTTGACACCAAAGCTCGATCGAGTTGTTAACTATCATCATCTAAATTTGCAACTTTTTGAAGAATTCTCATCGAGTTGATCAGTCTTGTTCAGGCAGGCATGCATGCATTATGATATTTACTGCAAATTAATTAGAATCATCATAGTTTGCTACCCATTTCCTGGTTTTGATCATGCATGAGATGCTCCTTTCTACTCGAATCAGAAACCCAATCCAGCCCAGATTCTCTCTCTCCCTGTTCTTTGAAGAAATATAAAGAAAAATCTAGTTGTTCTTAGCATGTGATTTCGTGTTTTTTTTTATATATATTTCTTTCTACTGGTGTGCTTGTATTTGAAGTTGGGATAGCGGTTGGTTTTTTAAAAGAAATTACTCGAAAATATATTAAAATAATATTTTTTTTATTTTTTAAAAATTATTTTTGACATTAAAATGATCTAAAAACACAAAAATAATTATTTTGAAATAAAATAAAAAATAAAAAAATAATTTTTTTTTTCAAAAAGGTTATTGAATACAAAAATAACAGGTTTTTATCTTATTTGGATTAAAAAAATAGTTTTTATACAACAATTTTGATTGTAATTCTATTAGGTTTTGAAAATGGTGGTGTGTTTTGCAAGTTTTTGAGTTGTAATTATATAATTGCTAAGTGGTTTATTATAAATTCTATTGGGAATGAGATGGCCGGATGCAATAATTACGTAGTTAGTGATTTTATATATATATATATATATATATATATATATATATAAACAAAAATAGATTTCTTTCCAGAACAAAGGGTATGTTCAAGAACCAATCCTGAACTTTTAGGACGGCTCCTACAAGGAAAAAGATATTGTTTTATTAATTAATTGATGAATCCACAAAAGTAGATATCGTGGATAATATTTTTATTTTTATAATATTCCAGCCTCTTTTAAAAAGACACATTTTGAGGTTTTTTACTATTAAAAGAATAATGGATAAGTTATAATAATTTCCTTGAAGTGACATGATAAAAACACCAAGATATTCCCTTTTATACAAAATAAAATAAAATAAAAAAGCCCTTGTCAAGAATTAAAAAGAAACATAGTTTAAAAATTTGAAAAAAATTGAAATTTTTTTTTTCTCCAGTCCCTTTCTACATATATTCTTTCTCCAGTTTCTGCCTCTCTTTTTTTTAATTCAACTATCATTTTTATATACATAATAATCAAGGTTTTTTTTGAAGAAAAAAAGTTTCATATAATTTTTTTTTTAACATGAAAAAGGCTTTTATCAAAGTATTGGAATATATTAAAAAAACCTAGGAAATTTCATCGCATTTCAAGAAAATAATCATAGTATGAAACAAGGAATTAGAGAGTCTAGGAAGTTGTTTATATGTTAACAATATATAGGTTGTGGGTTTTTCACCATAATAATAATACTAGACATATATTACTGTGCATTCTTATATTAAAATTACCTTTCTACCATTTAGATTTAAAAAAAAATTGTGGAATTAGGGTCATTTCAATATTTTTTAATGATTTATTGGTCATTAAAAAACTATTAGATGATATATTTGTTTTTTTTAAAAAAAAAACAAAAAAATAGTTAAATTACTTATTCATCCAAGATCATAAAAATTAGAATTTTAAGCATTATCATGTTCTTTTTTTATTGGCGTGACATGTGGTGCTGAATGATAGGTGATTTGTCGCTGGCGGTCATTTTTTTCCCTTCTCTCTCTCTCTCTCTTCTAGAAAAGTATAAGTCTTTTTTTTTTTTTGTATTTCAACTTCAATCCTTGTGTTTTTAGTTTTTTCTCCTTTTCTACAAGTTTAGAGTGATTTATAAGTTTGTCCGGATAACCTAAATTGCTTTAATTTACAAGTTTAGTAGGATGTTTTTTTTTAAAAAAAAATTAAGTGAACCTTACTCTTTTTTTCTGTCATATTTTTTTTTTTATCTTATAGTTAAAAAAAATTAGTTTAAGAGAAAAGTCATATTATTAAATTTTATAAAGTCCGTGGACCTGTTCACATATTTGGTTGTTTGATTTGGTTAATGGGGTTGACGAGTTTATTTTATTTTTTATTTCATCATTAGATTTTGGATTAATTGAGAATTCAGATTCATAATTGATTTCATTTCTCTTTTTATAATGTTATCATGGTCTAAAAACAATATCCTAGTATTGGATTGGTGTTTGATTTTATAATCGTCTATTTTATTGTCATATAGTTAAATAAAAAGTAGTTTAGAAAAAAAACATATTACAATCCTAGTGAAGTCCATAACTCGATTCACAGGTTTAACGTGATAGCTTGAGTTACACGATTTACTGGTTTGACAAGTTTAACCATCGATCAAATATGCTTTTTTTGGTCATTTGATTTTTTTTTCAATTTCGTCTTTTAATATTAGATTGGTTGGCCAATATACTTATGATTTATTTTTGTTTGTTCTCTACAAGGTTATTACTGTCTAAAATGAGTGTGTATTTTTAGGTTGTTGCTTAATTTTTATAAGCATATATTTTTATTATATAATTAAGTAAAATTTTTTTATAAAAAATGCCATGAAACCCAATACAGTTCATGATTCAGGTCGTTGAGGAATTATTGTCAATCAAATCTGTTACTATCTCAATATATTTTTTAAAAATTATTATTTTAAATTTTATAAAACTTAAACAGTGTTTTTACCCGTTATTAAGGTTTTAAAATTGACTTGCTTAAACAAATTTAATAATGGTTAAAAAAATTTCTACAGTCTTAATATTTTTTTTTATATTTTTTAAAAATTAATCCAAATGTGTTTATATATATTTTGGGTGGGAATTTTTCATTTAATTTTGCGTACCTACAGAGAAAACCAGATTCTAAAGAGACATGATGATCATGCCAAGAAAAATTGACTGTATGTGTTGTGGACCTGTGTTGAGAGTGCCTGGCGCACTACCAGACATAAGGGTCCCACAGTCATCACTCCCTCCACCACCTTCCTTCCTCCCCTAGCTAGCTACAACTTACCTTCCCTTCCTTTCCCTCCTCATTCCTGGACCACTAGTAATCCTAGTATTTTTCTCCTCTCCTATACCGGAACGCATTCTCTCCCTCTCTGGTTTCTTAGTTCTAAAACATAAAAAACTTATTTAACCACGAGCACAAAGACTGTATCTTTATGATGGCAGGTGGTCTTGGTTCACTCGGCGGCGGCGGCGGCGGCTCTTCCGGGGCCTCCACAAATGACTCCACAATGTCAAAAGTGGAGGTGGTGGAGGCTGAGGCAAGTTCATATCCAGTGGAAGCTGAGCTGGAGCTGGGGCTGAGTCTTGGTAGTGGTGGTCGTGGTGGTGGTGGTGGAGGGAAGGGTAAGGCAAATGCACGGGGTGAGCGTGGCAGAATCTTGACTGCCAAGGACTTTCCTTCGGTGGTCTCCCAGCCTCAAAGGCCTAACAACAACACTTCTATTTCCTCTGCTTGCGTTGTTGGTGCTGTTTCTGGGACTAAGAGAGCTGCTGACTCTGTCTCCCATGAGGGTGGATCCCCTACTGCTGGCAGGTGGCGACCCCATTCTTTATTTTTTGTTAATATTCTTCAAATTTCTTTCATTTGCTTTGTTCGGTTACTAGAAACAGTTAGAAATTTGAATATTTTGCTACTATTTTCTTTCCTGGTGATTATATGTAGTCGTTATGTCTGCAAGTACCTTTTGTTTCCTGGCCGAAGGGGGTTCTGGATTCCTTTATTAACTAAGCATGATTAACAATTCTTCTTTTTTTTACCACCTTATCATAGAACTAGACATACATGCATAAAGTTTCAAGTCTACCTTATCTTTTCTCCGTTGCTTGCTTCTATATCTTGTTAAGCAAGTTGTTCTATAAACGGTTTGATTCTTCATTTTGCAGTATTAAAGCTTGATGTTTTGTATTATCCCTTGTTTTCCCCTGTATACGTTTGTTTGTTGATCGATGATAATTTCTTGAACATTTATTTGCCAGCGTTTCCTTAATTTATCTATGTTCAGGGACATGAAAGAAAATTTTGAAATTTGTTTCTGTTAGTATATCTTGCCTTCTTACAGGGAAGTGATTTATCTGTGCGAACTTTATCTTTTCTCATCTTGATTCATTAATTTCTCCTTTGATGGTTTGATTTTCTGATTATATCAACTTGCTTTCTGGGAGCAGTCAGGTTGTGGGGTGGCCTCCTATAAGGGCTTATCGGATGAATAGCTTGGTGAACCAAGCAAAGGCTGCAAGAGCTGAAGAAGACAAGGGAATTGGTGAGAAGGATATATCTAAGGATAATTTGAAGAAGAAAATCTGTAATGGTAACAAGACCAGTGCTCCTAGTAATGAAAAGGGGCATCTTGGATTTGTCAAGGTGAATATGGATGGGATTCCAATTGGAAGGAAGGTAGATTTGAATGCTCATGCTTGCTATGAGACATTAGCTCAAGCATTGGAGGAAATGTTTTTCAGGTCCGCCACAACTATCAATTCCATTGGTGAGTCCGCGGCCTTTCTTTCTCTATTTTAATTTCAAAATCTGACAGAATCTTGGATTTGATCTTTTATTTCCCACCACAGATTTATTTCCTTAAATTGCAATGCAAATTATATGAATATTACAGATTCCCTTCCTGATAAAGTCTTTGTGATGAACTTGGTATAATTTCCATTGCAAATGACAATCAGTACAGAATGTTACTAGTTGGATTGCTTCAAAAACAAAAGAAAACTAGTTTGGTTACTAATGTTTCAGTATATATATCTTACTGTGCTATTTTGACATATCCTTATGCTACCTTGCTGCTTGTGTATAAAATATCAGGTGGCGAGAAGCGGCAAGTAACGAAGCCCTCCAAGTTATTGGATGGATTGTCCGAGTTCCTACTCACTTATGAAGATAAAGAGGGAGACTGGATGCTTGTGGGAGATGTTCCGTGGGGGTATGCAACTTCCATTAAAAATAAAATCACATTACCAAGTAGGAGAGATGAGAGGAGCAGGTGGTGGGGTGGGTGAACAGGCAGGTGTGCATGTGTCAATGTTTCTTGGCGACCTTGTCAATTGAGACAATCAGTGAGGAGCAGAAAATAAGCTATCTGCTCGGATGGCTTACCAATCCTGCCTCACACAACATACTAAGCTTAGTGATGTGCACTATTCCTGTGTCCATAACATTATCTGTAACATATCGTTTTCACACTGATGGACCCAAATTCCATCTGCTGTATATTGTATTAGGTCTCATCAGTTCTCAGTTGTTTAACCAGGTTGACGGAGAGAATGTTGAGCTCTTGAGCAACCTCCATTACCTTTTCCTGTCTAAATAGGGAAACATTGCATAGTTCAAGCACTCAATTTCTAATTCTCATGGTTTCCTTTTCATTGTTTTTCCAGGATGTTCCTCAACTCAGTAAAAAGGCTTAGGATCATGAGGACCTCGGAGGCCAATGGACTTGGTATGCAAAATTTTCAATCAACTGTCCTGTGTCCGCTTGCTAGTTTTCTCACTTATTTTTGGTTCTCTTAACACTCAAAAACTTCTTAATTAATTGCAGCTCCAAGATTCCAGGATAGGAATGAGAAACAAAGAATAAAGCCTGTTTAGTCACTTCTGCCACAGGATTTTGAGCTCCAGCGATACGGAGACACTCACTGCTTAAAAACAAAAGACAAAAGTAGAGAAGTTGATGAATCAGAATATTTGGCTAAGATTGTTCCTTCTTTTTACTGCTTTTCCATGTTTTTGTCGAACCAGTATCTGGTTCTAGCTTGTTTTTGTAGGCGATATTCAGTTTAGCTTCTTTTCTTTTCATCTTATATGGTGCTGCTGCCATACTGGCATCGAACGCTTGACTGCTTCTCATACTGTAAATATGGGAGTACTTGATATCTAGAGTGGAGTTCTCTGCAATCTAGTGGACTCAGTTTAGTGTGTGGTTTGAAGCTTGAAATTTTTCATGGTATCAGTTGGCCCTGTCTTTAAAATATTTATACTTTAATCCATTGATTGTATGCCTGCGGCTTGGCATAATTGCTTTGATTGATTCTATCTTCTCGTCACTAAAACGCTACTCTTCAAGTTGTTCTAACCTTCTTATAATGGTGCAACTATGGTACTTAATGGTTAAACCTTCGACACCATTAAATATCGAAAACGCAATTCTGATAGTTCAGAGGCCACCATCAAAAGAAATTCCCTTCTCATGGATTTTCCAATTACGTAACAGATGATATCTCTGATTTGTCATCTTCTTTCAAGCAACGCTCCAGATATGTGATGTCTGTCCACAACCAGTTTTGGCTTGCCACAACAATCCAGATGAACTAAACTATGGCATATGATGTACCGATGAGGTGATCATCTTGCAGTTGCACCTGGAGATTCTATCCTGATGGGCTGATCATTAAATCTTACCTTGTACAAACTGTATCAGTTTTGGCAGAAATTAAGAGGGTGGCTAAGAGTAAGTGGTTGGAATTGTGTATCAATATGGAAAGTTGACAAGAGAGGACAATGGTCAAAGAAAGATGATATTTTTTACTTGATCAGTGAGGTGAATTTTTCCTGGTAACAAAATACATGATGCAAATTTGGTCTTTTCCTTTGGCAAGTCTGACTTTCATGTAACCAATACAATGCTGCAACTGGTGCTTCACCAGAAGATGACCGTGGAACATGGTTAAACTTCTCTTGTTTGAGGGGAAACATATGATTCCATAAGAAACTTTAGGCAGGAACAAATTGATGGAGTAATTTGTTTCTTTTTTATTCTTCATCTTTTTTGAAAGAAAACAGAAAATAATTATAACGAAAGGACCTGGGTTCAAGTGCATATAAGCCAATAAGTGAAATCCGGGTTAAGAGATATTAAGACAAACTTGGTGTCTAAGATTATGCAATCATTTTGATTTTGACTGCAGATTACTACATTTTGATTTTTAGCATACTGACATTCTTTATAGTAGTAATTGATTTAGGCAACTGTATACTGCTACTGTTCATGAAAACCCTCATCATTGAAAGGCCTCATGCCTAGCAGCTCTTCCTTAACTTTCTTTGCACAGTTCTGAGGATTTTCTTGCTGGTTCCCACATCTTGCAAAGTAAAGTGAAAAGATCACTTGTATTCACGGAAAAGGCTGATGGTCTCATTTTAACCTTTTCTCAATCAGCCATGAGCATGTAAATCACTTATCCACCATCTAAGGTCTATTCTTTCACTTCTTGTCTCCCAAACCTTGCCATACATGGAAAGCCTCAACCAAAACATGAGTAATAATAAGTCTTGGAACCCTTCAGCTGGAAAGCTTTCCAGTAATACTAATGGCTCCACTGCAATCTTTGGAATGCCTTAATGGGTGGAAGAGAGTCAAGTAACAATGATGTATGTCCATTGACAGCAGAGACATTTAAATTGAGTGCTTGTGTATATTAACAAGATGATGCATTCTTGCCAACTTTTACAGCACAGTGCAGATTGCTCCACCATCTGGTAATTGCACTGAAGTGCAGGAAAAAAACATCAAACCTGTAACATGGTCATGAAATGAATGAGTGTAGGATACAAATCTGAGACAGTAAAAATGATAATCAGATAGAGACAAGGGCATTTTCCTCTAGTTGACAAAAACGGATGGGAGCAATGAATATGTCTTCCCTTTGTCTACAACCCAAACCCGATTTTATATATACATTTAAATTGTTTTATATATATAAGTTCCGCTTAATATTCATATGGAGTTAATTTTTTTTTTCATTGTGTATTAACTGGAATTATAAAGAAAAATAAAAATTCAATATTTGAACCTATCCAAATCCTATGGGAATATTTTTTTTTCCTCCTGGAATTCAATCTAGACGACCAAATTCAGACTATATTTGGATCATAAGAGAGACAACTTGATCCTTATATTTGGGAGCGTTATCGGAGCTGCTTTAACATATACTCAACGGGATCGAGTTCTTCTAACCCAAGAAGAATTGATGGGGATACTAGACCCAAGTTATTGTTTCAGCATTTGTATGATCATAGACAATGGAGGATATGCCAAATCATTAAGAGATTATACTTTAACTTATGTTTTAATTTAATTTATTTAAATTTTTAATTGAAGTTTATAAATTAGATTTTATTTGTTGGGTTTGATTTAATTATTATTGAATATTTTATTTAGTGGGCTATAAGCCTAATTACTTGTTCTAGTTAGAATTTTAATATTTATATTCAATAATGATTAGTATTTATATTTTACTTTTCTAAATATTAATTTTTTTTAATAAATTGAATAAAAACTTGCAAAATTACAGGCTTCTCCAACCCCTATTCTTATCTTCCTTGGCTTTTTCTTATCTTTCTTTGGCTTCTTCTTCTTAGCTGCTTCTTTTATTTATTATTAGGTTTCAAATATTTTTTTGTTCTGCATCACAATTCTATTTTCATCCTGGTGCATCGGCCTTATCCCTGATTATTACTCATCTCCTTGCCTGCTATTCAGGGATCATCTTGGAGCTCTTTTACTTTGCTATTCACAAATACTCACAACAGTTGCTCAAAGTAAAGTTGGGTGAAGTTCCGTTGTAAGCAACATATCTCATCTGTGCTACAATCTTGCACAGGAATTCTTCAAAATGGTTAAAAGTGTGATATTGTAACGACTGCACATGCTAGAAATTCAGACTCTGGAATAGGGCCGAATATTTATTCTCCCTTGCTATTAAGTTACAATACATTTGATGCACAAAGTAACATGACATCAAAAAGCCTACTGCAAGAACTCTCTTGGATCAGTAACAAAACCAGTCAAAGCAGATGCTGCTGCCGTGTATGGAGAAGCAAGATATATCTGGCCTTCCTTGTGTCCCATCCGACCAGGGAAGTTCCTATTTGTTGTCGATACACAGACCTGCAACGACGAAGCCCTCACAGCAGTTAACAGAATATCTGAACATCATTAACGCCTCCCTTAATCTTTTCCCAGTGAACATACAATGCAGAAGCACACATGGCAGAGAATTATTAATGATGCATACGGGTAATTTCTAGTGGACTGGTCAAATAATCATCAACTAGATTTATATATCGAACAGCCCAACAATCTAGTTCAGGATGATTTGAGGGAAAGAGAAGGGAACAACGCTACTTTCAGCATTTCCTTTGGAATCAAATAACGCCTACCCGAGCTAATAACCAGATAGAGCTTTTTTTCGAGAGTTTACAAGTGTTGTAATCAGATAATATTCTTCCAAGTCAGCTTAATATGCCAAAGACGACCCTATAATTACTAGTCTCCATCCCATTTCAAATCCTACATACTTCTCTGATTATAAACGTGGTCCAGCATAGCCTCATGTTTTCAGAATTTGTATGATCTGTTGAAAAAAATGCAACTCCATTATGGTAGCCACCACAAATGGGACTAGAACAGACAAAGCACATTTATTTTGAGGCTGAGGTGATGGACTAGATACTGAGGTAATTAGAACCTGGAAGCAAGAGGAATTCCAGATTTTGATCATGGAACTGCTCATGCAATTCTACCACACACTGCGTTCCAAGGCTTATAGCTGGAACCACAAACAAACTCTATGAAGGCGGAACAGCGTGTTACTAAGATATACCAGTAGGTAAAGAAAATTGACTTACTACAGGCTTATTCATGCGTGCATAAGTGTCTCTGGGGCCTCCCATACAGGCACCACAAGTAGGATTTGCAGGTGTGTCGCAACCAGCTTCTTCAAAAATCTGGGAGCAAGTCTTGCCTCCAGATCCTGGTACTGGGAGAGTATACAAGTCCATCCAAACCTGTGGATTTTAGGATATGAATATGCCATATCAAATGTACAACTAAGTCTCTACAATCAATCCACATATAAAGACATAGTTAATCAGCATCGCAAACCTTTCCGGTAGCAGGGACGAGGAATGTGGGAACTCTGACCTTTTTACCCTGGAGAAAAGCCAAGGATAAATTAAGTCCAAGAAGAGGGGATGAAACCAAATGTCAGGGTAAAAAAGAGTCAAATATTTGCAACAAAGACAGAACTGCCACACCACCCTAAAATCAAAAGAGCATAACTATTAACTCCTATCAATTGTTCCCGCGCACATCAGCATGCTGCAGACGCAGTTAACCATAGATGAACATCCAAATTAGCAAGCAGAAATAAGTTTGAAGGAAGAATGATATTCAGACCAGCAATGAGTATGCTATGGAGGAAGAATATGTTCAAGTTTTTGTAGATGGAGGGCAGAGAAAAGCTTGCTAGCCCTTGAAATCGGTTAGATTTTAGAAATCAGTACATGAAGGGTTGTTTATAGGCTCAAAGTTTCCTTAGTCTTCTATGATCAAGACTACAAATTCGTATGTGCCATTAGTGGCTAACTTAGAACTCAAGAAAAGACTCTTCCTAGAAGATTCTACATTCAACAAACTTACCAGATAATCAAAGTAGGAACAGCACAGATTTATGAATACAATCCTAATAAAGATACCCAATACCCGTACAAATTAACCCAGCTAATTTATGAATCAATATCAACCTAAGGAAATGATACAATTTATACTTCTACTGAACATGGAAAAAAAGGCCCACACAAGTCGAAGTCCTACCAGAACAAATTGAAATTATAATAAAAATAACATCTAATTTTCTTCTTTGATTGATGTTCTATTAACTTCGAGCTGCATTGAAATAGCGGTCTAGCAGCAATAACATCAATAAAAATAAGTAAAATAGATTATGGCACTTACAGAAGCTAGAAAAACTTTGGCCGCAGCCATAAAGTCTTCTGTTTTTCCGCCAGTACAAGATCCAATGTATACTCTGTCAATTTTGACATCTTTACATTCTCTTGCTAAAGCACGATTGTCAGGAGAATGAGGCTGCAAAAATATATGGACCACCACTACTTAAATGGTAAACAGAGCAATCTCCAAGAACTAAAAGATAACAGCAGCTTTTGTAAGAGAATCAATCCAAAGAAGTTTTGGTCCCCCACTGCACATTTCTTTTCTTAAAAAGGAAGAGATTAAAAACTCAAACATAAATAAATCACCCACCTTTGCGACCAACGGCTCTAATTTTGTGACATCAAATCTATACTCTGTGAGAAATCTAGAAGCCAAAGAAATATGTCATCACTATAAATGAAAACAAACTCAACACATAGAAACAACTTAACAATATTCTAGCAGTGACTGCCTATTACAGTAATAAAGTTAAAATCATGGTCCCAAGGGAAAAATAACAACGTTAATTGACCTTCGAGTTTTTTCAGATCAGTATAAGATTCCAGATGACCAAATTATAGTACTTACTACCTGAAGTAAGATACGGCTAAAGACAACCTTAAAATAACAAAATGCCAAGGCAGTCTACAAGTGTTCAATGCCACGATTTTTGTTATCTATAATCTCCAATTAGGAAATTTTATTACTTTCGACTTTTGCAGTTAATGATTGAACCTAATTATAGCAAAATTGATCCAAAACCTGAACAGGATTTTAATATATGACCATTTCCCCGTACGTGTGAACATTTTGATTTATTTTTACAGATCCCATTTTAGAGTCATCAAAAAACAAAATAAAGTTACTTGGCAACCATTTTAGTTAAAACACACCTACCTTGCTTGCACATCGCTATAAACTGGTTCATAGGGCAGGGACGTTTTATCCTGTGAGCAACAAAAGAAAACATTATAAACTCTTGCTAGGCAAAAGAGCTCTGTATCATGCAAGAGAAAATAGCATCTATAATGAAAAACACAGAAAACCTAAGCAATGTTGCAAAGTCCATCTAAAAATCAGCAAGGCAAACCTCAAGGTACTTGAATGTAGTACTGTCAGGAGGGACAACACCATTCTTCCCCCCAGCTTCAATAACCATGTTGCATAGTGTCATCCGCTCTTCCATCTATATCCAAGACAGACAATCAGAAAAATCAAAAGAAATAAATTGAAGTGCAATTAACTAGCACAGGTAGAGCCTGGAGGACCAAATACTGCTCGACTATAGATACAAAGGTTACTCACAGTTAAACTTTCAACAGTTGTGCCAGCAAACTCCATCGATTTATATGTGGCACCGGCAACAGATATTTCACCAATAATCTGCAGAGTGACAATAAACATCACACAATTGATACAGAAAATGAAAGTTAATATTCTTAAGTGTGTTTGTGGCAGCTTAAAGGAAACAAATGCATCAGACCCGAGTAAACTTACTTGCAGAATCAAATCCTTTGCTAGCAAATAATCAGGCATTTCACCATCCATTACAAATTTCAGAGTTGGGGGCACCTGCAAATTTAAGAAGTAGGAAATCACAGGCAAATAAAGCTGGCAATACCACAATCAATTCAATCCAGTTGAGAACATAAATTTGTAGAAATGTCGCTCTGTTGAAAAAATAAGGTTATTCATGATGTATATATAAGTTGGTAAAAATCACCCTTTCAGAACCTAGTTTCTTTACATATTTAAATCTAGTTCATTGTACTGATTGCCAGCTGGCCACTCTGGAACCATCACATGCACAAATTTGGAAACTTCACAAGATGCAACTTACATGTTTTGGCAGACTGCAGAGACATCTTGAAAATTCTAATTTCTGGTCAAAATTGGTGGATATGTTTGTAACAAATTGAGCGAGTAATAATAGCTTGAACCCGCGTAGATTAATCCTTGATGCAAATGCTATCCAAGGTCACCAAACCTCATTCTAAAAGTAGAACAAGCTTTGCAAAAGCAGTCTCTAAAATCATGGATGATTTTATGCTATCCAACAGAGACCAAAAAGAAAAAGAAATCTCATCTGAAGAAAGCACCTAAACCAGATATTCCATGCATCCTATTCAACATGAAAATAAGGATGCAACATAAAGGATCAACTTTTCTGACCTTGAGCAGGAGCTTCCCAGTGCCTAATACGAAACCAGCATCAGTGTTTCCAATTCCAGTTGCAAATTGGCCAAATGCTCCAGCAGTACATGTATGTGAATCTGTTCCTAACAGTACCTGAAGGTCATAATGAATGATTACTGGCTTTCTTGAATATAAATGATGAATTTGACAGCTCAATGAGAGTAAAAAACTGCACCTCTCCAGGTCTGCAATGACCTTCTTGGGCAAGTGCAACGTGGCATACACCTTTGTAGTCGGGGTTAGCCTGCAAAGTCACAAGTAATATATGCCCATTCAATGTCAGAAAATGGAAGTGATAAAAAAATCATCAGTTAATATCATAGAATTTTCAATTAAGCACATTGACATTGAACCATACCTTGTAGTTACCAAGATCCTTAATATCATAGAAGTACTTTATATCTTGATCATTGCAGAAATCTCTCAATATATCCACATTGCGATTGGCAAGCTTATCTTCAGTGAATATATAGTGGTCTGGTATAACGACAACCTTTTCACGGTCCCAAACCTGAGATTTTTAAAGAGTAAGCCAGGTAGGTATTTTCTAGAACAGCCGAAAGACGAAATATTAAATGATGAAATTTGAAGAAAAAAAAAAGCAATACTTTTTTTTTATTAAAAAAAAGCCTAGGCACGTGAACCCGGAGCAGCCTAGGTGCCTAGGTTTTTTTTTTATTTAATTTTTTTAATCTCTACCACGGTAATCTAGCTGCTTTCTCTCTCCTTTCTCAAACCAGAAATAAAAAAATAAAATTTGAGATTAAAATTAAATTTTATAAATTGTTAGGAACTGAAAGTTTATAGTTTGTAAAGCAAATGACCAAAGTGTATGTTTAGACTCAAGTTTAGAAAAACCTTCTTTTTTTGCCATGTATTTCAGTTTAGTCTCTTATTTTTAAATCTTGTCATTCCTTAGTAAATGTGTTTTAATTGACCATCAATTTGAATATATAAGGGTGTGATTAAAAAAAAAAGTAAAGGGATTAAAAAAACACAAATCATTGTGGCAATCCACATTGATGTCTTTGGTTGATCAATGACGTGGGGAAAAATATTTTCCTCGTGCCTTTTAGCATATAATTTCACTAGTTTATAGGGCCGCCTTTCGTTGAGGTTCGGATAAAAAATAATTTGAACACAACAAAAAATATTTAAGTCATAGAAAAATATATGATATTTTTATTAAACTCAGTCATATCAACCTTGAAACCTTTTGATCCAACTCTTTTCCTAGCCTCTATTTAAAATTAAATTGTGTAAGATTTGTCCCGATATGGTCCAATTAACTTAATCGATCCAAAAACATTTTAACAAACCGGTAGAAAAAGTTTGAGAATGAAATTGAGAAAAAAATGATCAAATTGACATAAAAAATACTTCCGACCCAACTTCTTACACTATTTAAAATTAAAACATGTAGGAGTTTTTCTAAAGCAGCTCGATTGATTTGGTCATTCTAAAAATAATCTGATTGACCGATAAAAAAAATTAAAGATAAAATTAAGAAAACAAATTATAAAATTGACAGGAAAAATTAAAACCTTTCAACTTAACTTATTATTTAGACCAAGTTTAAAAAAATAAACTTATATGACAAAAGCACATTCATGTTGATAGAATTAATTTAAAGAGAAAGAAGGAAGAAGGAAGACAGGGGAGAGAATTGTGATAATTGGATTAATTTTCTGCATAGTTCTATTCAATTACCAATTGGCATTTATAGCCATACATAACAGGAATTTAAGAAAACAGAATTAACAAAACAGAATGACAAACAATTAACAAGGAATTAATTACACCACTAATCCATTACTACAGATCATGTTGTCCACTCTGCAGTAATGCATGAATTATCCTTGCATGAACCCACGTTCCTGAGACAACACTCTGGTCGTGAACTCCCTGCATGAACCCACGTTCTTGTACCCATATTCTGGAGATGTTAGCCACGTTTGATGATTGGCCACGTTTGTATCCATATCATTCCCACCCGCTCAAGAATCCTTGTCCACAAGGATGAAGGAAGGATAAGACTTACTGAAACGCCACTCGTTCTCCCAAGTTGCATCTTCTGCAGGGAGCATTCTTCCATTTGACTAGAATTTCAGACTTGGGGCGATAATTTCCCTTACGAATGGTTCTGCGATCTAAGATTGCTTCAGGCTCTGGAAGACAAGCAGAGGCATCAGAATGCAAGGGAAGCTGCGGGGAAGCCTGAATACCTGACCCGTGATACTTTCGCAGCAAACTGACATGGAACACATTATGGATTTGGGAGCCTGCGGGCAATGACAATTTATAGGCAACCGGACCAATTTTGCCAATAATCTGATAGGGACCAAAGAAACGGGGAGAAAGTTTCTGAGATAAGCGTAAGGCCACCGAAGTCTGCCTGTAAGGCTGCAACTTCAAATACACATAATCCCCCACATTAAATGAGATATCGCGCCTGTGTTGATCTGCTTGACACTTCATGCGATTCTGAGCCAGCTGAAGATTATGCCTTAAATCTTTTAAAATGGCATCGCGATCACGTAAACACTCATCCACGGCTTGAATACGAGAAGTACCTGGAACATACGTCAACAAGGTTGGAGGTGGAGTTCCATAAACAGCTTCAAAGGGGGTTAATTTCGTGGACGAATGAGTAGCAGTGTTGTAACTGTATTCTGCCCATGAAAGCCATTCCACCCACTTTCTTGGTTGATCACCAGTAAAGCAACGAAGATATTGCTCCAAGGTGCGGTTCATTACTTCAGTTTGGCCATCGGATTGCGGGTGATAACTTGAGCTCATGCATAGTTGAGTACCCTGTAATTGGAACAATGCCTGCCAAAAAGAACTAAGAAACATCTTGTCACGATCACTAACAATCGACGTTGGAATTCCATGCAGGCGAACCACATTGGTGATAAAAGCTTTAGCCACGGTTGCAGCAGAAAAAAGGGTGTTTTAATGCTACAAAATGAGCATACTTTGTCAAACGGTCGACAACAACCATGATAACAGAATACCCGTTAGAGGATGGCAAGCCTTCAATGAAATCCATTGAAATATCAGTCCATATTCTGGTAGGAATTGGCAAAGGTTGAAGCAAGCCTGACGGTTTCATGCTATCGTTCTTGAATCTTTGACAGACATCACATTCTTTCAAGTAGTCTTTAACCATCCCACGCATGCCAGACCAGAGGAAATTGTGTTTAATACGAGCAAGAGTCTTGTGATATCCAAAATGGCCACCGACTGGAGATGAATGACCATAGGCTAATACCTTGGAAATGAAGGAAGAAACAGGATTCAAGAAAACCTTGCCTTTCTTAAACCATACACCATCCCGCAGCTGTAAGGACTGATTGAGTGAAGAAGAGCCCTGCTGCAGTAACTTTTGATAAAAAAGGATCTTCAAGGACCTCATGTTACAGCAAGGACCACCAATCTGCCAAGGGTAAAGAAAGAGACAAAAATTGGAATTCCACGACACGGGATAAGGAGTCTGCACCTTGATTTTCAAGTCCACGTTTATATTCAATCTTGTAATCATAACCAAGCAACTTTGGCAGCCATCGTGTCTGAGCAGGAGTAGTAATTCTTTGTTCCAACAAATACTTAAGACTCTTCTGATCTGTGCGAACAGTAAACGTCTTCCCCAGCAAATAAGGACGCCATTTCTTAACAGCTTTGACGATGGCTAGCATTTCCTTTTCATAGGTGGATAATGCCAAGGCTGACCCTTTTAACGCCTCATTGAAATATGCCACTGGTTGATTATTCTGAGTCAGAATGGCACCCAGACCAATTCCACTTGCATCACATTCCACAACAAATTGTTGGGTGAAATCAGGAAGGCGCAAAACAGGTGGTGTCGTTAATGCCTCTTTGAGTTGTTTGAAGGCATGTTCTGCTGCCGCTGTCCAGTGGAAGCTGTCTTTATGCAAGAGCTGTGTTAGAGGAGCTGATATCCCACCAAAGTGACGTATAAATTTACGATAATATCCAGCCAACCCGAGGAAGCCACGCATTCCTTTCACAGTTGTTGGTTTCGGCCAATCCAGTACCGCCTGAATTTTCTTGGGATCAACTGATACCCCTTGTGCAGAAATTTGATGCCCCAGGTAGTCCACCTGTAAAACTCCGAAACAGCATTTCTCTGCCTTTGCAAACAAGGAGTTAGTGGACAATATATTAAGTACAGTTTGCAAATGCATAAGGTGTTCTTCCCATGATTTTGAATATACAAGAATATCGTCAAAGAACACCAAGATGAATTTTCGAAGATGAGGGCGAAAAAGCTCATTCATGAGGCTTTGGAATGTTGCTGGCGCATTGGTGAGGCCAAACGGCATCACTACAAACTCGTAATGACCTTCGTGAGTGCGAAAAGCTGTTTTAGGAACATCTTCCTCGCGTACTCGGATTTGATGATAACCGGAACGCAGATCCAATTTCGAATAAATTTTTGATCCATGAAGTTCATCTAATAACTCATCAATCACCGGAATAGGATACTTATCTTTGATTGTAATATCATTCAAAGCACGGTAATCTACACAGAACCTCCATGCTCCATCCGGTTTCTTCACTAACAAAACAGGAGAGGAAAATGGACTGTTGCTTGGTCTTATCAGTCCAGTCTGTAGCAGCTCTTGCACCATTTTCTCAATTTCAGTTTTCTGATAATAAGGATATCTGTAAGGTCGGACACTTACTGGCACAGTTTGTGGTTGTAGTGGAATTTGATGATCATGCGTCCGTGGGGGTGGTAATCCTGTAGGGGCTGCAAAGACTGAAGAATATTTAGCTAAAAGTGAGCTCATGTCAGGCGAATAAGAAGGTTTCTGAACATTGCTTGCAGTTGGTGTTATTTGGAAGAAAAAACCAACACCCTGCAAGCCATAAAGTTCCTTTTCAGTCAAGGCTGCGATGCTCGTTGGTTTGATTCCATGGAAAGTATGAGATACACCATCTTCTGTGAAAGACATGGTCAGCTTCTTATAGTCCATCTCCACAGGACCAAGGGTTTCCAGCCATTGCACTCCAAGCACGAGTTGGCATGCTGCGACAGGAAGGATGTAAAAATCAGCAGTGACTGGATAACCTTCAATGTTGATGGTGAGTGCCCGACACTGCCCCACACAATCTATCTTCTCTCGATTAGCCACCATAACTTGAAATTTCTTCTCCCGGTTCACTGGCAAACCAAACTTAGAAACAATAGCTTCATCAATGAAATTGTGAGTACTGCCTCCATCTACCAGCAACATTACCTTCTTATTCTTCAGCTGCCCTATGACACGCACAGTTTGTGGATGATCGGTTCCAGTCATGGCATGGAAAGAAATCTCAGGAATGATTTCATTTTCCACTTCTAACTGGTCGTTAGCCATCTCGTTAGTGCAGGAGTCAGGAGAGTCCCAAATCATAAACAACTGTGGACGTTGGCAACGATGTCCTGGAACAAACTTTTCGTCGCAATAGTAACATAAGCCCTTCTCTCTACGATCTCTGGCCTCTTGATTAGTAATCCTGCGAAAAGGTGTTGATGAACTTGAATTAATTCTTTGGCCTTGTGGTGGCCCCAACACTCCAGCTGTGGGGTTAAGTGATGCTTTTGTTATCACTGGAATTGGTCCTGCCCTTATTGGAAGAGGGGCTCTCTTGTGCAACTGATTTCGTTCCTCAATCAACCTCGCCACTCCTATTGTCTCTGCCAGGGTATGAGGTTGTTTGATTTTAACATCCAAACGAATCTCATCCTGAAGTCCTGCAATAAAACAACCAATTAAGAAAATTTCCGGCAGACCATCAACTTGATGTGAGAGTCTTTCAAAAGCTTCTTGGTATGCTGCCACCGTTGTGTTTTGTTTAAGACGAGTCAAAGCTTCTGATGGGTCTTCATAGTCTGTTGGACCGAACCGTTGTTGTATCGCCTTGGTCAACTCCTCCCACGTTAGCGGCCCGCGAAACTTGGTCAACCATCTATGCCACTGTAAAGCAATGCCCTCTAGATGGAAAGAGGCTAACTGAACCTGCTGGTTTGGCATAATGTTTTGGAATTCGAAATATTGCTCTGCCTTGTAAATCCAACCGATAGGATCATCTCCACCAAATTTTGGAAAGGATAACTTGAGATTGTGATGTTGATGATGGTTAGCTGGTTGAGAGTGAGTTGGTTGTTGTCGTGAAGACTCTTCATTAGCAAAGGGATTAATTTCAGGTGAATTACTACTGAGGTTGCGGGTAGTACGAAGAGCTTGGAGCTCTGTCAATACTGCTTGAAGTGTAGCATTAACTTGATCAAAACTCGACTCGTGTCGAAGTAGGATTTCATTAACTTCGTTGCGAAACTCCGCATTTGACTTGCCGCGAGTATCCAATACCACTAATAGAATTAATTTAAGGAGAAAGAAGGAAGACAGGGGAGAGAATCGTGATAATTGGATTAATTTTCTGCATAGTTCTATTCAATTACCAATTGGCATTTATAGCCATACATAACAGGAATTTAAGAAAACAGAATTAACAAAACAGAATGACAAACAATTAACAAGGAATTAATTACACCACTAATCCATTACTACAGATCACGTTGTCCACTCTGCAGTAATGCATGAATTATCCTGCATGAACCCACGTTCCTGAGACAACACTCTGGTCGTGAACTCCCTGCATGAACCCACGTTCTTGTACCCATATTCTGGAGATGTTAGCCACGTTTGATGATTGGCCACGTTTGTATCCATATCACATGTACCCTCTATTAAAAAAATAAAAGTAAAGAAAGAATCCAAGAAGTACTTGCAAAAAAAAAAAAAAAAGAGGGTAGCCTACAGCAATTGAATACCTTAGCATCCGGTCCAAACTCTCTCTTGAATATCCCAATAGAACCAGGGCCAGAAATATCATGGGTCATCAGGACATCAACGTTGACCCAAACATTCTCACCTGGGCTCACCTGGGGCTCCTCAGACGCTCTAGCGAAGATCTTCTCTGTCATTGTCATTGCAGTCTTCACCTACAAATTCACCGACATAAACCCATCCCATGATAACACTTCCACATCGATTCTGGAAAATGAAAAGGACAGCACCAAAGAACTCATTGCCAGAAACGAAATAAAATTAGAAGCTAACCGAGCCAGTGGTGGCAGGCATGCGCTCTGATTGCTGAGGAGCCATGACCGATACAATCTTCTTTGAAACTGATTTCTTGCACTTGGGAGCGGAAAAGGGTGGTGATGATGACGAAGAAGAAAAAGCAGAGAGGCCCAGATCCTTGCGCGGCAGAAAAAAACAAACAATCAAAGCTGAGTGCATATATAGTAATCAAAACCAAAACAGAAAATTAAAAACCGGTGGCTAAAAAGCAAAAAAAGATAGTGATAAGAAGTACTAACCTTCTTGGCGATGAAGGATGCGGAGGGAGGGGAAATAGTAAAAGAAGCCATGACCGGACAATCTATGATGATGAATGCTGCTGCTATGTTTTTAAGGTAAAATCCCAAGTACTTGTAGAGTTGTAGCGCTATGTTTGGTTCTGTCGTTGCTATAGATCACACTTGCCGCCGAAGTCTGCAGAAGTAAAATACAAGTGCGACTTGTGCTCTGATGACTGATGTGTCCGGTTTCTTGATGGGCCCCATCCAATCAGACAGAATAAAATTGAGTAAATTCAAGTTCTAAAATGGTCCCTCTAGTTTTGGAAAGTGGCCATATTAACCCTTATGGTTCAATGTTGATTGCGCGAGACCTTTTTTTTTTAATTATTGGCCATGCATGATCCCTGTAGTCATGCATGACACTAACTATTTGAGAAATAGATTAATGACTTTAACTTCGTGAAATCAAAGGTTGAAATTGCGCAGCATAAACATTTCTGATTGGTTGAGAAAAATGAAATAAAAGAGAAAAAAATAGTTTGAAAACCAAAATTGAATTTTCATCCATTTTGTGGATTCAAAGAAAAGGAAAGTAAGAAAAAAAATCCAAAAGGCATGGAGCCTTAATAATAGATATTATTTTATTTTATTTTAAAGTTAAATTAATAATTTTACTGTGAGAAAAAAACAAAATAACTAATCTAATTCTATATAATTTATAAAACACAATTATATCCTGTTGAAAACATCTTCTTGCCCTAATGCCCCGTTTAATAGTTTAATTGCTAAGCGGTAATTTTATCATTGCGAACAGTGTTCTTAGTCTTGGTGTAAAATAACTTTAATAAATTACTATAATATTTATTTATTTATTTAATTGATTTAGGCAACTGTATGCTGCTACTGTTCATGAAAATCCTCATCAGTGAAAGGCCTCATGCCTCGCTCTTCCTTAACTTTCTTAGCACAGTAGTTCTGAGGATTTTCTTGCTGGTTGCCGCATCTTGCCAAGTAAAGCGAGAAGATGACTTGTATTCATGGAAAAGTCAGCCTAATATGCCAAAGACGACCCTATAATTAATTACCAGTCTCCATCCCATCTCAAATCCTACATTCTTATCTGATTATAAACGTGGCCCACAATTTATGAAACCAGAGGGGCCGCAAAATAAATTTACCCAGATAAAATTCTGGGTGAACTTTATTTTTGCGGAGATTCATCAATCTTCTACCTACGTATCTCTGAAGTTTTCAATGCTAAGTTATGTTGTTAGGATTTGCGAGTTCAAGTCCTCTTCTAGGGTTTCTTCAGGCCTTCTTACCGTTTTTCTATATGCTGTCTCTCACTTAGAAACTCAAGTAATATACCATGCAAAAAGAAGGGATCCCTTGCACCAACTTTCTCCCCTTTTCAGAAAAGAACCACCACCTCAGCCGTGAGTCATCTTATTCGCTGCAGGCCACCACCGAGAGCCACATCCTCAGCAGCAGCACCAGACAGTAAAGGAACCGTGAACTCTAGTATGATAGTATCCAATAGCAGCAACCTTCCCTACAGGCTACACTACACCGTGAGCAAGCAACAGCAAGAGCAGCAACTCTCTCCGCAGTCGTAATCTTCAGCAGCCATCCACCATTCAAAGTAGCTTCCTCCTCCGCGCCAGGTAATCGTCATTCCTCTGTAACTTGCGCTTCATGTTTTCTTTTCCTTTGAAAGAGAGGCATGCAGGACGTGAATTAATTCATGTCCTGCTGCCTCTGATTTCTTCCTTTCAAAATGAAAGAGGGACGGACTGGACCCTCAGCATGGCCCATGTGAATGGGCTAGGTCCAGCCCACTAAAAAGAAGAATTGAGGCATACTGGGCTGGGCTTAAGTCTTGGGCCCAATCAGCTCAACCTTTAAGGCAAGGGTGTCTTTCCCTAATGCCTTTCCATTAGTTTTTTTAATTAGTTTTACTTTAGTGCTTAGTCAAACAAAACCTTTAAAAAACCTTGGAAAATTCCAAAAAATTCATGGATTATTTTTAATTTATTGGTGGACCTCTCACATATTTTTCTTAATTTTATATTTCATATTGGGGCTTTAGACTTATATTGTAAGATATTGATATGATATCAAAGTATTTGTTTTTTGCTGAAATTTTAAAAAATTCCAAAAATTTCTCTAGAAATTCTCTTTTAAAAAAAACACAAAAAAAAATGTTTTATAGATATGCATACGATCAAGTTTCTCAAAAATATAAAGAAAATCATATTGCTTAATATTTTCATATAAAAATTCAAAATATATATTTGTATGCATTTTAGAATTTAACAGTTTATTAAATTCATGGGAATTTAGCAAATATTTCTAAACCACCATTTTTTTTTAATTTATAAGAATTAATGGTTAAAAATCATGGTATAAAATGTTGGACTTACAAGTGAGGCTGGTATTTAAAATATCAGAGTTGACCAAAAAATTCTCAAAGTTATTCTAAATGTTTACCAATTTTAATTGAGAGTATTTTTCACTGTAATACACAAATCATGAAGAAATTATTCCTAAAAATTTATTTGGGTACACGAGTCCATAATGAATTTTTAAATACTAGATTTATTCATATGAGTAAATCTCAATTCTAAATTACAGATAGATCACCAATCAGAAAACCATCAAAACCTTTAAATCACATCAAACCACAAAACAGCTTATCTCAGGTAGGATGCGTTAGGGGTGTTAATATCTTTCCTAACTACAATCAGTCTTAAATTTCTTAACAACTCTAAACCAAACAACTAGGTGACAACTCCAAACAACTTCTGCGCACGTTCACTTGCAACTTTGCATATGATATATTTACAATTCCTATTCATTCGAAGCGTTAGAAATGAAGATCCATGATTAGAAATTGTGAGAACGTACAAAGAGATCAAAACAACAAGAAAATGAAAGAAAAATCAAAAGTTTTACTCGATCTGACAATGAAAAGATTAGCAAATTCAAGTTCTGAAATTGATCTATAAGCGACATAAACATTGCGAGACTAAAGTGGCGGAACGTTGAGATAGCAATTGGTATGGAGTCTTTCCCATCGACTTGACTGACAGAGGCATTTCTATACTCCTATCAATTACCATCACACTCTGGAGGAAGCTGACCTCGGAAGTGATTGTTTCTATGAAGCTTGCTGGATTTTCAAGTAATTTTGTGAGATTGAATGAAGATAATCATGCTAGGAGCCAGGAATTCTTGCGGGTTTTTGTATTGAGGACATAACCTGCATTTTGTCCACGTTTCTGAACTGCAACACAATTGCACTTGCTGTTCTCAATCAAATACCCTGCTGTATCTAACCCTTTTGTCCCCGAACCTCCTGACAGCTTAATTATACCTGCTAGTGCAACAGATATAAAAAAGAAAGATAGTTAGGAAGTTCATATCCAAAAAAATAATCTAAATAACAAGTTCAAAATGGTATTTTCTGTTTCTAATAGGATCTTCTGAGCAAGTTCTTGATGAGTTGGTCTGTGGTCGTGTTATAAGCTCTCTCCTGCCCAATCTCTCCCCAACATGTTCATTATCTTGTCGAGGAGCAGAACCAGTCGTCTTATTGCTACACAGATTTCCTTTTTGAATGACGTGCTGAGGGCCGTCCCTCTTTTTTTTGGCCGGACTGTTTGAGGACCGTAATCTAACACACCTATATTTCTGTACTCTAGCTAGCATTGGATTTGGCAGTTTTGAGCCCTTCAGAATAGATTTAGAGAGGTCTGTGAATATGGTCTGTTAACAGAGTTCATTCAGATAAGGGAATTCTTTTTTTACATGAGGTATTTATGTGCATTATACAGCAAGCTGTATATGTATGAAATGTAATGTAAAGTTTGAAGATGGCTTGTCAATCTCATCCTATTAATATTGCAGTAGAGAAACCTCGTCGCTGGCCAACACTAAGAAGATCAACTCCTAAAAGGTTGCTTTTATTAAGGATAATATTCGCCTTGTCTGTGGCCTCCTCCATTAACTGCGTCCCTTCTAAGCGAACAGGAACTTTTGGGTGTGTAATCTGGCATACCTGCCTCATTGCTTCAAGAAATTCACCTGGGACATGAATTTTCGACATGGAGGAGTATTAGCTCATCATTCTCAACAACTACACGTACGGGAAAGTGCATATTGAAGGGCACCTGCCGACTCGCGGCTTGTGTCTGCCGCCAGCATTACTAATTCCCTTGATTGTGTAGTATTCTCACTTCCCATCACCACCAATGGCCACCAACACCAGCCAATTGGGTTTAGACGACTTGAAGTAGAAAATGGGCTTTACGAATATGCTATTGCCCTTGTGCATGGTTTGTGTTTATCCAAAAACTACCCAACTGTTGTCTGCTCATATTTTGTGGATCAACAACTTAAAGACATTGTGGAGATGTGCTAAATATGGAGAGAATTTTAGTGCTTTGATGTTCCATGCTAATTCTGGAAGCTAAGTTTGTTTCTAGAACTCCAGCAATATATGAGACTTGGTCGATACATGCCACCAGATCCTGCTGGCAAAAGGGAGCATCTGTCGGCTGCAGTTCATTTTATAACTACTTTGAAAGAAAGGATTGAAAGACAAGGGGGCAAAAAACCTAAAAAGAGATGGATTTGATCTTGTAAAATTAAAGAGTACTAAAATGAATATTTTGAAAAAATTAAAGGGCGGTCTTCTCCTCTATAAAATTACGTGAGCGGCAGGATTCGAACCTGCGCGGGCAGAGCCCACATGATTTCTAGTCATGCCCGATAACCACTCCGGCACGCCCACTTGTTTATTAGCGTTTGGTATTTTTTATATTTGAATACAACTTTGTGGATTCAAAATATCTAAAATACAGAAGATTGGTTTTAGAGTTGCAGTGGATGGCTGTTGGGAGGCTGGTTTCTTCTTTCGTAGCAAGAAACCTCTTCTTCTTCAAGTTGTTGGGTTACTTTGCTACTGAAGAAAACAGGTGATGGATTAATTAAGAAATCATTAGTCCCTTCACTGCTAGTACTGCTATGCATTCACTCATGTAATTAATATTTGTCCTGTATTCCTCTTTGCTTCAAGTTTTGTCTTTCCGTGTTTATTACACTCCTTCAACTAATTTCTCTTTCCATTCCTTCACTTGTTTTCAGTATTTTTTGGCAGAAAATAATTCATGGGCTCCTTTCAAAATCACTCCTTTTTTTTTTGAACTTACAGTTTCGCTCCCACCTCTTACAAAACTTTCGGCTTTCATTTTCAGAGTTTAATCATGGATTTATCTTCTGGGTATTCGTCAATTTTGGCCCTTCTCTTCATTTTCAGTTCAAAGCTTTGTGCTTTGTGCTTTTTGTTTTTTTGTTTTTTTTTTTTTTGTATTAGTTTGTTTCTTGCTTTCACATTTTGGTGTTCCTTAAATAGCTTTTGCTTACCACCTATTTGATGTTTTACAGGTAGGTTGGAGAATAAAATCAAGAAAATTATGGCTTCCACACTGTTTAGAAACATCCAAACCCACCCGATATTGTTGTATCCAAGTGTATTGTTTAGAAGAAAGAATGGTGCCTTGTATTGCACAATGAAAAGCAGCAGCAGCAGCACCACACAAACTCAAACAGCCACACAAGAAAAACAGCAGAACCCACAAACCAAAGTTTCTCCTCAAACTCAGACCAAAGGTATTGATAAACGTATAAAAGACTATGAAGCAATCATTGGTATAGAAACCCATGTCCAGCTATCCACTTTGACCAAAGCCTTTTGTGGATGTCCATACAACTATGGAGCTCAACCAAACACTAGCATCTGCCCCGTTTGCATGGGTTTGCCAGGTGCTTTACCAGTTTTGAACTCCAAAGTCATTGAGTTTGCTGTGAAATTAGGTCTTGCACTTAATTGCAAGCTGTCTTTTAACTCAAAGTTTGATAGGAAACAGTATTTTTACCCTGACCTTCCAAAGGGTTACCAGATATCTCAGTTTGATATACCAATTGCAAGCAATGGTTATGTTGATTTGGATCTTCCGGTGGAATTTGGTGGTGGGCATAGGCGGTTTGGCATTACAAGAGTTCATATGGAAGAGGATGCTGGAAAGCTGCTTCATTCAGGAAATGGGAGTTTTTCTCAGGAAATTATTTATTCCCTTTGTTTATACTAGTATCCCTGATTTTTAATTGCATGCAATGTCAATATCAAGTGTTCCTGGTACTGCTGTTGTCATGATTTGTTCATTAGTTTATTATGGATAATGGGGAAAGAGGATTATTAGTTCATTACATTTTTGCCTCTAAATCTTAAGGATTAGATGATTAAACTTGTGTTATGACAGGGTACCTGGCAACTCTTTCTCATCTTTTGCAGGTTGATTTGAACAGAGCAGGGGTGCCTTTGCTTGAGATTGTTTCTGAACCTGATATGAGAAATGGTATTGAAGCTGCGGAGTATGCAGCTGAAATGCAGAGGGTGGTCCGCTACTTGGGAATTAGTAATGGTAATATGCAGGAAGGCTCACTTCGTTGTGATGTAAATGTGTCAATTCGACCAATTGGACAATCAGAGTTCGGGACAAAGGTAATTTTAACTTGTGCTTTCAAGAAACTTAAATAAATGATCTCAGTATGTGGACTATTTCAGAACTCAGAAAGCTATAAGTGAAATGCTATGAGTTGTTTTAATCTTATACTGATAACGTGCTTACAGTCATTCTGAATAATGATAGACATGGCATATTCTTGTGAAGTAGGTGAATACATATTCAGCCATCTTGGTAATGCGAAAATTTCTTTTGTCATGCTCTTGACTAGCAGATTCATCCCTTCCTATCTTATTTTATTTCTTGTGATTGTCATTTCATTCTAAAGGATAGATGTATTGTCAAATGCATTCTTTAGCAAATTTTATCTGCTGATTTATTTGTGGTTCAAAATATTTATCTGCTGATTTATTTTCTCTTACTTTGTGTTGACAGGTTGAGATAAAGAATTTAAATTCATTTTCGTCAGTTAATAGGGCCATTGATTTTGAGATTTCAAGACAAGTGCTTCTGCACAGTCAAGGGCAAGGTAACTCAATTGTACAAGAAACTCGGCTTTGGGAAGAAGGTGCTCAGGTTAAAACTAGATGCTGTCTCTCATTTTAGAGCAATAAGTAGATGTAGTTCACTCAGTCAGTTAATGGTTACTTATATCATCTTTTACACTGTTTAGAAAACAGTTACGATGAGGAAAAAGGAGGGGCTTTCTGATTATAGATATTTTCCAGAACCAGACCTTCCAGAAGTTATTCTCAAAAAAGAATATGTTAATAGTATTCAGAATTCTTTGCCAGAACTTCCTGAAATGAAGCGCCGGAGATATGAGAACATGGGACTAAGCATGCAGGATGTTCTTTTCCTTGCAAATGACATAAATGTAAGCCCTTGTCACGGTCCAGAATGCCTCTTGTATTTTCTAGGATCTATTTTTCAACTGGTCTGGGACCAAATACATAAATCACTGCATTCATATTATTTACTTTCATTACAAGAACTGTGGTATAGAAGTATTGAGAAAAGATATACTTTGGATTAGCGGCCCTTGGTTACATGTTCTGGGAATTCTCAATTTGAAGCTGTCTTCATCTCCTCTCTTGTTTGTTACAATGAAATTTTTCCTCAAAACTTTGTTGTGGAAAGCTTGTGGTATTTGCCAAAATTTAGCAATCACGCATACAGAATGTTGCAAGCTTCAAGAGCACATCATGCTTCTACAGAGTGATGTATGGTTTGATATGCTAGTTAATTTTCAGGTTATTGAATTCCAAACCTCTGAAGCTGCACCTTGAGCAATTTTCTTGTCTTACTGAAAGGAAGCCTGAAGGATTATAACTATTGATTTCTCAATTCATGTGTTTGTTGAACCATAGCATTTCTTGTATAAGGTTTCACACTGGAATGATCTTATGTAGGATTTTCTTTCATCAAATGAATTTTTTAGGTCGCAAAATTTTTTGATGCAACAATTGCCAAGGGTGCTGATGTAAAGCTGGCTACAAACTGGATAATGGGGGATATTGCTGCCTATATGAAAAATGAAAAGGTATCTATAAATGACATTAAACTTATCCCTCGGGAGTTGGCTGAGCTTATAGCTTCTATTAAAGGTGGGACTATCAGTGGGAAGATTGGGAAAGAGGTAATGTTTCCATTACCAATGCTACTTCTTATTCAAACTTCTTCAGGATCCTTTTCTTTTCTTTTCTTTTTCTGAAGCAACAGGATGTATTACCCAATAATCTGATCTCTATAATATGTTGCTTTAATTTTGCAAGAATGAATGTTATTTCAGCCTTTATTAACTTTGCAGCTTGCTGCAAGACAGCTCCTTTTATTTTTCAGTAAATTTCTCATGACTTGCTGTTCTAAGTTTTTTAAACAAGAAGGATAAAACATAATTTACCAACCTCACCAGTTTAAAGATTTTGCTTCTTTTTCTTGTTGGATTACAAAAGCCTCATTAGCATGTAAGCAGATTTAACCTTTTTATTTCAGTTTTCTTTTTTCTTTTTTTCCCTTTCCCTTTGTTTTTGACCTGTATATCCAAGAATTCTGCAAGAGATAATTAGAGCTAAATAATTGAAATGCTTAAAACTCTGCAGCCTCATATAGGAGTTACATGAGCCTGCGGCATTATGTTATACAGGAATTACATGCAGGCTTGAAATTTGAAGTGTCATGATGTACATCAATTACAGACAGGCTCATCATGTCTGCAGCCTCATGTTGTAGAGGAGTTACAGTGTTCAAATCTGCAGCCTTTATATTATTTTCTCTGTACTAATGAGCAATAAACGAGGTAGATTTTTATTCCTATGGGCACAACTAATAATTCTTCATTTTTTGGGAATTCCCTATTTATTGTTTGCAGATACTGTTTGAGCTCATAGAAAAAGGTGGAACTGTTAAGGGACTAATAGAAGAAAAAGATCTGGTTCAGGCAAGTTGTCACTTTGCCCCTCTAGCATATATATTGTCCACAGCAATAACTGGGAGTGTTCAGCAGTCTAAGTACATGTTCACTTTTAGTTTAGAAGTGGATGCCCTAAGTTTATGCATACATAAGCTACAAAATAAGTGATTGCCTTTGCCATGCCAAACGGAAGAAACAAATAAATTAACTGGAAGCGCGGCTGCATGGCTTTTGGGTCAAGCATGGTGTCAAGAACTTGGAACGTGAGGAAAAGCTGAGTTTCTTGAATTTACTATTGAACTTTCCACCTTTACTTCCATTAAAAGGTGATAACAAATAATGTATCATTCAGCTGGCCATGTTCTAATGAGTTGGTCATGGTGTTGGGGGTCATGGTGTTGGGAAGCTTAGAAGCTTAGCTTGTCAAAGCAATGTGCTTGATATTGAGCATGGCTACTGTGGTTGGTGAAAAGACTGGATGAGGTATCTACCAATCCAGCCCAAGCCTTATCTGCTGTTCAGTTTCCTAACACGTTTAAAAGTTTGAGATGGGTGTAATTTCAGTGATTGAATATGGCATAAATGTTGTATGTAGATCAGAATGAGAGGAACATTTTTTAGGTCAAATAGGTGGGTTTCTGACACGTTTCAATATAACAGATAGTAGATCCTGCTGAAATTGAGAAGATGGTAGATAAAGTGCTTTCAGAGAACCCAAATCAGTTGGAACAATACCGTGCTGGAAAAACCAAGATACAAGGTTATTTTGCTGGCCAGGTATAAAAACCATAACAGGTTATGAGATGAGCCTTCAAGCAAATTTTTCCTGATTATGCTTTAGAGGATCGGGATAGTTCTGAATGCTGATTCATTCGCAGGTGATGAAATTATCAAAAGGTAAGGCCAATCCAGGACTTCTGAACAAGATCCTTCAACAGAAACTGAACGCCTCAAGTTAAAAGACTTCGCAGGTGACATCTCCTTGAGCTTCTTGTTTCATAATTCACACAGCACACACTAGTTATATCCCATCATAAATCTTGTCTTCCTTGGGTGTTGACAGAGAATGCGCTAAACACGGTGGCCTGGGGCCACTGCTGTTCCATTGATTTGATTTTACTGTCAATGGCAATCTAAAATATTCTGCATATGAACCGTCATCTTTTATACGGATCAGAAGAAGCGGATTCAAGTCCTACCTAGGTGTTGGTTTGAGCTTGGAGGAGTGGCCAATCAGCTTTACATTTATGACTGGCCATGATTGAGATTCATTTTTATTTTTATAATAACCATGTATTCTCAGCGTTAGCATACTGAAGCATGATGAATGAGAATACCACTGACATGACTTGAATATTCATATGGTATTGTTTTAACAAATAAAATATGCACTCATTTTTTAGTAAAAGAATCTGCAATTTATGCATCTTTGGGAGGCCATCAATGACAGTCCCGAACTTTGACTCGTGTGAATCAGAAATCTTCACATTCATGGCTAACAAGCATTGGCACCACGCACAAACTGCCATCTGAGAGCATGTTTCATTCTTGAGCTTACTTTTCCTCATTGTTCTCCTCCGTTTGTCCCCCATTCTAGTAAGTTCTTCTCATCTCTGTTTACGCAATTAAGTTGTCCAGTTCATGCTCAAGGTGATGCGAGAAAAATTTCACCTTCTGACTGGAACAATGAAACTTAAATAACAACAGAAAGATCATGGTAAATATTTTGTAAACGTTGTTGTCCATTCTAGTTCTTGCTTGCATTGCAATTTGAGCAAGGCTATTAAATCTACGAGTCAGATGGCCTCTCCAGGAAAGGGGAATATTTTTTTGTAGTATACCTACACAGAACTCTGCAGCTCAGAGTTCCATAGATACATTTCGATCATCAAATTCAAATTAAACTTCTTAATCAGGTTGATTGTTCAGAGGATGAGAGTCAGGTGCAATAAGAACCAGAAGGAAAAGATAAGGAGAAGAATAATAGAGAAGTGAGTGATAGCTACACCTGACGTTATGCCAACAAAGGAACTGTTAACAACCGACTGAAAATGATAAGTATATTTGGATAGATTACTTTCAACTTATATCCAAACAATGGTATTTTTATTTTATCATAAGTTACAATTTTTTAACTTCTAACCTGAATCAGTTTAAAGCCTAGACCGGTCTAAGTTGAAAAAAAATAAAGAAAAATTAAACCCGAATTAATTACCAATCCGATTGTTCCAAGTAAAACCTAATAACATGTTTACTTCTTTTTTTTTAATCAAAACAATAATGTTTTGATTTTTTTTTTAAAAAAAAATGCGTTAACTAACCCATATAGGAGTTATCTTGGTAGAGATTTAAAACTATACTTCAAACCTATTAGATTTAACCATGCTATCTTCGTTCTTTTCCCTGGAGACCCAAAATAAAGGCAGATAATTGCTTACACATGAACTGGGGAAAGTCTCAAATGCAGGCATCGGCACAACACAATTCAAGTCAATATTTTAACGATAAACGTTGGCATTTGCCCGTGCCGGCGCCGTAGCAATCCCCTATTCAAACTTCTTGGCAAGCTCACATGTCCTTCAAATTTCCAACACATAAGAGAATATGTATGGTGCCAACGCAAAATGGAAGCGCTCCTAAGCGAGGCTTAATATCATTCTATTTTCCTGAAGTCCGATCTATTCAACCAGTGACATGCGATCACAGATGTTATCTATAAGGTTTCCTCGGGCTGGACAGATATTGGCCCTCGAGTGCAAAGCCAGAAGGGAGTGTTTCCATGCTCGTGGACATCTGGTGCTAGAAAGATAACCTGCAGCATCAAGATTTTCCATACTAAACGATATTCTACATGAACAAAGAACACGACAGATTTATGGAGGTTTACAGGATCATCCATCATAGAAGCAACAATAGTCCCGCAAAACATAAATGGCTCTAAAAATTGATGGAAAAAGCTCACAGCTATGCCAAATATACAGATAGAAAATTGATGTATAGAATACGACCTTGGTGCATTGCCTAGTTTTAAACTCAACGATATAGCTCAGGTATGATTGCCACCGTGGACCATTCACTGCTGTCAGAGCTTCTGAAGTTTAGAGTAGCAGCAAATCTCAATCTATTGAAATCACTTTATGTCAAAGTTAATTGCCCTTTGGATTTTGGATGTCAAGAGATAAAACTCTCATTTTCCCAGTATCAATTACAAGATAAACCAGTCCCATGTTATTGCATGTAAAAGTTTATATCAAGAGTAGAATTGAGAAACATGTCAAAACTTATCGAGAGCATTTACCATCACTAATGTATATAACCAACTGTACTAATCCTTTGTCCCATTGACAAAAGAAAATAAACTTGGTTCTTTGCAAGGACCAGCACAGAATTTTGCAGTTAACTCCGAGATTAAGGCTACCCTAGTCAAGGTTGAACTTCATGTCGGCCAAAACCAGGTAGGATAAAAATACAATCAATAAACAGTGAACTGATACACTAATCATAACACAATTGTGCTCAATATGGATGCACTTTATGCCTGAACTAGATAGGATCAAACCAGTTTATCAACTGTCCATACTCAAAGCAATAAGAAAGGGTAGTAGAATACAACAAAGAAGTAAAACTGCCAAAAATCTCAGGAGCTTTCAAGAAAATTACATTTATGGTTTTACATCAGTAACAAAATGATTAACTTGCAAGAGTTGAGATGAGTTGGCCCCAAAGGCACTGAATCAATTCTCTCCAATTGCCACAAGTAAATTTCAGCATAGATGAAACTACTTTGTTCTTCCACTCATCTATTCAGCAGGATATGTGCAGTCTCTCTCTGGCAAGGTGTATGAAGTGGGTTGATCAACTGATATAAGTGCCTAGTCAGATCTGAAAACAACTAGTCCCTGCAGCCAGAAGCAAGAGATGAATATTAGCTTCCATGATACTGGCCAGTCAAATCTAAGCACTGCTAAAATGATTGAAAATGTCTGCAACAAATCTAATAGAAATTAAGCTGTGGTACTTCAAATTCATGCCCAATTTAGTCTAACAGAGCATTGTCATAATTGGAAAATGGCTAAAGCATCCACCAAACATGGAGTATCTTCACAACATTAAACTAGTTTATTTTTTAGAAGGAAAATGCAGTGGCGAATAATATAAATGGTATAAGGAGAACATCCAGGCAATCTTTCTATATGCACATAATAATTCTACCTCCAGTAAACCTCAATTTGAAAACTTCGAATCTAGCCTTAAGCACAGAAAGGATGATTTAAATTATATAATGCAGAATGAAAAACAGAAATAAGAATACGAAAATCCAATGAGCCATTGAAGGAAAGGGATGCTTGCTGTTGGAGCTCATGACAGTGGAATTCACAGTGCAGGTTGAAAACAACACAAGACATCAAGGCACATTGACTCAAAAAACTAGCCTATAATCATTAAACATGAAAATTATTTAGTGTAAAACTTGTGCGAGACATGTTACTTACCAGTATTTAATCAAGCCATCCCAGCCACAAGTTGCCACTTTACTTTGCTCTAGTGGATGCCACTCACACCCAATGCATACTCCCTCGTGACATTTGAGGGTCCTGAAAACTTTACAACTCTTCCAGTCCCAAAACCAGCATTTACCCTCACCATCTCCTGACATAACAAATCGTCCATCTGGTGAGAAATTGACTTGACAAGCATAACCAGCCACAATGTGCCCAGCGAACCTCTTCTTCTTATTCAACTGGAATCTTTCCCTGGTACTATAAATAAGGATCTGGTTATCCAAACTCTGCGCAGCAAGCCAATTCGAATTGGGATGAAGAGAGATCGCCGGCATAGAATGCATGTGAGGCTCACTGATGTACTTTATAACAACAGGGATCCCAAATTCCCATACACGGAGTGATTTATCATCACTTGAAGTAACAAATCTCCTATTATTATCCACAAAAGTGATGGTATTCACTGCCCCCAAATGCTGGTCATACTCCTGAGTAATCTGCCCTGAGTTCATATCCCACTGCACAATCTTCTTATCACTCATGCCCGCCAACAATATATTCTGCTTATCATCATCAGGATTGAGCTTAACAACATACGGAATCTTCCCAGTTGAAAACGTAGAGATAACCTGGCCAGTCTCTGTATCCCAGTACTTAATATTCTTATCATAACTAGCAGTCAAAAACTTAGTGCCATCATTACAAAATGAAATATCCCTAACAGCCTTAGAATGACCCATGTAAGTTCTCATACACTTGCCCGAATTAAACACATCCCATATCTTCACCTTTGTATCCATACCCGCAGAAAGTATCAAGTGCCCATATTTAGGGAAAAACCTTATAGCAGAGACTCCTTTAGTATGCCCACTCCATGTATGCACCAACCTCTTAGGTATATAGCAATGATCATTACTTGCTTTAGCATCTTTAGGTGGCGCAAGCCACGACCTCCCTTGATAATCCCTCTCTTCTTTACCATGAAAAGTAGTCTTATCAGCCACAACCTCACCTTTCTCACCGCCAGCTTTCTCCGCCTTCTTTCTCGCGTGCTCCTCCGCATATTTTTGCTGCTCTTCAGACAACTCAGTTTGTAATCCCTCCTTTTTACCGGCCCAAGGGCTCTTCCTATTCTTCATCAACCACGCATCCGTGGCCGGATTCTCGACCTCCTCCTTATCCATTACATCATCTCCATCACCCTCTTCCTCGGTTACTTCCCTTTTCTTCTCAATTTTTCGCTTCTTTTGTTCATGTTGCGGAATGTTATAAACAGAAATTCCATTAGTTTTCTCTAAAGTATCCAAATCACCAACATAATTATTACCTGCAGAGGCGGACGGGTCCGCCGCGTAGCCATACTTGTGGAAAGTGTTGTACTGCTCGTCGAAGACGAAGGAGTCGATGGCAGCGTTCTCGACGAAGCCGAGTTTGTGGTTGCGCATGCCCTGGGCAATTCCGTCCTTGGCGTAGGGATGGGCGGGGCCTAGAACCGGAGCCCATAGCTGGTCGTAAGTAGGGTTGAAGGCGACGGCGTGCTGAACGGGGTCGATAGGTTTAGAGAGGGTCTGATTGGCTACTGTTAGGGCTAGCATGGTGTCGTCCACTTTGGGAGCGGCGGATTTGGAAGGGAGGAGGCGCGGAGGGGATGATGAATCTGGAGAGGAATTAGGGTTTTGGCCATGTTCGTCTAATTCGTCGTCGTTATGGTAGTTTTGGAGAAGATCCATCGTTGGGGATGGAGAGGGGTGCGTTACCTTGTTCATAAAATATGTACTCTAGCTGATCCGCACAAATTAAATGAAAGGGTAATATAGTCAAATAATAAATCTTAATTCATTTCTAAACATTTCAAATTACACGATTCGATTCTAGTAATTTAAAATTTTTTTCAAATATAAGAATTCGGCTATTAAAATCTCAATCAAGACCCACGCCCTCCAAGGCAAAGTAAGGGGTTACGATTGGCACCCACACACAATCATAGTTTGGTACTAACTACTAATAGTAACATGGTTATTAAACCGGTTTGGCACAGTGAGTCAACCTGAAAATAAATTTTTGAATGAGTCAAGTGTTTTTTTTTTAAATTCAACCCATAATTTATCTAGTTCAATCTGCTACATGATTTACCCTATCAAAACTCGATTTGAACTTTGACAAGAAGCATTTTTTAAAAAATAATATTATTTTAGATTTTTTTAAAGAGAATTAAAATGATATGGTGTTAATTCACTCATATCAATCTAAAAATGTGTTTGTTTTTGTGGTAATTATTGTGATTGTGGTTCGGAAAAAATAATTTTGAAAAAATCATTCTTGCTGTGGTTGGTTCATATAAAATGTGTGTTTGGTTAAAATTATGGTTTGATTTTTTTTTTACCAAAAATCATGGCATAATATGTTTGGTTAAAATTGTGGTTAAGATTGATGTTGTACATAAAATGACTAAAAATAACATAAATTAATTTATTATGTTTTAAAATAGGAAAAATAACATTTAGTACAAACAATAATCGACATAAAAAGAAATTTGTTCATTTTTATTAAAAAAAAATGAACATTATTGCCTCATCAAACTTGTTGCAATGTCATCACGAATATTATCCATACGCGAAGCCCTCTGGTGCCTACATGTGTGTGATTATGGAAGCACATCGGTTAAAAAATCATCAAGAACAAAATCAAGATGGCAATCAAACTCGTTAAATGCAACATCTTGAATCGACTTCCTTCGAATGTAGTTATGCAGTACCCTTAAGGCGACAACAATTTGAACTTGTGTTT
Organism: Populus trichocarpa; assembly: GCF_000002775.5. NCBI lineage: Eukaryota > Viridiplantae > Streptophyta > Magnoliopsida > Malpighiales > Salicaceae > Populus > Populus trichocarpa. The sequence goes on from NC_037292.2 coordinate 11,941,270, forward strand.
TGTAAGGAAAGACATGCATGTTTTGTAAGGAAAGACATGCATGTTTTGCAAGATTCTCCACATTTTCTTCCAAATTCCAAAAGTACATTCTATTACACATCGTAGCGATGAATGAACACGGTTGAATATTTCTTCTCGACTTTGTGGTTGTCCTCGTCGAAGAAATTCTGGAGGATAATATCTATCACCTCTATATGGCCCCAAGTAACCGTACTCATTTGGATATCCTGAATCAGCGAGATAATACTTCCCTGCAACATTATAATTTTCGTTCAAAACTTAATTCCTATTGCAGACCAAAAATAAAATTATGTAAATTTAACAACATCCCCATGTTTGATTTCTCAATACCTTCTGGTGGCTTCAGAAATCTTATATTTGGATTGTCAATCGCCTCAAGAAATATTCTTGTATCGTGTGCACTACCTTCTCACTCAGCCCAAACAAATGTAAATTGCATGTCTAAGCTACATGTCGCCATTATATTTTGAGTAGGTACACATTTTCTTCCAATAAATGGTATTTGATTTTCTTGTGATACACAAACACATACATGTGTTCCATTAATCGCTCTAATACAATTCTATAAAAAAAAAATAGTTTGCCATTCAATTGAAATGTAGTAAAAATATTTTCGCAACCTTTTCCATTATTTAATAACTTAGAAAAATTATTTTTCACCTTGAAATGTGGCATATATCTTGGATTCATTATGATTTTCATTGGTGTTGTGGAGAATTCTGGATCTACTAGTTTGATTAACTCAACAACTAACAAACACACCGACCTGAGAACTTCGTTGAAATATCTACTTGCGGTTTAACCAGAATATTGAAATCTCTCCTGAACTTTCCTGTTTGAAGCTCCTAGAGCTAAAGTATAGAGAAACATGTCTACCTTCTCAATAGCACTCATCCTCCTAGACTGTTTTAGCCCGTACAACGTTTCCAAATCAACACATAAACTCTGTAATGTGTCTGCATCCATCTGAAACATGTTAACACAACGTACCAAATGCCCATTTAAAATTTCATTCAACCATCTCATTCTTGTATTGTATGAAATCATACATGGTTCCTTATAAATATAATTATTATAATACAAAGCAAGTGCTCCAGCCGTGCATAATAATAGTTTATTGTGATCACACTCTCTAAGCCAAAACAAATCGCCTTCCTCATCATCATCGTGCTTATTTTCATTATCATCGTTGTTGTCATCTGTATTGTTCCCATTATCAGCACTGCTACTGCATCCAAAACCACTACAAGTACTTGTACCACTAAAATCATTTGAAACATACTAAACAACATTATTCATAACATTGTCATACTCGTCATCAAATAAATCATTAAACCAATCTGCATCCATATCTACAAAACAATAAATTGACATATACATGAAATTACCATAAATTCATTTAGACGGGGGAATCTGTTTTGAATATTAAATTTATATGTGACATCAACTTAAACCTAGAGAAAAATTATAAAGCATTTCTAAAATTATATTAATTAATGAATACAATATTACGTGCAACATAGGTATAGTTCAATGTGACATTTTAATTACATAAATGATTTTAATTGAACATATCTTATGGTATCTAAGATCAATTACAAATTCCGTTAATTGAGATGGAATGAGGATACAAAAACAAAAATGAACATGGGAAAATAATTGTACATAAAATGAGGAAAATTATTTAACTTCAAAACCGACAGCTTACTTTCTCAACAGCATGCAATTCAAGTGTAGAGTAATATATATGTTGGCAACTAAAAACCACTGCCAGTAATTGCTATTGTTCTTTAAATAGGCTATCAAAGACATGGATATCAATGTGATTATGCAAACCTTCAACAACAATTCAAACCAACTTTACACCTACAATTCCAAACTCCAACATCAAACAACAATGACTAATTAACTATCATTCAAACTGAATTCCCAACATCCAATTCTAGATTGCAACAAGAAAAAGAACAAATGTCAACAACCATTCAAACCACATTTAACACCTACAATTACAGCTTCTAATAGGAAGCATTCCCAACAGATTTTCCAGCTTCCAACAGGACCATTATCCAACAGATACAACAGAAATTCAATACATCAAGATATTATACATTACAAAACATTATTTGAAAAAAATAACAATGACTAATTAACAACCATTCAAACTGAATTCCCAATATCCAATTCCAGATTGCAACAAGAAAGAGAACAAATGTCAACAACCATTCAAACCACATTCAACACCTACAATTATAGCTTCCAATAGGAAGCATTCCCAACAAATTTTCCAGCCTCCGACATGAACCATTATCCAATAGATACAACAGAAATTCAATACATCAAGATAGTATACATTACAGAATATTATTTGAAAAAAACAGCAATGACTAATACCATACATTGAATGTCATACTTAGCAGCAAACATTACATTTAAAACTTAATCATATTATAACAACATAGCATCAACTTTGACGTGCAGATCAACATATCAAAGCGAAGGTTTGCTGTTATAACTGTCAAAAAACACAACACCAAAATATGTTCATGACAGATCAAAAGAAAAATTATGTTCATGGATCATTAACATACAATAACAATACATAAACGCATATTTATACTTACATCAAGGTTTTGCGCTTGATTTCCTCTCGAATATTAGTTTCAGCCATTGAATTTTTTTTTCTTATCTCCAATTGCCGCCCATATTTCCCTTATGTTTCTAACCATGAAAAACTCAATTGTAAAACAATAAAGCTCATTGCTGAAAACAACTTCCTCAATGGAGTGAAACTCCTTCATGACCTCTTCTATGCTACATCCTTTTTTATCCCATCCACTTGATGCGTATTCACTCCTAGTAGATACACTATCAACTAATCAATCTAAACTCGAAAACAGTTGCGCTCCAATTCCCGAACCCCTTTTTTTCACTATTTTGTGTACATTGTTGAACACTTTTTCTCTTCCCACTACTATTACTAGGACTACTACTACTATTGGCAAAATTTACACCAACAACCATAGTATTGACATCCTCTATAAAATTTGGTAAAGTATCCTCCTCGGAATTACCACTACCTTCCTCTAGATGTATATCCTCATTAAATGCATTCTTTCTCCTTTCACCTACACCATCATCATCAGAATTGAAAGCCTATGATGAGCCCAAACATACTGACCAGTAGCCATGATGTTTGTAAACATGATATCATATTTACAACACAATGCATGATCAATACCAGAATGCCTAAACTTTCTAGCTCCTCGTATCTTCTACAACATAGAAAAATAAAGTTGTAAATGAATTGTAATGATTGTAAGAACAAACAATAAAATAGTTAATAGTAATTGTACACATAGTAACTCAAAAACAAACCTTGATTTTAGATTTCCACCACTTGTCAGTTGCCAAAATTGTTTCAAGTTCAGTACTCCAGCCTACTCTGGTTTCGGAAAGCAATTTTTTCCATATTCTCCAATCTTTTTTTATTCCGTCCCATTTATTTTTTAATTATGCTTCAGTTAATGCATGGCCAATCTTCTCGTTAAAGCAATTCATAACATATTTCCAACCAGCTTTGTCGAGATGTGTGTTTGGTCGCATACCATGCTCAATTGCTTTGATACAAATGTCACAAAATGTGTTCAACATCTCTTTAGTCCAATAAGCCTTATCTTGTGATTGAGAATCTTCCATGTTCTCGGTTAAAATCTTTTTTCTAACATACAATGAATAGGTTAATTTTCTAGAGGAACTGAACCAATTTTATAAAAAAAGAAACTAAAAGAAACCCATTCAAGGTTCGAAAAAACATTTACAGAATAAGGAAATCAAATCATTAAGCATATAATCAACTTCATTTATTCATAACATGTTGATTGATCCCATATAAAAGCAGCACAAAATTCATAATATTAGAACAAAATAAAATCTATACCTTTAAACAATTTCAACTTATAAAATGCAAATATTGACAGTTATAGTAGCAGTGCATTAATGTTAGAGAATAATATAAATCATATCCTGGGACCTCACCTAACAGCTTAAGCTATTGGGTTGAGATGGTTCTTTGACATGTTAGAGAATAATATAAATCATATCATGGGACCTCACCTAACAGCTTAAGCTATTGGGTTGAGATGGTTCTTTGACATGGTATCAGAGCCTTAATGACCAAGCGGTCACGAGTTCGAATCTCACCATCCCTATTTATTTGATAAAAATTAAGCACATGGTATTATGGGCCCGTGCAAGTTTCAAGCCCAAAAGGCTTTCACTTGAGGGGGTGTGTTAAAGAATAATATAAATCATATCCTGGGACCTCACCTAACAGCTTAAGCCATTGGGTTGAGATGGTTCTTTGACAATTAGAAATACATAAGGACAGGGTTCATATAATTTTTCCTGGTTAGATCTAAACATGAAAACATGTAACCTGAAGAAAAAAAAAACTAAGTCCTGTAGTGTAGGATTTACTGAAACAGAGATCAGGTGTTTGTTATGCTTTCTAGGAGACAAATTATTCAGCCCTTTTAGGTTCCTGACAGAAAACAGAACACCAAAATTGTAATCGGAAGAAGATGGGAATGTTAATTGCAGATATTGGGCATTTCAGTTACATGAAGATGTTGAAATATATTATCAAGAACATTACCTTTAATATCATCATCAATTTGAGCTTGTGTTGTAGTGTTGGATGTGGCTCAACACAGATCAGGAGCTTGTTGTTCCTTCCAAGAAACAGATGTTAGATCTTTGGTTCCTGAATCAAAATAGAACGAAACAAATTAGAAAAAGAAGAAGAAGAAGGGTATGATTATTGTGAATATTGGAAATCTGAGTCACATGAAGTTTTTTAAATCAGTTTCCAAGAAAATACCTTGAAAATCATAAACGCAATTTATGCGTGTCTTCAACCATTTCTGGGTTTTCAAGAACCATCATCACCGCGAACAAACTTGAAGTAGGTAGCAGATCTGGGGGTTTGGCTTGAGTTTAGAATGGGGATTTGAGTTGGAAATAGATAGTCTTTTAACAATTTAAATGATCTGTTGAAATTATTCCTCAATCGGCTATAAACAACAGTGAGTGTGTGAAGTTTGTTGGAATGAGAGGGAGGAACAGTGGAGAGAGCAATGAAGAAAGAATGATGAGAGGATAAGAACATAGGGTTATTTTCGACAAGATAAAATTAAAGTAATTGTGTAAACGGTTTGCCACGTTTTGTGTTCAGCTAACAGTTCATAAAAGTAAGTCAGAGTTGCTTTTGCCTAGCCTGTGATTCAAACGCGAATTATTGTGGATCCTTGTAATTAATTATTGTGGTTTGTAGGTAACCAAACACATAAAATTTATGGTTCAATCTGAACGTGGCAACTACCACGTAAACAAATGCCCTAGGCTCGTTTGTTTTTATATTTCAAAAGCGTTTTTAAATTTTTTTTAAAATAATTTATTTTTTTATTATAAATTAATATTTTTTAATATTTTCAAATTATTTTGATATATTGATATTAAAAATAATTTATTTAAAATAAAAAATATTATTTTAATATATTTTTAAATAAAAAATATTTTAAAAAATAATAAGTTAGTCTAGTTTAATAACTTTCATAAAAAAGATATAGAGGAGGGGCCTAATTGAAAGCCTATCCAATATAACAGGTGGACGAAGTAAAAATACCTGTCACATTCGGTCAACTGGTGGGATAGTTATTTTACCATTTTGAGTCCAAAGGAGGAGCCCCAAATGCCCTGTCCGAAGAAGAAGAAGAAGAAGAAGAAGAAAAGGGAAGAGAAGAAGCCCTGCTACTTTCCTTGTGAAAAGAAAAAACATCATCGATCGATCATTCACCACTCAATTGTCAAGAAGAAGAAGAAGATGGAGACACAGCATTCATGGAGACTCAGACTGTCCTTCAAGAACGCAACAATAGTCATGACGGTGTTGAATATAATCACAGTCCTTTTCTTGCTCAAGGGCTTTCTTTCTTCTCCCTCTACCCGCAACAACAAACTCGCACCTGACAGCTTCAATTCAGGCATGCAACTCTCTCTCTCTCTCCCCTCCCCTCCCTCTCTAAAAAAAATTGAAGATTCTGTTGCGATAGTAGTTGCTTTTTCATGTTTTGGTTTATTTAAACAATCGGTATATGTTTAAATTGAGTAGAAAGTTATTAGCTTGGCGGATTCTTACCATTCTGCTCTATATTGTTGGGGTTTTTTTTATTTTTTTATCTGTAGTCAAATAAACAGAATCATTTAGTCGTGTGCTCTCTGTGTTTTGATGCTTCATTTCATTGATGAATTCAGTATCACAATTTTGTCAAGGGTTAGATTTCGGGTTTTAAATGTGGAACTCGTGGATTTTGTGAATGTACAAAGGAAAATTGTTTAGGGGTTTTGGTTGAATTACAGATGAAAAAAATGTTGGCCCTTTTGTGCTATGTTGTATACAAGTGGCTACGATGCTACCCGTTTGGTGCCATTGCATGGCTAGTATGTTGAGGATAGGCTTATTTGTTGGTTGTTAAGAGCATGGGTGGGGTCTTGGATTTTATGGCCAAGGACTTTCGAATTGAATGGGAAATCTTTCAAGTATATGAATGCCTTATCCCCTCTTGTTTCACTGGGACAGGACTCATCCTTTGATGTTTTTTTTTTAAAAATTCTGAGATAGTGTTTAGATCCATCCATGAATTTTCTATTTTCCAAGATTCTTTTGTAATACATCAATTTGCATCTTGCAATTGAAGCTTTGCATCTGCTTTTGACATCCAGTAGTTCAAGCAAGACTTCGGACAAACTTGCCAGTCCCGTGCATATGCATGAGTTTAGCTGATGGTTTTGCCAGAACCAATCTTTTCCTTCAAAATTGATATGATGAAGTTTGGATGTTGGATGAATCCTTCCTGTTTGAATGCACCCTAAGGTTCCAGCACTTTTCAAAATTGTGTGCCATGGTAGGAATAGGATTTATTGCCTCGGGTTATTTTGCTTCCCCTTTTTGGATAGATCCCTTTTAGCTTTATCTGTCTAAGGAATATTATCATAAATTACAATTTTTAGAATCTGTATTAGATAAGATGGTGTTATAAACAGTTCAATGATCATTTTAGTTGAGAATTGAGGCTCAGGATGTTTTCTAATTTTTTTAATTTGTATCGGAAAAAAGGGTGTAACATGCAGTTCATTGCTCATTTTGGTTGAGAATTGACCCTAAGGATATTTTCTAAGTGCATTATTAGGTGATAATGACATATTGATCAAACAGACTCTATTATGGCATCTTTCTGTATCAAATTGAATTTTCCTATGTTGGATGTTAATTGTCAACTTTTCTCCATTCTGAGGGGGAAGTGTGATAATGAAGACTTGCTACTTTGTTGCAGGGTTACATGGACTGCTATTATCTGAAATTTCACCATTTTTCACCAACCAAGTAGTTCATATGCTTCATATTTCTTTGGAAAACTGAGCCTCAGGATGCCCCGTAACACTCTTCTTGCGGAAAATTTGTTGTTTATATGTAAAAATAAAATAAACAGAAGAAGTAAACCATTACAAAACTACACCACGATTACTCTCTATTTCATGATGCTTTGTGAATGTTATAGCTAGTTTGAATATTTTAAGATGAACCTGCATGTAGTTTCCTAGGCAAGTACAATATTTTACACCAATAGGGCATGGATATAATAAAAGTTGAAGCTGACTTTAAGTTGCACATCTTGAAATGAAGCTGTTGCTTTCAATCAACCAACTCGCTTGAGGTATCTTTGATATTTCTTTTTCCTATTTTTATCTTGAAGGATCAGAATTATTGTCTATCAATAATTTCATTTTGGACTTAAAGTTTTCCTCCCCACACAACCCAGAGATTTGAATGTTTTCAATATTTTTGCCACTATATCCTCTTTCTGTATTGCCTAGCACCTTGAACTAATCAACAAAATATTCTTTGAATATTGCTTGCACTGATGGCCTTTTCTTTTGATTAAATAATGGTTTGAGTGCAGAATGTTTCAGAAAATCATGATTGCTACCCATAGGAATGTAAAATTAACCCAAAATTTTCCACTACATTCTATCATTCTTTCTGGTCTTCTTCTAGATCTTTAACGTGCTACCATTCTTGCCTTTTTCTAGTTTTTACTATTGAATCTGAAGTTAAAAATTTTCTTTTCTTTTCTTTTTTTTGTTTGCTTGAAACAACTGTAAAGTATTTTGTAAATGACTAGAGTCTGACTCACAATATAAACAAGATTATCGCAGCATGCTTTCAACATTTTTTTTAGTTATATGATATTGTTTTAAGATTGGAAACAAACTCTTCAGTGTTATTTCGGTGAATGTCAATGCTTTGCTATATTTAAGGAAGTTAGTTAGCATTAAATTATATCCACATAACTTAAAGATGTACTTGTTTCAAGTCACAGTTCTTAAAACATGCATAAAGAGATAGGTATTAAGCTCGCTGTCTGTATTGTCTAGGAAGTTAATGTTTTGAATGAATTCTGAGCTTGATGGTTGTATTTCTTGATTGCCACTGAATTCTATATATTCTTGTACTTTTTCTACATCATTGATGGAGCAACGGAAAACTCTATTTGACTTTCTAATGTCCAAAAATTCAAAATGCAGTTGAGCTCAGCTACATCAAGGAGTCTGAAGAGATGCGCCTTGCCTTGCAACCATGGAAGCTTATAAAAAGAGTATGGTGTTCACTCTTAAATTTTAATATGCTTGTTATATGAGCGATTAAAATCCCACAGAACCACTTGAAGAACATTTTGGAAATGAAGCTTTACCTGTACTTATGTTTTCTTACTTCCATTTTGGCTATTAGATTATATGTCTGAAATTTGGCATGCATTTTTTCCCCATCAAGATTGGATTCTCTCTCTCTCTCTCTTGTCAGTTGTCATCGTGTATCAAACAAGCATGAGGAGGGAAATTGTGAGAACTCATGGTTTGGAATATGTTCTCTATAGAAGTTGATTCTTTCAGTGTTTGCAGATTAAAGAAATTGAACAAGAAGCCTATGCAGAACCTGAAACAGTCCAACACAAAGATATGAAGCAGACTGCTGCAGTTGATCTTTCTAAAAGATTACAGGATATCCGTTCAGTTAATGATGTTTCCAGTTTTAAAGGTAATCGCTGCTTCTTTTTTTAGCTTTATGTTTTGTGGAGCCGCTTTTAGTAGTCCATACAAAAAAGCTTTATATCTGTGAGATGGAAATGGTCACTTCGCTGCACCAAAAAAAAAAAAAAAAAAAATCTACTATCCCAGTATCATTGGTTATGGTTTGGTCAGTTGATGACTTAAATGCTTCTCTCCAAAACATATTCAGGTAACATGATTTCTGTAATTTTAGGTCTAGGACACCTGATGTCCCTGGGTTCATAATTTTTACAGTATTGATAGATAATATGTTTGTTTATACAGTGCCTCGGAACTTTTATGTTTTGACACATGTACGTTTGTTCTTAAGGTAAATGTTGTTGGTTAAATTATCATGTTGATCCTGATGACGTTGAATATTAACTCAGCTTTAGAGGAATGGCGTAAACGGAAGATGGAACGAGCCAGACAGCGGGCTGTGGGAAAAAATGGAATAGGGAACTCCCAAGCTTGACGCCCCTCAAGAAATGCGTGTTCAAGGGGATTTGCGAAGCATCAATCATACTCTACTATGAACTCTCTTTAAAATTGCATACATGTACATATAGAAAACTGAATGTTACACAAATCTCGAGCACTTCTGTGATGGCGAAGTTAGTTGCTCGCTAATGGTAACAGCTATCAACGAACAACATTGTTTTAGTGATAGTGTGTAGAGGTGAAGATCATCAAGTCCTGCGAAAGGATTTAACCTTTCCAAAGAACAACTTAAAACTGGAAGCACATAATATTAGAATTACGTGAATTTCAATAAGTTTTCTCACCAATGTTTTTTATAATTACTGTTTCTGTCTGCGAGATGGGATACATGTCAGCTCTCTCATTTACGTAAATAACAGATGAGGTGATGCTGTGGAAGGTGATTCTGGATGCGAAAAAGTTTCAACAGACCTTTCAGTTGACAGTGAGGTTGTATCTATACCTTGGCAGCTTTTTGCCACCATGTAATATGTATTGGTTTACTTTCAAGACAGCTCTGGCACAGGAAACATAAACTAATGCACAACATGTTTTCAACGTTCATTTCAAAGCTCCAAATATATGCACATACGAACCTACCCCATTGCTGTCCCAGTGCAAAAGATGTGCACATATGAACCTACTCCATGCTGCAGTGCTGTGCCAATACGAATTTCAACTAATTCACCCCAAAACAACAGTATATATACTCTTCACCTGAGGGGAGTATCTGCGGAATGCCAACCAAGCACAACGTGCAGAAATATCTAGTGCTTAGCTACCAATCAGCACTTAAATCCAACTCCTAATTTCCCTAAGAAATACAATCTAAGGTATTAAGAATAAATTAGTTGGCTATCTTTGATGCAACAAGATTTTCTTTACAAGCTTGTACAGTTAGAACTTTGTATATACAAGGTACAATAAGTTCATTCAGTCATCATACAAGCAACAAGCTTACAAAATCCTATGCAACTTGCCTCGAGGAATTAGTGTACAAGACTTCATCCTAGAGATCCAGTCAACCAGAGTCAAAATGCCAGTAATGGCAGCATCTCCACATTTTAGCTGAGAAAATTGTCAGTTCCAACATCTTGTTTCACCTTTTTACCACCTGCGAAGCCATAATAATATGAAATCAAGGGGAAAACACAGAAAGGCCATGCCAGCACAGGTGATAGGTGGATGTTACTTGTAATCCAGTACTCTGTAACATCAACTCTCAAGGAAAAAAAAGATGACAACCAGAAAATTGAAGACATTGGTTTGTCAAAACCGTGGAGGATCCATTTTCAGACTCCCACCTGCAGGAAGGTAATGAAAATGAGCATATATTTCTTTTTTTATGATACATATTGGGAGATATGAGAAAGAAGAAGAAAAGAAGGCTGCAAAAGAATTAAACTGCATCGCACAAAGTTAGCATTTGATAAGAAATTAACACTCACATTTCCGAGCATGCTATTCAATTTAATTCTTTTGCAGAAACATGACATCACTGCTATTATATAAACCAAGCCACTAATAACTTCAAAACCAAACCATTTTCAGCCCTGTTTGCATCCAATGGTTGAAATCCCAGATTACCTGAAAACTACATCACATTGGGATAGAGGTTGAGGTGTTTCAATAACCAGGACAACCACCCCATTGTGCAGCTTAAGGTTCCATATTCGCCCCCAAAAGGAAAAATAGAAAAATCAAGCTCAATGTTATCAGACTAGTCAAGCACCAAACAGCATAAAGTTACAAAAGATTCCTCGAAAAGGAATAATCATAAATCAACCCCCCCCCCCAAATAAATAAATAAAAGGACGAAAACAAAGCCAACATATAATTTCTCCATTATGCTTGCAAGATTATGTTCACAAAACAGCACTATTCTGAAAACTCAAGTGCTCATCTTTTTTAGCTGACAAGATAATTTCCCCATTAGATATTATTTGACATGAACCCTTAAAATTGCAAAAAACAGTGTTAAGTCTGTTAAGCAGGTTGCCAGCCAGTATTTACACTGCTCACATGAACACTCATAAAAGTTTAGAAGTTGCTGCGCTTAAATGAAATGTGACCTAAGATCACCAATCCATATTCTTCCATTTGAAACTTTCTAGACAAAAATAATATTAAATTTAAGAGCTCGGGGGAAATATCTCAACATGTCTTCAAGAAATGAATTTCCATCAGCCACTCCAGGCAGCATGCATATAGGTATTTATGTATAGAAATCAATGCTTGACAAGCCCCCCAAACCCAAAAATTGATAGCTCCCGCTATCAATTTAAGAGATTAAAAATGTATTACATGACAAATAAGTAGATGGAAGTTAGTAAAATAATTAGTAGGACAGCAAAGCACTTGTCACAAAAATTTAGATCAGTGACATCACTAATCACATTAATAAGTTTTATTATTTTTTAGTAATAATTTTATAAATAAACCAGTCACTGATGACCTACAACGGCACTGATACATCATAATTCCTTGTACAGGTATTTGGGTGTTCATTTAATAGAGTTAGAGCACAAGTTCTTCTACAAGATTTCATTTTGAGCCCTGCAACAATTTAGTTGGATGTTTTTTGCCTTTTCTTGCTTTAGATGCATAGCTGAATGGTTATCTTATTTAATTCTATCCTTTCAGAATTTTCTTCTCTGGTGTTTCTCAATCATTTTCTTCTTTCCATATTTTTTAGTCGTGATTCTGCACATTGGTTAGGTTACAAGCTATTGTAACCATAAAATCTTGATGCTGTACAGAAATGGAATAGGAAGTTGCTTAGAAGTCCTATTATACTAAATTCTATACTGCAGCAATAACTATCATTTGCTAATAACTATTTTAAGGGACACATGGAAAGCCAAAATAAGAAATGGGCCCTGAGATGTACGTGTATATTTAAACTTTAATGGATTGCAAGCAGAGATGCTTAAAAGGGAAAGGGGATGCCTAAAAAATAATAAGCTATAGAGAAACTGAATGATTGGTCAATTTTGAATAGGCTGCAAACATTCAATTTTCATTATTTACACAGCCCTCCAATGGTCCAACTTTTCATTGACAGCAATCAAGTTTTGTCCAATTGTTATCAGTCATACAAATGGCAAATTCCCATATGTAGCCATTAGTACATATGGGATGATAAGCTTTAATAAGGTTTTGTTTAACTAAACCTGTCATAAGATCAAGGAAGCATGTTGACAAGATGGCTCAGAGGAAGTATCATTGCATTTGAATGAAATTGAGACTCTTCTTATTGACAAGAAAGAGTGGAATTTCAGCCAACATTATCTAGAATTTCGATTGCGAATATGGCATAAGCATATAGTAGTAGAGCTACAAGTTTAAAAAGGCATTAAGGTTTTCTTGATGGTATCTGTTTTAGAAGAAAACAGATTAATCACAAAGAAACAGTATCAAAAAGATAAGGAGGGTTAAGACCAGGTCTCAGAAACAATTGAGAAACACCAGACAAATCAAAATCAAACTATTAAGATGTATGAGAAAAGCATCATGCATAATCTTTGAAGTAGCAAGACACTGTTGAATTGGTTCTAATGTACATGCATTGAAGTGCCAAAGTGAACATGAAATCTAGAACTTAGATACCCAACTGACAAAAATGGAATCCAGAGACCATGCTGCAGACTACTCCAAACATAGAAAACGTGGTATGTAAGCTTAGCTTTGCCGGAAAAAAACACATTAAGGGCAAAAGAAACAATGTTCGGTTCCAAGAAACCAAAAGTTGATGAGATGAAGACATCCTAGAATGAACGTCAAAGAAGGCTTACCCTAATAAAAGAAAAGCCAGTATGATTATTTATAGCAATAGTGAGATACTAATTTAATCATTGCTGACACAACTTTTAAATGAAAGAGAGGGAAAAAAAAAGAACAGGATTTGAGTTGTTCTAACTGCAAGAAAAGACACGAAAATGCATAACAAAAGATCCGCGAGAATATGGCGTGGTAAGGCAAGGAATACGACACGCAATAAACACAAACTCGTTTGAATCAGCAAATTGCAAAAGGAACAAAAAAACTAACCCAACAGCTGACACAGTTGATACTGCAAACTACCAGAACTACAAAATATATCCTGTTATAACAATGCACAAACAAAATTAGATGCACTAATATGTGTTCAGGGTAGATCTAGAGCTGCAAACAGTAGATAATTAAATTTACCTTAGCACATCATGTCCTCGGAACACGGTGATATAACACACAAAAAAGTTGCACATCCTCTTTAAGTTTAATCAGTTGCAGATAGCAAGCTTCCCCGTCCACTCATCAGCCACCCCATAATCAAGGCTTAGCTCCCTTAAAGGTGGGATATTCTCCATTGCAAAAAGCATGATGTGAGGGAACATCAAATTATTGTGATCATACAACACAAACTGCACCAGCACGTTTGGAGTTGAACTATGGCTCATATAACAAGCAACATTCCTCATTTTTGACACATCCATTGCAAAATCCAATGGTGGAATCTCAGGATATGATGGACGGATGTAATTTGGATAGATCTGAGACAAATCCCCCCATTCAGACCATTTAGCAGAAAACCTATTTGGATAAACCAACCCACCACCGTTCATGGTGAAAATCTGGGCTTGCTCTCTAGTGATGACAACCCCTGCATACTCGCATATAAAAGCACCAGCATGGATCAAATCCAACGACCTAACTCCCCAGCCAGTTTCCATTGACCTAAACACTTCCAATCTGTTTCTCAGTCCCCTTTGAGTCACCCTATTTCGACAGGTTGGCGGACACTTGCAAGAAACCCCACATTCAAATACCACTGGCTTCCCCCTCAACAAAAACCCATTATCATCATATGCAAACTCACCTCCGTTCTTCCTCTCACAAAAACAACCATCACTGCATCCTGAAACACAATCACATCCAGTTCCATTGCTTCCATTAGTAATAACAAAGACTGGAAACACGGTGCGTTCAAGATACTGATAACACATAGGATCATGATCATTATCAATATCATTGAACAAAAAAACCGGCATGTTCTCCTTCTTATTTGAAATATCAAGACTTAAATACCCTCTAGGCCTCACACTCAATGGCTTAGTCCTCAAAGTCTCCGCAAACTTCAAGATCGAACTACCCATTTCTGGTTGGCCATCTATCCTCAGTAGCTTATACTTATAAACACCAAACCCTGATTTCCCAACATCAAACCAGCAATCAAGAATCTTATACAACCCATCATAGACATAAACCTTACTACTAACACTGCCTACATGTTTAATCCCTCTAATCACTCTTACCTCAATCCCATAATGCATACTCCTCTCCATCGCCAAATTCCCACCTTCCAGCTTCTGGTGCTCACATTGCTTGTTCAAGCTGTCCTGCCCGCCATGTCCGGTGTAAATAATCACATCTCCAGAATCCTCATCGTCCTCATAACCACCTGAAACAATAATGCTAGTAGCAATAGGCTCCCTATTCGAGCTCTGGCTAGCAGGAAGATAATCAATTCCAGCCTGAGGTTGTCCGTGCAATCCAACAACACACAGTTCCATTCTAAAAAAGAAAACATCCCCGATTTGAACACCAGGAATGGACCCCACAATCCGCTTGTCCCGATTGAGCCAAAGCCCACAATCCCTCATTGTAGCGGCAGCACGGAGATCTCCGCGCGCGCGCCGTCCTAGGCGTTCTCCCCGTCGCTTCTCCTCCTCCAAGACAGATAAAATCCGAAGGGAATCATAGATCATTCGTGTCCGGCGGACCAAGTCACGAAAATACCTCTGGTCCTCGAGTCCGAGGTCTGTTACACGCACGAGCTCAGAAGACCGCTTCTGGTACTTCGGCCGCTGGGAAACCACGACAGATGAGAGGGCATTGTTATCACCTTCTTTAACAGGGACGATAGCGCGGGAATCGGGGTCCGAAACTACTGAAACGTCGCCATATTGATCCTGCAGGCGTTTGGCAAAAGCTGTGCGAAAGAGCTCGGAGATTCGGTTGTATTCGGAATAGAGATTATTGGAATTGTCGTCCTCGGAGGAGGTGGACTGGGAGAGGGGAGGCGTTAATTGGGAATTCGAGAAACAATTTGGGGTAGAACTGCTAAAGAAGAGATCCTGGGAGCTGCTGGTGGGGTCTTGCGGTTGTTGTGGTTGGTAAATTGGGGTTTCAACATCAAATGGTTCAAGTTTAGGTTCGACTTTTGGGACTAACAAAGCTGCGGCTGCCTCCGTCGTGGACCCATCGGTGGCTATGATGGTGGAGCTGGTGGATGCGGCGGCGGCGGCGGCGGCGGCGGTTAAGGATGAGGATGGAGATGGGGGGACAAGGTTGAGGTCTTGGAGCAAAGAACCCATATTTAGAGAGAAAGTGGGGGTCTAAAAGCATGGAAAGTGGGGTTTCGTTAGGGTTTTTTCATGGATTCAAGTGAGGGAGTTGAAAGCGCTTCAAGTTGAAGGAGTTGCTGCCATGGCAGTGGCAAGGAGGAAATGAGCAACGAAAAAATTAGACTTGGTTTAGACAGTACAGACAAAAATTGTCCTCGATGCGCTTGGGTTACAACTCAACGTTTTGCCGGACGTTTGCTCTCTCTTATTTCGTTTGAGTTCCGTGCACACGTGTATGGTGAGATCTGATTATAAGATAGGTACGGTGACCAACGTGTCATTATTAAAGGTGACAGACAAAACCCACAAAAACATGTGAGATGTAATTTATTGTTACATTTTAAATTTATTTTTTAAAAATTAAACTTTAAAATTATTAAAAATTTATATAATTATTAATTTTAGTATTCATAAAATTAATTGAGATATACACAAACTAACTCTAACACCAACATTAATCTTAAAAAAAAAAAAAGTGACAAACAAACTATCAATTGCTCAGTTTGAAATTGCAGTAATTTAATTTTTTAAAAAAATTAGTTTTAAAATATTTTTAGTACTAAAAATAAATTTTAAAAAATATATATTATTTTAATATAATTACATATAAAAAGATACCTTAAAAAATAATTTCTATCGTATTTCTGACAACCCATACTAAAATGCTTTTGAAAGATTGATCAACTAAACATACTTTATTTTTAATAGACTAATTTTTTTTTACAAGTTATGTATTTTTTATAAACAAGAAAAACCATTCAAATTGATGGTATAAAATTAAAATATAATAAGTAAGGAATATTTGTTTTTTTATTAGAACATGCTTTTAAAATTATTTTTTACATAAAAATATTAAATTAATATTTTTCACATGAACTATTTTAATTTTAATATGATTATATTAAGATTAATTAAAAAATAAAAAATATATATTATTTTAATTAAAAAATATCATGTATCATATTACCAAATACATGTATACACTATTTTTGTTACATCTCGAATAAAAAGTTTCCCACTACTTATACTGAGATAATTTATATCTATATTGTCCAATAAAATATATTTAACCGTTTATTTTTAAATTACCCATGTCCATCTCCTATAATTCAAAATATTATTCACTCTTTTGTACTCCGAATTTCTTCTCAGAATATTTTATCTAATAAAATATAAATATTAATTTATTAAACACAAATATATATTTTAATTAATTATTTAAAAATAAATTAAAAATCATACTACATAGTTATTTTAGAAGAGACATGTTGAGAGAAAAGTATCATGATACTCCCGACATTTGAGCACAGCAACATTTTGTCACCATTTTTTTATAAACAAATTTAGTCTGTAAAAAGGTTCGAAAATATTATAAAAATTCTATTATAATTGATTTCAAAAACTATTAAAGGTTGAAATTTATAAAAGTATCATGATTAATTATTTTATTATTATTTATAAAGATCATATTTATTGTAGTTCCTGTTATTTTTTAAACTATTTTATATTAAAATAATATTTTTATTTTTAAAAATATATTTTTTAATATTAAAATATTAAAACGATATAAAAACATAAAAAATATTTAATTTGAAGTAAAAAAAATCAAATCTTTTAAAGATTTTTGAAATTTTGTTTATTTTTTTATTATTTTAAATATGATGTTTTAATATAAAAATAAATTTTAAAATAAAAAATATTTTATTTTAATACATTTTAAAAAAAAACAATCTCGATATCAAGACACTAAAGTAGACCATCTCTCGAGTTATATTAAAAAAAAAAAAGTTAATCGTACTGGCATGAGTGGAGCGTGGAGACAAGGGAGGTGCAAGTGGAGGTCTTGGCTCCCACAAACTCTCCAGCTTCTGTGCATGTTGGGGTTGTGGCCCCAAAAACAATATTTTTTATTTAGAAATTGGCAGTCTTGTACTCTTGCCAAGCTTAATTTTTTATTTTTAATCGTGGATATATATTTTAATTTACAGAATTAACTTTTTAAATTTTTAAAATTAATAATTATATAAATTTTTAGTGACTCTGGATTTATGATACCCGAATTGATGATCTTTAAAGAGCAAACTCAATTCCTGACCAGTTAAGCTACACTTCTTGGAGTTCTTCTAAATTGTATTTTTAATCGTATTTTTTCTTATAATTTTGTTATTATTTAGATTGAGATAAATACATCATGTTAGGTAATATTTTATGTTAATTTATAATTATAAAACAAGATGTTGGATCATTAAATATGTATTTTTAGTATTGTGAAAGATGATGTTTGTATTTTATAAAAGTAAATTGAGAAATATAGAAAAAATAAAATTGGTTATTTTACCACGTTAAGAGATTATAAGAAAATATGTAAAAAAAAAACAGAGAGAGAGAGAGAGGTTTACTGTGACCAAATTTATAAATACTGAAAAATCGCACCTGGTAAATGTATTTCAGTAAATGAATACTTACATCTTGTAATTAAAAATGATTATACAGTGATGTGAAGTGGCTTAAGAGTGCTTGTGTTGTACAAAGTTCAAATTCTATGTACTCTTTATATTGTGTTTAAAAGTTTTATTTTATTTTATTTTATATCAATAACATGTTTCTAGATGTGACCGACAGGTAGGTAATCATTTTCAAAAACTAAATTATATTAAAAAAATTTGTTAACTCAAGATTTATATAAAAAAATCTATTAATTGGAAATTTTCAGTCAATCATATATTTATATTTGAGTTAGAAAATAAAGTGATAAAATTAAAATTAGAAATATAATATATCTCTTATCTGTTTACCGGAAAGGATTTTATTTTTTTAAATGAATTCCAGAAAAGTGAATTATTTTCCGATGTTTGGTAGTGTAATGAAAAATAAGTTGGAAAATATTTTTCAGTATTTGGTTATGTCATGAAAAATGAGCTGTAAAATAACTTGTTAATATTTTATTTTTTTTTCAAGTTTATTAAAATAACGATGAACAAATCTTACAAATTAAAAAGTTAAACGAGAATGAAATTGAAAAAAAATATAATTTCATAAATTATCTAAAATAAAATAAATAATAATCAAAATAATAGAGATCAAATCTCAAAAATAAAAAATTGAAAGATGAAGAAATTAAAATAATAATAATTAATATTTTATAAATTATTTTAAATAAAATAAGTAACAATCAAAAGAATGAGAATCAAATTTGATAAATAAAAAATTTCAATTAAAAAATAATAAGGGAAAAGCAAAATAAAAATGAGGACTAAAGTTAATATAAAAATTAAATTCTAAGGGATGAAATTAAAAAATAAATATTCAAAACAAAATATATATAGCAATCAAAAGTTTGAATATCAAATTTGATATAATCAGTAAATAATATGATATTTCTAAATTTTTCATAACTTCTAGAAAGTATTTTCCGTCTAAAATAAAAGGAAAACACTTTTCTAGAAACCAAGCTAAATTTTTTTTTACTAAAAAGAATTGTTCATTAACTGGAAAATATTTTTTATTAATTTATTTTTCTAATAATAAATAAATAAAAAAATTTAAAAAGTAATTTCTCAAGAAATAAACAAGCGCACCTTGATTCTTTATCATTTAACTATTTCAATATTTGGCAATAATCAAGTGGTTATATATTACTTTTGTTTTTTTTATCATCATTGTACTTTTTTATCAATCAATCCCATCGATGTCTCATAGACATAATTAACCCAGTTAAATTTATTATATTAAATGAATTTATTATACTGGTTTTGATGAATTACGAAAGCCATGTATAAAAGTTCAATAGATTTATTACTATGATCAAATTAATGAAAAATATAACTCATTTTATTTTATTCTTTTTCAATTTTTATTATGATATTTTTTTATATAAATATGAGTTTTGAACTTGAGATTTTTTATTTTTTTATTTTATATATACTATTTTTTAAAATATAAAATAAATTTTAATCATAAAAATAGATGAATCCATATAATATGTCACTGGATCGAACTACTTATTATAAATAACAAGCTCTTATTTATTATTTTATCAATGTTTTTGGGAGGTTATTGAAAACAATATTGAAAAAAATATTTTATGACTGAATGAGAATACATATAGAAATTGAGTTTGAAAATATTTTTATTTATAAATATATTAAAATAATATATATATTTTTTTAAATTTATTATTAACATTAGTATATTAAAATAATTTAAAAACATTAAAAAATTAAATTTTTAGATAAACAGTATTTTGATCTAACCACAATGTCAAATACCGAAAAACATTGTGGTTGTGGTTTGAAAAAAATTGTTTTATAAAAAGTACTTTTAATTGAAGTTGGTTTGGAAAAATATATATTTTGTTAAAACTTTGGTTGAAATTGAGATTGAACAAAAAGTAGTTTATTGTGTTTGGTTAAGAATGTTTTTGAAATTGCGGTCATAAAATAATTTTAAAAAAATACATATTAATATTTATGGTTTTTAATTTAAATATTGTAGATTTAATTATTGCTATTACATCATAAAATAAATCATACTTTATATAAATATTTTTTTTATTGTTCCATTAAACTATCTACAATTCCATTACATACAAAATTCATCCGACAAGAACTACAGTTTCCATGATTTTTTGAGCGTGCAATAAAATTAGGTAAAATATTATTAGGAATAAAATTAAGATTACAGTACGAATAAATTTAATTCACCTCAAACTAATTTTTTAAAAAAACAAAAAAAAATTAATGTTCACGTATATCCACGTGAACAATGCGAGTGAAATCAATTAGCTGCACTGGTTTTTCAAAAAAAAAAAACTGTTCACTAAAGTGAATAGTGCGATAGTGGAGTCATGCTGCACTATTCATTGAACAGTGCAGCATGGTGCAGCCGCAAGAAGCAGCTCCTACCTGCTTTCCTTTTCCATGCGTTTCAAACGCAAAATTTCATGGGACCCATGAACAGTACCTACATTTTTTTTGTTACCAAACATTGTTGCATGTGCGTTTTAAGTAAAACGCAGACGCAACTTCTTAGACAAACATTGTCAAAAAGTGAAGGATATTCACTGTTTTGGACAAGAAGTCTCTCTCTCACACGCGCGCACGCACTCTTCAAATCTGTGTTATTAAACCCGGCCCCACCCGGCGGGTCGACCCGGGACTCGATCGACCTAGTGACTGGACCGGTCCGGGTTTACTAAAAGACCAGCTGGGGCAACAGCTCGGTCAAACCCGGGTGATCCGGCGGGTCGACCCATGACCTAGGCGACCCGGGCGAACCTAGACGAGACCCAGTTTTGTTTTTTTGTTTTTGTTTTTTTTCAAATGTGGGATTTGAAACCCATTAGTATATAACTATATATACTCTATGTTCCCAAGAAAAAAATCATGTTTTTTCAATATGAGATAAAAAACCTTTTGGTTTAAATACTTCAACTTAAAAGGATAACATAATATATTTTCAATGTGAGATTTGAAGCCCTTTAGTATATATACTCTATGTTCCCAAGAAAAAAATCATGTTTTTTTTTAATGTGGGATAAAAAACCTTTTGGTTTAAATATTTCAACTTAAAAGAATAACATAATATCTTTTAAATGTGGGATTTGAAGCCCTTTCGTATATATACTTTATGTTTCCATGAAAAAAATTATGTTTTTTCAATGTGGGATTTGAAACCCATTAGTATATATACTCTATGTTCCCTTGAAAAAAATCATGTTTTTTCAATGTGGGATAAAAAAAATTTTGGTTTAAATATTTCAACTTAAAAGGATAACAAATATCTTTTTAATATGGGATTTGAAGCTCTTTCGTACATATACTCTATGTTCCCATGAAAGAAGTTATGTTTTTTCAATGTGGGATTTGAAACCTATTAGTATATATACTCTATGTTTTCAAGAAAAAAGTTATGTTTTTTCGATGTGGGATAAAAAACTTTTTTGGTTTAAATACTTCAACTTAAAAGCTCAACATAATATCTTTTTAATGTGGGATAAAAAACATTTTAAAATATTCTTTTAAATTTCATTATTTACAATATGTATAACCTATATTTACATTAATTTTTTCATATGAAATATTAAAATTTTAATTTTTTTTAAAATTTTTCCAGGTTGATCCGGGTTGACCCATGAAACCCGGGACCCGACTCCTTGGCCGGGTCAACCCCTGAGCCGGGTTTAATAACTATACTTCAAATCATTGAAATTCTCTACTATTTTTTAGGTGCATCTTCTGTTTATTTTGTGTTTATGTTAACTTGTAATTAATTTTATTTAAAATGAGGGTGGTGGTGAGATTAAATCTGTAATTATTTGATTATTAAGATTTTGATATTATATTAAAAAATTATTCTAATTTTAAAATTTAAATTATTAGATAAGATTATATATTATTCTTTTAACATGTTAGCATGTTGGCAGCTGTTCTCACCTTTTCTTTTCATTATTAATCTCTGATCAGCCTGACCATCTGTTAATTTAATCTAGGCTCCTTAGTACTTAGTTGTAGTTATTAAATCTTTTTGGCTAAACAAAAAAATAATTGCCAGGTTTTGGAGGGAATGCAGCAACAGGATTCTTTCTGACCTTTGCAATATTAGCTTCTGTTGTTGGCATAGTATCAAAATTGTCAGGAGGCGCCCACATCAGGCCACGGAGGAATGATAGTCTAGCTGCTGCAGGATCAGCTGGTTGCTTGGGGCATCACTGCCCTAGCTTTTGGGTAAATTAACTTGACATCCTAACACAAATCTACTTTGTAGAGACCAATAAATTAGTCAACTGATATTTTTTCTTCAATTTCTTGCTTAAAGGTTTGCATGCAAGGAGATAAACGTAGGAGGCTAGAGGTTGGAGACTGAGGGTAGTATGCTTCACGCCGGGATGTTTAGCAGCCAGAATGGCCCGGGATATCGTGACACTGGCTATGGTGTGGGGGCTGGACTGGTGAACCTATACATAAGGGCAGTGCTGTTCCGGCAGCCAGCACTATGGTTTAATTTGAACTAACTAAACGGGTGTGTGTAGCATAGTCTCTGGTTTTCATTTCCACAGCAGGGACTCTTAATCAGAAGAAAAGAACTCCATGAATGCCTCTCCATCACAAACCAACTGCAGTTGGTTCTGTAGATTAGCCACCCCCACTAAATCCACTTTGAACCAACATTATTAACTGTTGTAATGGTTTTGGTCTACCTCTCCCCTAATCTCTCCCAAGTTTTAATTTTAATTACCTCTCCTCATCAGCATTACAGTCTAAGTACATAGCAATTGAACACACAAGAACATACGCAGCTGAAAGAACATTCTATCTAGGACGGTCATCAGGTATCAGCAAGGCAGATTTCCAGTATGGCAATTAAACATTCGGTCTCAAAACTGGCCAACTTATTCAAGCTTCAGTCTCAAAATAATTTGGGTTAGCTAAATTAACCCTCTTTTTACATTCTGTTCTGCGCATTCCATTCTGTTCCAGGGGCAAACCTTCTGTGTTTGTTATATAAGCTATGACTAAATACTAGCAATATGATGCAAATTCTGGAGACCAAAGTGGCAGCACTCTAGTCAAGGCAAACAGAAGTCCAGAATATTTAACAGCAATTAAGCTAGTTCGTAAAGGAGTATATTTTATGGATCTACAATTCCAATGGAACACGTTGGCAAGAAGGAAGAAGTTACAAACCATAACTGAAGAATAAATGAAGATAATCTTATAATTCCAAGTGGCAGGAAAAGTTAATTGTAACTATCATTGTTCTTATCTTAGTTGGTTATTATCTAGTAAATAACTGTATTATATATTTCTATTTAATGTGGAATGTATGTCTGAATTGGGTAGATGGTAATGAAGTTCATAGTCTTTGGTGTGATTCCAAAATGAGAGTGATTCTTTTGAGTGGTGTGAGGCTACTTGTTTTCTTTTCTTTGTAATCTTTAATTTTCTGCAATAAAATATCAGTTTTCTTTCCCTTTGTCAATTCTTTCTTTGGTTATCTTTTCTACTGGAACCAAAATTAGTGAATTTGGTTCTGTGTTGATTTCGTTTGGCATTAATTGATATCAGAGCCTGGTTTCGATTTATGTTCTCTCATACCTGGAACCCGTAGTGGTAATTCATATAATCCCAATTAGGGATTACGGGATCCTGGTCCTTCCCAATCTCATCCCTCTCAACAAACACTTCCACACACTGATCCCTTACAACAAACAACCCCACAGAACCCGTTGAACTCTCCTCAACCAATACCTTTTCCACAAAATATTCCCCAGACAGCCCCACAGAACCCCCCCATCCAACACCTTTACAAAATGAGCCTTGTTACACCAGTTGCAACATCAAATGGAGTTAGTTACCAGTACCTTGGGAACTATTGTTGGACGTCTGGAGCATATTGAAGAGAGGAGTAATAATGTTGATCACAGAAGGGGCAGAGTTAATCAAGGAGGCAATGTAGCAATAGATGCGGAAGAAGTAGGAGAACATGTGGGCGATTATAGAAACAGAGATGGCAGGGTCTTTGATGAACTTTCTAGAGGAATAAGAGTAGACGTGTTTGATTTTACTGGGAGACAAGATCCTGATGTTTTTCAGGATTGGTTGGTGTCTTTATAAGACTATTTTGAGTGGTTTTCAGTACCTGAAAATAGGAAGGTCAGATTTGTTAAACTAAAATTAAAAGGGGCTGCACGTGCATGGTGGGGAAATATTGAAGAACAACTGAGCCGCACACACCAACCTCCTATTCAAGATTGGGTAGAGATGAAGGCTCGTCTAGAGACTAAATACCTTCCGGCCAATTATGAGCAATTGGTGTATGAGGATATGCTTCGTTGGATGCAAGGACTGACTATGTCAGTAGACCATTACACCGAAAAGTTCCATGATTTATCTGTGAGAAGTCAAGTCATGGAAACTGATCAACAAACTCTTGCTAGATATTTAAGAGGTCTGCGTAGTGATATCAGAAGAAATATGTTCATTGCCAAATTATTTTCTGTAAATGAGGCGTACCAGTTGGCTCTGCAATTGGAGAAACAACAAGCAATCGATAAAGGCAAATTGTCAAGAGAGTGGCCTGGAACTTCCAAATCAATATCCTTACAGAACACTGATGGGGGAAACAAGAATGTTGTCAGAAATACACCTTCATATGGAGATCAGAGTACGACCAGTACCTATACATCCGGACCACAATGCTACAAATGTAAGGGTTTTGGACACTTTGCAGCAGTGTGCCCTACAAAAGAAAAAAAGGTGATGTTTGCTTCTGAAATGAATTCTAAAACAATTCATGAGTCCTCAACTGGAGATCAAGAAATTGGGGAAGCAGAAATTGAAGAGTTTGAAGAAGAAAGGTTGTAAGCTTCTGAACTGTCTTTGTGTGTAGTCCACCGAATGTTATCCAATCAGGCGACTCCTACAGCACAATTAGAGGAGGAATGAAGAAGGACAAATATTTTTCATACCAAGGTAGCATGCAAGGGCAAAGCACTAAATATGATTCTTGACAACGGAAGTGGCCTTAATGTAATTTCCACCGAAGCTGTGGAGAAATTAAACCTACAGAAAGAAAAACATCCTAGTCAATACAACGTTAGTTGGATCCATGATAAACATCCTGTTATGGTCCAAAATCGTTGCTTATTATCATTTTCTTTGGGAGGTCATTTTCAAGATGAGGTTTGGTGTGATATACTTCCCATGACAGTATGTCATGTGCTTCTAGGTCGACCATGGATGTATGACAGAAGGGTGAGTTACGATGGATTTAACAACACTTATTCGTTGATATTCAAGAATAAAAAGTTGATTTTGGAACCGCTCCCTATCATGGATTTTCCCCAGAAGTCTAACGTTTGAATCCTCAAATTACTTCACGATTATATTCAACATTACTTGCCTTGGCAAGTTGCTTGGGGAGTGAGAAAGTTAATGCAAATTGTGGAGACCAAAGTGGCAGCACTCTACCAAGGCAAACAGCAGTCCAGAATATTTGACAGCAATCAAGCTAGTTCGTAAAGGAGTATATTTTATAGAGCTACAATTCCAATGGAACACGTTGGCAAGAAGGAAGAAGTTACAAACCATAACTGAAGAATAAATAAAGATAATCTTATAATTCCAAGTGGCAGGAAAAGTTAATTGTAACTGTCATTATTCTTATCTTAGTTGGTTATTATCTAGTAAATAATTGTATTATATATTTCTATTTAATGTGGAATGTATGTCTGAATTGGGTAGATGGTAATGAAGTTCATAGTCTTTGGTGTGATTCCAAAATGAGAGTGGTTCTTTTGAGTGGTGTGAGGCTACTTGTTTTCTTTTCTTTGTAATATTTAATTTTCTGTAATAAAATATCAGTTTTCTTTCCCTTTGTCAATTCTTTCTTTGGTTATCTTTTCTACTGGAATCAAAATTAGTGAATTTGGTTCTGTGTTGATTTCGTTCGGCATTACAATACCAACAATATTCAATGAAGGAACCACAGAAGCACATGAAAAATGGGACAGAGATCAGGGGGCACTCTATGAACAGAAATTCCTTGAAAAATAATGCTCATTTTGATACGAAATCATGCTTGAAACAATGCTACAAAAAGTATGAGAGAAAAAAGGAAAAAATGGGGCAGAAAAAGAGCAGGAGACTAGCACAACATTAGAAACTTTTGAGTTGAGGCACCTCAAGTTAAGCCTTCATTGATATAACCTTCCTTGCGACCTTCAAACCCTGGCCTCGTGAGCTTTCTCTCTCTCTTCTCAATCCGCCGCATCTTCTTCTGTTCAATTCTGTCAGCTATATTCCTTGATCTTTTTTGCTGTTTCTCAGCTTTCATTTTCAGCTGGGTTTCAACCCTTTCCTTCCACTTCTCAGTATTCTTTTGATGCTTCTTGCTATCCTTCTTTAAGCTCTGTTTCAGAAGCTTTGGATCATCATGAACTTTAATTCCTGCAGCTCTACTTGTTGCTGCTTTCCATGAATGCTTCTTTGAGACTGGGCCCCCTTTATCTGGGTCTTTCTTTGCTTCTTCCAATTCTTTTGCTTTTTCAAGCTCCTTTAACTTTGAAACCTTCCTCTTCTTCTTCTTCCCGTGTTCCTCTTCATTCCCCATTTTAACATGACTGAACTTGAGCTCCTTTGTAGCTTCTTCTGCATCCTTCTCCACCCTTTCCAATGAAGTACTCATGCCAGGCCTCTTTTCTACAGACCCAGATTCCCTCTTGCGTTTCTTTTGCAGAGTCACTTTCATCTCCCTCCTCTTCTTTGATCTCTCTGAGCTACCACAATCTCTACCTCCTCGAAGCTCTTCAATTTTACGATGAAGTCGTTGCCGGAGTTCTTCATACGTGACTGATTGGTCATCATTTTCTAAACCAGACACCATTGGATTAATCTCCACTTCTTCACCATCACTCTCGCTGTTTGATTTTTCCTTCTCCAAGTTTTGCATCAACAAATCAAGGGTTGTTGTAGAAGACTTCTCAGGATCAAGACGTTCCCTCCTTGCTTTCTTAATATTTTCCCTTGCCTCCTTCTTTGCTGAAGCTTTTGCACCCTTACTAAGGCCATGAAACCATGGCTTCTCTTTCTCGTCAGTGGGTAGATAGAACTTAGCAGGGATGAGTTTAATCAACTTGTCAAACAACAAAGAATGCTGATGAATAAGATACTTAAGATCAATATCAGGATCTGATTCACCGAAAAGAATTTGCTTTTTCTTGCCCATTTCCTCCTGGAATCAAATTTAAAACAACACAAAGAACAAATAATAATCAGTCTGGCCTGACACCAAAGAAAATAGGCAGTAGCTAACAACTACATTCTAAATGCACTATTTCAGAACAAGGAACTCAAGAAAAATCAGACAATCTAGTTCCATATCATCAACAACCAGCAACCTTAACATTGTTCACATCAGAAACCTTATCAGTGCAGTGATTAATAATTTTTATTCCTTCAGTGACACCAGCAAAAAACGGAGAACACATTCACGACACGACAAATCTTAACAAATATACTTCATAAATAATAAACATTCATAAACAAAGAGAACTAAACAGAATCAAGTATAGAAACCCTAAAATCAAGAATCACCAAACGCCAGTCCATGTTACATGAAATATTGAAGATTAACACTGAAAACTATATCTCAACTGTCAAAGTTTTTTCTCGAACAGTGAATAAAAAGGAAACCCTGGATGAATGAGAGAAAGCAGAAAGAAGATTACCTGTCAGTAGTAGACGGAGGAGGAGCAGGCCTATATGATATTATTCAAGAAGCTTAAATTGAGAATGCAAAGGGGACGCAGCTTTCCCTGCTACCACCACCGCCGACGCCAAAGCAATAGCGGGTCGGATCACATGGTTTCGAAATGGGGCTAAACGGGTCAGGTCAAGTCCATGAAACAACTAGACTTGAGCCCAACTCGCTCTCAATTTCATTATTTGGGCTGCTCTCTCTCGATTGGGCTTGTAATTATGGTATTAGAGAACGCAAGTGTTTTCGGCTTTTCTTGTTTAATCCTTAATATATTTTATTAAATTATTTATAAATGAATAAATTTGAATATTTATTAAATTAAATCATGCGATTGTAAAATCTTGAATAATTCACATACATTTTTTATAATTTATCTAGTTTTAAAACATATAAAAATTCAACTAAAGTAAAATAAAAAATAGGGACATGAAATTGGATTATATTTTAATATTTAATAGCTAGTAGCCTAGTAGTCAGCACACGTGTGTGTCATAAGAACTCTTAAGAATAATAATCACCCAAATATCTCACTAATTTATTTATGAGTGTAGTTGGAAACCAACACAATGTTTTTGGTATCATGTTGTTGGAAGAAAGTTCCACCTTTTTTTTTCAAAAAATAAATAAATTAATAGCTCATTTTTAATATATATATTTTTGGCAATTTAATTATAAAATGTGAGTTGGTTTTGTTAAAGTAATTTAGATCAAACATAGAAGGAGGTTAGAATTTTTAATAATCTGTTTATTATGAGTGCTTAAGTTAACCTAAATACAAAGGAATTATATATAGATAAAATTGAAAATATTATTCTACCCTTAATAAATAAGGCTAAATAAATATTATTTAACATGTTTGTCATATTATTCATTTAGGGGGTGTTTAGAATATTAATAACAATTACTTTTTGAAGTATTTTTTACTTAAAAGTATATTAAATTAATATTTTTTTCTTATTATTTTATAAAATTTATTTTTAATATCAGCATATTAAAACAAGTCTAAAAACCAAAAAAATAATTTGAAAAAAAATTAAAATTTTTCAAAACTCGAGGCCAAACACCCTTAATAAACATAACACGCGTTGCTATAATTTTTGAATTTAATCTAAAATTTAAATCAATTAAATATCTAAATCATTAGTTATAAAATCAACCTAAAAATAAGGAGTTTATTCTTCTTCAGTATAATAAAAAAAACTAAAAAAGTCAAAATTTTTAGTTTCATCCAATTAAATCAAGATATATTTCTTTAAATTAGCTGGTTTTGACAACTATTTCAACAACTGTATTCTCTTTATCCCTACGTTTTCCATTTGCTACCATCCCTGTTTGTTTTGGTGGCCTTTGGCATCATTATGCTAATTTTCATGCCGGGTCCATAGCTGCTAAATCCATCTGGGCATCAACTCTGAAGTGTTTTCTTTGTCGAATCAGAGCCGGTTTAAGCTGAAGATTACTTAGCAATGGTGTAATATCACAACTTAATAAAATATATTTGTTAATTATACTTTATAGAAGGAAAATTATTTTTATTTAATAAAAAATTCTATGTACAAAATGAAAATGAAGATGAAGCTTGTCGACATAAATAAAAAAATATTTATTGAATATTTTAAAATATTGTATTTATAGTTTCATTTAAGATCACAATTCATCTTAAGTCGGTTACATGTCAAACATCAGCCATCCTTTATCACTTCATTTCTTCTTTTGAATATATTTTAGTGTGTATTTAGTAGTGTAGATTTTTTTAAAAAAATATTTTTCGATTAAAAATACATTAAAATAATATATATTTTTTATTTTTTATAGAAAAAACAATTTAAAAAACACCCACGCTTTGTCATTCTCTTTATAAGTAGAAATCCATAATTAAATCTCTCACTCTTTTTCAAGAATTGTCCATGTCATTGAATACTTGATCAACTATAACCCTTTCCGCTTTCAAATTACTATAATGGCTATATATTATCAAAAAGAAAAACTCACGACTAGCTAGGGTTGTTGGCAGACAACTCAACCTAGCAATTGGCCGGTGTTGAGTTCATCCAGAGGATGACATGCTTAATCCCTTTTATTGCTTGCCTAATCACTCTAATAATCCAGTCTAGCGATCTGGTCCTGCAAGACAATCAATTTTCTTGCGGAAGAATCATGAGCTGAAGTCGGAATCACGAGTCTACTCTGGAATCAAACACCACAATATAAGTTGGATCAATTCTCCAATATTTTATATAACAATAAAGTGTTTGAAAGCATTGTTTACCAGAAGCTAGCTAAAGGTTGTGAAAAGGAAAGGTCTAAGTAATCGTGTTCCTAGGGTTTGGACTTCAATATCCAGCTAGTGTTCTTGAATTTGCGTCACATTTAATGTATTATAATTACTATTTCCTGTAGCTATATAGTATAATTCTATTTAAGCTGATCCTTTGTTTTCCCAAGTAAACAAAAAGTATACGAAAACAAACAGATATTTGTAAATGTTTTCATGGCAGAAGTGATTCGTAGCAAAAGAATCCATAGTGATCATCATTTGATACTTTTTTTTTTTTAACGTGGATGTCCGGGTCAGTTTGCATGCATCTCGACTAATTTCATGGGCCCTGAAGTTAACGACTATGTAAACCTCTAGTGATCATGAGGTTTATGAAACTCGAACCAGTGATCTCTATAGAGCAAATTTAGAATATAATCAGTTGAGCTACACCCTTAGGATTATCATAATCTGATACTTGTTTGATGGTGTTTTAGATGATTTGACGGGGTGGTAAGATAATATTGAAATTATACTTTGTCACAGTAATATTCATTGTTTTTTTTTGTACAAATTATGCTTAAAATTCTCTCTTACTCGTACAATTCTATTTAAGATGATTCTTTGTTTTCCCAATTCAGTAAACAAAAAGTAGACGAAAACAAACAGATATTTGTAAATGTTTTTCCATTGATATGTAATTCGTGGTCTGGTCGTGATGATTAAAACATGACAGGAGTGATTCATAGGAAAAGAATCCTTAGCAATGTGAGACTTGTTCAATGACAATATATGTTTGGTAGGGTGGTGAAGATGAAGGTGGATAAGAGCTAGAGAAGAAGACAGATATGTATGCCTACCCAAATCGTGTTTCAAGCTTGGCCTTGTATAAGGGAGTTGACCCGTTGACCAACAGTGGACAAGCATGGCATTCATGCTCCAGCTGGGTCAAAAAGCACGCCTGGAAAGGCCGTAGGGCATCGAGCTGAGAAATTAATTAATGTTAAAAGGAAAAGATAAAAGAGGGATTCAATTAATTAAATCATAATTAGGGAAGGGGAGGATAGACATGAAAAAAGAACACTTCATTATTCCGACTTTACGATTTTTTTAGGCTTTTTAGTGCTTTGCCAGCGATCAGCGATAGGATATAATTCTTGTTCAAGTAAAAAGAGGCATCAGCTAAAATTAGTCGGCAGTACTGTCCAGGAGATCAAGGATTAGAGAGATCTGAGAGTGTTTGACAAGAAGTTTTTTTTTTGGGGTGAACCAGGGTATCCCAGGCTTCGCCCAGACTAATCCCCGTCCCGGGTGGCAAGGGCTCCCCAAGAGACCAGCTGCAGACAAAGAGAGGAGTCGAACCCCAGACCTCGTAAGCGACGAGAGCGCGCCTAACCGCTCCACCAGGACCTCCTAGGTAGTTTGACAAGAAGTTCATAATTAATATAGAGGACTTCTGTTTTTTAAGTGATTAACGTAAATGAAAAACAATTAGTGATGTCTTACGTTATTATGGGTATGATTGATGTTTTAAAATAACAAAATAAATAACAAAATAAGGGATGTCTTACGTTATTATGGGGTGTTTATTTTTATTGAGATATATTAAAATGATATATTTTTTTTATTTTTAAAAATTATTTTTGAGATCAGCGTATTAAAATGATTTAAAACATATAAAAAATTAATTTTTAGTTAAAAAAATTCTTTTGAATTTTTAAAAAACACGATTTACATCGTGTTTTTAAACGAAGTTTTAGTCACTGATAATTATACTTTAGCATTCACAATTAGCACAGCTACAAAATAATTATAATTAATTTTCAATATGATAAAACAGAAAATCACAATATAATGAGTGATCATGTTAAGAATTTTATTTATTTATTTTTATCGAGAGATCAAATAAAAGAAAAAAGAGTGGAAAATGTCTGGATTGCCAAGGAAAACAAGCAAGATCTGCAGTTCGAGAGTGAGTCCTACCTCTACGAAGGTGCAAAGAAAATTAAGAATCATAGCCCAATCGTGCAAACGTTTTATGGGAGGCAATCAGGCAGATTATTCATTATAAAAAACTCAAGCATTCGTGCACAATTAGCTTATGTCATCACGCATGCCTTCAAGTGGACAGAGATCTGTCCAGGAGACTACGACTTCTTCACCACAGTCCATGCTAAGGAGAGGACGGAGGAGAAGAGGAGAACATTTTACGTCCATGTTTTTGT
Source organism: Populus trichocarpa (assembly GCF_000002775.5). NCBI lineage: Eukaryota > Viridiplantae > Streptophyta > Magnoliopsida > Malpighiales > Salicaceae > Populus > Populus trichocarpa. The sequence continues at coordinate 11,974,065 of NC_037292.2, forward strand.
GGCCATTTACAGGTATGGTCAAATTTGATTAAGAATTAATCTGACTCAAATTTGGATTGGTTTCTGTCCGCCACCATTAAAGCTCTCTTTGTTTTATATTTATTGTCTATTAAATTTATCTGTTCCTTTTTACCTTCCCTGATTGATACAGTCAACGCCACCGAGAAAGATTTTAAGCAAGTTTCAGTTCAAAATAGTTCTAAAAATCCTAATTTACCTACCTGATCTTTGCCTTCGGCTTTCAAGAACTTATCAAAACATTGAAAACTCGAAAAAAAAATAATAAAAAAAGACATCTGTTTACTTTACTTGATTCAATCAAATTCAATACTAAGCTGTTAAGCGGGTGTTTGAGAGAGTAGTAAATATTATTTTTTATTTAAAAATATATTAAAATAATTTATTTATTTTTTAAAAATTTAATTTTAAAATCAGAACATCAAAATAATTTAAAAACATATAAAAATAATAATGGAAAAATACATCTATTTACTTGATTCAATCAAATTCAATGGTAAGCTATTAAGTGGGTGTTTGAAAAAGTGATAAATAGTGTTTTTTGTTTAAAAATATATTAAAATAATATTTTTAATTCAATTTTAATATCAAAATAATTTAAAAATATATATAAAAAATTAATTTTAAAAAATAAATAAATCAAGATTTAAAAAAAAAATAATTAAACCGTGCTCTCAAACACTCTCTAACTTTTGAGTTTTGACCGGTAAGAGATGTAATCTGTTCGGCACTGTTTATTACTTTGTTTCCTATACCAATTTGCAAAGATTAATGAGTTGAGTCCTCAAAAGGCAAGTGGGTTGCAATTCATTTCTTGGACGGTCAGAGAAACTGGTGCGTGCCAATTATGTTTATTTGTGGTTTTGTTTTCAAATTTAATTTGGAAACATAAAAAAGAACTTGTAATTTAGGAATTTCTTAATTTGTTGATAAAAATGTAAAATCATTAACAATATGGAAAAATGACAATTAATTGTTTTTTTTTATTTCTTTTTCTTAAAATAAATTTCATGTTTCTGTATTCAGAAGCAAAATTACATAAAAGTTGTCTTGAGATTTATGATCTCCACTGTTGCAAGATAGAACCAGGCAATCTCATGCTGTGTGCGTGCGTGTGTGTAGAGTGTGTAGAGAGTGATACTTGCACTAAAAAAAATATATTATCACATAAAAAATATATTAATTTTTTTTAGATTTGTTTTTGATATTATCACATAAAAATTATTAAAAAAAACATTATAAAAATCATTATCTTAATATTTTAAAAAAACACACCCTAATTCCCATATATATCCTGATCTGGCCCAGCTTGTTTAATGTGATCCCATGCTTTATCAAGCTTCTAGAAAGTAACGGGCACGAGACAACGTTAATAAGCTTCTAGAAAGTAACGGGCACGAGACAACGTTAATTCCCTTCCAAGAAAGTAAAGACAAAAGGGAATTTGTACTTGAAACCCCACAGCATCCTCTAAAGTCTAAACTCTATCATCCTAATCACTCTGAAAAGACACCCACCGAAGGTGTAAAACAAGGAAACACAAGAGATCGTTGTAGTTTGACATCTGTAATTTTTAAAGAATTATTTTAATTTAAAATTTAAAGAATATAATTTTTATATATTTTTAATATATTTTTTGAAGCAAAATTTTTATTAAATAAATATTAATAGTGAGATTTAAACTCATAATTTTTTAATAACTAAGACTCTAATACTATTAATAATTAAGATTTCAATATCATATTAAAAAAATTATGTCATCTAAAATTTTAAATTATTAAATAAGATTCTAGAATATAATAAAATATAATTTATATTATTTATTTTATAAATAATGCTCAGCTGTAAAACAAAGTTGAAGCAGTACAAGCATGCTGAGGGAACAGCTCTTTTGAGTTAAAAAAATCGGTGCAGGACACGGATTAGCGGTGTCTAATTATTGGATTAATTAAGTGTAAAAGGGTTTTGATGCCGATAGAGTTGCCTGCAACAAGATAAGAGGCAAATGGCCACGTGTAGTCTTTTCCCGATTTTAATGTTGTTTAATTTTCTGGTTCATTCGAGTTTGAAGTTGCCAAAATAGTGGAATGGTGAAGTCACACGTTGCTCTATGGTTCGTCATTTATGATGAGCTTGTGTAATGGGTTAATGGCGAATGGCAAATAACTTTCCGGTTTATTTTATTTTTATTAAAAGTGGATTCAATATATTTACTTATATTCCAAAAATTCATCAATATAAAATATTTGTTGATCAAATAAAAATTTAACTTGGTTTTTAAGAATGTATTTTTTTATTTTGGACGAAAAATATTTTTTAAAAGTTATGAAAAAATAAAAAATATCTTATTAATTATTGATTATATCAATCTTGGTTTTTAATTTTTAATTGCTATATATTTTTTTTTGAATTTTTTCTCTTATAATTTGATTTAATTTTTAACTCTTATATAATTTCATCATCTTTTAACTTTTTTATTTGTCAGACTTGATCTTCATTATTTTGATTATTATTTATTTTATTTGAAATAATTTATAAAATTAGGTTTTTTTTTTCAATTTTATCCCCCTTCAACTTTTTTATCTATAAGATTTGGTCATCTTCTCTTAATAAACCTGGGAAAACAATTAAAACATTAAAAAAATATTTTTTAATTTATTTTCCATGACATAGGCAAATTAATACTGGAAAATATTTTTTAACTTATTTTTCATGACACTACCAAATATCCAAAAATAATTTATTTTTCAGTAATTTATTTTTCATAAAAACCACTTTCTAAAAAAATATTTTTCATTAAATAAACGCAACCTTAATGATTGAAAATGCGGTAAGAGTTACTTTTCAAAGTTCTATTCACTCGGAATGCATCAAAATAATATTTTTTATTTTTAAAAAATTATTTTTGATATTAGCATATTAAATGATCCGAAAACACAAAAAATTATTTTGAAGTACATAAAAAATTAAAAAAATATATATTTTTTAAAAATATTTTTAACAAAAATTAATCAATTCCTTTTACTTATCACGGTCTCTATATATGATTTTCAGCGACCTCCATGCTTCTCTCCCTAACACGAGCAAGAAGCCATGTTAGCATTTAGAAATTTGATTGGTCCAAGATTTGCTCCCTATCTTTGTTACTGTCTCTTTGTACATATAATGCTCGAGCGTTTCCTCGTGTTTAGCACTTGTTGCCTCGCAAGCATGTTTTGTGCCCTCTCTTCTCGTCTCTTTGCTAGACTGAAAATATGCATCCACCCACCCCCGAACATTTTCTTTCCAACATCTTCTCCAAAACACACACCTGTCCGCAAGGTGACCGAGACCATCAATGGCTTCAATATTATAATGGCTCCAGCACCCAAAATGGAATCCATCAATTCTATTTAATTAACATTTTAATGAAGATTAATCGTGTCGATCTCCTTAATAAGTATGCTAATCAAACAGCTGGTAAAAGCTTATTGGCGCACGAGTAATTTTCATGTTAAAAAACCCACCACCCATGTATTTTTAAATATTTGCTACTTCTAGATTATGCTTTAAGGGCTATTGATCATACCGACTATTTGATATTCTTAAAATTTATTTTTGACACGAAACATTAATATAATAAAAAAATTAATTTAATGCTATTTTTTTTTATTTTTTATTTAAATATGGTTGGAAGACAGTACTGTAAAACATGTGTATAGTGTCTTAATGCATGGGCCCTATTCTATACGTGGCGTACGTCCATGAGATTACTAGTTCTCTGTCTCACTTTAGCATAAAATGAACCCTAATCTGATTGGATTCTATCCTTATTAGGACATGTCACCCAAGGTCTTGACATTCTTTGAATTAGATTTCCCAGATGCCCTTGCGTGTCGCAAGTAGTGGTATGAGTGGCATAGGCATTTCCCAATCTATAGAAAGATTTGATCCTTACATCACAACCACTTGATTGGCATGTCACTTCTGCGAACACTCATCAATCAGAGGGTATGGAATCGATTTAGCAAATCATGATCCCATTAACTTTAACTAATGTTTCAGAACAATGGATAAAAAGCTATGGAAATGAATTCGTTGCAGAAATATAAAAATATCAGATATTTTTTATTCTGATATAGCAATCAAACTCTACACTTACTATAGGAGAGGAGAAGGACAGGGATGATATGACAGTGACCCTAAACTGACTGATGGAATATCAGATATAAATACGCAACAAACACTAGCCCCATATGCACAGAATTTGGAAGACAAACTTTACCTGCACGTTAACAAACACAAGTCTTTTCCTTAATTCCTCCCTTTATACATGTCTTGGGGAGTGATGGCAGGGCAGTTGGCCTGGGGTGGTCTGATCGAAGAGGGCTGGAGGAAAGGACCTTGGACTGCTGAAGAAGACAGGTTGCTTATTGAATATGTCAGGTTGCATGGTGATGGAAGATGGAGCTCTGTAGCCAGGCTTGCAGGTGTATATCTAACTCATCTCTACATACAACCTTTTCTTCAGCTACTGAGCTCTGGCTCAGTGTCTTAGCCTATTTAACCATGCTAGAGATTTATCTGGATATACATGGAAATTGCTAAGCTCGGTTAGATTGTTACGATTGAAATGGTGCACGCGCCCTGTGGCAAGGAACCCAGTTTTTACTTGATTAATGTCGCATGTGGATTTTCTTAATTAATTATCCTAGTCAATATTAGTATTCGTTTATGGAGTTTCCCTACAACCTTGTTATTGCTAATGCTGCCGTAGACTATAGTATTCCTCCTGGTCAGGACTGATATTTTATGTCCCTGTCTTTTGCTGGCTGTGCAGGGCTGAAAAGGAATGGAAAGAGCTGCAGATTGAGGTGGGTGAATTACTTGAGGCCAGACCTGAAGAGGGGGCAGATAACTCCCCATGAAGAGAGCATTATTGTGGAGCTGCATGCTAGGTGGGGGAACAGGTAAGAACTTGAACTCCCATCATCCTTGCTGATTTTTTATTTTTTCGATAGTCTTCGTTGAGATTTTTAAATAAAGCTTTATATATAGCTAATTCAATTTCTTAAAAAAACTCAGGTGGTCCACAATTGCGAGAAGCTTGCCAGGAAGAACTGATAATGAGATCAAGAATTACTGGAGGACTCATTTCAAGAAGAAGGCCAAGCTCTCTCCAGATAACTCTGACAAGGCAAGAACTCGTCACTTGAAGAGGCAGCAATTTCAACAGCAGCAGCAGCAGCTGCAGCGACAACAGCAACAAACTCAACATCAACAACCACTGCAGATAAATCAATTGGACATGAGAAAGATCGTGTCCTTACTTGATGAAAACGAAGATAAAGCGCCATGTACACCTCAAATGAGGCAGGAAATGGCCCCTCATGCCATATACCCCAACACAATTGAGGAGCATGTCTTGCTATATAATATGTTCAATGTCAATAATGCATCAGTGCCTGAGGCCTCGAACGAGGATATACTCTGGGATGGCTTGTGGAACTTGGATGATCTCCATGGCAATCTTGGTGTGGCATGTGCAACAAGCAAAGCTAGCATGCAAAATTTAGTGGCACCTTTTTGTTAACTGATCACTAAGCACTGTTACATTTCTCTTGGTGTTAATTTTAACTGTTACTATGTATTTAGCTAGCCATCATCAAATGAGAAGGCTCTTAATCTGGAGCTCATTACTACTCTGTACGATTACCTTCTCACAAGAATATGGAACCTTGATAACGCAAATTATCCATCCTTCACCTTTTCACTCTCCCCCTCCCCCGCCTCCCCCTCCCCCTCCTTTTCTTTCTTCTTCTTTATCCTGTGACAAGATGGTACCCGTAGACCAGTTTTCTTGTATGGAAATTAATTAGCTGATCAACTCTTTCATTCGATCAAAGATAAACCATCTATATCAGAACCAGGTAATTCAAGAACATGGAAATTAACATAATTCCTCATCGTATAATCCAAAGTTTTTGAACCCTATTGATTAAAGAGGGAGTCTCTTTAATTATCTGAACAATTCCTTTAAATACAACCTTCACTTCTTCATTAATCACTATTATTATCATTATCATGATTTTTTTTTTTGGGTTTTAGAACCGCACACATGCTATTGGATTAGTTTTCGTACAGTTCAATCCTCCTTTCCTATCCCATTAAAAAGAGACTATATATCTACATTGAAACGAGGAGAAAATGGGTGCTTCTCAGAGCACCTTGTGACATCCTGGTATATACTTCGTATTAGAGCAAATAGAAGACTCAATGCCTATTGTAGAGCCTCTAAAGTTTTTGCTTTTACTGTTTAAGTCACCATGTCTAATTGATTTTGGCAAGGATACAATTTTTTAAAATATTTTTTATATTAAAATATATTAAAATAATATTTTTTTATTTTTTAAAAATTATTTTTGAAATCAACACATTAAAACTATCCAAAAAATATATAAAAAATTAATTTTTAGCAAAAAAAATTTGAATTTTTTAAAAACATGGGTTAACCCGTATTTCCAAATGGGATCTAAGGATTACACAAAAGGAAGTCTTTGTTTCTGTGTGTAGATGTATTTTTTAAAGTATTTTTACACCAGAAATAATAAAATTAATGTTTTTTTAAGATGTTTTTTATTATTATTATCAACAACAATAATAATAAAATCTAAAAAAAATATTATTTTAATATATTTTTAATTAAAAAATATTTTTAAAATACATTTTACACTCCCTTATCAAAGATACCAAATCTCCTACACTTTTTATGATGATTTTATTAAGCTTTCTTTGTTTCTATCTATTTGATTAAATTTAATGGTTAAATAAAAAATATAAAAAAAACACGATAGAACTATAAAGACAAATAGCATGAGATTCTAATAATATATGCAATTGTTTTATCTTATTTAATCAATTTATGCACATTCCATTTCAAGATGGGAACTAGATTCTCTCTCAGTGACACTTATTCCACATGTCATCTTTCTGATTTGCTATCTCATTCCCTTGTCTTCTATGTTTCTAACATAAAATTATGCTTTGGAACCTGGTACTGTTGTTTCATTTTAATTTTAATGTTCATGGAGTTTTCGATTCAATGTTTTTTTTATTGAGATTGCTTTTTTTTTTTTCTAATCATATTTTATATTCTTTTTTTTCTAACCTTTAATTTTTATATTCATGGGAAATGATTTTCCCGAGCTCCTTCTAAATCTAAATCCACTTATCACATGGATTATTAGACCATATTAGACCAAGATTCGATGAAACGTAGAATTAATTTAGACGAGGAAGAGAAAAGGACAGGGCTGTCTTGCATATGGTACTGTGTGAGAATCAATCTCGATTAGCTCCAATCTATTAAATCAGAAAGGTTCTAATCCATGAAGCAACTTGGAATGTGAAAATACTTTTGCAGAATAAGTGAAGAACCGAGAAGCAGAAAAATAAAAGACTTTGATCTCTACAGTAACTGTTTGTTACTATAGATCAACACCAGAAATTTGAATTTGAACAGGGGATGTTTATTGCATGAAAACTGGATAATGATAAGGATAATTGCATATTTTTACAGCAATCAATTACACTGATTTATAGAAGAAAAAATAAACAGAAAAACTAAAATTAAGCAATACTACTGCCACGTTTGGCTTACATTTCGCCACTACTAACAATTCACCTAAGGACTTGTTCAATCCTTTATTCTAGCAGAAATAAAAACAACACGTGAGCTGAACTGGTCTTCAAGCAACACGTCAGCAACTTAAGGCAATAAATTTCAACACTCCTCCTTGCATTAAGGGCTGCAAACCCCAATCATCCTGGTTAGAAATTCAAACCGATTTGCAGGGAGTGCTTTGGTAAACAAGTCTGCCAATTGATCTTCGGTTCTGCAATAAATCAATTCAACATCACCATTTTTCTGCACATCACGAACAAAGTATAGCTTGATGTTGAAATGCTTGGTTTTCCCGTGGAACACTGGATTGTGAGAAATTGCTATGGCTGCTTGATTGTCAACTGAAATTTCAGTTGCTTCTTGCTCCTCCATCTGTAAATCACATAGCAATTTTTTAATTCATAGTGCTTGATTGACTACTGCTGTTGCAGCTATGAACTCAGCCTCCGCAGTTGATTGAGCGACAATGCTTTGCTTCTTAGATGACCATGAAAACACAGCTGATCCTAAATTGAAACAAAACCCCGAAGTACTTTTCATGTCATCAACAAATCCACCCCAATGAACTGTCAGAGAAACCATGCAACTTCAGCTTTTGACACTGTGAAAATTTGACTCCAAAATTGCATGTTCCTTTGATGTATCTCAAAACTCTTTTGGCTGCCCTCATGTGCAACTCGCTTGGACAGTGCATGAAACGAGCAAGAAGATTGGTTGCATATAATATGTCAGGTCTGGTTGCTGTTAAATACAGCAAGCAACCAATTAAGCTTCTGAACCTCTCTTCATCTACCTTGGCAGTACCATCATCCTTGCTGAACTTGTCCTTCTGATTCATTGGAGTTGCAGTTGGCTTGCAATTTTCCATTTGAAATTTCTTCAAAATTTCCTTTGCATATTTTTCTTGTCCAATGAAAATTTCTCCTCTGTCTTGCTTGATCTCCATACCGAGAAAGAAACTCATGAGCCCAAGATCACTCATCTCGAAAGCTTGCATCATATCCTGCTTGAACCTTTCGATTTGCTGCAAATTACTCCCAGTCACAAGAAGGTCATCAACATACAGTGACACAATTAGAACATCACCTTCAATTTTTTTCACATAGAGAGTTGATTCAGAGGGGCTTCTCTGGAAACCAAAACCTGTCAAGTACTCATCAATTCTTCCATACTAGGCCCTTGGTGCCTGTTTTAATCCATAAAGTGCCTTCTTCAACAAATACACCTTGTCAGCTTTGCCTTGAACAACAAATCCAGCAGGTTGTTCAACATAAATTTCTTCTTGAAGAACACCATTCAAGAAGGCAGATTTGACGTCCAACTGGAACACCTTCCAGTTTCTGTGTGCTGCAACAGCAAGTAGCAATCGGATAGTGTCCATCCTTGCTACTGGGGCAAATATGTCTGAATAATCAACCCCATACACTTGAGCATATCCCTTGACAACGAGCCTGGCTTTGAATTTGTTGATTGAACTGTCAGCGTTCAATTTGGTTCTGAAAATCCATTTTACGCCAATGATGTTTTTGTCTCCAGGTCTGTCAACAAGTTCCCACGTCTTGTTCTTCTCGATCATGAAGATTTCTTCTTCCATTGCCTTCTGCCATGATGGATTTTGTTGAGCTTCTTCATAGTTGTCAGGTTCGCACACAGCAACATTGCTCCTTTGATAAATTTCTTCAATTGATCGAGTACCCCTGACTGGTTCATCATCAATTGATTCGGAGTCAATCAATTTATCTTGCAAGGGCTGAATTTGTTTATTAATCAGCATGCTCTCCTGTGAATCAACCCACTCCCACTGTGCATCTTCATGAAATGTGACATCCCTTGTAATAGCAATTTTCTGATTTTGAGGATGATAAACCTTGTAGGCTTTAGAAATTGTGCTATAGCCAACAAAAATTCCTTTGATGGCTTTCTTGTCAAGCTTATCCCTCTTAATCTATAGAACATGTACAAAACATACACAACCAAAAATTTTGAGGAAACGCAAGGAAGGCTTATAATTATACCACATCTCAAAGGGTGTCATTTCTGTCAACACTGATGTTGGAAGTCGATTCTGGATGAACACTGCTGTGTTAGCAGCTTCTGCCCACAGCATTTTGGGTAGATTCTTCTCATGCATCATGCTTCTCACCATCTCCATGACATATCGATTACGCCTTTCACTTACCCTATTCTGTTCTGGAGTATAGGGGGTTGTTAGCTGGTGTTCAATACCAGCATATTCACAGTAACGGTTGAATTCGGCTGAGGTATACTCTTTGCCATTGTCAGACCGTATGGCTTGAATGCTGCTGCCACTTTGGTTCTCCACGTTTTTCTTGAATTTCCAGAAGATGCCAGCCACCTCTGACTTGAACTTCATGAAATATATCCAGCACATACGGGAGTAATCATCAATAAATAGCAGATAGTATCTGCTGCCATTCAGTGATGGTGTGCTTAAGGGACCAGCTACATCCGTATGAATTAACTGGAGCTTGTGTGTTGCTCGCCAAGTTGATCGTGGAAATGGCATTCTATTTTGCTTCCCAAATTGACAAGCATTACAGTTTAATTTGAGATCAGTGAATGATCGTATACCTCTAACAGCTTCATGAACCTTCATGGTGAGCATCCTCTTTTGATGACAGTGTGCCAACCGTTTGTGCCATAGTTCAGTGTCACTAAGAGTGACTGGAAATGCAGTATGCTTTCCTTCAAATGGAACAAATGAGAAGCTTTTGCCTCTCATTTTAGCTTGAAGTATTTTGTGCCCAGCAGCATCAAAAATACAGCAAGTGTGATTCTCAAAAATCACCTTCATTCCTTTCTCAATCAATTGCCCCACACTCACCAATTTTGATCAATATCAGGTACATAAAGAACATCTGCTATTGTTTTTGTACCTGAGTTTGTTGTAATGGCAATTGTTCCCTTTCCCTTAGCTTCAATGCATTCACCATTTCCAATTCTGACTTTTGCAACATCTGTTGGCTGCAGATTTCTGAAGAGACTTTTATTAAAAGTCATGTGGTTTGTACAACCACTGTCGATTAGCCAATGATCTGAGGTAGTTTGTACTGAGAAGCATGTTGCCACAAACATCTGGTCTTCATCATCCTGATTTGCAACTTGAGCATCCTCTTCTTGTTTCTGATTTTTTACTCTGCAGATGATTGCCTCGTGCCCAAGCTGGTTGCATTTGCTGCACCTTGCATCAGGCCTCTTCCAGCACTTGAATGGTGGATGATCCATCTTGTTGCAATGTTGACATGGTGGAAAATTTCTTTTAATGAATTTTCCTTTACCGTGACCTTGACTGGTGGGTTTGGCTGCAACTTGGTGTTTTCTGCCAAATTTCCTTCTTTCAGAATCTGGAAATTTGGCTTGCAAGCACCTTCAATGACATGATCTTGCCTCATAAGCCTTTTTTGTTCTTGGGCTTGTAAGGCATTCAAAAGTTCTGTCAAGGTAATACTTGACAGATCTTTTGTGTTCTCCAGAGTGGTGATTGAAGCTTCATATTTTTCTGGTACTGTGACCAGAATTTTCTCAACAATTCTTGAGTCTAAGAATGAAGTTCCCAGCAATTTCACCCTGTTTGCAATTCCCAACAATCTGTCTGAGTACTCCTTGATAGTCTCAGAATCCTTCATCCTCTGCAGCTCAAATTCACGTATTAAATTGAGACTTTGCATCCCACGAATTTTCTCATCTCCTGCATACTCTTCCTTCAAATATTCCCAGACATCCTTAGCTGACTTCAGGGACATGATCCTGGTGAAGATCGTTGTTGAAACAGCAGCAAAAAGAGTGGCTTTTGCTTTTGATTTCTTGGTCTTTCTCTCCTTATGACTCTTGATTTGAGTCATGGTTGGATTATTTGGCAGTGGTAGGATCTCGCAATCCTCTTCAACAGCTTCCCATAAATCCATAGCTTCTAAATATGTTTCCATTCGTACTGCCCAAAGTTGGTAATTTTCTCCATTGAAGATTGGAGTTGAGATATGAGAGAAGTTAGTTTCGGAATCCATCACAGACCCTTCAAGAAATAAGCTGCTGGATTTGTTGTTATTGTAATGCAAGAAGTTGAAAACTCTCTAAGTCGTTAGTTTTTGTAATTTGAAAACGTTTTTGTAATGAATTATTGGAGGCAATTAGCCTCAGAAGCTCCCGTTATGACCATTTCGTCACTCTGGTCTCTTCAGCTAAAGATCTCCTTGATTTACTTCATCTCTCACTTACCCACAAATCTCTCAAACTCACCCAACAATGCCATGCTCGAGTTCTCTCTCTTGGTCTCACTCAACACCCCTTTTTGGCCACAGAACTCGTCTCTGCATGCGCTGTATATGGTGTCCCAACTCGTTTTTAACTCGCTCCAAATCAAGAGTGTTTACCTATGGACCTCATTGATTAATGGGTGTGTGAAAAATCATGTTTATAATGAAGCTTTTGCTTGGTTTTATCAAGTTGCCGTGGTGTTTTGCTTGATGATTATACACTTGCAACGATGTCAAAGGTTTTTGGTGAGATTGGTGACTTGAATTCAGGGAAATTGATTCATGGGAAAATTTTTAAAATTGGGTTTGTTTTGGATTTTATAGTCGCCAATTCTCTTATGTCAATGTATAGCAAATGTGGGGAATTTGGCGAATGTTTGAAACTGTTTGATGAAATGCCTGAAAGAAATGTGGGTGCTTGGAATGTTAATTATATCGGGATATGCGGATTCAGGGGACCTTAATTTTGATAAGGATATGTCAGATTTTGTTAAAGATATGCAAATCGAGGGGTTAAAACCTGATGTAATCACAGTCTCTTCTCTTTTGAGTTTGCGTGACGGGGATATGGTGAAAAGGAACTATGGGAGAGAGCTTCGTGGGTTTATAGTGAGAAACGAGTTGGCTTTGGGTTAGGAGTTTCATTTGGGATCTTGCTTGATAGATATGTATTCTAGGTGTAATAAAGTTGATGTAGGTAGAAGGGTATTTGATAGCATGAAGGGTGGGAATGTTTATACTTGGACAGCAATGATCAATGGTTATGTGAAGAATGGATCTCTAGAGGAAGGACTGGTTCTTTTTCAAGAAATTCAGGTGAGGGATGAAGTAGAACTTATTAAGGTTTCGCTTGTGAGTGTTCTTCCTGCTTGTAGCGCAGTTTCTGGTTTAATTGGTGTGAAACAAATTCATGGATATGCCATCAAGAAGGAATTTAATGATGATGTTTCCTTATGCAATGCTTTGATCGGCACTTATTCCAAGTGCGGGAGCTTGGATCATGCAAAACAAGTCTTTGAGCATGGTTCTTTTCACAGGGATCCAATATCTTGGAGTTCAATGATTTCTGGCTATGGATTGCAGGGGAAGGGAGAGGAAGCTATCTTTGTATACAACAAGATGCTTCATCTTGGGAATAAATCAGACATGATAACAATAGTAGGGGTTCTTTCTGCTTGTGGCCGGTCAGGATTGGTAGATGAAGGCCTGCGTATCTATAAATCTACAATAAATGAATATAGGATTAAGCCAACGGTTGAGATTTGTGCTTGTGTTGTGAATATGATAGGCCGATCAGGCCAGCTTGGCTGAGCTTTAGATTTTATTAAATCCATGCCAATGGAACCTAGTCCAAGAGTTTGGGGGGTGCTTGTTAGTGCTTCCATAATCCATGGAAAAGCTGAGATGCAGGATCTGGCTTGTAGGTTCCTTATTCAGTTCGAACCTGAAAGCCCTCCGACTTATGTCTCACTTTCAAACTTACATGCGTCTTCCAGGAGATGGGATGTAGTATCTGAGGTGAGAACAATGATGAAAGAAAGGTGCTTAACAAAAACTACTGGGTGCAGTTGGATAAGCATTAATAACGCCCACTCATTCTTTCTATGCTGCTGATAAACTGCATCCTTGTTCCAAGTCAATACATCAACTGCTGGATGACCTCGTATTGTTGATGAATGGAGCTGCTGTTCCTCATAATTTTGAAAATTTGATATCTTGAATATTGATATGCTGTTTTCTGTCTCCCTTGACAATTGAGGATATCTTATGCAAGCCATAACCATATGCACAGATATGCATTCGTTAACCAAATGATTGAGACTCGACTGCTGTCTATACCTCTGGACATGTTTGCTAAAAATTTGTCATTCAGGTTTGTGTATTTCTTTCTAGAGTTTTTATTGTCTTAGTTTGACGTACCATTGCTGATGAATGAATTCTAGGTATTTACTCAAATCTTAATTATTTTTTTCTTGCAGGCGAATTTTGCTTGTATTCTCAAACTAGCCAAGTTGTTTCATGTTAAGCTGTGTGGATTGATAGTATGGACACAGAGCATTCTAGTTCCGCTTCGGCTCGCCTTTTTTTATTTTATTTAAATAATTGAAACAAAAGGAGTGCAGCCAACCTTGAAGATAATTGACAAGATCTGAAGACTTGCCGAACTGATTGGCGGGGCAGTGAGTCACATTCTATAACTATCAGGAGCAATACATGCAAGCATCGTTTGACAGTGCTGGGATTTACAACTTTTTTTTTTTTTTTTTTTTTAATCTTTGTAGATAAAAAAATTGAATATCTAGCAACAAGATTGTTGGAGCGCAAAACACTTGCCAATAAGCTGAAACAGGAAACAGGGTTGCAAGCGTTCCATATGGTTCTTACATGTGGCTTCCATTGTAACCATGTGATATCAATGCTTGATGTTCAAACTTCTTCACTTTGCCAAATGTTACGGAAGCGTGGATTAGTCAACAAAACTATGTATGGAATAATACAAGGTAAATTCATGATTCCAGTTCTTGTTCATAATTTTGGTTTCTCTACTCAACTGTCCCCTCTGCTCTGCACACTCAACCCTCTAGCCTCCACCCGAACTATTTTTTTTTTCTTTCTTAATTCAGGAATTTATTAACGGCACCACGAAGCAGAACCCAAACCATAGTTGCCATAGCATTAGTTCACTACCAAAAGTTAAACATTGGGTATATAGGCTTCCACAAATAGAACGGAACAGTCACAAACATCATCTAAATGCCTTCCTGCTTGTTCTCCATTCCTCAAGCTGCCAGTTGAACTTGATGTGCAGCAGAAATAGTCCTCTGGAAATTAAACTACACACTTCAACAAACATCAGAAGCAAATCTTCATATCGAATATCAAAATCCCATGATCAAGAAAACTTCCTGCTTGAATGGAGCTGGTAACTGATGCGTGTACATTTGTGAAACAATAATCCATTTGAAATTAAACAAAGGATCACCTTTGCCAGAGGACTTGCACCAATTAAAGGATCATTCTAATCTTAGCTGCGGCTGAAATGGGCTTAATTTGGGTGCGAAGACATGAGACTTGGACAATTCAAATGTCCCGATCTTAGACTCCTCTTTGTCCACGAAAATGTTATCGTTATGCTAGCTGGTTTATCTCTGTGAATCAGATTCTCTTTCCCGGCGGTAAACATAAATAGAGCCTAACAACACTCTTCCAACCCTTCTATTTTTCCGTGTTCTTTTACTCATACCTTGCTTTCTTTCTTTCTCAACAATGGGTTCGGACATGGGTACACGATGAATCCATCCTAAAGGCAATAATGCTGCAAAGAACTGTATCAAAATTCCCATTGGCAGGCTTGAGTAATCACCAGATGTTATTCCAATCAGAGAAGCTAACCCAACACCCAAGAACCCACTGACAATTGATGATAAACACAACGAAGATGCCAAGAAAGAGGTAAGAGATCCTTCACAACCCTGAGGACATAAACTAGCCAATAGCAATGAAAAAGGAAGGAGCTTAAATTGAGCAAGTATTTCAGATAAACCCGAAAAACAACAAGCAAATACCTCGTTGGAAATTCCCAGTTTAAGATTTATCTGTCTCACTAGAACAAAGTCCAGAAGAAGAGAAGAAGCATATAAAAACTGAACGGCACCAACTAATTTCCTCATAGGCACTTCTTTCCAATAACGGTCATAGAGTACAGTCATGGAAAGAAGCATAATCTGGCCAATTACACGTGACATTCCAATAATTGAAGGATCAAGATGCAGACACTGTGTTTGATAGCAAAAGATGGAACCTGAGAGAACCGGAACTGTAGCAATAGAAGCTACGATCCAAGTGAGAGGGTGGGAGATGCTGTCCTCGTTTAATGCAGTTTTAAGATCACTTAGCTGTTTTCTGGTATTCTCCCAAATTGATGTCTTCACAAGGTTGTGATTTGATGGTTCTAATAAACCAAGCGATTTCTCTCTTACTATTGATGAAGTTGCTAGTTGAAGAGAGAGAAGAACTGAAAATACAAGAAACATGGTTTGGGGTGGTGTTTTTTGTAAGAAACAACCACCTAGCAAGTTGCCTAGGATTCCACCAACAGCTAAAGCCATAAATGCATAAGACTGGAGGCCTCCAATTCTGTTTTTTTGGCCATACTCTGTGACAAGAGCATCATTTGCTACTTCTGTGATTGAAGCGCCAAGATTACTGATAAGAATGCATGAAATAAGAATCGGAAGGGCTTCCCGTGCAACAGGGATCAATGCCAGCGGCCCCCAACCCAGCACCTGCAAAAAGACTGAGAATTTCACTTCCGTCAGCATCCTTTGTAAACTTGATCAATCAACCAGATATATTAGTTCGTAAGAATTATTTAGGATACGACGAGCTTACTCTCACTATCACAATAGATTTAGAATTGAGTTTTCAAATTTTCAATTTTCCCTTATCTCTGGTGATGGCCATATCTTTACCTATTTTTGTTCTTCAAGAAATTCCCTACAATGACTTACAATAGACATCTAAGAAAAACAAACCATATACTATGCACCTTCAAATTCTAGTATTCATTAAAGACTACAGGTGATAGCAAAAGGATAGGATCTGGCCAAAGTCAGCAACTATTATAACTAGTCTGATAAATTAAAGGTTCCACATCTTTTTATTGTCCATGCACAGGAGGTATGGAAATGGAAATTGACAAAAAGAAGCTTGAGGCATAGCTACATGGGGAAAAGGAAAGGTGGGGATTTCAAGCAAAGGACAGAATGCCAGAATCCATGCCCAAGAAAATTTAACCACATATCCAGCCTGATTTAGAAACATATATAGGATCCAACAATAAGCTTAAAACATAAAATTGAAGAATGCCAGTCAAGATGATTAATTAAGAACAATTTGAACAGAAGCAATGAACGCTGAAAAACATAAACTAGATAAAGCAGAGGAGATATAAGATAACAAACCTCCCATGAGAATATAAGGTACTCTATGAGCACCTCCAATGTAAAAAGCATCAGAGAGGAGTCCATAAAGAGGTTTGGCCACCATGGGAAGGTTACCAGAGATTTGCAAAAGCTGCAATTGTGATGGATGCAAGTTGAGATTGTGAGCCATATGGAAGTTGAGAGCAAGCCAAGGAAAACTCCTAAACCCCTGCATCCAATACCCAAACCCACACAAACCCAGCATCTGTTGGCTACCCACATGGCCAGAATCTCTTCTTTCCTCGTATCCCCGGTTTATCTTGCCTTTCTTATGAGAAACGTGATCTGGGGTTATTAATACAGAGCCAAAAGGATGAGTCTTGGACTTTGCAGGGTTGCAAATAGTGTTGGGGTTTTTCCTGTGAAAAGAGCATGGAACTGCTTTCAAGTGAGATAGCTTAGTAGAAGAGGATATTTGTATTTTTGGGTTATCTGGAGACAATTTCGTAACTGGACTTCGACTGGCAATTGATAAAGGAATCATGGTTCTTGAATATCAGGAGGTTAAGAAGTTACTAGGATTGTCGGTGCAGTTTAGATTGACTCAGTTTGTGAGTTGGAAACAGGAGGTGCGACATTAAGATCCACAGTTTAAGGCTTAAGGTTTGCTGAGAGAAGAAAGAGAGTGAAGTTTTCGAGGAAGGAGAAAAAACTAGAAGACTGCAGGAAACAGGAAGGGGTTTTGTATACTGCAGGAGACCGACAGAGAGGGTGGGAGCCTTGGAGGGTTCCAGGCAGACGATGACACCTTGTATTAGTGCTGTAGTTTTTAATTTTAAAGGGGGGATTTGGAGGGTCCTACCAACAAGTATCAATGAGATTGGAGGGGTGATGGTAGGGTTTGATAGGTCAAAAATGGAGACATCACAGATATGACGTGATGTTAGAAAGGGCGTCACTTCGTGCTTCTTTAGTCTTTGTCCAAATAATTGCTAAATGTCTAAAACTTGGATCTTCCAAATTTAGATAAAACAAGGAAATAAAACTCAAAATTGGCACAATCACATTTAATTTGTTTCAAGTGGTTGTTTGTTTTCGCTTCAAATTAATCTTTTGTAAAGATTAAAAAAAATTATTTTATTTTAAATTAATATTTTTACTGTTTTGATATACTGAAATAAAATATATTATTTTAAATAAAGAATTGGTTTTTGAATTGATGTGAGAGAATAACATAAATTATATTTTAAAATTTTAACTAATAACTAAAGTTTTTGAATTGAATTAGTTCTTTGATACGATATCATAGTCTTGATAACTAAACGATCATAAGTTTAAATATTATCATTTTTATTTGTTTGATAAAAATTAAATATAAAATAATATAAACTTATATAAATTTCAAACTAAATAAATTTTTTTAAAAAATAATATAAATAATATCTTAATTTTTATTTAATAATTTAAATTTATTTTGAGATTGAATTAATTCTTTACTACTAATTCAGCTCATGGATGGTGGTTTAGCTCATATCAACCATCCTGTACCCTCTAAATTAACGTGGAATTTCAATCAAATCTGCAAATTTAGTTAGCTTCTTCATTCCTAGTGCCAATAACGTGATCGACTTGATCCAGAGCTGCCTGCACTGATACCTCAAATGATAGTTAGATGAGACCACACACTCCATACCACTACTCACCCCTGCTATGATCAGCTACACTGTTATGCCCAACCATCCCCAGTTCTCACTTGCTGCTAGCCGCATTGCACTGACCATCATAGCTACATCAACTTTCTAGCATTGTAACTCTATTGCTTCCCAACTGTCGTTGTCGTTGCTCTTGATATTCATGCTGACACCATTGCCTCATAATGGCATGCATATATATTGAAGACATCCTCCAGCTTGCCACTTCTGTAACTACCTTAAAAAACTGTTGCCACTGCAGCCACCATTGCCTACCACCATATCTAGCACCATCTTATTCACCAGTTAGCTCTGCTCAGGATTGAATTTTAGGAAGTTCTGTTAATGAAGTTAATTAAATGTGCCGACTCCTGTCTCAGCTAATTCCCCAGAAAGCAGCATGATGTTCATGAAGTAAATTTATTAATTTTTTTACCTGAACATACAAGATTCCTAATCCATTTCTTATCAATGTGTATTTGTGACTTCATCAAAAAGTACTCTAGCTCAAATCCTCCATTTGAGCACCCCATTCATATGACATACTGTCTTGTTCAAAGCATTATTGGACTCTTTTCTTTGCTTCTTGCAGTTGCCTTCATTATCTTTCTTTGTGCTAGATGAGGCGGATCGAATGATTAAAAATGAACATTTTCGTGAGTTGCAGTCTATTATTAACATGTTGCCCGAGGCCGGTGATTCAATTGGAGGACAGTCTAAAAGTTTAGAAAATTGTGAGACACTTTCTACATGCAAAGAAAGAAAAGACAGACTTCTGTTTTTTCTGCAACTAAAGCATTATCTGCTGATTTTCGCAAGAAGCTAAAGCGTGGCTCACTAAAATCAAAGCAATCAACTGCTGATGGACTGAATTCTATAGAAATGCTCTCTGAACGAGCAGGAATGAGTGTTAACTCTGCCATCATTGATCTGACAAATGTGTCGATTGTCGCAAATAAGCTCGAGGAATCATTCCTAAGTAGCTGACAATGTACTTGGGGGGTTGTTCTCCGGATTTCTAAATGTATTTTACCGCTAAATATTTTACAATTGAGTGGGCCATGTTGATAGATATATATGCTCTAACTTCCCAACATACATACATGCACGTCTGCAAATTCATGTCTGTAGACTGGTTTGCATGGCCAAAATGTTATTCCACGGTCATCTGGCTTGTCCTGAGAAATAGCATGGGCTGTAGTTCAATGGCTGCATCCTTTATTTGTTTGCATTCTTTTTTTCCTTATTGCGCACACGGAACAGATTTTATATAAGATTGTTTGGATCTCTTCTTGCTCACTCTGACCTGTAGATCTTCACCTTGATTAACTTGTGTAATTCTTTCAAGAGCTGTCAATGAAAGTATCAATTGCACCTTTTGCCTTTGGTTTTTCACATTATATGTTATGTTCATGTTTTTGTTTTTACCAAAATTTAATTTTATCATTTTTCAGCAGTTGCTTTCTAAATGTTAGTATAATGACTGCAGATGTAGGGAAGAAGATAAAGATGCTTACCTATTATATATTGACTGTTCATGGACAAGGTCGCACAATTGTTGTCTGCACATCGATTGCAGCTTTGCGCCATATTTCTGCCCTTTTGCGAATTCTAAGCATCCATGTGTGGAAACTTCATGTTCAGATGCAGCAGCGAGCTCGTTTGAAGGTTAGTGATTTATTTTTTTTCCTTTTAATTATTTTATTCAAAATGTGATAATTCATTTTGTGATTTGAATTTTGCATCTGGTGCTGAGCTTATAGCTATGCACGAGTGCAGTTGTCAACTAAATAATTGAATAAGTAAATATGTGATTTTGTATGGCAGGAGCATGCATTGTTTTGTGTTTTCTTCAACACCAACCACTTTCTCCCTTGTGTTTAATGCAGGCAGGTGACCATTTTCGTTCAAATGAACATGCTATTCTTGTTGCCACGGATGTTGCTGCAAGTGGCCTCGACATTCCTGGTGTCCGAACTGTTGTTCACTATCAGCTTCCACATTCAGCAGAGGTAAAAATTGGGATGCTTTAAAAAAATAAAAAATAAAAAAAATGGGATGCTTTAATTTACATTTTTAAAAAGTTGTTGTTTTCTTTTCTTTCTCAGTTTAAAATTTCATTTTATCTTTTTGTTAGGTTTATGTTCACCGAAGTGGAAGGACTGCGAGAGCTTTTACTGATGGATGCACCATTGCCCTTATCTCGTCAAATGATACATCAAAATTTGCTTCTTTGTGCAAATCATTTTCAAGGGTAGTGGCTCTTGCAAAGTTTCAATCTTTTCAACTCTGAGTACATTATTGTAAGAGATTATGCTTTAGTTTATATTGAACTATTCTTTATAGAAAGGTTTAGAGTTATGATTGAGGGTTTTGGAAAGTTAAACATTAGATTTTTTCCATTTGGCATCAATTATATCAAGGCAGCACTCAGTATTCTTGCTTTTTTTCACGGCAAGCCCTAGATTGTAGTATTGAATTATTGCCCGAAGGGTTGTCTCTCTTTGTTTTTATTAACAAAGGGTCAGTATTTAAGGATTGCCTCAAATAATTTTTGGATTATCTCCTCTGTTTATGCAGGAAAGTTTTCAGAGATTTCCTTTTGAAGAATCGTACTTGCCAGAGGTGATGAGACGGCTGGCTCTTGCACGTCAAATAGACAAGATTACAAGAAAGGATTCCCAGGTATATAAATCGTTTGCTTGGACAATGTGAATCAGGGAATCTCCTTATTTTTGTCTACATAATTTGTAATGGAAATTAAAATTTCAGTTCACTAAAACACTACTTCTGCTTCATTCTGTAACTGGTGCGTGTGCATGTGCTTTTCTAGGAGAAGGCAAATAAAACCTGGTTTGAGCGAAATGCAGACTCAGTTGAGTTAATGGTGGAGAATGATGACAGTGAGAAGGAAAGAGTGAAACTCCATGCAATTGAAAAATTTACAACAGGTTTTGTTTACTATGAAAGGTTTCTTATTCTCGTTTTGTTCTGTGAAATTTGAGAGTTTGGCCATTCCTTTTTCATTGAACAGGCAATTACAGTAATTTCTTTTGGATTTAACTTGCGGGAGCTTAACACTCTGCCTGGTAATAAAATAAGTAACCTATATACTGACATTTTTGTTTTTATATTCCCTATTAATACATGTTTGAATGATGAAGTCTGCCTGGTAATTGTTGATACACATGCTACCAGAGCTTTGCTGCAGTATTTACTAGGAGTTCGCAGCTTATGCTAAATTCTGTGTAGTGTTAGAATCTCGGTCGGTTGAATAAAACCTGAATGACTGATTTATTCAGCTGCAGGTTGTAATAATTTTGATGTTGGCTATTGATAGTGCATGGGTGCTTTGTATGTGACATGCAACTCTTAGGGGGCAGCAGGAGCATTAGCGGCAACTGGCAATCTAGTTTGGCTGGTATCCATATTTCAGATTATGCTTGAATAGATCACCCCCCATGCTGTGTCATGGTATCCTACAGTAAATAAAATGAATTTTCAAGTGTAAGGATTTTAACTACTGACTGCAACTTTTCCCACAGGCTAGAACTTCACATCTCCTGCAGCATCAGTTTGGAGAATTAGCAGCCAAAATTTAGATTTGGGAGATAACAAAAAAAAGAAATTGGTGGTTACTGTTCAAGATTGTGTGGAGCCACTCCAGGCACTCCGAAGTGCTGGCCAGGAGGTATAATTTCACTATCGCATTCTTCCCTACTTTTCATGATTTCTTTATTGAACGTTATGCAGAGCTCTAAATTCAAAATCTGGTAACGTCTGGACATCAATATGAGTGCTTTCTTTTCTTTGAAACTATTCTATAGTTTGTGATGATGATCATATCTTGGGTTATAGTACATGAATCATTAAAAAATCAATGTAGCTAAGTTTGCTATAAAATGCTGTCTGTATATAATATTCGGTTGCATAATAATTCTTTGGTGGAGAGAATTTTTTTCCCGGCAAGATAGTGAAATTACATGGTTTGAGCACAAGAGAGCAGTAGTAGTTGCAAAGAATGATTTCCTGGGTTTTTCTCAGTTTGGCTCCCCCTTCTACGCAGCCAACATTTCCATTTACTCCTCTAAAGAACGAGATAGTGCCCAAACCTAATACCACCAGTCCACTCCCTGCAGTATTTGGTACACCTTGTGTACACGTCTGGGAGGATCAAAGCTGAAAGGCCAGCTATTTTGTTCATTAAAAGAGTCCTCACCGTGTTGGTGGGAGAAACCACTGGTGGTGGCTTTGAAACACTCAGAGGGGATAAAACACACTGTTTTATTTCAAGAACAAAAGCTTACAATTAATTAACACAAAAAGCTTAATACACACCCTTTCTCTTTCTCTCTAGTGTTTCTCTCTATTCTCTCCACACATAATAGCATAAGCTCAGCTTGCTATTTATACACAAATTCAAAACAAGATAATTCAACCTTCAAGTGTGAAGACGGCTGGCGGCCAATGGTGTGAAGGCGGCTGGTGGCTGGTCGGTCACAGCTGGTGGCTGGCTGGCCGGTGGTTGCCTTCCTTGACCTTCTAGATGGATTGAGTTTAATACAACAAATCTCCCCTTTAAACTCAATCGAGGGATGTCATGCCAAGCATGAACTTCATTCTGATAAATGTTTCCCTCTTCAATGGCTTTGTATTTTTGCACTTCTTCTTTTGCATTCTTCTTTGTCTTATAGACCCATTTGACACCTATTGCTTTCTTGCTTTCTGGTGGATAAGTCAGCTTCCAGGTATCATTCTTCTCAATGGCATGCATTTCTTTATCCATTGCTTCTATCTTCTCTTCTGTGATAGCTTTGTTGAAGCTAAGTGGGTCATTATCTGCAAAGAAACAAAATAGAGTTGTATCTTCGATGACTTGCGTGGCATCGTACAACTCGTCAAGATTTCTCATCCTTCTTGGTCCTTCTGACGAGGATGCTGCTGCTGGTGTTGATGATGATGCTCCTGGTGTGTTCCTCCTGTTGAATACAGGGAATCTGTGTACCGGACTTTGTGGTTCAGCTGCTGGTATAATCACCGGACTTTGTGGTTCAGCTGCTGGCACAATCGGTTCT
This sequence comes from Populus trichocarpa, assembly GCF_000002775.5. Lineage (NCBI taxonomy): Eukaryota > Viridiplantae > Streptophyta > Magnoliopsida > Malpighiales > Salicaceae > Populus > Populus trichocarpa. Next base: position 11,997,711 of record NC_037292.2, read on the forward strand.
TCGACAAGTACTGTTGGTACTTCTTCACCTTCAAGGATCAAATCAATGTTGATCCATTTGACTGCTTCTTGATCATCATTCCATTCCCAAGATTTATCTTCTTCAAAGATAACATCTCTACTCATAATCACCTTCTTCGTGATGGGATTATACAGCTTGTATCCCATCCTTCTTTCACCATATCCGACAAAGATGCATTTCTCGCTTTTATCATCGAGCTTTCTCCTTCTTGCATCTGGGATCTTTGCATATGCCACACAACCAAATACTCGTAGATGAGTAACACTTGGTTTGTGACCACTCCATGCTTCTTCTGGAATGACTCCTTGCAAACTTCTGGTTGGGCAGCGATTCAGTAGATACACTGCACATGATACAGCTTCAGCCCAGTATTGCTTGGGCAACTTCTTTGCTTTGAGCAGACTTCTTGCCATGTCAAGAATCGTGCGATTCTTCCTTTCAGCTACACCATTCAGCTGTGGTGTATAAGCTGGTGTTGTCTGATGTCTGATGCCTTGTTGTGTACAATAGGCTTCAAAGTCATTTGTTGTATATTCTCCACCTTGATCAGATCTCACTGTTCTGATCATGTAGCCACTTTGCTTCTCCACAATTGCTTTAAAATCTTTAAAACAATTGAATACTTCTGACTTCCTCTTCAGAAAGTATATCCACGTCTTTCTACTAAAATCATCAATAAAAGTGAGGAAGTACCTATTTTGTCCAGTCGACATAGGCGTTATTGGGCCACACACATCTGTGTGTACTAACTCCAGTGGCCTCTTTGCTTTCCAGTTGACTTCTTTGGCAAAACTGGATCCATGATGTTTGCTGAGGACACAACTTTCACAGACTTCATCTGGATGATCAATGTGAGGCAAACCTCTGACCATCTTCTTGCTTGCTAGCATCTTCAAGCTCGTGAAATTCAGATGTCCAAGCCTTAAGTGCCAAAGCCATTCTTCACTGTTGGTGATGGCACTCAAACACCTTGTTGCATCATACTGGATGTTCAAAGGAAACATCCTATTCTTGGACATTTTCACATAGGTCATTAATCTCCAATTGTTGTCTCTAATTGTCAGATGACAATTCTTCGAGTAAAAAGTATATCCTCTCTCCAAAAGTTGACCTAAGCTGATCAGGTTCTGCTTTATGGCTGGGACATAATAGACATTGGCGATGTAGCTGGAATCGCCGTTCTTCAACTTGATTGGGATGCTGCCTTTACCTTTGAATGGAACCTTTGTGGTATCTCCAAAAGTAACTAGACCTTGCTTGGTCTCATCTAGATCACTAAATAACTCTCGGTAGCCGCACATGTGATTGCTGGCTCCAGTATCTAGATACCACATATTCTCCTGTTTCTCGCCAAGTTCTTGTTGGACAAGAAATGTAGCTTCTTCTCTGTCATCCTTCTCTGCATAGTTGGCTTGCTCACGTATCTCCAACGGAGCTTTCCTTCTGCATTCAGTGCTATAGTGCCCAAATTGATTGCAACTATAACATTGGATATTCCTCTTGTCACGGTTATTGTAACCGCCTCCTCTTCCTCTAGGAGTGAATGCTTGTTGTCCTCTACCTCCTCTGGTGGTGTTTCTACCACCTCTTTCTCTAAAGCTTGTATTCCAAGATCCTCTTCCTTGGAATTGCTGAAATCCTCCTCTGGATTGTTGACTTCCTGCTTGAGTGGTATATCCACTTGTTGAAGTCTCCCCTTGCTCATATCTCTCTTTGAGCGACAACTTTGCTTGTAAGGCATGCTCGATGGCCTTATCTCCATTTCTCTTTACAATCTTCTGCTCATGAGCTTGCAAAGAACTCATAAGTTCATCCACTGTCAACTTGTCCACTTCCTTGGACTCTTCAATGGCGACAACAACAAAATCAAATTTTGGATCTAGGGATCTCAAAATTTTCTCAGTAATTCGAGAATCTATGATGGCTTCTCCATTTCTCCTCATCTGATTGATTATCACCATAATCCTTGTGTGATAATCAGAAATAAATTCTGAGGACTTCATTTGCAATAACTCAAATTCACCTCGCAAAGATTGAAGACGAATCTTCTTGATTCTGTCAGCACCTTTGTATTTTTGTTGGAGAGCCTCCCATATGTCTTTTGATGTTTCAGCGGAAGCTATGATCTCGAATGTATCTTCATCAAGACCTTGGTAGATGATGGTCTTTGCTTTGTTGTCCTTCTTTCTGTTGACTTTCAAGGCTTGCTTCTGTGCCTCTTGTAAAGCATCTTCTTCTTCTTTGGATTCTGGTTCATCATAACCATAGTGTACAATCTCCAAACACTCTTGTGAACCAAGGAATGCCTTCAATCTGATGCACCAACTATCATAGTTGTCTTTGGTCAGCTTCGGGATGAGTGTTTGTGTACTTTCTGTAGTCATTTTGCTCTTTGAATGACTATATCTCCTTCTGGGAGTTGACTTTGGCAAAACGGACACTGTAGATCGATCCGGAATGGACCAAATAGTCGGGAATCGGTCTGACTTTGTAAATATCAGGTCAGAAAATGGGTGAACCGGTCAAAACACCAATTCTGGGCGTCGGGCGGTTCGCTGGGTTGAACCGGGAATATTCTGTGGAATATTCTATCGGCTCGGCTTAGGCTAATAGCGGCTCGGCTTAGCGGCTAGGCTTGAAAAGGGAATATTCTGCGGCTCGGCTGGAGGCTTGCGGCTCGGCTCGGCTTAACGGCTCAAATATGGTGCTCGTGGACGGCACTCGTCGTCTACCTCTGGCGCGCGTGGGTGCGCGTGGTCCAACTGTTCAGAATCTTCAGGCGGCGCGTGTTGCTCACCCCGGTGTCCGATTGAGCTGATTTTTGCGGCAGAGAGTTCATATGGATGACCTCTACACGTTGGAATGATCAAAACTTGTTTTTGATAATTTTGAAAATTCGGATATCTCCCAAAAACACTTCTGTTTTTCTGACGAACGGGACTCTGATACCAATTGTTGGTGGGAGAAACCACTGGTGGTGGCTTTGAAACACTCAGAGGGGATAAAACACATTGTTTTATTTCAAGAACAAAAGCTTACAAACACAAAAAGCTTAATACACGCCCTCTCTCTTTCTCTCTAGTGTTTCTCTCTACTCTCTCCACACATAATAGCATAAGCTCAGCTTGCTATTTATACACAAATTCAAAACAAGATAATTCAACCTTCAAGTGTGAAGACGGCTGGTGGCCAATGGTGTGAAGGCGGCTGGCGGCTGCGGCTGGTGGCTGGTCGGTCACAGCTGGTGGCTGGTCGGTCACAGCTGGTGGCTGGCTGGCCGGTGGTTGCCTTCCTTGACCTTCTAGATGGATTGAGTTTAATACAACACACCGCAACCCCTGGATAGGCCTGTGCTGATTCTCCAGAAATTGAACGTGGAGTAAAACTTGCGAGGCTTTTCTAATTCTACGAAAAGAAGATCCAATTCGTGACTAGTTGCTGATATTGTATGCAATTTTTTAAAAGGCTCATCATGTCACTGGTAACTTTGAAAATGCACTGAAAGCTTTTCTGACCTTGGTTCTCATCCTGAAAATGTGCTTAATAAGAATAAATAAGGAGATACAGATCGTACATATTTGTCATCCTCTTTCTTTCCACATTGTTTGATTTCTGGCTTCTATAATAGCTCTTTATCCTGTTCTCAGGTGCGCATGGATGTGAAAGATATGGCAGAAAAACGTATAAACATGGAGAGTTTAAGAAGAAAAAGAAGAGGAGAAGAAACGTATATTCTCAGCTCTCCATCCCTTCCTTTTGATGTTTTTTTCAACCCAGTTGTCTATCATGCCCTAAGGTTATTTTACTGACATCGTCATACAGGTTTACATGATCAGAAAAAAGGTTAAAAGAAGCTGACGAGCAGAATTCTTCTTCGGAGATTTTATTCTCTCCTTTTCAATTTAATTTATAGGGTAACGGATCAGGCTCTTCATAAACTGCATACAATTGATCCACACAAAAAGGACGGTACGTACAGCAAATATGTAATGTCATTTTAGATGTAAAACCACATGTTGAACAAAGTGTTTTTAGCAGGATGCGAGCATCCTTATCTAAAGCTAGAACATGTAATGTTAATTAATGTTATCGATTCAAATCAAGCTGTCAGCCCAAACAACTGAATGCGATCGAGGGGTCTGAGCTCCAGATGTCGACCCCATTCAGATGTTTACTCGTGAGTGCTTAGAATTGTGAGTGGTTGACGATGCTATGAACACAGTACAGTTCAGGATGCTTGCTTGTGAGAATCGTTTCCCCAATAAAGAACTGGGATTGACTTGTCTATGGAGTGCGATGGGGGGTGGCAATGACCATTGCATACCAGGAAATCATTGATTTCCCAGCAGGATATGTAAATGCTTGTTGCATCAATCCATTTACATAAACTGTTGGTTGTTTTATCATGTGTCTACTTCCATTAATTCAAGGTTGTCCCAGACAAATGGATTCATTGTTATTCCAATATGTGTCTTCCTGTCTAGATTGACCAGGCAAAGGGAACTGTGGACTATTTATCTTGTATGAAAAGCATCAAATCAGTTGTTTTTTCCAGACAAGATACAAGCGGCAAGAGGATGATTTTGCCTTCTTTTCTCTCTTAATATTGTCTGACATTGCCAAATTTAGTTGGAAGTGTCGATAAAGGGGCAAGCAAAACAATTAATCAATCCCGTTTTCCTTTTCGTCGACATGTCGTACGTACCGTATAAAATGTGCTTGCTAGCCATGGCTAATGTACTTCAATGAAAAGGATGTCGGTGGTTAATTACAGCAAGTAACCTTACCACAAAAAAAAAAAAAAAAACTGCGTCGTTCGTGCGACGCAAGAGATTCGTCCTTGGAATATCAACAGCCAGTGTACGGAATTCTGCTTCTGCCTACCATTAATTCCATCCATGATTTTTTTAATAAAAAAAACAATTAGCATGGTTCGAAACAGGTTTTTGTAAATTAACACGGTAAGAAAAAGTTTTTGATGGTACTACGGTTTTTTTCTTGTAAAATTCTCAATGTTAAAGCGCTGTTTATTTTTATATTTTAAAAAAAAAATTTTAAAAATTTGAATTTTTTATTTACTTTAAATTAATATATTTTTGGTGTTTTTAAATCATTTTGATCTGTTGATAATTTAAAAAAAAATAATATTATTTTAATATATTTTTAAGTGAAAAACACTTTAAAAAACAATCGCAACCATACTTCTAAACAAACTTTAAATTTATGCTACCGGGGTGTTTTTGATAATACTATAATTGTTATTATTATAGTTTTGGTATGCTTCCCATTTTATTTCTTTTCCTTTTTTATCTCTTCTCTTTTTAAAGATTTATCCCAGCCATTTTAATAATTCTCTTTAGAAGTAATTGCGCTAAATATACCAAACTGTATTATTAAACCAAAATAAATTTAAATATATTATTTTACAAAAACTCTTTTCAAACCGTGTCTTAGAGGATTCACATTCATACCAACCAAACTCTCAATCCCTAGCTATAATAACCAGCGGAAAGCATTCTTGCTCCTTAACAGGCTAGCTATATATATATATATATATATATTAAAAAAATGGTAGTTTAGGGCTTATTTGATCAATTTCAATTTTTGTTTTTGGAAATGCATGTATCTTGATAGCTTTCACGCACTAGGCTAAATTCCTGCGACCTAAAACTAGCTTTTACACATTTTTTTTTTTTAGTTTAACGTGGGTGTCTGGGCCAGTTTGCGCGCACCTCGACTAATCTCACGGGCCCTGAAGTTAACGACCATGTAAACCTCCAGTGGTCATCATATGAGCAACCACATGGCTCGAACTTGAGACAACAGAGGGAGCAAACCTCTTCATCCCAAGTTCTTATCACTGCGCCACCACCTAGATGGTTACTTTTACACAGCTCTAATCCTATAGCTCGTGGCCCCAAAAGTTTATGTGAATCATATTATATTTTTATTAATTATTCAAATTATTTTAGAATTTATTAATTTAAATAATTTATTTTAAATCAACTCTTATAAAATTTAATTCAAAACTTGATTTAGATAAAGCATTAGGTTGACAGGTTTTAAAATCAATTTGCGTAATTAAATTTATTTTATACTCAATTTCTTTTTAATTTTTTTTAAATAATCCAACCAACAGTGAAGAAAAAAAAAAGAGAGAGATAAATCACCACTCTAGAAGTACGCACTGTGTGAAATGGGATAACAACGGCTATTAACCGAGATTAATAATGGTTTAGACAGGAGGATATCAAGGATAGGTTTTATGATGAAATTATTATTATTTTTTTAAATAAACTTCAATTTTTGCCCTCGTAGATTCTTTAATGCTCTACTTCTAGTTTAAATCTTTCAATGATACCCTTCTAATTTTCTAAGAGCTCCTATATTATTCTAACCATTTAATCATTAAATAGCCTACTTTATAAATTTGGTTGGAGCTTTATACAGATCTTGAAATATTTCTGTGATCAGGGTATTGTAGCATTCATGTGGATTTGAGAGAAAAGTAAGAAAAAATATAATAAAAACATGAAACAAATAGATTTTTTATTAGTTAATTAGTAGAAATTAAAGGGAAGTTTGGAACTTTTTGAAAACTATAAGGATAACATTGAAATTAATTTAAACTACAATGATAGAAATGGAATATTGATAAATCTACAAGGCTAACAATATTAGTTAATTAGTATTTAATTACCTATTTTATCATAGCTTTCTCTAATACATTATCATCTTGAAAAAAATAGAGTATATTTTAAATGGAATTTTAATGTTATCCTATATATTAGTTATTTCTTGTATCTATTTTTAAAAATAATATATATAACCAGAAGTGAGAAATTATAGTTAAAAGTATTTTTATTAATTTTAGTGTGTCATAAGTTTTATTTTTTATTTTTATATAAAAAAATAATTAATAACAGGAGCACCATATATGAAATTTTCCCACTTTCTCCCCAATGTTTAACAATATTCACCATAGATTTTTGCTGTAACTCTCTGCTCCCTCTATCTCTATTCGCCAGACTGTGTGACAGTACCCTTCACTTCAAAACCATGGCTTCCATGAACTGCTCAGCAGGCGATCTAGCCCAGTTACTGGGCCCCAACGTCACTAACTCCACTGGTGCTGCTGCTTTCATCTGCTCCCAATTCCAAATCGCGGCAGGCAATTTCAACGCCACCCAATTTGCCGTGGACAACACATATCTCCTCTTCTCTGCCTACCTTGTGTTCTCCATGCAACTTGGCTTTGCCATGCTTTGTGCAGGCTCCGTACGTGCCAAAAACACCATGAACATCATGCTCACCAACGTTCTTGACGCTGCAGCCGGTGGCCTCTTTTATTACCTCTTTGGCTTTGCTTTTGCCTTTGGGACCCCCTCCAATGGCTTCATTGGTAAACACAACTTTGGTCTTAAGGCTTTCCCATCTTCTTCTTTTGATTACAGTTACTTTCTTTATCAGTGGGCTTTTGCTATAGCGGCTGCTGGGATAACCAGCGGTTCAATAGCTGAAAGAACCCAGTTTGTTGCTTATATGATTTACTCTTCTTTCTTGACTGGGTTCGTTTACCCTGTTGTGTCTCACTGGTTCTGGTCTGTTGATGGATGGGCTAGTGCAACAAGGGAACATGGAGATTTGTTGTTTGGGAGTGGAGTTATTGATTTTGCAGGGTCTGGTGTGGTGCATATGGTGGGTGGGATTGCAGGTCTCTGGGGTGCTCTAATTGAAGGTCCAAGAATCGGGCGTTATCACCATTCAGGCAGGTCTATTGCTTTACGTGGTCACAGTGCTTCCCTTGTGGTTCTTGGCACTTTCTTGCTTTGGTTTGGTTGGTATGGGTTCAATCCTGGGTCATTTAATAAAATCTTGAGTGCTTACACTGATGCTCCTGTCTATTATGGTCAATGGAGTGCAATTGGTAGGACTGCCGTTACAACAACTCTGGCTGGTTGCACAGCTGCTTTGACCACTCTTTTTTGTAAGAGAATTCTGTCTGGTCATTGGAATGTTACTGATGTTTGTAATGGTTTGCTTGGTGGGTTTGCTGCTATCACTGCTGGGTGCTCTGTGGTTGAACCATGGGCTGCTATAGTATGCGGCTTTGTTGCTTCTTTGGTGTTGATTGGCTGCAACAAATTGGCTGAGATCTTCAAGTTTGATGATCCATTAGAGGCTGCGCAGTTACACGGTGGATGTGGCACTTGGGGTGTCATTTTCACTGCCTTGTTTGCCACCGAGAAGTATGTGGGGGAGGTTTACCCGAAAAAACCGGGTCGCCCATATGGGTTGTTCATGGGTGGTGGTGGGAATCTCCTGGCTGCTCATTTGATACAAGTTTTGGTGATTATCGGATGGGTTAGTGCTACTATGGGTCCACTGTTTTTTGTTCTTCATAAGCTTAAGCTCTTGAGGATCTCAGCTGAAGATGAGATGGCGGGTATGGATCTGACCCGGCATGGTGGGTTTGCTTATATTTACCATGACGATGACGACGAGTCCCAGAGGCCCGGTACCTTCCGGCTGGGGCAAATTGAGCCTACTAATTCTACAACCCCTAGTGCAAATGCGTAAGAGGGACTATTTTGTATTTTTGGTGCTTCAATATGCTTGTGAGAAGTTGTTTGTTTACATATGGAAGATAAATCAATGTAGGGTTTGATCATTGATGGGTGGTGCCTGTTGGGATAACGAAGACGTGGATGACAAGTTTTTCTTGTTCAGTCATGTTCGTGTAGTAAATGTGAAAATGTCTTCTCTCTATATTATAAATATGGTGATTGGTTGGTTGTTTACTTCAAGATCCGGAAGATTAGTCGAGGTACGCGCAAGCTGGTTCGAACACCCATATTAAACTAAAAAAAAAAAAATATGGTGATTAGTTGTGATAATTTCTGATTTTATTCCACGTGATTGAAAGCTAAGCTTTAGTGAAATGAATTAGTTAAACTAAAGATAATATTATTAATTTTTTTTATTTTTGTCAATTTAATTTATTTTTTAGTGAAATGAATGATATGTTATAAAAATCTCTTTTTTAAAAAAAAAGCTCTAGAAGTAAATATACTTGTGGTGTGGTAGAGAAAAATGGAACATTATCAGGAAGGAGTGGTGGTGTTTTTTCTCGTCATTTGTTTTGATAATGTACATGTGGTCATTGGTTTCCCGAAGGTATGGGGATTGTTTGGTTTTTTCTTCCGACAGCAAACAGAAAACAATCAATCAAAGTATTTTTGGGATTTTTCTTTCTTTTGACACCTGCCCTGTGCCTGGATTCATTCATTCATTCATGAGTTTCCGGCTTCTTGTTAGCTATTCTCATGGTCCCCGTTAATCACAGCCACCGCCCTTCTTCTTCTCTCTCACGGCGCATCCGGCCAGCAACCGCCCCTCTCACTTTGGCCAGTCCCAAAATCTTACATTCTAAATGGAATTGAAAATGTTATGTGTTGACATTGGTTGTTACTAACAAGATTTACATGAATTAGATTAGGGAGGTTATTAACTAGTATTTCTTGCTACAGTTATTAAATAGAAAGGACGTAATTGCTCGTTTTCAATTTCACATGTCACAAAAGGTGTGTGTGTCTCTTCCCTTGAGTTCTTGGGCTGAGCTGCAGCACAAAATTATTAACGAATAGATTGAAAGAGTGTCCGGAAAAATGATAATGTTTATTTTTTAAAATATATTTTATTTGAAAATATATTAAAATAATAGTATTTTTATAAATTATTTTTAATATTAGCGTATTAAAATATCTGAAAACATCAAAAAAATATTAATTTAAAGTAAAAAAAATTAAAATTTTATTTTTTTAAATACTTTTAAAACACAAAAACAAATATACCCTAAATAAATATATTAATTTACTTTACTAATATGTTTTAGATGTATAGTATAATGTTAATACTATATCCCACACAGATTTCTTTATTTATTTTTAAATACATTAAATTAACATAAAATAATGTATTCTTCAAATTGTTCAATTAATGCACACACTTGTATCAATTAAAAAATATCAACCCTTTTATTTTACAGTAATTATTAATAATTACATCATAAGCCAAACTTAAATATAAAAATTTAACCACCAAAATTAAAAATAATATTTTTAATTAGACTCAAAAATAATTTTTCTCCTTTACATCGATTTTCTCTTATCCTATGTTTATCTCTCTCGTATAAAATAATAATAAACATCAATTTTCTCTTATTATATATTTATCTCTCTCGTATAAAATAATAATAATAATAATAATAATAATAATAATAATAATAATAATAATAATAATTTACTCCTTGAATATTATAAGATTTTTCATTTATTTTCTGCTATGAAATCGTGAGGAAGAAAGTTAATTTTCAGGAATTAATAAATATGGTGTGTAATTTCCCTGTACTCTCTCTTTTCCACATAAATGAAGTTGATCAATGGGACCATCTCCCTCATTTTCCAATCAAGTATGGACGGAGCCCAGTGAAGCTCACATGCAATGGGCTTCGTGTTATTGGTCCTGCCCCCAACTTGAAGCTCTCGGCCCAATAACACTAAAAGAAAACGAAAACCAGTTTCCAAACGGATAAGACAACAAATCGGACGAAGCCAACGGAAATCGAGGGGCGCGCTGCCAATGCCATGAGCATGGAGGTTGTCCTTGCTCTCTCTCCATTTCCCCGTTTCTGTCTTCCTAACACCAACCTAAAAACCACTCTCAGCTCCTCAAACTCTCAGGTACCCTTTTCACTGCACTACAATCTACCCATCCAGAAAGACTTTTTTTTTTTAATCGAAAAAAGAAAAATCAAAGGGATTAAATTGCAATGATTTTCGCAGGTTCTGTTATGGAGATCCCCGTTAATGAACGTACAGTTAAATCACTACTACAGCAGAAAGCGTAGGGGCTGCATTAATGGTGGCGGAGCTTCTAGGCGCAGCCTTTGGCCTCAGTTTTCGAACAGCTATGATCGATGCAATCTCAAGTTGGGGAAGTTTATTAGCAGGCTCCGAGAGTTTATGAATTCTTCAGAAAAAATGAGAAAACATGTTTCTTCTACTCTTTTCACCCGGTTGGTTGTTTCAGTGTTGATGGTTTCTTTTGCGGTCAGCAATTCACCCTCTTGTGAGTTCTCAATATCTATGCCAAAAACACGTGGAGGTAGTGCTAAATCATGTTTGGAGGCTGGTTGTTTAATTTCTGTTGTTGTTTAGGGGCTCTGAGCGAAGAAAATCTTCTCTTCTTAGAGGCTTGGAGGACGATTGACCGTGCTTATGTTGACAAAACGTTCAATGGACAAAGTTGGTTTCGGTACAGAGAAAATGCTTTGCGCAATGAACCGATGAACACGCGCGAAGAGACATGTATGATCCTATTCTCTTAAAAGCATCCATTTTTTTCTATTTCGTGGTTTGCTGCATCTCACCTGGCTAGATTTAGGTTGAATTATCTGTGACTACGTGCATGTTGAAAGATAAAATTTCAGCTATTCCGTGCTTCAGAACCATTGGCAGAAAAATTAGTTGATAAATATAGTTTCTGACTGCAGGTTTGAGAAAGAAAAAATGAAAAAAGGTAAACATTGTTTATGTGAAAAATGTTGAACTAGTTTAAGTTAATTTCTCTTAAACATCTGGGGATGTTTTAAACTTCGAAATTTATTTTTAGATACTTGTTATTTTGTTCGTATTCACTATTTATTGTTACTTATCTTTGAGTTTTGCGTTGGAATTTTATAACTCTTGAAATATTTTTCTGAATTATTATTTTTTATATTATATATATATTGCACCCCAAAACGGAACACCAAGTCGCTCCGAAACTGAAAAATATCGTACCAGTAAAAAAAAAAAAAAAAGGAACGAAAGCTGGAATGGTCTTAACAACCATGCTTCCACCAGAAGGGAGTAATCAATTAATTATTTTCTTGTGTAATAGTTAACCTTAGGATAGTCTTTGAATGTGCTGCCTCTCTAAGCACTAGTGCATATTTGCTATCAGACACGGCTATCAGGAAGATGCTTGCCACACTTGATGATCCTTTCACTCGATTTCTCGAACCTGAGAAGTTCAAGAGTTTGCGGGTATGAGGCATTTTTATCATATTGATGTTATCTATTGCATTTTGGCCAAATAACTGGAAGGAAATCTATAGATGTTGGTATATGCTGTCTACTTAAGAAGGAGTTTTATGAATCTGATGATCTTGTCTGAAACCTGTCCATGTTTTCTCTGAAGGCAGTCTGGAACAAAAAGTGCTGTTACTGGTGTAGGGCTGTCAATAGGCTATCCTACAGGGTCTGATGGATCACCTGCTGGACTTGTTGTCATTTCAGCTGCTCCAGGAGGTCCTGCAAATAAGGCTGGCATTGTATCTGGGGACATTATCTTGGCAATAAATGATACAGGCACAGAAAGCATGGGCATATATGAAGCAGCAGACCGGTTGCAGTAAGCTTTTTTTTTATAAGGCACCTTTTCTTGAAAGTCGATCTATTTAGTAGGTCACGCAATTTGTCTACCATGTCACACACTGCCAGAATTCTGTTGAGATCGATATTTTATGATCCTCAAGGAACTTGTGAAATAGAGGTTTTCAAAGGATATGTTGCATCTGTGCTGGTGGTTCATCCAATAATCTGAAGGCATCTTAGAATCAGTGAGAGTATAAAGAGCCATTCTTTGTATAACGTTATACTTTGGAAGATTAGGACCTCTTCTTGTGCTTTTTATTCTTTCATAGAGTTTTCTCATATGGCTAAATTGACATCCAAGTCATATGGTCTTTTTTGAGCAGCTTCTCTGACCCACTCAAAATCATGATAATAAGGCATGCCACATAGGCATGTACTGCATGTTTTTAGATGATGAACTGATGAGAAAAAAGTGGGTGCATTCAAATGAATGGGAAAAAATGAACAAATCATAGACCACCACTACTTTGTAGTGGGATTTGATTTCTAAACATCTCACTGTGTATGGCTATAGAGCATATTATGGAGGAAAAATATTAATGAAGCTGACTGTACTTGATTTGGAAGCAACTCTTGATTGAGTTAGATGTGTTTATTGTGCTAATGATCTTGCCAGCATTTTTTTGTTATTAATGTGGTTATGGTTGTTATTTTTTGCAGTAATTGGAAGGTAAACATTGTTTCTGTGATTCCCAAGCATTAACTACAGAATGCCTTTAATTGTTCATCAAATTTGCAATATGCCTAACCTTATATAGTGAATTGTAGGGGACCTGAAGGAAGTTCAGTAGAATTAACCATTCGCAGTGGGCAAGAAATAAAGCATCTTGCTTTAACGTAAGAGTACTGCATTGTTTATCTCTCTTTTGATGTGCTATTAAAGTTCTTGCTTAAACTTCTTGTCCAAGGGAAATTTGATTCCACTTTTATCCGAGTTTAGATTGATTCTGCTATTTCAAAGTGGCTGTTCTGAAGATCTGTGCTTCACTATGCTTTTACTGTGGGAAATTTAACTACTTTTATAGAACTTTAATAGCACCCTCATACTCTGCCATATTTGGCAAAAAACATACAACAAAAGAAAGAAACAGCCACCATTACCCTATTTCATCGCATGGCATACATATGTTTCTTACATCCTGTCAAACATATCATCAATGTTTTTGACATTTGAAACTAACTGCTGCTTTCCAGGCGAGAGAAAGTGTCTCTAAATCCAGTGAAGTCAAGACTCTGTGTAATTCCTGGTTCAGGGAAGGATTCCCCCAGGATTGGGTATATTAAACTGACAACATTTAACCAAAATGCTTCAGGTAGTTTGAGGTAGCTATTTTATTTCTGAGGAATTATTCATTTTTTCCTTTAAATAAAGAGAGAATTTGTCAGTCATAAATCAATGCACTAGAAAGTCTGCATTCTTAACCAAGCTCAACATATTTGGATTATAAACTGTCTGTAAATGGTCTGCTATTCCCCCATCTGTAATGATTTTTGGAGCTCAACATGATTTTTATAATGCTGCTTTTGCATTTAGTACGTATTCAGTATATAACATTCATGGTTGCCAAGTGTTCTTCTCTATTGCACCTTAAAAATTAGTAGTCTGTTAGAGTGAAATGTTTTTGGGAATTCCATCCTTTCAGGATAGCATGTTGAGAATTCAGATATTTTGCAGGTGCTATCAGGGAAGCTATCAATACTTTGAGGAGTAATAATGTTAATGCCTTTGTGTTGGACCTTCGAGATAATAGGTGATTAGTTTTGAATGTCATATATTTTAAACTTGGTCCTACGGCTGCATTCTGAAAGCTTGAATTTGCTGCAGTGGTGGCTTGTTTCCAGAAGGGATTGAGATCGCCAAGATTTGGTAAGTTAAATTGCGATGAATGTATACATTTGAATTTGAATACATGGGTGCTGTAGCTTAAGCATTGGTAGCAGTACCTTTTAAAGGCAGGATTGGTAGGGGTTTTGGCTGCATAGTCATATGAGCATGATTTATGTTTTCTTTTATTTCAAAATGTATATTTATTGTCTATTCCTCTATACCTACTGTGAACTATGTTTATTGGTTTCCAAAAATTACAGTGACATGTCTTAATAGTCAAATCTATAAATATAGTGTCTTGGTTTTTATCCAAAAGAAAAGGATTAGGTGGATATATGGAGATGTGTGTGTGTATTATATATTTTCATGCGTTTGTTTGTGGTGTGTCTTCATGTATTTATATTTAGGATTATGTCCATGATTTGTATGTCATATATCCTTCTTCACTTGATTGTTGATTGGCTTCTTTTTATCACTTGCATCACTTAAAATGATTGAGCTCTTGACTACCCAACACTGGGATACTGCTTGAAGGTGCTTCATTGTCTTTTGCAGTTAATGCAGACATAATTTGTATCTGGTATTCATTATGCTTTCTAATAAACAGTTTTTGTATCAAAATGAATTGTTACTGGTTGAGAATTTGTTTTTAATTTAGAATCAAGGTTGTTGACAGCTTAAAAAATTGCTTTTCAATTTTTTTTTCTCTCTATCTAATTCAGCATCATTTCATTTTCTAGACTCACTGTCCAAGATACCACATTTACTCACTCAGCGGATGTTAACTTCTTTTTTTCCTAATGCATTTCATGTGGGAACTGTGCTATTAAGAATACTGTTAGCCTAAATGTAAATATAAGTAAAATAGGTGGCAAGTGCTATTCAGAAGTTGCAGTGCCCTGTTTCACTTGAAGGAAGAACCTGTGCTTATTACAAACAATGAAAAAAAAAATGTAGATATACGTCTATGGCTTACAATCAACTGTGTATTTTTGGCTCTACCACATTGCTTGAAAAGAGAAAACTCTTAGGCATTGTTGCCACTTATTTTCCTTCAAACGTTTAGTGCAGCCTCCAGTGTTTACTGGGAGTGCTTGTGGTCATATTTGTTTGGAGTGTATCTTGATGTTAATACACATAGTTGATTTTAGTATATTATATATTGTCTCATATCATAATTGTATTGAATTTTGACCTACGTGTGGCTGTAATTTTTGTGCATGTGGGTGGGAGGTTGAATAGTTTGCTTTCTTTTTCTCCTCTTTTCTTCTCTCCCTGTAATTTTTTTTTGGGGGGGAGCGGGGATTTACTAAAGAGATTATTGGAACCATGAATTAACATAACAAATGTGATCACTTAATACCCTATACTTTCATCTATTTAGTCAAGACTCACTGTATACTAGTCTATTAATCTGCTGGTTTTGTTCAGGTTAGACAAAGGTGTCATTGTGTATATTTGCGATAGTCGTGGGGTTAGAGATATATATGACACGGATGGAAGTAGTGCAATTGCAACTTCAGAACCCCTTGCTGTACTGGTAAGCTTTCTTATACCGAATCCTGGGATCATCCATAACATTTGTTGATGCATCAGAGTATGTGACTTGAGCAGGTAAGTTTGTAAGAACTCTCAGTTGTCTTGAAGGCTCTTTTCAGTAAACTTGATGTCTTCTCTCTGTATGAGCTGTCACAAACTCTCTCTCTCTCTTTCAATTTCTAGTATAATTTGGTTGCAATGTAAAGCAGCTGCTTTAAATGTGATCATGCATCTGCAATTTGCCCCATTCATACTATTTGTTCTGCCACTTGTATTGAGTTTTCACAGCATCTTTGTCTCTGGTTTGAGCAAGAGCTTTACTAGAAAGGATTTTATATGTGCTTGATTTTCACATTTTCAACATCAAATCTTTAATCAGAGACCACTTACTTTGCTCTGAGTTTCTATCAGGTGAACAAGGGAACTGCGAGTGCAAGTGAAATATTAGCCGGTGCATTGAAAGACAATAAGCGTGCTGTTTTATTTGGAGAACCCACATTTGGAAAAGGGTAATTGCTTCTGCTTCTACAACATTTATGAACTATGTCATCTGTGACTAACCAGCATGTTAATTCTGTTCCACAGCAAGATTCAATCAGTTTTTCAGCTATCTGATGGTTCTGGCTTGGCGGTTACTGTTGCTCGTTATGAGACCCCTGATCACACTGATATTGACAAGGTCAGTGGCTTATTCTTTGTGCAGCACTGCTCTCTCTCTCTCTCTCCCTGTCTCCCTCCCTCCCTCCCTCCCTCTCACTCGCTCTCTCGGTAATTCTTCTTTCTTTTACTTAGGTTGGTGTGATTCCAGACCATCCACTTCCTAGAACTTTTCCGAAGGATGAGGAAGGTTTCTGCGGCTGCCTCCAAGACCCTGCATCTACTTTCTACGTGAATAGGGGCCAGCTGTTTGCGAGATAGCAGATTCTCGTGTTTTGACATTTTTTTGGGGGGTTAAAGACATCATAATTCCTTTTCAAGTGGAGTAGATTCATTCTTTTGTTGGTTCATTAATCTTTATTGGAGCCAGTTTAACTCGAGCAAACATTTGCTTCAGTATTTTATGAAAAGGGTTGTCAACCAGCTTCGGTCTGGTTGACCATGAAAATGACATGAGGAAGTTTGACCACCGAGAAGTTCATCTCCCTCGATTACCAAAATTTCATACGAGGAATATGTCGGTGGATATCATCCATTGGAAAACTCATTAAAAATGAAATCCCAGGTCGATACTATGTTCAGAAACAAATTGAACGAGGAACAACTATAATATACCATGAAGGGATCTTCATCACCTTGATGGTATTTCTGTAATTATTTATGATAGCTGAAGTGTTTGTCCTTGTTAATTGAACTATCATGATCATCAACTACCCAAGCCCGATACCCCCTTTACAGCTTCCTCCTCCTCCTGTTCTTCATCACCTATTTCAGCATCATCTCGCGTGCCGCCAATTGTTTTCCTCCTCTTTCAGGCCTTGCGTTCCGACTGTCCAATGGACAGTGGTAATACCATGACAGAGGCTTTTGGACCAGTGGCAAGCAATGGAGATATGACGATAGGTGGAAATGTCCAACCACAGGATTTGGCTAGCTGCGGTGACCAAATTGCAAAACTCTTGCGACCTCTTAGACTTACATTAATGTCAAAACTATAGTAGAAATTCCAATAAAGATATTCCCCGCAAAGGTGAAAAATAAAATATCAGTATTTTGTTAGACCTAAAGTAGCAGCAAAGAAAGCTGCGTGCCACGAAATGAAACAATCAAACTCAATGGACCGTTCTTGCAATGAGAAGTGGGATTGTTGAGAGGCAACGTGAAAAATCATCGAATTGTTAACAGTGCCACACTAAAAAGGGTAAGCTGTAAATATGAGTAAATAAAATTGTTAACAATGCTAACCTTAGTGCGTGTACAGAGACGAACAAACATTTTGGTAGCTACAAATTAAGAGGAAAAAATTACCTGAAGAACCCACAAACTGTCGAGAGCTTCCTCTATGATGCCAGGAGGCTCTTCTTCTTGGTCCGACCATCACCTCCGCTAAGTAAAAAGGAGAGTAGAAAAAATACCAGTGAGCAGCTTGAGCAGAGTCCATTCAAGCTTTGATTGGTAGTTGATTCATTATTTCATCGAGCTGAAATTTTAATAACAAGTTTGATATATATAGTTATAGTTTTCATTTTGTACGGTTAGATTGAAGATTAGAGATATTTAAATTAATTTTTATTCACAGAAACATGATTGTCGGTTTTGTTTTGTGAGGATTTTTCAACCCTTTCTCTTTAATCTTTAATATATTCCAAAAATAAATTATTCTTATGATTTAAGTTGTAATACTTAGTTTTAAATAAGAAAAACATTTGTGTATAAGTTATTAGCTGTGCTGCGATCCAATGGTTTTCTATATAAAACATTAATATGGATTGATTGCGATTTCTTGTTTAATTTTATTTGATTACTTCATTTTATTTTTTTTATTTATTTGCTTAAAGATACATTGGAATAATATATTTTTTATTTTAAAAAATTATTTTTAATATCAGCATATCAAAACGATCTAAAAACACCAAAAAATATTATATTAATTTAAAATCAAAAGATATTTTTAAAATATAAAAATAAATATCCTTCTCTTGCATATCACGGCCATTCCTCGTCGTTACAACCCGATATTATACATCGCTAGCGTTTATCTACATTCAATTTTTATAAAACTGACCACCGCTGCTACAATTGGTTTTAATCTTTGCTAATTATTTTTAAGAACTTAAATTTACTTTATTCCACACCCTTGACCATTAGCAAGATACTAAAAATATGGATATTTTTTAATTTTATTTTTTAATATTTATTTTGTTAAGAATTTAATTTTATAATTTTTTTTAATTTTTTTTCTATCAAGTTATATCAGTCTCGTAATCTAAATTACGGGTTAACTAAGTTTACATGATTTTTTTTTAAATTATCCTTTAATATTTTATTAATTAAAAATTAGGTTTTATGATTTGTTTTGATTTATTTTTTATCGGGTTATCCCGATCTCATAATCCGAGTCACGGGTTTAACAAGTTAACCCGGGTTGACTTGGGTCACCTTTTTTAAATTGATTTTATTTTAGTTTCATCATTCAATATTGAATTAATCGAGAATTGTGTTTCATAATTTATTTTGATATGCTTTCTAGGAGTTATCTAAGTGTCATGATCCTAGTCGCGAGTTTAGTAGATTAAAACAAGTTGATTCATGTCGTTTTCTTAGTTTGCTTTCTATGAGGTTATCCATGATAAGTCACTAGTTTGGCGAGTTAACCCAGATTGACTTTGATTGTTTTTTGTGTCCTTTTTAATTAATTTTTTTTTAATTTTATCATTCGACATTAAGTTAATTAGAAATTAAGTTTCATAATCTATTTTGATTTGCTTTCTATGGGTTTATTCTGGTATCATGATCCAGATCGCGGGTTTGACAAGTTAATCTAAATTGACTCGTGTAATTTTATTTTTTTTAATTTTTTTTCAATTTCATCCTTCAACATTGGGTTAATTGAGAATTAAACTTTATAATTTGTTTAATTTTTTTTATGTGGAGTTATCATAGTCTCATAATTAGGATTGTATATTTGACAGGTTAATTTAAATTAATTCAATATATCATCTCAATATTTTAAAAAAAAATGTTATCTTGATATTTTTTAGTCAAATTATATTTTTTTCAATCGTTTAGGTTGTTTTTGGATCTAATAAGTGAATCGAATTATATCAAATGAATTTTTATATAATTTAATTTAATTTTGCTAGAAAAAATATTAGCAACGAATAAATATATTTTTTTTGTTAAAAAATACATGATCCAATTCAGTAATAGCGATGATATTTATCTTTATTTCTTAATTATTTTCCATTTGCACTTTATAATATCTTAAAAAGCTGCACAAAATCTCTTCTACATGAGCGAGATTCGTCATTTAACCATTAACAATTCTGTTTTTTTTATATATATATTTGAAAATATAATAACTGTTATTTTTCAAAGTTTTATTTATTCTAGAACACATTAAAATAATATTTTTTTATTTTTTAAAAAATTATTTTTAATATTAACACATCAAAATGATATGAAAATATCAAAAAAATATTAATTTAAAATAAAAAAATAAAAAAAATTTAAATTGTTTTCAAAATACTTTTAAAACACAATACCAAACACACTCTAAGTTAAATTAAACATTTTCAGGTTCGTAAAAAGTAAAATTGTTATACATATGTTTGAAAAATTATGAAAAATACATTTTTTTCTAAAATACTTTAATTATTTTTTTAAAACAAGATAGTCAAATTATATATAAAAAATCATGATTATTTTTTAAATGAAAAATATTAATTTCTCATTCACAATTTAATTTGGTCCATTTTGGTTTGAGTTTTCCTTTAATATCCTTATCTAATATTTTTGCTTATAATTTATCCTTTTTAAAAAAAAAATAGTAAAAGGGCATTTGTGGGTATAAAAAGAGGCATTCTGGAGCAAATGTTTTTTTTTTTTTAATGTGGAGGAGGTTTTTAACAAAGTCCAAACCTTCGGGTACTGAATATAATTTCATGGTATTTCAGGGAGGTTTCTGTAATTTTCACTAATATATATAATGAAAGAAGATAGGTTCGTCTGTTTAATTTGTTTAGCTTTAGCCCCAAATCGATACGGGAACCCCTTCCCTGCTGCCATAGAGAGAGAAAGAGAGATGAGGCCGATGCAGGTAGACTTCTTCGCGGACATGGAGGATCAAGGATCAACAGTGGCTATGGACGTAGATGACGTGGACGCACTGGAGATGTTCGGGGAGGGAGTCATCAACATGGAAAACAAACTTGCCGACGCCGATTTCTTCAACTATTTCGAAGACGATTTCGATGACACAGACATCAACTGATCTGACCTGACCCTATCCTCCATGTATCTACCTGCCTTGGCTTTTTCTAGCTTTCTAATTTTGGAGACTAGTGTTGTTTACTATGTCTCCGGATTCTCTTGTTCTGCTTTAACTATTAATTAAATATAATGGATGGAATTGTGTTTAATTAATATTATCTCTTATTATTAATATAATGAATGGAATTGGGTTTGATTGCTGTGGAAGGTTCAGTGAAAAATTGAGTTTTTTTAGGGTTTAGCTTCTGTTGGGGTTTCTGCTGATGCAGTACAATGATTGGAGCAGCATGTGAAGAAATTTATTTGGCTTTGATTGTTTTATTTCCTAGATTTAAGTGGTACTTGTGTATGAAGCATCAAAGTATCTGTAGGGTTGGAGGAATTCTCATTGTTTTTGGTTCCATCATGGTGTTTTTTGACGGTTTCATAAGGCTCAGTCCTCTTTCTTCGCTTTCCTTGTTTTTGCTGAGGTTTGATGAGCCTGATGGCGTTATTTTGCAAACTGAAGTTTCGTTTAATTCCGTTTCTGGTTTTAGGTAGTTGCATTTGAATTCGTGCTGTTCTGGCTTTGTAGTTGACCAATAGGCCTGCAAATTCACACTGGTTTTTGGTTAAATATGATAAAGTCCATGTGTTTCTTCAGTTTTATCATTTATGATACTTTTATTGTGCTTAAATTTGTAATGCTCTTAAAGTTTTGTTTTGTTACAACTGTGTGGTGCTGTGTAGGGTATTTTTGTAAGACTGTTATGAAGACTTTGTTAATTCTTAACCTTTTTAAGCTTATACAGCATGTATGTTCATTTGGAAAAAGAATTAGATTGGGTGCTTGATATGGTTCAATCTCTGTTGTTGCCCATATGGAAGTTATGGAATATACCTAGGAACCAGGCTGAACATTTTAACATTACTTACATAATGGGCTTAAATCACTTTATGCTCCTCTATTTGGACCGGTGAATATGAAGGTTTGAGGAGTGCAGATGTTACAGTCACCTATCTTAAACTGGATGACTTTTGTGGAACTCTGATTATTCTGTCTCTTGATGGCATATTGTTGTTGAGTATTGCTTAGGATATTTTTTTCCTGGTGTGTTGTAATGGATATGTAGATGGAGGTAGTCCTTGTAAATTTCAATTGCTTTTTATGATAGTGATAAACTCAAGATCAATTAAAGATGTTTTTGTGTTGTACTATGTCAAGCTATGTGATTTGTGATCCTGTGTTTTAAATATATTTTTTTGGGGGATTTTTGTTTTTGGGATGTTTGAGCAGTTCATCAGAAATAAAACTTGGATGGTGATATCATCATGGTGCGGGCATTAATTGTTCATACTTCTCATCTGCGTTGCTTTGAATGCAGTGATAGTAGAACTAGCCTGAGCGTTCTGAATCTCAGCTTCGGTTTGGCCTCTTTCTAGTCTGAAACTCTCCTAGGTGTTTTGTACCGTAACTTAATGGTTATAGTTAAATGAATGGAAGCTTACTGGTGGCACTTAAGCAGATGAATGTAACAAGTCTTTTTGTGCTTGATGCTAAACTCATTCAATGTAGAAAGCACTAGCCATTTGGTCCAAGCTCCGTCGTGGACAAGATGTTTTTTTTCTCCTACAAAAAAATTATACATGCAGGTTTTTTATATGTATTTTTATATAAAAAAAGGTTTGAAGTGTAAATTAAAAAGGTATGTATGTAATTAAATAAATCAAGAATTATGTTTGACTATGAAAGTTTAAAAAAGGTATGCACGGTAGAATATTTCTCGGTTGTGTATCCTGAATTTGTCTATTAAAATTAATTTTTTATTTAATCAAATGATATTAAAAATACATATATATTAAATTGATTAAATAAAATAAAAGTGAAAAAATATTATACAAAGCTGCTAATATTAGAAATTTTATCTGAAAATAAATATTTTTTATTTTTAAAAATAAAGTTCTTGTATATAAAAAAAATTATAAATGAATCAGAATAATTTTTAAAAAAATTAAATACACATAATACTATCAAAAAACAATCTTTATTGAAAAAAGATTAAATAAGAAAGAAAATCACAAATAAGAAATGTTAATTGAAATATAAATTTAAAAGTTATTTTAAAAAAGATATTAGTAAGAAAAAGCAATATTAGAAAAAAAAAAATAATAACTTGGTTGTTGTGATCTAACTTATTAAACTCATGACCTGGACCATGAATTCAACTGAATTCAATAACTTTTTTTCCCACTTAAATTTATATTCAACCTAAAAAATAAAGAAGATGATCAAAACAAGCTTAGACTCATGGGCCTATGGCCTAGTATAAAGTCTTGATAAATCATAAATAAAATAATTGAGAAACATGGTATGTAAACCTCCAGTCTAAAAATTGGCAAATTAGAGTAATTATTAAATATGGCAAGCATGGGTATGCAAAATGTTAACTAACAATAAATCGTTTAAATTTTCAAATCAGAAAAAAAATATCATTTAAAGAAAAAAATTTATAAATTTGAGGAGGATGATTTATGGAAAAATAGAAGGGAGTTCAAATAAATTAACTTTTGACCCTTTGCGTGAGAAATGTTGATTATCGATATGAATATTATGTACAATCGTGTCTTTTGGACTGAAAGTAGTAAAAAAAAATCAGAGGAAAAAAATATGATAATTATGAACAGAAATCTTCAACGAATTTACTTGAGAACCTCGATGATTTAAGTAAATCATGCAAGAGATGAAATTCAGATTTTTGGTGAAAAGTATTACCGACTATTCAATTTTACAGTATTAAGCATATCTCTTAATCCAAGCATTGGATCAGTTTGAAATGTTACGAGTAGTCCACCGACATATGTTTTTACCATGAGTTAAATTTTCAGGTCAATTGAAATTTAGAAAGGCCTCAGAGAAATATTAACATACCCGAATTGGATATAAAAGGCATATATATAATTATGAGAGGTAAAATGGTCATTAGAGCGGGAAAAAAAAACCTTTTTCAAAAGGTTGTTATAGCTGCAAACCCAGAAGCCATGAAAATGGCTTGTAAAGCCTTCATCTTCTTCTAAGACTTTGAGAGAATCAACTATGATTGAGAGCTTTAGGTGAAATTGAGTTGGTCATAAAGAAAAAACACATCAAGAGTAAACAACTTGACAATCATATCTCCACTTTACACCTTTGGATTGGGTTTCCCTTTGGATATGTTGTTATTCGCTATGTTTGAAACATTCTAACCGTAGGGATGTGCAATATCAGGCTCTGTGTGAGAGATATAGTCAATGAAACATTTGTAGAGAAAACACCTTTATGCACATACATCTGTCAAACCCAGCACTTAGGTTTGGCAGGTGTTGTCATGCCTAGTAGCTTGGCCTAGTGTGCTACCAAGCCAACAAGGTGGGTTTGACTTGTGTTTCCTAAAAGTGTCAAGCCTGGGGATTTTTGTCATTACAGCCCGGGTATGGCCAGATTTGCTACACCAACAGATTTTAACATAATACCTGAATCTAACATCGTCACTTCTATATATTTTTATATAAAATCTTAAAGCATTTATTTCTTAATAAATAAGCTTAATTAAACAAGCTTACATTCCGCCAACATCATTAAGTGTATTAAAGTCTTTCATGACTCGTATTGTCTCCATATTTTAGCTGGATAAAATGAGTTGAATACAAATCACAACACAACTCAAAGTATCACAAAGGTAAAATTACACTTCAGTCCCTCCTCTCAACCAAAAAACAAGACTCATGAGCTATAAATACATCATAAGACCTCCATAACAAAATGTTCATAATCTTCATTCTCTACTGCATATATATTTTCAGATCATCTTTCTATAGAATATTATTATATTTTCTCTCTCTAAAATATATTTATTTAAGTATCAAAGAGTCTCCATGTTCATCTAAGAATAACTTTTATAAGTATTAGTCACACGCCATATTGGTGTACCAAGCACCAAATATAAGCTATTAACCACCTTGACTAAAAAGAATGAATAAGATTATTAGAACCTGTTGATTAACCGATTATCCAACCCGGAAATCTTGTTCCTAGACTACATAGATTTTTAGAACATCATTATTTTTAAAAAATCTTGGAGTGTGGAAGGATTCAATCATGCACACTCTTCATTATACAATGTGACTAAACATGCCTTTAGAATGTGAAAACAAAAATGAAGAATTTTTCAGAAAATGCTTGCTTATCCATACAAATTGCAATTGCAGATTATAGTGGCACTACATAATTTATGAGGAGAAAATCACGAGAAGATGCCACATTTACAGGCTCTAGCTATTAATATTAGTCCTCTCTTAACGCCACCCCTGTTTTTCTTATCATTTTCATGGACTTTAAGCCCGGATCTAATAAATCTTGCAAACTCAATCCATTTAAAAAAAAAAAAGGAAAAACAAAAAACAAAAATAGGCTTGTTACTTCACCCTCTCTTTTATTTTTCAGTTCCACAACGTCCTGTTCTTTTCTGTTTTCGTCGTCTCGTTGTTCTTGGCAGCATCAGCATACTTTCTCTCCTTTTTCTTTCTTAGAAGAATTTTCAAGAACATCCTTCCTATGAAAACCTCTCTAAACTTACATTGTATCTCTTGTTAATAGTTGGGATCATAGCCTGTATTTCACCATCCATCACATTCTTTCTCTGTCCCTTTTTCTTCCTTTTCCTATTGCAGACTGAAGTTCTCACAGTTATATCTTGCGTATTCGTTCAACCTAGATTGATACTTCACTTCCATGGCGAAAAGAGAGATAAAAAAAAGAGAGGCGAAAGAGATAAGGTTGTGTCAGAGAAGAGAAAGAAAGAGAAGTCAGAACTCTCATGCACCAAACTACCAACTGTTGTGGTCTTTCCTTGTTGTGATTGTAAAAGGGGGCTGTATTGTGCAGGGAGAGGGAGTCAGAGGAGGAAATATGTGTGGGATTATTGGATTTTCTCTGCCTCTTTTCTTCTTTTGGTCCATGTGATGTTAATGGACACGCAGAATCAAATAAGATTTGAGAGAAATTAACAAAGGGAAGCAGAGGGAAGCTGTCTGCGTGTCTGTATGGGATCCCCCCTGCTTTTGCAGCAATTTTTGACTTATTTGTAGTCACAAAGTCCCCGATCCCACCCCACCACCGACGAAACAAATCAAAACCCAACTCTACTAACATTGGATGGAGAGTGTGGCGGCTCACAAGCTGGAGCTATACCTTGAGGCATGGTGGCTTTCCTAAATTTGGAGGAATTTCCATTCTAACATCAGCAGTTCTCGAATGTCTTTTAAGGATTACTACATGTAAAACAGACTCCCAGCAACAAATTACTTAAAAAATGGATCTTAATTCATTGGTCTTCATCGAAGATTTCAATGAAAATATGCTAAAAACCTTCATTGGAGCCCCGCACTCCAGTTTGATGGGGATTCGCATATTCATCTTTGTATATCTACCCAGTAAGCGTTTGTATTACACCTTAAAGTATCCATAGGACAATTAGGGCAAAGATTTTATACACATATATAGTTTTGCTGACTTTGTAAATTTGAAGTGTTTGTCGTGACAGCCGTTTAGAATTGCGTTCTAAACGTTTTTTTTTTAATGATTTGAGGTCCAATTTTAGAATTTTTAGGCCTTCTGGGAGCCTTATGCTTGTGCTTATGACCTTATTAACCCCTTCTCTTTAATGAAAGTCCCATGAAGCAGCTCCCTCTTCATCAATCAATCAAGGCAGCTGAAACAAGTGACGAAGGCCAAATTCTGGAATGCTCCTGGTCCGAACACGTACCTTAACAGCCAAGGTTTATGTCTGGACACTACTCACCCAAATCCTCCTTCCACGTGCCATTTGTCACCCACAAAATATCCTTTCGTCGGCGTCGAAGCAGCAGCCGTAGAAAACAAAATGACAAAAAAAAAAATTAAAGTGATAATTTTTTTTAATATTTTTTATTTAAAGATATATTAAAATAATATTTTTAAATTTTTTTAATAACAACACGTTAAATAATTTTAAAATATTAAAATAATAATTATTAATTTAAAATTAAAAAATTATTTAAAAAAAAAAACAAAAATAACCATGCTGCTGCTATATGATACAGAAACCGCCATATATATGGGGAGGGGCACGTGATTAGTCACGTTCTTTCCCGCCACCCCATTCCCTTCACCGCTCCTTGAAAAATAAAAAACGGGAAAAAAACACTTAAAAAAGTGAAAAACAGTGTTGCCATCCTGAACTTTCACGCTCATTCGCATCCTACCGTCCATCTCACGTGCACAAGAGAAATCGTAGCCGTTGCCTTCCATCGCGCCTCTCTTACCGCCACGTGCTAATATGGACACGTGTCTTTTCGTTTACGGTACAGCGACAGGGATTTAAAAAATAAATCTTATCCTCCCAGTCTATATAAATGAATTCGCCATCCCTCTCTTCCTTCATTTCCTGCACCGTTCAAATTTCAACAGCTCTCGTGTCGTGACATAGAAGAAAGAAAAAGGAAAAGAAAACGAAAGAGGAAGGAAATAGCTCTCCGTGTGATTTGTACAGAAACGGCAATGAACATAACACATCAGATCGGAGCTTTAGCCGGAACACCAATCCAAGCAGAATCAATAACCAACACTGAAACCACCGCAACAGCCAGCGCAGCGGCGGTGTGGAAAACTCCAATACCAAACATCCGATGCAAAATCACAAAACCAGACACCGCCGAGCAAAAATCACAACCAACAAGCCCTTGTAGGTCTCCAATACTAAGCGCCGGCAACGGCATCCGTCCGGATCTATCAGTGGCATGCCGAGCATTCGCAACAGAAACAATGGACTTGGTGAGTTTTGACGAGACAACAGAACAAGAGAAGACGTATAAAGAGGTGAACACGGTGAAGGAGAAAGGAGTGCCAGTTTACGTGATGATGCCGTTGGATAGTGTGACGATGAGTAACACGTTGAATAGAAGGAAAGCGATGAATGCAAGTTTACAGGCGTTGAAGAGCGCAGGCGTGGAAGGGGTGATGATGGATGTCTGGTGGGGATTAGTGGAGAGAGATACGCCTGGTGTGTATAATTGGGGAGGGTATACCGAACTCTTAGAAATGGCTAAACGACATGGTCTTAAGGTTCAGGCTGTGATGTCGTTTCATCAGTGTGGCGGCAACGTTGGTGATTCTTGCACGTATGTTATTTTAATTTTTTTTCGTTCTTATTTTCCCTTTTCTGTTACTTGGTATGGGTTAGGTGAAACAGTCAAAGTTGAAAGTAATTTGTAATGGAAATGTGAATTGTATTAAAATCTTGAATGCAGGGTTCCATTGCCAAAGTGGGTTGTGGAGGAGGTTCATAAAGATCAAGACCTTGCATACACTGATCAGTGGGGGAGGAGGAATTATGAGTATGTATCACTTGGGTGCGATAGCATTCCAGTTCTCAAGGGGAGGACACCTGTGCAATGTTACTCTGATTTTATGCGGGCCTTTAGGGACAACTTCAAACACCTTCTTGGTGACACCATTGTGGTAATTACTTGCTTATCCATTGCTATTTGTTTTTTTTTTTTCTTTGAATTAGATAGAATTCATATATGTGTTAAAAATATTTTGGTTGAATATGTTTAGATTATTCTGTCTCTTTACAACTTTCAACTTTTGAGTGTAATCTGTCTAGATGCTTTGTAATTGGGCTGCATCTTTGCATAATTATGGATGCAGTTTGTATTGTCATTACCCTGTATATTACGACCCTTTTTATACTCCAATAACTGGTTCTAGCGGTTTGATGTCTTTGCTTGAATAATTTGTCATCGTTGGTGATGAATTGGTACATTTTTTTAACAAATCAGAGCATGTTGTCATACGTATTGAAAGAGGTTTGTTGAATAAACCATTGAGAATTTATTCTTTTCAGGAAATCCAAGTGGGAATGGGTCCAGCAGGTGAGCTCCGCTATCCTTCGTACCCGGAGCAGAATGGAACTTGGAGATTTCCTGGAATCGGAGCCTTCCAATGTTACGATAAGGTATTCACTTTCTTTTTTACTTTTAAGCGATTAAACCAACGACTTGTAATCTTCTGGTTCTTACTTGGTATCTGTAACATGATGCAGTATATGTTGAGTAGCTTGAAAGCAGCGGCGGAAGCTGCTGGTAAGCCAGAATGGGGTAGCACAGGCCCAACTGATGCTGGTGAGTACAACAACTGGCCGGAAGACACCCGGTTTTTCAGAAAAGAAGGTGGTGGCTGGACTTGTCCCTATGGTGAATTCTTCCTCTCTTGGTACTCGCAGATGCTCTTAGACCACGCTGAGAGAATATTGTCGTCAGCGAAGGCTATCTATGAGAATACTGGTGTAAAGATCTCAGTGAAGATTGCAGGAATTCATTGGCACTATGGAACCCGGTCTCATGCCCCAGAGCTCACAGCAGGATATTATAACACGAGAAACAGAGATGGTTACCTTCCTATTGCTCAAATGTTAGCTCGGTATGGTGCTATATTCAATTTCACTTGCATAGAAATGCGTGACCATGAACAGCCACAGGATGCCCTTTGTGCCCCTGAGAAGCTTGTGAGGCAAGTGGCTTTAGCAACGCGAGAAGCAGAGGTTCCTCTTGCCGGGGAAAATGCACTGCCACGATATGATGAGAACGCACATGAGCAAATTTTGCAGGCGTCATCATTGAATATTGATGGAAACTCAAAAGACAGCGAGATGTGTGCTTTTACGTACTTGAGAATGAACCCTCACTTATTTCAACCAGATAACTGGAGACGCTTCGTGGGATTTGTGAAGAAGATGAATGAAGTGAAGAGTCCTGACCGGTGTTTGGAGCAGGTTGAGAGGGAAGCGGAGCATTTTGTGCATGTAAGTCGACCTTTAGTAAAGGAGGCGGCTGTGGCTCATATGCACTAGGATTCGGAGGGCTACTCGTAACAAATCACAGGAACAGCAGCCCAAGTCCCTGCTCTAGCCATGGCTGCTTTTCATATGCTATGGCTATAGAGGTGCTCTCAGCACCAAAGCACTGGGGAATTTGCTAATGTAATGTGAAAAATTGGACTTGCATTATAGGAACTCTGAGGATACGCATCATGTCCATTACCAACTACCACTTCTTCTCATCAAAACAATGACATTATATATGTATCGCAATCATTTCCTTTTTTGATAAATTATTACGCCTTAATTTTAGTTCGTGGTTAAATTAACATTTCATAAGTTGATTTATATTAAATATATATGCTGTTTTTGTAACTGTGAAGCCGAATGGTTCCTTGGGCTCTGCTAATGATATGACCGTTTCTTATTCATAAATCCCACCTCACCGCTAAAATTAGCGGAGTTCCTCAAATTCTACTTCAAAAGCAGGAAAACCCGAACTAAAAGAATTCCCAGCTCCTCTTCCTAACTCCTCTGTCACTCTTTCTGTGCACTCACGAGCCTATAACGTATACAAGAGCAGTGATACATTTCAAATCCATATTAGAAAAGCTCGACGAGGTCCTATAACATCTTTCTTAATTCTAGCAGCTCATTAAACTTATTCTTTTACGGAGAGAGGAGAGGAGAGGTTTGAGTGTT
Organism: Populus trichocarpa; assembly: GCF_000002775.5. Classification (NCBI taxonomy): domain Eukaryota; kingdom Viridiplantae; phylum Streptophyta; class Magnoliopsida; order Malpighiales; family Salicaceae; genus Populus; species Populus trichocarpa. Next base: position 12,028,082 of record NC_037292.2, read on the forward strand.
AGATAGTTTTAAAGAGGCATAATATCCCTTATATATTATTAAAAAGGAATAAATATATCTTAATACTTCTAGAGACTTAAAAACAACATAAATGAAATTGTATATCAAAATTGAATTTAGAAAAACATAAGGGGCTAAATATGTCTAATTTTATAAATTAAAGGCTTAATATATTTTTTTAAGCCAACTTTAAAGACACCGCCCATTTTCTCTTCTTTTAATAAGTTGTTCCCCTCTCTTTCAGTTTTATTTCTAACCAATAGAATTGATGTAATTGGGTGCTAATCTTGCAACTAATACACTGCTGAACAGTGTTTGAAGCTATTGAAAACACCCTTGTGCTTTAGTATATTTAGTCATGGCTACATCTGGTTCACTTACGTACGAACATAATCTTGTTTGTAAAATTTGGAGTAGGCTAAGGTAGAACAGTTGACTGCCAGCATCCAGGATACCGCAAATACAACTAGAGACAGGACAGCAGTTGCTGCTCAGTCAACCTGGGATTCTGCCCAGCTAGAGAAGGATCAAATTGCTGGCTTCCTCCAGCAGGTGACTATCTCCTTTCATAGCCCTCTGGAACATGCACAGTATCTCTCGTTTGTTATAACCCACATCAGAATCCCAACTTCGAAAGTCATCTTAAACCCAGATCATGTGAGGTTGCCAAAAAAAAATGCAGCAGGAAACAAGAAACAACTAGGAATCCTTTGCGGTCTACATGCATCATCTATAAAGATCTGAGAAAGTTCAAAAACTAAATGAAACAAAACACAACAATTAGAAGGAACTAAACCATCGAAGTCTCCTGTTGCGTATGCCAAGAGACAACATCTTCATATGGCAAGTTACGCCCAAATCTAGGTGGTGGCACAGTGGTAAGAACTTGGGACTAAGGGGTTTACTCTCTCTGTGGTCTCAGGTTCGAGCCATGTGGTTGCTCATATGATGGTCACTGGAGGCTTACGTGGTTGTTAACTTCAGGGCCCGTGGAATTAGTTAAGGTGCACGCAAGCTTGTCCAGACACCCACGTTAATCTAAAAAAAAAAAATTACCCCCAAATATATCAAGAGCACTGCTCAAAGTAACATCCACACGCCTGTCCCCTGCCTAAAAGAAATATTAAAGAAAAGGAAGCAATAGGGAGCTCTTGGGATCAGAGAGGTACCATGTTTTGGATCTAAAAAGAGATGGGTTCTTGAGGTAAAGAGAAGAGGAGCAAAAGAGACGGTGGATGCCTATAGGGAGAAGGAGAAGAGTGGCACACAAATATAAGAGGTACCATGTTTTTTTTCTTTTTCGATCTTGTTTTTCCTTCAATATTCGATCAAGAGTACATATCAATGCAAATATAAGAGCCGCATCAGGTTAATTGTTATTTTTCAATTCAAGCGCCTCTCTCACAAAGACGTACATAAAAATAATTTATTGCTGGTGATTTTTTTTTCTTTGAGCCTAAAATACTTTTTGATCTACAAAAGTCACGTAAAGCAAAAAAATAAAAGTAATTTTAATCTCTTTCAGTTTAATGAAAACTAGACAGATATCACGCGTGTTATTGCATACTGATTTGTAATTAATATAAATAGTTATTATAATGATAGTTAGAAATTAGATTTATGAATGTGTTAATATTCAAATTACACTTGGTAGTCCGTAAGGTTCAGGCGTTTTGAGTCTGACAAACATGATAGACATATGTTATTGTAGACTTGTCAAATTACCAAGTTCAAGTATCTTGGATATGGCAACCACGTCAAACCCACACGCCTTAGGTCTGGGTCTGACAACCCCACATGATATTTACAATAAAACCATATTAAAATGACGAAAACACCTATACATGCAGCTTTGTTTTGCTTGGGTCTAACATGATTGACAAACCCATGACGCTTGGGTCTAGTGTGATTGTCAAACCCAAGTAAACATTTCTTCAATTCACTTTCATTCTCTTCGTGATCTGAGTTGTAAAAAGTTAAAAGAATAGAAAAGAGAAGAAGCAGTGAATAAGAAGAAAAGGAAAGCCAAAGAAACGTTTATCTACTCGTGAAAAAGAAGAGAAATTGAAAATGAAATTATTATTACAATCCACAGTAAGAAATCTCTTAATTTATAGTGATTTCCCCATACTATTTAGCTTTTGTTATAATAATTTGTCATGCATGAAAATGACAAACAAAATAACAAATACAAAAGACTTTTTTTTTTCCAAAATTAAAAGAAACTAAAACCCCTTGAAAAAACATTGTAACTCCAAATTCATAAGTATTGTTTACTAGAACATTGTAATGGTGTTTTGTCTCTCCACCTAAAAAACTTTATACTATTTTTCAAGGGTATTAAAGTCTTTTTAGATGATCAATTTTTCATTTCAAAAATTAATCAGGGACAAATAAATTAGAAAATCAACTCATAGACACTTTGGTATTTAGCTAAGAAAAAGGATGTGTGAGTGGGAGGCGTATGTGTCCTTCATGTTGCGCATCTTGGCGTCTATAAATGTCCTTCTATCGTGTCGTTGAAAGTGTTGCCATGTCTTCTTGCTATTGGTGCGAAGCGAGTTGCTGATGGTGACTTGATTTGTCACCAGTAGGCCATTCTTTTTTTTTCCTCGTTCTCTCTTCTCCTTTGAAAATTACAGCTTGTTGGTATTTCAACTTCAGTCCCTAATCTTTTGATTTCTCATTTTTATCTTGGCTCTTTTATAGGAGTTTTTGTTTTCAATTTTATCCTTGATTCTCAATTTACCAAATATTATATTCTGCAATTTGATCCTTATTCTTTGAATTTTTTATTTTTTTCCTCGGTCCTTTTGTGAAAGTTTTATCAGTTTTTAATTTCATCATTCAATTCAAATTGATGGTATCATATTTTCCAATTTGATCCTTATTGTTTTGGTTTCTAATTTTTTTTTCTTGGTCTTTTTGTAAAAATTATTATTCTTTTCAATTTAACCATTTAATTACAATATTTTTTTTCTTACGTCGATTTTAATCCTTATTTTTTTTCCTTTTACTAAATTAATTTATTTTCAATTTCACCATTTAATTAAATATAATATTTTTTATTTTAATATTGATTCTCATTGTTTTAATTGCTATCTTTTAAAATCTTTTTGTGTAATTGAATTTTTTTTTTTAATTTTATCATTCAATATATGATTGATTGGAAATTGAACTCCATGGTTTTTTCAGATTGGATGCTTTGAGTCTAACAACACAAGTCATGAATTTGAAAAGTTAACAATGTTTTTTTAAAAAAAAAATTGCTTTATAATTCTTTTTATTTCTTTGTCGGGTTATTCCAATCGCATGATATGAGCCGCAGGTTTGGTGGAATATCTCAGGTTGACTCAACCCTAATTAGTGTAGTTATAAATTTATCATAGATTTTTTTTATTTTTTGTTTTACTCTAGAATCTAAATATTATTTTTTATACAAAAAAATAATTCAGCCCCGCAATGAAATGAAGACACCGAGGTTACTAAGTTACTATAGGTACTTCTAATCTTGTTCTTTAAATCGAGGCATTTTTCATTTAATTGCATTTTTTTTTGCCTTGGCCAATATTGATCATTCTTTACATAGTTTTATTTTTTTTCTCATATATACATTTGTCATTTTTGGATTAAAATTTTTCTACAACAATAAAATATAATTTTTCAAAAATTAATTTCTAAACATTTTTATTATTATTATTATTATTATTATGATAATAGAAACAAAAATCCATTTACATCTTCAGACATAAAAGAAGTCATTTTTTGTCCACGTAGAAAAAAATGTACAAAAAGAATTTATGAATTTAAATTTTTAAATCTAAAATACTTAAAATAAATATTTTTATTGATTTGAAGGTTAAAAATGTTCTCTAAAGTTATGTTTGCATTTAGAAGGTTGAGGTGGTGAATTTCATAAAATGTTCTCTAAAATGAAATATCTCACCGTAAAGAATTCATGTATACAAAAATTATAATATTTTATCAAATAGTTTGGGAAATATATGAATTTGAATTTTTAAATCTAAAATACTTGAAATAAATATTTTTATTGATTTGAAGATTAAAAATGTACTCTAAATTTATGTTTGCATTAATGAGATTATGGTAGTGAATACATTAAAAATATAACGGTATTTTTATAAATTAACAGTGTGTTTGATATTGTGATGTAATGTTTTTTTAAAATATTTTTTAAGTAAAAATATATTAAAATAATTTTTTTATTTTTAATATTAATATTAAAAAAATAATTTTAAAAAAATACATAAAAACATAAATAACTTTATTTCTAAACACATCCCAAATCCACCATGCCCTTCAAATCTAAATTTTGAGTCGCATCCTTGGGCTTTATTACATACCCATCTGAGCATGGACTTGGTTCCATTTGCAGTCTTTTCTCTCTTTTTTTTCTATTTTTTTCTAATATTTTTAATATAGATGTTTTGAAAATATTTTTATCATATAATTAAATATTTATTATTTTTTATATTTAATTAAATGAATATTAAAAAAAATAATCAACTAAAAAATAATATAAATAATTTTCTAATTATTTGAATAAGTTAGAAATTAATTAGCCAAACTAAATTATAATTTATTTCATAAAATTACTTAAAATTTAAAATATTTAGTAAATCAATAATTTATTTTTGATACTATGAAAAGGAAAAAATCTTAATTGAAACAATATTAAATAAGTAAAACATCCACAAAACAATGAAATAAAAAAAATATTTTGTCAATAAGAAAATACAAGTATAAAATATATTTGTCTATATCATGAATTGTTTTTTTCTCGGTGATTATTTTCGGTTTTGTTCGGTTTTTATCAAAAAAAAAGAAGTAATAAACTAGTTTTTTTAAAAAAAAACCGAAACTGGTTCAAACCGACCGGTTTTGGTTTGGTTGGTTATTTTAGAACAAAAATCGGTTCAACCTGGTTTTTTGGTTTGACTCGGTTTTTTCTGGTTTGTCTCGGTTTTTTTGATTTGGCTTCTTTTTTTTCCGGTTTGGCTTGGTTTTTTTCGATTTGGATTTGGCGGTTTTTTTGGTTTTACGCTTATAAAACTGGAACCAAACCGGTCAGTTTTTTTAAAATTTTAATCGATTTAATTGGGTTTTTTTTACGATTATGTTTTTAGGTTATTGTTTTCCGGTTTTCTTGGTTTTTCAGTTTTTTTTTCTCACCCCTAATATATATAATTATTTTCTTATATATCTATATTAAATTTCTTCTCTATATATTGGACCATTCCCATCAGGCCATCACAAAGACGACATATATAATTAATATTAATGGAATCCTTAATTATAAGAAAATCAACAGTTAATCTATTATTTATAGCAAATTAATAAATTATTTTGGTGTATTTGAACGAGCTCATAAAACGACCGTTTTGCCAGCTCGGTGGAGTGTTTTTTTTTCTGGGTCCTCTCTGCCTTCTTTAACGACGTACACGTGTCTTCACTGCAAGCACCCATACAAAAAAAAGAAGGAAAAGTGCAAGTATAAAAATATACTATTACACAACTGCCACCATCAAAGCTCAAAACTATTTGTTAAACAGTATTTTCTCCACACTGGCAATGGCTACTTCTCTCCACCCAAGCAACGCCTTTTATCACCGTTTCACTCCTACTTCGTATAAGCATCGAAATTTGAACTTTTACCGGCGCTTTCCGTCTTCATTTTCCGGTAGATTTAGGGTTTTAACTTACCGAGGCAGCGGGCATGGAGTTTGCTCCTCCTCGACCTCGAGTATTAGTAAAGCGAGTAATGCTAATAATACGGAGACTGAGAAGGTTGCTGTTCAACAAGAGAAAGAGAACGGCAACGAACGTCCTCCTTTTGATATCAATCTCGCTGTCGCTCTTGCTGGTTTCGCTTTCGAAGCCTATACCAGCTCCCCTGTAATAAATTCTTAATCCATTTTTAATTTTCAATTTTTTAAGTCTCGATTGAATATAAAGAAATTGAAGAAATTTGATGTTTAAATGGAGTGTGTGTGTGTGTGTGTGTGTTTATCAGAAAAATGTAGGGAAGTGGGAGGCTGATGCTGCAGGTTGTAAGACTGTGTATCTCTCAGAGTATGTGATCATTTATTTCCAGTAACACTCAAAGCTTAAATATTTACTCCTTGCTCTCCTTGTTGTTGCAGAGAAGATGCATCAGGCCGGCTATTTGTATAGCCTGACTTTATTTGTTTATTGAAATTATGTTAGCATAGAATGATTGAATCAAGTAGAGTAACAAAGTCACATTTTACTAAATTTAATCCAAGGCTGATTGATATGTTTGCAGGTTACGTGAGATATATGATGGACAATTGTTTATAAAATTGAAAAAGGGTTTTGATTTTCCAGCCTTGGATCCATGGGTGCGTTATCGAATTTAACCCTTTTGCATTGAGGACTGGGATTTATGAGCAAGTTTTGAACTGACATGGTCACACATTCTGCTTTTCATATATACCACCTTACTGATTAAACCATGGATGTATACGGAAAAAGTAATCCTTATGTGGTTATGGAACTGGATGGACAGGTTCTCAAAAGCAAGGTCAAATGGGGGTAAGCTGTCGATGTTTCCATATCACAAACACACACAAACTGAATCTGAAGCTTCAATTTTTACCCTGCTCTAAATTCCACTATGCTGAAATTTTTTGCACTGTATAGCATATGTATTGGTTGCGAATGCTATTGCGTGAGCTGCAGGTTTCTCTTGCTTCTGCTCCAGTAGTATGGTGTGATAACATCAGTGCCTTAGCTCTTGCCTCAAATCCAATATTTCATGCCCGATCCAAACACATTGAAGTGGATTATCACTTTGTCCGAGAAAAGGTGGCCAACAAAGATATCCTTCTTCAACACGTTCCCACCTCTCTACAACCTGCAGATATATTTACTAAGGGACATACAGCTGACCGATTCTGCTTTCTCCGAGATAAACTTGCTATAACAGATCTCCCTGCCAGCTTATGGGGGAATGATAAGGATAAAGCTTATGTTAATGATAAAGATAAACCTCAGCATGCAGAGGCTGCTGAAAGACATTGAGTTTTAGTGCAATTGTTTTAGAACTTTGATTCTTGCTTATTCTTAGCTTCCCTTCTGTATCAAAACACTTGTAATTAACGATGAATATTCTATAACAACTTTCATATATATATATGGCTTAGAGAACACAGTTTCTCTCAAGCAATTGCAGAAGTATTATATGCTTTCTTCTTTCTCCTTTGAACCTAGCAATTCGGTTGAAGCTTGGAATGGTGGTTGACTGCACCTTTTTTCGAGAATGGGCAATAATTAGCATAAATTAAAACTTGTCATAGAAGCAACCTTCATGGGGATGTGAGATTCTAATGGAACTGAAAATGAATGATGATTATCATTAACTCTCTACAGGAAAGATTTGAAAGGAAACTTTCACCTGAATTTCTTTTAATGTTCCTATTTTGTTATAAGTTCTGCTCTGAAGTGAAAAGTTGGAAAAATTGTCAAATTGTATAAGCTCCATTTTCCATAGCTCTTCTTCTCTTTTTACTTCATCTTTATGAACCCCCCCCCCCCTGTTTGTTTAAACCTGCTAGGAATTCCATTTCAAATCTGCTTTTTATTTATTTTAATGCACTTGTTTTAATTTTGTTACACAGACGAATGGGAGGGCAGTTGTAGCGTCTATAATTTTTATTCCCCGTTGTGGTTTGAATTTTCATCAATCCCTGATACTACTTGCATCTTGAAAAACTTTTATGCCTTCCTGAATCCTGTACTTACAATCTCCACCGGAAAAGGAACGCAGATTACTAAGATGACTGAGAGATTGGCACGAGCCTTACAATCAACTTGTTTTTTTTTCCTTCAGATTTTGGACAATCCTTGATATTTCACATTGAAATGGCTTTTCATTCCATACTTCATGCAGTTTTAACATCTCCATTGGAGAAGGAACTCATAAAAATGTGGTTCTGAGTGGTACTATATTCGCTTTTATGCTCTGCTAGAGTAATGGCTATTGCTAACTGGGAAATTTGTGAGGATGATCTTGCCAGGGTTGCAGAATAATCTTATGGACTGGAAGATTTGCCTGAACTGTTATAAAACTCAAGCCCAAAAATCAACTCTATATTCTATCCACTTCTGTTGGGTGACAACTATCATGTCACTAATAGTTGTTTGCTTTCTCAATCACTATTTTCCTTTCATTTTAATGGAGGGCCCATCTGACCTTCTTCTGCATGATGCAATATAGCAGTGTATCAAAATTTAGTATAGCATTTGAGTTGTTTATAAATTTTACACACTGACATCGTTGCAAAATAGCAGAAGAATCAAAAATTTTAAAAGTTTGCTCTGAACTGCTAACAAAATAAACACATGTAAATCATTTACTGATAACAGGAAAAAGGAGCCGACTTGGGACAAGGACTTCACCATTAACGTTAAGCTGCCTCTGACCAAAAATCTTCAGGTAAATTCTTATTCTTTCTGAATTTATAAATTTGTTTCTCATTTGGGAGCGTGCTGGGGGTGCATTTCAAGTTTCTGTATACTTTGTATCATTCTTTCTAGCTTTTTTTTTTTTTTGACAGAAGTACATAAATGAACAAATTCCAATAGCATATTTGTCTAAAAAAAATTATAATGCCAATTTAAATAGTCACTCTAAAAGTAAGCATGGATATCCCATACAAGTTTCTGAATTTACACAACACATCATCTGTAGTTCCTATGAAGAAAGGAACACTAGAAATTGGACTGGAATGAGAGGAAACCCAACACTTAAAGGGATCAAGCTTATGGTTCAAGGACTAGAGCTTTTTGATTGAGATCTCATTTTTTTAAATCTGTCTTCTTGTCCTTCCACTTGTTTTCGCCTGTCTCAGGTGAGATCGTTTTTATTATTAATTTGAAGTCTTCTCTCTCTCTCCCTCCCTCTCGTGTACTTTCCATGTATGAGTGTTGAGGTTACTTTAGAAACTATATGGTAGCCTGTGTAAATAGACCAAATGGTCAGGCCCATGCAGTATTGAATGTGTGGGTCCTCCTTTTGCGTATGAAGCAGATGTTCTCCAATGGCTTTCATCGCTTACCAGAGGGTGCACTAGTACCTGTACATTGGTGGTTCCGCCAGGCAATAATTACTTAAAATTAATCTTCTAATTTACCTTCTCACGTCCATCCATTGACGTGATTATAATCATGCTGGGCTGACCGGACTGGAGCATCTTTGTTTAGGAAGGTGTTTTTAAATAATTGGTTGGCAGGATCTCTTTATTCCAGTAGGGTATCCTATTAAGAATCATGCCTTATGATTAATTATCTCCAATTAACTAGCACATCTTATTCCTATTTTAGTCTGCTATCACCACTACTAGTTTGGTCTTGATGACATTTTTGGTGAATGATTTTGTTTGTGCCAATTATGACTGAAGCTTCTTGTGCAATATAAACGGATGATGTAATGCATCAACTTGAAGGATGTCTTCAGAATTGGAAGCTATCATTTTCATTATGACTTGCAACTCGCTACTAATTCTTTGTTTTTGAGCTTCAGGTTGCAGCTTGGGATGCAAACCTTGTAACTCCACATAAGCGCATGGGTAACACAGGCATTGGTCTGGAATACTTATGTGACGGTGAGATTTCGATCAAACATGTGCACGCGCAGAGCTGTTTGAAAAAAGTTGTCTGTGGCTGTCATTATTCTTGAATCGGTGGTTTGCTGCAAGTTTAATAATACCCCAGCATGATTTTTAGCTGATAGATTGATGATTGCACTAACTAAAGGATGTTTCCTCGAGTGATTAAGTTTAATTCCACAAGTACAAGTTCATTCGATGTGTATGAAAAGTAAAAAGAAGACAAAGTTTGGATATATGGACTGCATACCCTTTCTGCAAAAATGATTAAATAGCACGTGCCTTTCCAGGAAACTTGCACGAGGTGCTGATCAATCTGGAAGGGATGGGCGGTGGAGGAAAGTTGCAGTTGGAGGTAAGTTCTTGCAGTGAAAGAAATTTTTTAGTTTGGCTTAAAATCCCCAAAGGAATCTAAAAAATGTCCCCCTTTTGTGTCTGCTATTTGTCTGCCACCTCAACGTGGCTGACTCATCAGGCTCAACTTCAAGACAATTAACATTGGATAAATTCATGCAATTGATGGTTATTGCTGATGCAGACTGCTAGTCACTTATTCATTGGCAATGCAGTTCAACTGTGATCTTATGAGAAAGAAACTTTTAGTCAACTAGATTGACTGTGAATACTCCACAGTATTCATTGGTGTAACCTAGTACTCGAGATAGTTTAACCTCCTTGACTGTTTTGGTATTACCTAAGGCAATATGTTGATTCCTCCTAACCTCCTTGACTGTTTTGGTATTACCTAAGGCAATATGTTGATTCCTCCTTGTGTATGTTCTTGCAATTTTCTATTATTGGGGGTTTTGCTGTGAGCCAATTTCTAATGTACTTGGTGTTGGGTTAGTAGCTGGAATTTTGTCTCAACCTAACTGGTTCTTAAATTGACCTAGTGGTTCCTAAACTGACTAGTCATCCAACCATGGTAGAGTTGAGCATTCAACACTACCAATTAGCAAAAAGTTCCCGGGGCATGTTGATAGTTGATGGGAAGAATATACATACCAGTAAGTAGCAGTATTGATCAAATATTCTTAGGATCTTGTTAGAACAATGATAATAATAAAGAGTTATTTCTAAATCAACATTCATACAGGCAGCATTCGGTGTCTCATGTTTATATTCATCTGAAATACCAATATGATTAGTGAGCTTTGGCTGTGAATATTTTGAACAGATGAAAGGTGAGAAGGAGCTCATTGAGAAAATATTGCAAACTGAAATATATCTATTCAGTTCAATGCGAGATGGAAAGGGGATTCTGCATCATAGGGAGGATTTCTATTACATCACGCTGCTTGAGGTACATGGCATCTTGTTAAATGATTATTTTCATCCAGTTAATTAGAGTAATAATATATTTGATTTCCTTGATGGTTACTTGTGGTAGAAGTGGAAATTAATTTACTTTCCTGAGATCAATTCATTTGCTAATAGTTTCAAGTTCCTGTGTGAAGCTTTTACATAATCGGTAGTTATCACTCTGTCGATTATTTCCTATAACATTGTTCCAGAGATTCACTCTTTCGTGTTATGTCCATTTATTGAACTGCATAGTGTTAAGTATACCAAACAGCTTTCATAATTACTAGTTACCATGCTTATCCAGACATTCATCTATATACGTTTTTCTTTGGTCAGAATGTGAGATCAAACTACCAGACTATTGGAAGGGTAGAAAGCAGTGAACGAGATAGCTTCTCGACCAGCTAAGAAGGCAGTAATATCTGAATGCTAGCAGCCGAAGCATATTCATGTACGTTCCTGTCCTATCATTAATGCTGAATAATTCTTCGGAGGTTATCAGGCAATGTGTCTGTATGCAGCATGTAACAGTCTGTCAGTCTTATAGGAAACCCATCAAAAGAATACATGTAAAGCACTACAGCTTAGGTAGGGGTGGGTCTGTGGGGTAGGAAATGTATCTTTACAGCAATATTTATATCAAATCCAGATCACACATTTCCGTGACAACTTGTATGATTGGATGTTGTACAATCTCAATATCAAAATACTATTCAGTACGGAGTTCTTTTTTCCTGGACTACCCTCATATTCTCTTATCATCTTTTCATTGGCGCTAATCCTTCCATGGAGATCTTTAATAAAATGAAGTCCATTGTCCAATTGAAGAGGATGGTTGGCCATCCAATCTCACTAAAATTAAGACCTGTATCTTGTCCACCAAATCTCAGATCGTTGTTGGTAGATATCAAACGGCCAGAGGGCTTTCTGCTTTTGAATCAACTTGGATTATTACTGAAGTCTCCTAAAAGAGCCAAATGGTCGTCGAATTTATAAACCCTTCACAAGATCTCCGTGAAATCAACAACTAGATTTATTTGAAATATGATTAGGAATGTTAATTGAATCTTAGTGACTGTGCAAGTGAAAGATAGAGTGGTTACAAGTTCGAGGAAGATAGAAAAACTTATCCTTTCAAAACATTTCTAATTAAACCCCCTCTTGGCAAAAGGGTTAATGTTGAAATTCAAGCTTTTATTGCAAATGAAGTTGGTTCACTAAGCAACTTGATTGGAGAGGAATAAGAGAAAATAGTAGTGGCCTAACTCCTCTCATCGATTTAACCATTTTTTGTCCCCTTTTTTTAGAGGTTACTACCTCACGTAATCTACACAAAAACCCTTCATCTGTGCACTTATTAACTACCGTGCCAAGTATAATCCGAAAAGGGGCAAAAAAAAGGTACTGTGTTTTAGTAATGTAAGATTTGCACGGTCCTTGCTCAAGTTGACTTGAAAAAGATTACACAGTCCATCGATATTTTAATATAGATTTTACTTGTAAAGCTAGCTATGCTTTTGTAGCCTGTTTCACAAGTTCTAACTTCGGTTTGCTAAGAGCAAAGCTGGATGCCTTCCTACTGCTCATGATTTTCAAGCTCTGCCGCAGAATATCGACCTCCCTTGCCCTATTGTATTCTTCTTTCTTCGCTAAAGCTAATTGTGCTTTCAGCTCCTCTATACATCCTTCCTTGGCCTTCACTTCCATCTTCAGCTCCTCAATCATTTCTTCTTCCTCTGCTCTCCAGTACAAGCCATCTCCTGCACAACCGAGTTGCAAGCATACAAAACTGTCATTCATTGATTATTTTTTGCACTGTCATAGTTTCTTAATCAGTGTATCAGCATAACTGGTATACCAATTGACCGAAGGAAAAGTAGTGGTTAAAATAGATACTCAAGGCCATATCATTTAATAAAAGTGATTTAATATGACTCTGATGCTCTGTAATCTTGCATTTTGTGCCCACATATTTTTATTTTGTATCAAGTGATGGCAACAAGAAATGCTCAACTTCTTTTTTGAAAAAGAAAAGCCCCATAAATGTTATCACAAAGGATTGATGTGGTAAAACAGTAAGCGACTTGGGATGAGAAGAGATGTTGGCCACTGATCACTAACTCATGTACAGTAACACATTATCTTCAGGAGAAGCAAAAATGTATTATTGGGACCCGTTCTTGGACAACTTCAATCAACTTTTTAGGATGTTTGACAAAAGGAAGTTGTGGAGCATGCCAATTCTGGTAGCATGTGCCATGCGCTAGACATTGAGGTTTGCGCGGCACTGAATGATAAAACTGAAATATTTGCAAGACATTGCATAAATGCACAGGTAATTAATTAATATGTGAAAACATGCACTAGATCGTGTGTTGTCTCTAGGAGTGTGTTTAAGAAGAGGATATAGTTCAGCCCCCAAGAATCACTCTTCCATGGAAATGACAGTATGACATGAAATGAGGGGATTATATCTGCTTTGTTAATGAAAACTAGTGATAATATGTTTCTGGATTGCCAAGATTTGCACCATGCGTGGAATCATGCAAAGGAAGTCTTCTGAAGCAAATGGTGTAGGCTTTATTTTTGTGTGTGCGTGTGCGTGCGAGTATGAGAAAAAGGAGAGAGATGCACCATGGTGAGTCTTCTGAATGAGATCATCAAGCTCGGCCTTAATGGCAAGATATAGCTTCTTCCACTTATCCACAGCCTCGTCGCGCCACACTCTCTCCTCCCTCATTTGCTCCACAAGGAAGCTAGTAGTCCCCAAGAACTCCTCCCTCATTTGCTCCACAAGGAAGCTAGTAGTCCCCAAGAACTCCTCCCTTTTTTCACTTTCTCTTCCTATCGACCTTTCTTCCAATACTCTAATCCTGTCATCTTTCTCTTCCACTACCTTTCTCAATCTCTTTACTTCCTCCTTAAGCTTCTTTCTCTCTTGCTTCCATTCTGCTCTTTTAAATGCAAAAACTATCATGTCTCTCTCATAAGCTCTAGCCTCTTTCTCTCTCTCGTACATTATAGCTTGGATCTCTTCTTGGAAAAGCCATACCTTCTCTGTGAGCCCTCTAAGACCTTTCTCACACTTCTTGCTCTTTTTCTTACCACCTAAACAATCCATAATGGGGTTTGAGTTAGAAGGAAGGTGTGTGAATTGCATAAATTCCTTACAGAGGCTCCTCCATTAATGAACTGAGCCTGCCATCAAATCTCCAGCACTTCGTGACAATATATATTTAGCTCGGCCAGCTCTCTTCGAATTATATGGTTGAAAGGGCTAAAATCGCCCGTGAAGAGGGCTGCCCATTTCTAATGTCCAGTTGACAAAAATTAGACAAGACAAGACACGCAACAAATGTAAGCAAATACGAGGGAGATCATATGCTGCAGCTGGCTATGCACATGTGTTATTTTCATAGGATTCAGAATCCAATTATTAACATGCATAATGACACCTTAAGTCGGCCCTACATTCATTGCAATGAAATTGTATTGCTTGTACTTGAAAAAAGAAATAGGAAAAAAACATTAAGCTTAAATAATTAGGGGTGAAATTTCTTTTCTTTCTTTTTAATTTTTTTTTCCTTAGAGCATTCAACTCGTATTATCGTAGACCCACTCCATAGTGATTCTATACTATAAAAATAAATTCCATGCTAACTATTTTCGCAACAACTTACTTTAGATTTTTGTTTCTAACAATATTTTTTTATTTTAAGTTGATCAATTGCCTAATTGAATCAATATAAAACAAAATAACATCAAATACCAAATATAAATGGTGAAAAATAAATAATTTATATATATATATATATATATATATATATATGTAATAAGAGAGTATATCTTCATTCTAGGTATTCTTAAAGCACAACTCTTATATTAATCAAGCATATTTAAAGGAATAAATGTTCTTAGGTGTTGCCTCAAATTAAATATATTGTGTGTGTTGATATGCTATTTTTCTTTAATTCTATAATTATGATATTAATCTTAAGTCCGTTTGCTTGTTAATTGAGATTAAACCATATTGTTCTTTGATCATTTTTAAGATCCATTATTCATCTAAAGCATTGAAATAAAATTTTCTGTATGTTTGCCAAAAAAAATTGGATTTAATATAATTTAATAATGTAAAAATAATGCAAAAAATTAATTAAAAAGTTGAAAAATACGTACGTACGGGTTATTGGATCCAATCCCACTTTAGAATCATGATTCGATTATCCATAATTTTCTAAATTTTTTCTTGTTATTTTTAAAAAAATGTTTAACATTTTCATAATCTCCCCTGCCATTCACTAAATGGCCTTTTTTTGTTAGCTATATATCGTCAATTCTTGTGAGCAGCCTCATGCTAATTGACCTAACTCATCTAAATAATTGAAAATGAAGCATGAATAATTTGAATATTGGTTACTTAATTATGAGAACCGAATATTATTTTTTCTAAATCCGAACTTGGTATATTCTCTTTGAATCACGAGTATCCTCAACAACCGAGAAACATATTTTATAGCATTCAGTCGTAATACTTACTTGTTTGGGAATTTTTAGAAATTTATTTGTTTTAAAAAATATTAAATTAATATTTTTTAATATTTTTTTTGATAATTTTATTAATGTACTGATATTAAAAAAATATTTTAATATATCTTTAAACAAAAAAATTTTAGGGTGTAATCATTCTTTTATTTAATTTTTATTTGAACAGCCAAGTACAGTCTTTCAATGATTACTTTCTACGCTTAAAACAATTAGAGCAATGTTGTTTACAGAGCTCTTTTGAGCTTTATTGCACACTCTTTTTGTCAAATTATTCAACGGAGGCTCCATTTTAATTTAATAAGTTCTATTATCACTCCGTCTAATAATATTAACACCTTTTTTTTCCTCCTAGTCTCTAATTTTTTTTCATCCGATAAACATTGAAATGCTAATGCCAAGTAAATGTATATAGACCGAATTTCTATGTATCTATTAGCTATTTATTACATAGTAAATTAAATAAAAATAATGATATTTATAATATCAAAAGATATTACTTGGAATCTATTTTGTAAGTGAGATTAATTCTTTATTGAGTTAATTTATTTTTAATTTTCATAATTAATTTTAACTTTTGTGACTGTTACGATAAAATTGAATAGCAGTTATTCAGTTTGATTCAAAATATAAATGTCTTATTAATAGTCATATAGTTTCATTAAAATGTTTAAAGTCTATATAAACTTGTTATTACACAGAGAAATATACACAAAATAAAAATATAGTTTTCTTTTTTTATTATTTTTTTAGAGGTTTAGAGGGCTTAGTTATATCCTGAAAGTATTCATAGACTAATCCAGCATGTGGGCACTTGCCCACACTACCCAAAAAATAAATAAATGAAGTATATACCATGTTGAAACTGTTAATAGGTTTCGATTGATAGAAGAATTATGAGAAATTTAAAATAGATGTATTTTGAGAATGAGAAAATAATTCCAAGAAATTATAATGGAAATGAGAAATAAAAGTTAAGAAAGGACCGCTCCAAAAGGTGTTGGTGTAAACTCCGATTAAAAATTGATAATGTTACCTGAAACTATAGTGAGTCTATAAATAAAATAAATGATGAAAAGAAAAAATAAATATATTTTGGAATAAGAAAATGGTCATGAGGAGTAAATAAAATAACTGAAATGGTTCTAGCAATGATTGAATAAGAAAATTCGGATTTTGACATAAAATCACCTGCTGATCAGTTTTATGCTATCGAGCATAACTCTTAATCCAGTCGTTAGATTGGGCTGATCTTACAAGGACCCTCCTGACACATTGCTCTACTTGGGTTAAATTTTAAGGCAATCAAGGTTTGGATAAACTATACGAGAATATCAACAATCAAATAAAAAATAACATGTAGGCTTATTAATGGTATTTTTGTAAATAAGTTGGAAAAACTAGAAATTCAGTTTTTTCTTCTCCCTTTAACTGGCGGATAGTGCTGAAAAAATTAGAAGGAAAAAAAATTAAGAGCTTCCTCATTAAAACCCTAAAGAGAAACCATGATTTAAAGCAAGATAGATAAGGAAGTGAGTCTTGAATATATCTAATTCAAGAATTAAGAGGAAAACCAAGTGGAGAAAATGGAGTAGAAATAGAAAATTAACGACATTAAAAGGAAAAAAGAGGAGTAGAAAATTTTAATTAGTTAACATTCGAAGTTCATATTATTATCGGGTAAGATGTTATATGCTTGATTGTATATATTTAAGTAAAGATTAACAAAGCTTATGAAAAAATTTTAAATTTTAAATTAGATTCTTAAGTGTTAAGTTGGGGAAAAGTGAATTTGTGAAAAAGTGATGTTACTGGGATGGAATAGGATGTAAATGGCTCTAAAATAATTAAAAAGGAAAAATTGAATGTTTATGGTGAAATGCAGAGAGCAAGGGAGGAGGCGGCTAGTTGTGTTTTTAGAGGAAAGCTAATTTAGGTTTAGGGTTAGGAAAACATCCTATTTATGCCCGTTTTTTTTTTAAGTGCTGGCTTGGTTGAACCGGTTCGGTTCGGTTTAATCGGTTATAGACTTTAGAAACCGAACCGAACTGGAATTTTTTTGTAATTTTTTAATCGGTTAATTCGGTTTTTTTTTTCAGTTCGGTTTTTTTGTTATTTTTTTTTCGGTTTAATCGGTTGTTCGGTTTTTTTGCTCACCCCTAGGATAGTGTGAAAATGGTTTTAGGATGTTTTGATGTAGTTCATTATATGTATATTTAGGATGACTATATGAATTGAATGATAAAAATATGAAAGTCAATTACGCAATCAAATCAAAGATAATTGACTGAATAATTGTTTGATTACTTATATTGAAAAGAAAAATATTTAAAAGTGTTGATAATGAGAAAATCCTATAATGTTTTCAACAAATAAAGCTTCAAAGAGAGCAATTGCGAATTATAAGGGGAAAAAATAGAATTTTGCAGATCATCTTTATATAATACATGTAAATTTTTTAACTCTATATTAGAAGCTTGTGATTTTTGAATTTTTTTAGATTTTAATTAATTTAGTGATATACTTATATTATCCTGCTCATACTAAAATTATATCATGGATCTGTTTATGGAGGTGTTATCTCTACATGAGACAAATAAATACTCTAAATATAGCTATGTTTATTTTTTATTTGTTGCCATACCTAGAATATTATTAACAATATATCCCGGGTTAAATTTAAACCATGTAAAATAGCTATCCAGGAAAAACTGTTCATCTAGGTCGGTTCATGAAATTAATATCCTTAGTTTTCACCGTGTTGTGATATTAATTGTGACCTTGTAGCTATGTTTAGTATAGTACAGGGCCCATGCTCTCGTTCGTCTATTTTTAACCCTGAAGATGAGCATCATTAAAGATTTTACAATGGAAGAGCCAACCTAGCTAAGAAAAACTCAATATGATCAGTACAGAAGACAACGACTCTTTTTTCCCATATATAATCTTGCAATACAGAGTTGCAGGTGACCTTGTAACATCATAATATGATTAGAAATACGGTCCAAATCATATTTTTAAAAATTCAAATGTTTTTTTATTTTTTTATTAAAATTTAATATGTTTTAGATTGTTTTTATGTACTAATATCAAAAATATTTTTTTAAAAAATAAAAAAACATTATTAATATATATTTCAGTATAAAAAATTATTTAAAAAATATTCACAACCAGAAAATACTCTTAAAATTTCGTATCAAAGTAGCTGGGGCATCTTTTTCCCTCCCCATTGACATCATTATAAGCGTACAACTACAATTATGGTGGCGTTTCTTCGGATTCCCTCCCTGAAAGAGACTTGCTGCAGTAACAATGCTCTGGATTTGACATCTACAAGGAAATGAGGGATGGCAAGCATTATTGTGAGTAATTCCGTAGGGTCCCTTTTCATTCACTTTGGCACTTAACTATGCTTGAAAAATAGTACAATGGGACTCGTGATTTGCTGTTTTTGCATGCAGCAATCACTCCATTCATGGACCTAATGGCTCACTAGTACTTGCCAAAAACTGGGCGGGGAATTATTGCATTTGGTATTAACGTGTGAGATGTCGAGAGGTTGGTTCAGTGTATTTAGTATTGTGGGAATTTTTATTATTGTGATTTGAAAAAAATATATTTTAAAAAATATTAATTAAAATATATAATTAATTAAAATTATTATTAAATAAAAAAATAATTTAAAGATATTCGATTAAAAACAATAATGATAATAAAATAACTAAGGAGCCACTTGAAAAGGGTTATTTTGGTAAACTAATAGCGGATTTGCAACACTAATTTTCTCATCTCTTCAGACAGCGTGTAAAGCAATATTTCGGGCATGTTTGGAATTGTGGTAGTGATGACGGTTCAAAGTGTTTTTCACTTAGAAATGTATCAAAATTATTTTTTATTTTTAAAAAATTATTTTTGACATCAACACATCAAAATGATCTAAAAACATTAAAAAAAATTATTTTATATAAAAAAATAAATTTTAAGGGAATACGATTTGCACCGCGTTCCCAAACATGCTTGAATCATAGCTTCTTCCAGACCTAAGGTTTGGATATAAAGTTATGGATGGTATAAAACAGACACTTAGTGTTTCATAAGACATGTTATGCTTTTTTAGTTTTTTAAAGATAGGTATTAAAGAAAATTTATCAAATTATTTTGAATACAAAGCAGGTTAAAGAACCTTTGTTAATAAATTATGATTTATATTATTCTCTTAGCACATATCCCGGGTAAAAGTTATTTGAGCTTGAAACTTACACATGCATACATTACTTCGTGCTTAATTTTTATTAATTAGAATGAGGGTGATAATATTTAAACTCGTGACTACTTAGCCAATAAGACTCTCATATCATGTCAAAAAATCAATTCAGCCCAATAACTTTTAAGTTGAGAAGATTCTTTAACATGGTATATGAACCTTGTTGGTCAAGCGGTCACGAGTTTGAATCTCACCACCCCATTCTATTTGATAAAAATTAAACACCAAGTAATATGAGTTTGTGCAAGTTTCAAGTCTAAAAAGCTTTTACTTGTAGGGGTATATTAGAGAATAATGTAAAATTATTCTTAGGACCTCACCTAACACCTTAACCTTTCAAGTGAGATGGTTACTTGACATAACATTATAGTCTTATTAACCAAGCTGTCACGAGTTCAATTCTCACATACCTTATTCTATTTAATAAAAATTAAGTATAATGTAATGTGAGCTTGTGCAGGTTTAATTGAGCTTTCACTTGAAGTGTGTATTAAAGAGTAAAATAAATCATATCTTAGAACCTCGATTAACAACTTAAGCTAAAAAATTGAATTAAATTTTTGATATGGTATCAAAACCTTGTTAACCAAATATTTACTAGTTCGAATATCACCGGAAATAAACTCATGTAAATTTTAAAGCTTAAATGACTCTTACTGTGTATGCTGTACCTGTATAAATCATGTGGTGGGCCTCCTCCCTTGACATCTTAAAATTTTCTTTGGAAAATGGAGAAGGCATTTTACTGGCACCGAAGGTTGATATTTGTGGACCTGTTGAATGGTTTATAGCTGGGTTAAAACTTGAAAGAGAAATTTCTGGGCCAGTTTAAGGTTAAAGGACTCGGTCTTAGTCTCACCTGTCGAAGGTCTTCCATTGATCTTTTAAATGTTTTGAGCAATCAAACCAAAACCCAGAAAAAATCATCCAGAAATGTCGCCAACCCAAACTCGAAGAACAAGGAAAGGAGTGCCAATTCAAAATCAGGAGCTGCAAAAAACAAGCGTCGCCTGAGAGATTCGAACTCTCGCGGGGAAACCCCATGTACTTAGCAGGCACACGCCTTAACCACTCGGCCAAAGCGACTTGTTTATCAAGGTGTGATCACAGTCCATATATTATAACAAATATTTCTTATCGTTAGATGAAAGAATGAACATTCCGTCTTTTTTTTAAATTGTTATTGTTATTATTATTACTATGGAAAGATTTTCTTTTTGTATTTGAATTTGTTTCACCCGATTAAATACCTGAGTTTTTTTACCCGTGGAATTTCTTCCTATAATATTTTAAAAATCACAATCATCTAGCTATAATTAGGCTCGATGAAAGATTTGCCTGGCCAAGGTTAGGTCAAAGGATATATTTGTTTTAAGAATTTATAAATAATAAGATAGCAAAAAAAAAAAAATTAATTCGGGTAATCCAGTTTTTTTTTTGTATTATCCCAATTTCTTTAAATTATTGGATAATTCCCATGATTACTTTAAGATTTTATCACCTAATTATGTTCAGGTAATCCAGGTATTTTCAAGAGATTATCACCCGTGCATACCAACATCCTTTCCCCGGATCTAATAATATAGAAAGTGCAAACCTCAAAAACTAACTCCTAAATACTGGCCACTGGGTCAGTATCATTGTTGCTCTTGAATAAATTCTTGCATTAATTTGTCTGCATGTAATTTTGATTTATCAATTGGAGTCTTCTATTAGAGATCCCTAATATAAACATTGAATTCTCTTTAAATTGATATTAACAAACAACTAAATCAGATGCAGGTTTCACTGTAGCTCCTCTCATGTTTTGTTTTATTTTTCCTATTTTATCATTCCCATAACAAATTGCATACCTTTGAATCATGGTGTATTAGTTATTATTGATTTATTTAGGGGTATTTATGTATATTCAATGTTTTGTGAATAGTAAAATAACCAAAATACCCTAAAAAGTCAAAAAAATATTGGTCTTAGGTAGAGGCATTTAGGTATGTTTTATTTTTTTATACACGGTAGAATCACACATGCACCCCTTGGATGCAAGACATCTAGTTCATTATAATCCGGGGGTATTTGCATCTGTTAGCCTATGTTTAATTGTTAATTGTAAGCTTGATCGAGGGTAGTAATTTAATTCCTCTTTAAAATAATGATTTTTTAATTGAAAAGCTGCTTGGGCATTGAAATTGCCTCACATGTTGGGCAGCGCATGCGACGGTTTTTTGCGGTCAAAAAATCTTACACCATCTTAGTTGATTCCTCTTTGTCTTCTCTTTCATTATAAGTAGCGTGTGTACTTCAAACGTAGTTGGATCATTTTTCTTCTTCTTTCATTTCTCCCCTACTCCCGTAAATACACTATGATCCTTGGTGTATTTTTTTTCAAATTCAGACCTTTTAGTTTTGATTATTGTTTTTTAGTCATTTTCTCTTTTGTTGAAGTTTTATTTCTTTTCAATTTAACCATTGGTTTTTAAATTATATATATAAGGTATTTCGATTCGGTTATTCTACTTTTAATTTTTAATTTTTTTCCTTTATTCTTTTGTTGAAGTTTTTGTGTTTTTCAATTTTATCCTTCAAATCAAGTTTATGATTTTTGCTTTTTTAATGATAGTAATAATTTCGATTTGGTTCATTTTCTTTTGATTTCTTATTATTTTTCTTTACTCTTTTATCTAAGTTTTTATAGTTTTGAATTCGATCTTTCAAATCAAGTTCATGATTTTTATTTTTTTTAATAATAATAATGATGAAGGCGGCAACAACAACAACAACAACAATAATAGTGACAATAATAATTGTAATGATGGTCATGGTAATATTAATAATAATGACGATGCTAATAATAATAATATTAACAATAATAACAATAATGATAATGATGAAGATGATAAAAATATAAATGCAAAATAATAATATCATTGATTATAACAACAATAATTAAATTAGTAATGATGTTGTGATGATACAATGACAATGAAATAATAATAATAATAATAATAATAATAATAATTGAGATTAAGATTGTTAAAATAGTAATAATATTAAGGAGAAGTTTGCTATTATTAGCAATAATAATAATAATAATAATAATAATAATTATTATTATTGTTGTTGTGATAATGATTTTGATTTTTGAATTGCAATTCTTTAAAAAAAATTTATATGATTAGAATTTTTTAGATATTAATTGGTGATGTAACATTAAAATAGAGGACAACTTAAAAGATGGAAGTTGGAGAGAGTTCCTTGAAAAGAAATTAAAAAAACATTATATGAAGTTTGTAAGCAACGTTTATCTCATATTGTGATAATGTTATTTTTAAAAGTAATTTTTTTAAAAATATATTAAAATAATAATATTTTTTTATTTTTTAAAGTTTATCTTTATATTAATAAATTAAAAAAATTAAAATATTTTTTTTCTTTCAAAAACTCGGTTGTACGGAGATGAAAAAGAATGAGCCCTAGGGCTGACCTACAGTACGAGTGTCCATGGAACTCCAAAACTTTGAATTCTTCCAAGCCAACCTTATTCACGAAGGTTATTTCATTAAAGTTACACTCTTTGCCCCTCAAAATAAACTTATTTCTTTATATTCTTTTTTACTGTTCTTTTAGTTTAATTCATTACCTCAGCCAATTTTTTTCAATTACCAACTCGTGAATCTTCATATAATAAAATTATTAATCTATGTTTTTTTAAGTATACCTTCACAGCACACCTAAACACAATTTAAAATAGAAAACGATGACCTGTGAGGAGGCGATACCTTTCAACGTTGCACGTGACCTCCGACCGTCACTATTGGTTTTATATTATATTTTCCAACTTCTGATTAACGAAAAGAGAGTGTGACTACCCTTTCATTTTTCCTGTCTTGTCCAGAAGAAAGAAGAAACACTTTTACCACCTCTTGTTTGACCGATCCAAGAATAATTTAATTCATAATAAAAACTTATTTAGTTCACTCTATTTTGTGAAATTTGGTTCAAGAGAATGCTTGGAAATACGGTAAACCGTGTTCTTTAAAAATTTAATTTTTTTTTGTTAAAAATTAATTTTTTTTATGTATTTTAAATCGTTTTCATGCACTGATTTTAAAAATAATTTTTAAAAAATAAAAAAAATATCATTTTAATATATTTCAACACAAAAAAATACTTTAAAAAACAATTAAAATAATACTCTCAAGATGCTTCAGCTTCCCAAGCCTCCAAAGAAAAACGTCTAGTCCAATGGATTATTTTACTAGCTCATCAAGTTTTGGCTTCCCACGCCCCGGCAAACCCTAGCTCGATTTCCGTGTATATTTAATAATATATTAAAATATTTTACTTTTTTAAAAAATACTCTTAAAATGTTTTCTTTTCGTTGGAATCCATATTGTACAGTAACTGGCTCATTGGATGTGAACCATCGATTGCAGCCTCGTTGAGAGAAACGATGGGCTCTCGGACACGTCATTAAAAAGTGACAAGAAATCGGAAAAAGCAAAGAACGTGACCAAAAAGGCTAGAGGTCTTAATGCGGCTCCGGAGTTAACGGAGGCTTTTGATTACGAATTAATTTGGGGCCCATATCAATGAAAGAGATCCAGGCCGTCGATTCGGTGGGTTGGTGTTCATACTGGGCAAGAATGGTGTTCCATATCACGTGAAGATAAACGGTTCTTTTAAATCCCAACATTACCCTCGGATTATAATTTAACAACAGAGATGCCATTGACAAGCTGGTTACTGACATTTGTTAACTTCGTAGTTCGTACCTTGTCCTTGCCAATCAAGTCCTCCAAACCTTGGAATATCTTAACTTTTTGTTTGGAAAATCCTGTAATAGCCTGTTTGTTTTGTTTCGGTGTTTGTAATTGTATTTGAATATATTTTTAAAATAAGTTTGTTTTAAAATAAATATTAAATTGATATATTTTTAATAATTTTAATGTAATAATATTAAAAAATAAAAAAAAACTGAAAAAATTTCATTTTAATATATTTAAAAACAAAAAATATTTTTAAAAAATATTCTTTACTACAACATCAAATACAATCTCTTCTTTTGCTGTAATTAAAGAGTTATATTACTTACAATATTTGAGAAAAAATTAGTTCTTTGAGTTTCACATATAATAAATTTTAGATAAATAAAATTTAAGAATGAATGTTAAAGGTATAAAAAATATTAAAGAATAAAATATTTGAAATATTTAATAGCTGATAATTTTTTTTATGAATAATAGTGAACTAGCAAAGATAAAATTAACTATGTAAAAAGTTAAATAGCATATATTGGTCTAAAATAAAAGGATATAAAAAAATAAAAATAAAGTAGAATATTGTTAAATATATATATTTTTTTTAAAAAAGAATGCATAATATGAATTTTTTCCATCTCAAAATTTATTTACTCCTCCCCGTATGAGGTTAAATAAGTAAAGAGGATGAAAGATTACAAAGTTTTTTAATTGAATATTTGTAATATTTATTAAAAAATTTACTAAACCCGGTGTATCCAACCCATTTAGACAAAAAAAAATTAAATATATTAATTTTAAAATTTATAAAATATTAAAAATAGAGTTGAATATAATTATGAATTCAAAATCAAACCAACTATATTCATCATCATCCATACTTTTAAATTATTCAAAATATTCTCTTACATCCTTCAGCCCATAACAACCTTAAAAAAAAACCATAGTTTTTGAATAATTGTCGACAACCTCATCGCACTTATCTAAAGCACTCGGAAAGAATTTTGAAAAAACGAAAAATAAAAAGTTACCTAAAAGAAAGGAATAATGTTTTTTTTTTTTTTAAATAAAAGGTGGACGATAATTACGCGGCATTCCTATCCCAATCGGGGGTGCCACCACTCCAGAGTAAATAAACGGAATTTACAAGGGTAAATGCGGAAGTAGGAAAAAATAAACAACAGATGATGTTTCGAG
The DNA here is from genome assembly GCF_000002775.5 of Populus trichocarpa. Taxonomy (NCBI): domain Eukaryota; kingdom Viridiplantae; phylum Streptophyta; class Magnoliopsida; order Malpighiales; family Salicaceae; genus Populus; species Populus trichocarpa. The sequence continues at coordinate 12,053,800 of NC_037292.2, forward strand.
TTTACGCGTTCACGTCGTAGTTGCTGTTAAAAAAAAAAAAAAACACAAAACAACGGACGGAGAAAGAGAAAGGAGAAGGGAAATTTGAGAGGGAAAGGGAAGGAAAATAATAATAATAAGGGAAAATTTTATTTCCATTTTGTTTGCAGGTTCGTTTGTTGCCGAAGGGGATTTAAGGTCCACACCATTGTGCTGTGCTATTCACGTGACCTCCTTCACCCTTCTTCCTCTTCTTCATTTCAACTGAAAAAACTCCAGCTGTTATGGAGATAGAGAGAGTTGCTGCATTCTTAGAGAGACAAGTATAAGAGTGTGCAAAACTTGTTTAGGGCAGCGCGGAAGGTATTTGAGATCTTGTGGTAACGACATTTTGTTGCAATTCTTCAAGAAATCGTTAATGGTTTCGTCGGCATTGTTTCCCGAGGGAGGAATCTAGGGTTTCAATTACGTCGGCGTCGGATCTAAATCTGATCTTTTCGTTCTCCTCGATAATGGTATTTATTGTCTCATTTTTCGACAATATTGTTAATTTTGTTCCTAATTAGTTCTTTCCTTAAGAGCTTAATTATTGAATTGAATTTAAAATGTGAACCTTTTTAGTACTAATTGGTAAAGGTTTTGAAATATTTGTTGCTTGTGATAGAAAATTAGAATTTGAACAATGTGGAAGGGCTTGGCTTTAATTTTTCCCTTTCCTCGTGCAGATGTTGCTTATTGCATTTCCTGACCTTGCATTTATCTTGTTCATGTCTTGTTTTAGATGCTTTCAGAAATGTTTTGATGTAACTGAGCACTATAGAATTTCTGTCCTGCTCTCCATTTAGTTGTTAATGCAAAGTTTTCAATTGTATAAAGATTTGTGCAATGTCTAGAGACTAGATAATGTGACTGCCTTGGTGGAGTGTTATTCTACTCTTAATTCTGCTCAGAGGCCAACTAGCTTTGTGGACCTTATTAGAAACTCAGAAAAATGACTATGAATGACTTACCAAAAGTAATTTTTAGAACATGTTGTAAGATGTGTTAAGGGCTGGAGTCAGAATTCATAACTGATTTAAATTATTGATCATGTAATTTGATTATGATCACTTGAGCTGAATAATATTTTGTTTATAGATTCTGTTCAGTAGAAGTGACCCTCGCTGCCAGCATATCTGTTTTTGGGTGGATGCTACTCTTTTTTTTTTTCAATGTTTATATTGACGCACCATGGTTATGGATGAGACTTTAGTACTTTACTCTCTTACTCTCTTACTCTCTGATTGATGTACTGTTGAACTTGTTGGCCAAACAGGCTGCTCAAGTCAATTCAATGGTTGGATCTTTTGTTTGGGTGGAGGATCCTGAGGAAGCTTGGATGGATGGGGAAGTTTTGGAAGTTAATGGTGAAGAAATTACAGTAAACTGTGCATCAAGGAAGGCGGTGAGTTGTTTCCAGGACCTTATATCAAGTTCTCATAACAGAATTGAGAATGTTTTTTGTTTATTAAAAAAGCTTGCTCTTCAAAACCACCCCAGCCCATTATATGATATCTGATCTGATAGATCCAAATGCTTTCCTTTCTACATTCCATGTCTGATTTAAAATATATATGGTTTTATTGGCTAATCCATTCAAATGCTTCTTGCGTGAAGGTTTGATCATTTGTTTTGGCTTGTAGCGAAACAGGTTTCATCCTTATATTTACTGGAAGTTGAGGAACTAAAATTTGGTTATACTCTGTGAAAAGAAAGTGTTAGCAGTCAAATCAAGTCAGTGTCTTACATGATAAATTGTGTGAACTGTTTTGTTATTTTTAAAGTTTTAATGAATTGATAAAAACTGATAAATTTACTAGCAAGTCATTTCCCTGTCATAACATTCTTAAAATGCTGCTCGGGAAGTGAATGAAAATGGGCTATAACTTCTTTGGGACCAATTCATTGATGGAGTTGATTTTTGTCTTGTATTCTTTTGTTTTGCATGAATTTAGAAGTGTTTGAATTGGATTTATATTTTAATCTTAAATTATTATCTTGTCCTTCAATTTGTAGTTTCTACATTTGACATGTAAAGGGTAAAATTATCTTTTTTGTTGAAATAAAGATAAAAAAGATGAAATGATCATTGCTGGTGGAACTTTTGGCAAATCCAAACTATATTGATCAGGCTTATAATTGGTATGGATTTAAGAGTTGAGTTCAATATGCATTCCAGCCTAGCAAACAAAAAAATTACTTTAATTGCTCAATCAATTGAATGCCACACAAATATTGGGTTTCCAAACAGCCTCTCAAGGAACTTGTTTTCTAATTATTATCTGGAGAAATGACTAGGAATGCAAATAAAGATACATTGATATTGCCTTCAGTTAACTATTTAAGCAGCAAGGGGCCATGGAGGTTGTTCCCCCCCCTGAATTTTGCTTGTTGTTGCTGTTGGCATTATTACTGGAACCTTGGTTGAGTGATTGAAAATATAACACCAAAGCACATGTAGGAGTATTGGTGAAATTTGCTTGTTGATAGAAGAAAGATGGTTTCTGCCTCCCCTTTAAAAGAATACATTCACAAATGCACATGCACTTATCTTTATGTTCCACACAAAGAGGTTTAAGGTGTCAAATGTTCTTGCTTTTGGACAGAAAAGTCGTATAAATTTTATTAAACCACAAAAATATCCTCAGCGGCTTATATCATGAAAGTTTTAAATTGATTTACGTGGTGGGATTCACAAATAATTTAATGAAACCCTTAATACATCAAATCGAAAGATTTTCTTCCTACAAATACAACAATGTTTGAATTCAATATAGGTTCTGAATCTTATAATCGAAAAGTTGAAATGAGGAGAATTTAGTTTTTTTCTCTTCGTTTCATATTGGCATAGATTTCATGTTAATCCTGCAGTTATAAAATGTGTGTCAATGCCTAGTCCATTTATTGTTATTTAAAACTCTAATTCTTATATTAAAAAGAGTCGAAGTTAGGAATATATCAATAACCCCTCTTCTTTCATATTGACTTAAAAAGTACATGTTAATTCCATATTAATAAAATGTGTTTCGATGCCTAGTCCACTGTTCAATTACTGTACATCGGAGTTGGGACTAAGTTTGTGGACTGTTTTCTTTTGTTGCTTTTGTAGGTTGTTGCTAAAGCATCTAATGTTTTTCCAAAGGATCCTGAATTTCCTCCATGTGGCGTGGATGATATGACCAAGCTGGCATATTTGCATGAACCAGGGGTTTTGCAGAATCTTAGATGTAGATATGATATAAATGAAATATATGTAAGTCTTAATAAATGATCTGTATCAGCCCATCACTTAATTTTGATGTTTGGCAGAAATCTTTGAAAGAGGGATGCTGTTTAGTCAGGCAGCTACTCCCTTTTATTTTAATAATATAGATTTCTGTTGCCTCTTTTGTCTTTACTTTTGAGTGTGAATTCTTTTTTAATCTTCTTCACTAGTTGTGTATGGTTAATGAAAGTTTTTCCTTTGAGGTACTTTTGGCAGTATTGGTGTATGAATAACTAAACTCCCAGTGCTGATTCCAGACTTACACAGGAAATATATTGATTGCTGTGAACCCTTTCCGAAGACTTCCTCATTTATATGATAATCATATGATGGAACAGTATAAAGGGGCAACCATTGGTGAGTTGAGCCCACATCCTTTTGCCGTGGCAGATTCAGCATACAGGTGGTTTGTCATATGCTATGTTTGGTCTCAATTATCAAGTACTTTCAAATTACCTTGTGGTTGAACTAATAGTAAGATGTTAAAATTTTCAGACAGATGATTAATGAAGGAATAAGCCAGTCAATTTTGGTTAGTGGGGAAAGTGGAGCTGGTAAAACAGAGAGTACAAAAATGCTCATGCGTTATTTGGCCTACATGGGAGGGAGGGCTGCAGCTGAGGGACGGTCTGTGGAGCAGCAAGTTTTAGAGGTAATTTCTTACATATTTATTGATCTAAGTAGTTGGCTTGCGAAGTCAATGTATTTCACGTTATGTTGTGAGATGCCATTGTTTATTTCTGCAAGTGAGCCTGCATTGTTAACCCCTTGGTTGACTGTCAACTTTTCTCTCTTCATTCTGTGTTTGGCAGTCCAATCCTGTTCTGGAAGCATTTGGTAATGCAAAGACACTGAGAAATAATAATTCAAGGTGGGAAACCTAAATTAAAATGTTCTCTCTCTGTTTTTTTTTTGTAACTTTAAGGTTGTAAGATAGAATCTTTTGGTTGATTGAGACAATCACTTTACTGAATTTGAATACAATGCAATTGCAGCCGTTTTGGTAAGTTTGTGGAGATTCAGTTTGATCAAAGTGGGAGGATTTCAGGAGCTGCTATTAGAACTTATTTACTGGAACGCTCCCGTGTTTGCCAAGTGTCTGATGCTGAGAGAAACTATCATTGTTTTTACATGCTCTGTGCTGCGCCAGAAGAGGTAAGTTGCTGTTCATTTGTTTTTTCTGAAACGTTTTTGGGGAAAGACCGGGGCAGTGCAAAGATCATTTGATGTGTCATTCTTCTCTTTAGCTCCATTTTGCTAGTAGAAATTCATCTAAATTTCAACCAGAACAAAAAGGATGATCTGATGCCTATACCATCTGAGTGTATGTTAAAGGTGAAAGTGAATGCCATGTCTCCATCTGTAACCCTTGATTTCAGAGGAAATAGCAGCCTAAGAGCTAATCTTCCAATCAGTTTGATTTGGCTATTCAAGTCAATTTTAAAAAGTTGCTGTCCTGGGATAGTAGTTCATTTTTTAACACTCTCTATAAGCTTGGATATTGTGTTTGATTTGTCACGTTGATACATCATCCTCTGTATAATTTTTCTGCTAAACTTGTACCTGGATATTCTATTAGCTTAAAATTATATTATCTACTAGTAAGCTTAGTGTCTTATGATCGCTTGTTTCCAAATGCCACTATCAGGTTATAGAGAAGTACAAATTGGGAAATCCTAGAACATTTCATTATCTTAATCAATCAAATTTCTATGATCTGGATGGAGTGAATGAGTCCGAGGAGTATCTGGCGACCAGAAGAGCTATGGATATTGTTGGGATAAATGCTAATGAACAGGTTGGGTATCTGATTGAGTATTTGTTGTATGGATTATCCATATGAAAATATTTACTAAAATTTCCTTTAACAGGATGCAATATTCCGAGTTGTGGCTGCAATACTACATCTAGGCAATGTGGAGTTTGCTAAGGGAAATGAAATAGATTCTTCTGAACCTAAGGATGATAAGTCTCAGTTTCATCTCAAGACAGCAGCTGAACTTTTGATGTAATTGATAATTAATTTTAGCTTTCTTTAAACTTCTGCTGTGATTTTGATCTCTTGATTTGTCAAGCACTTCCTATGATCCACTGTTTTTGTTTAGGTGCAATGAGAAGTCTCTTGAAAACTCATTATGCAAGCGTGTGATAGTAACTCGTGATGAGAGCATAACAAAATGGCTTGATCCAGATGCTGCAACTGTCAATAGAGATACTTTGGCCAAAATTGTTTATTCGAGATTATTTGACTGGTATGCTGTAATGTATTTTATGCTTGCATACATGACGCATCATCATTCATTACCATTTTATCGCAGTGAATGGTTTAGCGTTGTCTAATATCTTGAACATTTGTTGCACAGGATTGTAAGCACGATAAACAACTCTATTGGTCAAGATCCTAATTCCAAATCTTTAATTGGAGTTCTGGATATATATGGATTTGAGAGTTTCAAGACAAACAGGTGCTTAACTGGTATGCTTTTGTTTTCATCATTTGTGGAGGTTAATTTCTTGCAGAAAAACTGCATGAAATTCCCATGTTTCTTTTACCGGGGAAAGTCAATATTTATTCTTATGATGCCATTTGGAAGTTGATGGTGATGATCTGTTTTTCTTATAATTTATGAGATAAATTATGTGGGTTGGGATGATTTTGCTCATGCAAACACTTGTAACCGAGGAACCTCAACAATAGCTCTGCTCACAATGGCAAGCACGGTTCCTTTTGTTTGTTTGATGACTTATATATAGATAATGTAATTCTAAAAAGAGGGCATCTCATCTCGGCATGGAAATATACTTTACTGTCTGTCATGCAAATTCAAGTCTAATATCATTAAGTTTGCTACAGTTTATACTTCTATTTATTTTTGTAGTGTTGCTTGCTTGTTTCAGTTTTGAGCAATTTTGTATAAACTTGACCAATGAAAAGCTGCAGCAACACTTCAACCAGGTTTGAGCATGAGATACTTGCTCAAGTTCTTTAGCATTCATCAGAACCCTTGAATGACGAATGGTCATTTATCTTACCCTGATATTTTGTTTGACAGCATGTCTTCAAGGCGGAGCAAGAAGAATATACAAAGGAAGAAATTGATTGGAGTTACATAGAATTCATTGATAACCAGGATATTCTTGATCTGATTGAGAAGGTGTTGTATTTTTCTTTTAAATTTTAAATTTTCTCTTGGCATGAAGCATTTTACATCACATTTGCATCAGCTTTAGATCCAGTCTCAAAAACTAAGTTATTAGGCTTCCCTCTGGCTATCTTTGTGCAAAATCTATATTACAGTTAAAATAAGTGGTGTTCTGTGATACAACAACCATGCAGATTAACCTTGTTTTGTTGTCTTTTCCATCTCTATGTCTCTCCTTTATTTTATTTTCCTTCTATATTTTTTAATAGACAAATGTTCAATTTTGTATGGGATATTGCTGTTAATATTTTGTGTTTGAGGTGCCAAAGCATTCCAAAGACCAAAACTGTGTTGATATCTAACTCCAAATTCAGATAAAGGTTGCCTTTTGTTACAATGCCAGTTAATCGGATTTATTGCTACCATTAACATAATTGCATATAAATGCTGTAAGCTGCCAAAGTTAGGGTCTTTGATGTTAGTTTTTTATTGCTAACAGTGGAAACTACAATATCTACCTTTCTAAGATGATGTTAAATTAAAGCTAATACTGACTTTGGCTTGTGGGGATGGGATCTGACGAGTTATTCAATTCAATTTATTTTTTTCTCCTTTCATTTACAAGCACGTGTCATATACCCCCCTTTTGAAACAGTTAGTGCTGTTGTGTCTCATAATTACTGTGCCTATCAAGTAAACTCAAGGACAATAAAGACTGCCAAGTAATTTGCTTGTCATTGCATCTTAAGCAGTGTCCCTTGTTGCTTCAATTAGTCAAGAAAGTAAACTCAGTGGCTTCTTGATATCCAAAAGCGTGTTTTCTGTTGTAACTTTATATTCTTGTCCAGTTATTTATTTTGTTGTGAAGTAAATGTGCTCTTTTCTTCTAAGAACAATCAAATACTATTTTGATTGTAGAAATGGAACCACTGATGAGATTGATCGTGATATTTCCTTGCAAGTTAAATAGTTTTCAGATTTTATGTTATTGTGATTCCTATTGGATGTTGGCTTTGTGTTACTTGCATTCATTGAATGTTCTCTCTATTCCTGCTTTTTTTTTTTTGTTGTTGTTGCATTTCAATCTGGTACATATTTAAGCATCATAAAAGAGGATCTGACATGATGGATGTTCTTTTGTGTTTCATCTTTCTAATATGTACTTTTACGATTTCAGAAACCTGGTGGCATCATTGCTCTGCTTGACGAAGCTTGGTATGTATGTTGTAGAAAACATAGGACAACTCTTCCTCCCATTCAGTCGATGCAGACATTAAAAAGAGTATTTTGGTCTGTCCAGAAATTTTCCATTGATATGGTAGTGATATATTAGCTTTTGTTTGTTGTTTGCAGTATGTTTCCTAGATCAACACATGAAACATTTGCAGAAAAGCTTTATCAGACTTTCAAAGACCACAAACGTTTTAACAAACCTAAGTTAGCTCGCAGTGACTTCACCATTTGTCATTATGCTGGAGATGTAAGTATTCTCTGCTTTTTGATTACATATGAGATTGTGCCACAATTCTAGTTCTTCATGCAGCAACTAAAAAGTGAAGTGCAGCTTAATACTCATCACAGGAGAATTTTGATTGTAGGTGACATATCAAACTGAACATTTTCTGGATAAGAACAAGGATTATGTTGTTGCAGAGCATCAATCTCTTCTCAGTGAGTCCATGTGCTCCTTTGTTTCAGGCCTGTTCCCACCATTGCCTGAGGAATCTGCCAAATCATCAAAGTTCTCATCAATAGGTTCTAGGTGTAAGGTCAGTTTATGTTCAAGCGTGCATAAGTTTAATGTGTGTTAATTAACATTTTCAACATTTTTCAGTTTTAACCCTATCTCTCTACAGCAACAACTACAAGCATTGCTTGAAACACTGAGTGCTACTGAGCCACATTACATTCGTTGTGTAAAACCGAATAATGCTCTAAAGCCATCCATCTTTGAGAATAATAATGTTTTACAACAGCTGTGTTGTGGGGTAAGATTCAAGATTGTGGTCATTTCATGTGTCATGGCATTTCTTCATTGATAAAAACCATGCCCGGCATGTATACTTTTCTGATTCCAGGGAGTGATGGAAGCAATTAGGATTAGCTGTGCTGGATATCCCACCAGGAAGACTTTTGATGAATTTGTTCGTCGTTTTGCCATTCTGGCACCAGATGTGCTGCATGGCGGGTAGCTTTTTAAATTTCTCCTTTAAATTTGTTTCTTAATTCTAGTTTTTGTTTATTTATTTATTCTTTCTTGGATTTGAATTGAATTAAATGTCCCTTTTCATTTTCTATTATTTATGCCTTGATAGCTGCGATGAGGTTAGTGCTTGCAAGATGCTTCTAGAGAAGGTGAACCTCAAAGGTTATCAGGTACATTTTCAGTAATACCTTTTTAAGAATAATGAATAATCTTAAGGTATATCTTTTCTCTAGTAATTCATTTATAATCTATGTTCAGCTATCTGAATGCCTGTCTTGTTCATGCTCACATGGATATGTACATGCAAGGAATGACTATCAGTCAAGCAATGAATGCATGTTGAAATCTTGTTTTAAATCATGAGCTCTCTTTGGAATCTACCAATCTCCATTTTTTTCCCTATAAATTGTTGGGTTAAACCATAAAAGCATCCCCTAAACTATGGACCATTTTGATTGAGATCCCCTAAATTATAAATATCATTATCATTATTATTATTTCTGTCTTCAACTCTCGAGAATTATAAGGTGTTTTGATTGACACCCATCTCATTATGTTGTGTCCAATGTAGTTTGTAAATATCACATACAATTCACATGTTTTCCTTAAAAAGTACAAAAAAGTCATAAAACCATCAAGGGCTAATTTCATGATGATAATTTGATCATATAGCATATGATGTTTTTATATAATATTGGTGAAGGTTAATTTTTTAATGTTTCTTGACCAATTATTGATGATATTTTGATATTTTATAAGAAAACATGTGAAACTCAGATGTTTTAACAGAAACATGGATGGAATGTAATGGAAGTGGTGTCAATCAAAACACCTTGTCTTTCAGGGGTTGAAATTAGAAAAAATAAATAAATTAGGATGTGTCAATCAAAAAGACCTATAGTTTAAGGGGTGTTTGTACAGATTAGCCTATGTTGCTGTTATGGCATATTTTCTGCATTTGGAATCTACCAGGATATTTGTTTTGTACTAAATTCCCAAGGTACTTAAAGAGTGTCTTATTGAATAATTTCTATTGCAGATTGGCAAAACAAAAGTTTTTCTTAGAGCTGGTCAGATGGCGGAGCTAGATGCTCATCGAAGTGAGCTGTTAGGAAGATCAGCAAGCATCATCCAGAGGAAAGTTCGATCGTATTTTTGTCGCAAAAGCTTTATCTTATTGCGACAGTCTGCCATTCATATCCAAACTTTGTGTAGAGGTACCTGTAGCTTCCTATTCATGCACCACCCCTTAGTTAATTTAACTGTGGTGTAGTCCATGAAATTATTGAATTTTGAATGTATTGGTCAATGATTGAAATCGTATCAGCTCATGCTTTATTTAATGTGATTGCAGCTGAAGTAGCACGCAATAGGTTTGAATGCCTGAGAAGAGAAGCTGCTTGTTTGAAAATCCAGAAATATTCTCGCAGGTACCTTGCAAGTAAAGCATACAACAATTTGTGCTTCTCAGCTGTCTCCATTCAGTCATGCATGCGTGGAATGGCTGCTCGTAATGAGCTTTGTTTCAGGAAGCAGATGAGAGCTGTGATTGTCATCCAGGTTAATTCCAAAACCTCATAAGAAATTGGTTATAGCTTTCTTATGTTATTTTTTCTTTTCTTTGCTCTTCATTTCACCTTCTTTCTTCCATTTTGGGGAGGCAAAGAGCGAAGCACACTTGTTTTGCAAAAACTGTCTAGCCATTCCATATAGTTAGGCAATAGATGATTGTGAGCATGTCTGAATGTATATGACAATAGCATTGTTTTTTGTTTTCAATAATAATAATTCATCAAAAGGTTGCTCAACACAAGAACAATGGACATAGCCAGTGTATGACTGCAAATGTGAGGTGTATTGTGCTTAGGGACATGGGATTAAACCTTGTCTTTCTCTGCCGTGATCTTAAGGGATGAGATAGGGCTACCCAAAGTTGAGTGGGCCAGCTTTTGACAAGTCACCTGACATTATTTGTCATGGCTGACACTTTGATGGAAATGCAGTCATTTGCTGCACATCTGTTGATTGGATTTTCTATTATGTTTTTCACTATATATGCTTTCTTAATCTATTGGAATTCTTGCTTTTGCAGAGTCAATGCCGAAAACATTCGGCCCAACTTCATTATTTGAGGTTAAAACGAGCAGCAATTGCCACTCAATGTGCCTGGAGAGGGCGGGTTGCTCGTAAAGAATTACGGAAGCTTAAAATGGTGATCTCGTCTTTCTTTATTTTCTATTTTCTTCTCCAATAAATTATATCTAAGATTGCAAATCCTGCTTTGCAAATTTTTTTGTCCATATTTCTTTTTTTCTTCAACCGTTCCATAAATAATCTGATAATGAATTTTAGGATTATTTTTATTCCCAGAATAAACTTGGGTTGGGCCTAAAAGCTGGTTGGGATTGCCACTACAGAAAAATTGTTTATTTTATTCATGAAGGGAACCTTGTGTTTTTGCTAAAGTAATCGATCAATTCTCTCTCAAGTTTCCTAACATCCCTTCTTGGGTTTCTGTGTAATTGTTGTGTCCTTGGGTGCCTCCAGTGCAGTTTTCTTTAATCGAATTTTGCACTTGGAGAAAAAATGATCAATTTCTAAAACCATTTATCTTATCTTGCCTTGTTTGCATGCAGAGCTGCTTGGGTAACATAAATCTGCATAATTTAGTCTTTGCTCCACCCAAATTCCATCCCTTAAATTCCCGATCTGTTCAAAATTGCCCCATTGCTTGTGGTTTCCTAAAGCAGTTTTATTTGCTAATATTTCATTGACTCTTCTAATATGTCTGCAGGCTGCTAAGGAGACTGGTGCTCTCCAAGCTGCAAAAAGTAAACTGGAAAAGGAAGTTGAAGAACTCACCTGGCGTCTGCAGCTGGAGAAACGAATGAGGGTAGGGATGTTTGTTTGTTTGGAATTCTCTTTTCTCCTAAATAAATGAACGACATCATATGAACTTAACTTCCCTCTTGTTTGTATGGTATTTAATAACAATGTATGAAAAGATACAATTCTTCTGTGTTGTGCTCCAGAGAGATAAGATCTTTAGCCATTCACTGTGTTGAGGAATATTGTGTTGAAGTTAAAATTACAATCTAGAATGCGCATATGAATATGCTAGCTTTGTCTATTGACTAGAAGCACAAAGTTGTTTGGATTTGTGTTTTCTGGTTTTTTTCCCCTCCAGTTTGTTAGCTATTTGGTATTGATTGTTTGTAAGTGATGGTTCTATTGAATGCAGGCTGACCTAGAGGAATCCAAAACACAGGAAAATGCTAAATTACGCACAACATTGCAAGAAATGCAGCTTGAATTCCAAGAATCTAAAGCTCTGTTAATCAAGGAACGAGAGTCTATAAAGAAAGAAGCTGAAAAAGTCCCAACCATACAGGAAGTCCCAGTTATTGATAATGAACTGGTGAATAAACTTACTGCTGAAAATGAAATGCTCAAGGTAAAGCTTTTTATGCATTGCTATTTTCTTCTAAATGAACTTTCGAGCTGGTACAGGGCTTGTCAAATGACTGTTTATGTATTGCTTCTATAAGACTGCATTTAGCATACAAATTTGAAAGAGAAACAAGCAAAAAAATCCCATTTGAGGCATGTGCTTCAACTTTCACTTAAATGGTGTTTTGTGGATGACAATGTAGGCTATGGTAAGCTCACTGGAAAAGAGAATTGATGAAACAGAGAAGAAATATGAAGAGACGAGTAAGCTTAGTGAAGAGCATCTGAAGCAGGCTTTGGATGCAGAGTCAAAGATAATTGAGCTGAAAACAGCCATGCAGAGGTTTCCACAGTGATTTGTTTTTTGTCAAAAGAGTCAAGTACTTAAATTGCATTTTTAAGTCAACACGAAATGGGATAATGGGATTTTTCCTTGATAACTTAGTGTTAATTATTTGAATTTAAATTACTGACAGTTTCCTTTTTCAGGCTTGAAGAAAAACTCTCTGACATGGAAGCTGAGGACCAAGTTCTGCAGCACCAAGCACTGTTCAGTTCATCTTCAAGAAAAATGTCAGAACATTTGGAAATTACCTCTCAGGTAAAGTGCATGAATATTTTTTTTGTTAAACATTTATATTTCTCATGTCATCTCTTGGAAACTTAATATTTTTTTTTATTTTAAATTGCTGCAGCATCTAGAAAATGGTCATCATGTAAGTGAAGAATATAAACAAACATAATTTAATTTTATTTAAGATTTATACACCATTTCTGAATGTTCCTGTATTATCTATTGTCCTAAGTGATCATGCTTCTTCAGGAACCACCAACTCCATCTAAAAGGCTTGGCACAGATGCTGACAAAAAAATGAGGAAATCTCAGATTGAACGGCTACATGTACGTGCTTAAAGATGGAAAAACAGTTTTTTTCCCCTGATTTTTGGTTTGGGAGTTTAATGGTGATGTAATCCTAAATTTACTCCTTTTTTCTGTGATGTAGGAGAGTGTAGATGCTCTAATAAAATGCGTGGAGCAAAATCCTGGGTTTAGTCAAGGAAAACCAGTTGGAGCATTTACCATTTACAGATGCCTTGTCCAGTGGAGATCGTTTGAAGCAGAAAAAACCAGTGTATTTGATCGTCTTATTCAGATGATTGGTTCTGCAATAGAGGTAACTTGATTTTCTCCTTCCATGCATGGTTTATTTTAGAATTATCCTGCCTCTAAACCAAACCACAACATAGGTAACTGAAGAAAAAACAGAATTGTTTAGAGTTCTGTGATTCAACATCTAACATTCTGGATGATATGTAATGCTTGCAGAACCAGGATGACAATAATCATATGGCTTACTGGTTATCTAATACCTCAATGCTGCTGTTCTTACTTCAACGGACTTTAAAAGACAGTGGTGCCAATTCAAATCCACCTCCTCCAACATCATTTTTTGGAAGGATGGCCCAAGTAATGAGATAACCCCCCCTGAAATTTCTTTTGTACATAAAAATGATTTGACAATCTCATATCATGTAACTATATTTTGAGGATGCCTAACTCTACTTTAATTCACAAGATTCTATTCTTCTTTTGTTCTCAAAGTTTTATTTAATGTTCTGCTTATGCAAATGAGTCATTTGAGACCTGGTATTTCTTCAGGGTTTCCGTTCTTCACCTTCTTCAGCCAATCTTAGAGTTGGTAGAGATATACAGATGGTTGAGGCTAAGTATCCAGCTTTGCTTTTTAAACAGCAGTTGACAGCATATGTGGAGACGATATATGGCATTGTTCGGGATAATTTTAAAAAGGATTTATCACCTCTTCTTTCATCATGTATCCAGGTAAACTGACCTTGATTCTTCATTTGTGAATCCTGCCATGATATATTTAATGTGCCTTTCGTTTTTCCTATCAGTAAATGGGCAAACCCATTTCATTTTTTCAATGATTCAAAATGTTATCATAATTTATGCTGTAATTTTTGTTGAAAACTAACAAGAATTAAATGATTCAATGCATGATCTTGAAATCTAATTTTAGTGTTAACCATAGATTTTGATGAAGTGTTATCCTCAATTGAATTTCTATATATATATATATATTGCTTAATTTCCTCAATCTATATATTTTTGATGAAGTGTATCTTATGCAAATATTTGAAGATCTCTGCTATAATTTTCAGATGTTTTAATATAAATTTGAAGACCAGTTTTTTCCTTGGCTTGAATGCATCTTCTTTCTCACTACCAAGAAAAATGATAGTGGTTGTGCTTGTAATTGGAAGAATTTCAAGTTGTTCTCAATGGACTTCATGTGCTAGTCTTGGAATTTCCCCAACAACTATAATTTCTAAGACTAATAATGAAATTCAGGCACCAAGGGCATCAAGGGGAACTGCTTTAAAATCATCTCTGTCATTTGGCCATAATACGCCAGCTGATAGCTGGCGCAGCATTGTCAATAGTCTTGATGGGCTGCTATGCACATTGAAAGAAAATTTTGTACGTAATCGTTGCTTTCAACAACATCAAAGTAATACTATTGTCCTTTTTATGCTCTGAACTATGCTTAATGTTGTTTCAGGTGCCTCCAATTTTTGTGCAGAAGATATTTACTCAAATTTTCTCATACATTAATGTGCAGCTGTTTAATAGGTAAAGAGCTTTTCTATCCTTTTCAAATGTCAAATAATGCTGTATACTTGGATACTGTTGCATGATACATCATTAACTTGACAATGCAATTGTTGGTATAATTGCAGCCTTCTGCTTCGTCGAGAGTGCTGCACGTTCAGCAATGGGGAATATGTGAAGGCTGGGTTAGCTGAATTAGAATTATGGTGTGGCCAAGCAAAAGAAGAGGTACCCTTCTAAATTTGTCTCCAAGTAAATGCTGTATTCACCTTAATCCTATCTTTTGTCGTTATTTCTGTATCATCAGAAGCCGCTGTTTTTCCATGCCAATTCAGAAGTCTTATGTAGGGGATCTGAACAAAATTAGCAAGGCTGCATTAACAATTAATGGTTTTGTTTAAATTATTAAAATCAAAAAGTTGTGTTGAAAAGAAAAGCATAAACCAACATTTTAGAATTATACATTCTATTTTTCTCTGTTTTTTATGTTGTTTAGCTATTATTTTATATGCAAGTTGCTTTTATGTAGTTGATAAAATTCTGAGTATGATTTCATATCCTGTAATGACTATTTGCATGCTTCGTCTACATCATGTATGCTTCAGTGCAAAGGAGAAAACTGTTTATTTTTTTTATAAAAGATTTGATTTTTTTGGGGTTCTTTAGACCTCTGTCTTTGTGCTTATGGTTAATAACCTTCCAAGGGGGCTTTGCAGTTCGTTTCCATATTAATTATTGTTTGTATATTGATTTTTGAATTGCAGTATGTTGGAGCATCCTGGGATGAACTTAAAAACACTAGGCAAGCTGTTGGATTCTTGGTATGGTTTTCTCTATGGATGTTGCTTTCCTTTTTGAGCCTTGTTATGGATTTTACGAAGATGACACAATTAGGTTGACACTTGAGTTATGAAAAGAATGTTGCTACCACTCATTGCTTATTTGTAATCCTTTTTAGGTTGCCTGAGAATAACTTTAGTTATGTTGTAAGTTTTCTCTTTCTCTGAGGCAAAAGTAGAGTTTTGCCATAAAGAAACATGTCCATAAAATGAGAATGTCACGAGAGAACACGAGGACATAATAAGAAGGGAACACGAGGACATAGTAAGAAGGGATCCAAATACTCTGATGTTTGGAGAGGAACATGAATGGTCATGTCACTAATTTTCACATTCAATGATCTATATTTAGTGAGCGAAAAATATAATTACTATTTAAAGTGTTGCCATGCTTAGCATGTGCTAAAACCATGCCATTCATTTTGAATGTGATAGTTTATATTTAATGAACATGGACCAAATATGGGAGACAGGAACACAATAAGATCTGAAACCCAATAAGAACACCTCCAACGAAAATGTAGAAGTTATGATGGTTGAGAGAGGTTTGAGGATTAAAGGACAGCATGGGTGATCCACTTTTGTTTAAGGGGGGGAGGGAGAGCAGTGAATAGAGAGGAGCCGTGATGTAAAGCCAGAAAAGTGGGGGGAAAAGCAATAACATGATCAGTGGCGAGAAAGAGAGTAGAAGCATGCACTATGCACTGTGAGAAGCTAAAGTGGAGGCAGAAAGTTTCTAGACACTAACATTTATGTGCTGTTAATCCATACCTAATAGACAAGGTTGAGCCTGTGTTTTAAGTCAGTTCAATTGTTTTTTCTTTTTGTGGTAGTTACTCACTTAGGCCTTGGTTTCCTTGAAGTTACAATCTGGCCCAACTATTAAATCGATTGTTTTGTCATACTTATATTTTGTGTTAACCTAAAAAAGTTAAAGAAACTAACATTTGTTTCATTTTTTATTTAATTTTTAGAAAAGAGAGAAAAAGAATACTTGTGCTATAGAAGTTTCTTCCTTTATCATGACATTGTGATGTTCTTGTCATAAGCAAACTGAGTAAGTGTTCCTAAGCATACCAAAATCCAAATTAACATATCAACTAAGCCTACCCCTATGTATTCTGAATTCATCTATGTGCAAACCCTGTTCCCGAATCTTGTCTCAAATGTTTTGCATTTCTTGTAACCATGGCCTATACATTGGGACATTGGCATTCCATAATTTGCTAAAAAATCTGTAGTTTTTGATAACATTAACTTGTTCTTTAGCCTTAACAATCTCTTTTCACCTGACATTATAATTTTACAATTCCTTTTAGTTTAAGTTGAATTATACTGAAGTATTGTTATAAAACACCCCCTTTGAAAAGTGTAGGCCCGCATATGAAATTTTGCATTTAGTGCTTTTCTGTTTTGTTCAAATTGAAATTATTCTTTTAATTGTATTTTTAACTATCCTAATTCTGCATGCTATTTGCCTCCAGGTTATACACCAGAAATCGAGAATTTCCTATGATGAAATTACCAATGACCTTTGCCCGGTA
Organism: Populus trichocarpa; assembly: GCF_000002775.5. Lineage (NCBI taxonomy): Eukaryota > Viridiplantae > Streptophyta > Magnoliopsida > Malpighiales > Salicaceae > Populus > Populus trichocarpa. The sequence goes on from NC_037292.2 coordinate 12,070,900, forward strand.
TGTCTCTCCTTTCCTCTCTTCTTCCTCCTCTCCCTCTCACAGCACGCGCGCACACACACACTTGAATTGACAAAATATCAGAGCTGTTGGAGAGTTGGTGATGGAAAAATCCAGCGAGGAAATTCTTACAGAACTTAGATGGAAACAGGCATATTGTTTGGCATCATGTCAATAATGAACTTGAATTTGCAAAATATCATACCCGTTGGAGAGTTAGTGATGGCAGCAAAATTCAGTGAGGAAACTTCTTAAAGAACTTGGGTGGAAGCGGGTGCATTGTTTGGCAATTAGTCAATAATGAAGCAAGAATAAAGCTGTACCAAACTTTTAGAACTGATGTGGGAGTGGCAGCGGCAGCCTGTAATAGGTGTTGTGCAATTCGTTATATAATGTGGTAGGTCAATTTTGGAATCAATTTAGTGAATGGTTTGGCAAATTGTCTCTACATTTGCATTACTGTGTAAGCAATTGCCGGGAAAAAGAAAGGGAAATGAGAAAGGAAAAGCGAAAAGCAACTTGGGTTTCTGCTGTGCCATTGCCAAGTTATTTATAGTTTTTCTGATTAATATATAAAGATTGCCATGCCCTGCATCATTCGAAAATCCATCTCCCCCCTCCCCCCTCCCCCCTCTATCTCTCATCAGTTCTTCCTGGTTTCAGGTCCTGAGTGTTCAACAGCTATACAGAGTATGCACTTTATACTGGGATGACGACTACAATACTCGAAGTGTATCTCCTGATGTAAGTCGGATTGAATTGATCATTTACTCGTTAGACTCTGTATTTTAAGTTTGCCAAGTATTAATTTAAATCTGTTAATATTTGATGTGTTGCTGCACCTTGTGTTTGTGTAGGTGATTTCCAGCATGAAAACACTAGCAAACGACTCAAATGATGATGATAGCAACTCATTCTTGATAGATGACAATTCAAGGTAAGAAATGAAAGTCATTCCTTCTAAGTGGATAGATGACGAGTCAAACTCCCAACTCATTATGGCAACTCATTATGGCACTTGAATATGCAGCATTCCTTTCTCAGTTGATGACTTATCTGGCTCCTTTCACGAGAAGGATTTCTCAGATGTAAAACCTGCAGCGGATCTTCTGGAGAATCCAGCCTTCCAATTTTTACAGGATTAAGGCTGTGATTTTTTAGCATTTTGCCTCTTCATGATATTCTGTCAAGATATCCAGTCATTGCCACACTGTAAATACTCTCTTCACTCTTGTAGTTTTGTTTTTTCAGTAACATCTGTTGCCCCAAATGTAATGTTATTCCTTTACATTAGAGTTGTAAAAATTTCATTAGGCTGGTTCTCATAGTCAAAGGGGCATGGATGGGTTTTACTGGTTTCCATTTAGTTTCGTCTTTTCTTTTTTATAGGAATACTTGGGACCAGCATTCTTTGTAGGGATGGTAGGAGGGAAGAAATTTCAGTGTAGGATGGTGGGAGGTAGCTGATCCCAAGATTACTCTAACCACCATGTTTTAATTGTACAAATACAGAACATGACTTGATATCTATAGTAAAGTTGGTTATCAGCACATTCCTTGTTGACATATTTACTGATATGTTTGGTGTTGGTTCCTAGACAAGCATCTCTGCGTAGTTTTTATGCTTTACTGATTCTTAATTCTCCCTCCCTGTACATTTTCCTCGTGTACTACTGTTGGCAGCGTGATTATGTCAGGACTAGCAGGTGGTGGATTAATCACCTGGGGGTGTTAGGGCTGAGCATATTCAGTTCAGTCTGGTTTTGGACCAAACTAAACAATTTTTTTTTTCAAAGTTTTTGAACCGAACTAAACCGAAAACCGGTTTAAACTGATCAATTTTGGTTTGTTTTTCCTCTGTTTGAACTGAAATTATTTCAATTTTTGGCTTTCTATTGCTTCTCGATCTCAATTTGTAGGTTCTGCTATTGGATGTACACCTGGAATTGGATCTGGAACTATTCTATTCTTTGACAGGATCATAGCCATGTGAGAAAAGGCCGAACTTAAAAGCGCAAAAACTGAAATTTTGCATTTCAGTCGTCTTATTGAATATTGATTATAGATTATAGAGTAAGGAGAGAAAGGAGTCGGTCCCGTAGCCCATAAAAAAGTGTTCAGTTACTTTGAACGGCACGCCTGGTATATCCCTCCATGAAAAAGATTGGCACGCACTGTGTTGAGCATTTAGAGCGCATGTCCAACTCAAGCCCAGATCCTGGTTTGGAGGAGGAGGAGGAGAAGGCAAAATATGAGAGACGAGAGACAGAGAGAGGGGGATGGCTACTCTTGTTTTAGGGAATACTAATTTAGGTTTTAGGTTATAAAAAAATATCCTATCTATATTTTTTTAAAAAAAAATGCTAGTTGAACTGGTTTGGTTTAATTGGGTTGAATTAGTTTCAGATTTTGAAAATTAAAACCCTAATTAGTTAATTCAGTTTTTTTAGTTGTGATTTTTGAGTTATTTTTATTTTCTCAGTTTAATACTCTAGGAGGTGTCCTTTGTCTTGTTACTTTACTGAATAGAGTCTTGCTACCTTGATGTCTGAAAGAGCAGCGCTAGTTGCCTCTAGGACAATGACCTCGGTCTTGAGTACTTGCCCAAGATGTTGACGACAGAATCTGTTCAGTTAACAGTCTGTCTTGGATGTTTCACGAATAGACGTAAATGTATCCAACACAGAGAAGTCCAAGAATTATGGATAATAGAATTTTATCTACCTCCCCATCTCTGGAAAAAAATATATATGAAGAAATAGACATGGCCATAGAGTGCTATAATCTGCCCAGTTTTTTCTCTGGTTCAGCTTCAACGCTCGTCTTGGACACTCCTCTCAATCGAGTCTCATGGTTTCATCCAGAAGCAAAAGGGATGCTGAAATAAATTATCTGACGGTTAGAATTGATATGGAGTTGGCCCTGGGCGGTTCGGAATTGGTTCTGGACTATGCTTTTTCGTAAAGCAGAAATCATCTCCGGCTCTCAGTAAGAGTGGAGTATTTGAAAGTATGGTAGCGGTTAGAAATATTTTTCGCTCGAAAATATATCAAAATAATATTTTTTATTTTTTTTAAAATTATTTTTGACATCAACTCATCGAAACGATATAAAAACATAAAAACAAATTAGTTTTAAACAAAAATAAAAATAAATTTTTTTAAAAAAACATAATTTCGTTTAGTTGCTTGGTTGAGATTTATGTCCAGGTTTCAGCTGAGGCCAACAGCTGAAGGACACAGTTTCTGTGACAAGATAAGAATTAAACACAGTGACGTATGGTTACCAAATGATTAATTAACCTGGGCAGCACATGCCAACACAGAATTCGAAAAACAATAACATTAAAGGCCTTTGTTTGACTGGTTCTTCGGTGCCAATTTCTAACGAATTTCTTCCAACATTCATGTGCTCACATGGTGCTGCCATGTTTCAGTTTCTTATTCCCTCACTTGGTAGAACGTTTGACTGAAAATCATATGTTCGATGCCCTTTCAGTTATTACAGTTATCGAGTTAGTTGCTCGTCGATATACTTTAATATACATATTCTTTATAATTAAATGAATGCATCAAACTATTCAACGGTTGTGTGTGTATACATATTCTTTTTCTTTTTTTACCCTTTTTTTTCTTTGGTTTTTTTTTAACACCTCAAGAAATTTTTACTGGATTCATTGAATCTTTAGTTTTGGCATGGTTATTAAATAATATCACATATTTTTTTTATTGAATTTTTCTTAAATATTAAGCTTTCAGTTATATTTTTAAAAAAACATGCTTTAGCAATCATAATTAAAAAAAAAAACAATACTTACAATTAAAAATATTATGTTGACTAAGATAAATAAAAGATATGGTAATAGAAAATTTATCCTTACGAGAAAAAATTTAAAATGACTGTATTTTTTAGTTTAATGACGATACCAAAGAATTTCCTAAAACTTAAAAATTTATTTTATATTTAAATATATTTGAATTCCCTGTAATGTAGCGTGGACATACCAACTAGAATTTCCTAAAACTTAAAAATTTATTTTATATTTAAATATATTTGAATTCCCTGTAATGTAGCGTGGACATACCAACTAGTATTTGACTAAATAGATATACATTGCTTGCTTATGGGTAGTAGTGCAATGACTTTTTAATTTTGGTTTGATAGGAAAATACATTGAGTTATTTAATTCTAGCATGGAGGAAATTTCGCAAACTTTCAATTATTAAAATAGATAGAAAAAGGAGTTCATCAAGAAGTTTTATGGTACTCGAGGAGTTACTAGTAATATTCTAATAGTTATTTTATATGATCCATTTTAAAAAATAAATATATACAAGTATGAAAGAAAAATTTTATATGAAAATATTCTTATCACTTTTGATTGGTCGTTGATTTTATTTTCTCTCTCTTTCTTGTGTATATCTCTCTTTTAAAAGTAAATTAAAAAATAACTAATAAGATATTATTATTTATCTTTTATGCACGATAAAATTATCTAGAATTAGACTGATATATGGAGGAAATATGATACATTTCATATCATACCCATGAAATTGAAATAATCTATAATGTATTTATGCCAAGATCATATATGCGTGAGTGAGTAGGATAAATAGTAAGATTGTTGCCAAGTCTTGAGCTTAGGATCAATTAATAGGCAGAAGGCGTCATTTCTTGCCATCTCAGTCCATGTTTTGGTAAATTTAGTTTGGTTATTTCCATCCCTACGGAGGATCGATTTTCCTTCTTCTTAATTCTCAGGCCCCCTCTTTACAGCGGAGAGATATCTTGTGCCAAATACACTGGCCAGCTAATTTAAGTTTCTAGCATCAAATTCTTAGCACATAGACTGCATTTCATTGATTTTTCTGGTGCCTTGTCTATGAAATATATCTCTGCAACTCTCCCGCTCTCGCGACCCACATGAGTTGGGAGAACCAAATCGTTAGCACATAGCAAGAAATTAATATTGACAATAAAATAAAGTTGTCGGAGCCACAAGAAAGATTTTTGGTGGAGCCAAGTGCAATGGCATTGGGATTGCTTGGCCTGAATCAGACTTCATTCAAACTTCGCAACCGACCTCATCATCGAACCAAACCCTATCATTGGAGACTGTGCTATATTAATTAGGGAATGATACTCTTTCTTCCAAGAAATGGAGCCTGCCCATATGCTCTCTCGATTTATTAATTTACGAAGAATCCCAATATTAACTTAGTGGGGCTATTATATACTTGTTAATGATTTCTCTAATTCTTAATTATATTCCTTGGTTGTTCTTCGAGAACTGATATTTTTATTCACTATATTCTTTCTGCCAATTAAATTTACTAAAATAGAGAAAGAGAAACCATCGTTTGAAAATAAAACAATGATCGTCTTGTGTTCCATTCGCACAAACAGAAATATGAACAGACGATCGAGAGGATCATATATATATATTAACCCGAAAGAGACCTAATTTGTTTTTTTTCCAATTGGACATCTTATCTTTTTTATGAATTTAATTGCAAAACATGAATATAAAAACAGATTACTCATATGCTACGAATTCCCATGACACATAATAAGAATAAAAGCTGAATCTGATTGGAAATCGAAAAATATATAGATTGTGAATCCTCGAGGAATGTAATGATAAATCGAAAACCATATATATATATATGGTTTTGTAACATGGAGACTTAATATATATCAGGTCCAACAATAATGTGGTCTCCGCAAATGGTCGATGCTTATCTAATTAAGGCTCATTGATGATTAATTAGGAAGAGAAATCATAAATTTATTAATTATTCCACTTTGTAATTAACTTCTCATGTATCCATGTGAGCCTTGACTAGTTTAATGTGGATTGTATATTCACTTCTTCTCCTGTAGAATTAGAGAAAGGTCCAAATGCTAGCTAAAGAACGTGCCTGTGCGCATAAACTATAAGCTAGGATTGGAAAGGAACATAAATATTGCCAAAAGATTTCGAAAAAGGCAACAGATCCTAAAGCAATAATCATATGGCCGGGCCCTTCTCTAATCACTGTTTTAGCTAAACGATATCCCCTTTTTCTTTCTTTATTTTCTCCTCCCATCAAATCTCAGTAACCCCATTTTGAAGGCATATATTCGGCCCTTGATTCTTTGTTGACCATCGGAATGAACAACCACTAGTAAATAATGGATAATTTCCCATACTCTAAGGGCCTCGTCATATGGGTGAAATTTGTTTTTTTTTTAAAAACAAATGCTGCGAGAGTGAAGATTCAACAGCAAAACTTCATGATCATGTGTGGAAAAAGAATTAAATTGTTCGAGATGAAATGCCCATGGTACTGTTTTGGTAGAGTCAAGCATTAAAAGGTTAAATTATTGATGGAATCAAAACTTAATAAAATAGATGTATAGATAATATATATACATGATGAGTTCCATGCTTTAAAGTTATATAATAAGAAATGACGAAAAAGTAATATTTGGTGCACCTTCATGCTTGAAACTTAAAAGGATTAACAAATACAACGTAGGACTCAGGAGGGAAGAGCTTATTTTCTTTCTTAAAGGGTGACCCTTCACCTTATTTTGAGTCACAGTACTATCAAATGATCAAGAAATTAGGTGTTTGGGAATATGATAACGATTGTTTTTTAAAGTATTTTTTTACTTGAAAATATATTAAAATAATATTTTTTTTAATTTTTAAAAATTATTTTTCACATCAGCATATCAAAACGATTTGAAAACTTAAAAAATATCTAAAATGAAAATAAAAATAAAAATAAAAATATTTCTTTTTAAAATATATTTTTAAAATAAAAAAATAAACAGGGTATAGGAGTGTAAATATGTTTAGGGTTTATAGACAGCCTTCGAAGTTAGAACAACTTTTCAAGGTCAAATACCACTTTTAAGTTTTGTTTTGAAATCTTTTAATTTGAGATTCAGATCAAATTTAACTCGTCTTGCGCCTATCATCTTGGTTTTTTTCTCGTACTGTTTTTTCTTTTGTTTTTATTAATTTCTAGGATTTTTACAGATTTTGTGAAATTAATTTTTTTCATTTCATCCGATTATTAAATATATAGCCCTTCAGTAAAATTAATTATTTTCTGCAACACAGGTCATTGACCATTTAATTAGACTAGCTATGTTTCAATAAAACATATAGGTTGCAGACCTTAATTTCTACTACTTTAATACATTATTGTTTCGACGATCAGGATAAATAGCTGAAAATATATGCTCTAAAAAGACTTTGAGAATTTGTTTCACTTAGCTAGGCTGTGCTCGTGAAGCTAGGTCTCATCGGCATCGATCGATGAGCGATCATGAACCCTAGCTAGAGATGGACCTACAGGCTACAGCGCAAATTAATGGAAACGGATAGGTCAAGGATTCATGGGTCTTGCTGCAGAATCCTCAGCTTATCATCAATTAATCCTAATATTATCGTGATGATTGTTCATGTGAGTGATTGGTACCTCTTCTTATTTTGAAGAGCAATCCTTTCCTTGACGAGCTCATGCACCGCATCATGAATTAATGGAGCTAGCCAACCTAGCTTAGAGCACGCTTCTTGATGCTCTTCCAAGAAAAAACTTAAAAGTAATCATCATCAGAAGAAAGGACTTGCGACCCCATGTTTATATATCGCATTTTAATTAGCAGCAATATCATGGTCACAAAGTAGGCCAATATCCAAGCTGGCTCAAGCAAAGCTTCCAAGGCATGGGATACGGGAAGATGGGCGTGATCATCACAATACTTTTTTTAAAAAAAAAAACACACGAAGTGTTTTATTGTAGAGTATATCTTTATTTAATGTAGATTGTATAATAATAAAATAATGATTTAATTTGCTCTTGAAAAAACTCTCAATATTGCAATTTTAATAGTAAAATAGTATTTTTTTAGGTCAATTTGTCATTTGATAATTATTCAAAGGTTTATTATTTTTTTTATCATGTTTATACAGAGTAAAATGACTCTACTATCTTTAGAAACAAAAAAAATCATTTAACTCTAGTCAAGAGTCTTTTCAGACATTTCACTTTTGATATACAATAGTGATAATTCATCATTCGATACTAGATTTGTTGAGAATTGAGTTTCACTGTTTTTTCATGTATGATATTTCTAATCTATTATAACTTGAATTACAGGTTTGAAAAGTTTACTTGGCTCAACATCCTCTTTTATTTTTTACCTTATTGCTTTTTCCTCTAATTTTATTGTTCAACATTAGTTTTTTTTAAAATAAAAAAGGGTCATCCAAGTCTTCTTTAAATCTATTAAATAAATCAATTTACATCAAGTTAGTTTTTATATAGCTTAATTGGAAGCTTACGCTGGGCAAAGATTTAAATTAAAGAATTTAAAGATTTATTTTCTTATCCAAGTTTAATAGCATTGTAAAAAAATCATCATGCTCTTAATGTTTTATATATATATATATATATATATATATATATATATATATTAAAAAATGATTTGGCTCGCGGAGTACAAACAAATTAACTTGTATATCCTATTCTTTGTTATCTCATGAGATAGAATTTAATCAAGGTGTTTTTTTTTTTTTCTGGTTAAGTTGTAAAAAGATGTGAATATTTTTTATTTTTCTTCTAAGCATAAACATAAAAGAGAATAAAGAGTACTAACCAATTGAAACCAACAATTGCTAACTAGACGAGACATGTGTTTTTTTATACGATGGATGCCGTATTTTTAATTATATAAATTAGTTATATTTTAAAATTTTATATAATAATTTAAATTTTTAAATTGATTTTTTAATATGATATTAAAAATATTTCTCTATGCAACGGTGAAAATACATAGAGAAAAAGGTGGCAATTGCTTTCTTTAAATTTTTCAAAATATTAACTTTAGCCCTTTATTATTTAAGTAGTTCAAATTTACCTTTTTTTTAAAGATGTTTGCCTCCTATATATATTTTTCGGAAAGTTTTTTTCCCCATTATTTTTGAATAGCAACTCCACCAATTGGAGGTTATACTGGAACTTTCTCTTCAAACTCCCACCCCAATATCCCCAAGAATATTCCAAACCATAATTTATATTTTAATATTGAAATATCACACTCTTTATATATTTTTTGATTTACTTGGATTTATCAGTTGCCATTCTGGGAAAACTGAACAAATTGATCATGATGATCAGTGCACGGAAATCTACTTGGGAAAGACTAATCAATTATAAAGAGAAAGCTAGATCATGTGAATGTGCGGAATTCAAATAATTAGGTCTTGTTTCTTTTCATTCTTAATCGTCTAGGAGATGCCATAACAGTTTTGGAATGATGGTTTCTGCTCATTCCGAAGATTATAGAGTATTAAACCAAGAAGCAGCTCAAACACTAGTTCCCTAGCAATATCTTTGCATGAAAAGAGTGAAGATTATGAAACCAAAGTTCCATGCACGTGCGGCCGCCTCTTTTTTCACAGACGTAGTTTCCGGCCACTTGCCAGAATAATATAAGCAATACGCTACATTATTGCTTCTCATTCAGTTGATTCAATGTCAAATTCTTCATAAATATTTGAAAAGTCGAGAAATTCTTTAGCTGTATATCATGCCAAGTACAGCTAAAGAAATTGCGCTTCGGGTGGTCCAAGAGCCACTTGTTTGTGCGCATGCTGGAACAAAGTATGCAAGGGTTCCAGATTCCAATGGAGGAATTGAATTGTGTCCTCCAAGAGCAAAATCAAACTCCTCTTACCAACAAAACCAACCACTCCATGTGGGCACATCGTGCCAATCCTCCTAGTCGACGTTGGCATAACTTCTTGGACATTGAAGGTGGTTGAAATTTATGCAGATGGATGTTCTTAATTTTAAATGCTAGAAAGGTACTTAATCCAAAAAATCTCTTATTTCTAAGTTGGGAAAGAGAATAGTTGTCAAACTTCGCTTTCCAAGAGTCAGCACCCACTTGCTCTTGCCATATTTGGAAGTCGACGACAAATTATTTTGATTGATTGGGCAAGACTTGAGCGATATCCTGCTCGATCAGACCATTATTCTTGATAACTGGGGTGGTGAAGATAACTGTTTCATCGCAAGGGAATTTCCTTTTACGTAGCTTAATATCCACTGAATTTAAACAACCTTGCGATACTTTTACTTTGGTAAACCAATACACATGGCCTGGACCAGTGAATTATTAAGAACAAGAGCATGCACATTAATTGATTAGATCATTACTTCAAAGCCAACGGTTTTCCATGAGCACCACAGTCCACAGTTTTAATGATCCATCTCTATCAGGACAAGAATTAGGCAGGCTGCGAGGGTTACAATGTAAAAATTATCACGTAGTCTTAGATAACTTGTCCGTGACAAAAAAAACGTAAATGATGGCTATTGAGTCTCGGGCTTCCGTCTATGCTTCAGTGCCTAAGACCTAGCTAGGATCTCCTGGAAATATAGAAGGTTCAAATTCTGAAAGTGATGGGTGGGGATTTAGAGAGAGGGTAACCCGTATGGTGTTGTTTAAGATTTATAGAAATTCTTGTAAAAAAAAATGTATTACGTATAATACATAAAAGTACTAAGGAGGTGCAGATCAGGTGTATTGTGGTGAATTAAGTTAGAAAAAGAGAGGTTTTTTAATGTCTAAAAATATATATATTCCTGCTTTTCAAATAGATATACAGGCTATATAAGTTTGTCGGGCCATGCCTTATGGAAATACACAACAATCCATTTTTATTCTCTAACTTTCGACAATGAAATTCCAAAATTGCATTGTTATATTTTTTCATTTTGAAAAGATATTTTATCAATCTTGAATCTAAACAATGTTATTAACTTAGTATTGCATTCAAATATTAAATTCATGATTGATGATGGATCCTCCATTCTCTTTTGGTCTGATATGTGGATAGAATCAAATATTGCTTTGCATAGCATTTTTCTCGGGCTTTACAAAGTTTCTGCTATTCAGAATGGTTTGGTTCATGAAATAGGTCAATGAGTGAATGATCATTGGCGATGGTATTTGGTTTGACGCAAGAACCTTTTATCTTATAAAGAGCAGCAATATCATCAATTACTCTCAATGTTGGAGCCAATGATAATTCAACAAGGAAAAGATGACAAAATCATATGATCATGTAATTCTGGTAGAAGTTTCTCAGTTAAGCCTTGTTGCACCTGATAGTACCTTTTCTGTTAATGATAGAGTTTTTAAAGCCAAAAAAATTGTACATGCATGTTTTTTCGATGCAATTTTGCACATAAAAAAATTTAAAGTGTAAATTGAAAAGTTCATGCATACATGTAATCAAATAAATTGACAACTATATAAATTAATAATCAGAAAAAAAATATTAACGATAACTAAAAATAAAATTAGAAAGTTCAAATGTGTTAATAAACGGAACATTTACCCGGTTGTATTTTTTGAATTTATTTATTAAAATTAATCTTTTTATTCAATCAACTAATATTAAAAATAAACATACATATTAAATCGATTAAATAAAATAAAAGTGGAAAACATATTATTATGCAAGGTTGCATATATTAGAAATATTATATGAAAATAAATATTTTATTTTTTGTAAAATAAAGTTCTTGTATACAAAAAGATTAAAAAAATTATTGATGAATCAGAATAAGTTTTTCAAAAAATTAAATATGAACAACACCATAAAAAAATAATCTCTATCCAAAAAAGTTAAATAAGCAAAACAAAACCACAAATGAGGGATATTAATTGAAACATAAATTTAAAAATTATTTGAAAAAAGATATACAAAAAAATACCAGTAAAAAAGCAATATCATAAAAAAATTGTTTGGTTGTTGTGGCTTAACTCGTTAAACTCGTGACCCAGACCATAAACTCAATCGGGTTCAATATTTTTTTTCCCTTAAATTTATATTCAACCTTTAACAAAAATTAAATAAATAAAACTCATGATCCGGACCATGAACTCAATTGAGTTCAATAATTTTTTTCTCTTAAATTTATATTCAACCTTTTAATAAAAAAAAATTAAATACGCATAACACCATAAAAAAAATAATATCTATCCAAAAAAGGTTAAAGAAGCAAAAACAATACATGAGTGAAATTAATTGAAACATAAATTTAAAATATTTAAAAAGATACCAGTAAAACAAAACAATATCAGAAAAGAATAATTGTCCGGTTGTTGTGGCTTAACTCGTTAAACCCGTGATTTAGACCATGAACTCAATCGGGTTCAATCTTTTTTTTCCTTAAATTTATGTTCAATCTTTTAAAAAAAATCTCCTGACTCGGACCATAAATTCAACTGTGCTCAATATTTTTTCCCCTTAAATTTATAGCAAATCTTGAAAAAAATAAACAGTATTATCTACAGTAAAATGTAAAAGGGTGAACAGTGCAGCTGCATAATGTTCAACCCCATACATTCTAGTTTATTTAATAATAAATTATTAAATAGGTATATAAGGGGAAAATAGAAAAAACTGTAGACTTTCACAATGTTTTTCAACACTGTTTAGATTATAGGTAAAGGTAATAAATTATTATTATTATATATATATATATAGAGGGGAAATAGAAAAAATATTTTGGACTTGCACAATGTGAACTTATATAATATTTTTCCCACACGTTTTAGATTATAGGAAATAAAAGTCGACCCTAACTCTTAAAGAATAGCTTGCACTTCTAAGAAGCTATAAAATCAGTCATATTTCGAAATTAAACAACTGGCTAGGCAGTCTCGGTCTATTTCCACACATTAAATATATACAACTGTCTTGCAGACCACCATCGCATTCTCCTTTGAATTTTGATGAAATAATGGTAGATATTTGAACCAATAGGTAGATTTCTGGAATGTGTACCTGGGGAGAATTGATTTCTAGCCAGTAGAATAAAGACCTTGTTCTGGAAGAAAGAATTTATGAAAATAGCCGAGCAGCCATGCTCATGGTGTATAAGATAGCTGACTTTGTGCTCATAATTGACCACTCAACAATGAACTAACTGGAAAGATCAGAACTTAAGAGCTCGACCAAAGAAGACCCATTTCTTCTAGGGCTACGGATCATATTGGTTCTAAATTAACCTCTCAAATGCTATGTTGCTCTTCCACTTTGCTTTGCTTTAGAGCATCCATATTTCACATTGGACACTCCACATATAGGTAGATTTTTCGAAAGATTTTAATGTGTTAATATAAAAATAAAAAAATATATATTATTTTAATATATTTTTAATTTAAAAAAACTCTCCACCGCATGTTATTATCGGACATTGAATATTGAAATAGATGTAAGCGGCATTACAAAATATGTAATCTTAATTAAGATAGAGAGAAACAAGGTTAATATAAACAAAAGGAGGCCGCAAGATGCTTTCATAGCATCGTTTTCCAATCCCAAGCACATGCCGCCACTCTCATGGCCATGACCCTTCCCTATTTAATCCCTCTTCCCCCCTCCACACACATCACTTCAAGCAAAATTCGATTTAACTCTTCTCTCCACTCCTCTTAATTTGTCCTATCCGTCTTTCCACAAAACATCAAACTAGTTTCTTGATTTGGAAGACAACGTCTCCATCATTCTTCTCGCCTCTCTCTAATCTTCTATTTCCCACTTTGGAAACTTCATTTTGTTCAAAGACTTGTCCTCTTCTTTTAATCCCTTTTTGCCATTTTAAAAAGCAAACATACGTACTTCTTAATGGATAACACTTGTCTTAATACACCAAACATGTTTCAAACTTCTGGTCCTGATCATGACTTCTTTGCTCGGCGATGTATATGGGTGAACGGACCTGTCATAGTTGGGGCTGGCCCTTCAGGTCTAGCTGTTGGTTCTGGTCTTAGAGGACAAGGGGTGCCATTCGTTATGCTTGAACGAGCAAACTGCATTGCCTCACTTTGGCAAAACCGCACCTATGATCGCCTCAAGCTTCACATCCCTAAGCAATTCTGTCAACTACCGAGCTTCCCATTCCCAGAGGACTTCCCTGAATATCCCACAAAATATCAGTTCATCAACTATCTTGAATCTTATGCCAAGCACTTCAATATAAATCCACATTTCAATGAGACTGTGCAGTCTGCGAAGTATGATGAGACTTTTGGTTTATGGAGAGTTAAGACCGTTTCAACAAGCAGTTCAAATCCTAGTGAAGTCGAGTACATCTGCAGATGGCTTGTGGTGGCCACCGGAGAGAATGCAGAGAAATTCTTGCCAGAGTTTGAAGGCTTGCAGGACTTTGGTGGCCATGTTATGCATGCTTGTGACTACAAATCCGGTGAAAGTTATCACGGAGAGCGTGTACTAGTTGTTGGCTGCGGCAATTCAGGCATGGAGGTCTCTCTTGATCTATGCAACCATAACGCAAGCCCATCAATGGTTGTTCGCAGCTCGGTAAGTAAGCATGTCTTACAGAATTTGCTATCCTGATCATAATAAAACCTTAAGCTTATACATGCTCAAACGATAATTAGTTCTTAATTAATTACTATAATACTCTACAGGTTCATGTCTTGCCTAGGGAAATTCTTGGGAGATCAACATTTGAGTTGGCAGTAACAATGATGAAATGGCTGCCACTTTGGATGGTCGATAAGATATTATTACTTTTTGCCTGGCTAATTCTCGGAAATCTTGAAAAATATGGTCTGACAAGGCCATGTTTAGGACCTTTACAGCTCAAGAATACTCAAGGAAAAACCCCAGTATTGGACATTGGTGCACTAGAAAAAATAAGATCTGGTAAGATCAAGGTTGTCCCTGGAATAAAGAGATTCTCTAGTGGCAAAGCTGAGCTAGTTAATGGTGAAATTCTTCAAATCGATTCTGTAATTCTGGCAACTGGGTATCGCAGCAATGTACCTTCATGGCTAAAGGTGAGGAAATGGTTTGCTTTTTAGGATTTATTATACGACAGTTATGGAAGTTGCAATTGTTTTTTCATGTGTCTTTGTTGTTGATTAAAGACATCTGTGTTTCAGAAATTTTAGAAAACTGTGGTCGTTGCTGGTTTTTTCAGAGGTTTATTTTTTTGTCGTATACATAGACCAGAATATATCTGATAAAAATAATTGTAGTTGACAAGTTTTTTCTCTTGTTATAAAAAAAATGTGGCCTAGATGTTTTTACCCGCGACAGACATAAACAGGAGACATTAATGAATTAGAAATGTCAAATGAAT
Organism: Populus trichocarpa; assembly: GCF_000002775.5. Lineage (NCBI taxonomy): Eukaryota > Viridiplantae > Streptophyta > Magnoliopsida > Malpighiales > Salicaceae > Populus > Populus trichocarpa. The sequence continues at coordinate 12,086,085 of NC_037292.2, forward strand.
CAGAGCATGTCAGGTTGCTGCTGCTTCTGATACTCTGTTTTTCCCCCTTTTTTTGGTATCTCTCTCAGGTAATGGGGTTCTGTTTCTTTGACCCTTTGTTCGTTACCATGATTCCTTGCTGGGAAAATTAAATTTCAGACATTGCCTCTGCACAAAGACAATATGATCTATGTAACTTGAGGAGTTATTTTTTCTTCTACTTGGGAAAGATCAATGGGCTAACCTGATATATTTGGACTATCTGTGCTTCTCAGGAGAATGAGTTCTTTTCCGAAGATGGGATTCCCAAAAATCAGTTCCCTAATGGATGGAAAGGCAATGCCGGGCTTTATGCAGTCGGCTTCACAAAGAGAGGTCTCTCTGGTGCATCTCTAGATGCTATTAGCGTAGCATTTGACATTGCCAAGAGCTGGAAAGAAGAAACCAAGCAAAAAAAGATAACCGTGGCAGCTCGCCATAGGAGATGCATTTCACATTTCTGAAGTCACAAGATTTTTCCGTCTGTTCATTTCCTTAGTCCAGGGACTTGTGCAAAAGAAGTGAGATCAGTTTGTGCAGAAAACAATGTAGAGCACAAGAACAATGAACATAGCTGTAGCCCTCTCCTCAAGAAAACCCAAGATCTGCAAATAATTGGGCTTTTTTTTTTTTGTACGAAGGAAGATGAGGCTTACTGGTGTAATGAACTTTTTTATTTTATTTTTTTCCCCTGGTTCAGAGGAATTCTTTTGTATCACAGTGTATTTTAATAATCCAAGTCAAATGGAAACGACAATTCTTTCAAGTACTCTCCTCTCTCTGGTCCACTCATGGAAATTATTACAGCTGATGGGCTATATCTCCGGTCTTGGTCCACCACAGCCCAATAAATAATGTGGGCCCAGGTCCATCAAACCAGCAACATCACAAATTGCAAAATCTCTTCAGAATTGTCCTGCCCCTGAACAGTTTGCACAGGAAAGAAAGAGCCTTGCACATGGATTGAGAGGGCCCACAATGAGAACAGTAAGGAAATGCAGATGTTGTTCTAATCGAAAATGGGAAAGAACATGACTGCCAATTTTAACCAATTTATGAAACTGCAAGTCACTGTATGCAATGCCATGTGATTCTTGCCTCCGTACTGGCTCAAATTTCCTTTTGTAGGAAGATTCATCTATGTTCAATGCTTCTGAATCCTAATTTAATATGCCAACTTGCCAAGCACCGTCCACCAACTCCCTCTTTCAAGCCCAGCACTATTCGTTAAAGACACGAGAGTCGAGGAGGGACATGTGATTTAGGGATGATTAGAAGCCTAAGTTTCTTATGAACTTGCATGGAGAAATTTATGTGTAAACGACCTTTATGCTGCCGAAATAAGAAAAATCTTGCACCACAGCACCAATACCAGAACCACTACCTTGTTGAATTTATAATCAAGGAGAGAACCAAACACCTCGCAGCCAAGTTGCTAATGTAGTCCGGCAAGACCAACAGCCATGTGCAGCCAAAACATAGCCACATCTTTATGCAATTGTTTTACATTTCACCTCAGGTTTTGCTAGAACAGTATCCCTTAAACATTACAAAGAAGTATACCAAAATATTGGAGGAAAAATAGTGAAAAGTGAAAGTGAAAACAACCCATATGAGTACCCATGCTGTTGATTCACGTGTGCAAAAGTAACTCAATGGCCCATCTGAAATTTCCTCACCACCATAAACTCTTGATGAAAAAAAACTTTTCAAAGTCAATTTCGATCTTCCAAGAGGAGATGCACTATCTTCAGCAACCTTTTGTCAACATGTTTTAAGCTAGAGAAGCAAAGATTTGACAGTTTGGAAATTGTACTACTTCTAGACTACAACATTAAAAACCACAGCTATATTGCTGTCCAATTCCACTAGAATTTATAGGGTTCTCACAGTCCTGTAACCTCATTCTTAGACAGCACAGTTATCGAGAATGAAAAACACATGGGGTGGCCACCATCTTATATCCCTTCTTGTTCCATCAATAGCCCATTCCTACTGGTTCTGAATCTTATAGTAGACGTTAATTAACCACTGCCTACAAGTTCTAATACAGCAATTATATCCCACGAAAAATTGCAGCTATACACAGTCCTGGATGCGTGTATGCGTGAGCAATTTGCAAGCATGTATTTTGCATTTTCCACTTTCAGACCTCATGAAGAGAGAATGTATTTTATCCTGTTAATGGAGAGAGAAGAAATTGGACAAATAGTAAAGGCAATCACTGTCATCTTGTACACTTCCATCAACTTGTGCATACGGATTTTTTTTTTTCCGAAAAACCAATGACATGAAATTTTGTTCATTTGCTCCTGTCAATTTATCAAGTATGTCCAATAACACTGTATCTTAAGACAGGTGAATTACCTATACCAAGATGGAGCAATAACATCAGCTAACTCGTTTGCTGGTAGACAGAAATAAGGAACCTGCTTTTAGTACATATTCGAAAGTCATGAAACAGCAAGAATTGTGAGACTTGGGCCAAGCAGAACATAGAGAGAATGTGTAACCTCTTCAATATGGCCATCCAAGTGCTTCAAATGGACAACAAAGAACTCAAGCTTTGGACGCAATATGTGCGTGTGTGTGTGTGTTTATATATATATATATATATATATATAAGAGTTGAAGGAATAGGTATTGTTAGTACAGAGGAAGCAATAAATTGGGGTTTATCAGGACCAATGTTACAAGCTTCCAGAGTGCAATGGGAGCTTCGTAGAGCTGATCATTACACACACATATAAGTTCAGAAGCAAGTGAGGTCGCTCTCCTCTTCTTCAGAGACGAGGCTTTTTGTGTGTGTAAGACCATCATACTCTCCCACATAACAAATCAGTTTCTTTAAAAAGAGATTGATGAATAGTATTTTCTTTCTTTCTTCTCTTCTCCTCTCTTAACAATGGAAAATAGATATCACAACAACAAGATGTTCATCCAAATAGTAAAAGGCATGCTGATACAGTTGTTTTATACAACATACATGCTCATATATTGTTTACATGAATATCCCACGGACACAGAAGAAATCTCTTAATTAAGTTTGTATTTTGCTCTTTCCCATGGGATGTAACATCTTTTTTTTAAATAGCTCATATGAAATCCATTTGAAGAAGACAAATCTGTCCAGGTCAAATAATTAACGAGCACAAACCTTGTAGTGAACACTTTCTGGTTCATCAATGGCAACCTCTAGAAACTTGTCAAGCCCATTTCGAGTTTCATTATCCACTGTTGAATAATAGAGTTACTTGCAATTTGGATTATTTCAAGTATCATCAAACCCATTAGGATAGAGCATTAACTTAAATCAGAAAGAAATGTTAAGGCCTGCTCCATCACCAGCTCTGCAAAATGGAGTTTTAAATGTTGTGATACACACTCTTTATTAATCAAGCAGGTAATTTTCTGATAGTGCTCGTAAGCTGTATTTGCAGTTGATTAAGCTGTACCAAACATAATTTCATAGCCGCTCCAGAAATGCGTGATTTTGTTCCTTGAATAGCAGATAACAGGGTTGGGCTTGATGGCCAGAAAGTAAAACAATCTTGACAGACTCGAATTCAAATAATAACTAACTGCATATATATATAGCTCTTGATTACCACAGTCGGTGCCCAGAAGCTTGTCCAAGTTCAAATGTTGCTCCACAGATCTTAACGCTGCAGTTCAGGAAACCACTGTGCATTACAATAATTTGAGTCAAAACAAAGAAAAGAAATGAAAGTAGAAGCTTATGACCTGATGCTTCAAGTAGTGATCATGGATTTTTGCTGTTACCCAACAATAGTTCTAATGTGCTCTTCAAACAATACAGACATTCAAATCACTTGAATACCTAATGCTACCAGAAGTTTAGCTAAATTAGCCAACTTCTAAGAAAACAAGCCTTCATACCATGGCACATAATTTTTTTTATAAAATCTTGGCATTATAAATTAATTGATGAGTTAATTTTCAATTTAATAAATATAATGATTGTAAATCGTAACCTGAATTAAAATTTTATGGTGATCTCAACCATGATTTTAATTAATATCGCGATTCAGTTTAAAATTATGACATTCAAAAATATTTTATTTCACCACATTATAATATCATATATGGAGGATTTAAAAGAGGTTATTGACTGGTTACATTTTTGTCATGCTCCCAGGTCTACTTAGTAACGACACCGTATGGAAATCATAGCTCATTAATGATTTGTGGACATAAATAAGCCTTTTTTAAAATTATACTTTCGTTAAATTATGATTTTTTGTGTGTGATTTTTACATTAGGTATTTAGGCTTTTGAATTTTATTTTTTTTTGCAGAGTTTCTACTGTTTCGAATCTAATAATTAGATGTATTTTAGGATTTCTCACATGTTATATCATCATTAAAATTTTCCGAATTTTAAATTTTTTAACGTTCTGATATAAAAAAAAATAAAAAAATATTATTTTAATATATTTTTAAATAAAAAATACATATTTTGAATGACAATTTCAAACACAACCGAAATTGAAGGGATGCAAAATCACTTGTTTCATTTCCAGGGGTTTGAGGCGTAAGTTTGCTCATGAATACAATAAATGCGGGCAGAACCTGAAAAGAACAAATTCACACTACAGTTACTCAATTCTAACTTTCCATGTATAAAAGATATCCCTGCTAAAGTTTCTCACTACACAAAATTACAGCCAGAGGTCTCCCTTATTGTCATATGCCAGAGAATGACAGCTGGATTTCCCAATCAATGGGAATCGCCCAAAATCACATTTTTCATGCGTTACAAAAGAATGGATGGTAGTATAACTGACTCAAAATATACAGATTACGACCTCCGTTGAGTTGCCAAAATAAGGGGGAGCAGAGCAGCAGCAATAGAAACGCACGCACTGGGTGTCTGTCATGTATCAAAGCAGCTTGCTTGTTCTTCGTCTGGATGGTCCTCCAGGGAAGAGCTTCATAATCCACCCTAAAACCCTTTCCACCACCTGTTTTGAGGGGCAAAAAAGACATACTCATCAGCGACCAATAAATGGGGAGCAAAAAACCTTTTATTTCCTAAAGAACATCTCTCAACACCATGTTAGTTCAGGATGTAGGCATAATAAATGGGAGAGAGGGGATGGGATATGCTTCCTTTGTTTTGTTCGATGGATAGGCCCAAAGAAAGATCCCTTCCAACATGTACTATTTTGCTACCCTGCCTTGTTGAGTAAATTTCCACACATAAAGGAAAAACGCAATTTCTCCACTCTAATCAGACATTACTGACTCTTATAATTACAACAATAGTTATAATATTTGGTGTTAGATATCATACCTCATCACCTTCATCTGCATATGCAGTGCTGTCTTGCACAGTATGTGAATCTGGTAACCTTGCTGGGATATTTTCACTTGCCATACTTTGAGCAGTCAAAAGCTCTAATCTTTGAGTTTGAATCTCAAGTTTACGCGACAATTCATCGTTCAAATCCTTCATTTATTCGAAACAAAAATCCCAATAAATTATATAAGAAAACTAGAAGAAAAAAATTGCATTTACATCAGCATCCAGAACTGGAAATCAATCAACACTAAAAACACATTTGATTATTCAGAAAATAATTCGACTTAGACCAGATCACTAGAATAACACACTCACCAACCTTATCAATTTCTAATCCATATCCATTTCCTGATCTAGTGAGACATTGATTCCAAGAATGTGTAAAATACACCAGAAACAGCTTCAAGTATATACCATCTATAGCAAAACAATACCCCCTTCTACTATTCTGGGAGTGGGCATACCTTCACAAGTGTCTGTCCTATAATATACAATTTTTTTCAAAATCTTTTAGCATGAAATAAGTTTGAACGTCCAAATAATGTAGGAGGTACCACCTATTTTCAAGAAGGAAAAAAAAAAATTCATTGAAAACTTAAAGTGCCACTTATTGCAAAATTTATGATCTCCGAGATCAAGAACTACTCAGCAACCCAAAAAGTGGTAATCCAAAAATCTTTCAAAGAGCTGAGAGCAGACTCTTCCCCTTTAAAAGCTCTTTTGTTTTTGCTCCTTTCATCAAAAACCCAAAACCTTACTGAGCAATTCACCCTGTATCTCTTTTTTCCTGTACAAAGAAACCAAACCCTCACCAAGCATTTAGTCCCTAATCATCTGAACCTGAAAGAGCTCAATGGAAAGGCAAGGTACCAAACACCATAAACCATAAGATTCCGACACAAACAAACTAAAAGTAAACAAGAAACAGCTGCTTCTATGCACAAACTAAAATTGACCAAGACCCTCCCCTCTTTTCTCAAAACTAAATATAGTTAAAATCCTTGCCCAAGCTGCTTCCATGCACTTCTTATAAAATTATGTCATTAATAGGTTCACGTCCAACAAAAAAAATTTCTTACAAGATTGCTAACTCCATTCTTCATTTTGGGCTCAGAGTTACCTTTAGCTTGGAGCACTGAGATGACTCGGATGTCAAAGCTTGCATCAACTCTTTTTCCAATGCAAGCTGTACCAAAAGAGGACCATTGGAGACTTTACATTTATGAATTCTATTCAGTCACTTCATAAGCTCTTTCATTATTTAACAGGAAAGAAGGGGACAAAAGTTGCCAAATGCCTAGAGCGCTTAGGCTTGCAAGGAATTGACAGAGCATAAAAAACATACCTCGGATATTATTGTGTTAATGTTTTGAATCATTCTCATTTGATCTGGTGGAATATACACAGATGAAGCTTCAAGATTCAACTGACCACTGCCAGGTAGGTTGAGAAAATCAGAGGCATCACTTCCAGGAAATGATGCAGCGTCATGGGTTTCCTGGCCGGAAGTCTCTGGGATATCACCTGCAATTCAAATGAAGAAGGAAATCATGAATAATAGGAAAAGGAAAAGACTTTAAAGAACAAACTGCAGAGGTATTCGCTGCAGTAAGGCAATAACCAGTATATTATCTGTAACCGCTTAGTTGTACAATGGTCTTACAAGAAAAATAGAATGCACCAAGAAACCAATGCCCAACACAAAAATCGAAGCTCAAGAATAGTCATCAAGGATAAACTATAGATGAAAACAAGAACAAATAGATGACCCCCTACATCTCTAACATGTAAAATTTATCCGTCCCAGAATACTATGATTAGGAAACAAAAAAAATGTTTTAGCATCAACTAATGAGGCTAAATCCTGATCAAATCCCATATTGTTCTTCTATTTAAGCTAAAAACTCCTTCCCACAATTTCCAGGAGGTCATGGAGATCGATAGGTCTCAAGGAAGCAGCAAAAAAATTAACAAAAGCACACCAACAAAGTGTCTGAATTTTTTTCTCTACAAAGTCTATCAAAGCATTTAAACTAATTAACCATCTCTGATTGACAGATAAAAGTAAATAACCAAAAACAGGAATACAACAAATTCAGAAATCAAGAGGATATATAAATTTTAGGACCAATTGTGCTGGCAAGTAAATTAAACACACTCCAAGAAATGGGCGCTGACATAGAGGTTGTTTGGAAGTGTAGTAACGGTTGTTTTTCAAAGTGTTTTTTGCTCGGAAATGCATCAAAATAATATATTTTTTTATTTTTAAAAATTATTTTTGATATCAGCACATCAAAAAGATCCAAAAAAAAAAAAAAAAAGATTAAGCAAAAACAAAATCAAAATTTTGGAAAACAATGTTTCAAATGCGTTCCCAAACGGCCCCATAATGGTCCATAGTTGTGGAATTTCTCAAATTTCCTTTACATAACAAAAGGCTGAAAGACTGAACCACCAAAAATGAGATCAATACATCATTTCAAAAACAAATACATTCCATTTAGAAGACCCCCCTCTCCTCCTATGTTAATGAAGACCCCCCCCCCCCCCATGTAAGCAATGATATCCACCATTCAGTGGCATTCTGATCAGCATAACATCAATTCTGTTAGAGAGAACCCTCATTACCTAAATCTTCCGTGGATGTTGCTACATTTTTTTTCTCTGCACTCCTGCTAACACAAGCAGACTTTTCGGTTACAGAAGCTTTATGAAGCTTGGATTGCAATAGTTTCTTCTCTGTGACATAAAAATGATGATGAGTTGGGTGAAAACATTAAAAGAATATGCAATATATGTGAGATAATTGATAATTTCATTTTTTTCACCCAAAAATAAATCTCATTACAGGAAAGACTTGTCTGATAGAACTGTAAAAAAAGTCACCATACCACTTATCAATTGATCTGAAACGTAGCACTAAAAAGAAAACATAATAAGTATATTCCTAAATCATGCAAAATAATTATGCAGATCATATTCGTTATTACAGTCATCTGAGCTCTTGAAATTGAAAAGGCCTCCTAAGATGAATAAAGTACCAATTAGCTATACCAGTTTTAAGAAATGCTGTCTCTTCATAATCAACATGGAGATGATTACAGAATCCCATGCAATAAATATGCATCCAACGGCATCATAAAATGTCATGACAAAAAAATATGGTTATTATCAAATCTTCATTAACCTGTCTCTCGTATGAATGGTTATCATTTAAGATTTTAAAGAAAGCAATGACAACTGAAGAACAGAATAACTGTACGTCTAGATTACAAAGAAAACAGTGACAACAGAAGAATAGAATAGCTGTACTTCTTATTAATGATAAGAAGGTCCTTTCAAAATAGTTTGAGGAAGTTTATGCACGTTTCTTGGTTTTCCTTCTCATAGCAAGGCACAAGCACACACATGCAGGCACACTCTATGCTAAGACAGGTTTTGGGTCACAAGTTTTTAGAGAACTATAAGATGAACTGTGAGTGTGAGTGTGTGTGTGTGTGTGTGTGTGTCGGTTCCCTTTGTGCATGCAAATATAGGAGGACCTACAGCACGATGTCCCTCTTTTAACACCATTCCTGATTCGATTTAATTTTATAGATAAAACAAGTTCTCTAAATTTTATAACACAAGGATACTATATAAAACGGTATAGGAGAAATGTCTTCCTCGGTGATTCCTATCCCTTTTCAGCCAAACAAGGTGAAAAAAATCTATTTGAGGTGTCTCTTCCATCTGATATACAAACACTTCTCATCCCTATTGGGTATGAAGTTGCAAGGCATATTTTTTTTCAGTTTTGAATTAGACCAAATATTTCTTTTGCATTAGTCCATCCAGTTCTTCATCCCACACTTTTGTCACTTCCCAGTCTTTTTAAACCTCATTTTAGAATGGTCAATATATATATAGCAATAAGAATTTCCAAAGTGAACCAAAAATAATGTGAGACTACCTTCTTGGAGAGCATCAATTGTCGACTGCAGATCCTGACGATCCTTCTCCAGGCTGGACATTTTCTTTCTGCAGGATTGAATTTGAAAAACAACTGTCAAATCTCTTTAATTTCAGAAACATACGAGAAACAAAAGCAATAGGAAAGGATAATATAGGATTAATGCAATTTTTTGTCCAATAAAAGGGAGGGGAAATATACTGAAACAAGCTAAACAGGAGTTTCAATTTCTCTATTGCTTAAGTATCAAAAACATATATATAAAAGACTGTAAAATTTATTTGGGAGGAAGAAAATTTAGGTCAACTATATAAAACTTAGATTTAAAAGAAAATGAAAGAGAAAGAGACATGGCACCTAGATAAGAAACCATACAGGCTTTGCAAACAAGCTACCCCTAACTACAACTATTTTCACTCCTCTAGCCAAGTGCCAAAACATCTACATCAAAAAACGGTTGCTCATGATCTTGATAACTAAGTATCTATTTCAGGATCCATGTTCATGAGAGTGGGAGGTGTGGCATCCTGTCTGCTTGATGCCTGTCCTTAGTTCTCTTTCAACAGAGGTATGTACATCATTAATATATAAAAAACAAGAATCCCTACCCTAAAGGGAAAACTTTTGGCTAACTGCTGCCATTTTGTCCCAGATAAAGCCTTCCTTTTTTTGGCATGCATATTTCATTCAATCATGGAAATGTGGTTGGTTTGCTTGCACCACAGAATCCCTATCTCCCAAAAAATGGTTACTGCTATCTCCCAACATAGCTAAACTCCAATTATATGGATAACTGTTCCAGAATTCATATAAAACAAAATCTTGCTAGTTGCACAAAATTTTCCTTTATATCATTTTTTATAACAAACCCAATTAAAAGTCCACCAACATAAAGACGCACACAAAAAACACTACCAGAAGATCAAGTAAACTGAAGATGTGCATCTCAAATCCTTCATCTTCAGTCAAGAAAGGATAAAGCATACTTGTAAGAAGTTATCTCAGTCTGTGAGCTCTCCAATTGCCTCTCCAGCTTTAGCTCACTAGATCTTAGTCTGAGTGCCTACACAAGCAATTTACAGAACAAGCTTCAGGGAAAGAGAGAAGTAGCAAAGGCCAATAGTGTAGTCACTATGTTATATTTGCATGATACTGGTATCAAAAGGAACCACAACATTAACTGACTGATATATTGCAGAGATTCTTTTTCATATTTGGAAAATTAAAAACTTAAAGCACCCAAATGTAGTGCAGTTTTAGTAAGATTAGAACATTGTGTTATCATTCCAGCAATTTAATAGAGGATTTCGATGTTTAACTTCACAAAAATTTAATTTTCGTGCCTCCGTAAAGAACAATTTTTGATAGAGAGATAATTACTTGGTAGACAGAAACTAATGTTACAAAATTATGAGTGAGCCATGAATAAGATGCACATAAGACAAAAAACAATGGGTTAAATGCAATTGAAACAATGTTATCATCTATCACGTCCGAATGAAACTTGAGTTGCATTCCTACATTAACATATTCCATTTCAATCACATATTGTTCACCAAGAATGAAAAGGTGGGGGAAGATTGGAACTGTCATCTTGAAAAAGACAAGAGAGCAAGATGAAGAAGAGCCAAGAATAAAAAGAAAATTTATTACCTTCTCTTCCAAACCAATAACCTCAGAAGCCAGTAGCTTAGCTCGTTCATCAGCAGCATTGCACTCAAGCTGTGCATTTGCACATGCAATTTTGGCAGACTCAAGTTCCACCTGATAACATCAATGGGCATAAAAACAACAGAAATGTAAACGACCACAGATACCAAGATGGATATTAGCATAACTAGCTATAAGCAAGGGAGAATCACTTCTAACCAAATGGGCCTTGATTTCTTCCTGTAACTGCTCCATATCAGATTTCAGTTGGTTGACAACACCTCTCTAGTGAAAAATTCAATGAAAGTATTAACAAATTAAATTAATAAACCAAAAGAAGTGTCAGGCGTAATCAAATAGCCACTGGCATATTATAGAAACCACAACACTGCAATTGTTATAACATTCTGGAACTGGATGCCAATTTCAACATCCACACAAACCAACTAGCTAGCAACCAAGCAGCTTTGATGTTGTGGTATGAGCAAAACATAGTGTAACCTGACGACACAATTTATACACTCATGATGAACTACTTTAAGCTTTCTGGAAATATTTTGCCACTTGCATCGAAGGGAACTGAAAAATTATATGCAACAATACATGTTGCATTAAAGTGCATGTCAAGTGGTGTATTCTTCACAACAAAATCCATACAAAATCCATACAAAGAGCTAGTATAATCCTCTATTCAGATTTGAAATGTATAAAGAACATAGAGAGATGTTTGGTTTATCAATAATGGTTCCAATCTCAAGTTCCACAAATATTGTGCTCGGAATTGAAATATATACGAAACATCAAGAGATATATTTGGTTTAGCAATGAAAAATTCCGAGATATATTTGGTTTAGCAATGAAAATTCCAACCTCAAATTCTACATTGTGACGGTAAAGTTCAAGTCTCAAAGTTTAACATTGAAATTTCTAGTAACGAATATAATGAGAACTTTACAGAAACACCTTTGTAATCACATACAAAAGATGAGAAAGGCATAAACCCAACATCCCTAAGAGAGCCTGATAATATTTCTCAATTGTTAAAACTCTGTTTCACTCAAAATTGAAATTTTCTAATTAACCTAACTAGCCAAATGGAAAACAAAAATAAAGAAAAGACTTTTGTAGGATTTCCTTCATTATTTCACGGATGCTATCCAAAGAAAAAATCATCCCATCCTTAAAAAAAATTCAACTTAGCATATTTTTCTTCAACATAAGATGTTAAATAATGTATGATAGGAATTACAGGAATAACAAAAAGGTCGACAGATATTTATCCTCTTTTAACCATTAAAAAGAATGAGATTGCAAGAACAGCAGAAACAGATTTTGAGTGCCAACCTGTTGGTTATAGCTATCTGTCAACGATGAATTTTCAGCAGCCAAGGACACTGCTAAAGCGCGTGAAGCTTCAAGAGCTCGTTGCAAAGAGAATTTTTCTTGCGTCAAGTCTTCAATATGCTGCAATAACAAGACCAACAGAAACAAGACTGCAACTGTAATGGAATGAATCCATGGCAATAATCTCAGAGAAGTGACAACAAAAAGTTATAATAACCAGCAAAACATGATGAAACAAAATCTGATAGTATACTCATGGTTCACTGGAAAACAAGTTATAACAACCAAAAAACATGTTGAAGCAAAAGGGTCATTTGCATCATGGAATGTACCTTGACCACAATTCCTACATATAATCTTCCTTCCAATCAAGTTTAGTATTATTGTTCCCACCACTCCTGTCAAAGCAGGGGCTGTGTAATGTGATGTTTTCCGCACCATTCCATTTGGATAGCATTTCAAAGGACCCAAAACATAGTCTAGAGAACTTCTTATTTGTGCATCACGATACCACCAAGTCATTGACAAACATATATTTAATAAGTTTTGAAACTTAAATACTTGATTTTATAATATTCAAAAGATTGCACTTCCAGAAGCTAAATTCAGAAACTTCCAAGTCAAAGCCTAAAAGAGAATAGCCAAGAAAGAAGTATACACTGAAAATTAAATAACACAAAATAGGGATACCTGTTCCAGACCAGAAAAATCTTCATTTTGCTTGGGCAAATAAAACTCATGATTTCTCTCCATACTGTTCTCATTAGCATTAGTGACCCCATTAGTGGACGAAACTGAAAATGGTGTTGCATGATCAAATGAACTAGGCATACTTGAAGGCATTAACTCTGAAAAAATCCTGGCAGTTTCAGTCTCCACTGGCAGCTTCTGGAAAGCAGATGATCCTAGAGCATCAATGCCATTGGATTTTGAAGTATTGATTATAAATGACTTCTCTGGTTCAGAATGTCGAAAAGAACTCTGAGAAGACGATCTAGACACGTTAAGAGAGTCAAGGAAAGATGGACGAGATCTCCTGTTATTACTTTCAGATGTGACTGAATATTGAGGCACATGATTCGAGGAGATCTTGGCATCTGATTTGAAACCTGTGGATTCAGATGTCTGCAAAGCTGTATCATGCACAAAACGCAAATTACTAGTGAGGCTACTAAAATTTCTTTCTTCAAGATCAGAATTCTTTGGGTTAATTGAAACATGTGTCTTGCTCGACTTCAGAATTAGAATCTCTCGGGTTGGTATTTGGTAGAGTAGGGTTCACAGTAAAACACCAGAAAGTGACTATTTACTTAGTTTTCCCCATCAAATAAATATTTAACAAAGTTAAACATTATAATGTGCTGTTTATACAAACAGGCAGACATGGAAATCCAGAAAAAAAAATGCAGTCCAAAAATAGGAAAGAGACATACCAGCATTGGCAAGGGTGCTACTATAACTGGGCTTAAAGGCTTGCTGTTCAAAGCTGGCAGAACTTGGAAGTGAAGTAGGAAAACGAGAACTATCATTTATAACCACGGAATCCTTTAAAGAGGTGTTATCTACTTTTGATTGGAACAATTCCCTTCCATAAAGGCTAGATTCACTAGATATGCCATGAAAACTACTAGCAATATAATTGTCAGATGAAATCCCATATGGAGATTCCTCTTTGCTCCTTGAATATAATCCAGAGTCATTGTTCATTTTTTCTGTCTCTTGGCCATACCTAACATTGGGTGATCCAACAAATCCTGAAGCATCATGCCTGTTAGAATCATAATTATTTGTGTGTTTCTGTGTTATACCTGAGAAAAATGTACTATATGCACTCAAAGAAGGGATATTAGGATCTGCATTTTGTGAAGAACTTTTTTCAACTCTCTCTGTAATATCAATTGGGTTGCCATTGTTCATAGATACACCAGTGGGTTCGACATTTCTGCCAGGTCCATCAGACATACCAACTCCATCTGAATCTGTTAGCTGTACGTGTTCAGTCTCTAATGATTGCTTCTGATCTAGGCTCACATCCAAAGCATGAGGCTGGTTGGTGGATGCAACTTTCTTGGCTCGCTCTGCTGCCTTTTTCTTGCGGAACTCCTCCAACTGCAAAAGAGCACGTAGACAAAGGGAAAACACTCTTACAAGTTAAACTTTATGTTTTAATCAGATGTCAGCCAAATATGTAGTCTAAGCACCTCTAAATAAATGCAAACATATAAACACGCAAGGGGCAATAAACAACTTCTGCTTCTAAACCTGAGAAGGCCATCAAAGACCCCTCACCAAAGCAGAGTCTCAAAAAGAGATCGGATGTGCACAATGTGTGTTTTTTTGTATTGCAATGGAGGTATTTGGAAAAGTGCTTTTTAGATGAAAAGGCACAACACCAAAAGCATCAAAAAGCAACCCAATTGACTGTTACCCCAAAGGATTAACCACTTAGAATTCTAGTGGACCACAATAATCATCCGAAGAAGAGTTGCATGAAGAGAATCATGTCTTTCATCGGCTTAAAGTTAATTCCAACTCATTCAGCTCCAAATCATCATCACAAAATTGGTTTCTAGTCTTTCCTGACTGCTTTCACTTGTTTATGTATAATAAGCACTACTCATGGAGATATACAAATTTTTCATCTTTAAAGAATTGCATTTTATTTCTGGCTCGCCAGCCAGACCAGGTATGCTTAAAATCATAACAAAATCCTCAAAAACAATAAAATCAGTATATAATTCTACGTTCTTTCTCTAATCCAATAATCTCATATTTACGAAAATTAAACACGTCCACTCCCCTACCGCCAAAAAAAAAAGGCAATCGCAGCAACATGTTTAACTCGGATCACGAGCACAGAGGTAACATGAACAAACAATTTTATTTCATCACAACCACAAAATACTCAATTCCCAAAAAAAAAATACGCCTCAGTTATCTAATTACAATCTCAAATCAGTGGCCTAAATAGACACATGCATGTTTCTTCCTGCACATTTTGCAAAAGAAAATCCACGATATCAAAATAAACTTAATCAATTGCATGAAATCAACCAATCAAAGAAATCAACCAATCAAAGAATTCAACATACCCGTCGCTTTCCTGCTTCGAGATGCTCCAGTTTCCGTGAGCTCGGCAACACCTGAGCCGACGCCATTTACCCCTCAGAAAATGAAATCCCCAATGCTCATCCGATTAAACTAATTGTCCACAACTTTTTTTCTTTTCTCATCAAAGAGTAGCTCTCACCAATCACCATAAAAAAGAAAGAAATTGAAAATTGAATCCAGATCAAAAATAAATAAATTAAATGAAATATGTAATTCCAAGAGTTTAATGGTGAGTGAATCCGGATTTAGAAATTTAATTAATTGTCAGGAACGAGGAAACCCTAGAATCTTGTTTGTGTACGGACCAAAAAAAAACAAAAGAGGTCCGGTTTGATCGAGTGAGAGAGAGGGGAAGAGTGCTGTTTGTTGCGTGCGCAAATAAAATTGAGGGTGCAGCACAGCAGCAGGTCCAGCAGATCTCCTTTGTTTCCTCTCTCTGTTTTTTTTTTTTTTTAGGGGTGTTTTACGTTACGAGTTTATAATTTGCGGGTTGGGTACATGCCGCTGCGTTTAAATTAAAATGACGTCTGTGAGATCTTTTGTTTAGGTAAGGTTTTTATTTTTAAAAGTTTGTATTTTAAAAGTTTTAAAAAAAAATTAAAATTAAAATTTTTTATTTCAAATTAATAATTTTTACTATTTTCATATTATTTTAATATGTTAATATTAAAAATATTTTTTAAAAAAATAAAAATTATACTATTTTAATATATTTTTAAATAAAAAATACTTTAAAAATAATTATTATTACACTTTTATACTCCTTTATTATTGTTGTTGTTAATAGTGTAATAATGGTAGAAATATAAAAAAGATATTTTAAATTATTATTTTTTTCAGCCTTTTTATTTCAAAAATAAATTTAAAAAAATATAAAAATATATCTTAAAAACTAATTATTACTGTAACATCAAAAAAACTCTTATTATTTTTTTAAAATAAATACTTGAAACGAGTTCTGGGCTTTAAAAAAAAATTGGGTTCTGCTGATTTGGTTAGTTCATGATCGATGATGAATCATTAGGTTGACTTCCCGAGCTGTTCTAATAAAATTGATTGAGGGAAAAAAAAGTAAATGGAAAGGAATATAAAAGAAATACAATAGTGTTTATACACCAATCCGGAATTTAATGCAATAGCTCTGCATCGACCATTATGGAGTGTTACAGTAGAAAAACAAGCTCAACTACAAGAGAAAAACCATCCATGGAAACGAAAAGGTGAGACATACATGGAATATTTCGCATCCAAAAGCATAAAATAGGCTACTTGTTCATCATTTTCTCCCTGACACCTTTCATATGGAGTAGCAACTTATCATTGTCGGGATGGTTTTCTTTAATCAGAGGAACTTCAATGAAGTTCTGGGCCCAAGCATGCAATCGAGGCAGTGTGCTTGGTTCAAGAACTTTCACACCCACTATATCTTCAATGGCTGCAAGCCAATAAACGAATAGTCCATATGAGATGTCAACTAGATTTATGCTGTCACCGCCAAAAAACTTCTTGTCCCCGAGACCTTGCTCTTGTAAGACTCTCAACACTTCCACCACTTCTTTCGCTGCCTTCTCTAGCTCTTCTCCACTAGCTCGGAAAAGGGCACCAAAGGCAGCACTCTAAATAATGAAAGCATTCAATTTACATGTCACAGAACAGAGATAAATGAATAGATATTTGAAGGTGTTTAGCCTGAGGAGAGTAAAAATAAAAGAGGGCAAGTTATGAGAAATTTTTATTTATTATTCCACTTTAAGAACAAGAAGAAGAAAATGGTTTTTTGCAATCAATTGTTTTCTTCCAGGACTGCTACCAGATCAAATTAAACATTGTGGGCCTCATGAACAGTTACAAAATATATACAAGAAGATGGATCTCGTTACCTTGGTAGCTCCATATTGAATCCAAAACCGAGCCATGGCTCTCTCGTAAGGATCTGTCGGTAGCAATGGATTCTCCGGCCATGTTTCCTCGATGTATTCAAGGATAAGAAGAGACTCCGCAATTGGCTTGCCACCATGGACGAATACAGGGATTTGCTTGTAAACTGGGTTATACTTCAATAGCAGTTCACTTTTATTGGCGAGGTCTTCTTCAATATACTCAAACTCCACGCCCTTTAGTTTCAGAGCCCATATAACTCTGTAACTAAAAGGGCTAGCCCAGAAACCATGCAGCTTCACATCTGCCATCGTTCCAATGAGATCAGTATGCAAGGTCTACTGCTGTGCCAAGTCTTCTTATAGCGACTCTTGGCTTGGGCAAATAAGTTTTGGATGCAAGAAACATTTTTTTCTATTGCAAGTATTGACTTGACTTGGTCCATAACTTTGATTCCGAATTTTTTTTAATTTAACTTGGACATCGATAATTTGCAAGTAATTCTTGAATAATCTCGGATATGCACATGATGATGAAACGAGATTCATCAAACAAACAAAAAAACAAAGAAAAGAAACAAGATTCATTTCAAACAAATTTAAAGAAATGTTAAAATTAATGAATATCACAATCTGATTAACTTTTAGAAGTTTTTTATTATTTTAGTTGAAAATATATTAAAATTAATGGATATCGTTGAAAATTCATACTATGAATTTTATTTTATTTTGTTTGTCACGGTGTGCAGTTTATTTTCCTCGCAAGAAACACTGACTACTCTGTAGAAAGTTGCATTCTTTGAACGTATTCGTGCCTAGCCTTCGGATTAGGTGGTGGATAAGGACAGACGTAGTCATGAACCTGTCTGGCTGTCGAACTTCGAAGAAATCTCAGTGCCCATCTCCAAGACCTGACATGCCTACCAATATCATGATGTTATTGAATTAAGGAAAGCAGAAATAAACTATCCCTGATTTGACAACCTTTTTCTTTTGTTAACCTCTGCCAAATAATCCATCGACTATCTGAATTGATCACTAATTAACTATAAAAGTATCAGCTTTTTTTTAACATCAGAATTGTTAATTTATTTTTAAAAAAGTTATTAATATTATAGATCTCAATATTATTAAAATTTTAATTATTAATTTTAGAATTTCATGGAATTAATTAAAGTGCATGTAACTTAAATAAGCACCCATAATTACAAAAAAAAATCATCTTTCTAATGTGCTAGAATTATTCTGCACTTCTTTTTAATTTTATTGAGTATTGAAGTAGTGTATTTTTAGTAATTTTTATTTTGGTATTTAAAATTTTATTTTGTGCAATTCAGTTATTTCAGGTACAAATTAGCTTCTAATTACATATTTTTTTTTAAAAAAAAGAGTTGAATTGAAATATAGCGAACTAAAGCGAAAATCTCGATGACATAAAGGGCAGGTTAAAAGTTTTGTTAAAACATTAATTTTAATTCTTTCATGTTTTTTAGATATCAAGTGACCAATCCTTTAAATTTAAAAACAGCACATTTTGGTACCTAACTTTATTTCTCTTTTTTCCAGTCATTTTCTATTGGGAGGAGAGAGAGAGTAGTCCAATTCTGACTTAGATAGAGAAAATTGTCGATGGGAGAGATTCTGACCACCAAAACGATTGATTTTTATGTCAATATATTTCATATAATAAGGGATTTGTGTTTAGGTGTTTGTTTACCTTGAAAACACCTCAAACAACAAATTTAAGCTCGTGAGGAATTTTTATTTCTGGTGTTTTCGGGTTTTGTGGTGGTTTATTAGGTTTTTGAAGATCACGGATTGGTGTAATAAGGTTTCTAAAGTGTTTTCAGTATGTTTTGGGTCAAAATAAGTTTGAAAATGAGATTTTGGATGAAAAAACAAATGACCTCATTTTTCTAGTCACCATAGTGGTCGGATTCTGGGTTTCGCATGCAATGCATCATCTTTTATATATATACAAGATGACATGCTCGCGCGCTGCCGCGGGCTTATAAAACAAATGCACTTTATGGTGTTATAATTGTAAACCAGCGCTAGATAAGTAATAGAAATTAAATGTATGATGGAGCAAATATTTCATGACGGAAAAAAAGTTGTGTTGGTGATAAAAAACTTAGAGACTGAACAAAATAATTTGTAGCAATCTACAGTGTTTTGTGAGGAAAGATACAGTGCTTTTGCCACATGATTTAGCTTTTCAGTTAATAAAAAGCAAAAAAAATTACAAAGCTAAATTCTCTACCAGCTTAATATTAAAAAAAATCAACAAAGATAATTTTGGAAGGAAAAAAACCCAGGAGAAAAAACGTTGCAGCAATTGACAATGTTTTGTGAGGAAAACTATAGCGTTTTTCCCAATAAAATAAAATAAAAAACTATTTAGAGAAATATTGTAGCAATCCACAGTGTTTTGTGAGAAAAACTACAACGCTTTCCTCATATGATTTAACTTTATTGTAATTATAATTCTTAACCAAGTCAATATTCAAAAAAAATTGACAAAGATAATTTTGGAAAAAATCATAAAAAACTCACATGGGAAAACACTGCAACAATTCACAGTGTTTTAAAGAAAAAAAATTACAAAGCTAAATTCTTAATTAGCTCAATATTAAAAAAAAATCGACAGAAACAATTTTAGAAAAAAAATAACAAAATAAACACCAAAAAAAGGAAAAAAAAATCATGTTGGAAACACTGTAGCAATTCACAGTGTTTTGTGATGAAAGCTACAGTGCTTCCCCACATGATTTAGCCTTATTTGTAATGACTTGTAATTGTAATTCACAAACAACTCAATATTAAAAAAAATAAAATTGAAAAAGATAATTTGAAAAAAATTATAATAAAAAAAATCATGCGGAGCGACACTGTAGCAATCCACAATGTTTTATGAGTAAAGCTACACTGTTTTCCCCACATGATTAAGCTTTATTACAAAGTTAAATTTTAACCAACTCAATATTAAAAAAAAAAATCGACGAAGATAATTTTGGAAGAAAATATTACAAAAAAAGAAAACACAAAAGAAACTAAAAAAAAACCATGTGAGGAAAAACTGTATCAATCCATAGTGTTTTGTGAGGAAAAATTTGTATTTACTTGTAATTGCAATTCTTAACCAGCTTAATATTTAAAAAATAAAATTGACAAAGATAATTTTAGGGAAAAACATAACAAAAACAGAAAAAAAAACCGTGTGGGAAAAAACACTGTAGCAATCAACAGTAATTTTCGAGGAAAGTTACAGTGCTTTCCTCACATATTATAACTGTAATTTTTAACCAGCTTAGTATTAAAAAATAATAAAAAAATAATTTCAGAGAAAATCATAAAAAAACCATGCGGAGAAACACTGTAGCAATCAACAATGTTTTAAAGAAAAAAAATTACAAAACTAAATTCTCAATAAACTCCATATTAAAAAAAAATCGACAAATATAATTTTGAAAAATAAAGAAATAAAATAGAAAAACTATGTAGAAAAACATCGCAGCAATCCACAGTATTTTAAAGAAAAAAATTACAAAGGGAAAATTTTAACCAGATCAATATTTAAAAAGTAAAATCAACAAAAATAATTTTGGGAAAAACAAAAGAAAAAATAAATGAAAAAAAATAAAAATAGGAAAGTTGAAAAAAAAAGTAATTTTGAAAAAAAAAAAAGAAAGAAGGAAAAAGTTACAAAAAAAAAAACAAAGAGGAGGAAAGCACTGTGGATTACTGTTGTAATCCACAGTGCTTTGTGTGTAGGGGAACAATAATTCCCCCACACCATTTAGATAGTGTTGTAATATATATATATATATATATATAATTGGAGCGGACAATACGTCGTTCGCCTTATCAAACTTTTTTAAAAATAAAGGCCCGCGCGCGGGCCGCTGCTTTACTAGGCCATGCGCTAGGCCTGTCCTGGTTCCTTTTTTTTATTTTTAGTTTTTAAAAAAATAGTACATTATTTTTTTATATATTTTTTCAAATAAATTTTGGGTTTATATTTTAAGAAGATTGCGATTATTTTAAAATGATATTAGGTGTGTTTAATTTTTAGAGATGTGGATATGATTCATCTGTGGTTTTTTCTTAATTTTATATAGATTAATTTTTTTTTAATATGATTTTTTTATAAGATTTTTTATATGTGTAGCTTTTTTTTTTAATTATTGTTCAGTAAATTTTATGTGTGTGTCGGTTTCTATTATAAATTTTATGTATTTTTCTTTTACAAATTTATTTTGATAAACGAATTCATTAGATATAACCAGGTAAATTACTCTTATTGTAATGTTAGATATCTTGATTTTTACTTTTAGCTTGGTTTTCTCAATTTTATTTTTGTCAATTATTGATGATTTTTTTTCATTGCTTTACATAATAGTTATTTGATTTACACCTAGAAGTTTTTTTAGTATAAAAAAACACGTTGAAGAACTCTGTATATTCAATTTTATTTATGTTTTAATGTTCAAGATTTGATGTTTATTCTTATGATTTTTTATTTTTTTTCTTTGAATCTTTTATGAAAGTTTCATTGTTTTTAGTTTTATTATTCAATCAAAGTTTATAATATATTATTTTTTTTGTTTTTTTTATCTATGTTATTTTGATTTTTATTCTTTTATTAATGTTTTTATTCTCTTTGATTTAGCTCTCAAAACTAAAATCCGTTGTTGTCTTTTGATTTATTTTTATTGCAATTTTAACACTCATTGTTTTTATTTTGGATTTTTTAAGTTGTTTTTATGTTGTGATTTTAACCCTTGTGATTTTTTTCATATATAGTGTTTTCGATCTTGTAACCCGGGTCATGGTTTAAAAAGTTAGTAGTGATTAACTTTTTTTGTCTTATTTTTTTATATTCATATTTTTTTATTTTTTTCTATGAAATTATTTTTTTCTCATTTAATTTTTATTTTCTTAACAAATAAAATTATTGAGATATTTTGGAATATTATGAAGATATATTTTAATAATATTGGTAAGTGTTCATCTTTTACATTGAACGAGATTACTTGCCCGCGCGCTGCCGCGGGCTTATAAAACAAATGCACTTGATAGTGTTATAATTGTGAACCAGCGCTAAATAAGTAATAGAAATTAAAGGTATGATGGAGCAAATATTTCATGACGGAAAAAGAAGTTGTGCTGGTGATCAAAAACTTAGAGACTGAATAAAATAATTTGTAGCAATCTACAGTGTTTTGTGAGAAAAACTACAACGCTTTTCTCATATGATTTAGCTTTATTGTAATTATAATTCTTAACCAACTCAATATTAAAAAAAAAATCGACAAAGATAATTTTGGAAGGAAAAAAACCCATGAGAAAAGATGTTGCAGTAATTGACAATGTTTTGTGAGGAAAATTATAGCGTTTTTCCCAATAAAATAAACTAAAAAACTATTTAGAGAAATATTATAGCAATCCACAGTGTTTTGTGAGAAAAACTACAACGCTTTTCTCATATGATTTAGCTTTATTGTAATTATAATTCTTAACCAACTCAATATTAAAAAAAAAATCGACAAAGATAATTTTGGAAGGAAAAAAAACCCATGAGAAAAGATGTTGCAGTAATTGACAATGTTTTGTGAGGAAAATTATAGCGTTTTTCCCAATAAAATAAACTAAAAAACTATTTAGAGAAATATTATAGCAATCCACAGTGTTTTGTGAGAAAAACTACAACGCTTTTCTCATATGATTTAGCTTTATTGTAATTATAATTCTTAACCAACTCAATATTAAAAAAAAAATCGACAAAGATAATTTTGGAAGGAAAAAAACCCATGAGAAAAGATGTTGCAGTAATTGACAATGTTTTGTGAGGAAAATTATAGCGTTTTTCCCAATAAAATAAACTAAAAAACTATTTAGAGAAATATTATAGCAATCCACAGTGTTTTGTGAGAAAAACTACAACGCTTTTCTCATATGATTTAGCTTTATTGTAATTATAATTCTTAACCAACTCAATATTAAAAAAAAAATCGACAAAGATAATTTTGGAAGGAAAAAAACCCATGAGAAAAGATGTTGCAGTAATTGACAATGTTTTGTGAGGAAAATTATAGCGTTTTTCCCAATAAAATAAACTAAAAAACTATTTAGAGAAATATTATAGCAATCCACAGTGTTTTGTGAGAAAAACTACAACGCTTTTCTCATATGATTTAGCTTTATTGTAATTATAATTCTTAACCAACTCAATATTAAAAAAAAAATCGACAAAGATAATTTTGGAAAAAATCATAAAAAAATCACATGGAAAAACACTACAACAATTCACAGTGTTTTAAAGAAAAAAATAACAAAGCTAAATTTTTAATCGACTCAATATTAAAAAAAAAATCAACATAGATAATTTTAGGAAAAAAAAAAACAAACACCAAAAAAAGGGGAAAAAATCATGTTGGAAACACTGTAGCAATTCATAGTGTTTTGTGATGAAAGCTATAGTGCTTCCCCACATGATTTAGCCTTATTTGTAATGACTTGTAATTGTAATTCACAAACAACTCAATATCAAAAAAATAAAATTGAAAAAGATAATTTGAAAAAAATTATAACAAAAAAAACTATGCGGAGAGACACTGTAGCAATCCACAATGTTTTATGAGCAAAGCTACAATACTTTCCCCACATGATTAAGCTTTATTACAAAGTTAAATTTTAACCAACTCAATATTTAAAAAAATAAAATCGACGAAAATGATTTTGGAAAAAAATATTACAAAAAAAGAAAACACAAAAGAAACTGGAAAAAAACTATGTGAGGAAAAACTGTATCAATCCATAGTGTTTTTTGAGGAAAAACTTGTATTTACTTGTAATTACAATTCTTAACCAGCTTAATATTTAAAAAATAAAATTGACAAAGATAATTTTAGGGAAAAACATAACGAAAACAAAAAAAAACCATGTGGGAAAAAACACTGTAGCAAACAACAGTAATTTTTGAGGAAAGTTAAAGTGCTTTCCTCACATATTATAACTGTAATTTTTAACCAGCTCAATATTAAAAAATAAAATAAAAAAAAATAATTTTAGAGAAAATCATAAAAAAAATCATGCAGAGAAACACTGTAGCAATAAACAATGTTTTAAAAAAAAAATTACAAAACTAAATTCTCAATCAGCTTCATATTAAAAAAAATCAAAAAATATAATTTTTTAAAATAAAGAAATAAAATAGAAAAACTATGTGGAAAAACATCGCAGCAATCCACAGTATTTTCAAGAAAAAAATTACAAAGCAAAAATTTTAACCAGGTCAATATTTAAAAAGTAAAATCAACAAAAATAATTTTGAAAAAAAACAAAAGAAAAAATAAATTAAAAAAAATTAGGAAAGTTGAAAAAAAAAAGTAATTTTGAAAAAAAAATTTGAAAAAAAAATGAAAAAAAAATGAAAAAAAAAGGGAAAAGTAAAAAAAAAAAAAAGAAAGTGGGAAAGAATCACTGTGGATTAGTGAAATGTGTGTGGGGGAACAGTGATTCCCCCACACGGTTTAGTATATGTGTTAATTGTTATTTTTTTGTTTTATTTGTTGTTGATATTTTATTTTTTAATAATATTATTAAATTAAAGAGTTTATTAAACTGATAAGCCAAGTATTTAAATATTATATTTTATTTTGTTTATTTTTATTTTATTTTTGTCAAACGATCAAAACAAAATTGACGGCGACTTTAGTTTTTAGTGCCCAGATAACCCGCTGGCTGAATGGGCTTGGACTCAACCCGAAGAACTTCACATCTACCATACTGATAACTGAACTGTGACTTGTGTTCAGCAAAGGAGGGCTTTATATTATTCATTGCCGACTTTTCTTTTCCTTCTCTCTTTTTATTGCAGACTTTTCTTCTTGGCTGTCCAAATAAATAGAAAATTAGAAGAGGAATAATCAAAGTTAGGCTGCATGATTTGACGAAGGTATTTTTCTGCCCCCTCTTATCCATGGCCAACTCTGTTCAAGTTGAGATTGCCCTTGAAAATCCTAACTAAGATGCACAAATTGGAAAACTCAATTCCATGGCGAGTCTCCTGTTTGCTTGACTGCTTAGCTTGCTTTCATATGGATTACAGAGAATTTACTCCTGGCTCTACGCACTGGTCTTTCCAACAGACAAGGAGAAATTGAAAAACAAATAACAATGATCACAAGTTTTATGGATATCACCAAAATGATCTAACATCACTGGATATTCTAAGCTTGCAGTCTGATTAAAATTTATTGACTCCACAACATAAAAGGTCTTTGCTTAGATAAGCCTGGTCAGGAGAAAAATCCATCCAGCGTTCTCTCTTGGTCCGTACATGTTTATACATGAATTTTGGCTAAGTGTTTATACGAAATCCACATACAAATTCAGGAGCACTGTTATTCTATTCTGTGTGTCCAATTCACAGCAGACCCCTCTCCGTCCAACCAAAATGCCCTTCTGTTCTTCCGTTTACCTTTCTTGGCTGTCAAGAGGCGTGCCAAAGAAGATTAGCATCGATACCATCATGCATGGCGTTTATCAAAACAGCAAAGTCCAGGAGATGATATGTATAGTCAACCTTATTAACATTAATAATGCTTATTTAACCCAGAAAAACATGAAGTAAATCGCAAACTGTGAGAAATTGCTGGGAAACTTCAATAGAAAAGGAAAGAGCACGCATCGCGTTAATTATTGCATTTCTAATCTCCATAGTCAAGTCTTATTTCGACAGAGAATTGAAGTGAAAAAGTAATCGGAGAGAGACACTCAAACTTCTCTCCCAAGCGTCTAACTACTCCCTGAGCATAGAAAAGGATAAAAATATATATTTAAGTACTATGTTTTAGCATCTTCTAGATGATCTCTGGTTTTGGTCACTGATAATATCAATATAAAATATATATTTGCTTATGAATATGATTATGTAAGCAAATATATCAATAATGGAGGAAGAAAAACTCCTTTTCGAGGTATATCCCTTTCATTAACTAAATTCTTTTGAATTCGCTGACCCATCACACAAAAGCAAAGGCAAAAGAATATTGATGGTTATAACCCTGTTCTTAAGAAGATCCCAGTGCTTCTCCATGGCGAAAAACCAGTTTGCGAGTCCATGATTATTGTCGAATACATCGATGAGATATGGCCCCAAAATCCCTTGCTGCCCAATGACCCTTAAGAGAGAGCTCTGGCTCGTTTCTGGGTCAAATTTACGGACGATAAGGTAAAGAGTACAGGCATCATTTTACATTACATATAATATTACTATGAAACCGGACTTAAAAATATTTTTTAAAAAAATTAATATTTTTTTTAATTTTTTATTTTAAATTAATATTTTTTAATATTTTTTGATTATTTTAATATGTTAATGTAAAAAATATTTTTTAAAAAATAAAAATATTATTTTAATATATTTTCAAGTATATTTTAAAAGTATTTAAAAAAAATTAATTTTTGTTTTATTTTTTTATTTTAAATTAATAATTTTTATATTTTCTGATTATTTTAATATGTTAATGTGAAAAATATTTTTTTAAAAATAAAAATATTATTTTAATATATTTTTGAGTATATTTTAAAAGTATTTTTAGAAAAAATTAATTTTTTTTATTTTAAATTTATAATTTTTAATATTTTAATATTATTTTAATATATTTTCAAGTGAAAAAAACTTTAAAAATCATTCCTTGAACTTCCAAACACTCCTTATTATTATTGTTGTTAGTAGAAACATAAAAATATTTCTTTTTAATGTTTTTATAATATTTTTAATTTCAAAAATAAAATTTAAAAAATATAAAAATATATCTTAAAAATTAATTATTACTATAATGTGAAACAAGCTATTAATATTTTTTTAAAAATAAATACTTAAACGAGTTCTGGGCTTTTAAAAAAAATTGGTTTCTGCTGATGTGGTTAGTTCATGATCAATGATGAATCATTAGGTTGACTTGCCGAGCTGTTCTAATAAAATTGATTAAGGAAAAAAAAGTAAATGGAAAGGAATATAAAAGAAATACAACAGTGTTTATACACCAATCCGGAATTTAATGCAATAGCTCTGCATCAACCATTATGGAGTGTTATAGTAGAAAAACAAGATCTACAAGAGAAAAACCATCCATGGAAACGAAAAGGTGAGACATACATGGAATATTTCGCATCCAAAAGCATAAAATAGGCTACTTGTTCATCATTTTCTCCCTGACACCTTTCATATGGAGTAGCAACTTATCATAGTCGGGAATGTTTTCTTTAATCAGAGGAACTTCAATGAAATTCTGGGCCCAAGCATGCAATCGAGGCAGTGTGCTTGGTTCCAAAACTTTCACACCCGCTGCTTCTTCAATGGCTTCAAGCCAACAAGTGAAGAGTCCAAATGAGATGTCAACTAGATTTATGCTGTCACCGCCAAAAAACTTCTTGTCCCCGAGACCTTGCTCTTGTAAGACTCTCAACACTTCCACCACTTCTTTCGCTGCCTTCTCTAGCTCTTCTCCACTAGCTCGGAAAAGGGCACCAAAGGCAGCAGTCTAAACAATGAAAGAATTCAATTTACATGCAACAGAACAGAGATAAATGGATAGATATTTGAAGGTGTTTAGCCTGAGGAGAGTAAAAATAAAAGAAGGCAAGTTATGAGAAATTTTTAATTATTATTCCACTTTAATAACAAGAAGAAAATGTTTTTTGGAATCAATTGTTTTTTTCCAGGACTGCTACCAGATCAAATTAAACATTGTGAGCCTCATGAACAGTTACAAAATATATACAAGAAGATGGATCTCGTTACCTTGGTAGCTCCATATTGAATCCAAAACCGAGCCATGGCTCTCTCGTAAGGATCTGTCGGTAGCAATGGATTCTCCGGCCATGTTTCCTCGATGTATTCAAGGATAACAAGAGACTCCGCAATTGGCTTGCCACCATGGACGAGTACAGGGATTTTCTTGTAAACTGGGTTATACTTCAATAGCAGTTCACTTTTATTGGTGAGGTCTTCTACAATATGCTCAAACTCCACGCCCTTTAGTTTCAGAGCCCATATAACTCTGTAATTAAAAGGGCTAACCCAGGAACCATGCAGCTTCACATCTGCCATCGTTCCAATGAGATCAGTATGCAAGGTCTACTGCTGTGCCAAGTCTTCTTATAGCGACTCTTGGCTTGGGCGATAAGTTTTGGATGCAAGAAACATTTTTTTTTTTTTTTTTTGATTTACATGGGGTGTCCCGGCCAGCTTACGCGCACCACGACTATTCCCCACGGCTCACTGGACATCCTGCAAGCCCAGGAGCAGGTAAGGCACCGCGGAGGTGACAGGCATGCACATAGAGGGTCGAACCCGGGACGGGGGCGGAACAAGTCACACGGTTGACCACAGCAGCTAGACCCTCAAGGCAGAAACATTTTTTACTATTGCAAGTATTGGCTTGACTTGGTCCATAACTTTGATTCCGAATTTTTTTATTTTAACTTGGACATCGTAATTTGCAAGTAATTCTTGAATAATCTCGGATGTGCACATGATGATGAAACGAGCTATTCATCAAACAAACAAAAAAACAAAGCAAATTTGAAGATATGTTAAAATTAATGAATATCACAATCTGATTAACTTTTCTAAGTTTTTTTTTTTGAAAATATGTTAAAATTAATGGATATCGTTGAAAATTCATACTATGAACTTTTTTTTTTTTTTTTTTTGTCACGGTGTGCAGTTTATTTTCCTGGCAAGAAACACTGACTACTCTGTAGAAAGTTACATTCTTTGAATGTATTCATGCCCAGCCTTCGGATTAGGTGGTGGATATGGACACACGTAGTCATGAACCTGTCTGGCTTTCGAATTTCGAAGAAATCTCAGTGCCCATCTCCAAGACCTGACATGCCTACCAATATCATGATGTTTATTGAATTAAGGAAAGCAGAAATAAACTATCCCTGATTTGACAACCTTTTTCTTTTGTTAACCTCTGCCAAATAATCCATTGACTATATGAATTGATCACTAATTAACTACAAACTAAAAATATCAGTTTTTTTTAATATTGATGATTGTAATTTAACTTGTAAAATTTTAGATTTAATTTTTAAAATTTATTAGTTTGAATCTTATAAATTTCAGAATTATTAGAAACTTATCTTACTAATTTTAAAATCTCATAAAATTAATTAAAATATACATAAATTAACTCAAATACTTGCATTGAACAAATATATATATATAATATGCTGGAAATATTTTGCACTTCTTTATACTTCATTGGAATTGAAATAGTGTATTTTTAGTAATTTTTATTTTGATATTTAAATTTTTGTTTCGTGCCATTTAGTTTTTTCAAGTACAAATTAACTTCCAATCACATTTGTTTTTAAGAAACTAAAGTTGAATTGAAATATAGGGAACTAAAGCAAAAATCTCGGGTGATACAGGGCAGGTTAAAAGTTTTGTTAAAATATTTATTTAATTCTCCCATGTTTTTTAGATATTAAGTAACCATTCTTTTAAATTTAAAGACAATACATTTTGGTATTTAATTTTATTTTTCTTTTATATCGCTGTTTTCTATTGAGAGGAGAGAGAAAGAGTCATCAAATTCCGATTTAAATAAAGAAAATTGTTGTTGTGGAAAATTTTAACAACCAACACGATTGATTTTTATATCAAAATATTTCATATAATGAGGGGATTATGTTTAGATGTTTGTTTAACTTGAAAACACCTCAAACAACAAATTTAAGCTCGTGAAGAATTTTATTTTCCGGTGTTTTTGGGTTTTGTGGTGGTTTATTAGGTTTTTGAAGATCATGAATTGATTTAATAAAGTTTCTAGAGTGTTATCAATATGTTTTGAGTCAAAATAAGTTAAAAATGAGATTTTGAATGAAAAAGCAAAGGGCCTCATTTTTCTAGCTACCATAGTAGTCTGATTTTAGGTTTTTACAGGTGATGCATCTTTATATATATATAATTGAAGTGGACAACACGCTGTTCGCCTCGTTAAACTTTTTTAAAAAATAAAAGCCTGTGCGCGGGCCGTTGCTTTATTAGGCCATGCACTAGGCCTGTCATGGTTCTTTTTTAAAAAAAATTAGTTTTTTAAAAAATAATATATTATTCGTGTATATTTTTTCAAATAAATTTTGGGTTTATGTTTTAAAAAGATTGTGATTATTTTAAAATGATATTGGGTGTGTTTAATTTTTAGAAAGGTGAGTACGATTCATCTGTGATTTTTTTCTTAATTTTATATAGATTAAGTTTGTTTTTTTTTAATATGATTTTTTTATAAGATTTTTTATATGTGTAGCCTTGCATTGTTTTTTTAATTATTGTTCAATAAATTTTATGTGTGTGTCGATTTCTATTATAAATTTTATGTGTTTTTCTTTTACAAATTTATTTTGATAAAATAATTCATTAGATATAATCAAATAAATTACTCTTATTGTAAAGTTAGATATCTTGATTTTTATTTTTAGTTTTGTTTTCTCAATTTTATTTTTGTCCATTGTTGATGATTTTTTTTTTCCATTACTTTACACAATAGTTACTGGATTGTTTAATTAGATGAGTGCATAAGTTATTTGATTTACACCTAGGAGTTTTTTTAGTATAAAAAAACACGTTGAAGAACTCTGTATATTCAATTTTATTTATGTTTTGATGTTTAAGATTTGATATTTATTCTTATGATTTTTAATTTTTTTCTTTGAATTTTTTATGAAAGTTTCATTGTTTTTAGTTTTATTATTCAATCCCAGTTTATAATGTATTGTTTTTTTTTCGTTTTTTTATCTTTTGATTTTTGTTTTTTTATTAATGTTTTTATTCTCTTCAATTTAGCTTTCAAAACTAAAATCCGTTGTTGTCTTTTTATTTTGAATTTTTTATGTTGTTCTTTTTTTTGTGATTTTAACTATCCTGATTTTTTTATATATAGTGTTTTTTGTTTTATAACATGGGTCATGATTTAAAAAGTTAGCAGTAATTAACTTTTTTTGTCTTATTTTTTTATATTCATATTTTTTTATTTTTTTCTATGAAATTATCATATTCTCATTTAATTTTTATTTTGTTAACAAATAAAATCATTGAGATGTTTTTGGAATATTGTGAAGATATATTTTCATAATTGTTGTAACCCAATTTTGGATTCACCAAGATTTTCTTGAATGTTATTTTATTTCTATTATTATTTATAAAAATCCAAAAAAATTAAGAAAAAGTTTAAAATTCAAAAATATTTTTCTCTAGTCAACCGCATCTTTCCGTCAAAACCGAGTCCACCAGGTCAATACGGGTCAAACCATGTCGACCAGGGTAAAAAATGAGTTTCGGGCCGTTTCGGGTCAAAACCGTCATTTTTGACCAAAACCAAGTTCACCGGGTCAATACGGGTCAAACATGTCGACCAGGATAAAAAATGAGTTTCATGCCGTTTTGGGTCAAACCTGTTATTTTTTGGTCAAAACCCGGTCCACCGGGTTTATATCCATTGAAAGTTTTTTTTTATGTTTCAACATGATTTTCGGTAATTAAAATTGATTTTTAGCGGTTGAATCGGGCTTTTTCTAATACTGATTTAAGTTTTAATTTTACCTATATAAATATATATTATTATATATAATAAAACAAAATTAATAATACAGAATTGTCATATTAGGCGGGGCAGTTACATTTATTGTAGGCGAGCAGTTGGATGGATACATTTTTTTTATTTAAAGCAGATGCTTGTTGTCCCCTCTCATTGGCTATAAATAGCCAGTGACAGTACGCCAGAGAGGAGGAGGACGAGAGGAAGAAAAGAAAAAAAGAAAAAAAAAGAGAAGAGAGGTTACATACATACTATTCAGGTTTTTTTACTATTTCTTCACGAGAGTAGGATATTGATTTTTATTAAAAACAATATGAAAAATACCAAATATATCCTAACCGTTAGATCTAATAGTGTTTAGATCTGAACCGTTGATTTAATAAATACAATAGGGCTTATCACACCAGATTAAAACCCAGACACATCTCAGCCCTTGAAATAATCTAAGCTTTGATCCCGTTGCGCCACATCACCGGGTGTACCTAGATTTCGGTGCACCGCGTCGCACCCGATCCCACCTCTGTTCATCCGGACCGTCCGATCAACCTGCAGATCGGGCCAATAACAGCCGCACGATCTTTCCATCAGAGATCCAACGGATCACAGGCCTCAGCTGCACCGGTGTACCGTGCTTGCGTTCTCACCGTAGCATAACCCAGAGCATCTCTCTCCTCTCGCCGGCGACTCCCTCTCTCTCTCCCGATCTCCCATCTCCGGCCATCTAAAGCTTCCAAACCACCACAGAAAGGTCGCTATCCTCATATAAAGCAAAACCCCGTCAGGTTTCAGCGATGTCTCCGCCCCATTTGGCCGGAAAAGGGCCGCGATCGTCGGCTTCCACCGAAGCTTCAAGTCGTCGATTCTCACTCATCAGCTATCAACGATCGTCACGACCACCACCATAAGAATCCTCGACATCAGATCTACCAGGATCGACCATCGGTTGGCCAGAAATCTCCCCGCCGCCAACAGTAGCCGCGCGTGTGCCCCACGCGCCGCCAGTGGCATTTTCGTAATTTTTGGAGAAATTCGAGGGTATTTCAGTATTTTACCTATACAGTGACACTCAGGTAATTTTTTGGGTTTCTACTGGTATTTTTGATATTTTTTTTATATATAAATGTTTGTAAATTTTCTTGCATGTTGTAAAAAAATACAAAAACCAAAGTCGACACGTCTCTTTTTTTTTAAAAAAAGGACCGATGTCAAAAATGTAAATACCAAATATGGATTATGTCCATTATTTCTTTTGGTAACCCAGACGTAACTCTCCTTTTTAGGGGTAAAACGTTATATTTTAGACAAGTCTCCTAATTTTTAGGGACTGATGTCATTTTTAACGCGTCTCCTATTTTTAGGGACCGACGTTAACCATTTTTTTTAAAAAAACAAGTTACCAATAAACCCAAAATATAATGGATTATATCCATTATTTCTTTTGGTAACCCAGACGTAACTCTCCTTTTTAGGGATAAACGTTAATGTTTTAGACGAGTCTCCTAAATTTTAGGGACTAATGTCATTTTTAACGTGTCTCCTATTTTTAGGGACCGACGTTAATCATTAAAAAAAATTTACAAATAAGCCCAAAATATAATCGCATTTGAATCAAATAAAAAACACACAAGTAAGGGTAACCTTTCTTTTGAAAGGATGTTTTAAGGGTGGTGTCTACCTTCCCTTAATCATAACTAACCCCGTACCCGAATCTCTGGGACCAGTGTCTAATTTGGGATTTCTAGTTCCCTCAAATTACTAGATGGCGACTCCAATAAAATCGTTGTTTCCCCCAATTGAGAAGAAACCCTTTTTATTAAATAAACAAAAAAAAGCGGGAGCCGTCGCCCGACGTCGTGTATCGACAGAATGGCGACTCCACTGGGGACTTAGGGTTGAGCCAACTGCTTGTGTTTGCTTTTCATTTACCCTTTCTTATTGTTATTTATTTTTGGGTATTTATTTTATTTGCATTATTTATTTTATGCAATATCTACTGTGATTCTTTTCAATTTTTCATATCGTCACATATGTACATGTTATTTATTTGTGTATTCACACACTTCACGGTGAACCCATAAAAGCTCTGGACCCGAGCTCGTCCCGTTTAAGGTTAGAAAAGAGAGATTCAAGTGGCAAGTGTGACTTATGTCCACTAATGCTCATTTGGACTTTTGCTTGGATTGTAACTCACCCTATGCAACTAGTACTGTGGAGTCTTTCTCCCCTACTCATGTTGAATAAGGTTAAGAGGCCGATTACTTCACGAGTAATTCGGGCGATCTAAGAACCAAAAAATATCTTTAAGGATAGACTAAACTGAGCCAAGCCTTATGAGCTAGATCCTATCAAGTAGGATATACCCATTAGGACACGAACAAATGTCAATGCATGAACATACATGTTCATATACATTTCATATGCTCATTAAGTCTCCACCGATCCTCAGGAAGTGTGAGATGGAAAAACCCATTACTATTGAGGAATTTTTGACCAGATCAGAATTGAGCCAACATGATGAAGGGGATTGTTTGCCATCAGAATTTGAGTCTCAGTTGCCAGAGCATGTTAAATTAGATGACATACCACTTGGTACAGGACAACTGCTAGACTGCTGGGAAAAGTTATCCTCTCATGATCAAATCACTTTTCAGAAACAATATGGGGATCTATCACATTTACTGAAGATTAGGGTCCAACATGCTTGTTTTCAGGCCATGATAGGGTTTTGGGATCCAGAATATCGGTGCTTCACATTTGATACTGTGGATATGACTCCTACTATCGAGGAGTATGAATCCCTGCTAAATTGTCCCAAGTCAGAAAAGGTGTACTTTTACACACCTATAGAGCATGCACTTTCTAACTTTGCTTGGATTACCCAGACAGACTGTCAACTAGCAAAATCACGTGCAACTAAATGAGGAAATAGCCAGGGTTGGTTTTGGAATGAACTAGAGGCCATATTCAAAAGGAGATTACATGATGAAAGCAATGAAATTCGATTGAGAATTTTGGCCTTAGGGATATATGGTTTGGTTCTTTTCCCATCTGCCGAAGGAATGATTGATTTTGCGGCTGTTAATGTATTCAAAAATGTGGTGACCCTTAAAATTAACCCGGCTACAACAATATTGGCAGAAACTTTCTCATCCTTGAATTATTGTAGAAAAGCCGGAAGGGGTCGTTTAAGATGTTGCTTGCAGTTGTTGTTTGTCTGGACTGTGAGTCATATGATTGATGGGAAGATTTCAGGTTTGGTTGGTACCCCATGGCATCTTTATTCTCAGCTAGAGAATTTTGCTGAAAAACATTTGCATGAAGTAAGAAGAACCACATGGGAATCAAGGTTCCTAAGTCTAAGTAAATCTCAATTTCATTGGAGAAGTCGATACTCTTATTTCAAATCTTATCTGGCATATTGTGGTGAGTACCCATGGGTCCCGTTGATAGGAGCCCGCTGCTGTATTAGTTACTGTCCCAACATGGTCTTACGACAGTTTGGATTTGAGCAGTTTATTCCAAGGACTACCAAACTGGGAACATTTTATAAAGATTTCAAGACCTCGAAGAAATTATTGGAGTCAGTGAAGAAGGCATGAAAACATCCTGGTAGGGTTACTTCTGCTAAGAGAGTAGAAGGAAAAACAACTGAAGGATATCCAATATGGCAAAAGAAGAGAGGAAAAGGGTAGAAAGTTCCTCCTTTTGAAGGGTCACCCAGATCTTTGATTCAGTCTACTGAAGACATACACGAAGAAGTTCGCGCCCAACAAGAATCTTATAACCTAAGTTTGAATGCTGAAGTGGAAGAGTTATGGGCTAAAAAAAGATAGTTAGAATCTAATCTAGTCACTCGAGAAAAAACTTTGGCTATCATAAAACTGGAAAAGGATGACTTGTCAGCTCACCTACAATATCAACAACTTGAGTTCCAGCAATTACAAGAAAAATATGTACTTTTGTCAGAAGATAAGAGGAAGCAAGATGTCAACATGAAGAGATGGGTTAGAAGAGCATCAAAAGCTGAGAAAATGGTATTAAAATTGAAAGAGAAAAAAGAATCACTTCAAGAACAGTGTCAAAATCAAGATACAATCATCCCCAATTTAGATGAGCATGTGGACCATTTGCTTTCTATTGAGCAAACCTTATCATCAGAAAAAGAAAATGCAGAAAAAGAAGTAGAATGTTGGGCTTCTGAAGCTATGCGCTATCATGTACAAGCAGATGATGCCAAGAATTATGCTTTAGGATTACGAGGCCTAGCCCAACAAATAGCAGATGGTGAGCCAATGACCAGAAATGAATTCCATCAGTTTTTTTAGGTTGATCAGAGATGGAATTAATGAGATCTCAGCATATGACGGTCCAAGGCTTTGGAAAGATTGACTTGTTGTACTTTTAATATTATAAATTAATAAAAAGGCAATTTCATCATCTTTCCATCATGAGAAATGTTTATTTTGATTCTGATTTGTGGCATCAAATTTCTCCCCTAAATCGGTTCAAGTTCCTGTAGGTTTGGAGTCCTCGGTGAGAACTTTCTTAAGAGAATCTGATCTGGTCTATTCCTCGTCATAAGGAAACCTTGAAACAAATAACAAGCATGCATAAAACATATGGCATTTTACATCCATTTGTGCATTTCATTCATTTATCAAGCATGCACACGGTTGAAACATACGTTCCCCTACCTGAGGTCTAATGGACTGATGAAGATGGAAAATCAAGACAGGGGTTAGCTAGAGGCTCCTTATCAAAAGGAAGTTGAGAGCAGTAAAGGTGAAGTAGCTCAACTCATAAATCTGTTTGAATAAGTGTTGAGCTTCAAGAATGGAAAGGGAACGTTTGTACAGTCTCTTGCTGGGAACACTACTTGTCCACGTTCCATTGAAGTTGCACCTCTCCTTTTTAGTCATGAACAATGACAGCAATGCCTTCAGTCATCAATTAATGACGACAACCCTTGTTCTCGTTCAACTGCACTGATAGTCGTTCAAAGCCTTCACATATTCCAAGAGCACATAATAGCTGCTAGCTTTCTGTTCCTGGTGCATTGGCCTTCTTTCCAGACATCTCTATTGTGAACACCATTCCGGTCCAGCAGCATCGGATGCTGATCTAAGAAAAACAAGAGCAAACATTGCAACTTTAACAAAGCAGAATTCCTACTATAGGTGTTTGTTTGATGTACTGCCAGTGAGGAATCGAAAAAGAGACAAAAGGGTTTTCAGATTCATTAGTTTCTCTTCCAGTTGAGACAACGCATGATTCCACACGTTGGCAGTGGTGGTGCTGCATGTTTCTGTGCGCTACCAAGATTACCTGGCTGTTGGAAAGTTTCTACCAATCCACAAATAACCACAACAACATGGGAAGATTGACATGATGTTGTGAGGATTGTCGAAAGAATTGAACAAGCTACAAAGAGGGGAATGATTGAAGATTCTGCCAAGGATTCTAGAACAATAATGAGAGATGAATCAAGGGATGACTCTAACGATGGGAAGCCTTAATTATATGGTCCAACCAGGTCTCACTGTAGCATCAACTACTCAAATGTCTTTGCCAAGATTGACATACCTCGACCACTCGAGTTTGTCTACCAGCATCTGTTAGACTCTGGACTTATTGCCCTGACTCCGCCAAATCTCATACAACCATTGTTTTCTAGGTGGTATAATCTAGAAAAGATATTTGAATATCATTAGGGGATTTTGTGCCATTCAGTTGAACAGTTGCAAGAATTTCAAGAATCGAGTTGAGTTTGTGAAAATGACATCATCGGCCATATTGTCACCTCAACATCCTTAGAATGACAAGTGATTGAAATGCTTGGCAAAACACAGATATCGCCAGAAAAGCTTATCCAAGAAGAGTGTTAAACTGTCGATCCTTTTTGTTATGAGTTTTGTCATTCTGCATTTTATTTTGGGATCACATCTCATCTTTTAACGAAACATGTCTTTTCTGTGTCCCTTTGTTGTTCTGAACGCATGAGATGTTTCTTTCAAAGGTTATTTACAAAATATTTTGATCAAGCTCCAACATGCGTTTAAGATTAGTCAATCCTGAAGATTAAAATTATGTTGCTTGAATGACTCAATGCTTACTGAAATGACATGAGGTGACCAAAAAAATTTTGAGCTCACACATGAAATGGAACCACACACCATGTAGCTATGTTTTAGCAGTATGCATAATGACACGTAGTGGATTCATTAGTTATGGACTCGTGAATTATGATTCTTACAAGTCTCAACCATTACATTGGATGAGGTCAAAATTTATCGGTTCTAACCGACCTTGCTTGAAATGAGAAAATGCCATTTTTGTTTCATCCTTTCACAATTCTTGAAATATATATCCCTTGCAGTCCCATTTTGAGCTGATAGAATATTTCTTTCATAAAAAACTCTGACTAGGATCACACCCCACACTGGGGGCAATGAGAATCTTTTCCTAGAAAAGACGAAGAAAATGTTAGAGTCGATGGATTAAAGGAAAGGCTTAGAACAAAAGTCCAATGATTGAGAAAGAGCTAGAAGAAGAAAGCCAAAGATTGATAAAGACACAACAAATGCCAAAAGTTAACCCGAAAAAAATCAAGTGTGATGTCTTTTGGTGTGTCTATGATAAAGCCTTTACGATCTCCAAAAGATTAGATTGGCTATTCATCAAAGAAAAGTTGGATTTGCGTTATGACCTATGCTAAACAAATTTTGATTTTTGAGATTAACAAGGTTATATGTCACTGTCTCTACAAAGACAACGTGAGGAAAAGAGATTGATGAGTAATTGATGGTGATCCTAGGTTCTTGAAACCCTCAAACACCTTTTGAGCTTGTGAAATTCCTTCCTTTCATAGCCATGAACCATAGCCTACATTACGTGCTTTAGAAAGTCCTTTTTAATCAAGTAAGCAATCTGAACCGATAAATGGCGATCTCAAAACTTGAAGAGTTGTTTCATACAGGTCGTGACTTCATGAATCAAGCTACTGATTATTATGCATGCTGATAAAATTGTTGCTAAGAAAAAGAAACAATCTTTCTTGATAAAGCCTCAAGTTTTGACTCGGGCACCTTGTTTTTCTTGAAATTCATAAAAGGTCACCTCATCACAGACAATCAAAAGATATACCCAAAATTAGAGTTTAAAATGGATACAAAGAACCATGGAAAAGCCATTTTAATCTTACAACGAGTCAATTTCTTTTCTCTCAAAATACAAGACAATCAAAGGACTACATTGAATAGCGTGTGTTGGATCTTTGACCAATAAAGCTTGATTTCCAAAAATACTTTCAAAAATTGACATCTCTCTGATTTCATTTCAACAATCAGACTTGAATAGACATGACCTTTGAAATGTGAGATTTGATTCCAAAATAAGAAAGATTTTCAAAAGAAAAACATCGACCAAGTTTGCAAATTCCTGACAGAAATGACATCAATTCTCCTCGACACTCCTGGGGGCAATACAATGGACCTCCGAGAAGGAAAACAAACAGTGTTTAAATCAGCTAGGGGATAGAGATGATCAAATGATGAATCAATAAACTGAGGACAATATGGTTCAAAGAAAGATAATCAGTGAATGAGCACATTCAGATCAATTAAGGGCAATGATGTTCAAGAACAATTTATGATCCAGTAAACCCCGACAACAATTGAGAGCAAAGATGTACCTGAAGGACATCTTCATATCTTCATCTTGGTTTATCATCTCCAATATGGCTATGACTATTGAAAGATGTTATCACATGAATTGCTTTGAATGAATGTTGGGAGGATGCACCGCACCCACCTAGACTGACCGTGGGACCATCTGATTTAAAGCTTAAATGTGCACTGCACCACATGAGTATGGGTGATAAAAGCAACATCATTGATGAGGCCGAGACACTTCTTTTTACAATCTGGTTAGATGAGTTGAGAAGAACTTATTGAGAAAGAAACTGAGCATACAACGATGAGCTTTTTACTGCAAAGTATGAAATGCAGGTCTGAATGACATGACAGTTCCATGAAAGTGGATGACCGCATATACTTGAAGGGTATGTTTCAACTGGAGGTGAGTTCATAACTGATTGACAATCTTGATGGGTGTTGGCACGATGCGCACAATCAATCAAAGAACAATTCTTGAAAGAATCCAGGAGATGAATGATTTGTTAAACTTCTTAATGATAAATCAAGCAACACTACACCTGGGGGCATTGTCAAGCTTGATAAACAGTGAGAGCAGTAATTATCGCGGGCAGCCCAAGATGGGCACTGTATTTACAGCTGAGCGGATGGCTAGCACATGAATGAGCCAATGCATCGAAAGAACAAAGAAGGCTTTGGAATGCAAACAAAGCCACCCTATGACGATGAAACATC
The DNA here is from genome assembly GCF_000002775.5 of Populus trichocarpa. Classification (NCBI taxonomy): domain Eukaryota; kingdom Viridiplantae; phylum Streptophyta; class Magnoliopsida; order Malpighiales; family Salicaceae; genus Populus; species Populus trichocarpa. Next base: position 12,126,370 of record NC_037292.2, read on the forward strand.
AAAGAGGGGGGAACCTATATTTCAAAAACAGGTAAGATGCATTGCATATCATCTAACTTCACGGGCATTGCATATTTGTTTTGCAGATATTTCAAGAAACAAAATTCCCACTGGGATCCAACGAGACTCACATGAATTGAAGTTCTTTTAAATCACATCAAAGATGGCAATTCCACAAAAGCAAAATTCATAAATGAAGACAAGAAAGATGGATTTTTATTCATGGAAAAGGGGTTTACAAGTACAAATGATAAACAGTGCGAGGACGATCAGGGATATTTTCATCTTGATGGTTAATCATGCCTCGAAATTCCTCAAATTGTTTATGCATGCGCTCCATCTCTTCCTCGAACTCGAGGTGTCGTGTGTTAACATAGTCCCTCCAAAAGTCAACACGTGTATTTAACTCTTGGTTTCTCCTCTCCAAGTTGTTTCTGTGACGTCTCTCATCACGGAGTCTATTCCTTAGATTCTCAATCTGATGATGGAGATCAAGAACCTGAGTATTCAACTCAAGTCTTCTGGCATGAAGACGCTCTACAACGTTCACCAAAGACGAAGTAGCTCTGATACTAAGAGCAAGTGACTGATTCACTGCTTCAATATCGGTCCTGGCTGCCAGCATTATTTCATCACGAGGAAGGATCATGTCTCTAGCCACGGTTACAGCAATATCTTCATTGTCCATTACAGTATCCTCTATTGTAACTGGACGACCATTCACTTCAAAGCTAGTACGCCAAACTGCAGGCTCTACTACAGGAACAGGGTTTGGGTTAGCATTGGAAGAAGAGGAAGACATGGTTAAAGCTTCAAAAGTTAAGAACTTTGAGAGTATTGAAAATGCAAGAAGTTGATGATGTCTTTTGCCAAATACTGCGTGATTTATAAGGAATTTACTCCTACCATCGTTTTGAATGGCAGCTCAAATCCCAACCATACATACATGACTTCCTTGAGAAGCTTTCCTTATTTTTGGGATCCACAAATCGAATCCCAACCGTACATACAAGACTTTCTTGAGAAGCTTTCCTCATCTTTGGGATCCATTTACAAATCAAATCCCAACAGTAGATACAAGACTTTCTTGAGAAGCTTTCATCATCTCTGAGATTGATTTACAAATCAGATCTCAACCATACAGGTATGACTTCCTTTAAAAGTTTTTCATCAACCCTGAAGCTCATTGCTGAAATCACATTCATGTATTTCACAAAACTATATTGAAATCACTTTCAAGTATTTCATTATCGGGAAGGTCGCCTGGAACAATTAGACCACTTGCGAGTTTCCTCGCATTTTCACCATCGGGCAGGTCGCCAGGAACAATTAGACCACGTGCGAGTTTCCTCGCATTTTCACCATCGGGCAGGTCGCCTGGAACAATTAGACCACTTGCGAGTTTCCTCGCATTTTCACCGTCGGGCAGGTCGCCAGGAACAATTAGACCACGTGCGAGTTTCCTCGCATTTTCACCATCGGGCAGGTCGCCTGGAACAATTAGACCACTTGCGAGTTTCCTCGCATTTTCACCATCGGGCAAGTCGCCTGGAACAATTAGACCACTGGCGAGTTTCCTCGCATTTTATCATCGGGCAGGTCGCTTGGAACAATTAGACCACTTGCGAGTTTCCTCGCATTTTCACTATCGGGCAGGTCGCCTGGAACAATTAGACCACTTGCGAGTTTCCTCGCATTTTATCATCGGGTTGGTCATCTGGAAAATAGGACCATTGTTGAAATCACTTTCATGTATTTCACAGTACCATTGCTGAAATCACTTTCATGTATTTCACAAAAAAAAAAAACCAATGTTGAAATCACTTTCATGTATTTCACAAAACCATTGTTGAAATCACTTTCATGTATTTCACAATGCTAATCTGAAATCACTTTCATGTGTTTCATAAAACAAATGTTGAAATCACTTTCATGTATTTCACAAAAAAAAAAATCAATTTTGAAATCACTTTCATGTATTTCACAGAACCATTGTTGAAATCACTTTCTTGTATTTCACAACATTAATCTGAAATCATTTTCATGTATTTCACAAGATCAATATCGAAAACACCTTCATGTTTTTCACTTGGGGAGGTCGCCCATAAGAATTAGACCAACTGAAAAATCTGTGCATTTTTCAACACTTCCATCGTTTTTCTTTACAAAACTTACTATGCAAAGTCAAAAGAAAATGAATTTTTCAATGTCTTTGCACCGTAAGCATTGTAAAGAGGGGGCAACTGTTGTAACCCAATTTTGGATTCACCAAGATTTTCTTGAATGTTATTTTATTTCTATTATTATTTATAAAAATCCAAAAAAATTAAGAAAAAGTTTAAAATTCAAAAATATTTTTCTCGAGTCAACCGCATCTTTCCGTCAAAACCGAGTCCACCAGGTCAATATGGGTCAAACCATGTCGACCAGGGTAAAAAATGAGTTTCGGGCCGTTTCGGGTCAAAACCGTCATTTTTTACCAAAACCGAGTTCACCGGGTCAATACGGGTCAAACCATGTCGACCAGGATAAAAAATGAGTTTCATGCCGTTTTGGGTCAAACCTGTTATTTTTTGGTCAAAACCCGGTCCACCGGGTTTATATCCATTGAAAGTTTTTTTTTATGTTTCAACATGATTTTCGATAATTAAAATTAATTTTTAGCGGTTGAATCGGGCTTTTTCTAATACTGATTTAAGTTTTAATTTTACCTATATAAATATATATTATTATATATAATAAAACAAAATTAATAATACAGAATTGTCATATTAGGCGGGGCAGTTACATTTATTGTAGGCGAGCAGTTGGATGAATACATTTTTTTTATTTAAAGCAGATGCTTGTTGTCCCCTCTCATTGGCTATAAATAGCCAGTGACAGTATGCCAGAGAGGAGGAGGACGAGAGGAAGAAAAGAAAAAAAGAAAAAAAAGAGAAGAGAGATTACATACATACTATTCAGGTTTTTTTACTATTTCTTCACGAGAGTAGGATATTGATTTTTATTAAAAACAATATGAAAAATACCAAATATATCCTAACCGTTAGATCTAATAGTGTTTAGATCTGAACCGTTGATTTAATAAACACAATAGGGCTTATCACACCAGATTAAAACCCAGACACATCTCAGCCCTTGAAATAATCTAAGCTTTGATCTCGTTGCGCCACATCACCGGGTGTACCTAGATTTTGGTGCACCGCGTCGCACCCGATCCCACCTCTGTTCATCCGGACCGTCCGATCAACCTGCAGATCGGGCCAATAACAGCCGCACGATCTTTCCATCAGAGATCCAACGGATCACAGGCCTCAGCTGCACCGATGTACCATGCTTGCGTTCTCACCGTAGCATAACCCAGAGCATCTCTCTCCTCTCGCCGGCGACTCCCTCTCTCTCTCCCGATCTCCCATCTCCGGCCATCTAAAGCTTCCAAACCACCACAGAAAGGTCGCTATCCTCATATAAAGCAAAACCCCGTCAGGTTTCAGCGATGTCTCCGCCCCATTTGGCCGGAAAAGGGCCGCGATCGTCGGCTTCCACCGAAGCTTCAAGTCGTCGATTCTCACTCATCAGCTATCAACGACCGTCACGACCACCACCATAAGAATCCTCGACATCAGATCTACCAGGATCGACCATCGGTTGGCCAGAAATCTCCCCGCCGCCAACAGTAGCCGCGCGTGTGCCCCACGCGCCGCCAGTGGCATTTTCGTAATTTTTGGAGAAATTCGAGGGTATTTCAGTATTTTACCTATACAGTGACACTCAGGTAATTTTTTGGGTTTCTACTGGTATTTTTGATATTTTTTTTATATATAAATGTTTGTAAATTTTCTTGCATGTTGTAAAAAAATACAAAAACCAAAGTCGACACGTCTCTTTTTTTTTTTAAAAAGGACCGATGTCAAAAATGTAAATACCAAATATGGATTATGTCCATTATTTCTTTTGGTAACCCAGACGTAACTCTCCTTTTTAGGGGTAAAACGTTATATTTTAGAGAAGTCTCCTAATTTTTAGGGACTGATGTCATTTTTAACGCGTCTCCTATTTTTAGGGACCGACGTTAACCATTTTTTTTTAAAAAAACAAGTTACCAATAAACCCAAAATATAATGGATTATATCCATTATTTCTTTTGGTAACCCAGACGTAACTCTCATTTTTAGGGATAAACGTTAATGTTTTAGACGAGTCTCCTAAATTTTAGGGACTAATGTCATTTTTAACGTGTCTCCTATTTTTAGGGACCGACGTTAATCATTAAAAAAAAAATTTACAAATAAGCCCAAAATATAATCGCATTTGAATCAAATAAAAAACACACAAGTAAGGGTAACCTTTCGTTTGAAAGGATGTTTTAAGGGTGGTGTCTACCTTCCCTTAATCATAACTAACCCCGTACCCGAATCTCTGGGACCAGTGTCTAATTTGGGATTTCTAGTTCCCTCAAATTACTAGATGACGACTCCAATAAAATCGTTGTTTCCCCCAATTGAGAAGAAACCCTTTTTGTTAAATAAACAAAAAAAAGCGGGAGCCGTCGCCCGACATCGTGTATCGACAATAATATTGCTAAGTGTTTATCTTTTGTATTGAATCGTTATTTTTTTTGTTTTATTTGTTATCAATATCTTATTTTTTAATAATATTATTAAATTAAGAAACTCACGCAATCCAATTACTTAAATATTATATTTGTTTTTATTTTATTTTTTTCATATTTTTTACCCCAAAACAAAATTGACGGCGGCTTTAGTTTTGGGGTAAAACTCCTACCATCCTAAATATATTTTTTTGTTTTATTTGTTGTTGATATTTTATTTTTTAATAATATTATTAAATTAAAGAGTTTATTAAACTGATAAGCCAAGTATTTAAATATTATATTTTATTTTGTTTATTTTTATTTTATTTTTGTCATACGATCAAAACAAAATTGACGGCGACTTTAGTTTTTAGTGCCCAGATAACCCGCTGGCTGAATGGGCTTGGACTCAACCCGAAGAACTTCACATCTACCATACTGATAACTGAACTGTGACTTGTGTTCAGCAAAGGAGGGCTTTATATTATTCATTGCCGACTTTTCTTTTCCTTCTCTCTTTTTATTGCAGACTTTTCTTCTTGGCTGTCCAAATAAATGGAAAATTAGAAGAGGAAGAATCAAAGTTAGGCTGCATGATTTGACGAAGGTATTTTTCTGCCCCCTCTTATCCATGGCCAACTCTGTTCAAGTTGAGATTGCCCTTGAAAATCCTAACTAAGATGCACAAATTGGAAAACTCAATTCCATGGCGGATCTCCTGTTTGCTTGACTGAGATTACAGAGAATTTACTCCTGGCTCTACGCACTGGTCTTTCCAACAGACAAGGAGATATTGAAAAACAAATAACAATGATCACAAGTTTTATGGATATCACCAAAATGATCTAACATCACTGGATATTCTAAGCTTGCAGTCTGATTAAAATTTATTGACTCCACAACATAAAAGGTCTTTGCTTAGATAAGCCTGGTCAGGAGAAAAATCCATCCAGCGTTCTCTCTTGGTCCGTACATGTTTATACCTGAACTTTGGCTAAGTGTTTATTATTTGTGTTGTAATCATCCTTGAAATTTTTAATATAATTATATATGTTATAAGTATAATTATTTTTATTATAATTAATTGTATGAATATTAAAAATATTATCATTTTTATTTTTATTATGATTAAGAGTATTAATATTACAAATAGTATTATTTGTGTTTTAATTATTTTTATTTTTATTATCATTAAAAGTATCGGCGCGTCCACGCCCGACCCTAAGTTGGGTCTAGACGCGTCCACGCCCAACTTGGGGTTGGGGCACACAGCCACGCCCACCACCAAGTTGGGTCTGCACGCGTCCACGCCCACCCCCAAGGTTAGTCTGGACGCGTCCGCGCCTAACCATATGTGTTAATATAATAATGTGTGTTATAAATATTATTTTTTCTCTTATAATTCAAAGTGTTTAGATAAAAAATAGTATTATTTGTGTTATAAATATTATTTTTATTATAATTATAATTAATAAACTTGAAAAAATATTATTATTAATATTAAAAAAATATTATTTTTTATATTATAAATTTTTACAATAATTTTTATTAAAATAAAAAGTGAAATCGTCGTTTAGTGCAGACATCCAACTAGCAATGATGAAATGAGATTCATCAAACAAACAAATAAACAAAGAAAAGAAACAAGATTAGTTTCAAACAAATTCGAAGATATGTTAAAATCATTGAATATCACAATCTGATTAACTTTTCAAAGTTTTTTTTATTTTGTTTCTTGAAAATATGATAAATTAATGGATATCGTTGAAAATTCATACTACGAACTTGTTTTTTTTTTTTTTTTTTGTCACGGTGTGCAGTTTATTTTCCTTTCAAGAAACATTTGACTAGTATGTAGAAAGTTACGTTCTTTGAACGTATTCATGCCTAGCCTTGGATTGGGAATCCAGTGTCAATCAACCACGAAAAGTATGAGGGTCAAAGAACTCAGGGATCTAGATCTTCCTTTACAAGGAGAATTAAATTCAACGAACAAACATAACAATTATGGCAGCCTGTCGGTACTATCTTTATAGGAAGGAAAAAAAAAAACAGCAGCATTTTTTTCACAAATAGATTATTGAAATCTTATATAATTATTAATTTTAGATTTCATAAAATTAATTAAAATATGCACAAACTAGCCATAAAAATAAAATATTCAAAACAAATTATATATAGCAATCAAAAGTTTGAGGATCAAATTTGATATAATCAGCAAATAATGATTTTTCTAAATTTTTCACAACTTCCGGAAAGTGTTTTCCGCCCAAATTTTTCCAGGAAAACATTTTCCTGAAAACCAAGCCAAATTTTCCTTTGATTGGAAAGTGTTTTCCGTTGACCAACTTTTCTAATGGCAAACAAACACAGGAAAGTTTAGAAAGTGGTTTCTCGAAAACCACTTTCCGGAAAACAAACACAGCAAAAAGGAAAAATATTTTCCTGAAAATCAAATCAAATTTTTTTTTGACTGGAAAGTGTTTTCTGTTGACTGGAAAGTGTTTTTCGTTGATCAATTTTTCTAATAACAAACAAACACAGGAAAGTTTGAAAAGTGATATTTTAGAAAGTGAATTTTAAGAAACAAATATGGCCTTTATTACAATATATCAAAGATTTTGAAAGTGATTGTCTGAGTAAACAACTTGCTGGCAGCTGTCTTATCTAATGGTGATGGTGGCAAGCATGAGGTGATTTGACGAACATCTCTCTCCTTCCTTTGAAGTAGTCCAAGATTTGATCATGACTCGGGAGATTGTCTTTAATTACAGGAATTTCCCTAAAATTCTTCATCCACGCATGCAAGAGAGGAAATGTATCAGCTTGAACAAACTTGACGCCAACAATCTCCTCCATCGCTGCTAATGTATGAATGATCCATCCCAAGGCAATATCTACAAGTCCAATTCTGTCTCCACTAAGAAATTTTTGCTCTCCTAGTCCATGCTCTTCTATGATTCTCAAGGTCTGGAGGTTGTCGTTTATTGCCTTTTCCTGTTGCTCTCCAACATACGTGAAGAAACTCATCATCGGTTTAGTCTACAAGCACAAAAGTGGCCAAGTCAATAAAAGTAGGGCTCGAAGCTGGGTTCATCTTCATTGGAAGTTCATATATATATATAAAAAAAAAAGAACAGAGGAAGGAAAAACAGAAAGATACAGGCCAAACCGAAACCAGGTTTCATCCTACATGCAGGGGCGGAGCAAGAAAAAATAAATTAAGGGGGCAAATTAAAAGAATTATTTTAAAAGAGCTAAAATTTCAGTTATTTTATTACTAAAATTATAAATATTATAAACATTAAATATTATATTTTTTTTTTGTTTATTTTTATTTTATTTTTGTCATACGATCAAAACAAAATTGACGGCGACTTTAGTTTTTAGTGCCCAGATAACCCGCTGGCTGAATGGGCTTGGACTCAATCCGAAGAGCTTCACACCTACCATATTGATAACTGAACTGTGACTTGTGTTCGGCTAAGGGGGGCTTTAAATTATTCATTGCAGACTTTTCTTTTCTTTTTCTCTTTTTATTGCAGACTTTTCTTCTTGGCTGTCCAGATAAATGGAAAATTAGAAGAGGAAGAATCAAAGTTAGGCTGCATGATTTGACGAAGGTTTTTTTCTGCCCCCTCTTATCCATGGCCAACTCTGTTCAAGTTGAGATTGCCCTTGAAAATCCTAACTAAGATGCACAAATTGGAAAACTCAATTCCATGGCGAGTCTCCTGTTTGCTTGACTGCTTAGCTTGCTTTCATATAGATTACAGAGAATTTACTCCTGGCTCTACGCACTGGTCTTTCCAACAGACAAGGAGAAATTGAAAAACAAATAACAATGATCACAAGTTTTATGGATATCACCAAAATAATCTAACATCACTGGAAATTCTAAGCTTGCAGTCTGATTAAAATTTATTGACTCCACAACATAAAAGGTCTTTGCTTAGATAAGCCTGGTCAGGAGAAAAATCCATCCAGCGTTGTCTCTCGGTCCATACATGTTTATACATGAATTTTGGCTAAGTGTTTATACGAAATCCACATACAAATTCATGAGCACTGTTATTCTATTCTGTGTGTCCAATTCACAGCAGACCCCTCTCCGTCCAACCAAAATGCCCTTCTGGTTCTTCCGTTTACCTTTCTTGGCTGTCAAGAGGCGTGCCAAAGAAGATTAGCATCGATACCATCATGCATGGCGTTTATCAAAACAGCAAAGTCCAGGAGATGATATGTATAGTCAACCTTATTAACATTAATAATGCTTATTTAACCCAGAAAAACATGAAGTAAATCGCAAACTGTGAGAGATTGCTGAGAAACTTCAATAGAAAAAGAAAGAGCACGCATCGCGTTAATTATTGCATTTCTAATCTCCATAGTCAAGTCTTATTTCGACAGAGAATTGAAGTGAAAAAGTAATCGGAGAGAGACACTCAAACTTCTCTCCCAAGCGTCTAACTACTCTGAGCATAGAAAAGGATAAAAATATATATTTAAGTACTATGTTTTAGCATCTTCTAGATTATCTCTGGTTTTGGTCACTGATAATATCAATATAAAATATATATTTGCTTATGAATATGATTATGTAAGCAAATATATCAAAAATGGAGGAAGAACAACTTTTTTTCGAGGTATATCCCTTTCATTAACCAAATTCTTTTGAATTTGCTGACCCATCACACAAAAGCAAAGGCAAAAGAATATTGATGGTCGGAAGTCTGTTTAAGTTGTATTAAAATAATATTTTTTTATTTAAAAAATATATATTTAACTTTGGATAATCAAAATAATATAAAAATATAAAAAATTAATTTTTAAAAAATACCGTTTGAAATGCATTCCCACCTGCCCTCAATAGCAAATGTGTACTGCCCATTGCCCAAGCAAGACTCTTTCATTAAATCAGCACTATAAATGACTATGGCAGGTAAAGAACAATCACCATATAAATCCCTTGGTCATGGCGGAGGTAGTGAAGCTGCTTGGAGCATGGTCCAGCCCATTTGTTTTCCGAGTGATATGGGCACTAAAAATAAAGGGCATTCCATATGAGTTCATAGAAGAAGATGTTACCAACAAAAGTCCTCTGCTTCTGAAGAATAACCCTGTTCTTAAGAAGATCCCAGTGCTTCTCCATGGTGAAAAACCAGTTTGCGAGTCCATGATTATTGTCGAATACATCGATGAGATATGGCCCCAAAATCCCTTGTTGCCCAATGACCCTTACGAGAGAGCTCTGGCTCGTTTCTGGGTCAAATTTACCGACGATAAGGTAAAGAGTACATGCATCATTTTACATTACATATAATATTACTATGAAACCGGACTTGCCATGCTTAACTTTCTCTACTGCATTAGTTTCTATCAATTAATGTCATGATTTATTCTGGCTGCAGTGTTCTTCAGTGTGGCAAATCTCTCTCGCTCAAGGTGAAGAACTTGAGAAGAGAGTGAAGGAAACCGTGGATTTGTTGCAAACTGTAGAAGAGCACGGGTTAGGGGAGAAGAAATTTTTTGGTGGAGACAACGTAGGGATAGCAGACATAGCTTTTGGTGCAGTTATTCACTGGTTGAAAATCATTGAAGAAATAGTAGGGATAAAAGTATTTGAAGCGCATAAATTTCCTCGCCTGCATGAATGGATTGAAAATTTCAAGCAATTGCCTGCAGTTAAAGAAAACCTTCCGGATTGGGATTGGATTGTTTCCTACTTTAAGAGTCACAGAGAAGAGAGGCTTGCATCCGCCTGATCGCAGTTATACTGGCAATAATAAAATCTGTGTTCTTCAGTGTTCCGGGGTTCTGGTGCTGTGTCCAGTCTCTTCTTGCCTTCGTGTCATCTTTGAGCTGTTCGTGGTTTGTTCTTTGTTTGTGTTGGGTCTTGCCCTCCTTTTCCTTCGTGCGGTCGTTTTGTACCGTACATGCGTGAAATAACAAGGAATATAGGACTCCATAGCTTCTGATTCTTGTTTGTGCTAACGATTAAACAAGTCTTCAATTTAGGGGCAGTTTGTTCCGAACGGAGGTTTTCTAAATTTAAAAAAAAAATGTTTAAGATTGATTTTTATATATTTTATCATTTTGATGTTGTTATATTAAAAATAAATTTTAAAATATATATATTATTTTAATATATTTTTAAATAAAACACATTTTAAAAAATAACTAACACTATATTCTTAAATACTCCACAGTTAACCAAAATCAGAAATAGAAAGTGTTTGATATAAAATAATATGTAGAGTAGAGTACTTGGGAGAGTATTTGTTTTTTATTTCAATTTATTTTTTAAATTATTTTTCATCTAAAAAATATTAAATATATTTTTTAGATATTTTAAAAGATTTTATTATACTAATTTTTATGGATCTTCATATCAAATATTCTCTGAATCCAAATAATATTAGCTTTTTTTATTCTTGTTTTTGTTTTTCATCGACATTGTTAACGAATCTATAACACCGTTACATATTATTTTTTTTAGATCTTGACTAGATAGGTGGTTTGTTCCACGATGTATACCGGTTTAAATTTTCTCAGCGTGGGAAAATAACAATAATCCGAGAAGAATTGGGTTAAATTTATTAAAGCATGACTCATAATATAAAATTAAAATATCCCGCAAAAAAAAATCATAAAATTTAAGATCTAATAACTTAATGTTAAAAATAAAAAAAATATAATACAAAAGAAATAAACTCGAGTCAATTAAGGTTAACTTGATAAACCCACAACTCACAATATGAGATCAGGATAAAAACAAATAAAAGAAATTCAAAAGAAGTATCTAACAAAAAAAACAAAGTTCAACAAAAAAAAACTTTTAAAAAAATTGAGTTAACCCGGGTTCACTTTACCAACCCGGCATTGTAATAAACAAACAAAAAGAAAAATAAAAAAAATAACAAAGCTTAAGAGCAAATTATTCAATGCAAAACGATGAAATTAAAAAAAAAATAAAAAAAATCTAGGAAAAAAATCAAACTTTCAAAAGAAGCATTTGGCAAAAAATACCAAAGTTCAAAAAATAACTTAATAAGAAAATGTTAATTAACCCGGGTTAACTTTACTACATCACACTAGAGATAACCCATCACGAGCTTATGCGTGCATTTATTTTTAAATAATACTTAATAAAACACGTTTAAGGGTCAATAATTCAATGACAAATGATAAAATTAAAAAACAAAACAAATCAATTCAGGTTAACTCAACTAATTTGCGATTTGAGATATGAGGCAAGAATAACCCAACAAAAAGGAAAGCATTAGGGGTGAGCAAAAAAACCAAAAAACCGATTAAACCGAGAAAACCAAAAAAAAACCCGAAAAAACCGAACCGAAAAAAAAAAACCGATTAAACCGATTAAACTTTTGAAAAAACCGGCCGGTTCGGTTCGGTTTTGGTTTTATAAGCAAAAAACCGAACCAAACCGAAACCGAAAAAAACCGAGCCAAAACCGAGCCAAACTGGAAAACCGAGCAAACCGAGCAAACTGGTTTGAACCGGTTTTTCCCTAAAAAACCGAACCGAACCGAAACCGGTTGGTTTGACCCGGTTTCGGTTTTTTTAAAAAAAAAATTCGATTTGGTTACTTTTTTTGATAAAAACCGAACCGAACCGAAAATGATCACCCCTAGAAAGCATAACAAATCAAGAAGTTCAAGGCTCTATAATTCAACATCAAATGATGAAACTAAAAAAAAAAAATACTAAAAAAGACCTTAAAAAAATCAAACTTAAACCGGGTTCGTCGCCAAAACTGATGGACCGGATTATGAGACTGGATTACCTAATAAAAGATAAACATGAAAAAACCATAAAAAATTAAAAATTAAAATAATTAAAATTAAAACAATGAGGACTAAACAATACACAAAAATAATTGAAAGAAACTAATCAGTGACTAAATTGAAAAACAAAATAAATGATAAAAATGATAAAAAAAAAAAGAGCAATATAAAAAATAAGGACCAAAATTGGAAACCAAATAAAAATAAATTAAACTCCTAAGGACAAAATTAAAAAAAAAATGATAAAAAAAAATAGCTATCAAAAGAATCAGGACCAGATTGGATAAAAAAAAATCTAATGAGATTAAATGATAAGGGACGAAATTAAAAACAAAACAAACTTAAAAAAGCATCAAATTTTTTTAAAAATAGAAATCAAAAGAATAAGAACCAAACCCAAAACAAATATAAATAGAAGAACACAATTGAATTCATCAAAGTTCTACACGTATACCAAGGTCTAAGAGAGAAAAAAGAAAGGAAGGAGGAAAAAAATCAATTGTCGCAAAAAATGTTGTTCAAATGACAAAACACCCCCTAAAAGATGTGTCACCATCTTTTGTGTCGGGTGAGTAGGTGATCAATTTTTTTTAGTCACTGTACTTGTCCCAAGCACCACCAGAATAGCATGGGGGGCGATGATGCGCCTGCACGTATGTGGCACGCGTATGCATATTTTATTGATTTATTAATATTATAATAATATAAATTACTAAAAAGACCCTAAAAGCATATGAACACTATGGGAAAAAATAATGATCCAAATATAAAAATATCCTTTTAGAATAACTTTTGATTTTTCAAAGTTAAAGGATAAATATGAAATTTGACTGTATATAAATTGTTCAAAGACAAAGCAATTTTTTTTTTATTTATAGACTAATATTTTTTTAGACTTGAAGAGCAAAAATATTATTTAATTATACATATAAATTTATAAAGATGCAAAGCCATTGAATCAAAGGCTAATTTTTTGAGCTTCCAAAATAATATAATATTTATACTGTGCATAAAAAAACACAGAATAAAAACTTTATCACTAACTAATTCTTAAATAACATTTGAATCACATGGAAAAAATGATGCTAAGGCAATCAATAAATGCAATAAAAGATAAAACGGTAAATACACTGTCTGAATCCACGGTGTTTACTCACAAAGCAATGTAAATCACTGGGATTGGGCAAAATGCCAATCTCACAACACGACAACAAAGAAAACCTACAAATATGCTAAAAAGAAAAAATACAAATATGATTCGCATTCCTCCTCCTTTTGCTTCTTCCACTTCGATGGCACAGACCAACAATCAAGAATTACAGGAGAACCAAAGTAAGGATATGGACGAGGGATTGGCTTTAGCAATGGAGACGATGGGAAAGGAACGGGAAAGGAAAAGAAAGAAGATGAGAGAGGAAGGAGGCCTTCCCCTTTGTCAAGACCCATTGGATCTGCTTGGTAGGGACTTGATGTTGAGGGTTTTGAACAACCTCGATGCACGCAGCGTGGCACGATGCCTCGTCGTCTCTCGTAGCTGGAACTGTGTTGCTTCTAGTGATCTTCTCTGGACCTCCAAGGTGTTTTTCTTCTGTCTTTCCTTCTTAATTGATGTTTGTTCCGATACTGTGATGGGTTTGATTATCATTTATTTAATTGGGGAATTTTGAGGTGTTGTAGCTAAGTCTTTAATTAATCATTATTTGTTAGTTTGCTTGCTTTGATCTTTTCGTCAATGATTTATGCTAATAACCAAAAGATTAATGTGTTGTTAAGTTAGAGTGGAAGGTTGAGAGAATTTAAAGTTAAGGTAAGTGGAACGAATAGTATACAGAACGAAGTCGTTGGTGGTGGAGGGGGAGGAGGGAAGGACCTTGAGGTTAGCACCTCGATGCAGGTTTGAGAAGGCTACCATTTCCATTGAAATTTTGATGGGTCTCGGTGCCTTTTGCTAATCCCGCAAACTGAACATCCTTTCCTTTCTGAGCAAAGAATTTTATTGTGCTATCAGAAGCTTCCATTCTAGTTATGTGGTCCATGTACTGACTGTGTTCATGATGAAAAACTGCTGTATTGTTTGTTGGGAATAATTTATTTGTCCATTATGAAATTTGACTTCCACTTTTGCTGTCTGTTTTAGTGTGAGGAATTGTGGCATGGGAAGGCACACTTACCGCGCTTGTCTCTTGTCCGGGGAGTTTCCAAGTTAGATGCCTATTCACTATCTGTTATGGACGGTAAACGTGTGAGTATCGAATAACCTGTGTCCCTATTCCCCACTCTCTATCTCCTTTTCCATTTCATACAGACCTCACTCAAGCAGAAACTTGTGCATACATGTTTTACATGTGAATGTGCTTGGGAAGACCCGACCAAAGTGATTGTTTTGTTTGTTGTTATGTCAGACTCGAATTGCGAAGGATGATCTGTGTGATCATGTCTGGGATTTTCATTTTACCAAGGTATGCTTCTTCTATACTTGTTGGAAGAGTTAAACCCAAGTCAGGTTGTGAATTTTTTTGCCATCAATATGGTGCCTAAATTTTCATAGTATAGTGCATTGATGATTCAACAAAGCTAAGCTTGCTGGCCTTAAAAAGTGTTAATTATGGAAGGATTTAATAGTTTACAAAGCCAAAGCTCTTTGCCATTTTGTTTATTGTTTGATTACAAATACCTGCATGCAAAGCAGCCTTGTGATAAAATTCATTCCAATTCTGAGGGATGTCATGTTTCAGTGCACATGTTCTCATGATTAATCCTTGCTCACTTGTTTATGTGATAACCTGCTTTACTACATTTTCCTACTTAGTGAAAGCTCTTGATAATTCAAAGCCTTTTTCTCTGGTGGATTTTCCAATCATTCCAATAATGTCTGCATCTAATGTTGTGAATGACATCTAAACCAATAATTCTCAATTTGGACAATCATCAACCTTTTGACTTTGTTTCTCAAGTTTAGTTCATATCTTGCTTGAGTCTCATTGCTACCCTTTCTTTATTAGCCCATTTAGTTTGACAAATATCAATGCGCCCACAGGTGGCTCCAGAATACTGGCGCAATCTTGATCCCTACTGGAAAGGCAATGGCCCTCCAATGCACCGCTACTTTCATCAAGATGGAAGCCAAACTGCAGATCCTGACGACAAGGTCTGGGGTGGTCATGAATGCTGTTATTCCATCGTGACTAGTATGGTTGGTGGAGGAAAGATCAGGGAGCACTATGTTCGGATAAACCGGTGGCTTCCTCTTGCCGTGTCCAGAAAACAGGACTGGGGCTGGGAAATGTCCAATAACTTCTACTGTTACTCCAGTGTTCCAGATGCCTACAAGGAAGGTGGAACAGGTCCACTATTTTTGGTTATGTAAATATTTCTCCTCATATATAATTTTAGCTTCCTCTATTCAGCACCCTGCTTGAAACTGTAACTGAAATTGCAAGCTTTTTTATACAGGTTTATGTGAATAACATAGTGCTAGTAAGTCATGCTTGAGACATATGATTTGTGCGTTGTACAGAATATATCATAGGTATCCATAAAAATAGGATGAACTTTTCTTTCGGTAAGATTTGAAGAGTTCAAGGGATATACACAGGCCATGATTACATGTTTGACCCTAAAGCTTCTCTGTACTGTACAAAAGAAGAATTGTTTCCGTCTGGTGCATGCGATTTTCACAGTATAGTGTGTATTCTTGTTCTTTTACATCCTTGGGGTCGCATCATGTTATTTGCTCACGGAACTTTCATCTGTGGAGCATAATTTGATTGCTCATCTTCCATAACAATATTGGCAAAACCAATTATACAGGAATTAGGTTTAGAATTGTACTTTACTCTATGATTTAATTCTAGTTTACTTTTTATCATGTCATTCTGATCATTCATGGTATTTCAAATACTCAATCATAGATCTCTGGTCACTCTCTCTCAGCAATGTGTCTATGAATCCCTCCTGGGACTCCCAAAACTCAATTTTCCTTTCCTTTCTTTTCCTGGAAAATACAAATGTCACAGATGGAATTCAAAGTTATGCTTTCAGTTCTTTCCATCCTTTGTTGCGGGTTAACGCAAATAAACTCAAGTTATTAATTTTTTAAAAAAATTTTACAAGTTATGTTTCTACCAATTATCGTCGTTGTAGATCATATTGGATCAATTTCTGCAAGGTTTTTCTATTAAAAAAATGTTAGTAACACTTGTACATTTTTTTTGCGTGTTTAAAATTTTTTGATTCAACCCGCAGCGTAGACAAAAATCTAGTAGAAAACTACTTATCAGTATCATAACTCTACATCTTTGCCCACCTCATACAACTTTAAAACAAAATGTTGTAGTTGGAGTGACAGATTATACCCATTAGATTTTGATATGTATCGAAACA
The DNA here is from genome assembly GCF_000002775.5 of Populus trichocarpa. Taxonomy (NCBI): domain Eukaryota; kingdom Viridiplantae; phylum Streptophyta; class Magnoliopsida; order Malpighiales; family Salicaceae; genus Populus; species Populus trichocarpa. Next base: position 12,143,155 of record NC_037292.2, read on the forward strand.
ACAGGATCGCAAATTAACTTAACACGAGAGGAGATGGATTGGATGAAGGAAAAAAGACAAGGACTTGCAACTTAAATGTTAAATAAATACATGAGTGGTCTGAACCAGCATGGCCTGAAACTGAAGGAGGTTAATGCTAAATAAGAAGGCTATAAGAAGGCATGTCTTCAATCCGCAAGACATCATCCATTAGAAGTTCTCTCTCCACCTGAGCTCGAGTAGATTTTAAGATATCCTAATACATAAACATACAAGGATAATGTCTTGAGGGATTCATGAAATTTGAATTGAAGTGACCACGAGGTATTGGTATACTGGTAAACAGAACTAAACCATGTATCTCTATGAACACAAAAAAAGTAGATTGTATAGATTCTCACATTGAACTCCATGTATGTAGCATTTCTCTCTAGCCATTGCTTGTCCATGACCACAAACGCCACGCAATAGAGCAGGTCAAATGCCCATTCATTTTCTGAAAACACATGGACTAGTCACTAGGCAGTCATATAAACAAGTGAATTTATATGTCCCTGGGTTTCTAACAAAGCTAAGTAGCCAATTCTACTTTCAGCCACTTCACCATCACAGGGTTAAATGGCTGTCCTTTACACAAAGACACCTATTCTTAGCCTTTCTAATGTATCGGAGCTGCATAGGGTTTGTTAGGATATATGATTGTATGGCCTTAATATTTTACTGGATATAGCTGTTGCTTCTTACCTGATAGCATCTGTAAGAAAACCGATCTTACAAATGTTCTTCTAGTTTTCACTGCAAACAAATAAGTTTGCCAAATTAAAACGGGTGTAAAAGATGCAGGAAATTAAGGCCAAAATAAAGACATGCGTCGGTTCATGTAGATGTTCTAGGAGCACGAGGCCATAGAAGATCAAGATTTAGGAAGAGATTAAAGGATGAGAATAATCATGATGTTTGTCAAGATGCAGTTGATGTGAAATTCTGAAGAACAACTATTCATTTCACACTCACAGGCATCGAGATCGAGCATCTGCATAATCATAAATGTGATATTTACACCAGCAACAGCAAATGGATACTCCCAAGCAGATCTTTTTCCTCCTTGCTTTTTTAGCAAATGTTGAAATGATGTCTGTAACGAAAGAAGAAGAAGATGTTATTGCAAAACACAGTCTGATATAGCTAAGGGTTCAGCCAATTTATTCAAACATCTCTGGACAGCCAGATAAGTATCTTACTGAAAATGTCTTTGCAAAGAATAATAGATTCTCCAAAGAAATGAATCCAGCTCCTCTGTTCACCAGGGAAAAATGCTCAGCTAAATAAGTGAAAATAATTACACCAGATATGCTGAATGGATGACAAGCAGAAAAAACAACCTGAAATCAGTAGATGGATCTCTTCCCTGCCATCCCATTTCTTTCCATTGATCAGATATCAATCCATTTAGTTCCTGATCAGGATACGTGGCAGACCATAGAGCTCTCAAAGCATCCTGTTCTCATGAAACTTCACTTATTAATTGGCCAAGTTTTCTGGCAGAAAAATTTAAAAGCAGGATGCAGTTTTAGGATTTTAGTTTTAACCACTGCATCTAAGTTACCAATTTAATTCTATGAGATATCCCATTCCATATCTCTGGCTTAAGATATGAAACAAAGTTGTCAAGTCAGGAGTTAGGTGCTCCTATGCAAATTCCAATAACTTAAAAAAGGAAATAAAACCATACCTGGTGATCTGGTCTGGAAGCATCAAAATAAACCTTCATTCTATGCTTCAACCTTTTGAATCTTTCTTCCTGCGGAATTTCAAACTAATCTATCATGGTGGATTTTCATAAACAAAAGACAGAGAGAGGGAGAGGGAGAGGAGTGCAACAGATCACAAAACTGGAAAAGCAATAATAAACTTCTTTGAAGTCTCAATTTCGTGATTGTGGATAAACCAGATTAAAGGTATAGTTTAGGGTAAAATTGAGCCCTATCTCTACACTACCTGTATAATCAAAGGCATTTTAGTGACAATGCAAGCATGGAAAACTCTCTAAGAATAAACAAATGAAATTGGTAATGCACGGCACATATGGCTGACATGGGAGGACAATGTGTAAATCTCAGTGTGTCCTATACTTCTATTTGCCTGCATTTGTGACCGTATAGCATTGATCTTGCTTAACTAATTGCAAAGTGAAAGCAACCCCTGACAGAGACAAGAGACTTAAACAACAAGGACTAGGACTCTAGGTTTGTCAAGAAGCATTGCAGTGAAGGATGATTGATCAAACTATTGAAACAAGCTTTATCAAGCTGAACTTCCAAGTTTGACAGAGCAGACCAAGTTGGAGCATCACATAGCTCAGCTCCACTTGGCCCATCAATGACAAAGGAAGGCGTTTTTACAGGTAGGAATTGACATAAGCCAGATGTTTAGAGTTTAGTGTTAGAAGAAAAGAAAAATAGTAGCAAAAACAACAGGAAAAACCAACAAAAATCATCCTTTTTATTCCTTCAATACAAAATGTTTCTTATTAGGTGTTCACTTGCCTGTCGAGGGGTCAAGTTAATGCAAATTCGTTCATATGCTCCCTTTCGCTTGAAGCAAACACAGGTGAGGCCCTTACCGATCCAAGTAGGTGTCCCACAAGTTGCATCATCATCTGCATACAACCATAAAAATCCTTGCTTCAATTATCAAGTACAACAATCACTTCAGCAACCAATGACGATTAGCAAGATATTTCCAGCCATTATTTTAGCCGAAATACAAGAACGAACAAGGAAGAAAAATAAAAAGCTACCAACACGCAGAGCAAGACAATCTTTAGCCACCTGGTTTCTAAAAAGCTACCAACACGCAGGATTCATATCAGCAATACGGAAAGGCAATGCTCCCAATTCTAAAAAGTGAAGTTTCAGAAGGTGATGAATCCTACATAACATAAGCTTATTACAGCACAAGACAATGAAAAGAAACATATTTCTGGTGATAGGCATGAAGCAGTCTGCTACCTAACCAGTTTTGTCATTGGAATGGCAGTGGGGACCTACAAACTAGAGCTGACTTAAGCTATGGGTAACTTTAGCAATGATACAAGATTCACTTGACAAAAAAAGCTGTAAGAGTTTATCAATTATACTTTGTAAAATAAAAATTATCTTTATTTAATAAAAAATCCAAATATCAAATTAAGATTGCTCAAAACTCCATTTACAGATATACATAAAAATAATATTTCTTAAATATTTTAAAAAAACTTCTTTTCTAGTTTTGCTCGAGATGCTAGGGAGGTCTGTGCTATGTCCTCGTACAAATACGTGCGTATATAAATAGTCCGGTGGTATTTTACTATCCTTTTCGTCTCAATGCCTGATGCCAGTCAAACAGTAGAGAGAGTGTGGACACGCGCTGAGCAGGAAATCTGGGACCACGAATCCGACCACATGGGGAACATATGGTATCCATGTAAGCGCTCGATCCAACACGCACTAATAATGGAAAGTGCGTCAAGTTGCCCTATTTAAAAAAAAAAAAAAAAAAAAAAAAAACCATCCAATCATCTCAAAGCACTGGTTCGCTGTTGTTTTTCCTTTGCGCCTAGTTGCAAATAGAGACAAACCTCCACTCTCCGCCAATGTTTACGGTGTATTTTTTAAAAAAATAACCTAAGTAAAAAAAAATAGAAAAGGGCCCCAAACATAATTTTTTTCCTTTAAAAAAAGGCGGTCATTTGTTTAACGGAAGGTCTTTGTTTGGCAATTATACTATACCTGCGCGACCTTTTAGTGGGAAGTACACCCGTCCAATCAAGGACCGTCACTGGCCCGCAAGAGAATGGGCTTCGCTTCCCTTTTCGGTGCACTTTGGTCCCCTTCTCCCTCGCTCAGAGTTAGTTACTCTGATACTCTCAATTGCGCCGAATCCGGACAGATTCAAATAACCAGTTCATTCCACGTTAATCCCAAATTTGCTGTAACGACCTATCATATTTACATAATAATTATATTTTATTAAAGAGGCATTTGTTTTATAAAACACACTTTAAAAAAAAAACACTTTCAAAACTTTCTCTTTTTCGTAATTATTTAACTTTAAAGAAATTAATTAATAAAAAATAGTTTTCAATATAAAAAAACAAGCCTTTTTAATAAGAAAGTGTTTTCCTTCTCGAAACTTGAAAAACACTTTTTGTATTTTTTAAAAAATAAAGTGAAATGATTAATTAGCCTTTAAAATCAACTATTAAACTAAGATCCATAATACTAAAAAACAATTTAATATTTTGATAAATATAAAATAAAAATTTATTGAAACATACATTGAACACTCCAGCATGTTAGACGTGCCGCAACATTTAGACAACGCTTTAGACAGTGTGCAGTGTTCGAAGATAGCATTTCTTGATATGGATAGAATCATTTCGGCAACTCCATCCTCAGGTAACGTGTGTGTGGCCTATTGATTTTTAGTTTATCATTGATGGTCTTTTTTTTTTTTTTTCCTTCTTCTTCTTGATTTTCAAGTTTAGCTTTCTAAATTCTCAAAACACCTCTTCAATTACTTTTTTTTTAAATTTATTTTTCTTTTGATTTTGTTCATATTTTTTTTATTACTATTTATTTTATTTAAAATAATTTCTAAAATTAGATTTTTATTTTATTTTATTATTCTATAGCTTTTTTAGTTGTTAGTCATTGTTTTTTAATTATTATTTATTTATTTAAAGTAATTTATAACATTAGATTATTTTTTTTCAATTTTATTTAAAAAAAAATATTAATAAGTGATTTTTAGCTTGATTTTCATGACCAAATATAAAAAAATATTTTACAACTAATTTTCTATGAAATAACTATCCACTAAAAAATAATTACTTTACATGAATTTACTTTACATAAGAACTACTTTCTAAAAAAAAAAAAAAGTTTCCGGCAAAGAAACTGGCCTAAATTAAAATATCAAGTGGCATGTGTTCATTTTCCGATGCATGCAATGCATAGATTTATGGTAAAACCGTGTCCACCACTAGTATATTGAGACTAAATCGCCAGTAATGTTCTCGTAAAACACGGATCTAGATCCAATTACACAAACACTTGGCAGAGAGGTTTTTTTTTATTATTATTAACAGAATTCATTGATTACAAATTCATGAAAGAAAAAAAAACAAATCAAGGAGAATATTATTTGACAGAGAAGACAATCCAGAGTGTCTGATTGCAATACAAATGAATGGAGAATTAAACACACGCAGAGCTCTGGAAATCGAAAACACTACGAGTCTTTGAAGTTGATACTGCAGTTGATGGCTGTGTGTGTGCGTGTGTGTTTGGGACATGAAGCTATGTGGAAACAGAGGAGCTAATCAATGCAAGGGGATCAAATGGTAGAGGTCGCCATGCCAGAGTGAGGAGAAAGAGAATACCTGAAGAAGCAGAACCGTGAGCGCATGATCGGTTGATGGATGTTGAAGGGGAGAGATTACGGATGGCTACGCAGCTGCCCTCACTCCTAACCACGCTCATCTCAAAATTATTGAAATCCACCAATTTACTGAATACACCCAGTTCTGTGGAGGAAAAAACAAAACAGGGAGGGAGGGAGGGAGGGAGCGGTTCCTTCTGGTCCCGACTTTGGTGGTTGAGGGGGGGATGATAAAGAGATTGCAAATGCCGAGAACACCCCGGTCCCTTCCTCGTCCCGTTTCACATATAGAGACGAATTTACGGATTGCCCAGAGAGAGGTCAGCTTGTCAATACGATGTAACTCAATTGACATTATTATCTTATTCTTTAAATATTGCTGTTAATCAATTACGAATTCTTATGCTCTCGACAGTTATCTAATATGGCCAGTTTTGGATCGTGGTAAGTTTTTTATTTTTAATGTTTTTTGTTTTTTTAAATATATTAAAATAATTTATTTTTTATTTTTAAAAAAATTATTTTTAATATCAATACATCAAAACGATCTAAAAATATAAAATTTACAAAATACTTTACAATTACAAAAATTAACGGGGCTTATATGTACGAGATTATTTAAATGATTATTAGTTTACAATTTCAAGTACACACGCTGTGATTTAAATAGAAAACCAAATGTAAAAAAGAAAAATATTTAGATCATTGATAATTATTTGATATTGTTATTAAACCCGTTAATTGATTTGTTGATCAACTTTGAAATCTTCTGATTTGATTTTTTATCTAATTTCAGTTGAAAATTAAATCATATATGAGTTGGTCTAATGTCACTCGATTAATTATGTCAGTTCATATGCAACTCAACCGCCAATAAAAAAAAATTAAAAATGAAATTGATAAAAATAAATCTTCATGACTCAACTTTACATCTAGCTCGGGTTTAACATCAAATCAAGTGAGTATTTTCACATGATTGAGTCAATTTAATTAGTCTCAACATAGCCCGATCAATTATTAAAATAAATTTAAGATTGAAAAAAAAAAAATTTAACTCCACGAGCTTTCCCGGATCTTTTAGTTGCTTTAGGTAATGGTTTACACCAATCATATTACATTACGAATAGTTGAACGCTTAATCCTTGAAATCCTTATATGCCTGATGATTTTAGATCCTTCTCCCTTCTCGTTTTGCTGCTCCTGTACTTTCATTTTTAGAACTTATCGCGAGCCGAGAAGGAAATCTAAGAGGATTATTGCAGAAAAATCCGGATGATTCATCATTTGTAGATAACAAAGAAAGGGCAGTACAGACTTTTTAGCTTGTTTGTAGTTTGGCAAACCTCCAACTCGGCAGACTTCTGTGGTCATGGTGACAAAAAGTCTAAAGCAGTCTTCAGATTCCACATGGCAGACTGTTTTCGGAACACTCCCGAGTAAACTTATCAGTGTTATCTCTATACAATCTGGGAATGCCATGCCCAGTCTCGTTCGAGAGAGTGGAAGCCCCGCGCTAAAAGCGGGAAATTCTGAGTTCCTGATGAGGGGACATTTGGAACTGTTCCAAACGATAATTTCCTATATTTTGAATTATTTTTTTCATTTTAAATTACTTTTTATATATATTTTTAGATTTTTTTATTTGTTGATGTTAAAAATAATTTTTTTAAAAAAAATTAAATTATTTTAATATATTTTTAAATAAAAATAATTATTATTACACTTTTATATATACTTTAGATTTTTTAAATTAACCTTTTCTCCATGATAGTGAGAGCAATTTTTTTATGCACTGATCATGTTTTAAAACAAGTGGTGGATATCTAAGGTGATATAATCACCACAAGTTGTTTATTATAATTTTTTAAATGGTAAATATTAAATGATTAAATAAAAAACTTATAACTTATCCATTAGAATATTAGATTTCTAGGTAACTTAGTGTTAGCGTAGCTAATAAAAATATATAATTTTTTATACTAAATGACTGGTAGTTGCATAAGATATTAAGAGTTAGTTTAGATTTTCTTTATTTTAAATCATAATTCAAAAGGTATTTTCTTATAAATAAATTATGATAAAATTAAGTCATGTAGAATATTTTTTTATAAATAAATTAAATTACAAGTTATTCATAACTAAATATATTTTAAATTTTTTTTTATGAATCTTAAATTTAAAAAAATAACTTAACTCGATTGACAAAATTATGCCAGCACCCTCCTTGTTGAGGTAAAAAGTAACTGCAGCTGTGCGTTCCACGAGCTTGAATAGCGCCTTAGATAAATGGAAGTTCGGCCGACTACAAAAACAAGGATAATTACGTTATGTTTTTGGAGTTTGCTACCTCACACTTTATTGCTTGGTCTTCTAATCGCAGACTTGATGTAACTGCCACGTGGCAAGGGTTCCGAGAGGGCAGAAAAGGCATTTTGGAAAGAACTTTTTAGAGGAAGGAACTTTTCGAGACTTGAGAGCGTGGCAACAAGCCAACACAGAGAATCATGGATGTCACCCACGCTACCTAACTCCCCACATGGCTATAACAGTAGCAATGCAACTCGCCACTTCCTAGCTCGGAAACTTTCTTCTTCTTCTTTTTTCCATGGATATTAACTATTAATAATATATAAAAAAAACAAGCGATAATTTTTATGATTATAATTTTAAAAAATAGGTTTAAAAAAACTTTTAATTGTGGCTTTTAAAATATTATCTAATGTATATAATATTGGTTATATTTTCAATAATGCGTATCTTGTTGTTTGGAAATAACGCATAGGGAGAGGGGTTTTTTTATTTTTGAAAAAAAAAATGAAATAAAAGATCTACTTTCTAATAAATTATGAGGCATGGGGATTAAATTGAATTGATTGAAAAAGTAAGAGGGGTTGGATGTATACAATAGTTTTTTTTTTTTTTTAAAAAAAAAAATAGCGCTAGGGGATCCTGCTGCCTTCCCCTGTCTCTTTAGGCTGGAGATAAATTTCACAATGTCATTCTCCGAACTGGTTTGTCTGAAGCTTTGATTGGTGGATTCCATCAGATAAGAATGGTAATTTTTGGATTTTCGTTCGATGTTGTCCCCTGGTTTCGCTATATAAGAGAGACAAAGACATGCATGTCACGGGTAATATAGGAGATAAAAAACGCTTTTCACTGCGAGGTAAAAAACTCGAGCTTCAGTTCATTTTTTTTACCTTGGACCGTAGTGGAGCTATAACAAAGTTTACGTGAGTGTGTTTGATTTTGTCGTTACACACTTTTTTTTATAAAGGTGTTATTAAATTTATTTTTAGTTTAAAAATATATTAGATTTAATTCTTTTTAGATATTTTTGAATAATTTTAATGTAACCATGTCAAGAATGAGAAAAAAAAAATTCAATGTATTTAGAGTAGAAAAATACTTTTAGAAAATATCTTGCATCGTAATACTAGACATGCTGATTTATATCCATAATGCTTCTTACTCAATGTCACTTTAAAGTTTGTTTGGTAATGTAGTTGAGCTGTGATTGAAATAGTATTCTATCTTGACCATAATTTTAAAATTGGATAGGAGACATGAGTCCTAGTCGCTTATATAACATAAAAGTCTTTTCTCTCCCCACAGTCAAGGCATTTTAAATAACAAAACTCATTACATTCCCGAACCCACGTCAACTAAGATAATACCTCTTGGAGGCTTATCATGTACGAGTGTAGACATACATCATCATTGATGTCGTACATGGAAACGCCAACCATGATGGACTACCCAAGCCCATTGTTTGGGGGATTATAAAGATGTCACCATCTCACATCGGCTAGGAGACAAGGGAGTTAGTCATTTATTTAGCACGAGGATCTCATCTCTCCTCAAGAGACACTTTTTTAAAGACAAAACTCATTACGGACCCATGTTGGATGGTACAATACCTTTTGGGGGGTCGGTCATGTGTGAATATGAGCACACATTATCATTGGTGTCGTTAGTGGAGAAGTCAGCCATGTTGCGCTACCCAAACTCCTCCTCCAAGGGGTTATGATGGTGTCATTATCTCATATTTGCTAAGAGATGAAAGTCTTACCTCTCTCCTCAAAAGATGTTTTTTCAATAACAAAAACTACTACGTGGATGAGCTCATGTCAACTGAGAAAATACCTCTCGGGAAGCTTACTACGTGTGAATGTGAACACATATCATTATTGACGTTGTATGTGGAAATGCCAACCATTATGCACCACCCAAGCCCCTTACCTAGGGAGTTATGATGATGTCATTATCTCATACCAGCTAAGATGTAAAGGCTTTAGACACTTATATAACATAAGGGTCACCTGTCTCATCAAAAGACGCATTTTCAATGATAAAACCTAATGTGTCGTAGAACCCGTGTAAACTAGGATAATACTTATTGGGGCCCCACTTTGTGTAGATATGGACAAATATTATTATTGGCGTCATTTGTTAGAATGTAAATCATGTTGTGCTATCTAAGCCCTCACATGAAAAAGTTATGATATTATTATTATCCCATATTGGCTAAGAGACAAGGATCTTTGTCACCATCTCATACAATGGGTCGATTGCATAACATACAAGTCTCATTTCTTCGCAGAAAATGTTTTTTCAATGACAAAACTCACTACGTGGCTAAACCCACATCAACTATATCTTTTGGAGTGCCTGCCATGTCGTGTAGACACATATCATCATAATAATTAATATATACTAATTTATTAGAAAAAAATCAACATGCATACGAGGCATTGTGCGAGAAATTCTCACATACTTACAATCAGAATGTCCAGGCCTCACTGTAAAGCCTTTGCCCTCCATGGTAGTGTGGTTGCAAGCTTGCAACATGTAATTTGGGTTTTGGCTCTAAGGTGAACGAAAGGGAAGCAACTTGCAATTTGCATATCAAGCTCTAAGGAAAGGTAGCAGGAGATACCTCCGTTTCGAGTCCATTTACTTATTAAGGCCCAAACAAACTAGACAAGCTTAGCTTCGGCTCAGAAGAAGGAGCCCACCCACCCAAGCGTGAACTGGAGGGAGAGGAGAGGGAGTTCTTTAAATCGACTGCCACTTGAGGCACCGATACAAAACTCAGCGCCCACACTCTTCTGAGCTGAAAATCTCAACGCATTCTTCTTCTACTCTCCCTCCAATATACTAAATAATATTTCCCGTTCCAATCTTGGAAATTGAAAAGAAAAAAGAAAAAACAGAGAGACCCAGAAATGGCGTCGAGGCTGAGCTCAAGAGACGTATCTGGATTCAAATTCATCTTCTTTCTAGCGATTATCTACACTATCATTTCGCTTCTTGTTCACTCCGTACTTCACATGAAATTCATTACGCCCCTCTCGATCGACGCCCCTCTCGATCGCTTCTCCGAGGCCAGAGCCATCCACCATGTTGCAGTTCTAACCAAAGACGATCGTCAAGTCAGTCCCGCCCTCATTTCTGTGTTTGCATGTCCCTCTTGTTTTGTTACGGAGTTTTCAATTTTATTATTTATTTATTCATTGGCTTTTAATGTTGATAAATTAAAAGGAAGGGCGTCCTGGATTAAGAAAAGCCGCGGCGTATATTAAAGAGCAGTTAGAAATGCTGAAGGAGAGAGCTGAATCCAATATCAGGTTGTTATTCTCTCTTCAGTAATGCTGGTGGTATGGCTGACCGTTTAAGTGATAATTTTTTTTTTAGTTATGATTTTGGTTTATTACTTTATTTAATTTTTATTTATTTGCAGGATTGAGGTTGAGGAGACCACTGTTAATGGTTCCTTCAATATGATATTTCTAGGCCACGGCATATCTTTTGCTTATAGAGACCATATAAATATTGTTGCCAGGTAATTTCTTTACTCGCTCAAATGGTATTGCCTGTTCAAGTTTGTGTTCATGTGCTGACGTTCGATTCGTGCTAGAATCATCGAGGAATGGGATGTGTTTTTTCCCTTGCATACTGGGACCACTATTTTTATATGGAACTCCCCTGAAAGCATGATCGGAGATTTCACTTGGAGGTGAGATACATCCTCTAAGAAAGGATGTGTCTTCCATTTTGAAAGGACTGGACTTCGCAACTTCGTCGAAAAATTGTGGCCTCTGGACTTGTTACATATAAGCTATTCAGCACATGAAATTTTAATTGCATTCCGAAGTGTCGTATGAAACTTTATTGTTCACTGCTAGAACAAAAGCTAGGAAGTTGAATCCTGTGAAGGGAAGGGAAAATGCTGAACCATTTCTTTTTTACCCTGGAAAAAATATTAAGAAAGGTATTACATTACATTTTAGAGGGAAGCTCTAAGTGATGTATAGGAAACGACAAATGAGGAAATGGTGCCTTATTGGATGAGGAGATCAATGATAGTAGATTGTGTCATATGCTTTGCGCTTTTATCTTGCATGTGCAGTATTATAATTGGTTATAATGTATGCCTTATTAGATAATAAAGAGTGAATTTTATCTTAGATTTTTGGAAAACAGCATTTGGACTAACTTCTACTTGATAACAGGATATCATCAGCTGATTTGCAAGAAACTGACCCATCTGTGTTAATTAATGGCCATTTTGATAGTCCTCTTGGTTCACCAGGAGCTGGTGATTGTGGTTCATGTGTTGGTGAGTACATTGTATCTCGTAACCACTTGGACTGCCTTAAAGACGTTAGTTTACATGTTTTCATTGTTTTGCAGCATCAATGCTGGAATTAGCTAGAGTTACGGTAGAATCTGGCTGGATCCCCCCCCGGCCAATTATTTTTCTTTTTAATGGCGCAGAAGAACTTTTTATGCTGGTATAGTATCCGTTTGTAAGCAATATTATTATTTGAGTATTTTTGTTAAAAAAATAACATTTGTTGTGTTGACATTTCCATCGTGGACAAGTCATATTTCTGAACATACTGAATGCAGCTTTCTTTTTCCTACTTTGTTGGACAACCGCAACAAATTCCTTGCAGTCAAAACACATTTAGTGGACCATTATTTATCAAGTTATTTTCTATTTAACTTCTCTCACTTTAATCTTAAAAGCGTTTGGTTGATTATGATGTCTCAGGGTTCACATGGCTTCATGACGACACATAAATGGCGTGATTCAGTTGGAGCTTCTATAAATGTGGAAGCATCTGGGACTGCTGGTCCTGGTAGGATATGATCCAATTCCAATGTTACTTTTCTCAACCTTTTTAGAATGCATATGGAACATTGACTCAATGATTTGGGGAAGAGGGAACTGCATTTAGAGCAGAAAACAGAAAGCAGCCTGTGATCTGCAGAACATACAACTTCTTTCCTATATCATGATTGATCCAGGGGGCAGCCTCTTAAAGTTAGCTCAACATACATTCACATTATATCAGAATAAATGTACCATGTTCTCGACATCACTCACTTCCAAAACTGCCAGATATGAAAATATAAGAAATGAATTAAAATTTTATTTGTTGGTAGTTGGGAACATAAGTTTTTGACTTTTCTTAATGATTCAGAGTTCCGTGTAATGGTCCTGCTGCTCCATGCTAATGTGAATACTGTTGTATTAACAGATTTAGTCTGCCAATCTGGACCTGGGTCTTGGCCTTCTCAAGTATATGCAGAGTCTGCAGTATATCCCATGGCACATAGTGCTGCTCAGGTTTTCTTTTCTTTTTCTTGTTTTTTAAATTTAACTTCAAAACCTTCTGATGAGTATTTTATTTTGTGGTTACTTGTAAGGAAACAAAGAAACAAATATTTTTTGCATGATTTTGTTTCATATTCACCTGGGCCACTTTAAAATTCTCCTAACATATATGTGTGGTTTATTCCAATACCCATCTGCTGTGCATGTCCTCTCTTTGCATTTAATTATTTCAGTTCTAAATGATCTATTTCTCTATGTAGGACATCTTTCCTGTGATTCCTGGAGATACAGATTACAGAATATTTTCCCAAGATCATGGGAACATTCCAAGCCTTGATATCATCTTTCTTCTTGGTGGTTATTACTACCATACATCCTATGATACATTGGACAAATTACTGTATGCTTTACATCTGCTATTTTGGTATATATATATACTTCATTGGAATTCTTTTGTCGCTTTATTCTTAAGTGCGTCCTCTGATGCATTTGAATGTACTCATACCAGACCTGGGAGCATTCAAGCTCGTGGAGACAATTTGCTTAGCATACTCAAAGCCTTCACAAATTCTTCCAAGCTACAAAGTGCTCGAGAAAGAGAATCTAAAGCCACAACCAATGACTACAAGGATGAGAGGGCTGTTTTCTTTGATTACTTATCATGGTTCCTTGTACGCTGCAAAATTTATGACATCTTCTCTATCCGATGTTTCATTCTTCTTTCTTAAATTTTAACACATTTATGACTCACTATATGACCTTTTATGACCTTGAGCAATGCATAACATCGTCCTTTTATCTATAATGTTTTTTTTTTCAGATTTTCTATTCAAGAAGGGTAGCTGTGGTACTCCATAGTATTCCCATCGCCATCTTTTTTGTAATGCCATTCCTTTTGCATTTTTGGGATTCTAGGTCACGTTCTTGTTTTGCAATCTTCTATGATTTTGTGAAAGGTTGATTCTCTACTGCTGATTTTTATTTGAATTTCTTCTTCTGAATCTCCATGCTCTGATACCCCACACCCACCTCCACATTGATAAGTTAATAGACACAAGACATGCATATTGAAGATTTTGTCGATAATACTCAGAACCTGTTTACTTTCCAGGACTGCTTTTCCATGCTGCTGGGATTATACTGGCAATTATTTTCCCGATTATCCTTTCTATTTTGCAACTGTTCTTCTCTAGTTATGCTTTGAGCTGGTGAGTTTGTTCTCTAGTTCTTTTGATTTATTCTCCCTGGTATTTTGAATGGGAAAAAGTTCACAAGTTGTGAGCGTGGCGTCTGCTTTAACTGTGGCTCATGGTTTTTTTCAGTAGTTTCATTGTATTCAACAACAAGATGAACTTCAATTGGATGATGATGTTATAATGATGAACTTCAATGGGACACATCATAAATCTCTTCTGTATCTTAGGAGTAGCTGTAGCTTCAACTGTGAGAGGAGTGTGTGTGTGTGTGTGTGTGTGTGTGTGAGAGAGAGAGAGAGAGAGAGAGAGAGAGAGAGAGAGAGAGATGATGTTGTAACTGTTGGTCATGGTTCACATTGACATGCAAGATCCAAATGCAGGTTTGCACATCCATACCTGGCATTCTTGATGTTCATCCCCTGCTCACTTGTTGGTTTGCTAATTCCAAGAACTGTTTGGGGTTGTTTCCCCCTCTCTCAAGATGTTTCAGTTATCAAGAAATCAGAGGAGGTACAATTACATAGCATATATTTTTTTGAGAAATCACTTAGTTAGGCCATGCTTTTTACATTTTCTTTAATCACATGGCTAGAAGTGTTCGCAAATGAGGATTTCTTTGAATTTGTGCATCCTAGGCAATGATATTCATATGGAACATCTTTGGTTACTGATAATAACGAGTATACATACCATTTAATATGGTGTTCAAGTTGTGCTACATTTTACTGACTTCACCAATGAGAAGAAATTTCAAAATAATTGATTCAAATGCAAGTCTGCATTAGAATATGAGGAAACAATATAGAAAACCAATTTATTAGGAATTGAAAACCAATAGACAAACATGATCATGAGACGGGTTGCTTTTATAAATGGGGCAAGATGTCCTCTAGTTGCTAAGGATGACAAACATTTGATATGCATGGCATGTAGTAGAGTTCGGTGACCAATTTTCGGTCACTGTCTTTACTTTGATTACTATATTGTTGAGCTTCTCCTTTAATAGGGCCTCATTGAAAAGTAAAGCATTAATTGTAATAGCAGACCTAATTAGGATATTTGATAATTGTGAAAAGTTCTCCAAAAACCAATTGCTGAAAACTATCTTCTTGAATTACGTCAGCTACTTCATATGGATGGTGGACATGTTTCACTTCTCTCTCATAAAATTTTTTCTTCTTTCCTTACTATGTTTACAATGGGCTATTGCTTGGCACAATGTAAAGGTAAACCTTTTGGCTTGTGACCTCAAGGTTGCTGTTTTGAGCCTTGAGATCAGCAAGCAACTCCATGTTAAAAGGTAGAAGGGTAAGATTGCCTCCAAATTCTCTTTCGAAGACTCCCCTTTTAAGGGTCCAAATTGCCAAGATAAACTTTCCATAAAATATGCGATTCCACTACAACTGTTAGTGATTTGATTCATTGGACTCTTTGATTTGTGTTGTGCGGCTAATCCTAATTTTTTTCTACATCCTTTTTAAATTGTTTGGTAGCACTATGCCTTTCTTGGAGTTTGATGGAGTTTCGCATGCATCTTCTGGGTGTTTTAAATCTAGTCCAGTTGCATCATCCATCACAGAAGCTAGCAGATATCTGAAATGGAGTGTATTTTGCAGGCACTAGCTGAAGAAGCAAGATTTTGGGGAGCATTTGGATTTTATGCTTGCTTAACTTCAGTATGTAATCGCTATTTTTAGTTTACTATTTTAGAAAAAATCTACATGCCTTCTAGATTTTGATAGTTTCTAAAATTTTCAACGGCTAACTATAGTAAAGACAGGCTTATCTTGTAGCTGGGCTCAGTGGAGGGTTTTTGACCTTTTCCGTGTCTGCATCTATGCTTCCAGCATGGATCTTCTTTTCCCTATCTATCAAGTCCAGTGATCATCAATCACCAAGGTACTGGTTTCGATGGATCACAATCAAATTCCTTCTTGTGAATGTTGGCTGGATTTTTCTTCTCAATTGGTTATTATATTGAAGTTGCATGTGTTGCATTGCTGGTTTGTGTTGTTGTGCATGGAGAGTTTTATTTTAATGTCTCTTAGAACTGCTTTATAATGCTATCTTTGCTATAAATAGTTGAAGCATGCTGCAAAATATCAGCCGTTCAGTGATTTGTGTCTATTTATATATCCCATATACGTGAGGTGTTATCCTTTGGTGACTTTTTAATGAACTTTAATACACTGAAGTTCTTGTTGCCTCAAAATATCTACTCTGGCTGATTTTCCACCTTTCAAGTATGCTGGACTTCCATTTTAGTGTTCTTATAGCATCATCTTGGAGCCTTCCTTGAAAGATAGGTGTTGACTCGGAATGTCTTTTAGATTTCTTCAAGACATGTCATGTTGAACTCTGACACAACAGCTGCCATCAAGCTGTCCTTAACTTTTTTAAAAGATTCCTCAATTAATTGAAAGATAACATCGAATTTGCTATTTCTGAATATTTTCAAGAACCACTCCTTGTGATCCTCTTAATAGACTGTTGAAATGCATCATATGTTTTTTTCTGCTGCACATGGTTTTGGACTGTTGTTAATTGGATCCAAAGCACAGCTTGTTGTCTTAGCTAATTCTGGAACATTTTGAGAGATCACAATTTTTTTGTGCACTTTCTTATTGTTTTTTTTAAGTGTTTTCATTCTTTTCTTTTTTCTTCTTGTTTACGAGACTTGAAACAGTCTTGCAGGAGATGGGGGTGATAACATGCCAAATGGAACATAGATTGTTGTCTCTTTGCTCTTTTTTCTCGCATTTCCTTTTTTTTTGGCTGCATTTTAGTCACTTTCTAATTGAAGAAAGGTGGCAAATGGTAGCCAAAAAAACAGAAGTGGTATGACTGATGCTCTTTCTTTCAGGTCAGCAGTTTTTTATGTAATACCTCTAATTCCATGTCTCACATACTCGGTATATTTTGGGGGGTTTCTTACCCAATTTTTGATTGAGAAGATGGGCATGATGGGTGCCGTCCCACCTCCCTATGGTTAGTATTCCTGAACTATTTTTTCTGATGCTGTTTATATCAAATGGATTTTTCTGGTTGTTCCTCTGAATGTGAGACAGGCATCAATATATGTTCATTTCCGTACGTTAACTGGAAAATTGAATTTTGTATAAATAATATTGTCAGCAAGTGTTTTTTTTTACACTGCTGGTTGTTGATAACTTTTGGACAGGTGTAGAGGGAAAAAAAAAGAATTGGACTGTCAGATACTTCCAACCGATTCTTATATGAATTATCCTTTCTATTTGTTTATTATCTGAGGTGCAAATGTTAAAAATACTTGATGTGATGTTTCATTTTATTGGATCGCCTTTATATAGACTGCCTTCATTATGTGTCATATGGTGGTATTTTCAACTTTGACATGGCTAAAAGAGGATGATGTACTTATATCCCTTTAAAAGTTCTGCCTGTACTCTTCTCTCGATGACTTTCAAGTATGCTGTAGGATAGATATTTATTTCCAGTAGTCAATAATCTACAGAACCATTATGATTGTTTTGTACAGTTATAACTGAGCAATCAATTATATGCTCTGAAGTAAAGTGTGGATTATGATTACCAGATCCCTTCTTGCAGGTTATTATGTTCCTGATGTTGTAGTGGCAGCATCAGTTGGGGTTGTAACTGGTTGGTGTGTGGGCCCACTAATACCTGTTTGTAGTCATTGGTTAGCTCGGTCTTCGATCTTGCAGCTCTTGTCGCATATTAGTGTACTTGCTCTGGCTCTCTCATCTCAATTCTTTCCATACAGCAATGCCGCACCAAAGAGGGTTGTTTTTCAGCATACACTTGTTACTACAGGTATGAAGAAGAGAGCACTTGATATTTAAAGCCTTTTAAAACTCTAGCTAGTTATAACTGCTAGATAGATTTTGCATTGATGTGTGAATTATGAACACAGTTCAATTATTAGCTCTGTTATAGGCTTCTTTATTCGTTCTGATTTTAAGCCCCCTTTCTCAGCCATCTTGTCTGAAAACTTCTTTTACTTCTGTGGATTGACAGGTGTAAATAGGATTGTGGACTCCAGCTATGAATTTTCTGTTGTAGATTCCAATTCTTTATTGTTTCTTTTCAAATATGCTCCCGAAGTGGCAAAGGAATTGCATATTGGCCAAGAGTTATCTTTTGAAACTGCTAATATGTCTCACCGAGAGACTTGGATGGTAAGCAAATTTCGCATTTAATATCAGTAGCTAAGGCTACCTCAAATCTATGATTTGAGGTGGCTCTTTTTCCTTGTCTAGACATAACAAGTTATATAACTCACAATCACAACAGATGGCTGGTTTCTCGTGTTGGTATTTGAATCACAAGTACCTGTCCTTAGGCAACATTCCCTTTTTTATTCAAATCTGGAAGCACGTGATAATTTTCTTTCAATTTGTTAATCTTTCCTCTCTCCCCAACCTGGGCATTTTCCATAACAGCCTCATTTAAAGAGAGGGGGGAGGGGGGTTGATTTCCTATGGTGTGCCAGGTTTTCTCATCTTTCAATGGAGTGGTAGATTTAGTTTTAGTGCCCATCAAGGGCAAGTTACTTCATCTTGAATTATATGTTCTAAAGTGTTGCAAATCAATAAAATTCATTGATAAACCTTATTTTGTGTAACTTTCTTTCTGTTTTTTTTATATAATTTATTTGGCAGGGAATTTTTCCAGTGCCTTTCTTGTTTTCTCAAAGCTTAAAGTTCCCGGCAAGGAGTGATGGCATTTTGAAACGCTATAGATATTTCCCCCACTTATCTATTTACAAGCCACATACCGTCTCCAGCGACAAATCTCGGAGAGTTTACTTGGAATTTTATTTGGGGTGAGTAGAATGTACTGTTGATCTTCATGGAAGTGCGCGAAAACTTGTCTTGTGCTTAAAAAATATACTTCTTTGAGTTTTTTGCGTCCTCGGTTTGGAGGGATAGGATACAGGAATACTCGGTTCAACTGTCAGCTCATGCAAGAAACTGTTGGAACATTTTCTGACAGGAGCGCACAGTGTTGCTAGGGGAGGAATTCAAACCTGGATTATTCCAGGTGAGGGTGTGCTGTCTAGCTCAGCTACACCCACTTGCCTTGAACCATAGGACGATGTTAGAAGATTGTGGTGTTACTTTAACAAGATTATTGCTCTGTTTAATGAGCAAACTGTCCACATGCTTCTTGCCTGATTAATTATAAATCTATCATTCATATACATATATCGTGGAAAATATGCGTATTTGCTTTTAGAAGTTTGTATTTTCAATGGATAATTGGTAGATGTTCTATAGATCCAAGACACGGCAAAAATTGAAGTATCAACATCGGGAATGCTATTTGACTGCACAGGAGAGAAACATCTAAGAAAAACTCAGTTTAAAATTTTTATTTTAATTCGCTTGGAATACTCGTGTGCATATGTTATATCATAAAACATAGATATCGTTTTAATCTTCATACGCTGTGTCTTTTAGTGACTTGGAGGAGGTTTGGGTAGCAGTCCTTAACATAACCGGTCCTTTATCAAGCTGGTCATTTGCAGACAACATGCTTTCAGGTACGAAATTTTAAGATTCCACTTGTCTCTGAGTATTTTGCTCTGTTGTGTAATTAATCACTCTGGAAACCGGGCAGTTCCTGAGACAGTTGATGGTGGTCCACCATCCTACATACTAAGACTTAGTGGAAACAGCCAACGAAATTGGACTTTCTGGTTAGAGGTAAAGTTCTGTCCTTGATTAGCTTAGTCTACGAGGATGATTCTTTTTAGACATAGTTCAATTTTGTTAAAGAGTTATAAATTCTCTTTGGAAAGTACAGGCTAGCAGTTCTGATGATTTAAGGGTGGAAGTTGCTGTGGTAGACCAAGTTTTAGATGATGAAGCAAGGAGGTTGAAGGGCCTTTTCCCAGAGTGGGCTGATGTCATTGCCTATTCTTCCTTTATGTCCAGCTACATTTTCTGACTGCCAATGCATAAACTTGCCCACACATTGGCTTGAAAATTATTTAGACCCAGATGACTGACACTCATGGGAAATGTAGTTCAATTTGCATACTTTTTGAAGCTTAATTTAAATTGTTTCATTATTCAGTTTTGGAACTGCAAAGATTACAAAGTGGCATGACAGTAATCCTGAAGCCAGTAAATATATGCACCAACATGAATAGAATCTGCTTCAAGTGGTTTCAGGTTCTGCAACCTGAGCCTCTGCCACTTGGTAAAAATAGAAAATTAAATACCTAGCTCCCATAAAAGTAGGGAAAATCTTTCAGTGTTGATGAAGTATTAGTATCTTATTAGTAAGAAAAAGAAAAAAAAATTGATTAAAAAAAAAGAGAAAATAAAATTCATGACTTATAAATAATAATAATAATATCTTCATTTAAGATTTTTTTTCTTCTACTTGTCTTTATTTATTTTTTTAAAAGTGGGATAGAAAATAACTAGTAGGTAATAAAACATTGCATGATTAAGAGTGACCACGGAGGGATCTAATTTAAAAAATCCCATTGTAAGGACTAAATTGTAACTTTCATAAATTATAATGACCAAATATTTTCAAATAAGGCAATTTGTGAATAAAAGTAAAATACAGGGATTAAAATAAATTATTTTGAAAATTATAACGACTAGAATAAAACTTTACCGAAGCCTTCATTATTTTACAACCAATGTAATAAATTATCCAATTACATTATATTATTTTTTTCATTATATTAATAATTTGATTACGTTAATATATCATATCAAATATATGTAATTATTTTACACTAAAAAGAATGTAAGTTAAAATATATATTTTTTACTTTACGTCATCAGCATTGATTTCTTACTTGAACTTGATAATTTTCTCTCTCGTTAATTACTATAAAAACTATAAAAAATAGTAATATTTTAGAAAGAATTTTATGTAATAAAAAGATTAGAGACATTAATTATGAGAGGGGAAAAAACAGTTTTCTTGATGAGCAAGTATCAAGTACACAAAGGCTATATACCATATCTCCTTCCTGATATTATGTTGGTGGGGTTTTCTCCATTTAATTGGGAAACGGTTAAGGGTATTCTGAGGGGTTTCGAGGAAGGATTTGAGGTTACCTGATAACTTTTCGTGTTAAAATATATGTTAATAATATTTTTTTATTTTTTAAAAATTATTTTTAATATCAGCACATCAAAACCATCCAAAATATATAAACCATATTAAATTTTAATAAAAAAAAAATCAAAATTTTTGAGAACGCAGCCTCAACCGCGTTTGGCTCCCAAACGTAGCCCTACTCCAGTTATAGATCTCTTGAAGAGGATGCTTCGCAAGTATCCTTCCAGGAGATTGTCTGCTGAACAAGTGCTAAGTAAGTGATATATATATATATATAACCATTGTTGCCAATAGATGCAGCTTAATTACAAGAATTCTGCTGGCAACCATCTTCTTGATATGAAGAGTTAATTATAACTTAATTGCTGTAGTTTATCAGAACTAATCAATCAATTCTTATCATTTCAGAAACAATATATTTATTAGTTTTTATATTATCAAATCCATTTATAATTAATATTTTTTTTGTTCATTTTGTATTTTTTAAAACTTTTTTTGTTTTTAAGAAATAGAAAAGGAAAAAAGGTAAATAATATAGAAAGATTGCTGAACAAATAAGGTTTTTTTAGAATAAAATACTACTAAATTAAGTGTGATAAATATTTAAAAAAATATTTATTTTTATTTTTTATGCTAAAATAAGCAATTGTTTTGATAAATTACCACGACTAAATATTTTATAATAAAAATACATGCTCCTTAAGGTAGTGTTTAATATGTTGGACAATGATAAATTAGACAATATAATTTTTTTTGTAAAGTTGTTTGGTGTATCTTTAAACGATACAAAAATTAATTTATGTCATATCAATACTGTTTTAGTGAAGAAATTTTTATGTCATTAAAAGAGATAGGACAAACTTGTTCAATTATCTACACGATAGGACAAACTTGTTCAATTATCTACACAGGGGTTAACCTAAGTTTACCTGGGTCAATGTAAGGAAAAAAAACAACTATTATCATAGTTTTAAAACCCGAATATGGAATCAACTATAGGCAAGACCTGGGGTCATAGATCAGGTTCACCATTGACCCGGGTCAACACAATAATAAAATGGTTATCATCATAATTTTAAAACTTGATTTGGGGTTCGATCCGGAGCAAAGCCCAAGTCTCAGGTCGGGTTAACTATTGGTCTGGGTCAACATAAAGATAAAAGTGATTATTATCATAGTTTTAAAACCTGACTAGGAAGATGACTCGGAGTAAGGCTTGGGACACGGGTCAGGTTGACCATTGACTGAATCAACATAAGGATAAAAATTATTATTATTGTAATTTCTAAAACCAACTTAGAAATTGACTCGGGTAAGATCAGGGACATGAGTCGAGTTGACCATTGACCGAGTCAATGTAAAAATAAAAATAATTATTATCATAATTTTAAAACTCAACCTGGAGTCGACCTAGGACCAAGCCTGAGTTAGGTTGATCATTGCCTTGGAAAACTTAAGTATAGAAATGGTTATTATTATAGTTTTAAAACTCGACTCAATGGTCGATTCGAAGCTAGACCTAGGTCACAGGTTGGGTTAACCATTGACCCAGGTTAGTATAAGAATAAAAGTGATTATTATCATAGTTTTAAAACCTGACTAAGAAGATGACCCGGAGTAAGGCTTGGGACACGGGTCAGGTTGACCATTGACTGAATCAACGTAAGGATAAAAATTATTATTATTGTAATTTCTAAAACCAACTTAGAAATTGACTCGGGTAAGGTCAGGGACACGAGTCGGGTTGACCATTAACCGAGTCAATGTAAAAATAAAAATAATTATTATCATAATTTTAAAACTCAACCTGGAGTCGACCTAGGACCAAGCCTGAGTTAGGTTGATCATTGCCCAGGGAAACTTAAGTATATAAATGATTATTATTATAGTTTTAAAACTCAACTCGATGGTCGATTCGAAGCTAGACCTAGGTCACAGGTTGGGTTAACCATTGACTCAGGTCAGTATAAGAATAAAATTGATTATTATCATAGTTTTTAAACCCAACTTAAAGACCAATCCGGGGACAGGCCCAAGTCAAGTTGACCATTGAGTGAGTTAATAAGGATAAAAATGGTCAATGATATATTTTTTAAACCTAACTCGGGAATCAACTTGGTGCAAAGCTAGAGTCACGAATCACATTGACCATTAACCAAAGTCAATGTAAGGATAAAATTAATTATTATCATAGTTTTAAAATCTAATTAGAGGATCAAAGCCCAAGTTAAGAGTCGGGATGGTCAATCTGGGTAACTTGAGACAACATAAAAATAAAAATGAGTATTGTCATAGTTTTAAAATTCAATTTAAAGGTCAACCTGAGGTGAGGTTCAAGTCACGGATCATGAGAGTCATCTCGGGTTGATCTGGATCACGAGTTAGGGGGGTCAACTTTTTTTTATTTTTTCTTAAATCTAAACTAGTCTAGTTCTGTGATTGGTCGGATCTCATCCAATATTTACTGAACACAAAATAAGTCAGCCATTTGTCCAGTTCTTTTCGATCAATACTGTCCATCATACCAAAAACTATTTATTTAGCTATTGGGTCATTTAAATAAGACCTATCTTGCAGCTTAGCTGGGCTGTAGAGCCCATTAGGGACCAATGAAAGTTCCCTTCCTGCTTTTCTTTTCTTTTTAATTTTTTGAAAATGAGTTGTGGGCTTCACATGACAAAAGCTGAAACCCAAATAACCCAGCCCAAAAAAAGAGCAGCGTCGAAGGCAGTCTCTGCAGCAAGAATTAGGGTTTCTCTCATTTAGCAACCCTAATACCCTATTTATAAACCGCACTCAGCAGTGTCACATCTTCTCTTATGCTAGAGCCACCGGCATCAACGTCTGTATCTTCAACAAGGCAGAAGGTGCTGCAGCATAAGTCACCATGGTACATCTCCGCTTTTTGCTCCCTATTCGTCCTTTGTTTCTTGCATTAATCTCTAAATCACACTGTGTCCCTTGCTCTTTCTTTTTTAGGTGAAGTACTCTAGGGAGCCTGATAATCCCACTAAGTGTAAGTGTTATAATATTTTTCCATTTAGGTTTTCTGTGCATTGGAGGAGATCTTAATTTTATACTGTTGTGTCCATGCTTATGTTGCAGCCTGCAAAGCAAGGGGCGGTGACCTCAGAGTTCATTTTAAGGTATTGTGTTTAGGGTTTAGACGGGTTTCGTTTTTTGTATGACCGTTGCTTGTTATTGATTTTGCTAGTAAAACCTGATGAAAAAAGCAGGGGCCTGTTGCCTATGTGAACAGGCCTCTCGTAAACTTCAGGGAAATCAGTTACATTGTTATTGGGTGAACCTCTGTTTTATTTTATGTGGCTGAAGGTTCAGTAAATGATGACACATTTTGATGTTACGATTTTGTTTATATCTAAATGAGGTTTTGTGGATTTCAGTAGTAAGAAATGAAGAGCATTGGATGATTTTCTTCCTCACTTTATCCTTTCGTTTTAACCAACCAAAACTGCTCCACATATTTTCTATTCTAGTTGTTAACCTGATGAAAAAAGCAGGGCCTTGTTGCCTTTTGTGAACAAGGCTCTCGTAAACTTCAGGGAAATTAATTGCATTGTTATTGGGTGAACCTCTGTTGTTATTGGTGGCTGAAGGTTCAGTAAATGATGGTACAATTGTTTTCATATCAATTTTTATCTACGTGTTTGTTGTTGAAGTGGTGGTTTTCTTTTATATCTTTATGAATTGCTATTCATTGATGTTCAGTCCATTGTTCCTGATGAACTTCTCCTCTCAAGTTGGTTTAAATTCTGAATTCTCAAAAATTCAGTTATCCCAACATGTATTGGATGAGTTTGATTGCAATTTTGTTTTTATCTTTTGTGTTTCTCACTTTCAGAGATTTTTTTAGCTTGTTTTGACTTGTGCATCCTTTTTAATGTTTATGCAGAATACAAGGGAGACAGCTTTTGCTTTGAGGAAGTTGCCTTTGGCCAAGGCCAAGAGGTACCTGGAAGATGTCCTGGCTCACAAGCAGGCCATTCCATTCCGACGTTTCTGTGGTGGAGTTGGGCGAACTGCTCAAGCAAAGAACAGGCACTCAAACGGACAAGGACGCTGGCCTGCCAAGTCTGCAAGGTTCATCCTGGACTTGCTCAAGAATGCTGAGAGCAACGCTGAGGTACATCACTATTATCTGTTTGATCTTCATTTTTTTATCATCTTCTGCATTTCACTTGCTGATTTTATGACTTTCTTTTCCAGCTCAAGGGTTTGGATGTGGATGCACTCTACATATCTCACATCCAGGTGAATCAGGCACAGAAGCAGAGGCGTCGTACATATAGGGCACATGGAAGAATTAATCGTACGTTTGTTTTTATTAGACTATACCAGTTAAACATACACTTCTGTCTCTGTATTCATTAGAATCTTTTTCTCTCTCTTGTCAGCTTACATGTCCAGCCCGTGCCACATTGAGTTGGTTTTGTCTGAGAAGGAAGAGCCAGTTAAGAAAGAGGTAATCTAGACGGCAAAGTATGATGATATATTGCTTGTGTTTTTATTTCTTCTTCTCTAATTATGTATACTGACATTACAGCCTGAGACCCAGATAGCAACCAGCAAGTCAAAGAAGTCGCAAGCTTCTTCTTGAGTGGACAGCTTGTTTGTTTATATCGAGCTATGCTCATTGTTCCATGAGAAATTTCTTGGAGAGCTTAGATGAAAGTCTGTTTTCATCAGAGTTTTGTTGTATCATAATTTGACAAATAGTCCTCGATAATTTCAATGATCGGTCTAACTGATATCTTGTTTACGAACCATGCGTAGCTTTCAGATTATAGATTTTTGAATGAATAATTTTGATTCACCAACTCTTGTTCCACTAAAAAGACATCCACGCAACCTTTGGAAAATTGCCTTCTGCTCGGAATGTATTCTAATACTCGTGTAATGTATTATTACCCTCCTTCCCCTCGTAGATACTTACCCTCCTTCCCCTCGTAATGTAATTTTGGAAACACAAGTTGAAGTGTTTACCACTATGTTCAAGGGTTGAAAGTAACCTTTTCAGTTAAAAATGATAATGTTTCCGTCATCACCAATCAATCAATGAACTTATCGTTGATCAATATTATATTATAATAAAGTAAGCTTGCTGTCCAAATAAATGGAAGTAACCTTACACAATTATTCTTGATTTCTAGCCTGCAAGTGGTTCAATTACATAGCACCTTGAATTTGTAGTGGAGAGTGAGGAAAAAAATATAAAAAAATGACCAACGAAGACGTTTCTCTTGACCTTTAATCTCTTCTTTCTTCAGTAGAGAGGGGCTTGCTCATCCGCAACAACGGTGATTAGGCACTTCTTTTATGCAGCTCTACTCTTGCCATTGTTTATTACTTAGGTTAAAGTCAGCAATTTGGGTGGGAGGATCGTGGGATTCTATTTCTCTGGTGCATGGTACGGGCCATGCCGAAGTTTCACCCCATTGTTGATACAAGTCTATGAACAGCTCTCATCCAAAGGGGACTAATTTGAATTGGTTTTCATTTCTTCTGACAGAGATGACGAGTCCTTCAATACGTACTTCTCCAAAATGCCATGTCTTGCCATTCCATTTTCTGATACGGAGACCTGCAAACATCTCAAGGAAGTGTTCAAAGTAAGAGGGATTCCTAATCTTGTCATTTTATTCGATGCTCATGCGAAGGTTTCATGTGATGGTGGTGTCAGAACCATCAGGGAACATGGTGTGGATGGATATCCATTCACCCTTGATCACCATTGATAGGCTGAATTTCCTCAAGGAGCAAGAGGAGGACGCTAAGAGGAATATCCATAAGCTCTTTCTTGGTTTCAAACTCACGTGATTACATGATTTCAAAAGATGAAGCAAGGTAGATGGTTTATTCAATTAGCTAGTTTTGACTTTGATATTAAATTGATGATTCCATAATTCACGATTTTTGCCATTTGAAATTACAGATCCCTGTGTTGGACCTTGAAGGAAAATTGGTTGGCTTGTATTTTTCAGCGCATGGTCATAGGACGTGCCGTGAATTCACTCCTAAACTAGTGGAATTCTATAAGGTGCTCAAGGAAAAAGGAGAGAACTTTGAGGTAGTCATGATATCTCTAGACAATGAAGAATAAGACTTCAAACAAAGTTTTGAGACAATGCCTTGGTTGGCTTTGCCATTTAAGAACAGGAGCTGTAAGAAGCTAGCACAGTATTTTGAGCTTAGAACCTTTCCTACTCTAGTCATAATTGGCAGGATGGAAAGACTTTGAACCCAAATGTGGCTGAAGTTATTGAAGACCGTGGTCTTGAAGTCTATCCATTTACACCGAAGAAACTCGATGAGTTAGCTGTGATTGACAAGGCAAAACTGGAAGCAGTTTTGCTTAATGGGGAAAATGATTTTGTGACTGACAAAAGCGGTTCCTAGGTAATGTTTTTTTGTTCTAAGCTTATCCTGCATCTAGTAATTGGATTTACTGTATACATGCTACCAATAACTTGAATATTATCACAAATTGAATGTATTAGCAAAGGTATTTTCTGATCATATACATGGTTTACTCTTGGTTAGGTCCCAGTGTCTGAGCTAGTTGGAAAGAACATTCTTCTCCACTTCTCAGATCAACGGTGCCCTCCCTGTCGTTCCTTTTTACCCGAGCTAATTGAAGCATACCACACAATTAAAGCAAAAGACAATGCCTTTGAGGTGATCTTCATCTCAAGCGACCGTGACCGACCTTTGATAAGTTCTATTCAGAAATGCCTTGGTTAGCCCTTCCATTTGGCGACGTAAGGAAACAAATCCTGGTGCGGAAGTTCAAAATTCAAGGGATCCCTGCAGCTGTAGCAATTGGTCCCAGTGGCCGGACCACTATTAAGGAAGCTCGGATGCACTTGACAGCTTACAGGGCAGATGCTTTTCCCTTCACCGAGGAACATCTAAAGCAATTGGAGGAGAAGCTTGAGGAACAAGCAAAGGGGTGGCCAGAGAAAGTGAAACACGAACTTCATGCTGAACATGAGCTTATACGTTCTAAACACTAAACACAGTACATGTATATATTTGCGATGGCTGTAGGGATATGGGATCTGGTTGGTCTTTCTGTTGCAAACGATGTGAATTTGATCTTCACCCCAAGTGTGTTTTGAAGGATGATGAAAATACTGGGACTCAAAAGGGAAAGGAAGGATGAATTTGCAATGGAGATGTGTGCTGCAAAGCTTAAGCTGACTTAACGGGCTTCCTTTTATAACAAGTATGCAATGTAAGATGTTAATTTGTTGCATGTAAGTGAAGATAGTTGACGTCTTTCCTGTTATCTATACTTAACTAATAAGTGTAAGCCTGAGCTGCTGAAGGATTTCCATGTTTTGTATTTCGTTACCAAAAACATATAAGAACATGGGCCACCGGCCAAGTTTATGTGAATCCTTATTTTGGTGACCCAATTGAAACTTAGGAATCCATGGCTGGTGGTTTGTTCTCAATGACTTGCTACGACGTTGTCTTTCCTAAAGGAAAATGCTTATCAGTCCTATCAAGAAATAGGGAAGATTTGCTATGCAACTGTCTTTGTTTCTATCTGGCCGGACGCAACAATCCGTTTAACCTCTGGATCAAATATTCCGGTAATTGTATTGCTGATGTAAATTTAAAACTGGGCTGATTGTTACGTACTTGCCTAGCATTATATTACGAAATCTTCGAAGTCTACCTTAAAAAACAAAGACTGACCAATCCTAGCAACTGGGACGGTCATTTGTTTTTCCTCTTTGCCTTTGCACATCAACTTGTTGAGACAGATTTAGATTTCTCAGTACTGCGAAGTCCACAGAATCTGAAACATCTAGGAACTTCAACAACAGAAAGCTAAAAGGCCCAAAGACTTGACATTTAAGAAACATAGAATTTGGATACGATGACTGTTTAATTAGTCGCCGAGGCGTCACATCGAAGGTTATTGATCTGCTTAATTTTATGAAGTATTGAGCTTTGATATTCGTTTTTTTTTTTATTTTCATATTTGATGTAAATCTACCTAAAGAGCACTTGTAGCATTCCGTCGTTACTCTCTCGTGCACCTGCTATTATTATCTTGTATCAGGGTGTTGGAGACGACCGTATCTTTCCTAAGTGTCCCACATCGAAGAAATAGAGCTTTGTCAAAGGGGGCGCTGACTATAAAACATGCCTCAACGATCTCTTCCATTTCATCTTTGCGCTTGGGGCAATGACGCAGCTAGTGAGGTTCTAACCGAGGCGCGTCAATTGCTGGTTGAAAACTATTTCCAAACCCCCTCATTGGCCTGGGTTTGGCTCAGGCCATTGAGAATTTCTGGAAGGGCTCCCCTCGGGGTAAAGCCCAACAAGTCTAGTTCCCAAGTTTTATAGCTTCGCTCTCTATTTTTTGCGAAATCAATAAACTGCTTTATAAGGAGGAAATAATATAATATAACCCTAGTTAAAATTTTTCAGTAAGTTATATTTTCAAGATTTATACAAGTTTATTCCAAATTTAGTAATTAAATTTTAAAAGATAATTCAAATTAAGTTTGAACTTTTACTTATTTCCATTAAAATTCATTTTGTATTATTAAAATCTAAACAAATTAATTTAAGTATGTACACACTACTTTATAAAAAGGAGAAAATAATATAATAAATTAGTTAAATAAGAAACGCGAGAATTTTGTGCGTTGAAACTAGTATATAATGATGGGCTATTCTCGAGAAATTTTAGACTGTTGGAATAGTAATTATTAATACTTAATTCATAATAGAGGTAAACATAGATAAAATAAATAAATAAAAGTATTTTCAACTTAAGTAAAAATAATTTTATTATTTTATAATTTTCTCGTTTTATCATGTATTTCTTTTTTCGGGTTTAGGTATAAAAAATGAATCTAATTATTATTAATTATTAGAATTTTCGGGTTCTTCTCAACGAGCGGCCTAATCTCCGCCGTTAATTATTCAGTTACATCCTCCTCTATGCGTTACGTGTCCCATGAGTCTGATCCCAAGGTTTCCAAAACATCTTGACGAAGACATTCCATCCGTCAAAAAAGAACGGAATTACATCATACTACTAATATATAAAATAAAATCTTCACTTGTATCACTTTTTCGTAATTTTGCAGATCCGATCCTCTTTCAGACATCCTCTCCCTCTCGCTTTCGGGATCTCTTCACATCCCCAGTAAGATTCCTCCTCTCTCTCTTTCAGTCATGCTTCCATCCGATATGCGTTTTAATTTCTTAGTCATAATCTAGGGTATGAAAAAGTATTATTATATTTGGGTGATTGTTGAATTTTTGGTAATCAGATGGATTGGCAAGGGCAGAAACTAGCGGAGCTATGGATGCAGGTACTGCTGATAGTTTTCGCTGTGGTGGCCTTCGCTACCGGTTATATCATGGGATCGTTTCGAACAATGATGCTAATTTACGCCGGTGGAGTGGTTTTCACCTCACTTGTTACTGTCCCTAATTGGCCTTTCTTCAATCGCCATCCTCTCAAGTGGTTGGACCCAAGCGAAGCCGAGAAGCACCCTAAGCCACAGCAGCAGGTTGTGGCTTCCAAGGACAAGAAGAAATCGTCCAAGAAGTAGGTTTGTTTTATTGATTTTGACTGGTTTTGTAGTCTTAGCATTTGTTTGCTAGGGTTTTTAATTGGTCAAATGAATTGATGAGATGAAATGTTATGGGATGAATTGGATGATAGAATAACTTTGCTTTGCTATTAATTTAGACCTCTTGGACAATTACATTCGAGTTTCGATTAGTTTTTTTTAAAAACTTTTATATCTGCTTATTTTTTTCTTGGTTTATTAGAGTGATAGCAGTAGGTTAATCTGCTCACCAGAATGGATAGACAATGTGAAGAGTACTGCATTTAGTTTTTCTTTTTTTCTTGTTTTTTTTTCAATAGACGAGAATGAGACTGAATTCATTTTACTGTTTTGTACCGTACACAAGTTCCTTTGTGCGCAGATGTTTCTTTGCCATTGGATTCTGAAAACTAATTACTAAAATGTATTAAAAAATGATAGACAATGTTTATCCAATGGCGCTCTCGAAAGGGGTGTTATACGAGACAGATCCTTAGAGTTATGTATGAAATGCATCCTGTTTAAGTTTTGGATGAAGTGGGTTTGCTTTTTATGCGGACTTGCTGTTATTGTTGATAAGTAATACTATTGATTTTTAAACATAATTGAGTTCATTATCGAGACAGAATCCTAATGATGAAATTGAGGTATATAATTTGTTTGATTCTAGTTTTTGGATGAGTAAATTTTCATTCTAGAAAGAAGCAATGCTAAACCTACTGCTATGGCTGAAATGGGTGCCCGTTTGATACAAATCTCAGTTAAAGAACCTTAAGAAAAGAGTAAACTGTTGAAGCTATTAACAGAAAACTGAGAAACAAAGTGTTACATTATAACTATCCAAGCAGAGTTGCAAAGATTGGATTCTTGTTAACTTCATATACTGCCCCTTTTGAGCTTCATTTGTGATGAAAATGTTGATTTTCTTAATAGTAGGATGATGTCATATGCCTTCTGTCTGGTCCGGCAGGCTATGTAATTTCTCTGAGAAGAATCATGAAGCTGCTCTTTCATTTGATTTCCGTTTCTGGTATTGACATCCAACTCCTTTTGATTTATAAATTTAAAATTGCATCACTCAGTTTGCAATACATCATGATTTGTTACATATACACATGGATGTATACTATACATACCACATATAGCTCATTGAATAATTTTTGTTCTTTCTCTAGGATTTGTCTTCCTGCATAGTTTTAAGAAATGCTGAAACTGGTTGTTTTGTTTGGTTGAAAATGTATGATCATTTACCAGTATAATTTTCTGAAGGGAAAATGATACCAGAATAAGCAACCAAATCCCCCTATATGATTCATTGTTTGGATGACCATGGTTTAATTGATGACACTAGTGGGTTATACATGGTATGAGAAGCAAAAGCCTTTCAAGTAATGACAGTGGAGAACCCGTAGACTGCAACATTGGGTGATATGCGATGAAAATTTGTCTAAAATTGATGTAGGGGATGCTTCCCATTTATTTTTGTCATTCTGTGTTTAACCTTTTGTCCATGTTTTGTACGTGGACCTGCTATATTCTTCCTGGCTGCCAGAGTTGCTTCATCTTTGGCAAATCGTTAGTCAAGCTGAACTTTTCTCTCTTTTTTTCCCATGAAGTTGATATAGGAGGTTGTTAAGAGTTTGTAGTTCAAACCAGAATAGAAGATTTTTGAACCTCTTTCGGGCTGTAAATTGTTACGTGACCTCAAGGTGAGTGAAGTATGTGCTACCAAGCCTACCACAGGTATTTGGTCCAAAAGGTCACCCATAGAATAGGCACAGACAACAGCTGTAAAAGCTGCCCATTGTTAGATGAATGTTTCCGGTGTGGCCTCTGTTCAGCTTTTGCTAGATAAGCTCCAAGTTGCCACAGGAATCATCATGGCACTGGCTGCCTTTGTTTCTATTCCATATCTTGTCTGTGATTATAGTTCAAGTACCAAAAATTTTAAACATGTAAAACACACAATGCAAGGTTTCTTTAACCGGTAACTCGCTGCAGTTTTCTGCTTAGTGCTTAGGGCAGAGTATATTGTCAACTATCTACTGTTTTATTTTTCCCACCACTTTAAGGAAAAACAAAAGTATAAAGATGTAAATTCATTGACCTAGTAGGGATTTTTGCTTGCTTGTGCCACATACAAGGGCTTTACTGGACCTCCAGTCACAAAGGATTATTCTTCATTCAACAGTGGCTTATTGAAATATAAGATATTATAATTTATTTTGATTTGTTTTTTATAAGGTTATCTTGGTTTTATGATTCGGATTTAATATTTGATGAGTTAATTTATGTTGTTTTTTTATTGATTTTTTTTGTTTCAATTTCATCATGAGAATTAGATTTTATAATTTATTTTTATTTGTTTTATATGGGGTTATTATAGTCTTATAATTCAAGTCGTGGATTTTATATGATAATGGATTGTTGAAGTTATTTTTGAACTTGTAATCAATTGGTATTAAATTAATCTTTGCAAGATTTAATTTAATATTTCCACTAAAAAATATTAACATCTAAATATAATTTTTTATATTCATAAAAACTTCACCGGAACATCAGTCTAAAAAGAGCCGTGGATGAAATGATTGACAACTCAATAATACTCATGAGTGAGATCTCCAGCTTAGAATGAAAGATTAATGCGTTAATTACTATTTCCATGTTGTAACTACTTTGTGATTGTCACACCACGCGTCCCTAGTTTTTTTTTTTTTTTAGTTTAATGTTGGTGTCTGGACCAGCTTGCGCGCACCTCGACTAATCCCACGGGTCCTGAAGTTAACGATCATGTAAGCCTCTAGTGGCTATCATATGAGCAACCACAGGACTCGAACCTGAGACCACAGAGAAAGCAAACTTTTTAGTCTCAATCTCTTACCATTGGACCACCACCTAGATGGTTGCGTCTCTAGTTCTTAAAAGAATTGATTGTTGTGTTTTATATTGTTTTTTTTTTGTTTTTTTTCAATTAAATTAATTTTTTTAAATTATTTTTTATATGAAAAGGCATTAAATTAATTTATTCTAGTATTTTTTTTATAGTTTTGATGAACTATGAAAATAAAAGTAAACATATTTTAAATTTTAAATATTTTTTTAAAAAAACTTTGTACTGCATTAAAAAATACACACCTAGAGTACAGCACAACATAACATGCCAGAGAAGAGGTGGAAGAGAATGCTTTGGATCATGCAGCTATCTTTCATCGTAATAGAGGGGAAAAAACGGATACAGGGTTGTTAATGATAGAGGCATAGGTTATTGTGGTTTAGAGTATTTTTTATTTTAAAATATATTAAAATATTTTGTTATATTTTTTAAATCAAACATATATATATATATATATATATATATGAAAACACAAAAACAGATCGGGACTTGGTTATTAGGTTAATATCATATTTACTCTTAATTAAACTTTTGTATCAATTTTTGTTTCCAAATAATCTTGCAAAAAAATGTGTTCACTTGCTAAACATGAAAAGCTTTTTCCCACTTTGGAATTTGAAGAACGTTTCAAATACAGATTTTTTTTTCTAAATATTTTTCCAAGTTTGAAGTTATATATAGCTAAATAGATTATTTAAATATTTTCCTATGATTTTTCTAAACGTGTTCATTTAGCCTTTTTCAATAATTCTGGATGATAAATTCCATAGCAATAAACAATTTAGCATCTTTTCATGTAATTTATTGCATAGAGAGAGCAAGTGGCATTGTTTATAAATCAATTTCTCCATCGTCAACGACATCCAAAAATAGAAACTTACAAAAAAAACAAATTAGATCGATGAAATATCTTGTTTATTTTTGTATTTTAAAAATTATTTTTAAAAATTTAATTTTTTTATTTACTTTAAATTAATATTTTTTGATATTTTTAAATAATTTTAAAAAAATATTATTTTAATATATTTTTAAATAAAAAACACTTTAAAAACCATTCATTATCTCAAATAAAACTCACAGCAAACTATAGCTAAAAAAAAAAAGAAAATGTAAAAAGTGGAACCTAAATTTCATCAATTCAGCCATCCGATCCATCCTGATCTTGTTTTACAATTTCCCAGAAGAGGTTCTGTATGTTGCCTTGATGTTGCTGGAATTGATTGTTTGTGCAGGAGGACGAGGGTAGCTATGACCAATGAAGATAAGCTGATTGATTGGCTGATAATCGGACACCTGTCAATGCAGGTATGGAGGTGGATATTTGGTCCTTGGATCTAGTCAAGTGATGGGGCTTGTAGATGTGTGTGCCACGTATCCATCACGCTTTCCGAGTCGAAACTTACCCTCTCGATGCAAGCCTCTTTAATTTATTGAAAATGCAGATAAAAATCTGCCCGTATTCAGCGGTGTTTCCCCCTTTCCCATCCCTCCATCCACCATCTGTGTCCCACCAAGATTCAATTTCGAGGGGGAGACAGCCCATATTCTAGCCGTCAACTTCTGCCCGATTCCACAGTATTCTGTCCCAGACATACTTATCATCAGCACCACCATGGGCTTTTTTAAAATCCACCATGAGCTGGATTAACATGTCTTTACCCAAAAAAATGAAAAATTAGGTTTGTGGAGAGCATTGTCTTTTTAATTAATGATAAGAGTAATTCTATTTATGTGATTTGAGTTTTTTTTAATTAATGATAAGATAATATTTATATTATTTAACTTAATCCGTCAAAATTAAATAATATAAATATTATAAATAATAATGAGTTAAAAAAACCCAAGAAATAAATATAACGAGTCAGGTAGCAAGTAAGGGTTTTTGAAATCCAGTCAACCCAACCCAGCTAGTATATTAAATACTTATTTTATCTTTATATTTAACAATTTGTAAATTAGATATTTATTTTTATTTTATTTATAAATGTGCTGACTATACTTACGAGTGGGCTTCATGTTAGATTCTTTTAAAATAACAAAAAATAAACACGTCTCTGTACTATATGGGAGGAGTAGGGATGTCAATGAGTATCTACAATCATTTTTATACACACACACACACACTTATTATTCACTTATTATTCATCAAGTAAAAAATCTAGATATTCATATGCTATCCGTCAGGTTTTTAGGTGTCCATGTGAATATCTTTTTTTATGAATATTATTAATTATTCAATGAAAAATAATTATTAACACACACACACACAACACAAATACATGTCTCAGGTTTGGTTTGAGTCGAGTTTGACAATATCCATACCTCATCCATTATCTATAAAATAAGACAACTATTCATAAAAAACTTATCTATTCGGATCGGTATCTATCAGGTTCAGATTAAATTGTCATTCATAAAGAGAGGTAAGTAACTAGATTTGAATGGTGGTGGATGATGTTAAAATTAGATCCAATATTGGGTGTCACGACACTTATAATATATGTTGTATGTCTGTTTTTAAATACGAATCCATGAAAATTAACAATATAGACTCAATCCATGAATACATGTAATATTCATTAATTTTTTCCAACCTAATATATCCAATTATCCTGGTTTCATTTTTTTTAATAGATTAAGTTTACAATTTATAAAATACAAGTTAAGTCAAATACAATTATACATCAAAACTCCACCCAACTATATCCATAAATATAAGCTTTGAAATATATTTAATTACACAATATGATAGCTTTCTATTAAACGTCTCGCATTGCGGGATTGATCCTCGACCAGACACGTCAGTGACGTTGAATAGTGCAGGACATGTAAGAGGGCAACCTCCATTGGCTGGCTCCAACCACTTGCAACGGTCCATGGATCTCACCGAAATCGACCGTCTTAGCTAACTAGACCACAAATCGTCCTCGTGGTCCATGACATTTACAACACCATGGCATCTCCTGCCCAGGTCCACCAATACGCATCTTCCACATTGATCTACCCAGATTCTATTATATATATATATATATATATTTTTTTTTAAATTATTTTAGAATCTTTTGACACTAGCTAGAATTAATAATTAACCTTTACCATAGATTGTATTCGGTTAATCAGGACATAATTGACGACAGATAAAATTTTGTTTAGAAAAAGATATAAAATAAATATATTTTTTTGGAATTATGCAGGAGTTATTTGACTAATCAAATATAACCGATAAAAAATTCATCTAAATTTTTAGAAATAATTGTTTTTTTAAAAATAATTAAGGTATTTTCAGGTACGTATTAATCGAGAATAAATATTTTCTCTGAATAATTTAAAAAACCCAATTCATATATGATTGATACTTTTAATTTTTTTCAATAAACCTATTTAGATACTGATCTTAAAAGGATATTTACTATTAACCTTTTCGAATTATTAAATATATTTGTTAAAGCTAGTTTCAATTTTTGGACAGATCCCGCCACCATAAACTTAGTGTTTATTTGAAAATGCGCTGCTGTCTAGAAAATATTAAATTAATATATTTTTTGATATTTTAGGATGTTTTTAATATATTAATATTAGAAATAATTTTTTTTTATAAAAATCATTACCTCAATATATTTTTAATTGATAAATATTTTTTAAAAACAACCCGTTAAATTACCGAACACATTACATATGCAATGAATGATGTAATAAAATTTAGCGTTATTTAAGAACCCGTGGTCGCAGGACACAGTTTAGTAAAAAAACCCAAACAAAAATCAATCTCACACACAGTGATACAGTAATAAGAGCAAGTCGTCTCCGTGTCCTTTCTTATTTCTTTCCTGTAGTCAGTGTGAGTCCGAATGGCAGTCTGATCCTGACGTGGTGGCGCCCTATCGGTTTTTTATCTTGAAAACTGACAATGCGGGCGTCTCTCTGCATAAAAGGCCTCATCTTATGCTTCTTTCTCAAGACCAAATCTTTCTGTTCAAACCAGCTCCCCTGTCTACTCTCCACGATATATAATTCCCCTTTCCTTCCTTCGCCGGGTAATAATTCTCCTCTCTCCCAGTCTAACACCTGTTTGTACACTTGCTGCACATCTGGTTCCAATTTTATTGTCTTAGATTAGCGAGCATTTCCCTCTTTTGATCCTGGATTATCCATCCCGTCATGTTTCCTTTATCTTTTCCTATTTATCTTTTTTCTCCATTCTCGTTGCATGTGCTATCTCACACTAGCTAGCTAGCTTCTCTCATGCTGCTCTAAATTACCAAGCTAAGGTAATAACGTGGTTTTTGTTGCCCCATCTGCCCTCTGCATGTCCTGCTTTTGTCGTCTCTCTGTTTAATTCCTTGCTTTCTATCTATTCATGCTCTGTTATTCATCATCTTCCAGCTATTGATTTTGAGCTGTGCTTATTTATGCTTCTGCATTCAAGGATGGAAATATATTTAGATCTGTCATACTGCCTAAATGTCTTTCTTTTTTGTTACTTTTTCCTTTTATGATGATTGAAGGGTTTGTTGCAGTGATTTTGTTGAGACCAGGGCTGCTTCTGATTGCTGTTTCCCCTCCTGGTATAGATGTTTTACCTTCAACTGTTTTGTCAGCAAGTAATTGTTGGGTTGGTTTGTTAAAAGTTAAAAGATGAAACTTATGCTTCTAGAAGATACATGGATTCGGATAAGGTCTTTGGATTAGTGTTAATTGTTTCCATTTCAGTTCTCTACTTTTCCGATTATAGGTGATGAAATATGATGTGTGCATTTAACTGCTGCACCGAATTTGAGAGTAAACTTGCTCTATTTAAGTTTTTTTTCCCTTTAAACTGTGGTAGCGTTTGCATTAAGGAGCCTGCTTCCAGGCGCGGATTATTATAATCTTTTATTCACTATAATAGTTCATGTTCGGTAATTTTTGAATCAACTAATGTTGTTTATATGTGATCCAGGTAATTAATGATCAAATTCAACAACAGCGGAAGTCACAGCAGGCTGAGGCTTCCTAGGTTTTATGGCCTTGACTGGTACGTATAAAAGATATACACACATTCAAATTTTGATTCCATGGATGAGTGCTGTGTTTTTAGTATTAATTATTGTTTTTCCTTCTCTTCACCTGCAGGGATTTGTGCAATTTGTGAGAGAAGAGACTATTTTAGAGGCATACAAAATACTCTACATAAGAGAACTGAGAGAAACTACTACAAGAGAACTTTTGGTATGGAATCAAACTGGACAAAATACAGGAAACCCTTGGCATTTACCGATCAAGTGATTCGATCTGCAACTTCTTTTATGCCTTGGTCCCTTAAAATCCCTATAAGTGATAGCCGTCATGGATTTCTTTGATCAAGTATTCATTGTTTACAAGGTCCTGATAGATTCTACGGAGATATAATGAATTACAAGAATCGTCTCCATCTCGATTCATTTATAGAAAATGCCTGGTTTTTGCGAGTAAGAAGGGATTCTTAGACACAAGCATGTCTTTCTTCACTTTGATCACACAAGATAATCCTCTAGTGCATTCAAAGAGCAACCCTGTAGTAGATTCAAGGGTTGCTCATGATATTGATGTCCTCATTGTACCTGGATTGCCCGATGATGTGGCAAAGTATTGCCTTGCACTTGTTCCTCGCCGCTACCTCCCAGCTATGGGTGCTGTTTGCAAGAAATGGAGGTCATTTCTTAAAAGCCAAGAGTTCATCACTGTGCGAAAATTAGCTGGCTTGCTTGAGGAATGGCTATATGTCTTAACTATGGATTCTGAAGGAAAAGAAAGCCACTGGGTGGTTTTGGACCGTTTGGGACACAAACGCCAGCTACTTCCACCAATGCCTGGTCCTACAAAGGCTGGGTTTGGGGTTGTTGTTCTAAACGGAAAGCTTCTTGTTATGGCTGGTCATTCATTGATTGATGGGACCGGCACTGCATCAGCAGATGTTTATGAATATGATTGCTGCCTCAACAGGTTTGTTTTCTGTCAATCATGGGTCTCTCTCTCTCTCTCTCAAAATTATCATCAAATCCATTTGGATTTCTCTGAGACTGATATCTCAGCCTAGTGGATATACTGCTAGTTAGTAGGAAAACCTTTTTGTTCCATAGTTCTAAGATCTTAAATTAGGTGGATTCATGAAATGTTTTGCTCACTAGGAAATTCATTTGAAGTCTATAGTCATTTCTGTGATCTTGAGAACCGGGACCTTCCACACACTCGCACACACAGAGATATCAACAGGGTCAGTGATTTTATTGATATTTGAAGAAACTACCATTTCAAATCCAACAAAACACTTGTACAATTTACAGAACCCTTTGCATGTGGTTGCAAATGAGGTACTTCACTGATTGACTGGCCTCCCTTATCAGATTGTTCTAATTAAAGTAACTGTAGAGCTAGAACGCAACAAAGAAGTTGATAATTCATGTCAGGGTTAAGGGCCTGGCATATATTAAATTTGATTCCAAACACTGCTACAGGCAAAGAATTTCATGTTTGGGCCACCTCTGCAGACTTAAGTCTGAGATTTACCCCGTAAATGGGGCAGGGTCAGGGCGGTTGGCATGTACCTGGTGGGCCAGATGGCCTGGTACCTTCTTTTGCAGTGTTTTGTCTTTGTCTATACCTGATTTTTATAATGCAGTAACTTCCTATAGTTGAATTCTTCATCAGAACACTTTCTTTGTAATTGCAGTTGGAGTAAATTGTCAAGAATGAATGTTGCCCGGTATGATTTTGCCTGTGCAGAGGTTAACGGCAAGGTTTATGCTGCTGGGGGATATGGAATGGATGGAGATAGTCTCTCCAGTGTTGAGATGTATGATCCTGACACTAACACATGGACCATGATAGAGAGTCTTCGCCGCCCAAGATGGGGTTGCTTTGCCTGTGGCTTTGAGGGCAAGCTTTATGTCATGGGAGGAAGGTCAACCTTCAGCATAGGCAATTCAAGGTCTGTGGACGTGTACAATCCAGAAAGGCACAGCTGGTGTGAGA
This sequence comes from Populus trichocarpa, assembly GCF_000002775.5. Taxonomy (NCBI): domain Eukaryota; kingdom Viridiplantae; phylum Streptophyta; class Magnoliopsida; order Malpighiales; family Salicaceae; genus Populus; species Populus trichocarpa. Next base: position 12,183,961 of record NC_037292.2, read on the forward strand.
TGAAGAATGGTTGTGTGATGGTTACTGCCCATGCTGTTCTGGGAAAGAAACTCTTCTGTATGGAGTGGAAGAACCAGCGGAAACTAGCAATATTCAATCCAGAGGATAGTTCTTGGAAAACGGTAGCTGTTCCATTGACAGGGAGCTCAAGTATTGGTTTTCGTTTTGGAATCCTTGACGGGAAACTTCTATTATTCTCGCTACAGGAAGAACCAGGTTATCGAACTCTGCTGTATGATCCTAATGCTTCTGCAGGTTCCGAATGGTGTACTTCTGAGATAAAGCCTTCTGGATGCTGCTTGTGCAGCGTTACCATCAAGGCATGAAATGATGCCCTTGTAAGGATCGATCTGTACGTTTATAGTCTTCTTGTATATGCCTCATGTTTCTCTGTTTTAGTTACACAAGCAGTGTTGTAGAGTTGCTAGCCTTCCACAGTCCAAACCCCTGTACGCTTCAGTTCAGTTCAGAAGTTAAGAGTAGATAATAATATTAATATCGATATTTTATTCATTATCTATTAAATAAAAAATTTAAATATCTATTATATATATAATATTAAATTATATATATTTACACGTATATATCAACCAAAAATATATATAACTTGGAACACTAATCAGCAATCACAAATTATTATGAGTTTTAAATAAAAAGATTTAGATATCCAATGATCGAGCTACAAGTACTACAGGGCGCCATCCATTTAAAATTCACAAAAATCAATAAAAAACCTCCTCTCTCCAACAACAACAACAGCTACAATGTTCGGCACTCCATCTTCCACCCCCGCCTTCGGCACGCCGTCTTCCACCCCGCCATTCGGCATCCCCTCTTCTACTCCCTTATTCGGCACTCCTTCAACGCCAGCTTTCGCTAATGGAGGATTCGGTTCTTCTTTATTCTCTACTCCATTTACTTCTCAAACTCAGCAGCAGCAGCAGCAGCAGCAGCAGCAGCAACAAACTTCGCTTTTTCAGCAACCGTCTACTACTGGTTTCGGATTTCAACAGCAACAGCAGCAGACTCCGTTCGCTACGCCCCTTCAAACGACACCGTTCCCTTCTCCTCCTCCTCCTCAATTGAGTACTCAGATGGCTCTTGTTGCTCCTCTTCCTTTCTCTCTCGCCGATCGCGACATTCAGGTTTGTTTCCCCCATTTTCTTGGCCTGAACCCTAATCAAGATCATTTTTTATTTAATATGTTGATAAAACTCCGAGTCTTGATTGCAGGCGATTGTGGATGCTTATAAAGAGGACCCTGGGAACCTTAAGTATGCTTTCAAGGTTCATTTTATTGTCTTGCTTTTCTTTTCTCTTCTTTTTAAATGTTTTTTTTTACGACTCTGTGTTTGGCTGCATAAAAAGATAAGGAAATAAAATTGTTTCCTAGGTGTAGAATTCTGTGGTGTTTTGTTTTCTTGAATTTGAGTTGATAATTTACATGATTTTTCTTGCTGTTTCAAAATGGTTTGATTAATGAATTGGGGTTTTGGAGCTGACATGGCTGTTGTGTCGGTCATTTTTGTTTGACAGTATTTGTTGTTAAGTGTAACTGACCCGCGGCATAGAGGGAAGCTTGCTGGTGTATCAGACGTGAGTCTACCACTTCACTTTTAGTTACTTTTATTGCTACTTTGTTATTCTGTTTTTGTTTGTGATTGTCTTTGAGTTTGTGTTTGGCTAATTTTGGTGAATAGTCTGCTTTTGCTAGATCATGTGGGCGGAGTCTATGGCGAAGCTAGAGGGTATGGAAGGTACAGATAGAGAACGCCTCTGGCCTCAGCTTGTTCGAGGTTTCAAAGATCTTTCACACCGCCTCAAGGTAGTTGTTCTGAATTTGAGGCATTGGTGTATGTTATGAATTGGATTTGCTATCTAGCAGTTAGTCTTGTGAGTGATTAACAGCTGGCCATCCACTTCTTTAAGATTTATAAGTATCAAAATTGAAGGAGTTTTGCAAGTTAGAGGTTAGAGGGTCATGTCTTTTAGATTTTTTTTACCTTCCTTAACGTGGTTAGTGATAGTTATAATTTGATATGCTCTACCAAGATTTTCCTATTAAGAATATGCTCTGTATTTCATGGAGCTCCTTTGTCCTTTGTGACTTGAAGAGGATTTTGAGTTCAAATAATGTAAAAGTTGGTTTAAGGTTCTGTGATTGGTTTCTACCTGCCAATATCAATCAATGATTGTATACCTATTTATACGCTGGATAATGCAGAAAAATTAGGTAAACAGATGTTGAAATTTCCTGTAGAAAAGGCTAAAGTAGCTCAAGAGATGTTTCTGTGAAGGAGAACTGACATGGATCATCATTTTAATGACTGTTAGTGCGAGGTCATGCATTTATATATCAAGAATGTGTAGTCTAATTCATGCTGGATTAGGTGGCCTACATTTCCCCACTGCAGATTGCAATTCCTTGTAAAAGGCAAATGCAACTGAAAACATTTAAGGTTTTATCTTGGAAGGTTTTGTGCTTTGTGCACTTTTCATTGCAATCAGATTTTTCTGCTAATGGACTGTGCTAACTGAATTTTCTGACATTGTAATGCTTTTTGCTAATTTGATGCAGCTCCAAGATGAAGTAATTGTTTCAGATGCAGAGAGATTGCGAATGACCCAAAGCAACATAAAAATGGTACTGTCTTCCTGCTTAAAAATGGTACTGTCTTCCTGCTTTCCACTTGGCACATCATATTTTCTGGATACTGTTTTGACATTCAAGTATTCTTTTCAGCTTCAAAGGCATTTTCAAGCTGTGGCTCTTCCAAGGATTGAAAGAATGAGACAGAAAGAGCAATGTCTTCAGAGGCATCTTTTAAGGGTGAGAACAAGTGCTCTCTCTCCACTCTCTGAATCACAAAATTAAATTTATTTTTTCCATGTGGTTTGTATGGTTGTCATTTTCTGAATAGTCTACAACATAGACGGTGCACAGTTGTGAGATAAGCTTTCAGAATTTGAAATTCCATTTTAGCTTTTACATTTATTTTACATTTGGAGAATGCATTTTGGTATATTTTCACTATTTTCATTTCAACCCTGAGTTCTGTGCATAAAATAGTTGGATGACACCTGTTTATCAAAGTGAGTATGCACTAGACAAGAGAAATTTAGGAAAGGTCAAGGTTTTTTTCCTTCCCTAGATTCATTGGAGCAGGCTGGTTGGTGAACTTTTTTATTTTTTGCATTAGACACTATTTGTTTCCTTGAACTGCCCTTTTATCCATAATCTTCTTAAGAAATCCTATTGATTTGGATGCACAACTCCATGCAACTGTTCTGTCCACAAGTTTTATGTGAATTGGTAGACGATTAACATTGCATCAATAGTTGCTACAAGATTTAAAATGTCAAGTGAATTGTAACTTAGTCCATGTAGTTTAATGAAATTAAATAATTGGTCCTTGAGTTTTCAAAAAGTATTGTTTGATCCTTATGTTTTTAAATCCATAAATAACTTAGTCCTCAGTCAATTCAACCTTCTTTTTTTCCCGTAAAATTTCATTTTTTTGAAAAATAGAAAAAAGAATATAGATGAGATTAGAAAATTTGATTGGAAAAGAGTATTGTTGGAACAAAAAACTACTAAATAGACGATGTTCAACTTTGATCATTTTTATACTGAAGGGAATTAGTTCCAATAAACTACAGGGACTAAGTTATATTTAATTCAAAATTGTTCAAATTGAAAAGACAAGGTCCAAAGTGATATTTTAATCCAACTGTGGAGTTCATAATGCCTGTTTCTGCTCCAGAGCGTTGCTGTATAGGAAATTCATGCATTCAGTTCTCGATAACTTGTTCTAACATCTACTTTCTCCTATCATATGCTTTAAGGTGATGAGAATAATGGAGGCATTGGAGGGTAAGGGTTTCCGATTGCCCTTAACAAAAGCGGAAGCTGAGTTGGCTGAGAAGTTAGCTGCAATAATTAGACAGGTATGTCTTTCCTGTCCTCTCTCTGATCTGTACACTATTCATTATCACTTAACCTGCATCAGGAGATGATATTAACGAGTAGATGCCATTTCAGCTCAAAGGATCTGGCGCAGAACTTTCTAGGAGGGTTCAAAACCTACTCACTGTATCTCGTGTTCAAGAAAATGGAATTGGTGCTGGAGGTTCTCTTTATCTTCCAGGATCAACCAAAATACATGAACAAAGTCTTGCTGATATGCAGGAGGTAAGAGGGGGACAAGTGAGAATTCATGTGGGGATATAGACGTTACTTTATTAGTTATGATCCTTCTTGCTAAGCTCGTTGTTTCTTTCTCTTTACCCAGTGATGCGTGAACAACATGATATAGTAACATTGAGTGCCTGTTTATTTTAGGTTGCACACCTAAAAGCATTTTACGTTTCAACCTCATTGCCAGACCAACCCTTAGCTGGAGGGAAAATATTAATTACCAGCCTTCAAATTGTACTAATTGTTAATAACAATAAAAATAAAGAAGGAATGGATCTGCAGTGATACTGTTTTTTTATGCGGAGAAGAGTATTATTTTTCTATTTCGATGAATTATATGGCCCTATAAAGTTTGCAATTACAATTATAATGCTCTTGGTTTGATCCTCATAGTATTTTTACATGTAATAGATAACAAGTGACTGGTTTTGTGGGGCAGGTTTTACAACAGCAGACTGAAGCTATTGCAAGGCTTGGCAATGTGTTGAAGCGAGACATCAGGGACATGGAAATTATGATGGCCGAGGGCACAGAGATGACAGAATAATTGAGCTAGAGATACGAGGAGCACTTGCTGATTAATTCCTTGACAAGCTGCAATTTTGTCACTGGTTCAGTTAGCAAGTGATCTGTGATTAATACAGTCCAACTCTGACAAGAGTTGTCATAAACCATACTCAAATTCTCTCCCTCCATCTTCACTATCCCCTCCTCATCAATCCTCGATGGCTTAAATTTGCTAGGGGGCCTGTTTGTGAAATCATCATCAGGAGTGATGGTGTCATCACCAAATGGATCATGTCAGCTGCCACTCAATCGTCGAGGGGGATTCAATTGATCAATGGAGGAGGGTAAAGCTCACACCTGTCGGAGCCAGGGTCTGAAGGAGTTTCCCTAATAGGGCTCTTTATTTCGTGGATTGTTAAGAATAGCTTGTAGTTCAACCATGTGCAAGCTTATGTAGTGTGATTGATGCTTTTGTGAGGAATTGCAAGCTGAGGAGTCGCTCTATCATCTCTCCCGTGCCAACAGTAGCTGCTCATCTCTCTCCTTGCATCCACGATGACAAATCACCCAAAGTAAGCACCTTGCATTTAAAAGTATGTCTTAATACACATCTCAGCGTGTCAGCACCTTGAAAGAATTTGTCATGAACGAGTTTCAATATTTGGAAAGCTATGGGCATATTTATCTTTTCCTTCATATCAACAGCTAAACTGAGCAGCAATTTTAAAGAAGCATGTAATTGTTGTAGTTACCAGGGTAGGGGAGAAAGCAAACAACAAATCCAAGTGCACATAGAGAAGCACATCATATATTATAGGACAATGAAAATAACTTGTTTGAACAACCCCAGAATCTAGTATACGAGACGGAAGAAGGTAAGTTTCTTCATTGTTGCAGGATTTGTACCTTTAAGGATGATGACTTCTCATTAAATCAGAAGAATTTTCTTGACATTTAGAAGGATAGGGTGTTGGTCTCTTCGAATTACACATCTACTTGTGACTTGCAGAGCTGAAGTCATTCTATCACACAATAAAGAAGCAGCAAATTTTGTACCATAAAGGGATATGAACATCAAAATGAAATCTCAGAAAGCCTTATCACTAAAAACCAAAAATAAGGTGGGGGGATTTCCGTTAGTTCGGCGCTGAACAACAAATTCCTCTGGAACCTTGCTGCAATTGCAGCAGAAAAGACATTGCAGAATTTCTTCGAGGATGAATCTGGCAAACACTCTTTCCAGCCAAATTTCAAGATTTTTTTGAAGGAGCCAGCCAAACTCTAAGATTTCAATTCAATTAAAAAACTTGAACAATACACTCACAATACCTTAGAGCTTCAGAGCCCAAAATTTGCTCACGTGGAATCCATCCATCAATGTTCATTAAATCTAACCAGTGGCCAAAAATATCCACACATATTCGGATATCCCAACGCCTGCATATGCCCGCAAAAACATGTTTGGTTAGCCTGGCAACAGCACATAGTAACTTTATAATGTAACTGGAAATTAGACCTGACCAGATCAACAGTTGATGAAAACCTTCATCCCATGAAAATCCCCTAGGAAAGAATGGTCGGCTTGGAACAGCCGTATGCAGCTCAGCTGGCCAATATGAAATAAAATTATTATATCTGCAAGGAAAATGGCCAACTGTATGACTTTGTCAGGCACAAAAAATGATGGCAAGCAAATCATACATTAAAAAAAGAAAAAACAGTTAGATGAATTGTGAAAGCAGAAAAACATAACAAGATAAGAGTAGAAGATAGAGATCTCCTAGCATCTAATGAACTGATATAGATAATGCTCGCTCATTATTTGCCATTTCTTTCTTATTATCCGTCCCCACACAACAGGAACATGCAATCCTTACTGCAAAGACATGAAATAATTTAAAGGGAGAAATCCCAGAAGAGATAGCTAATCTCACATACTTGGGAGGGAGAAATCCCAGAAGAGATAGCTAATCACACATACTTGGGTACTTCGAATTTATCTCGGAATCAATTGACTGGAAAGATTCCTGACAAGATTGGAAGCCTACATCTGTTAGAAATTGTTGATCTCTCAAACAATTATCTTTCAGGTCTTATTCCTCCGAGCATGTCTTCCATGACTTTCTTGAATCACCTGAATCTGTCCCGCAATAACTTATCAGGACCAATTCCATCAGCCAACCAATTCCAAACCTTCGATGATCCATCTATATATGACTTTGCGGGTCTCCATTACCAACCAAATGTTCAACGCCTGGTAATGAAGCACCAGAAATCAAGAATGATGAGGTCGAGGATGAAGATGATTGTGAAATGCCGTGGGGTTTTGGGTTGTTTGTGGGACATTGATAACGAAGAAGTCTTGGAGACGTGCCTATTAATTTCCAGTTCATAGACGAAATGAAAGAAAAAATCTATGTGGCCATTCCTTGATCATTGAATCCTGATGTCAACTTCATTACCTACTCATAATGCAAGTCCAATAACTCTTACTCCCTTTTCTATTTGATAATAACCTGAGCTCTGGCTCCATATCAATCCATTCTTTAAGGCCTCGGTCAATGACAGGACCACCACGGTAGAACAATCCTTCTTTCAGTCGTCATGCCTTTGCCAATAAATTAAATTGGCTCGGTAGCTAGTCGAATAGTACTGTCTGTATAAAAATGTTATTAATTCTGTACCATGAACTCAACATGGTGTTGGTCCAAACCATCAAGCAAATGAGAATCTGCAGAAATTATAGCAAATTCAGAGGACTAGGGTAGGAAGATTCCCTTTGCTTTCATAAGGTCCAAACCACCAAGTACATGAGAATCTGCAAAAACCTAGGTCACCTAATTCCTTGATGATGTTCACTGAAAGTTCAATTGTCATTTTGTATATTCACTCTAGTTTTTTCGTTTGCTGAAATCAAAGATTAGACAACCTATTTTTATCTTCTCTATAGCTATTTAAATGATTTATTTTCTTTTTTCCCTGACATTTTGATTTTCTTTTTTGTTTTCCTAGATGCATTTGTTCTTTTCAAAAGCCATTCTTTAGGTTTAGCATATCAAAGATACCTGATAGATTGCTGTGATTAATCAAAGATTACAAGTAAACTGTAGATAATTGAATATACAATAAGAAGAACAAAGAGAATGTGTGGTTGAAAGATTCAAATGCACTTGACCGAAAAGAATGAGTATGAAGTCCACTTGTTTCCTGCTTAAATAGAATCAGGACCTCCAAATCTTGTAAAGAATTTACTTTCTGGACCACTTCCCATGAACATTGGCCACGAGATGTCATTGTTGGAAAAACTAGATATTTCTCAAAACTTCTTGAACGGTAGCATTCCGCCATCCATGAGTAGAATGGCAAGTTTAAGTTTTCTTCACCTGTCAAGCAATCATCTATCTGGAGCACTACCTACCAACTGGCAGGCTTTGCAAGGTCTGACGGTGATAGATCTATCCTGTAACAATCTATCTGGCAGGATTCCTAGCTCCATGTGGCTATCACCGTCTCTAACCTGGCTAAAGTTGAGAAATAACAATCTTTATGGTGAGCTTTCATCAACCTTACAGAAATGCACAGGCTTGTTTGCACTTGATCTTGGAGGAGATAAATTCTTTGGGGCCATCCCAAATCTGTTTGCTAAAAACCCTTCTTCCTCCTTTTTTTAATCATATTTAGGCTTAAGAGCCAATATGTTGGTTGGAAATATTCCTGGAACTCTGTGTTACCTCTCCAGAGTACACATTTTGGACCTTGCACTTAATAATTTATCAGGGCCCATCCCCAAATGTCTTCGCAATTTAACTGCCTTGAAATTGCCAGGATTACTTTTCAAATCTACTATCAACCCTGCATGTGTCATACTCTAGTCATGCAGAATTGAACGCGGAAGGTATGCTCGTTGAATATACAAGCATAATTTCTGTGGTAAATATCATAGACATGTCATGCAACAATCTATCAGGAGTGATGCCAGAGGAGATAACAAATCTCTCAACTTTGGTGACCCTGGATTTGTCCTGGAACCAGCTAACTGGTATGATACCAGAGAAGCTTGAAGCAGTTAGAAGATCCTGACCTCTCATCTAACCACCATTCTGGCTTATTCCTCCGAGCATGACTTCATTGACTTTTTTGAAAAACTTGAATCTGTCGTTCAACAATTTGTCTGGACAATTCCATCCACCAATCAGTTCCATACCTTCAATGATCCATCAATTTACGAGGGTAACCCATATCTTCGTGGACCTCCATTGCCAATCATGTGTGACATCACCAACAATGGGAAAGCTGGATTCAAAAGTTACAAAGAGAAAGGTGAAGATGATCCTGAAAATCTATGGTTTTACATGGGCATGGGATCAGGATTTATAGTGGGATTTTGGGCTGTTTGTGGAAGCTTGGCCATCAAGAAGTCTTGGAGACATGCCTATTTCAAGTTTCTTGATGGAGTGGAAGATAAGCTATTTATGTTCATTACGCACAGCTCACTGGCAATTAAAATGAAGATGGCAAGAAACTAGAAGGCAAAGGTAGATAATAAATGACCCTCTTCTTCTCCTTGCCTTTCTTCTTTTTCATTGATTTTGATAGTTATAAATATGTTAATGTTTTGGTTACTGCAGAACCATAGAGAACGCGAGTCATATGGATGATCACGCTTGAGAGGAAAGAACGTGAACTAAAAGGAAGGCAAATCATTCCTCGTTGAGTGCAAATTGTTCGAGGGGGGTGGAACTGTGATGGAAGAAGAGTCATGAATAAACTGGAGCATTTCGCTGCATTTGTGCTACTATGTATACACAAAATTGCTGTACTGGGAGCTGATACAAATCTGTAATATATGTAACCTTGTCATGTTCCTATTTCTTGTGTTTTTCTCTCATTGAACATTACCGTGACCGACTTTATTTGCCAGGGAGGATAAGACTTAAATCAAACTGGAAAAATGTTGGACATTTTAGTGATACCTGTCCTGCTTCTTTCTATTGGTAATTATATCTGTTCAGTGATTTGTTTTCCCTTTATAACAATACAAACACAGGAAAACAAGAGGAAAAGCTCAATGAGCTCTTGCACAATGTATTAATATATAGAACCCAGTTCACGAATTGCTCTCTTCAGAAGAAATCAAAGTATAGTTGTGAAATAATCTTAGACTTCTGTTCCTCACAGTTGCATCGATACAGTGCTGCTTGTAAGAAGAACGTAAGAAGTTTGACAGTGGATAAGCTTATTACCGTTAACCACTATGGGCAGGGCTAAGCCTCTTCCTCCTCTCACTAAAGCTCAGGCTCCGCACAATATTTGGAAGGCAGCAATGTGAAAAATGAGTTGGTTTCTCTTTTCCAGATTTGGAACCACTGTGTGGAGTTGTTTCATTGCTGCGGACAGAGCTTTCTGCATATTGATATGGACTTCCATTTGTATATTTTGAAGGGAGGTAAACAGCAATAGGCTTGCCGTTGACTGTGTCTTGGAAACTTTGGTTGTCATCAGCCAGATCGTCGTTGATGTTCTCTCGAAAGAGCTCGATTAGTTGCTTCTTCCTATCAGCTGGAGAAGGTTCAGGTATTGACCTGGCTGAACTACTACTACAGAGAGACTCTTCACATGGAAGAGGAATTTCTATATAGCTGCCTTGGTGAATAGGAGTAGTGCCACATGATGGAGTGAAATCTACATAAATGAAGTAACCTAATCTTAAACCAAAGATGTAGGCATAGAAATGCTAACGATGATTTATGTTAAAACACATAGGTTTCTTGGAAGAAACTAAGCCACAGAAAGAAATACAAGGAAACCTCACCACCATCGACGCTGAGGTAATCTTCACAATCAGACTCTATCCAGGGATGAGAATCAAAAAACATATCCTCTCGGTTACCTGAATAAGCAAGAGACACGCAAAGCAGGTTAGGAGAGCAGGTCAAGAGGAACAGCAACACAAGTACAGACGCGGTGTGAAACAGGATACAAAAACTGCAGGACTTAGCACACGGTGTGAGAACCTTAAAGAATATGATCTTAATTGATGCCAAGTTGCATCTTGATGAGTAAACATGTAAAATTTTCAATTTTATATGCTAATGGAAAATGGGTAATCAGTGTTTCATGTTCAAGACAAAAATAGGGCACAGATTAATAGAAGATCGTCAGGTTGTTCATATTAACCAGAGAGCTTTGTAAGGACAATGTCCTTGGGATACCTTGGCCTCGAACGAACATCTTCAAGCATGAAGTTCTATAATTTCTAGGAGGTTTTATCTGATTAACTGATTATGCATTTCAACATTTCTTCAGAGTAAATCATAAGTTTAAACTGCAGTTTGCTGAATGCTTTGCAGACATCATGGAGATTTCGGAAAGACTACCTAGCATATATTCAGACTGTTAAAATGTAGTCCACGTACGAGCAAACTGCAGAACCCCACTATTATCATGAAGGAAATTCATACATTTCCCGTATAGGAAAGAAGTAGTCTGCAGCTGAAACGTTCCTTTTCATTTTCATCATCGGATAGATGAAAAGAGGTAAATCAACGAATCACATGACTGCCAAGGATTCCATCACTAACAATAAACAAGATGCTACCAGCTGCAGCCACCAAAATTAAGGTCGCAGCCAAATGAGGGACATCTATTGCATTCCATTTCAACATTTATAGGATCAACATCTATCTCAACATTTCATACTCACAAACCACTCGATTGGAAAGCAAATCAGGATTAGAAAAAAAAAGGATATGTAAGGGACAGTGGTAAGAATGTCAAGAGAGGATATTGGTATACACGAAAGATGAAAATTTACATGATAAAATAAACTTAAAATCTTACTCAAGTCATTAACACTGGCTTGATAAGGCACTGGCGACAAGGACTGGGGCTTGGGATTGAGTTGTTCAGTCATGGAGTGATCACCATTCACTGTGCTGCTGTCCTTCACAGGTGATTCAATATGGATACAGTTTCCTTGAGAATCAATGGTGCATTTGAGTTTCAAAGCAGGGCCTGTTTTCTTTTGAACTGAAGCACAATTGCCCATGTCTGCAACAATACTCTATAAATCCATTACCGAACTTGCATTATTTGGACTTAATGTTGTTGGGGAAAAGGGTAGTCACTTTCCAACTAAAGTCTGAGATAAAAGTAGATTGGTCTTGAAAGCCAAGTGATGGCGTTTGCAGAGGGACCCCACCCTTTACTGTAATTTCCTTTTCTAGTTCTACTGTGTATCACCACCACCACTATTTGTTAGTGGCAGCGGCAAGACAAGGAAAGAAAAGCTGCTTTTTGGTGGTTCCCATGATCTTAACTTTGAAATGAACAGACCCTTTTGCTACTATTGATCTTTTTTGGTGTTATATTATTGAACGCTTATTGACTTGAAATTCATCTGGATTTGGAAATGACAATCATGAGCTAGCTGAACTTAAAAAAAATGAACAGGGCATTCAGAAATCCCAAGATCACGCCGTAGTTTTCCTGTTATGAGGCTTCAAATAATCATTTTCTTAGTGGGATCTCTTATTGGCTTGTCGGCTATCATTTCTAAATACAGACCTAACTTGATGACTGCGTCCGCAAGAGATACACATCTTAACTGCTCAAGAATTCAGCACCGAAAAAACTCAAAACATTTCGAGGGGTGTAACTCAATTATTCAGACTTTAAATTTACTTACTTCAAAGTCATTGGAGACTTACATGATCATTAACTTCAGGACCCGTGGGATTAGTTGAGGTGCACGCAAGCTGACCCGAATACTCACATTATTTATATATATAAAAAGAATTGAGCATCGAAAATTCTGAGGAATATAGCTCAACTGATTACGCATTGAGTTTGTTTATCAGAGGTCACTAGTTTAAGTGCCACAAGTCTCAGGATCACTGGAGGTTTACATAGTCATTAACTTTAGGACGGGATTAGTCGAGGTACGCGTAAACTAGCCCGAACATCTACTATTACTAAAACAAAAAAGAAAAAAGAAAAAAAAGAACTTAACCATGTCTTTCACGACGCAATGTAAATTGTGATGAAGGATGAATTAATATATGGGATAGATTAATCTTAACTTCACCTGGTCTACAAATTAAACCCTGAATGGTTGTGATGAAATTTAAGAACACGCAACAAAGTGATGATGCCATTCCTTTCTGGTGGAAAAGATAACTTCAAATATATATGAGATGAAAATGATGTTTGCTGTCCTCCTTTTCTGTCGTTAGCCAATTTTGGTCCCAATATTGTTCTTTCCCTTTCGTCTTTTGGGTTTGCTTTGGAAAGGAAGGAGGTTTGGTGCATAAAGCATGCGGCATGTTGACATATTTTGAGTTAAAAGCTAATCAACAATGATTGAAGTTTTCAGACATCATATGACATCTTGATACCAACGGATATCTAATGCGGTTCCAGACCCAAAATCCCGAATCTTAGGAGTCCATTTCCCTGGCTTGCTCTTGAATCTTGCGAGAAACAATAATTTTTCAGATTCAGTCTCATTATTTTTATTTTTTTAATTTCACGAACCCTGCTGAGCTAGTCTAGATTGAGCATAAAGATCCACAACATGAACATAAAATACTGATGACTACATAAATATTCAACAAGGAATCATGATACTAAGATTTTCAATCAATGCTCAATGCTCCATCCAAACTAATCTATCAAAACAATGAGTTTTTTTATTTTACTAATTTGCCTTCACCTGTGTTCCTATGCATAACTTCGGAATGGAAGTTTATTTGGATCTGGATTCCTGTAGACTGTATCATCAAACTCTCTGTTTCGATGTTTTGTCTTCTATGGATCTCTTTGCCTTAAAGGCACAGCCATATAAAAGACGGAAGTAATATCACAGTAAGAATTGCTGAAAAGTGCAGATAAGCTAACTTTAATGATTCCTACCGTTCTGATAGGATACCAACACACTTCTACACGTTCTGATAGGATAACTTGCCACTTGTGGCTGTGTGCCTTCTTTAGTGAAGAAAAGCACCTTACCTAATTTTAAATGAGTTTCTGTGTGAACCTAAATAACCCAAAATTTGATTTAGAGCATGCAGATTGAGACCATCATTTAAATTATAAAATAGTAAATTGTTACCTAAAACCCCACTTGGTTTAACCTGCGCTCTATATTTCTTGGATGGAAACATGACTCTCTAAGCTTTTGTGGGGAGAAAAAGAGGAACACACTCAGCGGAAAATTCCCTCGCATACAAAAACTGAAGAAATAATTTAGTCGTTGCTATGGTGTGCAGCTGTGCAGTGAAGCAAGGAAGTAACATGCAGGTCCTGGGATGTCACCAGCACTTGTGTAAGTAAAATCTACCGATCAAGAAATTTAGAGTGGAACTATCAATGCTGAAATTGTAATCGAAGAGAGGTTATTCACATGAACCATATAAAAAGCCAATACATGCACCATCATTTTCAACAATGGAACTATCAATTCTTACTCTTTAATCTATACTACGAATCTCCGAGGATCATCCTGTCCTCTTCTGATATCTCTATCCCTCTCCTCCAACCACACTTTCCCCACTATTTCCTTAACACAATCCCATAAAAGTCAACATTGTTCAGAAATCAAACTTGTAAGTATGGATTACAAAGATATAGCTGAGATTAGGATAAGGGCAAGGAGCTTCCACTACGAAGAATACAATAACAGAAGGGAGTTCTTGAAGAGCTATCCTCTTCACTGTGGAGCAGAAAACAAGACAGCCATTGAAGAGATGGTCAGCACCACTAAAAAGAGGGTAATCGTAACAGTATTTCACTGGAGTGCAGTGAAGGGTGGGTTCTGTTATAGAGGAGAGCATGAGCTCCAGAATTTATATCATGGCTTGTATCCATGTCAGCTTCAATGCCCCTATGGCCCTAATTCAGCTGAGATTCCACCTTTTCTGCCTCCACTTGGCAATTGTCAGGCAGGCACCCAATGGTGGAAGTTCGGTGCTTTATTCTGATACTAGGACTTGTTATCATGCAAAAACTTGACTCGTGACCCATAAAATCATCTTGCTAAATTATCACAATTGCACGACATGAAAAACATTCTACAGGCTAAATAACAGACAGTTAGGCACGAGTCAGTGCAGCAAAAATCATGATTTTTAGCATCCTAAAGCAGACACTAATTTCTAGGGCAAGTTATGATGAGTTCCAAGGGATCTTAAAGAAGATTCATGACATGATGCATCTTCTTATCATGTTACTAGTAGCTTTCACTACAGAATATCCATGTTAATATAAACAGATAGGGCAGAGAGTATGGTTTGCAACCCAGTTGCTCTGAACCCACCCTCTCCATTTTTTTTTATCATTACAGAGCTTAAAAATCTTCCCTAACCAAGTCCTAATTCAATGAAGACGACAACAGCACCAAGCCTGGTATGGGAAACACAAAATCCAATGGTACACAAGAAATGAAATCAAGCCTAAACTATGAAAAGAATTAACTTTTAAACCACACACATATTCTCTTATTAGAGCCTTAATATGCATGGCAATGCACAAACATGATGGAATGCTGCCAAAGAAGCACTCATTCAAGTTCACATAGAAGCAACATGCAACCAAATTGAACCCAACACAACTAACACAAACAAATCAATGACACAAACAATCAAAAACAGAGAAAGAGTAAATGAGATAATCAAAAAGCAAGACCTTTTGCTTCCATGCTATCTCATAAAATCAAAAAATAATTAAATACCATACATTATATTGATGCTACTATCTATATATATTTCATTCATAATTCATGGATGGATATAAAAACAGCAAATAGAATGCATTCATCACGTTATAAAAAAAATTCATCACCTACTAACATAACAATAAATTGGGAATTAGGAGGAAAAAAAATCACTTGTACTCAAAAGTTGGCACAGGTGGTGCATCAAAACTCTCCAAAACCTCCGTCTTACTACTAGCCGCCGTCGATTCCTTCTTCTTCTTCTCTCCACCGAACCACCCACCGAACCACGAACCCGACTCACCCTCTTGGGCCTGGCCCATGGGGAACCCTCCTGGCCCACCACCAGCCATAGCAGGGATAGGATCTTCATCAATCATGATTGGCATGCTCTGTTGATCACCCATAACCTTGTTAAGCATAATCCCAGCTCCTTCTATCAGACCCAAAAGAACGCCACCAAATACAGCTGACCGAGCGGAGGCGCCAAGCCCTTGCCGCATGGAGAGAAAGCCTCCCGTGGCGGCGCCGGCGATGATTGAGTTCCAAGGATCCTCCTTCTGGCGGAGGTAAACCATCGAACAGTCAAAGGCGGAGAAGAGGCCTCCCCACACGGCGAAACTGCCTCCGACACGCGGCGCATTCATTCGAACGGCTTGTGTACCGCCCATAAGACGTGCACCGCTGGGAGAATTGTGGACGCCTTTTAGGAAGTGGAAAGCCGATCCGCCAACAGCTCCCATTCCAAAAGCGCCGCCGATGTCGTCCAGAATCCGGTCTGGACACGGCTCTCTAGAAGTCTCAGGTGTCCCCATCGATCGAAATTGCCCACCGATTTAGGGGTTCTTTTATTAACAAATTAATTCCGGTTCGTGAAAGAGAGAGAGCTAGCTTGCTAGGTCTCCTTTCTTTCGGCCTTTCCAAGTCCCTTAGGGTTCATTTTGACCTACGCCCCACGCTTGAGGGTGTTTAGTATTGTGGTAGTTTTTATGGTTATAGTGTGAAAAAAGTAGTTTAATAAAAAGTGTTTTTTGTGAGGTTGATTTAAAAAAAAATTGGTGTTTGGTTAAAACTATGGTTGAAGTTGTGATTTAAAAAAAAACAGTTTTTTGTGTTTGGTTAAAACACTGTGGTTGAAATTGTGGTCGAAAAAAAGCAGTTTTGTGTTTGATAAAACTGTGGTTAAAAAAAAATACTTTCTTGTTTTTGGTTAATATGCTTTGTATTTTATATTTGATTTGAATTAATTAAAAGGACATATATAAATACATATATATAATTCCAAAACATAGGTGTTTTGTAATTATGATTACATAACAAAATGAAAAATCCTTATACATTAATGTACTCCTTTATTGTTCCATTAAACTATTTGCAATTCCATCGCGTACAAAATCCATACGTGAAGGCCTCTATGAGCCTTGAACGGCCGAAGCCTGAACAATATCAGGTAAAAAGTCATCTGAAATTAAATTGGGGTTGCGATCATACTCAGAAAAAACTGCATCATCTTGCGAACTCCTTCTAATATAGTTATGTACTGCCATTGATGCAACTACAATCTCAACTTATGTCTTGTATGGATAAGCATGCATGTTTTGCAAAATTTTCCACCTCTGTTTCCATACCCCAAAAGAACGTTCAATCACGTTACGTAGTGACGAGTGTGCACGATTAAACACTTCTTTCCGACCACTTGGTTGTCCACGACGCCTAAATTCTTGGAAGTGATACCTCTCGCCTTTGTAGGGACCCAAATACCCATACTCGTTTGGATATCCAACATCAACCAAATAGTATTTTCCTGCAAAAATAACAACATGGTAATTTTAAACAAAACTGGAAAAAAATTATATGCCTTCAATTACCAAATCTTCAATTTAGTCAAAATCACAACCTTCCGGAGGTTTTGGAAATTTGATATTGCTATTGTCAATAGCCTCAAGAAAAATACGCGTATCATGTGCACTGTCTTCCCATCCTGCCCACATGAACATGAATTGCATGTCGAAACTATAAGCGGCCATGACATTTTGTGTTGGTACACATTTTCTTCCAATAAATGGAATTTGATTTGCAGATGGTATGCAGGCACGAACATGTGTTACATCAATTGCACCGACACAATTCTACATGCCACGAAAACATTTATAATACTCATAAACATTTATAACATATTTCATACTCCTCTGAACAACTTAATTAAACTACTTAATTATATAAAAAAATTCATCTTACCTTGAAATGTGGCATAAATCTTGGATCCATAGCAATTTCTCTTGGTGTGCTCGTAAATTGTGGATCTACTGGTTTTATGACTTCCACAGCAAACAAACGTAATGATTTAAACACTTCTTTAAAACATCTACTAATAGTTTCACCTGAATGCTGGAATCTTTCCTGCACTTGTCTATTTGACGCCCCAACTGCTATTGTAAATAGAAACATTGCCACCTTTTCAATAACGCTCATTCTTCTTGACGGTTTTAAGCCATGTTGCGTTTCTAATTCGGTGCACAAACTCAACAAAGTGGTTGCGTCCATCCTGAACATGTTAACACTTCGTTTCCAATGACCTCTTAAAACCTCTGACAACCAACGCATCCCTGTGTTATAGGAAACCATACATGGTTCTTTATACATATAATTAATATAATACATGTTTATAGCTCCAGTTGTGCATATAATTAATTTTTTCCTATCAAAATGCCTCCTTATAATAAATGCATCGTCACCATCACTTTCATCGTCAACGTCGTCGTCGTCATCATCATCGTCATTACTGTCGTCGGAGTCGTTTCCATTACTATCATCTCCGGCACCATCAACTGAAGCACCACTACCTTCATAACTAGGATAATTAATTTGGTCTATAATGCGGTTCATTACATTATCATAATTACCATCGAAATCTTCATTAAATTTGTCATTAAATCGTAGATCATCCATAACTTCAATTACATGTAAACAAGAAAAAAAAATGTTGTTAATAAAAAACTTTAAATAATTAAATATCATTCAATAAAAAAACTATCAAAGAGTTGGTGCAACATAAATTTTTTCCATACCTGTAAAGCCAACAAAAAAGGAGTATTCTACTTGCTTGTATAAAATGCAATTGAGAGGTTTGAGAAGCTTGTTATGAAGAAAGCTAGTTCAGTGAAAAATATGATGCAAACATTCCTCTTTATATAGAAAAATTTCAATGCTATTTACGTCTATTTTACAATTTTTGAGCTTTCAACATAAGTACATTCACATGTATATATATATGCTATAAAAGTAGCATATAATGTTACTTTTACAGCTCATATATGTACACCATCCTGATATGTAGTCTTTCAAACCAGAGTTAAAAGGAATAAAAACAGAGTTAAAAGTTAAAAACCAGCAGCAAGACCAAGCTTTCAGAAAAGGAAGAAACACCAACATCATTAGTCCCATCAGACCTCACGGCAGCAAAGAAAAAAACAGCAACAGTAAATTGCAAAAGGGGTTTCTTTTCAGACATCACAAGCTCACAGTAGCTACCTAATGGAAAAAAATACAGCCAATGAAAGAATTACCAGCAGCATGTCAATCTCACAGTAGCTAACCAATGGAAAAAATTACAGCTAAGCAAAGAAACATAGCAGCATGTATTATTAGTCTCATCAGACCTCACGGCAGCAAAGAAAAAAACAGCAACAGTCAACTGCAAAAGGGGTTTCTTTTCAGACATCACAAGCTCACAGTAGCTACCGAATGAAAAAAAATATAGCCAAGGAAAGAATCACCAGCAGCATGTCAATCTCACAGTAGCTAACCGATGGAAAAAATTACAGGTAAGGAAAGAAACACAGCAGCATGTATTATTAGTCCCATCAGACCTCACAGCAGCAAAGAAAAAAACAGCAACAGTCAATTGTAAAAGGGGTTTCTTTTTAGACATCACAAGCTCACAGTAGCTACCCAATGGAAACAAATACAGCCAAGGAAAGAATCACCAGCAGCATGTCAATCTCACAGTAGCTAACCAATGGAAAAAATTACAACTAAGGAAAGAAACACCAGCAGCATGTATTATTATTCCCATCAGACCTCACGGCAGCAAAGAAAAAAATACAGGGAACAAAACAGTTAAGGTAAATTAACAACCAATTCCATTAAAGGGTCAACCATTTAACATTAACCATTGAACATTGTAATTCGTAGATAAAATACAACATTACAACCAGCAATTTCTCATACAAGTCTGTTAACTCCCGAAAAGCAGTTTAATAAATATAACAGTACATAAATTACCGCAAACGGATATGCTCATATGTCTTAACATGAAATGTGGAATAATACAATGTCTCGGACAAACTTCGGTAAATGGAAACTACTCTTTTAAAAACCGGCATCCCATTACTCTGCAACAAAAAAATAAACATGTATAAATATCGTAAGCACTTGAACATAGTTAATTGATTAACAGTTAAGAAACTTAAATCATACCATGTCAGCTAAGCACGTTTAGTTCGTGCATACATTCATTGCAACGATCTCAACTTCTGTTGCTTATCACCCATACTGGCCCACATTTCTCTTTTCCTTCTTAAACTGAGATACTCCGTAGCGAAGTCATGAAACTCATCTTCAATTGAAACTCTAGGAATTGAGTGCAGCTCGGCCATCACCTCGCGAATACTACAACCTTCGCGATCCATATTCAAAGAAGTCGAATCACTCTTGGTCGACATACTCTCAAGTAGATGATTGCACCTTGACAGCAGCTGAACACCAATTCCAGTTGTTTTCTTCTTTCCACCTCGCACATCATAATGATCTCGTTCTTTTCTTTTGCCACCGCTTTTTGTGTTGTTGCTGCTAGGCATATTTATCCCTCCAACCATTCGAGCCATGTCAGTCTGGAAATCTGGAATCACATCTTCCTCTGAATCCCCGCTGCCCTCTTCCAAACCATCATACCCAATGTCGGCATTGCTTGTACCAGGATCGACATCACTACCAACAAGTACACCTGATGAAGGAGCCCATGCATACGCTCCAGTTGCAACAATGTTGGAATACATTCGGTCAAATTTATTCTTCAAAGACGGCTCAATACCGACATGTCTGAATTTTTTGGCTCCTCTAATTTCCTGCATATAAATTAAATCAAGTAATGAAGGATCAGACTACTAAAATTTTAGGGTTGGAATTTGACAACAATAAAAGAAATTGTTAGGATGACAAGGAATGTACCTGAATTTTTTGTTTCCACCACTCATCGCTAGCTGCAATTATGCCTAACTCACTATTCCAGCCAACACTAGTTTCAGAAACCAGCTTATTCCATATCCTCCAATCCTTTTTGCATCCATCCCATTTGTTTTTCAACTGTGTTTTAGTGAATGCATGGCCAGTTTGTTCTTTGAATGATGTTATAAGAAATTTCCATCTTGTTTTATTGAAATGAGTATTAGGTCTCATTCCCATATCAATTGCCTTAATGCATATATCACAAAATATATGCAACATTTCCTTTGTCCAAGCAGCCTTATCAAAAGAGTCAAGACCTTCCATGATATCTTTTAACACATTTAACAAAAGTTTGAAATTAATAAATGATATGAATTACATTGTGGCACATACATAAACCGTGGACTTAAACATTAATAAAACACTCAATGTTCAGCATTTACAAAAGCTGTGTGGTTAGCAACAAACATTAACTATGCATGTATTTGAATGAGAATGTTCATGTTAATTTGTAATGAAAACTAATTGAAACCCATTAATTTCAACTGTTCAGAAAACTCAGTTTCAGCCATGAGATAATTTTTGAATTATCAAGCAACACTTCATTGCCATCATGCTGTTTGGAAGCTAAAAACATAGGGAAAAAACAAATAGAACAGAATCTATTTCTACATTCAAAGAAACCCAACTTTCTTTCGCAGCATGCAAACACAAAAAAAGGAAACTTAAAATTCTGACTTTGATTGCACAAGTAGAAATAAAAGTAATCCTACACGACATGCTAACAGGGCACTCATTACGATTACAATAAACACACGCACAGTAAAGGCATCAACGGTTGCTCAAACAGAAACAATATCAATGTGCATAGCAAACATATCAGATCATGAAAAACAACAAATAAATGAAATTTCAAAGCATCACATTGTTTCCAGTAAGCAAATAATCCAGTAGACATAAAAAAACGAAACCAGAACAAAGAACAACATACAAGCAGTTTATGGAAGCAATTAAACTCTTTTAAATTCAAAACAAATGATGAAGGTACAGTAAACAAAAGACAATCAGCAACAGCTATGGAATTTGTCAATTACAGAACACACAGTAATTGATCATACAGGTACACAGACATGCAATTTTTCATCTAAACAATTGAAAATGAAGATGGAGATAAGGCAGGAACTTACCTCAGTCTATCTCTTTAGGTGTCCAAACCAGCACGGTTCTGCAGCTTTGTCCTGGAAACAGATACAATGGAGACCCAGAAGATAAAATAGATTTTGAGCTATAATTACTACAAAATTAACATGGGTAACACAGTACACAGAAGCATCATAGAAATGCAAGTTTTCAAGTAGAAAAAAATTAAAAACACATGCAAAGCAGAGGACAAGCGGAAGAAGCAATGAAATTTGCTATAAATTCAAAAAATTTGATGAAGGCACAGTAATAAATAGAACACAAGCAGCAACAACAATGAAATTTGTAGATCAATTCAACAATTAACACGATGCTGAACTGACCTCAGTCTATGTCTTTGTTCTGCAAACCACCACGGTGCTGCAGCTTTGTTCTGCAAAAACAACAACAATAGAGACCCATTACAGAAATTAGATTTTGAGCAATATGTGAAACAAAATTGACAAGGGGAACGCACAATACTTACTGGTATCTCGATCGTGGACCTTTTCCAGCACGAATCTCTTGGGGGTTTTCTGCAATTGTAACAGTGGAGGGACAGATCGGTGAAGGTTTGTGTTTTCGATCTTCGTTTGGAAAGAATGGACAGAGGGGAAGAAGCTTGCTCCGGCGTTGGTGGTTTTAGGGCAAAATAGAAATGGGGTTGTAGTAAGAGAAGAGAGAGGAGAACAGTTTGGGGAAGGAAATTGGGGTTTTAGTTCATCAATTATACATTGATCTGCAACCGAAACAAGAAAAAAAATTGTGAGGTTGCGAGGACCGTAATTGACAATGGTTATTGGGAAAGTTTCGGTGGTGAGAGAGAGGTGAAATGCATGAAGGAACAGTTTAGGAAAATGTTGAAACTGGGCGTTATTGATCTACAACAACCTTCCACCATCAATTTGTTGGGTTTTTTTGTAACCGTTGGGAAATTGAAAGAGGGACAGAGGACAGTTGGGAAAGTAATTGTAAAATTATCGATGATGAGAGAGAGGAGAAACGCATGAAAAGCAATGTGTAATTGCTTTTCATTTTTTGCAATTGAACCGCAGTTTTAACTGGGATCCACATAAAAACAAATTGTGGTTCGTGGTTAACCAAACATGTATGACACTGCTTTTTTTTCAACCGCAGTCGCACCAACATATCCAAACACCATCTTAGTCTTGGACTTTGGTGTCAAACTAAACAATAAATCCAGTAGGAGATCTATTATTATTATTAATTAATTAATTAATTAATTAAAGGATTGGAGTGGATTATTAATATTTATTATATTATGACTCATGGATGTTTCAAATTCTTTTTTTTTTTCTAAGTATTTTTCATCAAATTCGATATGGAGCCGATCCTTAAACCCGAATTAGTTTGAAGATCTTATAAGAAAAACACCCTATTAATACATATGATTAAAATAAACACGTGGGGCAGGTAAAATTAATTTAGTTTTTGCAAGCACCGTTGAAGGGTGTGTTTTAGAAAGTTTAGTTGTTGAGTAAAGAGCATGAATCTATTAGAACTTAGCCAAAAGTAGTTTATTCATCGTCTATGTAAAGGTACTGTAACTTCAAACAAAATAAAAATGTATTAAATTTTGTAAATATTTATAAATTTAAACAATACATGAGCCCGTAAGTTGTTGTATTTTATTATAGATATTGTATTTGAAATAATAAATAAAAACATGAACTTATAATACAAGTCGGTTTTTAAAATTATGATAATAATTATTTTTGTTTTTATTTTTATGTTGGCTCGGGTCAACCTAACTTGTAACCCGGGCTTTATTCCGGATCATTTTTGTTCTTGCATATCTTAGTTGAATAATTATGAAATTGAAAGTATTTTATAATAATATTTTAAAAATAATAAATAATAAATATTTTATCTGGAGATATGTCCTTTTTATACCTCATGTTTTGAAAATATATAAATTAACTCCAAAACTGTTTTAGAAACAAATTTATTTTTATATTTTTATGTTTTCAACCATGAGCTAAAATTTTCATAACTATGTAAATTGAGTCATTTAAATTATTAAAGGCATAATACTTTCCAAATTATCATGCTCATTTAGGGCTGCATTTGCACAGGAGTTTAAATGAAATTTTATTTTTTTGTTTTAATATATTATTTTTACATATAATCGTTTTAATTTATTGATATTAAAAATAAATTTTAAAAATAAAAAATATATTATTTCCAACACACTTAAAAAAAAAAACAATCTCCACGAAAATATCTCAAACCTTGAACTCTATTCAATCTCCACTCTATTTTTCTTGGATTAACTTCCATCTCCACGAAAACAAGAGTGATTCGCTTAGCTTTTGTCAAGAGTCAATGAGGGAGCATATTCAACAGATAAACTTCCATTACAGACAAAAAAAGTAAATTAAAGAAATAATTCAAGAGTTGTCTCTATGTCATTCTGCCTTGCATGATGACAAGCTTGAAGCAGCATCCAGGCAGGTCCTAACCTAGGACTCCCAGGATGTCGGCGATACGGAAAGCCTATCGATAAAGACATTCAGAGTGGACGCTATACCAAAATATCGTAACGGAAGGCAGCCAATATCGATGATATAAGATAACGTTGAAGAGAGATGCAACAATCCACCATCATTTTCACTGCTTGAATAAGTTAATCGGACTCCCATGTCTCGACTCCTAGAATCATCCTGTCCTCTATTGACATTTCACTCCCTCTCCCACATTCACCCTGCTCTCATGAAAACCCTATAAAAGCCACCTTTGCCGCCATTAACATCATAAGCATGGATTGCAAAGATATGGAGGAAAATGGGACGAAAACAAGGAGCCTTCGTTTTCAAGACTACTACAATAGAAGGGTGTTCTTGAGAAGCTATCCTCTTCATTTCGGAGCAGAAGATGAGAAAACCAATGAAGAGAAGGTCAGCGCCACAAACAAGGATACTGAGAAGAAACCCATCAGGAGGATGTTCTCAGCAGTAATTCACTGGGGTGAAGGAAAGGTTCTAATATTGAGGAAATTTAAGGATAAGCTCCAGGTGACGAAAACAAGGAGCCTTCGTTTTGAAGACTACAACAATAGAAGGGTGTTTTTAGCAGTAATTCACTGGGGCGAAGGAAAGGTTCTAATATTGAGGAAATTTATGCATAAGCTCCAGGTTTATATCATAGCTTGTATGCCTATCAGCTTCAAGCCCCCTACGGCACTAGTTTCTATTTAACTCCAGCATTTTCTGTTTTGTCTTCTTCAAAACTGTACTGTTCGCATAAAATATATAATATGCATGCAACAAGTTACATATATCAATACAGAATTTCTAATTTCTCAAAAAAGGCAGAAAACAGGGTTCCTCTATTCATTACTAGCAGACTCTCTCTCAATCGTTGATGTATAGATGAAAAGAAAACTGGAAAAGAAAGAAAATCCACACATCAACATGGTTCAGTGAGAGAAAATCTCAGAATACGTTTGGCTAACATACATGAGCTATCATATACCTAACAGCATCAGAAGATAAAATTTTCAGGTGAAGTCACTTTCTCCAATCCCCTCCTCCTGCTCAGGCAAGGCATAATGTCGACAAAACAAAAGAAAGAGCCCGAGGTGATATGGCATACACTGATGCTTTTCTATAGCTAATTCCAGCAGAGAATCCTTTGGAATCTGGTGATCAATCAGGTCATGAAAGAGAATGCACCATCTATAAACATGTTTGCCAAAAAATGCCTTGAAAACAAGTTCATAAAATGATGCCAAACAGTGTTATCAATTCAATTTTATGACACAAGCCATTTCATCACATGGGTGACAAATTTAACCACAGGAAAGAATGATGGAGCTTACTTCCACATACAGAGACAACAAATTTCTATCTCAGAAAAAAATTATCGACACGCCCATTGTGAAGCATCCTACGGCAACCCAGGGGCTCAAGCGTTCACCTATTTCAGCAATCAAATGAGAAAGCACCAGAATGTCAGATAGTTGATCACATCTTAAATTACCAAAGATCTATAATGAAATGTTTTCCATTCTAATTTTCTTCTTCATGGTTTATATGTGTTAGTTTGACAGCAACACCAAATAAAAGTGGAATTATCTTGTCATATTCCTTCATTCTTTTTTAAATGTACAACTCCACAGTAACTAACTTCAAAGTTAAAACCTTTAAATTTGACATTTAATTTTAATCCCACACCAAATGCTTTTAACGTGATAAATTTTAACAACCATGTTTAAAAACCTGCTTCAATTGACACAAACTTCTAAGAGATCCAATTATCAGGAATCCCTTTTACTCTTTTTTGGTCCAAGACTCCTTGGTCACCCCACCACAATCTTACAAGTGTCTGTCTCTCTTTCTCTCCTCATTACCAGTCCTAACCCTACTCACACCCAACTGTTACCAGGTAAACCAATACCCGGAGACTGTCACCCTCCGCAAAATTAATTTTCCCCTTCTTATTTATTGCAAAAATAAAAATCTTTCGATTATTTTCATAATTAAAAAAATGTTGATAGGGCACTTTGTTTTCACATCCAAAGTCCAATATGCACATGATGCAAGTTACAGTTCATCTTTGGTAGAATAAAGTAATAACAACGGTAATTTCTTTATGGCCTTAGTTATATATGTATGTGTGTGTTCTGGAACTTCTCTTGACAAATTAAGTACACACTGTTAACTAATTTCAAAGGGAGGAAAATAAAAAGAATTAGATGATATGCCCCAAGGAAGCTAAATGAGTTGTGTTGATGGCAAAGAATATCGGTAAGAAAGCCTACCAATTCTGGCTGCTTTCCAAAAGAAACCACGAAATCTGTTAAAAGGCATATGACAACAGTTAGTTCCATAATCATCAATACATATCAGTCACACACCAACAATAGTCCTGTTTATATTAATATCTCTTGTTAATAGTTCCATAATCATCAATACATGCCTAAATTCTCGGGTGTGTGTGTTGTTGTTGGGGGGGTGGCAAGGTTTAAATTTTCCAAAGCCAAGCATGGATAACTATGACTTAACTTTAAACAAGAGTAATCATTCATTCCCATGACACATGCCTGATTATGCGGTTCCAAATGCTTTGATTACTATGTTGTTGATAATGACAGAAAATTGGGAGCCAGTCACATAAAATATGTTCTTTGGCTGTTGCTTTGTTTACAGTAGCAATCCTCTAATCTCGTCACAGATTTGATAATAACCAGACCATCTTTAGTGGTGGTATATGATTGGTTGATGATGTCATAAGTTTTATTTATTTATTTATTTTGTTCTTTACTGTGGTCAATGGTAGACTTTTAATCAGGGGGGACAAGGTGTTATACCCGTTTTCATACAACGCTATACATGAATGAAGTTGAACAGCACAGATTAATGCACAGTGTTTTAAAAAAGAAATGTCTTTTCCTACTTCACCTCTTGTTTTGATTCACAACATGTGAACAAACCCACTTATTTTTTCATGTTCTATGGACAGGTGGAAAGGAAGTAACTAATGGGGCTTCCATTCACTGAAACTTACCCTACTGAAGAGAAGATTTAAAGTGTTCCACACAAGAGTTGATAATCAGCAGGTTGACCAATGCTACTAAACATGTTTCACTGAGGAACATAGCACAACTTAAAAAATAACACCGGGAAGGCCTTACATTTTCAAAGTGATGCCACAGATATAAATTCTTTGTGGATCTTAGAACCTAGAAGTCCCTTAGGCAGTGACCTCATAGAATTGGTATCTCCAAGGTTCAACAGTGATGTTGTGCATGCAAACATGACAAGCCATAGTGTTTGGCATTTCAGGAGGTGTAGTTTTAGGTGATTTAAAAGTCCTCTTCAAACCTTGTTATTTTTGTTGGAGTGCCAGCATGATTATTGTGAGCTTAGATGACCATGTGAAACCTAATAGCAGCACAAGAGTATACAGCGGCAAGATGGGGATGGTTAGATTGTAAAGCCGGTAACACATTGAGTTTGGAAGATCTAGCGGGCTATCAATGGTTTGGGTCTTGCTAAAACTACAGAAAAGATTGGTGCAGCTAAATTTCTCCAAATCCTATCGTATGCTAAATGAAAAGGTTTGGCACAAAAGAGCATCCAAAGCTTAGAGAATCTCACCTGTGTGTGCATCTATTTTATACGGCATAAAATGAGTGGTGGAAACCTAGGTATTATTTCATAAACATTGAAATCAAACAATTTTATGCCATTGATGAGGACAATTCATAGAATTCAGGATGTTAATGCCACCCACTTGAGACTAATTAGCAAAAATAGAAATGCTCATTACCAAAAAAAAAAAAAAAAAAAGCACATGCATAAACCTGGATTTCTAAAAAATGGTGAAAAAGAAAGGGAAAAGCTAAGTTTTCTTAACTATAAACATAGCAAACCAACGTTGTGGTACAGTGCAACTATTGTTTTACTGTTATAAGCAATCAGCAATGCCCTCTTCAAAGTCCAATCATCTGCTACACATATGGATCCACAGAAAAACATTAAGGGAAGAAATGGACATACCCATTTCTCTGTTCAAGGATTGCTGGAAAGTGCATCTTCACAAAAGTGCATGTACAAATCCCCAGCAGCACAACTGTCAGAAACGAATGGAAATTGAACAGTGCCGACTGAAAAAAGCAATGAAAAAAAAACCCACGTCAAGAAAACAAACAATCACAGATTAATAAGAACAGAATTTGATTTAATTTTTACCATTTCTTGCTTCTTCTGATGAAGATGGCTTCTCTTCCTTCGAATCTACAAGTCACAATGCGCCTGCCTAGCAAACTAAATCAATGAACGAAGAGCATAAGGAAATCGAATCAATCCTTCGATAGATTAGGTTTTCGTCAGAAAGAGAAAGTAGAGTTAAAATTACCTTGCAAGTTTTCCAGATTTTGGGTCTTCAGGATTCGCAAATGAAAAATCGCCAAGAACCGCTTTTCTTGCTTTGATTCGAGCCAAGATTGTTGGCTCTGCACAACAGCAGAAAAATATTAGTAAAGAGTCCATGCTAAGAAACGGCAAAAGAGATTTTGGGCCGTAAAGTTACATGCTTATTCTATTCTAGTCCCTATACTTTATTCTTAAACTCTTCTTTTGAATTTTGATGTTTTTTTTTTAAGAAAAAAAAAAGATGGTAGTAATATTTGAACCAGCGTTCCAGCTGGTAATTGATATCTGGTCATTCTCGAGAAACTTGTGTTTTTGTTTTATTAATTTAAATGTGTGGAATCAATTCATTGTAATTGAGAAATTATAAGAAACAAAATTACAATAAATTAGTTTATCTCAAAATAACAACTTGGTCCATGATCTTCTTAATTTTGATAACGAATCCTTGAACTCTTTTTTTCACATGCTAATTTTTGTTTAAATGGATCGATTAATATATATGAATTTTTTTATAATTGTGGTTAATATTATTGGGTTCGAAAGGTGGATTGATCGGCACATGTATTGTGGAAGAGTAAGTTTATAGACTTGATTTTGTGAAGATTATCCTGTTTTTTTTTCTTTGTGTTTTAAAAATATTTTAAAAAAATTTAAAAAAAAATTATTTTTTTATTTACTTTAAATTAATATTTCTTGATGTTTTCAAATCATTTTGATGCGCTGATATCAAAAATAATTTTTAAAAAATAAAAAAAACTATTATTTTGTTTTATTTTCAAGTGAAAAGCACTTTAAAAAGCAACCACATCCATACTTCAAAATAAATTAGTAGGTTAATCATTAATGAACTGTTTTACTTTGATTTTAATTTTTTTTACATTATCATATATCAATTATTTTTATCTTGATTTTTATGACAATTTTACTCTTTTTTTTAATTTTATTTTGATTTTTTTTGTTTAAATTAAGAAATAAATTAAAAAGGTAAAATCTAGACAATAAATATATGATATTACGAGAAGAAACATTTATATTTTTAAAATATTTATGTTTATTTGAACTTATTTTAGAGAGTGTTTGTTTTTGTGTTTAAAAATAGTTTAATTTTTTTTATTTCAGATTAATTTTTTAATAGTTTTGAATAATTTGATATACTAATATCAAAAATAAATTTTAAAATATATAAAAATGATTATTTTAATAAATTTTAAAACAAAAAAATACTTTTAAAAAAATAATAAGTATAAATCTCAAACACTACATAATTCTTATTGCATCCATCAATCCATTTAAATTATTTAATTAATTTTGACAAAGTTTTTCAAAACTAATATTAGTTTCCTATTAAACCACTCCCCTTGTTAAATAAAAAAATGTTATAAAATCTTAATAATAAATGATAAATACAATAAAAATAATAGCGTAAAAAATCTCAGATAGATTTGATACTCTTATAGTATTATAGGACAGCACAGCCTCTGGTATTGAAGGCTTGCATGGATTGATTTTTTCTCGGTGCTTATTACATAACCCAACGCTGACACCAAACGAATCAACTATCACTACTAAATTCTATTGATCTCAACCAAGCAAGGAACCCAGAAAACAAGAAAAGCTGTGAAAAGTAGAGAGAGATCTCCCATGGAAACTGGAAATAGAAATTTGAGTTACAAACGAAGCTACTTCCGTACCTCCCACAAAAGAAAAGAAATTGTATTCTCATTCCAGCTATACCATGAAAACTTGCTGGACCTGTCCAAAAGTTTTAGGCTAGGTTTCGGAGCCAGTGAGTCTGATCCGAAGCAATCTTTGAGCCACCTGACCTTTCAAAAATTCAACCATGGCCAAAAATGGAGTGCCTGTTGAGAAATTAACTTTTTTCCCAGAAGAATGTGGCAGCTAGTTGCTGGAAACGCCAGCATTCCTCCTATGTTCCAATCCTTTCAAGATTTTCGGATACAGTTTTCATCCTTGGACGGACCTCAGGGTCAGCTTCAGCGCAAGCAAGGGCAACATGAAAAACTGCTATTACCTCTTTTTTGGCATGCACTTCTTGGAGCAACAATGGATCTACCATGTCTGATAAAGGGTTTTCTTCTTCAAAACCCTTCCTCACCCATCTCACCAAGTCTGGAACTTCTATCGAAGTGGATGCGGATGGTGAAAGCTCTGGAGATTTTCCAGTAAGCAATTCAAGCAAAACAACTCCAAATGAATACACATCCCATTTTTGGGTTGGTCTGTTACCAGAAACACGGGCCTCTGGAGGACGGTAGTTGTTTGGTCGCTCTGTTTGAACTGATTTTAAGTAAGGGAGTGCTCCACCTATAAAGCCACCTGAAGAGGAGGGATTATTGCCGGTGATGTTGATCAGTCGATTCAGGCCAAAATCAGAAATGTAAGGTTGGAATTTGTTGTCGAGGAGAATATTAGATGGCTTGAGGTCTCCGTGGACAAATTTTCTTGGGCTGCATTCGTGAAGGTAGGCTAAGCCCCTGGCTGTTCCCTTGGCGATTCTCAGCCTGGTTGACCATGAAAGACTTGATGGCTGTCCATTTCTCCCTGTAAACAAATGCTGTTTATTAGTGGCTATACCTTCATGGTTAAATGGTAAGGATTCAGAAAATGATCGATACTAAGAAACAGAAAAAAATTTACAGTGAAGGGGCCTTCTATCAATTTTTTGGAGAAAATACAAAAAAAGATTGTAAAGCTCAACTCTTTTTGGTTAAAACTTTAACATCCAGATGAAAGTGAACGAGAACTGAGGGAAAAAGTTGAAACGTGCACCTACGAGCGAAGCTTGAGGCATCAAGATTGATTTCCCTAAACAAACACGCTTATGTTTCGAACAGAAAAGATCCTACAGGGCACAGGGAGGTAAAAAGCAAGGACATTCTGTAGTTTTGCCTGCAGCTAGCATTTATTGACTCATCCCAATGAATGCTCACCTAAGAGAAGAATTCGTGGGGACAAACTGTACTAATGCATCTCATTGTGATTGGACATTCAGGAATTACAAGACCTTCCATCATCATCACAATTCACCATGCACCGGTCCAGGTAATGGGTGGCCAATGATGAGGGACCTACCAATTCATTGCATCTTGTTCGGAAGCTACAGTGTCAACCTAACCTAAGCTTTCGCGAGTAATATAAAACCATTATTGAAGCATTACCCAGTAATTTAAGTTTTTGAATTAAAATAATTATCTGACAGACCAAGCAGCTAGTAATTCGAGTCTGACTTTGGACATTCACGATAAATAAAAATACTTTGTGTGAAGACAATCATATCCTACTAATACAAGTACTAAATATAGTAGTATGCAGTCCAATCATTTCCTTTAGGCTTCTCCCTAAATCCCCCAAGCTCAATGCACGAAGTCAATTATGGAGTAGCTTTTTAAATTCAGATCCAAGATCTGTGATTTCCCCTATTCCATTGACTGCTGAAAAATGTACCTGAATAGAGAAAGAAAACAAACCTGCAACCCCTCTTTTTTAACCTAAATAAATTCTTCTTCCAATTATAAATCCAGCAAGTCGGGGACTGGCTTGGTATAGCAATGAAACGAAATTCCCCCTTTTATTTGTGAAAGGAAAGGAAAGACCGGGCATTGCATTAACAAGGGAAAGGGACTGGTGAGTGAGAGATACTGACTACATAAAGCATGGTCCAGAAAAAGCACCACAATTGGGACCTGGCTATGGTTGACTGAGTGAGTGGCATGCATCATAACAGGTAGGTCACATGACCCACTAATGTCCAGAGTCATAATGACCATTCCCACATCCATTAACTAAGCCCGTTTATGACATCTAATTGAAATTCCCACAAGAGAAAGGAACAATAACTATTGGCTAAGACAACAGTTAGCCTTAAGGTTAGCCCGCAAGCACATCGTGTTCAAAGACAAACGTATCGAGTTAGTGTTCGAACAGGATTCGCAACCATGGATCAAACTTAGACAGGATAATTCAACTTGAACCGAACGTTACAGCATTCGGTTTGACCATAAAAACTTTGGTGTAATACAAGGTCAATGGCTTTTCATGGAGGATAAAAGATTCTGCAAAAGAACATAGGAACAAAGAGAAGGGAAGAATACCTCGAAGAGCATTAGCCAAGTTGCCATTGGAGATGAAATCACTGATTAAAAGCTTCTCATCTGGAGCCCAATAATAAGCTCTCAACTTGACAACATTTGGATGCTTGACCTTTCCAATAGCCTGCGCCTCCGCTACAAACTCTTTATACCTCTGCTCTCCTCCTTCGCCAAGCCTCCTCACAGCCACAGGGCTGCCATTGTCAAGCACTACTTTATACACTATCCCCAACCCACTCTTCCCCAACACATAAGCAGATGCTTTTAGCAATTCATCAAGCTCAAAGGTGAAACCTTTATCGATTGCCACAAGCTCTCCTTCTGGTTTCCCTCTTTCCACCTTTTCCTGATCTTCCAAATCAGACTCCTCAATTCGAAGCCCATTAACACAATAACATAGCGAACACAAGTGTGATTTCTCATTGCCACCAAATTTGCTTTTTCCAGTGCAGCTACAACCATTAGAATCATCCTTCTTTTTCCAGTAAATGTATACTATTACTAGACCAAGAAGCGCTACACCAGCCGCGTTAGCTACTGAGATTAATATTATCAAACCGGGACTTAATCCCTTTTTAGAATTATTATCAGAAACCGGAGTTGAATTCTGATTTCCCGGTGAGCTCTTTGCAGAGTCCTTGCAGGATTTATGAAGCGGAAACCCGCAAAGCAAAGGGTTGTTGAGGAAAGCAGTCGGTCCTTGGTTTGCAAAAGACCCTGTTTGAGGTATCTCACCGCTGAAATTGTTGCTTCGCAGATCAAAACTGACAGTAATAGGTAAATTTCCCAGTGATTTCGGAATCCTACCCGATAAATGATTGAAAGAAAGATTTAAAGTGTTGGACAGAGACTTAAGCTCACCAACATCATTAGGAATGGATCCATTGAAAGCATTATCAGAGAGATCAAGCTGCAATAAATTATCCAAGTCAGGCCAAATCCCAGCTGGAATTGGACCAGAGAATTTATTCTTCGCAAGGATCAATCTCTGCAACTGCTTGCAGCTATTCAAGTTTTGAGGCAAAGAACCAGACAGCGAGTTGTTGGAAAGATCAAGATTCTGGAGACGAGGGAGGTTACAGATTGAAGGAGGGAGAGAACCAGAGAGATTGTTACCGTAGAGAAAGAGACCGTGAAGTGCAGTAGCGTTAAACAACTGGTCAGGTATTGGACCGTAGAAGTTGTTGTTGTGAAGATTAAGTCTCCGAAGATAAATTAAGTTCCCAAGCTCTGATGGAATATAGCCGCGGAGATTCTTGCCGGAGATTGCAATGCCTACAACATGAGGGTCTGGCAATCCGGTTATGTTCATGCAGGAGATTCCGGTCCAGAGACATGGAGTGGGGTCATCTTCGTTCCAGTCAGAGAAAGCAGAGCCAGCTGATGTTTGATCAACGGCTGATTTTAAGGATAGGAGGGAGAGTCCATCAGGTGTGAGGGAGTGGCTTAGTTCGGTGTTAGCAAGGAAGTGAAAGAAGAGAAAGACTAGCGTTAATAAGAGGTTTTTCTTCATTGTGCTTGTTATTGTTTTGGAGAGTAGAAATGAGAGAGAGGAGGGGGATTTACAGGAGGAGAGGATAGGGGAAGGAAGGAAAGAAAAGTGGTGGTGGAAGGTGTGGGGTGGTTGGGTGTGAGAGATTTATGAGGGGAAAGAGACTTGAGAAAGACGAGATTTTGATCAGAATGGGCTCCACCTCCCGCCAACAGAGAGAGAGAGAGAGAGAGAGAGAGAGAGCAGACAAGGGAGTTTCTATAAGGGAGAAAGGGAGGGGAGTAGAAGCAAAGCAATTGCAATTGATTCGGAGAGTTTGGTCTTATGCATGATGTTGACGTTTGTTTTTACGCTGAAATGTCTTTCCTTTTGTCTTATATAACCTCGGCAACGTTAGAAACTTCCCTTTCTTCTTGGATAATCTATAACTGGAATAGTTGTCTTTCCGCTTTTTTATGGCTGTGTTTGTTTTCCCTATTAAAGAGTGTTTTTGAATATTTTTATTTATATAAAATTATTTTCTTATAATTTTAAATTTTTTTTGATATATTAATATTAAAAATAAATTTTTAAAAACAAAAAAAATATTATTTTAATATATTTAAAAAAATATTTTTTTAAAAAAAAATAACCATTATTATAATACCAACAATATCTTAACTGATCATCAGTCGTTTTGATCATGGCTTGTGCTCGAGTGACTTGTCCGATAGAATTCATCCGGAAAAAAACCCTAAGGTGATTATTATGAGACTACGGATGTGATTAATTCTTGATGACCAGCTGCTGTTTTTGATTGCTTGATCGCCATTCAGTTTGATCATTAATTGTTTTAACCTCTTAATGGAGCAAAAAAAAAGAGTTTATTTTTATGAGAATATTTCCGGTCTAAGTTTCCGGTCTAAGTTTCTCATATTTAGAGGGTGTTTGGGAGTGTGGTTGTGGTTGCTTTTCAAAGTGCTTTTCACTCAGAAAAGTATGCCAACAATATTTTTTTATTTTTTAAAAATCATTTTTGAGATCAGCACATCAAGATGATTTGAAAACATCAAAAACATATTACTTTAAAGCAAAAAAAAAAAAAAAAAAATTCAAATTTTTTGAAAAGTGCTTTCCAACAGCAATGCCAAACGCCCTCTTAAGTTTATTAGCAGCATGTAAAAGATTCATGGAATTTTTCTTCTATTATCGAGAGTGGATACATGTTTCCATTTTGAAAATAAAAAAAAATCACTTTAAAATTATCTTACATTTATTTGGTGAGTACATCTTTAATAAAACATGTTTTTTTATTATTATTATTTATATTTTGAGAAAATAACCAAATGCAAGCTTATAAAATCATTAGCTATAAATATGAAAGAACAGAAGTACAGAACCTGATGACTCCTCTCTCTGCACTCTGAAGTCGCTTGAAGTACTGGTCTCCATTGTTCCTGTAATAGGCCGAAGCAAGTACTGTTGCTGGGGTTTGCAAGAATTTTGGAGTCTTCTTTCCCTGAGGAAAATGGCATTGCATCAGGTTTCCGTGTCTGTGTGTATATTTCCTGACAAAGACCTTCTCTGCTCTCCCATCCTTGTCAAGAAGAGAAGAGATAAGACTCAACAAGTGACTAAATCTACAAGGTGCAGGAATTTTCGTTAAGTTACAGATACTTCACGCAGATGAATGTGAATCGATCATATCCATCCATCGCCTGGGGATCTCATCGAGTCATATTCCTAATAGATGGACAAGATCAGTTCATGAGCTTGCAGGCGATTATCCAGATACATTCTTGCAAGATAGTCAATATTCAGACCTTGAGAGGTAATTTGTGTCATTAAGTTATTAAGATTGATCTTAACGAACACAATTACTATAGCCAGATGTACATTTGATTTGACTGGTGGATGGTTGGCCTCGCCCATCATCAAATAGATGCATTTAGTAAGGGATACTAATCAAAGTATAATCCTTAATCCGTCCAATAATTAACCAAAACTTCCCACCTCTGCATTCCTTCTCAGATCAATCTCTTTCATGTAACCAACGCCACTTTCGAGCATTAACATAGACTATAGCATAATAATAATAATAATTACTTGCCTGACACTTCTGTTTCATGTTTTCATGTACTCGTCCGATTTATTAACTTGTAGTGGAGGCTGGGTGGTTTTAATTATTAATAATATTTCGCAGTTCTTTTGTGAGAAAGTGAAGAGTGATTACACCTCACCCCCAATCATGAAAACATGCTTAGAAGCTAACAAAGAGAGAGACAGATGCTCTTTCCAGCTCCCATTGTTGTTTGCTTATCAATGTTTCCTTCTGGCTTGTTTCAAAGAATCAGAGAGATTGAGCTTCATTTTGAATACAATTGCAATATAATTTGTTGCTTGTCAAGTGAAGGCCAGGTACTAGTGTCAGAACTCCAAAAAAATATATGTGGGCTGTTGACTTTTACCAATTGGTCCCTTTATACACACGACATGTAGAGTAGAGATGAGTAATTAATAGTAAGAAATCACTTACCTTTTGAATCGGGAAGGAGAAACGCTTTGTTTCAGCCTAGGAACGCAATTTCCGACCTGAAGCAACAGAGAGAGGGAGAGAGGATCACACAATCCTTTGCTTTGTATTGAAGGAAAGCAAT
Organism: Populus trichocarpa; assembly: GCF_000002775.5. Taxonomy (NCBI): domain Eukaryota; kingdom Viridiplantae; phylum Streptophyta; class Magnoliopsida; order Malpighiales; family Salicaceae; genus Populus; species Populus trichocarpa. The sequence continues at coordinate 12,220,918 of NC_037292.2, forward strand.
TGATGTGGCATGATGTCAAATCTTGCCCTTATGAGCATTTGGTTTTTATTCAATGTGATCATGAAAAATATTGGTGCCATTTATACCCCCAAATAGGTTCAGTTCAACAGTCGTCAGTTCACACATACCAAAATAGGAACATAGAAGAACAGCCCTCGTAAGACCCCCAATGCATACGGTTTAACCTCCTATCTCCACGTTTCGAGCCCCTGCATTTTAAGCAGGAATTACACTGGTTGTTGCTTGTAACTGTATAAAAGGCATATCTACAATCCCATTCCTCAAGTACCAAATCCAATATATTTCATCTTCAAGGTTTTAAGCACAAGAGAATTTAGAAATTCTAATGCCTCCATAAGGAGAGTTTAATTGGTAATTTGAAATGTCATCAGCAAAAAACAATGCTGAAGAAACAGAGCTACATTTTGGAAAGATGAGCAGTAAGGCGGTCCTTTATGCTTCAACCATTCGGTCCGGTTCTGAAGCTTCAGTTGACACAACTGGATAATAATTGTAGTGGAGCTCTGAGACATCATCACCAGATAATTTCTTCCATCCATCAGGTCCCACATAATAAACTGTTTGCAGAGCACAAATTGAAACCACAAATTAGCTCATGAAAGCATGCATGTACACAGACATGCACTAGCAAACAAACGTAGGGGGGAAAGGGAAGGGGGTGGGGAGAGTACCGCTTGCTACTCCACCACTGGCTCCATCACGGAAAGTTGCATGATAAATAGCTCTTCTGCCCAACTCTGCAGCTTCCTCGATTGACATATCAAATCGATACCTGGCATAAGTGTAAGAATATGTTTAACATAAACTGTGCACTATATTTTTGTAGCAAAGCAATGCAAGTAAAATGGTATAAAACTTCAGAAAAATGTGTCGGGCCATAGACAATCCACTTCCCAATCATTGTTTTTCAAGATTGAACTGTCCACACAAACAAGCATCTTTACAAATTTTTCTTTCTTATAGAAAATACATGAATTCTACAGATGTATTCAACATCATCTAAGCATTTATTTCACTATTTGCCTGTGCTTCTTTGCTCTTTCTTTCTTCTTCATTGTCATATTTTCCAAGTGTTTCCATGAGATGTTTCAAACAAAGACAGACTCAAGCAATGGGCTTGTTTCTTATCTAATTCACAAATGTAAGGAAAAAATTATAAAAAAGAAAGTGCACTCACCCACTATCCAGTATACCATATGCATATGGAGAACCAGATCCAACAGAGAATCTTGTTCCCTTCAGCCTTCCACCTTCACTGTCCACGTAATATAGTCCAGGACCCTGCAACATAGAAAAGATAAACACAGGTTATGCAATTTATTAAAGGAAAACATGGAAAGGTCACATTCACAAGTCTTTACCGTTTCATCCCAACCAGCAATCATGGTCCCAACAGACAAGCCCATTCCACGGTAAGAGTACAGAATGTTTGCCAGAAGCTTTGATGCCCCTGTGACTGATATTCTACGCTTGTTTGCCAATTCATGCAGTCGGCACTGAATTATACCAAAAAACTTCCATTAGCACTGAGCATTATGAACACAATTACAAATGAACATCAAAGAATTTACATGGTTAATCCCAGAATCAATGTCATGCAGAAAATAATACCCAGGCACATAGACCCAAACTAATTTTCCACAACTTGATGAGCATGCAATTGTACTTCATTAGACTTAACCACTCGATGATTATTCTGAAAGGATATGCCTATGCCTGGCCTTACAAATCATTGCCCTAAGGTCTTGCAATAGATAATTTACTTGAACATGGAATACTCACTTCAGTTAAAAACATATATCCTTGTCATACAACTTCACTTCATCTAGTATGACACAGGAATGTATTAGAGAAATAAAGCAGGCCTTAGTTTCAGAATTTATAGCATAACATAGTTGCATTTGCATTAGACATTGAAAAAATTGCATTGGGCATTGAAAAAATTGCATTGGGCATTGATAAAAATTTTCAGCAATTGAATTGACAATATCAACAAATAAGAGTTTCCACTGACTTCCCTCTTTTCCTGACATATAGATTGCCTAGTTGTGGAGAACATCTAGCTGCAATGTTATTATTTCACACTTTATTTCAGAAGATATTTTGAATTAGTTTTACAGTCTTGTCAGTCCTTGGGTGACTGAGGAACAAGAATTTAATAACAAAAGGTAAGACCATCGAATGTGCAAACAAGAGAAAATATGTTAGTGCAAATGTCACATAAATTAAACAGCCCTGAAGCGGTCAAGACTAGACCCATTGAAGCATGAACCACCACTACCTGACTTCACCAAGCAATCTTGCAAGCTGTACTCAATGCATCTAATAGGGAGAAAGGGAGAGATGGTTTGGCCATTGGGGCCTGATTATTCTCTGGTGCCTAAGATTTAAAATAAAATACCACATATGCTGTTTCCTACCTGGTCAGTGGACACTTAATTCCAAATTATTTATAAAGGGGAACACTTTTCCTAAGAAATCTTCATGCCCATAGGTTTTGCATTGCCCACGAGAATATCTAATATTAGTTAATAATTCTAGCATTGCAGCGAAAACAGTAAAGAGACCAACATAAGCATATTACCTTAATGCCCAGATTTCTGTGCCAAAACTGACAATCAGCAGCTCCTCCAGCCATTGTACCAAGCATGTAGGGATTGATTTCAATGATTTTTTTAACTGACTGTGATGCTGAAAAAAATTGAGGAAAGGTTAAAAAAGTAGAGCTGGATACACCATGTAAGACAGCAATATTAATGCTCCAGACATCGATTAATAACAATGCAAGTGATGAAGACGGCTGCACAACATGACTTGATAAACTATGACAAGGACCAACACTAAGTGGAACGCATATCCATCCTACAACAACAATTGCAACATGTCCAGATTTTCCTATAACTCAGGCCAGTTTATCTGATTGAGCACTTTACACCAGCAGCATTTAATATGAAAAATAACATACGATTTCATGCACATCGACGCACACATATATATAAAAAAAACAATAAGCCACAAATTTACCCAAAAATGAATCAAATAAACGTACAAACATAGCCTCCCACACATATACCACGTAACAAAACAATAAACCAAAAACTTATCCAGCAACAAAAAAAGATAAAATAAACATACAAATATAGCCTCCCATGCTAGCACGAGAATCAGCCGCAACAATGACACCATCCTTAAAGATAAAGGCAAGCGTAGTTGTCCCCTTGGCCGGCTTCACCATCTGTACAGCTTCCTTCTGGAAGCCATCAAACTGAAACCAAAACGCAAAATAAAACTCAACCCATAAACAATTCTGACTTTCTCCCTCCCACACAAATCGCAAAGCATAACAAACAAAACTAAAACTCACATCTGTAGTAGTGGGTAGCTCAAAAGCTGGAGCAGCAGAAAACCCATCAACAAGCTCACTGCCGGCCGTTCCAAAGACCGAAGCAGTGGACTCGAGACCGCTAGTATCAAACTTCATTATCTAAAAAACCAAGGACCACGACAATTCAATAATTTATTTAACAGCAAAGAAAAGAAGAAAACCTAGCCCTAATTTCGGTTTTGAAAAACCAATCCGTCAAAAGTAACCGCATAATTTATGAAACATGAGATCACAAACCTTAATCTCTCATATCTGATAGATTTTATCAATTCAAAACCATATAAAGCTAAGAATTATCGAATTGAACGTTGCTAAAATGTGATTAGGAGTGCAAAGCCCTAAGAAATTAATGTAATGTACCTTAGGAAGAGAGAGATTGCGAGAGAGAAGAATCTGTGCAGAGATCGAGTAAGATTACTGGCTACTGGATTTCAAGCTTAAGAATTGGATTGCTGGGTTTTATTAAAGCTATAATCTTTTCTTGTTCAACAGGCAAGGCAAGAGCAGGGACTCCGCGCCCGGTTTTTATTTGGGCCTTTTGAGATGTAGTAACATGGGCTTTTGGGCTGAGTCTGAACTGACATGGATTTTGATTTGAGTTTTAGCCCAATTCTTCATAAATAAAATAAATCTAGGCTTTCCAGTTTAAATTATTTTTTTTTCTTATTGGTCTGTCATTCCTGGGCCAGTTGAATAATTCTATATAATTCTTCAAAAATAAAATAAAATAATTATTGACAAATTATAAAATATTTTGTTGTTCATTGGGTGATAAGTAACGACTAACGAGACTATAGACATGTAGTATATATCCAAGTAATAACAAGAAAAAAAATAAAAATCAATTTTAAAGGGGGTGCGTGTTGTTGACAATTGAAGTGTCTATTTAATAATATAATAAATTTTATTTTTCAAAATATTTTTTTATTTAAAAATATATTAAAATAATATTTTTTTTATTTTTAATATTATCGAGAGCCATGTATGTTTTTACAACCATAAAGTCGGTGAAAACTATTTTTTTTATTTAAACTCCGGTATTTAAAAGTTCACTAGACCTCAACTAATCTTGTCGAGCCAGAACGGCCCACTAAGAGATAAAGTTCTCCCAATAATAACGTATTTCATTTATAAAATTCGAACCCACGATCTTATTTAAAAAAAACCAAGCATCAAACTACTTCAAGCAATCTTCATTCTTGAATTAAAGTTGGTGAAATCTAATCTGAAGCACGACAATGAATTAAATAATTTTAGGAGCAAGATTTTCATCCATTAAAAACAGACAGAAATATGAGCAGAAGTTAAAGCCTGGTGCAAGCTCTTGCCAGGTACAATGAAGAGATTTGAATCGAGGAATGTTGGATTATCATAGAGAGAGAGAGAGAGAGAGAACGAAGAAGAAGAAGAAGAAGAAGAAGAATTTAATCATTAAAGGAATGAATGGCAGACGTGCACATGTTTTCTTGTTGCTGGCATGTTGTAGCCAGTTTCAGCCTGGGGTTCCCAGTTCTTGCAGCTCGATCGTGTCTTGGTTTCCTGCTATTGCTGTTGTGTAATAAATATTCGAGAAGAAAACCCTCTTGGTGTGTCCTTCAGAATAAAAAAGATGCCCTCTGAATTAATTTGTCGTTTAAATTTTCTAATATTAATTATGCCTAAAATCTCCATGATTGCTTAAATAGCTACAAAACCCACTTTTTCATTTTTATTTTTATTTTTCTCTAAGAAATTCTAATTAGTTTCTATCCCTTTCCTACAAGAAATCCTTATTTCTTAATTGGATTTATCTCTTTGATTTATTTTGTATTAATGTATGTTATATCTAAACCCCTTATTGTTTCTACTCGGAGGAAAAAAAACAAATGAGGATTTTCAATCACGGAAGTCGAAATTCAGGACAAATTGAAACCATTAATAATTGATTGAAAAATCACATCTGGTTTAATTATAACTAATATACAATTTATATATGTATAGTGTATTTGGAAAGATCACTACTATATATAAAATAAAATTAAAGGGAAAAAAACAATGAAAACATCGATAGAAAATATTCTGTTGTTGTTTATCAATGAAAAATATAAAAGAAAATTTTCATTTATAATTTCCAAAGAAAACAAGCAAAAAATTCACTATCAATTTGATTTTTGACAAAAAAATTTAAAAGGAGATAAAATCAAAAAGTACCCCCCTCCCCTCCTCTTCTTCTTTCTTAATTTGATTTCAATTTAAACTCTAACTTTATTTTTTTAAGCTTTAGACAAACCTCTCTAAAACCCGACCATCCACCTCGCCGACACCGACACCGACACAACCTTCCTCTCTTGATTTCATTTTCTATTAAGTTTCACTCCACCAAGTTATAAAACTCTTCCATTTTTGTTGCAACTTCCATTTATCTTTAAAGTTAATTTATTGAAATTTATTTGTAGAATTTTTAGTTTGCATGCATGTTTAAGTGTTTTACTTGTTTTATGATGATAATTTTGTTGTTTTAATATATAATTTGTATTTTAAGATTTGTTTCTGATTTGGACGAAGTAAATTTATTTTTTTAAGTGTATGTTAGAATTGAAAAAATAATAAGTGATTTAATGGTACTAACTATTTTTTGTTAATTTTATGGTTATGTTGGAAATATGAGGAAAATTGATAAAAGTGTATGGAATTAATGCTAATTAAAAGAAATTAATTTATGATTAAAAAATAATTGATAATTAGTTGGATCACAATTAATTTTAATAAGTTATAAATTTTGTAGAAAATTTAAAAAAATTAATATATAATTGACAGCAATTAGATATTATTACTAGTTCATGAAATTAGAGTGATAGAAGAATGATTTAAAGAGCCACCACAAAATGAACGTGCCCAAGGGGATTAGCATGATAGTGAATTAGACTTTTAACTTGGTGTGGACAAGGGCGAAAAGAACCTTCATTGCTTATGATCACAATGAAGTGGGGAAACTGCTGGCGCTACGGGGAAGGGAGGCTAAAAAAACATGTTTTATTTTTATTATTTTGATTTTGAATTTTTTAGGATTTTCATTTAAAATAACTACGATGATCTAGTATCTTTATGCTAAACCAAATGCTAAATCCAAGTATATATGAATCTAAAAAATTATCAAATAATATATTTTTGGGCTCAACTGAGTGTCAAGCTCAAATATAAATAAGTTTAATGAACTGTCAAACTTGATATCATTGGGCTCAGTCAAGCGTTGAGCCAACACGTATACAAAGATATTTTTTTCTCTTATAAAGTCGGAGATATTTTTATGTCTGATGAAGTCAAGGATATTTTTCCTCCTATAAAATCAGAGATATTTTTCTCTTTAAAAAAAAGTTAAATGCTATAGGAGAAAGAAGATTTTTTAGTCAACCCTCGATAAAAAAAAAAAATGGTTTATTAAGACTCATTAGATCCTTAGAAAAATAGGTTATTAATTTTGATTCTCGACTACATATTTATTTTTTTATTGGAGTATCGAGTTTTTAAATTCACTAAAACAACCTTTTACAGATACAAGTTGCTTATTTGACAAGTTACTCTCTCTAAAAGCCGTGAAATGTCCTAAGATTTTTCAAAATCAATGGATTAAATTATTAAAACTAAAAAACTAACTAATTATTCGAGAAATAAATCCTATCTTCGAGTTACTTTGAATTCTATAAGATATCGGACGAAGTGATTGCTTTTAAATGACGAATATAAAACACTATCGATTGTTAACCCAAAACCCTTTCTTTTATAGCACTAGACAGTGTATTCTTACAAATCCCCCCTTGAAACATATGGAGCTCCATAGACAGTATAAAACACTAATCATGTTTGGGTGTGCATGATCTGAAACAAATGCAGAATTTGAGGCCGGAGAAGATTACAATGGAGAAAGCATTGGAGCTCCGAAAATGCAGAATTTATTAAAAGAAAAAAAACAAAAATATTATTAGAAATACCGACGGAATATTTTATTAGCAATTTCATCGATATTATTCAACGACGTCGACATAATTGCCAGCAAAATGAAAAATCTCAACGAATAAATTTTCAATGACAATACCATTCTGTCGTCTATTCCATTAATATTAAAAAATACCGACGAAATCTTCTTCACTGTATTGAAGAAATATTCTGTCGATATCTTCCAATTTTCCAGGTGGATAAGGAGAATTAAAATTAGCAAACCATACAGATTAATAACGACGTCAAAAAAGTATCAACTTTTTTAAAAATAATAAAGAATTTTAATTTAATATTTTAAAAAAATGAACACATTCTTAAGGCGCAATTGAAATCGCTATACAGACATGCTTTTATTAGGTTTGGGGACGAGAAAAAGTGGGAGCAGACAAGTTTACATGTAAAAGAACCCCCCTCGTTTCAACTTTAAAATTAAAGCAGTCAACGCACCTCCTAACCCTATTAACGATGTCGGGCGAGGAAGGAGGCATCTGCATGAGCACCATGCATCCCTTAAAATGATACGACGTCTCTTTTATCATTTAATCCCCCTTTTCCTCTCTAATTAACTCCATCATCATTACCAGTTGGTGGTGGTTCTTGGTCGCCGACTAAAAAGGTTTTTCACATGTCCTTGTGCTCTCGACTCAAAATATGGCTTGTGTGTGTGTGTGTGTGTGTGTGTGTGTGTGTGTGTGTGTGTGTGTGATAATTCTTATAAATAAAATATATTGGGTTAACAATAAATTTTAAAAAATGACTTATTAATTATCCTAATTAGTGGCATCATCAAAATCAAGATAAATCCCCAAACAATATAATTAAAAAAAAATCTTCAAAGTTTTAAGAAAAAAATAAATATCGGGAATTTATCCAAAATATTTATCTGGGGTTAGTAATTAAGTTTGAATTTGCATCGCTTGATAATACACACAGATCTATGTTATTCTGCAGGAAGAATTTATTAATTAGATACACACTCTTGACATAATACTCCCTTTCTCGAAGAACAATTAATTGCACTAGAAAAAACCTGCATATTGCCATTAGCTTTTAGGTCAAAAATTGTATTCCTTCTCTTGTATACATGTAATTGGGGTTAGCTTTGATTATGATATTCATTCCGTAAATCAAATGTTAATATATGTAATTAGTGTTTATACATCATGAAAATGTATAATCAATAACAAACATGATTTCAACATTGAAATAATAATAAAATATTAGAATACATACTAAGCATATATTCATACTTATAATTGATATAAAACAAGAAACTCTATTAGCATGCATAACAATACTAAAATTAATCGAACTTAAATTAAAATAATAATGATACTTACTTGTTGAAATACTTTAAAGTAAGAATTTTTTGTTATTATCAAATATGAATCACTTGTCTTTAATTAAAGTTTTATTGCTCCTAACTTGTACAATTAAGATATTTGTAATATGCATCAGAGATTCTAACATCACTACCTTGATTTAGATGCACTTTTAAATAAAATATTTGGACAAAAAATTATATAACTCAAATATTTCTCAGCAAAATGAACTTAAACTCTAGATTTGAGATGAAATTAAACAAGCATAGAAAGAACAAAAAAAAACACTAAAAATAAGGAAGAAAAAGGGTGTAAAATCTAAAAAATTGAAGTTAGAGAAATCATTCATTCACCCTCTTTCCTTGGTGAATTTTAAAAGTTTGAAGTTTCAAGAATTAATAAAAATTAATTATTATTATTATCAACTCTTGACCAACAATTATAAATCAAGAATTAAATCTATAAAAAAAATAAGAATTCTTTACTTAGAAAACTGATTTAATCAAAATAAATTTCCAGCACATGCCTGGTATGAACATGAAATTAGTCGCGAGGAACATAATTAATTAATCAGATCATAAGCATAAGCATAATTTCAAGATCATGAGTGTGGATGCCATTGATTGCTTTAAAATATGAATTAGGAACTTGGCTAAACGAGAGAGTGGTTCGAAGGTGTAGGGCCAGCATCATGTACATGACCGAAAGCTGAGACCATGTCTTGGTTCCAGGGAGCATGGATTGCAAATGCATTAGTCTTCGAATCAAAATTGAATTTGCGTCTTTAAGTATCTAATTAACGTGCGGCTCCATAATTCCACGCACGATGCTTGGAGTGGCTCAAAACCATTGACCAAATAAAGCACATAATTTGCGTTAGGAAGGGAAGACTCGCTCATTATTATTAGCCACAGCCCAGTCATTTCATTTTCTAATTAAAGCACATAAAGCTCGAGATACGAAGTTCTTGGAAAGGGAGATAGGTAAATATAATACCATAATAGCTCCTTCTCCTTCAAGCTTAGGTCGTATGATGGAAATGCTTTCCACATATCATTTTAGATTCGAGCATAATGATAACAATGTGAAAAAGTATAAATAACCGAGTCAAGATCAAATCGAGTGAAGATTTATATATCCTTACGTTAAATTAAGAAGAAGAAAAACTACTAACCCCTCGTTGTTTCTTTCTTCTGGTCGCGTGGTGTGTGTGTCTATGTATATATAACTTGAAAACAAGGTTTTAAATGTTTGATACTCGTTAATCTCATGGTTTTGCCAATCTAATTTATTTTTTTATTCTATGTAGTGAGTGATTATGTTTGCAAAAAAATTCTCTTTGGTCAATTTGAAGGCTTTCTGATATTTAAATAAATATATTTTCGAGAGAATAATACAATGACATTTTAAAAAGAGACTATAAAAATAAATATACAATGAAGAATGAAGATTAAAAACCTATTTTCCAAGGATTTCAATGGGTTTTTATAACTCATCTTCTCTTTTTTAAAAGAAAAACAATATACCTAACTTGATCAGGGAAAAATATACATGACTTCATCGAAGGGGAAAATCTATGTACACCTGAGCTCAACGCACAGCTGAACCTAAGAGAGTTGGGTCTGACAAATCATCAGGCCCATACATGATTGGGCTCGGTGCTTGGCCGAGCCCAAGAGAGTCGGGTTTCACAAATCACTAGACCCATGCATGACTAAGCTCAACACTTGGCTAAGTTCACGAAAGTTGGGCTTGACAAATCACGATACTCATTCATGCTTGAACCCAACGCTTACCTGAACCCACGAGAGTTGGGTCTGGCAAAACCCATTAATGTTTGGGTTCAATACTTGGCTGAACTAAAGGATGTTGGGTTATCACCTGGTCTCTGTTTCCTCTTAATAAAAATAAAGACAAATTATGTTGATGCATCATGTGTGTGTGTACAATGTGACTTGCGTTCCACCATGGGTTATATATTTTAATTTTCTATAAAAAAAAATTATATATGCAAGTTTTTTCAATGCATTTCTGTAATTTAAGAAATTTTAGTGCAAATCAAAAAGTTCATACATACATGAAATCAAATAAACCGAAAACTATATGTACTAATATATAAATAAAAAGTCATTTACAATACCTAAAAATAAACCTTAAAAAATCAAGAGACAGTTGCAGACCAAGATATTTAATCTCGTAATATGAAATATTTAACTGGTTATATTTGCTAAATTTTGTTTATTACAATATTTTTCTTACTTAATCAAACAATAATAGAAATAGACAAACACCTTAAATTGATTGTATAAAATAAAAGGAAAAAAAATATTATGCAATGTTACACGTATTGAAAATATTATATGAAAATAAATATTTTTATTTTAAAAAATATAGTTCATCTATACAAAAGATAAAAAAAATTATTAATGAATCAACAAATTTTCTTTAGAAATTAAATGCATAACAAAAAAATAATTTTCATTTAAATGAGGCTCTCCAAAGAAAATAAAAGAGAGAATGGGTAATAATCTAAATATAAATATATATTTTTTGATAAAATATAAAAATTACCATTCATGGAGAAAAATTTAGAAAACAAAAGGAAAACAAAAAAGACAGGTGTTGCTGGGTCTGGCAAGCTAGACCAACCCGCTTGACCCATTTTGTTAGGGCCCGCACAACTAGACCCTTTTTTTTGTTGCACCTGGGGTGGACAATATGTTGTCCGCCCCAATTCTTTTTGAAAAACAACATCTGACGATGCGTCGTCTGCTCTCGTCTAAATTTAGACTATTGTGGTGTCCAAAAAATTAAGGCTCAAGTTTTATTATCTAAAAACCTCGTTTTCAACCTATTTTGACCCAAAACACCTTAAAAATCATGATAAATCTATCAATAGCCTAAAAAAACCAAAAAACTGTCTCAAAAACCATAATCAACCTGATATAAAAAATCTACCTGAGCTATCATCTGTTTTTTCATGAACTTTAAAGGTAAAAAACACATACTATAAACTAGGGGTGAGCAAAAAAATTGAAAATTGATTAAACCGAGAAAATTGAAAAAAAAATAATCGAAAAAACCGAACCGTGAAAAAAAACCGATTAGAATTTTAAAAAAACTAACCGGTTTGGTTCGATTTCGGTTTTATAAGCCTGAAACCGAAAAAACCGAACCCAAACCGAAAAAACCGAGCCAGGCCGAAAAAACCAAGTCAAACTAGAAAAACTGAGCCAAACCGGTTTGAACTGTTTTTTGTTCTAAAAAACCGAACCGAAACCGGTCGGTTTGAACCGGTTTTGGTTCGGTTTCGGTTTTTTTTTAAATCGGTTTGGTTACTTTGTTTTTATAAAAACCGAACCGAACTGAAAATGATCACCCCCTACTATGAACTTTCCTCGTAGAAGAAACAATTTGATACAAATATCATCCGTTTCGGTGACCTAAATTGATGTCAACAATATGTTTCTCTCTCTACTGTCGAAATTTAGCGACCTTTCTTTCTCCCCTCTTAATTAGGGACTAAAAAATAACAAAAATAAACTTTTATACCAAAATTAAATTTGAAAAATATTGAGGTACCAAAATTATATAATCCGTGTTATTTTTTAAGTTCAATGATTAAAGTACATCTTTTTCAAAACTTATGGTACGCCACCCATATTCGATATCATTTTCATTTAAGTCTCTTTTTTTCCGGTCTCACATTTTTATAAGAGATCAAAATAAAATGATTTTTAATTAGGACTAAATCGTCAAAAAAAATTGAAGATCAAATTAAAAAAACAAAATTTTTTGCATAATACATCTATAAAAATATATAAAAGGATGAATAGTAATATTATGCATGTTCTTCCGTCAGGGAAGGAAAAAGGTTAATTTATAATTGCAAAAGCACAAGTTTTTCGCAAAAACAAAAAAAATAGTGATTTATGGAGAGCAAAAGAAATCTAATTTGTATCATCCAAATCCTTTTTTTCAATTTAGTAACATGTTAACCTCTAACGTTCCTCCGCCATGGATATACGCAAGATCTGATGGCCCCCTCCATGATTTTCTTTTTTGGAGGCGAGATGAGTGCTCCACGACTCGAGGCAATGACATAAGTCAAAGTTTGTCGGCTGTAGTGTTGACTCGGGCCTGTCTGTTATTGCTGGTTGGCCTGATTTTTTTAGATTAATTTTTTTTATTGATTTGATGTTTTGATAAAAAATAATTAAAAAAATATTATTATAATATATTTTAATAAAAAAATCCCCAACAATATCAAAGACTTCCTGAAAGCGGCAAAAAGGTATAAATGTGACTTGTTCCGCGCTCTCCACGACTCGAGGCAATGACATAAGTCAAAGTTTGTCGGCTGTAGTGTTGACTCGGGCCTGTCTGTTATTGCTGGTTGGCCTGATTTTTTTTAGATTAATTTTTTTTATTGATGATGTTTTGATAAAAAATATTAAAAAATATTATTATAATATATTTTAAAAAAATCCCCAACAATATCAAAGACTTCCTGAAAGCGGCACATTGTTGTTATGTTAGACAAGAGTAGCAAGTATGGATCCACTTCTTTACCGGAAAAAAGGTATAAATGTGACTTGTTCCGCACTTGAGGGTCTAGTTGCTGTATTCAATCGTGTGATTTATTCCGCTCCCATTCCGGGTTCGACCCTTTATGTGCACGCATGTCACCCCGCGGTGCCTTACCTGCTCCTGGGCTTGCAGGATGTCCAGTGGGCCATGGGGAATAGTCGTGGTGCGCGTAAGCTGACCCGGACACCACACGTAAATAAAAAAAAAAAGGTATAAATGGATTTCTTTTGGTAGAAATACACTCCCGATTTCGTTAAACAGTCCCTACCCAATAATTGAGTGTGCCCTTATAGTTTTTTTTTATTTAAAGGGTGTTTGAGAGTGCAGTAATAATTATTTTTTAAAGTGTTTTTCACTTAAAAATATATTAAAAATAATATTTTATTTTAAATAAATTATTTTTAATATGAGCCTATCAAAATAATATAAAAATTTAATTTAAAATAAAAAATAAAAATTCAAAAATTTTAAAAACATTTCGAAACACAGAAGCAAACTTACTCGTTAATCGGGACAAAAATACCCTCATGTCAACGACAGATGTCGTGCTCCAAGAGAGCCAGGCATGGCATTCAATTTTTCCCCTGATCATGCTGAATTAAGCGGGTGTGGAGCATAAAATCAATTGATTGCCGTGTGTAGTCAAAAGGGGTGATGTGAAGTAGACCCGATCGATGTAAGCGAGGCCAGTGATCCTCAGCCTGCAGAAGACTTATAATCACAGGTCTTGCATGAAAGGTAAAGATGCAAAAGCCTGCCACTCGATTGGCTGTTAGATGCCTGGCTTCGGAGGTAAGATGGAACAAAATCTATCCCTTGTCCAGGTGGCTGGATTATGACTTGTGTGTGTATATATTTTAAATTTGTAATTGATGTCAATTTAAAATTTTAATATATATATTAATAATAAAAATATCTAAGTTTAAATTAAACAAAAAAAAAATACAACCAAAGCATTGAAAAAAAAACACTAAAAAAGAGGTGAGTAAAAGCGTGTGAACATAAAAAAATAAATCATGGAAAACTCTTTGTTCCTCATTTTTTTTATAATTAATTTTAAAAGTTAGAAGATTAAATAATTAATTATGATAATAATCAAAATTAATTATTATTATTATCAATTTTTAATTAAATAACACAAATCAATCAAGAATTAAATATGAGCTGGCCATGAATATGAATTGTTGAGCTAAAAAGTATTAATATTTATGAGCTGAACTAAACAAAATAATGAATTAGAATAAATAATTTTTCTTAAACAAAATCCAAGTATAAATTTTAGTTTGTAAAAAATAATGTTTTGGAATTAGTGATCATTGTAATTATAATCATGAGTTTTTTTTTCATTTAAGTAAATTATGTTATCGAATTAGAATACACCGGGAGGCGGGAAAGCCATCCTGGAGCGAAATCTTTTTTTGTTTTTTTGGAAAAAAATAAAAAATCTAGATCGTTTATTGAAATCAAGAAAAAGACACGTCACTTATTACGAGTTCACGCAAATTTTGTACTAAAAAACAAATTAAAAAAAATTGTCAGCGGGGATCATGCAATCAGATAACAAATTTTAGCTGCTTCAACAGGTTAAAACATTATGGTTTTTCATTGAAGTGAATTTTTTTTTTGTTCGTTTTGGTTTTTATTAAAAAAAATTATTAAATCTAATTAAAAAAATAAATCAAAACTGATTTAAACCAACCAGTTTTGGTTCAGTTTGGTTTTTTATGATAAAAATCGGTTCAACCAGTTTGACTTAGTTTTTCCGGTATTGACTTGGTTTTTTTGGTTTGACTCGGTTTTTTTCCAGTTTGGGTTCGGTTTAGTTTTTTCAGTTTCAGGATTATAAAACTGAAACCGAACCGAACCGGTCAGTTTTTTCAAAATTTTAATCAGTTTTTTTTCACGGTTTAATTTTTTTGTTTTTTTTTTTGTTTTCTCAGTTTAATTTATACACTTGCTCTTGTTTTTATGCCCTCTATAACATCATTTAGAGTTTCAATCGTATTAAATAATTATTTCCTTTACAAAATTTTTAGCAAGAGCTAAAATCATAAAAAAATTATACAAATCTTGTAAAATACAGTTGTTTAGAGTCTTTTTCAATGAAAAATAAATCTTTGTATTAGTGTATCATCTGTTTATCTTAATCAATATAATGTTTTTATCTAGAACTAGTTTTTATGTTTTTTAGAAATATAATTATTAAAACAAGTTAACAAAAATAATAAATATAATAAAATCATATTTGGAATATATTTTAAAATAATAATAATAAACACTCATTTCAACTGAATTTTCATGAACAATTTTTTTTGTTATTATTATTTATACTTTCAGATCATATACATAATAATTGCAAAAAACATTATTAAAATTCAAAAAAAAAAAAACTACAATGGCATCTAAAAACCATATAAAAGCTGACGAGTAGTAAATCTATTAAATATTCTTTTGGTGTGTAAAAAAACAAAGAAAGAAAACAGAGAAAAGAAGAGCAAAGGGTCAAGCCTCGCGCACGATCCACTTTTAGCAAATCATAAATCAAGTGTGGGTAGCAGCACTTGAAAATAATAAATAATAAATATATCAAAATAATTTTTTTTATTTAAAAATATATTAAAATAATTTTTTTTTTATTTTTTTAAATTATTTTTGATATAGTGCATCAAAAAAATCTTAAAACACCAAAAACATATTAATTTAAAATAAAAAAATTAATTTTTTTCAAAAACACATTTGAAACAAAAAAACAAATAGAACCGAACCCATGTCATTCATTCACCAATAATTAATGTAAATAAACATACAAAATATATTAAGGTGTTTTATTATTCATATAATAAATAAAACACCATATAAGAAACCCCATTATTTTAGGGTTGGAGGACAATTTTGTAAGATTTGATTAGATTAGTTTTTTATTACACCCCTTGAAGTTCTAGATATACAAAATATGAGTATCTTTATTGAAAGAATTTTATTTAGCTTTTATTCTGGGTAATTTTTTTTTTTAATGTATAAAAGATCAAGCAGGACATAAAAAAGAGGGAGTCCGTATTAAATGATCTAGCTAGTAGCTTTAGAATAGCAAATGGTCAGATCCCACCCCTCCTGTGTCCCATCTAAAACTAACAACAACAATAACCACACCGTTTTGTTTTAAAGTGTATTATATTTTAAAATATATTAACATATTTTTTTTATTTTTTAAAATTTATTTTTAATACCAATACGTAACGATATAAAAATATTAAAAAAATTTTAAAAAAAAACTTGGTTGAAACTTGTCCTAAATGAATACGGAGTGTTTTTCCAAACGAGACAAAACTTGAGGCTGGGATGGAGGAAATTATATTCCTAATTTCTCGTGGTATTTTCTTTCTCTATTGAAAATGCTTACATCCAGAATAAATATTCTCAGCTCACTGTGATAATCGGGACAAATATTTTGTTGTCTGGGAACCAATTTGGATCCAGAACATGAAATATTTAATTAACGACCGATCAAAAGTCGGTCTGTTTTTTTTTTAATAGACCGCCAAGCAAAAAAATTAATTGGCAGACAAGCAGGAATCTGGCGCGTTCAATGTGATCGTTCCTGACAAAAAGGCGTCGTGTCTGTTTTTGTTTTTTAACGGCGAGTGGAGTACGTAATGGATTTTGAGGAATCACGTTTAAATAATGTTATGCAACTTCTTCTTTTTTCTTGTCAATACTTAAAAAAAATTACATTTAAAGGTAATTCGTAGGATTTTATTAATTATTATCAGGGTCTATTTTAAATAAAAAATTAAATATAACTAGGAGAAAAAAAAATATAAATCGAGATGCTTATACTATTTTTCATGAATTACGAGCTTTATATGTATATATATTTTTTAAATGGATCTAGTAAATAATTAATGAATTATTATTATTTATTAATTGATCACCATAAAATATTTCCTAAATTCTCGTTCAAATGTAAGTGCGTGCAGATTGTTTATTGTTTTTTTTTCATTGGAAATAAATTATTTATAATGTATATATGGAATTCACACTACTACTTAATTATAAGTTGACACCTCAATTCATATAAAATTTAATGTAAAAATCTTGTCTGTGAATGATTTATTATCATGTTTTTTACTACAATAGCATGTTATTGGTCTCTTAATTATATGGGATTTAACTAGGTAATTAATTATCTTAACTATATTTATCTAAATGACACGTATTTTTTTTCCAAGTATTGTTAATTGAATGCGAAAGGACTAGCTTGATGACCAAGAGATTACATTTCTTTTTTTATTGTCAGTGTTCAGACCCTTTGGTCAATTATAAGAATATAATTTTTTACAAGTCTTTTTTTATTATTATTAACTGACAAGTCTTCCCGTCCTTGATACTGTAACTTTGACTGGTCAAGAGTAAAAGAATCAAGGCTATTCAGCCCTACAGTTATATACTTCCGTGTTTAGTTGAATCTCTATTTCTGGAAAATATTAAATTAATATTTTTTATATTATAAAACAAAAAAAACACGTGTTTTTTCCTGTAATCAACATTTACCTGTTTTTCATGAGGCTGCATGCTTTTTTTTCTTTTTTTAACAATTACCATAGATTTTTACTTTGAGAGTTGGATTAACAGTCACTTATTAACTCTGTGAGTCAAACAAAACCAAAGGAAGTCTTGGTCACAGTTTATGGAAAGATAACAAGAGCGTATTGCCTCACTATAAATAAAAAAAAGTCATCTAAATATACTAACTGATTTTTTTTGTTAATTAAAAATATACAGTGCCATTTATTCAGTATTATAAAAATCCAGGTCATTTTTTTTAACATGCACGTCCATGTCATTAAATACAGCTGTCATTCCACATATCATTTTTTTAGCATGACGTCCATGTCATTAAATACAGCTGTCATTCCACATGAGTTAAAATAAACCGCATCAAGGTGATTTAAAAAAAAAAAAAAACAGCCAATGAGGAGACGAATGCTTCCAAGAAGTAATTTATTTTATTTCGTGCTGTGGGCAAGATTTGTAGTTTGTCTCTTTGGTATTTTGTTTATCGGTGCAACTCTTGGATGGCATTTCTAGTAAATTCTTAATTTATAAGTTAAAAGAGTTATTTTTTAATCTGAAATATCAACATTATTTTTTATTAATAAATAATAATACTATCGTTTCAAAAAATAAAAGAGGGCAGCTTACATACTAAAGAAGTCAGTGGGAGTGTCGTTAGTAACCAGATGAGTGGCAATAGCAGCGCCCGTCGTGAGATATTTTTCACCGTTGATTAGGGAGAAAACTACAAAGAATTCCCTGAAATGCGGGTCTGGGTGGCGAGGAGTTATTAGCTTGTTGGAATCTATGGTGGAAAACATGGCCACGGTGGTGGGCCCCGCAATTTTCACAACTTTCTGATTCCGTGCTTCTGTGATGGAGACATCCGCTGACAAGTGCCAGTCAAGTTAGAGGATTGTTATCTACGAGAATACCCCCTCCCTCCTCCTTTTTATTTTCAAGCCTTTCCCTCTCGCAAGCTAAATTGTCCTCGCCGTATTAGGAGGCAAACCGTCGCCTCTCCTCTTGCCAGCACCGAGCCAGGAAACTAGTGGTGGAGGAGGTGAGATTTGAGCATGTGAACTAGGATCTAGGTGGGCACATTGTTAGAAGACAAAACCAGTCAGATTCGTTGCCTCAGTGGCACAATGGACTCTGTCGTTACAATTATTGAGTGGTGGAGCGGACATGGACAATCTGTGTCCATAAAATGAGCATATGCAATTTTTGTAATTTGGTAACCAGATTCTGTGTTGAAGTCACCTCTGTCGGTGCTTGAATTTGATAGCTAAGGTTTCATGTGATGTCATGTTTTCCCCCCGTTTTTGTTTGTTTTAGCTAAGGTTGATTCCTTCTATAACAGAGAAAAATAGTGGATATATACAACGCTTAGGTGGCGCTTCCTTAATGTCCAGAATAGAAAGGACACAGATAATAAAAACAAAAATATATTTAGTTAAAAAAATAAATATAAAAATAGGAGAATAAATATATATTTTTAATGATTTTAAAATAAATTTTTATATTTTCAAAATAAGAGGCACATGAAAACATGTTTCTAAATAATATTTTTTTTATTTTTTATTTTTAAAATATTATTGTAAAAAACTCTCGGTTTCAAAATTATACAACTAAAACATATAAGAATAAAAACGATTATTAACATAGTTTTAAAACCCAACTCAAAGGTCGATTCAGGGCAAAGTCCGGGTTTCTGGTTGAGGTCAAGGTCATTAGACGGGTTGACCTGAGTCAGCGTGATAATAAAAATGATTATTATCATAGTCTTAAAACTCATTTTAGGGGTTGATCCAGTGCAAGGCTCAAGTCACGAGTGAGGTTGATTGTTGACCCAAGTCAACGTAAGGATAAAAGTGGTTATTATCATACTTTTAAAATCCAACTCGAGGGTTGACCCAGTGCAAGGCACGGGTCACGTGTCAAGAAGGTCAACATGAAATAAAAGTGGTTATTATCATGGTTTTAACACTTGATTCGGGGGTTGACCAGGGCAACAAATCAGGAGAGTCAACCTAAATTAATACAAGTCAATGTAAAGATAAAAATGATTGTTATCATGATTTTAAAACCTGACTCAGGAGTCGACCTGAGAAAATGTTCATGTCATGGGTCGGAATGATCAACCTAGCTGACCCGAAAAAAATCATAGCAACCTAGTTTTAACCATTTTTTTTTCAAAAAAATTCAATGTATTTTTTACCTGTGTTTTATCCTGGATTGACTTGGGTTTCTGGTCGGGTTATGTCGAGTCAATTCTTACTCTGTTGTTTTCTTAAACTCAGACCAGTTTAGGGCCCGGGTTAACCAATTAAGTAAGTTCTAGCTTTATAATTAGTATTATTATGATATTATTAATTTCAACACTTAATATAAATTAAAGTAAAAAAAATATCTAATTATTTTTTAAAAATATATAAGTCTGACAACAATACATATTACAAGTAAAATAGACTTTTCATATTTTATTGTGTATTGTCTATTATAACCAAATAAAATATTTAGATAATCACTTTGTTTTGTGTATTGTTACTAAACATAATTTTGTCTGTTTGTTTTCAGTCTTGTCTTATTTGTCTCCACAATCTCTATCTCTTTTGTCTCGGTATACTAACTAAATGTTTTTTTATTGTATATTTTGTATTGTAAAGTATTTTACTTTAAAAAATACTTAAAAATATATTTTCTAAATTTTCTATATTAAAATCATTAAAAAACATTGTAAAAAAATATATTAATTTGTTTTTTTTAAGACAAATATAATTTTAAAAAGCAACTAAAAATAAAAGATGCGATGCTTCTAAACGATACCTTGCTCGTATAATTTGATTTGAATGACTATGTAAAACGTGTCGTTGCTGAAGAATAGCTTGCTTTAGAAAAATCTATTCAAGTTAATGTTTAATCTTAGAGGGTAATCAATTGCTTAGAAACCATGGGACTTGTTCAAGTGGTGTTGTAAGAATCTTTTTCTAACCTTGAATATTTTGCTTTATAGTGAGGTGCTGTCAAATTTCAAATTAGATGACAAGATAAAAGGATAATATAAATTATTTTATTATAAACAAAATTTAGGGCTTGTTGGAATTATGTTCCTTCTAAAATATTTAAATTTTTGTTTCGTTTATAATTATAATTTTTTATTTTTTTATTTTTTTAATATCAAAAATATTTCTTTTAAAATAATCTCTATCACATTCATAAAATTCCTAAAATATTTAATTTGAAATGCAGTCAAGTACAAGAGAAAGCTATTCATATAATTTGATTATGACATGTATCTCTAGGAGCTTGCTTTGAAAAAATCTATTTAAGTCAATGTTTGATGTTAAAAGATAATTACTGGCTTATTAGATAATAATGTAAATTATATTTTTAAATTTCATGTAACATGTTAAACTATTGGATTGAGATGGTTCTTTAATATGGTATCAGAGTCTTGATGACCAAGTGGTCATGAGTTTGAATCTTATCATTTCTATTTTTTTGATAAAAATTAAACAAAAGGTAAAATGAGTTTATATAAATTTCAAGTTTAAAGGACTTTTACTTTAGAGGGTGTATTAGAAAATAATATAAATCATATCATAAAATCTTACCTAATAGTTTAAGTTATTAAATTGAGATGATTTTATAAAAATAAAAAAACCTTCATTTTGCTTATAAACCATGAGACTTGTTCAAATGGTGTTGTCAGAATCTCCCAACCTTGAATATTTTGCTTCCTGACGAGTGATGATACTTACAGTGAGGCAGTATCAAATGTCATTTTTTTTTTCTCTTCCATGTACGAGAAAGAAAGAGTATTTTCAAACTTAATCAATTTCATACAGACAAGATAATAGGATCATATAAATTATTTTATTATAAATAAAATTAAGGGTTGTTTGGAATTGCATTTGTTTTATAAATTTTTTTATAATTATAATTTTTTATATTTTTAACGTATTGATATAAAAAATAACTTTAAAAAAATAATAAAAAATATTATTTTAATATATTTTTAAATAAAAAAATATTTTAAAAAACAATTAATAAAAACAAACAATAAAGAGTAGCTTTGCAATTTTTATTAAAAAAAAAAGGCTACAGAGACAATTAATGAGTGGAAAAAGATTAATTAAGTTTAGCTTAGTTTCGTTATTGGTTGTCAGTGACGAGAAGCAATCTCAATAAGACACGTGTTGGCCAATGAAGACAAATAATCAAATACAAGCATAGTACAGGGGAAGACAGCTGTGCCAATGAGACGTGTCTTATTGATTACCACCAATCATTCAAAACTAAAGTTCACCTTGCAGTGAACAATTTGAATAATGTCGATACTGTACGGCATAAATGAGATTTTTGCAAATTTACTAGCTTAACGGTCTGCGTGGATTAATCCCAGTCCATTCATATTTATATTTGTTTGGAGATTTTTTTTTTAAAGTTCAAATAAAATTATTTTTATTATTTAAAAAAATTAATTTATATTTTATTCAAATCAAAATTATGACGGATATAATTAAATAAACTATCATTTTAAAAAGCAACCGTAATCACATTTTCAAACAGATTCCAGCCACGGCCTTAATAAATATTGATCAAAGTTTATTTTTTTCTTAATTTTTTTTTATATTTATAAATTATTTTGATATATTAATATTAAAACGATTTTTTAAAATAAAAAAATATTATTTTAATATATATATTTTTTAAAAATACTTTAAAAAAAAAATATCACCGCAGTTTCAATCATAGCTGTCCATGCCATCACCTTTTCAAAATCTGACTATTTTCTTACCCTTACGAAAGACCGACTTCTCATTGCAAAACATTTCTGAGCCTCAGGATTGAAAAGGTAAAAAGAAAAAATAAGAACTTGATGATGAATAGTAAACGACAGTCGGTGGCTACCTGTGGCTGTTGAAGGAAGGAAAGCACCCAAGGGGGAGGGAGTGATGCGTAATTGCATAAATAGTCGTAAGAAAAAAAAAGGACAATATGGTAATCCGAAGCATTTATGACAGATCTGCTAACCGACAAACAAGGAGGTCGGCAGTTGTCGGCCGGCGAACGTGGGAGTCGACATAATGAGCGGCGAAAATTCAAACCACACCCCTCCACTTTTCCCTTCCCCAATTTCAAAAACAAAATTAACTAACTTTAATCTAATTTATCTCACTTAATTATTATTAATACTGTTAAGCATTAAGTATTATTTTTCACAGTCACAGACAGTTACTATTTTATTTTATCACATCACCACATTATTATTTATTTCTTTACCATTGACGCCCACTAGAACCAGAATATAAAATAAAAAAATCGTTTCATTTCCTTCATCTACCCTTCATAACACAACCGATTTGAGCTCCAACTCTAACGAGATGGGATTGTATAGATCATCATAGAAACTCTACCGATAATCCTCTGTCCCGTTACTTGTTTTTTTTTGTAAATGCTCTTTTATAAAGCCTCCCTGACTCGCCCAGATTCTCCCGGTATGCATCTTCATCTTTTTGTTTTTTTAAACCAAACCCTTAGTTTGAGCTGTTTGCTAGTTGTTATTACTTCCCTTTTTGGATTTCTTCTGGTTTGTGCAAATCGTGTTTCAATAAGTTGTTTTGTCGTTGCTACAATTGGTGGGTGTTTTTTTTTATTGCCTTTTTTAGAAAATGAAAAGAGATTGTGATGTTCATTCTGTGTTTCTTATCCTGGTAAAGGATCTCAAAGTCATTCTCGACACCAGCCTTTCTTTTCTTTTTAATTTTTTCGATTCCGATTTCATGTAATTGGAGGCAACGTTTTTGTTTTTGTTTTCTCCTTTAGCTTCTCTATGCAATGTCTAAATCAATTTATGTTTGTTCTTTCTAAATTCTCTTCTTTTGCTTCAAAACTTTTTTTTTTCCCTGTTTTTGAGGTTTGGTGAAATGTGTTAATCAAATGGTGTTGTTAGTGTTTTTCCCTTTATAGAATGATGCTAGATGCGTCAATTATTATTATTATTATTTGTTTTTTTTTTTTTACAAAAATTGAATGTTCTCCTGTTCATTTACATAATGCTGTTTTTTCGTGTTTGGTTGCTGAGCGGTGTTGAGATTAGAAGAAAATCTATTCAAAATTTTCAATTAGTTGGCATTTTATTGTCTTCAAGCTAGATGGTATTTTTTTGGCATTTTTTTCTATCCCAAGAAAATTGTAGCATAAATTTTGGCTTCTTATTCTATTTAATGAAGCTTAATTAAGTTTGTTTGATTTGGAAAATTAGGAGGGTTTGTTTTGTGTTCACTAATGTGTTTTGTTCATGTTTCAGTTGATATAAATTTGTACTGTAATTTTCCACGGTGGATGTGAATTATGGATATTACTGAGGTTGAAGAAAATTTGTTTGCAGCAAGTGAAGCCAAGGTACGAATTTGGTATTCTCTCGTAAGAAAGTATTTGGATTTGGTGTTTTTGTATACTAAGCTTAAGAAATCCCCAATACCATCTAGGCTAGGCAGCTTATTTATCTGTTTCTTTATTATTTTTTTTCGATTCCAATCATTTTCTGATATGCATATGAAAAATGCAATGCCTGTTGCCTGATTGGCTAGTAGACTTGGGTTTGGAGTTGATGTGCTTCTGGTGCTTGCTATATCTCTCATTTTGCTGAAAGTTATCTTCTTTGATATTTTTTTCCCGGTCATTTGGGGTGTCTTTTTTACTACATAAATATTTAAAATGTTCATATTCCTAACTGTTTTTTGGCCCATGAAAGCATGCTTGCTTTAAGGTCTTCAAAGGTTAGCGTATTCATGAACAGTAACTAAATTGATGATATCTCTCTGTTTTCAGCTTCATGGAGAAATGTGCAAGGAACTCTCTGTAGTTTATTGCAAAATCTCTTCCATTTTCCCTTCCTTGGAAGCGGCAAGACCTAGGAGTAAATCTGGCATTCAAGCATTATGTTTGTTGCATATAGCCCTTGAGAAAGCCAAGAACGTTCTCAAGCATTGCTCAGAATGCAGTAAACTTTACCTGGTAAGATAGCCCTTTTTTATAGATGCACTGAAATTTGCTTGCCTTTTCCATTTTTTGTTTTTCTGGTTTTATTTATTGGTTTTTGTGATATCATTGATTTTATGATACAGGCTATAACTGGGGATTCCGTCCTTTTAAAATTTGAAAAGGCAAGATCTGCTCTTGTAGATAGTCTTAGGCGTGTTGAAGATATTGTTCCAGAATCAATTGGATGCCAGGTAGTAATTTCCTTCTGAAGTCTATTTTTGATAAGCCAATGTGAAAATGATATCATCAATAAATTGGCCTGTCTAAACAAATTGATAACAGAAATGAAGTATCAGAAGTGTGATAGCAGAAACTTCTTATATTCGTATCCTTGCTGTATATCAAAAAGAATTCGATCATTTCTATATATTAACATGTCATCTGTAATGATTATATTAACATATCATGGCACAATTATATTGAATTAACCAAAATGTAACCTGGCATTATTTTGTGGCCTTTTTCTTCCCTTGTTTCTTGTGCCTGCATAGTTTAGAAGCATTTTTTGATCGCCTTTGTTATTTGAAATCTTGTCAGATTTTGGAGATTGTAAGTGAACTTGAGGGTACTGAATTCTCACTTGATCCATTGGAGAAGCAAGTTGGTGATGAGATAATTGCATTGCTTCAACAGGGGAGAAAATTTGACGATAGTAATGACAATACCGAGCTAGAATCATTTCATCAGGCTGCTACTAAACTTGGTATTACCTCTTCTAGAGCAGCTCTTACAGAGAGAAGGGCTCTTAAAAAACTCATAGAAAGAGCTCGTGTGGAGGAAGACAAGCGGAAAGAGTCAATTGTGGCCTATCTCTTACATCTCATGAAAAAATACTCCAAGTTATTTAGAAGTGAACTTACAGATGACAATGATTCACAGGGTTCATCACCTTGTTCGCCAACTGTTCAGGGTTCTCTTGAAGATGGAGGCCCTGGTGGCAATGGCCATGCCTTTGAGCGACAGCTATCAAAGCTTAGTTCGTTCAATTTCAAACCAACCTATAGGAAATCTGGGCAAATGCCTCTTCCACCTGAAGAATTGAGGTGTCCTATATCATTGCACCTGATGTATGATCCAGTCATCATTGCTTCTGGACAAACGTATGAAAGGATCTGCATTGAGAAATGGTTCAGTGATGGGCATGAAACCTGTCCAAAGACTCAACAAAAGCTTTCTCATCGTTGCTTGACTCCTAATTATTGTGTAAAGGGTCTCGTTGCTAGTTGGTGTGAACAGAATGGAGTCCCAGCACCTGATGGCCCCCCTGAGTCTCTTGACCTCAACTATTGGAGGCTGGCAATGTCCCAGTTTGACTCGTCCAATTCAAGAAGATCAGTGGAGAGTGTCAGATCTGGAAAGTTGAAAGGGGTCAAGGTAGTTCCTCTGGAGGAAAGTGGTCCCATTGAGGAGGCTGAAGAAAAAAATGAAAAATTGTCATCGCAACAGGAAGATTCCATGCCAGAAGATGCCTTCGGGTACAATATATTTGAAATATATAAGAATTTCCTGGCCATTTTGAATGGTGATGAAGAGTTGAAGAAGAAGTGCAAGATAGTAGAACAAGTGAGGCTTCTGTTGAAGGATGATGAGGAGGCCAGGATTTTTATGGGGGCCAACGGGTTTGTCGAAGCACTATTGCAGTTTCTAGAGTCAGCTGTGCGTGCCGGGAGTCCAATGGCCGAGGAAGCTGGAGCGATGGCTCTTTTCAACCTTACTGTCAACAATAACAGGTGTGTGGATTCTCTAAATATCAAATTAACATGTAGTAGTAGTGGTAGTATTATGAAATATTCAATTCATTTAGGTGTTAGAATAATTATTAGAAACAAGAGGTGTTAGAATTTAGAATGCTTATTATCTTTTATAAAACTGACTGGAATGGAGTTAGGATGTAGAGATAAAGTGAGTGACACATGCTTTTTTCTCAAGGGAACTGTTATGGATCTTCTTGTTGATGGAGGAAATCCTGCTAGAAATAAGGAGTTGGGTTCTTGAATCATTTTCCATAGATCTGTGAAGTGTGAAGATGTGCCAAGAACTTTAGCATAACTGATTTCCTTTTCCACTATTCCATTCCAGAAATAATGAAATGATGTTGGCTGCTGGTGCTATCCCATTGTTGGAGGTTATGATTTCCAACCCTGACTCTGATGGATCAGCAACAGCCCTCTATCTAAATCTCTCCTGCCTTGATGAAGCGAAGTCCATTATTGGCTCAAGTCAGGCCGTCCCTTTTTTAGTCCAAATCCTTAAAGGTGAAACTGGAGTCCAATGCAAGCTCGATGCCCTTCATGCTCTCTATAACCTCTCCTCCCGATCCACCAATATTTCGAATCTCCTCTCAGCTGGCATCATCAGTGGCCTCCAATCCCTTCTTGCAGTACCTGGTGATCATGCATGGATAGAAAAATCCATAGCAGTTTTGATAAACTTAGCTTCTAGTCAATCAGCAAAAGATGAAATGCTATCTGCCCCTGGCCTTATTAGTGGGCTGGCAACGATTTTAGACACTGTTGAACCCATAGAGCAGGAGCAAGCTGTTGCTTGCCTTTTCCTTCTGTGCAATGGAAGTGAGAAGGGTAGTGAATTGGTCCTACAAGAAGGAGTGATACCTGCGCTGGTCTCAATCTCAGTGAATGGGACCACGAGAGGGAAAGAGAAAGCACAGAAACTTCTGATGCTGTTTCGGGAGCAGCGGCAGCGAGATCAACCATCTGCTGAGGTGTGCTTTCAGCGAACCGAAAGTAGTTCCAAGTCCATGCCGGGTCCTGAATCAAAGCCGCAATGTAAACCTGTCTCAAGAAGAAAGATGGGGAAAGCTATAAGCTTCTTTTGGAAGAGCAAGAGCTACTCAGTTTACCAGTGTTAAGTTGGTGTTGTAAATTTCTGTTGTATCTTGTCTTTCTTTTGTCCCTGGGGCGTTCTTTGTTTTTGTTTTCATAGAGAAGAAGAGATGTACATGCCCTTGTAAGCTGTGGGTTTTGTTTTTCCCTTCGCCATCCTCTTCTCTTTGGAATTCATGTACCATATATGGAAATTATAGTGGAAGCCTTGCTAGATTAACCTTGCAGTAAAACAACTTGTGGTTTTTTTTTTTTTTTTTAAATGTTAGAAAGTGTTATAGCAACTATCAAGTGTTTTTCATTCAAAAACAATTTAAATAATATTTTTTTATAATTTATTTTTAATATTAACATATTAAAACAATTTAAAAATAAAAAAAATAATTTTTTTAAAAATTCCATTTTTAGCTCGGGAGGCTTCATGCCTTTAATTTTTGAAAGGCAAAAAAAATCTCATATCACCTACATTATTTAATATTATAGGACATGTGAAATAAATATTTCTACCAGTTCACCGTATTTCATCAGAGGAATCATCACGCATGAGCTTTGGTTCAAACTAGTATAGTAGCTAGTCTTTCACTGCGTGTTAGATTATATATTTTTTAAACTAAAAAGAATATTAAGGGTATAAATTTTTTTCTGCAATATTATTAAATTTAATTAAACAGTTTAATTTTGAAAATTGAATCTTACTTAACTTAAATTTTGAATTAAATTATATAGAAGTTGATCTAAAATGAATAATTCAATTTAATAGATAAAAAACAATTTGAATAACTAGTAAAAACATGTTATAATTTTTAAAAAAACTTTAAGAAGATTTTTTTTTAATATTAAAATGATATCAAATTGAATTGACCTCGATTATCTTGTAACTTAGGTCATGAATTTTAATGAGTTTAATAATTTTATTATTTTTATAAATTATTTTTACTTAATTTTATGATAAAATTAGATGCTTGCAAAATCAAGCACCACCCCTAAAAAAATATTTATTTGAGATCATGATAACTCTATAAAAAATAAAAAAATGAAATGAAATAAAAAAAATAAAAAATTAAAGGACCACAAGCAAAAAAATAAACATATTAGGTTTGATGGATAAACCCACTAAATTTGTGAATCGCGTAACCCGAATCAGCACGAAAAACTTGCAAACTGGGTAACAAACTACATTGGGATTAATAACTTTTTTTTCTAAACTATTTTTTATTTAAATATATGATAACAAAAATAGATGATTGCAAAATCGAGCGTCACACCAATACTAAGACATTTTTCTAAAACTATGATAACCTCATAAAAAAAAACAAAATAAATTATAAAACTCAATTCTCAATCAGCACAGCATCAAAAGATAAAATAAAACAAATAAATTTAAAAAAAAAAAAAAGTTAAACTCGCTAAACCTGTCAACAGGCTCATAGACTTTTTAAAATTTAATAATATGTTTTTTTTTATGGAACTACTTTTTTTTTTTACTATGTGATAAAAAGATAAATAGACGATCACATAATCGAGTTTAATTAGTAAAAAGAAAAACCAACTCTAAACCTGCGAACCGAGGCAATTAGATTTATCTTGCCAAACTTGTAAATTGGGTCATTGGCTTCACAAAGTTTAATATCCTAGTTTTTTTTCAAAAAACATTTTTTATTTAACTAATTGTTTTTAAAAAATAAATCATACCGCGATGCTAGGATTTTTTCTAACACCAACCCAATGATGAGATTTTTTTGATACCATGATAACCATATAAAAAAAAAACTAAAATAAATTATCAAATCTAAATCCATATAAGCACATCATATAAAAACTAAATTAAAAAAAAAGTCAAAATACAAAAATAAAAATAATTAAAAAAAAACAATATAGATTATAATCTACAGCTAATAAATATATAAATATAAAAATCAATATCTTCCCACACCTTTTAGTTTTATACTTAATTAATACTTAATAAGAATTCCTTCTGGTGACTCATCAAAGTTAAAAAGTCTCAAGCAAATTAATGTTGGATTTTTTGATATCAAGTTTATGTTAGTAATGTATATTACATTAGTATTTCCGACCTTGACAACAACGAGCCCGTCTAGCTCAGTTGGTAGAGCGCAAGGCTCTTAACCTTGTGGTCGTGGGTTCGAGCCCCACGGTGGGCGTTTTAACTTTTATCCCCTCATCTTTTCCTCTTTTGCTGCTTCTGCATTGTACATCATTTTCCAACCCTCTCCACGTCCTTTCCAACCAATCCTCGTATTTGTGCAGATGACTTGGACTTGAACTAAACTCTCTTTCAGCTTAAGCTCTCAGTCACACAGATACACACCATAAACCACATATTACTGGGTCACTGTTCTATATATATTCGCAGTTTGGCACCTTCAAGATCAAGAAACTTCTTGGTGAACCGAGGCTTGAAAAGAAATCAATTGTTTCATACTTTTTATTAATATATTTGAGAATATGCACTTCATACTGTAAGCTATTCAAGAACAAGAGACGCAAAAGGATTTATTTTACTTTATGGAATCAAGATAGAACACCTTTAAGTTATCCTCTATTGCTTTCTCCCTTTTGCTCTTCTAGCCATCTTCCTCTTATTTCTCTTGACTTTCCTCTTCTCACACTTCTCCTCCATTTCCTGGCTTTCATTTTTCTTGTCATTTTCTTCCTGATTTTCATCCCCTACCTTTTGTTCTTCGACACCAGATTGTTTTCTTTTCATTCCTTTTTTTCTTTCTAGAAATCCAATGATCCCTGTAAGCGCAGTATCAACATCTTCATTCTTCATGAGCTCCTCTGCAACTTCTGCTGGAGTCACTTCCACTTCCATTATCAACTCCTCAATCTGACTGAAAAGGCTGTGGTTCTTAACGTTGAGGTAGTTAGAAGCAAGAATCTTGAATCCACAAGGAGTGCAGTAGGACATGTGGATGTGCATGTCCATACGGCCTGGTCTCAGCAGTGCAGGATCTAGTTTGTCTTTGTAGTTGGTTGTGAACACAATTATCCTCTCATCTCCACAGCTTGACCATAAACCATCGACGAAGTTAAGCAGCCCAGACAAAGTTAATTGCTACAAGAGAAAAATTCTTAAGGACCACCAACAATATGCTAAATAATTTTAGCGTAGAAGAGAAGCAAACATAATGAACTCACCTGGCTCTCACCCTGGATGTACGCTCCATGTTGTCGGTCCTGCAACTCAATACTACAATCTATGTCCTCAATTACAATTATCGATCGATTTGTTGTACTAGTTAGCAATGACCTCAGATTTGAATTGCCACGCAAACTTGCAAGTTCCAGGTCGTAGATATCAAACTTGAGGTAGTTAGCCATGGCTGCTATCAAGCTGGACTTGCCTGTGCCAGGAGGACCATACAACAAGTACCCACGTTTCCATGGTTTTCCTACTCTTAGGTAGAAATCCTTTCGCTTCACAAATCTGTCAAGGTCATCCATTATCTCCTTCTTGAGTACCGGGTCCATTGCTAATGTGTCGAAAGTGGACGGATGGCTAAGGCTGACACCTTGGTAATTTCCAAGTGCTTGCAGCTTGAGCACCCTGTTTTCATTCTTAATGGCTTTGGATCTTTCGAGTACATAGGGGAGGAAAGTGTTCAAAACCTTCTCGTTGTGATTCTTGTGGAAGCTCAGCAGTATTGTTTTATGCTCCGTTTTTTCTGATGATTGGGACCAGGTTTCAACATCTACAACCGTTTGTTGGGTTTCAGTAGACGCGAATTCCCAAGCTAGCTCAATTCCTTCGAATGTGTCGATAATCTGTTGGCCTTTGTTGATCGTGACAGAAAGGCCTTTGTTCCCTGGATCCTTGAAAACCTTAAGCTGTCCGATAGAGCGAGTGACTCTTGTGCTCAAGTAGACCTCAGAAGCCTCGTACATTTCATTGATGGAGAAACCATTGTATTCATTGACGATGAGAGTCAAACGAGACGAGTCATCTCCAAAAAGGCGTCCGAGACTTGATGATATTCTTTCTTGCAGTTTTTGGGGGATTAATTGGTTAATCACGGCCTGAACTTCATTGAACACAGACCGGACAAGCATTGCAGACGCAGCAAAAGCAGTGTATGTTGATAAAACTGATGTTGTTGAAGGCATGCTTGGTAGAGAATACATGTTTGATATCAAAGAAATTACTGCAAGTCGGTGACTTGGGATGAATGGAGATTTCTTGGCATCGGTTTTTATACTGCAAAAATGAGTGAATATAGCTTCTAGTTGAAGCCACCTGATGAGAAGATAAGGTCCAAATTAAATCTTTAATAATAGAAAGCTTGCAGCGAAATTTTCACAAAAAAAGGAAAGAAATTCAGTCACAGCAAAATCGTATATCATACAATCTCCAGTCTCTGGTCAGTGGCCGAAAAGGTCACATCAAATACGTGGAGAGGCAATCTTCTCGAGCAATTCTTACAGAGTAGGTGAGCTGTCTGGTGGTCAATGACTTGGACCGTTCAAGTCATCGAAAGGAAGTTGTTTGTATTGAAAAAGTGGTTATTTTTTTAAATAATTTTGTTTGGAAATATATTAATATAATATAATTTATTTATTTTTTAAATTTTATTTTTAGTATTATTTTAAAAAAATTAAAAATACAAAAAAATTAATAATTTAAAGTATTTTTTTAAAAACACATTCACATCACAAAAATAAAAGCTGCAGTGGCTCTTTGGTCGAACGATCTGTTTCATCACAGAAATTCGGCTGGAATAATTAAAGGAAACATCTCTTCTTTGTTGATTTAAAAGGTTTTTTTTTTATTTTTTGTTTTTTAAAAATATTTAATTTTTTTTGAAGTTAATATTTATTTCAAATTATTTTAACTTGTTAATTTTAAAAATAAAAAAAATATTATTTAATATATTAAAAAAAACTCTTTAAAAATAACCACTAAAACAGAAATTCTATAAATATTACTATGCAAAATGCAGTGGCTCAACACCTTGCAGCACTGAGTAATTAACTTCTGTCAAATGACCATTACTATTATAAAAAAATTTAATCAAAACAGACTGTAGTCGGAGGAAATTTTTTTTTTTGGTTTCAAAAGCAATTTTAAAAAGAATTATTTATTATTTATTTTAAATTATTTTTTTATTTTCGTATTGTTTTGATCTGTTAAAAATAAAATTTAAAAAATAAAAAATTACATTATCATTAAAATAAATTTTCAAGATTTTAATTATTTTCATATGGTTTTGATATTTAATGTTTAAAATAAAAAATATTATTTTAATAGTTTTATAAATAAAAAAACTTTTTAAAAAACCTTTATTATAATATTAAATATTAAATAGACTTTGTGTATGTGTAGATAGAGGGCTTGAAGATTTGTCCAGTAAA
Source organism: Populus trichocarpa (assembly GCF_000002775.5). NCBI lineage: Eukaryota > Viridiplantae > Streptophyta > Magnoliopsida > Malpighiales > Salicaceae > Populus > Populus trichocarpa. Next base: position 12,254,034 of record NC_037292.2, read on the forward strand.
TTGGTTCCGTGTGATATATCTAATCTTCAAAAAGAAAAAAAAAAAAAAAAGGAGAAAAAGGTAAATGGGACAGGAAAAGACAACAGGAATTTTCGATTAAAGAGACTCCTAACTCCTAACACAATTAGCTGCATAATAGAAAGTTGTGTTGCTTGTCAGACTCGGTCCGGAGCCTGACTGGTTAATGAATTGCATCACTAAGTTGTCGGAGTCAATTTTAAAATTGCATTTTATTATTTTTTTTCTGAAAGATAAAACGACTTTGTTTAAGATAAAAAGTTGAAAAAACTTAATCCTGAGGATGATAATGATTACATTTTAAATTTAATTTTTAAAAATAATTAGTTTGATTTTTACAAACTTTAAAGTCGTTAAAAATTTACATGATTGTTAATTTTAAAATCTGTTGAATTAGTCGAGATGAATGTAAATTGGTTCAAATATTTATATAAATAAAAAAAATTAAAAAAACTTAAAAAATTAACAAAAATCCATGAAAATAACTAGTTAGGTTTTACTCAGTTTTAGTTTAATCAATTATATTATTGATTGATTTGTTAAGTCATTAAAATTTGATTGGATTAATATACAAATTAGATTAATTTTTTTAATCTAAAATTTGATTTTTTTTTTATTAAAGCAGCTTTAATAATGATGTAATGAATGTGAAATGTTTATATAATTTCTCTGAAAATGTAATACAGATTTTCATATTGTTTCTCACATGATCACCCTAACTTTTGGTGCACACTTCTGGTAGAGGTAATTGCACTCATTATTAAAATTTTCATCATGGATTCCCAAAAACACCAATTCATTTCAAAGCCTAAGCCAAAACTCAAGTACAATGATAAGTACTAAAAATTTAAATAACTTAGAAACAGGATTCTTAAATTGAATAATTATTATTCAATAAATCTTAATAATATTATTCATTATTTAGAGTCAAATGATTGATAACTTGTATTTGATTTTTTATAAGTTAAGATAACTTATGATTGATACTTGTAAAAGATTCAATTTGATGAAGACGTGTCAAGCCCAACCTCGAGTTCATGGCAGTGTGCTAAGCCTAGTCACGCAGGAGTTTAAATCACTTGTGGCTCATAATTTTTTTGCTAGATAAAATAAATGAAATATAAATCATAATACAATTCAAAATATCACAATGAGAAAGTTGCCATCCAGTTTTTTTCTCTATAAAAAAACAAAACTCATGAGTTATAAATAAATCATAAGACCTTCAAAATAAAGATTCATAATCTTTTTTTTAGAGAGAGAAAATACAATAATATTCTAAAGATGAATACTTTGAAAATATATATGCATTAAAGATTATTTAGACGAATTGAATCACTTATTATCTAACCCAAAAATCCTATTCCTAGGATATTTAAATTTTTGGGACTTCATGAAATACAATGCCCCGAAGTCCTGCACTCTAATAGACCGCAAACTCATCGTCTCATCCGCAATTTATCATGTACAAAAATATACTGCAGCTTTTACGATAGCCTAGCACAGGGCACAAATAAGAAAATATATGCAGCATTCATGAACGAACTTTAATGCTGACTCTTCAGCAATGTCCTCAGACCAAGAGATTGAAATTCCCCCCCTTTTCATATTCAATTGGCTCAAATGGAAAATTACATAAGCTTCCTTTACCATTGGTATGGAGTAGAACATTTACAGCAGCTTTCGTTGCCGTTTTCTCTAGAATTTATATGTGCCAAGCAGATTCGAATAGTGCTAAAATTGGATCTTCCTTGCTGATGCTTGTCAGCTTTTTATTTGCCGGCAAACTGATTAGATTACCTTCGATGACTGCAGTATTATCCCCTCCTTCTCCAGTTGCTTCCTTGCTAGCCCTCGCTTCTTCTGTCTCCTCCTCAGCAATACATTCTTTCGGTTTCATGCTCTCATTTGTCTCACCTTTAGTGCTAGTTTCTTCACCGCTAACAGTGGATTGGATCATCTGCTCTGTGCTACTAGTTTCTTCACTGCTAATTACAGTGGATTGGATCATCTGCTTTGTGCTCTCCTCTGAGTTCTGTATGCTTTCTCCTGTCCCCTTCTCTAGTGCATCCTTATTTGTGGATTTCACAACTTTTTCCAGTGCATCCTTGTATGTGCATCTCACAACTTTCGGACTACCTGTCTGAGATTCCGATCCTGATGTTGCAGATATGGGACAGAAACATACCTTTGTTTCATTTCCATCGTGATTTGGGAACTCTATTGCGTTACTATCTTCTTCTTGAACAATTGTCTGTTCAATACTGTTGTTGTTACAGTTTATATCGACCACGATCTCCTTTTCTTTTGTAGTTTCTGATCCCCAATGAGTCAGGATAGATAACCAAAAGTTCAGCCAACAGATAGCACATGACAGCGCCCAATCTAGAAATGGAATTTGGTGGATTAATATGGGAAACTTGTTAACAGCAGAATCAAATTTTGCTGGAAGGGTTTCTACAATTTGGACGAGCTTGTCAACCTTGTTGAACACATATCTTGATGGTGGGAAAATACCCTCAGCCTTTCTTTCAAGGGCTAATATTATATGATCGTCCACAAAAGAGAGGATTGCCAGGAAGAGACACTCATACCGCAGGACACATTCAAGAAGGGAAGCAAACGAAGCTAACCTGATCAACTTCTTTGTCACTAAACCTAACGGTCCATTAATTTCTTTGGCTTCTCTGTAAGCTTTTCGAGTGATTTCCATGAAAGAAACTCCACATGCATGCAACGGACGACGCCTACCACTCATTCTGCAGGTTCCTGCTGTTGATTCCTGATAAATTCAACCCAAACATGTCAAAAGGTCTGGTTTCTTAATTTCAGCAATGCCATTAGATCCAGCTAGATTTTAATAATCCAGATAAACATTTTTTGTAGGAAATATATTTCCCTTGATAGTTTCAAGAATTAGAGTTGAAAAAACCCATCAGGTACCTCCATTTTTGCAGGGAATGATAGAGAACAACAGAAACCATCTAGTTAATAATATCATCAAATTGTAGTATCCAGTTTATCACCCAGAAAAGCTTAATGCATGCATGGCTAATTATTTCTACAATCCTTATGCAAACAAGGATGAAATCACAATTGAAATTAACACTAATTAATTTACCATCAACAAGAATTCCTTGGCGAACCAACTTGCAACAACTTTAACCAATGAATAAATTGAAGTTAAAACACAAATTAAGACATTAAAAACTAATTAATTATAGAACTAATAAAACTGATGCCGAGGAAGAGAACGCTGGAAATGAGATCCGTACGTTTATTCTATAATTAGCTGGGGGTACTGCACAGTTGCTATTTATTTTAGCACCGTTCTAGGAACTTCGTATTTTAGGCCTAGAATTTAGAAACAGCTTTGAATTTTATTTATTTATTTTGAAAAAATCTCTATACTTGTTTATTTTGCAGGGGCTAAGATTTTTAGTGGCTGTGACTCGGTGACTCTTGAAGTACAAAGGGAATAAAAAAATGAAATATAATTTAATGTAAAATATCACTAATTATATATAAAACAAATTAACTATATAAGAGAATAACACACCTTAATATCCTAATTAATTTAATTATTTTCTGTTCATCATGTAAATTAGAGGGAGTAATATAAAATGAAAGTTAATAATTAAAAGGAAATAAAAAAGAATGAAGAAAAAAGCTCAGAGGTACCAAGTTTTTCTTATGATTTCTTGAAAAAAATATTAATGTAAACGAGGAAATCTTTCTCATTAAACAGCCTCAAGAAAAATAAATCTCGGAGCACAAAGGCTAGGCTCTAACAAAGGAAATACCCTACCCAAACCATCTCCTAACAAAACAGTATGAAGACCTGAAGGAGGAATTTCCCAAACAAAACTGGGAGCCTGAGAGGTCGACCCTAGCTTGGCAAGAAAGCCTGCGCATCGATTCCCTTCCCTTCCCTTCCCTCAATGTGTGAAACAAGCTACGATTTAGCAAAGAATTTATATCCTCCAACAGAGCATGACAAGGATGAAAAGGACCACTGTTACCGGAAATCAAATGAACTGCCTCAAGGGAATCAGCCTCCACCATTATGCTTGTTGTCCACCCACTGTAGCTATGGAAACCTGCAATGCACTTCCCCTCCTCATCCCCGATCAAACCACTCATTCCAGCATTATTTGGATTCCCCATATATAGAAGAACTTCAATGAAACCACAAGGAGCCTTAACGCAGGAAACCAATCTCGATCGGTTGTATGGACTCTCTCCTGCCACTTTGATCTGCAAACGCAAGACTACAAGCTGATCTATTCTAAAACTATTGTAAAATATCTGATGTCTGATGCTTTTCAGCCCAAACATGTTTGAAAAACACTTTTAAACATGATGCATACGCATTAGATAGATACAGGGGTGTAGAATATGGCCAGGTTCCAAAATAAAAAAAAAACACTTAAGAACATAGGGGAACGAATTTATTTAAGAAATGATTTTTTATCGAGGAAGAAAAATTGAAAATGAAAAATTGTTTTATGGTAGCCTAAAAGATTTTGAAGCGGGAGTAGGGGAAAGAGTTTAGACCGTGGGAATTATATATATATATATATATATATATACATATACTAAAAAAAGATTTGCTACCACTGACCGCGTCCATCAGCTGACATGAAACTGTTCTAGCTTAATTAAGATCCTTGGTTCGAGGTTTGAGAATGCAGCTACGTTAAATACTTAGTAGTGAGAGCCTGAGTAATTTCCTACGTTAAAAATTACTATTTATATAATTAATAATAAAACCCAGAAATTTTCTTTTTTTTTTTTTAAAAAAAAGACCACAAAATTATAATGTAAGTGAATATCAGCGTCCAGGCGAACCAAGAAAGATTCTTGTGAAAGAGGGAAACCAAAATACGGTTGCATTGGAAGCATGAACAGCTAAAGCATGATGACTGCGATGGTGCTGCAAAAGAAAAGGAAAGGGAGGGCATGGAATTCGATTCTGTGATTGATTCTTCGCGCACACACCACAGCACTTAAAAAAAGGACCGCTGTACCTCTCTTATCACTCATTTTCAAGTTCACTCTCCTTCTCTGGTAATCAATGACTTTATTCATTTCGTTTCTATCTAATCGAATCGAATCAACAACACGAAACCAAACCAGTGGCATGTCAAAAATGCTTTTAAAATTTTCTGCTTACTAAGTAAATAAAACAGGAGGTCTGGTCCTCTCCTGTTGGGATGCGTTTCTTTCCTACTCGCAAAATGCCGAGACCAGAAACTGCCCTCGGTAACTCTTGTATCATTCAATTTTCTACTAATCTTGTGTTTCTTTGAAGAAAAGATTAAAGGGAAACTGAGCCTTGAGGAATTAAACGAAGGCTTTTTTTTTAAAATCTTTGCTCTCAAGTTTGGTTTGAATTCTATTCTTGACTTGCGATTTATGCTTTTCTCTTGCTTAATTTGGTGGTTTCCATGCTTTCTTATTTTGGGAATTGTTTTTTTAAAACATCCTCAGAGTAGGTTTTGAATTGATATGGATTATGGCTTAGGTACACTTTGTCTTTATAATTTCTTCTATTTTGCTTGAATTCTGTAGAGCCCTTATTTTTCGCAAGGTAGAAAGCGAGTAGCTTTTTTCATTATATGTCGGGAACTCATGGAAAATGCGGACATTTTTTTTTTAAATAATTTTAAATGGTGCCAGCCTTGTATATTGGCTTTAGTTTGAATTCTTTCTTAAAGTTTTTGTTTTTATTGTTCTATTTAAGCCAATGAAGCGAGAAGGATGGTTCTTGAAGAAAGTTGACTAATAAAGTTTACAATTTGAGCTGTCTTAACGATTGTTTTTTGTTTGCTACAATATTGATGGGCTTTAGGAGACAAGAAACATGTTTTCCATGTTGGCTTTAGTTGTTAAATTTGATTAGTGATGTTTTATAGCATCTCATCATTCGCGGAAATGGCATGAATGGGTGCGAAATCAACTTAAATTCGTAAGATATGCAGTGGACAACGTAAAAATAAGCAGCATGTGTTTATCAATACACCAGTATGTCCGTCCTTTATCTTGCTCCGTGACAGATTGATGTGTTTATGTTTGATCCGTGCAGGCATACCTGGAGATGGAAGATGTTTGTTTCGGTCTGTGGTTCATGGTGCTTGCCTTAGGACTGGGAAACCATCTCCGAGTGAAAGCCTTGAGAAAGAACTAGCAGATGAGCTTAGAGATAAAGTACCAAGTGAACTTAATTTTTCTTTTTCATTCTTAGCGTTGTGTCATTGGTTGCTGCACTGTTTAATATGGTTAAGAAATGTTTTGCTTTAAGAATTGCAACTGTAGAGTATGATTTTTGCATGTATTTCCATTTACTGCATACCTCATTACAGTGTAGACTATGCCCATACCATTTTCCCAAATTTGAGGAGAGTAAAATTTGCTTTCGAATCAGCTCTCTTATTCATTTTTTATTTGTACATGTTCCGAACCCTTTTTTGTGCTTGTGTTGTTTTTATGTGCATACATCAGAACAGTTTTCTATATTATTTACACTATTAATTTCTTAGTTTCTCATTTCTGATATAGTGTTTTGGCCCTCTTACTGAAATTCTTAGGATCATTTCTGCAGGTTGCAGATGAATTTATTAAGAGGCGGAGGGAAACTGAATGGTAAATTTGCTTGAGGATCCTTGGATTTTTTTTTTATGAAATCTTGTATCATTTCGCAGTATGGTTTTGCAGAAACATCATCTAGCAGGTCTGATTATTTCAAGGTTGTTGACAAGGATAGCCAACTTTATGCACAACTAACAGCTATGCATTCAGCATGACTATTTTTTTTTTTGGTTTATTTATTTATTTATCAATGAACCAATCTCAATGATTGGCAGTGGCCTTTTCTTTTTCTTGCCATTCAGCAATCCTGATGACTATCTACCTACTCATTCTCTAGCAACAAGTTGAAAGTTTGTGCATTGGCAGGTTTATTGAAGATGATTTTGACACTTATGTTGTCAAGATGAGACAGCCCCATGTTTGGGGAGGAGAGCCTGAGCTGCTCATGTCCTCACATGTCCTGAAGTAAGCTGCCCCGCTCCCACTCTATGAGACATTAAAAGCTAAAATTTTATGTTGTTCTACAATTTTGTAAATACGTATAATTGTAATTACATGATTTATTCATGTTCAACTAGGCAATTTACCTTTGTTTTGAATTATTAAGGCTTGGACTTAATGCCACTGAACTGAAATGTCCTTGATAAATGTTTTTGCAAGGCAGCTGTACTGCTGCTTTTCACAAACTATATTTGTCATGAACTCAAAATTATAATTTATTTGCTATGTAAAGTTGAAGAATCTAATAAATGTGACCCTCTTCTTTTCAAAATCTGTTGAAATGCTTGGGATTATGTTTAGTTTTAATTTCCTACTTTTAGTTAGCCATGTTTAGTTGAAGTAGTTTAAAACATTCTCGTTTGATGTCTTACGCTATTTTCTTTTCTAGGATGCCAATCACTGTATACATGCGAGATAGAAGTTCTGGTAGCCTTAAAATTATAGCTGAATATGGTCAAGAATATGGTAATGAGAATCCTGTGCGTGTCCTGTATCACGGTTATGGGCACTATGATGCATTGCCCGGTCTGATTGGTGGTGCACAATCCAAGCAGTAAGATCTCTTCCCTATTACTTTCATTTCTGATAGAATGCAAGCACTTCATCAGCATTCTCCTTAAAAGGTTTAAGATAGTTGATGTGTTTGCTTGTGAGGATATATTTTCAAAGGATTTTGTGCATCTAGGGATTGAAGGTTTAAGAAAAAGGTTCAACTTATGTGTCAATAGATTTCGAGCTTTGTTGGGATCTTTTGTAACTTAGATGTATTGTCAAATCTGGCATGCAAGGCTTATTCAGACTCAAAAACTTGTTCTTGTAGAAACTGGATTATCTAATTTGTCAATATAGATGACCACATTTTGCCTCTAATTTTGCTTCTCACCCTGACAACTTTGGTGTGCAAATTTGATAAATATTCTGCATTTCTATTCTTTGCTGAATTTTCCTCATCCTTGTAAAATTCAAAATTTCCTCATCTCTGTCAAGTTACAAACTGTTAATGCTAATGGGAATGTCTTCTGGGATTCTTGGCAGGTTCAAGAAAAGATGAAGAAATCACAAGATGGGGATGTAATGCTTTCTTGTCGGAAGATTTCTCTTTGGTACTTGAAATTATCTTATTTCTTCATGGACTTGAAGTTATTCAATATGAATCTCACATACAGGAATTTGATGGGATCACAAGATGCAATTGCCCCTAATTAACTTGGCCAAATTTTCATTAAGAAAAAAATGTGATGGAAAGAATCTGATGAACTGGTTAGATAATTACGCCTGTGAACTGTGGTTTTTAACATTGCACCTTACGATTCTTCTACCTTTCCCGAGTGGTTTTTCCTCTTGGAACTATTTTAATTCTAGTCAGGCTTAAAAAAAAAGGGGATGCCTTAAATAAGTCATAATCAAATATATCTGAATTCTTGAACATCATGTGATCAATGATTAGATTTTGCTGCGTCCCAGTAAATTGATGGTTTGATCTGTTTAATTCTTTGAGATATACGGATCAATATATTTACTGCTTCATCCTTTTGCGTTAGACTGGTGGTGAATGCTGGATTTGTGCACGGGTATGTCTACAATTACTATACAAGTTCTCAAAATAGTTCCCTTTTTTCCCTTTCTGCGGGCTGGGGTGAAAAAAATCTTCTTGTATTGCATGGGATCCGCAATGCTATTGCCAAAACAAACGCCAAATGATCTGGATAAAAAAATTCTGTGAGCAAATAGCAATGCCTATTTTAATCCATCATGCATTCCTGAAGGCCATCACGACTGCCAGGCAGCAGCAATAATGGACCTGCCCCTCCCCGGCACTCTGCCTAACTTTACAAATCCCCGCCTACGATCCATCATCGCACGCTTAAAAATGGTTAGACTCAATAAATTGGAGCAGGCTTGGAACCAAAATCCCTTCGACTGCTATCAAGCTAAATTAAAACTCAGGAAAAATCCTGAAAGGTACATGCTGCTGGATGGCAGGCAGGCAGGTTTGCACATACAGTATCGTTTGGATACTCGAATTAATATTGGGTAATCGATGAATGGAAAATGATGCAAGATTTTGTTGTCGCTGATTGATATCTTTCATAAAAAAAATTCTGTGAGACTCGAATGTAGTTGAAAGTTTTTGTTCACAAGTAAATTGTCCGAGGCTTCCAACTTTTGAGATGCCAGGCTTATATCCTGTAGAAATGTGACTGGCTTGAAACTCGCACTTGTAGTGAAAACTCAAAAGATAATCAAGTAATATAATCATCGATTATTGTATGCTCCAATGAAATCAAAATACAAAATGCACGGGTGTTAAAATTAAACCAACCTACACAAAATCCATACATGTATATACATATGCATGTGAAAGAGAAATGAATAGACTATTCACCATCCTTCCATACCTCCCGGAGGAGTTGATATCTAACAACTTTCCGGCCTGCCTTTCCCTTTTGCATCCAATTCCATGCTGTAGATGTAGGAGAAACCTTGGAGCTGTCAATGATGGAAGTCATGGGTGAATCCAGCTCATCAAGCTCATCATCACTAGCGTATGACTTTCTAAGCATTGCTGATCTGCTCCTCTGCAGAGTTTGGCCTCCCACCTCTCCTATTATATTTGTTAGTGATGCTGCAGGAGGTGGTGAGTAGATTGTGGGAGCTGCAATACATGGGAAGTTTGTGATAGACTCCTCCCCAGAATCAGCAAGATCCTAAATCAAGATGAAACCAAAAAATTATCAAGTGACTTTGTTGCATGTTGAAGAAATATGAAAGCAAAAATTCTTTTCAAAAAAGTAATGGCTTTTCAGGGTGGAATAACCTCAGAATCCAAGGCCTCAAGAATCGTCTCTGGGACAGGGTCAGGGTTGAATTCGTCTGGGACAAAATTGTCAAGAACCCTATTGATTATTGGCACGCCAAACGTAGGGCATACCTTCAGGAAAATATATTTAAACAGCGAATATGGAGAAAGTCATTTCTAGAGAAGAAAAAATGCAACAAGAGGGTAGGGAGGATAGCAGGGACATATCACTGAAAATATTTAGGATTTACCTCTTTTCTAGTTGACCTATCTCCGAGCATTTCAAATGGAAGCATCATGAGATCACTCAAGGCATTCAGGAGTTGGAAAGCCTTGAAGGATGTCTCACATTCACGCCTGCTGCTATCAAGTTCATCCTTCTCTTCTGGAGAGTCATTATCATCAATACCGAATAAATCTGTGAGCCATCTGGACCAATTTCCAACCTAGTGGGATGAAGACAGAGGGCAAGATCCTTTCATCAACGAGAGCAAAAGAAACGGTTCCATTGTAACTAATACAGTTGATGTAATTCATTTAGCATCAGTAAAAGTCTTCTATGTTGCAAATATTTAGTGAATGCTTAAAGAAGTGATCTTAAATTGGAAAGGAGCATATATTTATGTAGGATGTATTTAGCAGATTTCTTACTGCTTTCACTGGCTACTAATCTGTGTGGAATACTTTTCGGAAATATGTATTTTGAACATCATCTTGATGAACATTTTGACTAATTCTCCTTGAAGGAGCACGCAAGTACACTGTTATCCAAATGAACAAGTCCAAGGGGTGAGTGATAAGATCAATTATCCAGAGTTAAATTCGTTCGACTAATTTCTCAGTGGTGAACTATGTGAAGTTTTTGTAGGAAAATAGGTTAATAGCGTTGCACACACTGAGCATGTAATCATATCGCAAAAATCAATTTCAATGAATGCATGCAGCCTGAGGCAACGATTGTGTCTACTACTCACAGCATTTTTCAATTGTGCACCAGCCCCAAAGCTTGAATTTCCAGCTGGGATTGGAAGAACCTTAGGATCACTGATTGGGTCAGAAACAGGATCTGTTGGCATCTCTTCAGCTGATTCCCGAAGTATAGCATTGAACATGGCCACATCTAGTCTACCCACCAACTGTTCCATTACCTAGAAACAGAGCTGCAAACTGTCACCTTTCTACGGTTCTACAAGAAAGCTTCCGAAAGTATCATAATGCCGAAATAAATTACATATAATATAAAATGGTCCACATATATTCAAGATGAAGAGCATGGAACTATTATTTCTTAAAAAAAGAAAAGAAAAAATGTGACTGGATATCAAGTAATTGATAGAAAATAAGATAATCAAGAGCCAGCGTGGGATCTTCTTTGTAGGAAAATGATTATTATTTCATTAAAAGGATTGGAGGCATCATGCAAATAGTACGATGGATTTATGCTCGCGAGGACAACTTGTACATGGATTATATCCCTTGGGATGCACGAAGCCAGAAACTTTAATTCCACTGGGAAAAAAAGCAACGAATCATGTAAGATATTTCACTGTAATATATATTAACGAGATTGCTGTCTGACAATAACATACCAATCTAGACAGCACAGGCAAGCAACCACATTCATGCCCCCCAGCTCGAACCGGACAAAGCCTTTCACATGCATCCCTGAAAGCCTTCTTCCATAAATCAATAGCAAAATTGTCCTGTTCTTGATCACCCAATCCATGCCTCCTAGCATTGGTCTTCCTTGAGTGTGAGCTCTTCACAGCTGTGGACTGCATATGTGGTGTCAGAGTCTGAAATGCATAAAACAGAAACCGATGAAAGGACATTCAGTTATACTACAATCTTCATAATTGAGAACCTTAATTTCTCAGTAATGAAGAAGTAGGGACCTGCCACCAAACTGACTCGACAATTCGGGAGAAGATCCAAGCTTCGACCTTCTTTAATGCTGCTATACATGGCTGAGGTTCTGCCCACTCGTCAGAACTTTCTGTTCGATCAGTTTTCTCTACTTCACCAGGAGAGGATTCATGCCTGCCCTTTGGACCACCATTGTTAATGATGGATGGTACCGAAGCAAGCTGCAACTTCTCAACATCCTGGGTTACAATTGCTCTTAGCACAATTGAATTTGACAACCAGAAAGTTAACCTGGTGGGATGTTCAACATAACGTCCAAATAAACACAAAACTTTTGATAAATCCTGGGAAAGCTAAGGAGAATGATAACATTATTTATCAAGCGGAAAGATGAAAGATTCCTAAATGGCATCCATTCAACGGTCAAATTAAGTTATTTCACAACATACCCTGGCATGAACAATTTCCACCACTCAAAGGAACATAGACAACATAACTGGTTTGATGTCACTAGTTATCGGTGCCTCTACTATCTATTTTGTAAATCATGACCAGTATTTCCATCCATAATGGTTATTGTTAACAAAAATCAGTTGACATTAACTGGCAAGGTTTGTGCAATGAGACATTACCTTGGAACATCATTTCCACATGCTTTAGAAACCAAAATTAATCCTGAGATAATAGCTCTAGCTGAATTTGCCCTCTTGACCCGGGACCTTGCCTTGCAAGCATGAAGATAGAACCTTGAAAGGCGCCTTGCTGGAGCTAGGACCTTGTTTATAGAACTTCCATGCTCGGCAACAACTGAGTAAAGGCCAACCTCAACAGTCGCAGCTTCCATCAGTTCCTCCTCAAGCATTTCAACTTTCAACTGCAGTTCAACTTTGTTTCCAGAAAAGTTGCTTTCTGTTTGTTCTTCCCTTTTACTTGGTGTATAACTCATGTCAACTTTATTTAAATTTTCAGGAAGATCAATTTTCTTTTCCTTCTCCATTAGCTGGAACTTTTTTGTGGAGTTTCCTTGCTCAGCAAGATCATCCTCTGCAGCAGCTCCACTTAACTCTTCCTCGAGTATTTCAACTTCAGAATTTGATTCACCTTCATTGTCAGAGAAGCCTTTTCTTGATTTTTCCTTTTCACTGTGTTCATAACCCTTGGCCCCTTTATTAACATTTTCAGAAACATTAATCTTCTTTGGCTTCTCTATCAATTTTCTATTGATGAAGGGATCATCGCCTTCAGCTGAGTGAAACTGTAATTGAACAGACTTCAGGTGCTTCATTTTATCTCTACGGGTACCCTGCACTCCAATCGCTGTTCTGTTGAGTGCAAGAGTATTGCTCCTTAATTTGGCTTGCTTTTTTGACGCATCTTCAGGTAATTGACCAGGTAATTTTTCCTCCAGAGAAGGTTTCTCTACCTCTAAAATAACTGAACCCCGTTCCTTGTCATCCAGCTCTTTTTTCTCTTTCCCATCCATAAGATCACCATTTAAATTATTAGTTGTAGGATTCTCTGGTCCACTTGTTTCATGTCTCCAGGCTTTTCTATCAGCACCTTGCTTAGAACGAGACTCTTCCAAGCTTACACAATTTGAGTCCTTCACCTGACTACAGTCATCTGACAACATATTAGTTTCTGCAAGATTATTTACAGGATTTAGCAGATTAGCGGGCATGTCTGTAGGCAATGAAGGAGAAGCTGCTCCATTCAGATGTTTAAATCCTTGAGATGCTGAGTTCACATCTGGGTTTGAAGGTGCTACACCTGAGGGTAATGCAGGCTCCTCATCGATCCTTCTTGTGCCACTGTTTGCTGTCCGTGATCCCTTCTGCAATTTAAGGCAACTCGTAACTAAGCTTACAAAGAATAGCAAAGCTTCATGCAGGCAAATGGTGGTTCTGGCAATATGTGAAACAGGACAGAAATACACTTTACAATTATGGATAATGTGAAAATACATGTATAGAATGAATTATAAATTGATTAACATCACCAAAAGCTACGAATAAAGATGACTCATTGAAATTGAATCCATTTCAAGCTGCATAAAGCTACCTTCAACGGTTAGAAAATGAGGATATGCCATTGGAATGAGAATGCACATGGAGCTTGATAGTGTACAATACATTATCAACAACAACAACCAAGAACAAAATGGCATTAAAGAGTACCTTGTGAGATTGACCTGGAGATCCTCCAATAGACTCTAATGCAGAAGAGGATACAGTCAGTGATGAATGTGAGGAAACATCGTCATCATCAGTGAATGAGGCAATCTCAATTTCATTGTCATTCCCTTCATTTGCCACTTCTGAAACAGTTTCACTTCCATCCTTGTCCAGTGACACTTCTTTTGACAAGGTGGACTTATCTCTGTCAAATGGCTGAATATTTACATAAAGAACTGCCGGCACCGTGCTCCTAGAAGATTTCTTGAAATTAATTGGGGCATTTATGGTTACAGCATCCATGATGATTCCATAATCTGCAAGGTTTATGACTGCCGATCCCAGGAGTTGACCTTTCATTGCCTTGTCCTTTCGAGATTCATAAAAGTTAAACTCTAAGTAGTTCTTCAGGAAACTGTCTCGAGCAGTGCCTTTTCTGGACACTTCCTTACATAAAGTAGCTGAAAGCCTAAAAGACTCGATAAATTCAACTTTCCCATCTCCAACATTAGAAGTGAAGGAACCAGAACTCTGATCACCATTTTCCCATTGAAGCAACAAGGACTGAACAGATTTAAGAGACTGTGATGGGGGCCAAGGCTTGATTTCTTGTACATGAATGGTGTAATCAACCTGCACTGAAGTACCTTTTCGGTTCTTTGATCTAAGCCCGAGAACCATTTTTTTTTTTATGGAGAACACTGTTTTTTCTCTTAGCGAGTCTAATTTACATGCCTGTAAATTGATCAAACCTTATGCAACTACAATTCAACACAAAAAAGATCCAGAATTCAGCATACATACTCAAAATGTGCAGGAAAACAGAAACAGAAAATCAAAAGGCCAATTAACGTCTAATTTCAAATAATCATGCAATGCATAAGAGTGAAGTTGAATTTTTATTTTTTTAAAAAAAAAACAGAGAAAATGGCGTTCACACGAAAGGAAGGGAGAAAGGCTGAGAGAAGGTGGGTAGGTCTTAACATTACAAATTAGAATCAGAGAATATGTGACGCACTCAAAATAAAAATATACTATTCCATGTCCGCCTCCACAAATAATAACATCTATTATAGCCAATTAATGAAGAAAAATCTCCCATTTCATTTCAAGAGAGAAAGAGAGAGTCAAAGGGAAAGAAACCAGAACAGTGCTTCGAATCTTAAGAAGAGAGTTGATTGATGAAAATGCAATATTCAACACAAGTGAGGGAAGAATGGAAAGAAAAATGAAGATGATAATAATAAATATTACTAGAAACCATTGAAAGGCAAGCAAGCAAGCATCAAGAGAGAGAGAGAGAGAGAGAGAGAGAGAGAGAGGGAATCCGAGACAATAATAAAGACAAAACCACTCACTTCATCGAAACATTAAAGTAATATAATACTGATCATGTCTAAGTCATCATCAGATCCAGATAAAAGCAACCCAGAACAAGATCAAGACAATGCAATCAGAAAACAAGAACCAGAGTACTAAAGACCAGAGTTGTGTAACAAAATGAGCAATATATATATACACACTCGACGTGAGGACTGACAGCGCTAGATTACCACTACCTTCCTTTCAGTACGTGAGGCTGAATGTAGAGGTTGTTGGGTGCAAAGGACCAAGAAACACAGACAAAATATATAGTAGTAGTAGCAGCAGCTGTACAAAAGAGATGATGAAAGCTAATAATGAAGTTTCTTCGTCAAAGATGGATGAGTTGAGGTTTCTTTTTCGGTAGTTAGCGAGTCAGAGTCAAATGTGAAAGTTACAGGAACCGTAGGAAAGCAGAGCTCGAAAAATCAGGGAAGGACGCATATCCAAGCAGCTGCCCAAAAAACAACCAAGCCTCGCCAACCGCGGACATCCAATGGTTAGCTCAAGCTATCTTCTCTTCCCTTGTTGGGGGCCAGCTGCTTTTCACTAGTGAAGCCCTAGAGAGCTGAGTGCACAGTGTTTGAACCAAAAAAGAAAGAAAAGAACTGGGAGATTTTTCTTCAATAATTCTCAGATACTGGAACTCTTTTAAGAAAATAAAATCATCATATGTAAATAATACCAAATCATATCTGATAGAAGTGGACGAAAGAAATGAGGGCAACATGAGTTCTCAATCTGTGTGCGCCCGTGATGGTGTTCATCGGTAGGTTGTCATCATTATACCATACAAAATATTCTCTTATCATTGGTAGCAGGTAGGTTGACGACGACGAGTCGCACATGCCATGCTGCTACTTTTAAATTCAGTGTTTGTTTGTTTTTTATTTTAAAAGTTTTTTTAAAAAATAAAAATTAATTTTTTTATATTTTCAATGATTTGTTAAGCAAATCAAATCTTATTCAAATTAAAAAAACTAAAAATAAATACTTCTACTCTTTTAAGAACGGACTAATAAGATCAGCTAATCTACATAATTAAATATTATTACTGTGTAAATGGATCTGAATTTAAATGGAAGAAAAAAATATGTTGATAAATAAATTCTCGTGTTGATATACTAATATTAAAAATAAATTTAAAAAAATAAAAAAAAATTTAAATTAACTTGAAATTGTAATAATAATTAATTTTCAAAGTATTTTTTACTTAAAAATATATCAAAATAATTTTTTTATTAAAAAATTAATTTTATATCAACACATCAAAATAATTAATTAAAAAAAATAATTATTTTTTTAAAAAATACTTTTTGAATGTAAAAAAAAATATAAATCTATAATCCAAACTTATTCCATCATTAGCTGAAAGTAATGTGTGGATGGTAAATCGTTAAAATTGATTAATAACTTCAGCAATAACAACAGAATTACCCCAACTTTACACACCACATCTCTTTTCACTTTCCTAATCGTATTTTACATTTAGGTTTAAGAAAAAAAAAGATTATTATAAATTTAATACCTATACTTTAAGAATTTTTTATTTTATTTTATTGTGTGTTTTGATTATTTGTTTTCTATTAGAGCATTTGTATTTGAAAGTTTCAACATGTGCATTGAGAAAAAATCAAAATAAAAGGAAAAAAATAAATATAAAAAAATAAAATATAAAAAATGAAACTCAATATTTACACATCTTGAAAATAAAATTAAATCCACAGTGTAGTTTGACATTAAATTTTATTTTCATAATTTTTTCGTTGAAACTCAATTATCATATCTCAAATAAATAAAATTAAAGATGAGTCGATAAATATAAAAATAATAAGATTTAGACATTAAATATGTAATTTTATCTTTCACAATTTTTTTTATCGGGGGCCACCTTTTTGTCACGAGCACTTAAAAGGACTAAAGTAAAAACGAATAGTAAAGATAATGTACTAAAACGAAAGAAAATAAAAGGTTGGGGTCAAATATATAGTTTCTTCATTAATTTTTTATACAGCAATAAAGTTGGAGCAGCGTTTCAAGTGACCCCATATTGGGCCCAGCGAAAACTTCCATTTATAAAATCTCAACGAGTTAAACGTTGCCGATTCAACAGTTTCCTTCTCGGTGTCTGCATCAGCTGCTGCTGCTGCCTGCAACACATCTGAACGCATAGTCTCTGCTCACAGATTGCAAGATCCACAGGTATCGAAATCGTTTCTTCTCCTTCTTTGATCTGATCATGCAAGCCAACACCCCCGCCCCTTTCTCTCTTCTGCTTTGTTGCCGGGAAAATGTGGGTTTAGAACTTTGCTTTAATTCTCTGTCTGCTTGTTGAAGGCTGGGTATAACGCTCCCTCTCAATTCATTACATTAATTATGTTGATGGTGATAGTTGACTTTGATTTGGTATGTAACTTGGGTTACACACATGAAGAAAAATAAACTTTTTGGAGTTGTATTTTGTGTTATTGGCACAATCTGAGTAATTTAACTGATTCCGTTTCGCTGGTGGGTCTGTATGGAGGTTAAAACGCCTCCGGGATAAAGTTTCTGAATTTGAATGGAAATTTGCACACTAACTTTATGATATGTTCTCCACTTGCTTTATCAGGTCACTATCAGATGTCCGGTGAGTTGGAGAATCCTAAAGATGGTGGAGAGGAACAGAGAGGTACTGGAGCCTCCTCCTCTGCGGATGAAATCAAGGAAACCTGGTATAGTGGCTTACTCAAACTAACGTCCATTTATGGCGTAGCTGCTGGATATTGCATCTCAGCATCCCTGCTCTCCATTATCAACAAGTGGGCAGTCATGAAATTCCCTTACCCTGGGGCACTAACGGCATTACAGTATTTCACTAGCGCCGCAGGTGTACTCGTTTGTGGGTGGTTCAGGGTTGTAGAGCATGACTCGCTTGACCTGTTGACAATGTGGCGGTTCCTACCTGCGGCTGTTATGTTCTATCTGTCACTCTTTACCAACAGTGAGCTCTTACTCCATGCTAATGTGGATACATTCATTGTCTTCCGCTCGATAGTCCCCATCTTTGTTGCAATAGGAGAGACCTTGTTCCTACACCAGCCGTGGCCATCATTGAAGACATGGTTGTCACTTGCCACCATCTTTGGTGGAAGTGTGCTATATGTGTTAACAGATTACCAGTTCACGGTCATGGCTTATAGTTGGGCTGTAGCTTACTTGGTAAGCATGACTATAGATTTTGTCTATATCAAGCATGTTGTCATGACCATTGGTTTAAATACTTGGGGTCTCGTGTTGTACAACAATCTCGAGGCCCTCCTACTCTTTCCCCTGGAATTGCTCATAATGGGGGAGCTTAAGAAAATAAAGCATGAAATTTCAGATGAGTCGGATTGGCACTCTTTTGGGGTGGTTTTGCCAGTTGGTTTATCTTGTTTGTTTGGTTTAGCCATCTCTTTCTTTGGGTTTTCTTGCCGGAGAGCAATCTCTGCTACAGGGTATACTGTTCTTGGTGTGGTGAACAAGTTGTTGACGGTTGTAATCAATCTGGTTGTTTGGGACAAGCATTCAACATTCATTGGGACAGTGGGTCTTCTTATTTGTATGCTAGGTGGCATTATGTATCAACAGTCCACAAGCAAGCCCAAGGCTGTGCCTGAAGTAAAAGCAGAGCAAACTGATGAAGAACAACAGAAGCTACTAGAAATGCAAAGCAACAATAATGAGAAGGAAGTTACTCAGTCACATCAGGGTAAATGAGATAGATGTTTCGTTGTTATTCGAATAGTAACAACATAGAAAGCACCCTATCTGTAGAATTTAACCTGGAAAAACAGATTGGGTGGTATGCTTCATTCTTGTTAGAATACCTCCAGTTATCCAAATAGTCACAGCAGTAGTGTTCTGAAAGTCCAGATTCCTGCCACCGCCTGAAATTCATCCGATGAAGTATGCACAGTTATATTGATTGGTGAACATGAATATCTTTTTTACTCCATTCTTTTGCAAATGTTAGTGCTTTTGTCAAAGCTGCCGGGTCCTGGCATCTGCCTCCACCAGCATTACGATTGCCTGAAGGCGTCATTACCTGTATTTCTTGTCTTGTATTTAATAATAACCTCACTTCAAGCCCCTTTTTGCTTTTAAAAAACAAACCTTAGGCCTTTAATGGCAAATATCCGAATTCAGTATTCAAACCTGCACGCTCACACTCTTAAAAAAAAATGAAAAGAAATAAACAAATAAATGGTTCCTAACTGAAACAGAAAACTAAAACAACTATCCAAGGCAATATATAAGTTCCAAGAACTCAAAACACCGAGAAATAGAGAACCGGCTCAACTTTCTCTTATTCAAGGACCTCGTGATCATTTCCCTTCTGTAATGCTCGAGCACATCTTCCCTGTGTATCGAATCTCTGACGTCCAGATAATCATCTGTGCCGTAAAATATATCCCCGACCATATCACATTTTGAATAGTAGTAGTTGCGAGGTATCCTGCTAGGACTGTTGATTTGTTCCACAAAAGAACAAGATGGCAAATAAATATTAGAACATGGAATCAGGGCTTCACCGCCTCCTCTGCCGCAATCACCACCATTGTCGTCACAGCTCGGAACTCTTCTGGCCATCGACGAAAGTGCCTGGAAGAGAGACAGCTAAATAAAGAAAAGAGAGAATAATGAGAAGAAATAAATGAAAGCAAATAAGTTCACCAAAAAGATGTTTGAGTTTGTGAGTAATGAGCTCTTTATTTTGGTATATAAAGAAGTCCACTCGTTCTTCAATATATGTTTAAACTTATCAACAGCAGCAACAGGTCTCTGTTTACACTCTCAATTTTATT
This sequence comes from Populus trichocarpa, assembly GCF_000002775.5. Lineage (NCBI taxonomy): Eukaryota > Viridiplantae > Streptophyta > Magnoliopsida > Malpighiales > Salicaceae > Populus > Populus trichocarpa. Next base: position 12,274,175 of record NC_037292.2, read on the forward strand.
TATTTATTTTTTTAAAAAAAAAAATATATATATATATATATATATATATATATATATATATATTAAAATAGGTTTTTCATTCTAATTAATTTTGATATAATACATCAAAAATCCTACCCAAAAAACATCCCAATACATCCTAATACTGAATCTTCGCGTGTTTTTTTTTCCTGTTTCTTTTAATGGGTGCTTGGATGGAGGGATTTCTAAGGGCTGGACAACGTGAGGTGGCAGACATGCCTGCCTGGAGGATTTTAGCAGAATTATTTCAAAGATTTGAATAACATGAATCCATAGATATTATCAACTTACATGGAATAATGGGGTGTCCAATTGTGTCCTAGCAAGCACAATAACAAAAAAAATCACATAAACCCTAATTTGCGATTTAAGATGTCTACAGTTACTTAAATAAATTCAAAAACCAACATGGGAAACATAGAAATAAAGAAAAAAAATAAAAATCCTAAGTAAATTAGGGAAAAAAAAACTATTAAACATAATATTTAATTTCCTAAACTAAATAGGAAAAAATAAAAATAACTAAGCCTTGAAAATCCTCCTGCTGCATCATCTTCCCTCTTTATTGATGAATCTTTCCTTGTGCTTAGTGTCGAGCACTACCCAGAATTCTGTAATTTCAAGTGAAATGTTTAAGAAAACATCAGGAACTTCGTATATCAATTGGTTTCTAGTGTTTCTGGTGTGGCTTTGTTGCCCAGGGGCGCTGCGTCATTGCAATCACAAACTGAACAAATTCCAAAGTATTTTTAAAGACAAAGGGCTCATTTAGATGATGAATGAACAGAGGTCCCTCATTCAAGCTTAGCACATGCTTGAATGAACTGTTCATAATTTTGTATTGCAACAACTTTAGCATTCCCAAACAAGCAGTCTGTTGTTCACAAATCACCTTTAAAGCTGCAGCGAACAGCCTCTATTTGAAATCTGTTCTCCTTGACTTATCATAAAATGAAACTACAAATTATTGACAACATTCTCCAGAAGTGTCCAAAGACATGTTAAAAGCACAACAATGAACGACGAGTTATCCTTCCCAGACATGTTAAAACTAACAGGACTGCTGGTGCCCGAGGTCAACTAACCAGCAACCACCCACACTGTACGATAGTTTCTTCATTTATATCAAGAAGTTCATGAATAAAGCATTTCCTGCACAGAAGAAAGAAAAGTCATTTTTGCTCAGGTAAAAAACCTTGGAAAAACATAGAAAACAAGTCAGTATCTAAATACATTCTCTACCTCTCAAAAAGGTGCGCACGTTCGTTGTATTGTCTGAGTATACTCGATGTTGCTGGAGATTTTCACCTGTCAGACTACGCAGCACTATTATTATGCTGTCTTGTGTTTAAGAAAGACTTGTGCTTAGGTTCAAAGAGAGGAACGGAAGCAACTTCTGGGAAAGTTAAAAAATGCCTCGGGAAGTTTAAAAACAAGAAACACTGATTATATCTTTCACGTTGCTAGAAAGGAAAAAATTGAAGAAACAAAAATGTATCAAGATCCTTATGTTTAAGGGCATTCTTCCTACAGAGTTGTAAGCAAATGTCGAGATTTGTTATGGTTACAGGGAATTCAGGATAGTGAAAAACCCTCCAATCCTCTTAAAAAAGGTGCAGTAGAGATTGAATAGTGTATTCCTCTCTCCCCCCCAACCCCTATCCAACCAAAAAAAACCCTCCTATATATAGTGCAAGAGGCTGTTTGGAAAATTTTTCATTCGCTTCTGGCATGCCTTCCCTGTTTCTGATGTTCTTCAAGAATAAAAACAGACACAACACTGTCCAAACAGGGAAACAAGAGAACCAATGCAGTGATTATTCCACCTTCCAAAATGCCTGCCACAAATCAAGCTTCTTTTTCTTTTTTCTATTGGTGGGAAATTACTGCCTAATTTGAATAAACAGGGGACACTGACCCTCAATCTGCCCAGGCTTTACAAGCTTTTATCCAGGACACTTCTAATTCTGAAACAATAATCACAACCACCCATGTATATTAATGAACCAATAGGAAATCATTGTATATTTTCTTTTTAATGTCTACTTAAGAACAATAAGATGCAAGTAGAAACCGGCATAAAATTCTTAAGCAGCAGCCTCTAGCAATTCCCTCTCTGCACGCTCCTTAATCCTTCTCTCAAGCTCCGGCCTAAAATGCCTTATGAGACCCTGCACAGGCCAAGCCGCAGCATCACCCAAGGCGCAGATAATGTGGCCTTCAATCTGTTTAGTCACCTCCTGGAGCATATCTATCTCTTCCAACTTTGCATTCCCAACCTTCAACCTTTCCACAATCATCCAAAGCCATCTTGTTCCCTCCCTGCATGGGGTGCACTGTCCACAGCTCTCATGCTTGTAGAAGTAAAACAGCCTTGCAATTGCATCCACAACATCAGTAGATATCCATCACAATCACTGCTGCAGTACCCCATCCTGACATGACAGCCCTTAGTGCATCATAGGCCATAAGCACATCATCACATGTGCTTGGGGAGCATTGGGACAGAAGAACTGCCTGGTATTACAGCAAGTAAATTGTCCCATCCACCTCGAACACCTCCACAATGCCTCTCTATTAACTCCTTCAGTGGAATGCTCATCTCCTCTTCAACTGTGCAAGGCTTGTTCACATGACCTGACACACAAAATAACTTGGTCCCAGAGTTGTACATCGGCCCAAACTTGCAAACCACTCTGGACCATGCCTTAAAATGGTGGGAGAGACAGCCACAGTTTCTACATTTGTAACAGTGGGGGGGCAGCCATACAGCCCAGCATTAGCTGGGAAAGGAGGCTTCAATCTTGGTTTCCCTTGTTTTCCTTCAAGGCTTTCCAAAAGCGCTGTCTCTTCACCACAAATGTAAGCACCAGCGCCTAAGTGAATATGGACATCAAAATCATAACCAGATCCACACGCATTCTTGCCCAACAGCCCTGCTTCTTTTCTGGCTCTTTCCAGGTTTATTCATTCATTCACATATCCACCCCTAATGTAGATATATGCAGCAGAAGCTCTCATTCCTACCCCAGCAATCAAGCAGCCCTCTAAGAGCTTGTGTGGATCATGCTGCATGATTTCCCTGTCTTTGCAGGTCCCAGGTTCACTTTCATCGGCATTGACAACAAGATATGAAGGGCGACCGTCTGTTGTTTTTGGCATAAATGACCATTTGTGGCCAGATGGGAAACCAGCACCACCGCGTCCTCAGAGGCCAGACTTCTTAACTTCATTAACAATCCAGTCAGAACCCTTGAGCACGAAGTCTTTAGTTCTATACCAGTCACCCCGTTTCATGGCACCTTTGAGGAAAGGGTCATGCAATCCGTACAAATTGGTAAAAATTCGGTCCTCATCTTTGAGACCTCCAAAATGGGTTTTCTCTGGAGGTGGCGGAGGCTGAGGAGTACCAGCATTTGATGCAGCTTGGGTACTAAATAATCTGAAACCAACTCCCAACCTCTCTCTTTGACGCTGCACCAAAGCTGCTCTTTGCAAGGAAAAAATACCCCTAATGGGCGCCTATGCAAGAAAACCAAAAATCAGCATATGCCGTAACATTATGAATTTCATATGTTAATTCAAATGCCTAATGTAACATCCACATCCACTACATGTTTTCTTAAGAACTCAATTCACAACAAAACAAACATAGAACTTGCATAACCATACTGATAGCACGAATACTAACAAGTACAGCTGAAACCCATCAATAAAATGTGACTCGCCAGTCCACGAATAGAACTCAAATATACCACCAAGCCCGCACCCATGCCCATTCCAGAACAACAACAAAGAAAACTCATTAACAACCAAAAACAACAGTCCACCACAAACACAAGCAAATTCTAACTTACAAAACAGATTACAGATTAGGCTCTGTTTTAACACTAAAACCTAAGCCAAACACATTGATTAAGCTAAACTAATTAAAGCTTCTAAAAATACCTGGATCTAACACAAAGAATTGTTTAATGATCGTTCATATACTGTACTAAAACATGATTATCTACAAGAACTAAAAAAAATCATGAAGATTAAGCGATACCCTAAGACAGTGAAAATGAATTTAAGAAAAGAAAAAAGGCATCCGAGAGGGCAATACCATAGCAAGAAATGCAGCAGGCGAGCTTTGATGGTTCGAGAGAATCAGCTACAACAAATCCAGATGAGAAATGAATTATTAAGAATATATGGAAATCATATTGTCACTGAGTATGCAAGATGGACGGCAATGATTTCTGATCTTAACGGGAATGCCCGTGGTGACTACGGGTAACACGTTGCAGAGACACCCGACTGCTGTTATTGTGATTCTCACGGTGTTTTTTTTAACGTGTAAAAATATATTAAAGTAGTATTTTTTTTGTAATTATTTTATTTTTAATATTAGTAAATTAATATTAAAAGAAAGTTAAAAATTAATTTGAAAAATATTTTGATATTTTTTTATTAAAATTAAACAATTAAACTACCATAAATAAGTATACCAGTATTTAAAATTGTACTCATAATTATTTTTAAAATATTTTTTATTTAAAAATATATTAAAATAATATTTTTTTAAATTAACGTGTTAAAATAATTTAAAATTACGTGTTAAAATTAATTTAAAACAAAAAAATAAATTTTTTTGAATAAAAAAATAAACATAACTAATCCCAAAAATCAGCGGTTCTGATTCACGAATCCTTTTAAGACTGCCTTACGTTCAGAATTCAGCCTAGATCATCAGCTCAAGTTGTTTTTCGGAGCATGAGCCCAAGCCCAGTTACGCTTGAGAAATAATACACTGACCACGCCTTTTCCTTCCACTAGAGCAAACAGGTGCATTTTGGTCCTAAACTTTTATAATTACACAAACGAGTCCTTGAATAAATAAGAAATCTTACCATTTTATTATATTTATCCCTTCCAACATCCATGGAATTACACAGACAAAACTATGTAAGGAATAGGTGCTTTAAGGAAGATAGCTTCAATCGATGCTCGACTTACTTGTCTACGCTAGATCTAACTTGATGTTCTCAAAACAGGTTCGTCATGGAAGTTCTACTAAATAATTCATAAATCATTAGAGTGGGTTTAGAAGTGTAGCAGTGGTAGTGATTTAAAGTATTTTTTGTCTAGAAATATATTAAAATAAATTTTTTTTATTTTTTAAAAATTATTTTTAACATCAACATATTAAAATAATATAAAAAATCATTTTAAATAAAAATAAAATTTTAAAAGACATGATTTACATCACTTTCTCAGACACATCGTAATAATCTAACGAGATGTTAACATGAAACTCCTTCACATAAAAATAAAACTAAAAATAAAAATAAAAAAGTCTTCCACACTATGAAGTATGGACAGATGAAGATTGAATGTTTCTAAACTATGTCGTGTATCATGAACTCATTGCCACGTCACTTCCATACATTCGCAATGTACGGGTCAACCCTGTACAGGCATAAACGTTAAAAGACATCTGTACAAATTGTGGTGGATCTGGCGGTGGAGCTTGGCAATTGGCCGTTTTAAGCTTCCTTGCCTATGTTATCGTGCTACTTTAATCAGGGGATCCAGGGCCGATTAAAATATTTTCCCTAACCTAATTATTTTTCCAAGCATGCTTGGTGATAAGGATTGAAAATAACAACGGATCTCGTCATGCCATACCAACTTGCTTAATAAAACAACTAGGAGGACGTCCATTGATGTCGAAATCAGAAAAATAAAAAATTAAAAAATTAAGGGATATAAATTAATTAGTAAAATTCTAGATTTGCTTTTTAAAAATCATTAGATCGAGTTTCACAAATCTTAAGACCACTAAAAACTTACATGATCATTAACTTGATGGTTTGTGGGATTAGTCGAGATATATATAAATTAACTCGGACATTACTGTTAATAAAAAAATCTAAAACAAGTTTTTTTAAATAAAAATATTTTACCTAAAAAATGGGTTTAAAGAATGTATAAAATTGATAGTTATTTTTCAAAACTAATTCTTCTTAATATAAATTTGCAAAAATAAGAGAAGAATTTCATTTTGGAAAATAAAATTAGACTCGTAATTAGCAAGTCAAAATATAATTAGTCTTAAATCCATTTTTTTTCATATAGTACAATTTTGAATATATTAAGGGTATACATGTTTACATGGTGTTTTTTTTTTTAATTTGATTGTTTTAAATTATTTTTAAATTGTTTTAATGTGATAAGATAAAAAATAAATTTTATAAAATAAAAAAATATTATTTTAATTTATATTTAAATAAAAACACTTTAAAAAACAATATTAATGTTAATTGATAAAGATTTTTTATGAAAATTATTTTAAAAACAATTTTTTTTTATCACAAATGAAAGGAAAATACGTAACGAGTAATTACTGTACATTCCAATAAAAAAGTCTCGCGGGATTCAAGCGAGAAGCGACAAACACCATTTTCAACGTAAAGCATGGCAAGGTACAGCGCATACACTTAGCAGCAGGAGTTCGTCACTCCAAAACTCCCTCGTCCTTTCTGTATCTTTCATCATCTTCACAGCAACGATTCCCACTCCCAGCCGATAAGAAAGAAAGCAAGAAAGAAGGTCTCTTCTCTCTCGATCTATATTAGCTTCCCTGATTTTCACTCTGAAATAATTTTTTTTTGTGAGATTGGATTGGACTGACTTGGAATTTTGATAAAAATATTAAGAGGGAGAAATGAAACTGACACCAAGAGAGGTGGATAAGCTAGGACTCCACAATGCTGGATTTCTCGCACAGAAACGCCTTGCTCGAGGCCGCAAGCTTAATTATACCGAGGCCGTCGCTCTTATTGCCTCTCAGGTAATTTATCTTTCTTCCTTTTCTTTTTGTGTCCAGTTCTAGCACAATAGCACTGATTCTACGTTTTTATGAATGGAGAATAATTTTAACACCCGTCCCCCCCCCCCCCCCTTTATTTAATAAAAAAATAGTGTTATTTATATTTTGAATTCATTTATTTGCTATAATTTATAAGAAAAATAGAGGTGCCTAACGCCTATGGTTTTCTTCTTTATAGATTTTGGAATTTGTTCGCGATGGTGACAAGAGTGTAGCTGAATTGATGGACATTGGGAAACAGATACTTGGAAGGTAGGTATAATAATAATAATGATAATGATAATTATCTTAATTAATATTTGTTCTAGTTAGTTAATCTTTCTTTGATGGAGTTGCAGATGAGATGTCTCGTTAAGACACATGCTCCTCCTGTCTGTAATATTAGTAGACATATAGGATTTCTCCATAGCAGTTAGTTACCTGTGATTCTCACTAATGAGCCGTGGAGTGGAACTTTTTATGAGATCTTGTTTGTTTTCTGAGTTTATTTGTAATTTGGCTTTCTGTTGAGATGCTGTTTTTTTTATTAATTAATATTGAATCTGTGTATTGGAATTTGTTAATTTATAGGGTCTGATTTGTCTATCTTTAATAACAGGAGACAAGTTCTTCCAGCAGTTCCACATCTTCTCGATACTGTACAGGTATTAAGAAGCTTCATTAAGTTATAAACAGCTTTGAAGTCATGCTTTATGAACTTTATCAGTTATCACACTATACATCAATCCAAATTCTCTAATGCGGATAGCTACTTTGTGCCTCAATGAATTATGAAAGAAGATGAGGATTTACTGTTTCTTGTTTGCAAGTATGAGTATGAGTGATGCATCAGCACAAACAAACAGGAAAGGGATAAGAGGATCAAGGGTATAAAAAATACTGTGTACTGTAGTTTGAAAGTGGAAACCTGGCAGATATTCTGCTTATGTATTGATGTCTACTTGATGAAAAGATGATGCCAGAATATATGGTGTCAGATCTTTTATCAAACTTATCAACTTGATTATTCATCATAATCTTCCATAAACTACCTTATTAAGTAAAACTAACTGTAGGTTGAAGGGACATTTCCTGACGGGACCAAGTTAATCACTGTACATAATGCGATTGCTAGTGAAAATGGGAATCTGGAGCTAGCTTTACAGGGTTCTTTTCTTCCAGGTAAGGGCTTACCTTGGGGATGTCCCATTGTTTGAAATACTTTATTAATGAACCTGATCTGAGAATCGGAGCTTCTAGTGAAGCTGCTCTGTTTTACCTTTATACTTAATGAAGGTTCAACTTCAAAATAAGCATTATACAAAACCCAAGATTTTTTCTGAATGAAAGTATTTGTACCCTTAATGTTTCTGTTGTTGCTCGCTGATAAATGTTCACAGTATGTTGTTGTCTTCTCTCTGTTTATTTTTTATTTGTTTTATTTACAATGAATTTTTTCCTTTTTACTTTTTTTTATTTATCTTGTAAGAAACTGGTTATAAAAAATTATTCTTGTTCCATGTTCTAAAGCCACAAGTTTTTTTCTTGAGAAGATCATTGTGCATATTTGAGGAGTGACTTGGGAAATATGAGAAGATAGGTACTATTGCATTATGGTCTCGGGTTGGTTGGTGCATTAGAGAACTTAGAATCAAATTATTTTTAACTTGACAGAAAATTTCACCTGCATATCCCGCTTCTCATCATCCCCGCATTTTACACTCTTCAATCTTCCATGATGTAGTTTGTACTTGAAATGCTCTATTATGATCCTAGCTTTCCGTGCACACTAGTGTAGTATTACGTGAAGGCTAGTTTGTACAAACTTGTATGCAATTTAGTTTCTAATTAACTTGATGGAGGGAAATTATTCTGCAGTTCCTTCTCTCGACAAATTTCCTGCAATAGAAGATAATGAAATTCCTGGTGCAATAATCTTTGGAGACGGGAATGTCATAATTAATTCTGGAAGGAAAGCAGTAACCCTCAAAGTCATTAACACTGGAGACAGGCCAATTCAGGTGCTCTTGCTATGTGCTATTACAGTCGTCTCTTCCCAGGATGCCCAGCCTCTGTGTGACAATAAATTAAGCAACTGCGTTGATGTCTTTTCATTATTATGTTTGTCAATGATACACCATTGTTTCAGGTAGGCAGCCACTATCATTTTATCGAGACAAATCGGAGTTTACTTTTTGATCGAAGAAAAGCACATGGCATGCGCTTGAACATCCCAGCTGGGACAGCCATACGATTTGAGGTTGAAATTTGTAACTCTTACTGAATTTATCACCTTTTCTTGCTTCAGTTATTTAATTTCAGTGAAAGCATTTTTCTATATATCTTCCTGTTACATTTAGTTTTCTTACAGAAATTGTAAAATGTGGCATATTCTTGAATGCTAAGAAATCTTGGGTGCTGGACTGCTGGTAAATTACTCAACTTCAAAGTATTCTCTGCATGGTGATTTGAAATGTTAATGTGTTGAAAATTGTGGGTAGGAGTTAAATGATGCATGATTAGGAGAACCCATCCAGCAATTGAAAGTTCTTGGCATAAAATATGACAAGATAGTAAAGATTTTGATAGCATACTTGTAGATTATTATTCCAAGGAGCAAGTTGATATTAAGAGATATCCCAGGGTATTAGGAGAGAAGTTAAAATAACCTCTCTCTATCTCTTTTTTTGGTTGAAATCTTGTGGTATAAAGTTGTTTCCTAACTTGGTATCATCTACTGTAGTCTTATCTATTTCGAAATCAATCCTGTCGTTGCATTTTCTGTGATGTACTAAAGGTTTTTCTACTTTGCCAGCCAGGGGAAAGTAAAAGTGTAGTGCTTGTAAGCATTGGAGGTAAACAGGTGATCAAAGGTGGAAATGGCATTGTTGATGGGCCTGTTGATCATGAAAACTGGACCAATATCATGGGAAACATAAGGAGGAGAGAATTTGGGAATCGAGAAGAAGAAAATGCTAGGTTTAGAATTTCTTGCCTAGCAATTCAGCTGCTTGTTGCTTCTATTCTGTGTTGTCAAATGGATTTATTGATTACCCTAGTCAGCCACACTGATTAGAGATAGTGAAGATGCCTGACTTTTTTGCAGTGAAGGTGTAATTGGAGAAGGTTCTGCATTCAACAATACAATTTCTCGCGAGGCTTATGCTAACATGTATGGCCCTACTGCTGGTGACAAAATTCGTCTTGGTGATACCAACCTGTATGCTGAAATTGAAAGAGATTTTGCTTTTTATGGTGATGAATGTGTCTTTGGAGGTGGAAAAGTTATAAGGGATGGAATGGGTCAGTCATGCGGACATCAACCAGCTGACTCACTTGATACCGTTATAACAAATGCTGTGGTCATTGATTATAGTGGAATTTACAAGGCAGATATTGGTATTAAGGATTATCTTATTCATGCTATTGGAAAATCAGGAAATCCAGATGTCATGAATGTTCCCTCTGATATGACCATTGGGGTAAGCTCCATCTTGTGATGTCAAAGATAATCAGAATTCCTGATGTCAGCCATGTCAATGACTCATTTGCTCCACCTTTTTCTTATTTGTCTCTTATAATTGGTTTAACACTGGGGTTATTTACAATTAGGTTAACACCGAGGTTATTGCGGGGGAAGGAATGATTGTAACTGCAGGGGGCATAGACTGTCATGTGCACTTCATATGCCCTCAACTTGCATTTGAGTCGATATCAAGTGGTGAGCTATATAACGAGAAATACTTCAGCAGGAAACTGCACGTGTAACACACACAACACATTATATTCTTGTGTAGACGAGATAGGATAGAAAATAATTAATAATCATGTTATTTACTGGATTTCCACTTAAGCATGTGCCTTCCTGTGCATCAGTAAACATTATTGCATTTATATTATGCCTGGCATTTTAGAAAGCTCCTGTGATTGCTCCCAGTCATCCTCGGGTGCCATGATAAAAGTGTTAGGCTACCCAATGCCAGATGCAAGTGCAACTGTGGGAATATGAGCCTTGAGATGGTCTGAGGAGTTGGTTATATCCTTGAACCTAAACATGAAAATTCCCTGTTTACCCCCTGCTATTCCTGTCTTCTCTATTTGGAAAATATAAATTAAGAAAATATGCTATGGTGGACAAGTAGATTCATGGATGTAGGTTCAAATAAAAGCATATTCAGAATCATTTTTGAAAATTATCTTGCACACATTTTCTGTATTCTAGCTTAAAATGAACATCTGGACTGTGGATATCTAGAAATCTTATTTGTCATCTTTTTCTCTGAATAACTTGAGTAAACCTGTATTGCATTAGATGATGAAAACTGAAATGAACATCCTCGGGGTACATATAATAGATATCTCATTCCACAACTTCAAAATATATGTAGGCATTACAACACTTGTGGGAGGTGGAACAGGACCTGCTGATGGGACACGTGCAACGACATGTACTCCTGCTCCTTCACATATGAAATTAATGCTGCAGTCTACTGATGACCTGCCTCTAAACTTTGGCTTCACTGGAAAAGTATGTTCAGATTTTTTATTCTTTTTTACCTCCATATTTTCTTCTCTGTATTGAACACATCTGAAGGATAGGAATCTCATTTTACAACTTCCCTAGTAGTATGAAAAATTGTTGCGATCCCTGAAAAGACTGTTACCTATTTTTCTGCTTCCAGTGATCACATTTATTTAATTTAGGGTAATGCTGCCAAACCTGAGGAGCTACATAAAATCATCAGGGCTGGAGCAATGGGACTGAAGCTTCACGAGGACTGGGGAACTACTCCTGCTGCAATAGACAATTGTTTGACTGTTGCAGATGAATATGACGTTCAGGTCACTTTCTTGAAAGGAAAAATCAGGGAAACTCTCATGTGTTATGTATTTAAACCAGATTTCTTTTTTTATATTGCATTTTGGCAGGCCAATATCCATACTGATACCTTGAATGAATCTGGATTCGTGGAAGATACTATTGCTGCATTTAAAGGAAGAACTATCCATACTTATCATAGGTAGATATTGAATCTCTGATTATTTTTCAATTTACAGGTTCTAGTGTGACTTAAATAACAATTTCTAAAGGAACAAGAAAAGGAAAACAGTTGTATCTATTTTCTGTGATGTCCTTTCCTGTCAACTAATGACGGTAGTTTTCTAACGAGACGTGAACTAAAAAGATCTTGATTAGCGAAGTTCTTGGTGGCTGTCCCGTATTCACTTAAATCCTGTTAATGGTATGACATTAACCATGGTCAGAGATCTCTACCTCTCTGATGATGTACTTAACATCTTTGCTTTTGAATACTTAGCTATTGGCATCACATTAACTGCAGTTGCAGTACTTTTTCCTTTTCATGGTAGCACCTAATATCTCTTTCTTTGCATGTTTTCAATCTCTTACTTTTTTGTCTCTGTTCTTCATGAACCTCAAGTTGTTGTGATCAAATAGCTTTTTCCACTTACTAAAGTATTACTAGCCTATTATAACTGTTTTACCTCTGAGTACAATATTCATGTGAACTTTTACCCTTTTATTAATTATTCCACTTTCTGCTCTTTGATGTTTATTTTGATTATTTTTGGACAGTGAAGGTGCAGGTGGTGGTCATGCTCCAGATATTATCAAAGTATGTGGTGTAAAAAATGTCCTGCCCTCATCAACGAACCCTACACGGCCATATACTTCCAATACTATAGATGAGCATCTAGATATGCTGGTATGATGGGATGCTGAATCTAAGCATGTAGAATCTATACAGGTGTTTCGTTCTCATTTTGTATTGGATGATGCAGATGGTCTGCCATCACCTTGATAAAAACATTCCAGAAGATGTAGCTTTTGCCGAATCAAGAATAAGGGCTGAAACAATTGCTGCAGAAGACATATTACATGATATGGGAGCGATTAGCATTATATCTTCCGATTCACAGGCCATGGGCCGCATTGGAGAGGTTCATCAATTTCTTGTTTTGATTAATGAGCACTTTTTTTTTTCAATCATTCTGCTTCATATCTTTCTTTGACAACCATTATTGTTTCCTTGCCATTGCTAGCTTGACTTGATCATATGGGCTTTGCAAGCTTAAAGGAAACCTACTCTAGCATTTTGACAGATATGGTTTTTTACACAACACAGGCATACCTGGATATTGACTAGGTTTAGTTGTGATAGAATTAAGGATAATGAAAATTTGTAGTCAGAATGATATGTGCATAGAAAGAAGAAAAATAAAAAGAATTGGCATGCATGGCTTCCTGACAAAATTATCTAGCTATAAACTATCGTGCCAGTAAACCCAGCATGTTGAAATAAACTAAAAGGACAAAATACCTTTAAAAGTTGATGGCTACAGTAACATCCTACTGTGGCATGGACCTTATCTGCTATCTTGATTTGCTACAATATTGTTGGGTTAAAATTGGACTCATTACGCAATAAGCTACTGACACGACATCTTATAATGAATCACTAACAAAATATATATTCTTTAGATAATTTACAAGGCTTCCAAAAATGGAACACAAAAGTCCAGTTTTCATGCTAGCTATTTTTGCATCAGATATGCTCATGTGGGAGAATCACAAGTCTTTGTTTTTCTTCTTCTTCTTTGATCTGGCTATGGATGTGCTTGCTATACTAGTGATCAATTTGCAATTCCTCAACTGCACTATCCATTGAATTTTTCAAAGCTGTTGTTTCTTTAACCTCTGACACACTAGCAGGTAGCATATTTCTTGTTTGTATTCCTAAATTATGGCTCTGCATCCTTAATAACTGTGCAAGCTGAGGTTGAAATTTAGTCCCATTCTGTCTTGTCAGGTCATAAGTAGAACATGGCAAACTGCTCACAAGATGAAATCACAAAGGGGATTGATTGGGCCTGGTGGATCAGACAATGACAACTTTCGCATCAGAAGATACATTGCAAAGTACACAATAAACCCTGCAATAGCTAACGGGCTTGCTAAGTTTGTTGGTTCAGTTGAGGTATGCTAGTTTAAACCTCCACAGGCCAAAAGTTATCACGCACAAATTCTTCCAAGGATTGAGAAACAGTTAATTGCAATAGTTCAGTTTGTACATGACAAACATTATCAATTTCTGTCTAATCTGTCAACTGGACATTATGGTGGAATGGAATCAATTAATTTTGGAATCTCCCTTGCCTTCCATTAGTAATATATGTTCCTGCAGGTAGGGAAGTTAGCTGATCTTGTTTTATGGAAGCCGTCTTTCTTTGGGGCAAAACCAGAAATGGTGATTAAAGGTGGTGCTATTGCATGGGCTAACATGGGGGATGCAAATGCAAGCATCCCTACACCTGAACCTGTAAGATTTGATACCATTAGTACAAAAGTAAGATGCATCATATGACTAATTATCACTTTGCTAATGTGACAGCCATGTGAATTTTATACTTATGCTATGAAATTTATGATGAACATTTTGGAATCTCGTTTTTTTGGTTAATCATGCATCTCTTTAGTGACAACTTCAAACTAGCGTTTGCAATTTTAAACAGTTGTAATGAAAAGAAAAACCATTAGGAGGATTATTACACGGAACAGTATTTCACATGTTTATATGGTCTGAAAATCCATGTTGAGTTTTCAAAGATGCATATAGATCAAAGAGCAAAATGTAACATTTTTGTTGCAGGTGATTTCAAGGCCAATGTTTGGAGCATTTGGTAAGGCTGGGAGCACTCACTCCATTGCTTTTGTCAGCAAGGCACGGTTCCCTCTTTTTCTCTCCCATATGCTTGTGTACATGATGTTGCTTTATATATACATATATATATATGAATCTTTTTTCTTTTATTCCTTGTGCACAGGAAGCTGCAGACAATGGGATCAAGGCAGAGTACGAACTCGACAAGAGAGTGGAAGCTGTGGGTGGTGTTAGGAAACTCACCAAACTCGACATGAAACTCAATGATGCCCTTCCAGATATTACAGTGGATCCAGAAACATACACTGTAACTGCAGATGGCGAGGTTCTTACATGCCCCGCTGCCACCACAGTTCCCCTTTCACGTAATTATTTTCTATTTTAGCCATCTTTACAAATTTAAAACACCGTGATCAAATTGGCAGAAATGTTGATCCTGACGTTTATCTTATATGGGTATAGGATGATCACTTGTTTTTCTTATTGCAAATTTGGGCCAACTGTTTTCTGCCTTTTGCGCTTATAGCGAAACCTAATTCTGTTCCTGTTGGGCTCACTTTTGACATAGAGGATTCTGGGCAGATGTCCCAGATATTTTTTATGGAGAAAATAAAAGAAAGGTAGCCCTGATGATATGCTGCAGGCTCGATCCTTCTAAGATTGGAATTACCTTGTACTTTTTTTAACCCCATAGAAATCTATTTTTTTTTTAAGAAATTAATTCGTTCTTTTTTTAAGTATTTTAGCCATCACAATTAATCAATGCATTTTTTATTTTTAATTCTATGACCATGTGTAGGATAAAATGATAATTTAGGTATGGTGAAATATTTAAAACTATGTTTTACAACGAACAATAAATCCACACATTTTTTTATGGTTTTATCCTTTTGGATGAATTTTGTATATCGAAATTAAGTTTATCTCGTATTTAATTAAAAAATAATTATTCTCATTGAGACTATTGATTTCCATGTGCTTTTTTTTTTAAGGGTCATTGAAAAAAAAAACAAATAATAATATTTTAGATTGATCCAGGTTAATTGAGATTAATATATTTAATTCTAACTTAATAATAACTAATTAATTTTTAATTAGAGAGTTAGAATTAACTGCTTAAAACAGTATCTCAATACATAATTTTTATATATATAGAATATATCGGGCGAGCTTACATGCACCACCGAACCAGATTTTTATTTCTATACCTTGAATAAGGTTTTTAAAACAAGATTTACACTATACAATACGTGAATATCAATATTAGTAGGCAAAAAAAAAATCATTCCAAAGATTATATAAAAAAATATACCTCTTAACCCCTATTTACTTTACTAACTCAGCAACCATTTTCTAATTTTACTATTAATATATTTATACATTAAGATTCTAAGAAAATGGTATAATATGAAGCGATTACAAACTCTATTCATCCACTATGATCAAGTCTAGTCTAGACTATCAAGCAAATAGGTTAAAATAAATAAATTTTATTTTGTCGAAACCAGGACAAAGATGGATCATGGTTGTCGAACTCGTGGTAGAACCCACCCTTATCTTTTATTAAGCGTGCATTATAGTCATGAAGTCGGAAGCTTTCTTCCAGGAGAATTGGCTTCGAGGGGGCAAAAATTTCAAAGGAAAAAGGAGTAAGATCAAACGAGAGAAGATAAGTGTCACGGGAAGAATATAAAATTGTCTTTGTTGCGTTCATTATAGAATTTTTGTTTTTATTTTTGGATCAAACGGCTATAGACGTCCAGACAGCTTCTGTACTGTTTATTATAATTTACAAAGGATTTCTTCATCTTCCATTTTTTTCTCGAAACCTCCTCTTTTTATTGGTGTGATATTTGCTCTGCTTTGGAACCCCCACAGTTCATTGAAACGTAGCTCTTGTGCAGCCCCAGCTACCTCATTGGCACGTGTTTCCACGCTCCATTAACTGAGATTGTGCAGCTGAACTTGTCAAACATCATTAAAGTAAGCATGGTAAGAACTACAGAAAACACAGAAAGAGATCACAATCACCATTATCGACTGTCTCTCTCACTCAGAGACTTAAAACTCAGTCCACGCAGTTTTCACAAGCTGCAAACTCTTCTCTCACTGTCTTGGGCAGGGAAACTCCATTGATTCTGCCAGCAGCCTCATTTTTACCTTGACAAGTTGTCAACTTTCTTTTCATCACCATGTATGCAATGAAACGAGTATATTCTCCTTTCAAGTCAGAGCTCACTTTCCGACTATCTCCGGCGACATCCAGAGCCTGGAAAGATGGTTTTTTCTGGAAAACCCGAGTTCCATCTGGATCAAAGGTTAGTTGTACGCCCGGGTCAATCCGAGCAGTGATAAGCAGTGATGACAAGGCTTTGGAGCCTTCTAGTAAGGAAGCTAGTAATAAAGAAGTCGATGAGATAGTGTTCTCGAGTTCTAGTGATAAATTAGGAAAAGGAGGGATAGATGTGAGGGCAGTGATCACTATAAGGAAGAAGATTAAAGAGAAGATCAATGAAAAGATTGAAGATCAATGGGAATACTTTGTTAATGGGATTGGTAAAGGGATCCTGATTCAACTTGTCAGTGAGGAGATTGACCCTGGTAATCAGTAGAGCATATTCCATTGCTTAGAAGAATTTTTCAATGATTTTTTTTTTAACATTATTTGCATGCTAAAACCTGCATCAGTAACCAAATAAGTTTCTCTGCTCTGTTGTTCTTGTAGAAACCAATTCAGGGAAGAGTGTACAGGCTTCTGTGAGGGGCTGGATACCAAAGCCATCAAATAATGAGCATATTATTGAATACGCAGCTGATTTCACTGTTCCCTTCGATTTCGGGAATCCTGGGGCAGTGCTTGTTACCAATCTTCATGGCAAGGAGTTCTACTTGATGGAGATTGTAGTTCATGGTTTTGATGCAGGCCCCATTTTCTTCCCTGCAAATACGTGGATTCATTCGAGCAAAGATAATCCTGATAGCAGAATTATCTTCAGAAATCGAGTGAGCGTTGTTTACTAGGGATTTCTTTGTTTTGTTTTCTTTACCAAGCTTTTGTGTTTCATTTTGCTTATGCGATGGGCACATGTTGTACACAGGCATATCTACCATCTCGAACACCACCTGGTATTAAAGATCTAAGGCGCGAAGACTTGCTCAGTCTCCGTGGTAATGGAAAAGGCGAGAGAAAGCCTCATGATAGAATTTATGATTATGCTCTTTATAACGATTTAGGTAATCCTGACAAGGATGACGAACTTGCTAGACCGGTCCTGGGCGGTGAAAAGTGGCCTTATCCTAGGCGCTGTAGAACTGGTAGACCTCCAACCAAGAAAGGTATCGTGTTCTCCTGAGAATTTATTTGAACTACTTCCTGACATTCTTTCAATACTATTCTGATTAGTTATGCATTGCCTTGAGTGATTTCATTTAGATCCAAAATGTGAAACTAGAATCGAAAAGCCACATCCAGTATATGTACCTAGGGATGAAACTTTCGAGGAGATCAAGCGGAACACTTTCTCTACTGGAAGGTTGAAAGCTCTGCTTCACAATCTTATTCCAGCTATTGCTGCTACACTGTCAAGTTCAGACATTCCCTTCACGTGCTTCTCTGATATTGATAAGCTATATAATGATGGTTTTATTTTGAAAACTGAGGAGCTAAGTGAAATAGTCCAGAATCCCTTTTTGGGAAATTTTATGAAGCGGGTTCTTAGTGTGAGTGAAAGGTTGCTGATATATGATATTCCAGCTGTTATAAAGCGTAAGTACTCTTTCCCTTCCTCCATCTTTCCTGCATGGCTTTTCTATACTATCTTTCTCTTTTTCACCTTGTCTCTGTTATATCTGCCTAGGGGATAGATTTGCATGGTTGCGTGATAGTGAGTTTGCTCGCCAGACTTTGGCTGGGGTGAATCCAGTGAACATTGAGATTTTAAAGGTAGTATTTCGAATCTTACTCAACTTGTCGCTATTTACAGGTTGTAGCTTTTTTACCACACCCCTTAGTCTGTAAGCTACTTCAATTTTACAGGAATTTCCGATTCTCAGCAAACTAGATCCTGCTGTGTATGGCCCTCCAGAATCAGCAATCACTGAGGAATTAATTGAGCATGAACTTCATGGAATGAGTGTAGAGAAGGTATCTGCATCATGCATAATCTGTTGCTTTCATGCTACATTTACAGAAGCCTGCTTCCGTTGTTCTAAATCTGGAAAAAACAAATATACATTTGGTGATTCGTGCCTTCGATTTTCATATTGTTTTTCTGGTTGAAATGCTGATCCTGTTTCGCATCCTATATTGTCACACACCTTTTTGTATATGGGCTACATTGCTGGAAATTTAATATTGGTGATTGGGCAAATCATACGCCCTTTATCAATCGCCTTACATTCCCAGTATCTTGTTTGGCTTATGTGGAAAGACATTCTCAAGGTTGTAGTTTGCCTAGATTTTCATACTGATTGGACTTAACAAGAAAAGCAATCTTTGACTTTTAATCAAAGTAGTCTGTAACATTAGCTGGTTCTATTACCTCTTAATTTTTCATGGCTAGATGAATTACAAAGCAAAAAATCCACAACATGAAAAAAATAAATGAAATCAGTTTGTGCTGAAGAACTGGATTCCTCTTACGCTGGTTTCTGATACTTGATGACACAGGCAATTGAAGAGAAAAGGTTATTTATCCTCGATTACCATGATATGCTTTTGCCATTTATCGAGAAGATGAACTCCTTGCCAGGAAGAAAAGCTTATGCATCAAGGACTGTTTTCTTCTATGATCAGGCTGGTATTCTAAGGCCAATAGTTATTGAGCTTTCACTTCCCCCATCACCCTCTTCACCTTGCAACAAACATGTTTACATTCATGGGCCTGATGCCACGACACATTGGATCTGGAAACTAGCCAAAGCTCATGTCTGCTCAAATGATGCTGGTGTTCATCAACTAGTAAATCACTGGTAAAAGAAAAGATTGTACTCAATGAAATTTAAAAAAGCAAGGCATGCACGTTTCTAACCTGTGGGTGTTTTTGAATTCTCAGGTTGAGGACTCATGCCTGCATGGAGACTTATCTAATTGCAACTCACAGGCAGCTTAGTGCAATGCACCCCATTTACAAGTTGCTCCATCCCCATACACGTTATACACTAGAAATTAATGCACTTGCACGGCAGAGCTTAATAAATGGAGGAGGAATAATTGAGGCCTGTTTCAGTCCTGGAAAGTATGCCATGGAGGTTAGCTCTGCAGCCTACAAGAATATGTGGCGGTTTGACATGGAGGCATTGCCAGCAGATCTTGTTCGCAGGTAGAACTGGAGTGCATTTTAATCTCTTACTCTTTGTTTATTTTTCAAGCTTTTAGATACTTCCTGGTGATCTGACCTGTCTGAAGCAGCGGCTATTGCAGGACTGGACTGTTAGTTGGGTCCATTCCTGACCTCCCACTTTTTTCATGCTTTTAATGCTTAACTGTTTCTAAACATCACTTGCTGTATTCTTGTTGCCAGCCTTCTTGTAGAACAAATGAAAAAAAAAAAAAATCATAATTGTGATGAAATTTTCAGGGGAATGGCAGTGGAGGATCCTTCGATGCCTTGTGGAGTGAGGCTTGTGATAGAAGACTACCCTTATGCTTCAGACGGACTCCTCATTTGGTCAGCCATAAAAGAATATGTAGAATCTTATGTTGATCACTTCTACTCTGAGCCTAACTCTGTCACATCTGATATTGAGCTCCAAGCCTGGTGGAATGAGATAAAAAACAAGGGTCATTTTGACAAGAGGAGCGAACCATGGTGGCCTAAACTCGATACCAAAGAAGATGTATCTGGCATACTTACTACAATGATCTGGATTGCATCAGGGCAGCATGCTGCTATAAACTTTGGGCAGTACCCCTTTGGAGGGTATGTGCCTAGTCGTCCTACCCTCATGAGAAAACTCATCCCGCTAGAAAATGAACATGATCATGAAAAGTTCATCCGAAACCCTCAGCATACTTTCCTGTCATCTTTGCCAACTCAACTTCAAGCCACCAAAATAATGGCTGCTCAGGACACTCTGTCGACTCACTCCCCAGATGAAGAGTACTTGGGTCAGGTAAGCCACCTGCACAGCCATTGGATCAATGATCACGAAATAGTAGAATTGTTCAATAGATTTTCTGCTCGATTAGAGGAGATTGAAGGAATAATAAACTTGAGAAATAAGGATGCCCGCCTTAAAAACAGAAGCGGTGCAGGTGTTCCACCATATGAACTGCTCGTTCCCACTTCAGGCCCTGGAGTAACAGGTCGAGGAATCCCCAATAGCATTTCTATCTAAAAGGTTAGCCTGGTTTAAAATCATTGTAAGTGTCAGATATTGCTGCCTTTGCCTAGCATATACCACTTTCTTTCTCAAAGAGCTTGTTCACCTAGCATCTGCAATAAAATGTGAAGCATAGAAGCAATTTCTATGGTATTCATATTTAGACTAAGCACCTAGAGCTTTATGAATACAGTATATGACGTAGAAAAAACAAATCAGAAAGATCTAAAGTTTGAATACCAGTGTGTTTGTGTGGTGTAAATTATTTTTGATGTGCTTTGATCGATTAAAAATGGAAGTTCTTTGCATACTCGGGCCTTGGTAATGGTAGGAATACACAATTATCTGTACTAAAGGATTTCATCAGGGTTCTTTGCAGAGGCGGAGCAAGAAGAAAAAAGTAAGGGGGGCAAATTAAAAGAAATATTTTAAAAAAAATTAAAATTTTAAATATTTTACAAAGGGAGAGGCTGGGAAAAATTTCCTCGCAGGGCCCCTGCCAACCTCCCCTGCCTCCGCCACTGGTTCTTTGTATGTAGATTTAGAGGCAATTGGAGTGTTCTAGATTTTGTGCTGCTAGCACAATGATGCTTGATTTACGCCCGTTGTTTTATCATGTGTACTTCAAAAGTTTAGAGCAGTGGCAAAATCTGAACTTGTAGAATCTAGGACCAGGTCTTTTTTTCAAGATTGCCAAGAAAAGGGTATCCTTTCCCCTTCATGCAGTCGAGAGAAGCCTTCTCCTTGTCTTTGATAGCATTGCTATCTCTAATCTCGAAATCTTCAAGCAACTAGTTTAGGGTTAGGCGCTAGGCAGTGTGCATTGTTTTCTCGGCTCCATAACAGGAAGATGGGAAGTTAGCCTTTCTTCTTTCTTTGCCAAAGCAGATCCCACCGCTATCATGCATGATTCTCCCAAAAGATTGCAGAGCTTCTTTGATCAATCTGTCTGGGGGTTTTAGTCTGTCAATCTGTAACCCAGTATTCACAGTACATAGCCACCCCTCTGGTCGCCTATTTTGTTCTCTTGGTCAAGATACTGGACCATCTTGATTCAAACGCATGCCTGAGTTGTCTTAGAGATCTTGGCATATTGAAATGCGAGTGGCCCAGAGTACTGAACCACATACGAATCTTCTAAAAAAAATTCAAATTTATAATCTTCCAGTTGCATTCCTGGGTAATGATTCAATGATCACTCGTTGTAATCTCCTGTATGGTGCCACTTACAGCATAATTATTTGAACGATCAGAAAGATAATTATGAAACATGGTTTTAATTTATCTGGTATCATCATCGTGGATTAGAAGTTAGAGAGAACCTGTCTGGCAATAAAATCCTTGATTTTTTATTCTTCTTTAATGCTTCCTTTCTGTCTTGCCGCGAAGGCCACGGACACTTGACCTGCTTCCTCATCAGGATATTGCTTACGGAATTGCAGCAGTTGCTTCGTCATCACCAACGTAACCTGTGCTAAAATGACACCAATTAATGCCAACAAGGTGAAACAACATCATCAGACTAGGCCTGATCTCTCATAATTTCATCCACCGCCATGACAGGCTAACTTAACACAGCTTTGTATATCTAATACACTAAAACAAATCCCATGGGGAATACGAATGATTAGTTGATTACCTTTCGTCATTGTCTCTCCTCTAACCCAAAGCTCCCCGGGCCTGCAAGGAGTCTGGATCAACAATCTTTGCTTGGCAATTGATATAATCTTTCCTGTTTCTCCAACAAC
This sequence comes from Populus trichocarpa, assembly GCF_000002775.5. NCBI lineage: Eukaryota > Viridiplantae > Streptophyta > Magnoliopsida > Malpighiales > Salicaceae > Populus > Populus trichocarpa. The sequence continues at coordinate 12,296,803 of NC_037292.2, forward strand.
TTCACTTTCTAAGACCTACTGTTCCAAACACTCAGGCCGTTGTTTTTGTCAGCCCATATCCCTTCATGCCATTTTAGATTATACTATATTATTTTCTCTCACTACACTCCAGATAGGATAAAAAAATAAAAATTAAATTGAAAAAATAATCAATTTTAAGAAAAGAACTCCAAAAAAATAACCCAGTAAACCTGGTTTACCTACCAAAATCGTGACCCGGATCATGAGACCATAATAACCTAATAGAAAAAAAATTGAAACAAATTATAAAACTTAATTATCAATAAACTCGGTATAAAAAGATGAAATTAAAAAAAAATAACATGATAAAAAATAACTTGAGTCAACCCGAGTTAACTTGTCAAACTTACGACTTTAGTTGTGAGATGGAGATAACGTCATAGAAATCAAACTGAAACAAATAACAACGCTTAATTCTCAATTATTCCAATGTTAGATGATGAAATTGAGGGAGAAAAAGTCAATTAGAGGAAAAAAAACTCGAGTCAATCAAATTAACTCGTCTAACCTGCAGTTTAGGTCATGAAATTAGAATAGCCTCGTAAAAAGTAATTTGAAAAATATTTTGAAGCTCAATAACTAATAAACCTAATATTGAAGTATGGAATTAATATTGAAGAATTGATTAAAAAGAGGACACAAATATTAACTTGAATCAACTCGAGTCATGAGATATAGATAACCTCATAAAAAACAAACCGAAACAAATCACAAAACCTAATTCCCAAATAACCCAATATTTAATGATGAAATTGATAAAAAAAATCAATTAGAAAAATAAAAAAAAACTTGAGTCAACCGAGTTAATCCGTTAAACCCGTTGTTTGGGTCATGAAACTAGGATAGTCTAATTAAAAGTAAATTAAAAAAAAATTAAGCTCGATCTCTAATTAACCTTATACTAAAAGATGAAATTGCAATTGAATACATATATATTGGAGAAAAAAAATATTATTCAATTAAATAGTATTTTGTGAGGAATAGTAGGATAAAATCTCCTTTTAGTTATAGCTTATAAGACCCAGCTCAAGGACCAACATAGCCTAAGGTTGAGGTTGTGAGTTAAGTTGGATTAGTTTGGATCAATTTATTTTTTAATATATAAAAAATCCTAAAATAGTATTAAAAAAAAAACAACATGGTTTTTCCATTCACTTGTACGTAAAGAAAGTTTCAGGTTGCCTGATTTACATGTCGGGTCAAACCATGTCTTATGACTATGTTTTTAAGTCATTAATTTTTGTGATTTAACGAGTTCATCTATGCTCCTTGTAACTATAATTGGATAATTATACTGATAGCACATTAATTTTATAAATTATCTCAATAAAATACATGGATTTTCATTTATATTTTTGAGCACACTAATCTTTCATATTTATAATCAAATACAAGGAGCATAACATAAACTATCTGGTGCGAGTACATAGACTATAATCTTTCTTAGTTTGTAGACCGAACTTTTTTGACAAAGCCACCTAAATATCAACGTCGATTTTTTTTTATTTTTTTAAAGAAAAATGACCGTCCAAAACCATTTTCTTTCGAGATGGGAACAGGAGAAGAGTCTCGAAGCCAATCCAAGAAGAATTGGACGCCATTGATATTATATTTAATGAACAAAAATATCTAAAATTAAAATAAACCCTTTTAAGACGAAAAAATATTTTTATTTAATGGCGAGCTATCCAAGTTCTACGACAAAGTTAAAAACTATTTTATGATTACTAAAACTAATAAATAAATTACTAATATAACTTAAGATATTTACTATTTAAATAAAATAAATAGAAAACCAAGCCAATGACTGTTTTTTTTTTTATAAAAAATAATATTCTGGATTATATAGAGAAATACATGAATCTAGCGTGAAAAATACGTTTTTAAGATAATCTAGAGGGAAAAAAATCATTTTAATTAATATATAAATATACTCATTCGATACGCTTTGTTGTAGAATAAAAAAGTTATTGGTTCCCGAGAAAGCAACAAACCTCAAGGTTGGAATGTTGAGGCCGAATGGCCTGCCTGGTCGGCCGGTTGCACCTACCTTGACGTGGTGTTTGTCTTTACAATGGCCTGTATTTTTTTTAAAAAATGTTTTTTATATATTAATATTATTTTAATATATTAATATTAAAAATAAAATTTTAAAAATTATATATTATTTTAACTAACAATAATTTATTTTAAAAAACAACCATAAAACACTACCTCCAATCCGCACTCCACGAATTAAAGTATTTAGCAAGTAAAATTGTGTTTTTCTTGTTATAGGTGTGCTCTCTGTATAAAACGAATTGATTGAATTCTAAGTAGATTTGACTTGATAATTTTGAGATTAAATCTTTCACACTCTTTTTTATTATGTTTTTTCATTAAATTGTTGAATTTAAATTGAATGAATATAATTTAATATGTAATGAAAATAGAGATAATCCAACTCGTTATTTTATTTTTATTATTTAATTAAAATTATTTAATTCAAAATTAATGTTTAGATTTGAAATGTGAATGAGAAAATTCAAATTTGTATCTATCAATATTATAACTGTAGATATTTTTTTACTCAATGAAAAAATTATTTTAACAACCCATTTATATTTTAATATATTTAATATTAATACTTTTGATTTTTTTAAGAAAAATTACTGAGAAAAGTTTAATTGGTGAAAAAACTAATTTTTAAACCATTTAGTTTAATGTTTTGACTCTTTTAATAGATATGTATGAATGATTTTTTTTACTCATTTGGCTCTCCTATTTGTACAGAAAAATCAAGAAAATAAATTAAAAATAATAATTTTTATTTTATTTTTAGCTCTTGCATTAAAGAAGAAGCCCTAAGCAATTGATCCGCTGTAAATAATCGGTGAATAAATTATTCTAAACTCCCTTCAATTACGAAAGGGCTCCTTACACTGCAAAAGTATTTCCTCAGACCCTTTTTTTTATTAAACAAAAAAAAAAAGGGCAAGAAAAGGAAGGAGGAGGAGGTTCCGCAAAATACGCTGTCTCGTTTGTCGTATCTGCTCACATGTTTGCCAATCAGTCTGCACCTGATTCAGCTTCCTAGTACACCGTACACGTGACACGTGAGCGATAATCGCGTCCCTGTCTTTATTGAGCGGTTTCAATTTTATTTTTTATTTTTTTTCGTTCAAGACGATACGAAAGCGTAAAGGAGATGAGACGAAAACAGATCTGTCTCTGACTCTCTGTTAATAGTTTAAAAGATAAAATGAGCGTGTCCGCATCATATTTTATCTGTGGTGTATGAAATGTGTAAAAGTCTCTTTTACCCTTATATTGTTTTATCATTTTTATAATACATGTATCCGAAACACTAGACAAAATATTTTTGTCTTGTTACCCATATATCATTTTTATAATATATGTATCTGAAATATTTTTATAATATATGCTTTACTTATTCAGTGATTTTTTAATGGTAGTTTTTTTTTTCTTTTATCACATTCCGTTTATTTTGTAATTGTTTTAGTTTTGTATTTAAATTTCAAAAAATATTCATTAATTATTTTTGTTTTTAGTGTAGCTTTAGAAAATATATCGTTTATGTAATTTATATATAATTTACTTTTGTTAATTTATATTTTATTGATATAAATTAGGAAGAAATTATAATCCACTTTAGTTGGTTAATTTTTTTCAATTTTCATTTGATGGGGTGATAAAGAAAAATCTATAATACAAGTGTATAACAGTATAAGTAGGAATTTTTTTTTAAAAAAAATTATATGTAAAAAAAATAGATCAGTCAAGAAAAAAAAAGAAAAAAAATTAGGTTTTTACTTAAGAAGACATATCAACGTGTGGTTTATTTTTATACTTTTTAGAAAGTCTTGTTGGTTTCTAGAAAGACTCACCAAAAATTATTTTTTTTTTAATGAAATATATGAAAACACTCTCCTAAATATTCTAAACTTATACACGATCTTAAAAAAAAAAAAAATTAACCAACAAATCAACGCAAAAAATCAATCTAAAATTTTTTAGAATTAAAACTTCAAATCCCATAGATAAATTGTGTAATTTTTTTTTTGTATAGTTTTGAAATCCAGCCCGGTTCAGTGTTGACCTGGGACTTGATCGATCCAGGACTAAAAACAAATCGAATTGAAAAAATTAATTAAAAAAAAATCTAATATAAGCTGATTGATCTGATGAAAACTTAAAACCCAGACCTTAATTTGTTATCCGTGAATTCCCCGTGACGAAAGTTTTTATTTAATGGTATTCTTGGCCGGTTTTGTGACCGGACGGATTTTGTCAGGCCAAGTCTTATCTCTTTGCTCTGTAACATCTTTCTCTCTCTTCTTATTAATATTTCTTTATTTCTGTAGTATTTTGTTTTATATCTATGGGCCTTTCAAATCCAGTCATCAAAGTTGAATGGCATAAAAAATAATGGTTCAGTAAGGATATTTTTTTTGAATAAAAATATATATTTTTTATTAATATAGATGTTTGGATCAGCCTGCATGTACCTCGACTAATTTCACGTATCTTAAAATTAATAATCATATAAGTATCCAGTGATCCTAAAATTTATAAAACTCCAACTACCCACCTTTAAAAAAACAAATCTAAAATTTTATCAATTAAATTGTACTTTTTATAATTACAAAAATATTATTTTTGCTTTTGGGACATATCCACTGTATTATTTTAATGTGTTTAACTATATTGGTTCTAGTTCCAACATTCACCGCACAAGTCATAATGAATTACAGGATGTGGAAAAATCTATGTACACGTGCCTTCATTTGGGTTATGATAGGGAGATTGTGTTTTTGCCCTTCGCTCAGGAAAACAAATGGACTGGAGTTGGAAGGGTAAAGGAGTCTTTTTACAAGATTTATTTGTTATTTTAAAACTTTTCAATGGTACTTCACTTTTTTTTTTTTTTCAATAATAATGCTGTCACTGAGTAATTTGGTAAGTTGATTGATAAAAAATAAAAAAATAGAAAAGATGGTGACGTGTTTGTGGAACGCGTCCATGGGTAAGTTACTCTGTTGTCTTTCTAGCATTGTTTGCGTGGTGGCTCATGATGGGTTAAAATATATTTCCTTTGTGTTTTCTGATTGGCGGTGTTGGGGCCAGCTTTCTTGGGTGATGTTCTCTCTCTCTCTCTCTCTCTTTTTCATGTCTACCTTTACAGTATTTTACAATAGCGTTCAATTTATTTTTCTACTTGTTATTTTTTTTATTTTAATTAACTTGTAGAATTGAGATTTTTTTTAATTTTATTATTTATTGATTTTTTAAATTTAATATTTAGTCTCCATTATTTTTATTTTCATTTATTTTATTTGGGATAGTTTCTAAAATTATTTTTTTCTTACAATTTCATTCTCCTTTATTATATTTACATGTCAAATTTTATCCTTATTATTTATTGTTGTTTTGGTTGTTATTTTTTAATTTTCATAAGTTTTTTAAATTGATTTTTTTATTTGATCCTTCGGTATTACATTGAGTTTTTTTATTGATCACAGGTCTAGAATTTATTGGGTTATCAATTTGAGAGATTAACCCAAGTTTAGAAAATTCATTTTGATTCATTTGTTGTTGTTTTTTTCCTTTTTTTTTATATTAAACACATGTTTTTAAGCCTCGTCATTTGATATAATTGGATATTGAGATTCATAATTTTTTTTTCTTCATATAAGATTTTTCATTAATTTAAAAATGACTCGAGTTATCTTAGATTTTTTTATTTTTTGTTCTTTGCTTGATCTAGCTTCCTTTCAAGGAAATATTTTTTGAATTAAATTAATTTAATTGCTTAATATTCATTAGAAAATATATAATTCATTATGTCACTGTCTACATTTATTTTAATATTTTTTGAAGGTTAAAAAAATTTGTCGACCCGCAGCGTAGCTTAAGGCAAAATTTATTTTATTTTATATTTTTTTTAAGTTTATGTTTTTGTTAGTTTTACCATTCAACATTTGATTTATTTAGCGATTGAGCACTATTTTTTTTTTATTTCACTGATTTAAAAAAAAAACCTGGTTATTTAAGGGTCTTTTTATTTATCTTTTATTGTTAATTTTTTTAACTGTATTTGCGTTGAATCTGGAAGCCATTTCTGAAGTTTTTTTTTTTCTTGTTTTTATTTTCTTTCGCAACGTGGTCCGATTCCTGCCTATTTATCATCTGTTGCTTTCTCTATCGCATCAGATTTTACTTCCTTGCGAGGAAGCCATCACTGTCTCAGGCCACAACCTCACTCACACTCCACGCTATCTCCCACCAGTTTTCCCAGCCCAATTATGCATCTTCCGCTTCTTAAATTCCCAACACTCCAACCTGACTGTCGTGACTATTTTTTTTTTATTTTTCAAAGTCAAAACTACGTTATTTATTTTGTAAATCAACAAATTATTGTTCGTGTTTTAATTAAATTACAAATTGTTTTTTTAATTAAATTATTTATTGTTCGTGTTTTAAATCAACAAATTCCACTTTTTTTTTTTTTTTTGCGAAATCACACATCAATAAAGTTTTGATGTGTGATTGATGAAAACTTTATTAAGGCTCTGTTTGGTCAAGTACAGTTAAAAATGTTAAAATAAAAACATAGATTTGATGTCTTTTCAACTCATTTTCACTTTCAAAACCATTGCAAAACAAATACAAAGGCCACAATAGCAATTTCCCCGATGCGACAATTCATTGATGTTTCTATTTTTATTTCCAGTTCAGGCAACATTTGTCTCTTTTATCTGAAAATTCTTACCGGAAACAACGAAGAAGAAAAGCAAAGACGACGACGACAAAAAAAAAAAGATTCCGAGTTCTCAGGCAACAGCTCCAGAGACGAAAAAGAATTATTTGTGCCCCATGATCACATACAACGTAGACACGTTCCCTCACCAATTCCTTAAAGTGTGTCTGAGAATGTGGTTTCAACGTGTTTCTTTAACAAAAATAATTTTTATTTTTTTTTGTTAAAAATTATTTTATTTTATGTTTTTAAATCATTTTGATGTGTTAATTTTAAAAATAATTTAAAAAAATAAAAAAAATATTATTTTAAAACAAATTTAAGTGAAAAATATTTGAACCGCAATCGTTATTATAATTCCAAACAACTGTTCATATACATCACTGCAACCATATAAATGGAGCTATCGGTATATATTTGATAATGTAGTGTATAAAAAAATTTTTAAAATTTTTTTTTTATATAATCTTGTATATTAAAACCATTTAAAAACATTAAAAAAATTAAATTTAATATTTTTTCAAATCAAACATACTTTAACACAATTTTAAATAAAAAACAAGCGGTGCTTTTGACAAAAAGATACTATATTCTATTTAAATTGAGAGCATCCTCAAAGTAATTATACTTTTCAAGAGAGATTTGCAGACTGATTCTAAATTAAGTATAAATTGAATTGATTCCCAAGAACACCTGTTTTTTTAGAATTTATAATCAACTGCTTTCATAAATCCTATTATTAAACAAATCCCAAAACCTCTGAAAATTACCGTTTGCACCACTAAAACCTTCTAGAATGTTAGTTTTAGCATTTACTTTAGAGATAACAATAGATATCATCCTAAATTAAATCAATTTGAATTAACGAGTTTTTTTTATAATTATTTTTAATTGATGTATAATAGATATTGAATAAATATTATTAAATCTAAACTGAACTACATTTATTATAATATATATAGTCCAATATTATCATAATAAGTATAAACATGTACAATATTTATAATTTTGTCATTTAATAGATGTATAAATACCTCAAATATATAATGCTATTTTATTTTATATTGAATAATAAATAATATTCAAATAATAAGCACCCAAATAAATATCTAAGATCTTATGAATAAGACATAAATATCTAAAAAAATTATTGATAAATAAGAAATAAATATTATATAAACTCATACCATGAAAATTCCTTAGGTGACTAGTATTAATCTATTTAAATATTGTTGCTTTGATGCAAAGTAAATTTTTTTAAAAATTTATTTAAAAATACATTAATATATATATATATATATATATAAAACATTGATCTGGTCACGAATGAATCTGCTTTTGCTTTTGAACTTTTTTTGATTCTGAACGATCAAGGCAGGCACCAGAACGCCCCTGACCCTGAGACTGGTATGAGATCTCAATCATTCTTCTCTCCATTGCCATCTTAAACTCAAACCCCAAGAGTGTCTGCAAAATCCATGGCAGATGCTCATGTAATACACTTCCAAACAGAACACCAACCTCCACCCCACACCCCTCTTCTTGATGATGATGATACTAATAATAAAAATAGTAACAGTAAATCAACTCCTAATCACAATCCACAACAACAAAACCAAGGGATTAGTTTTCCAAACCAAAACATCAATCAAGCACTAGAAAAGCTTGAAGCATATCTATCATTTCTGGGATTCAATCAATCTTCTCTTAAGAGTTTTCTGCTTTCATGGGCTGCTTTTTTGCTGGTTGGTGTCTTGCTTCCGGTAGCACTACTGGAGCTGTCCCAATGTTCAGGGTGCGACAAGTACCAGATTAAGGATTTCGAGCTTGATATTGTGGCATCACAGGCCTGTCTTGCTGCTGTTTCTTTGATTTGCTTATCGCATAATTTACGCAAGTATGGTATTAGAAAGTTTCTCTTTGTTGATCGTTTTGGTGGCCATATATCTCGCTTTTCCCTTCTCTACATTCGACAGATTAAGGTAATTAGCTCTCTTAACTAGCTTAAATTATATATTACTCGCTCAACTCTGTTTGTGGATTCATCTTCATGTTGTGTTAACTGCTTGTAGGCTTTGCTACAATTCTGGCAATTTTGAATTCGTAGTTCTTTTGCGTTTTAACATAGCATGATTGCAATCCGGCATAATTAGCAATCAGGCATGAATCGTGGTTGGTTTATGTTGTTGCTTCGCCAACTCAAGTTTTATCAGAAGTTTAAAAGATTACAGATTTTCTCATTTGCCCATAATTTGCTCGCCTGCGTACCAAAAAGCAATGTTTTCCTAATTTCTTGCCCCAGATAAAAGATTATTCTTTCCATCAAGATGAAGAATGAAAATCATAAATCATTGAATGACTTTTGATTTAGATGTGTTTGGAAGTGTGTTGTTATTGTTTAAAGTATTTTTTTATTTAGAAATGTATTAAAATAATTTTTTTTATTTTGTAAAAATTATTTTTAATATTAGTACATTAAAATAATTTAAAAATATAAAAAAAAATTAAAATTTTTAAAAAATATGATGACAACCGAATTTTCAAACACAGCTTTAAACATGTAACGAATGAGGCCCTCTGGTTCTCATATTACATTGTAATCCCAACTCTTGAAAATCTGGTTCCTTTACAATTTCTCGTTCATTTTTTGAGAATGCACCTGCAATTGAGTTCTCATAAATCATGCTATTAGCTTTACACATTCTCACCAACATAAGTTATAGGTTGTTGACATATCATCCCTTTGGCTCTTCGATGAGATATTTCAGTCACAAGTACAATGAAGACATGGTTTGGATAATTTCTTTCACAGGATTCTTTACGCTTGCTGATCCTCTGGTCGCTGCCATGTTTCATCCTGAAAGTTGCGCGTGAAGCCATCCGCGTCTCGTATGTACGTCATGAATCATGGTTGATGTCTACTGCTGTTTTAATTGGTCTGATTATATCCTGGAGTTATGTGAGTACAATATCTTTATCAGCCAGCATTTTGTTTCATCTAATCTGCAATTTGCAAGTAATTCACTTTGAAGACTATGCAAAGCTGCTGGAAAGGGATTGTGATGTTTTGGTTTTTATAGAGGAGCACACCCGTCTGCGTTATCATCTCTCTAAGATAAGTCATAGGTTCCGAATCTTTCTTATTCTCCAGTTCTGTGTTGTTACAGCTAGTCAATTTGTGACTCTATTCCGAATCACAGGCTATCGTGGAATTATTACTGGTATAAATGGCGGTGATTTTGCGGTAAGTGCTTCACCACCTGCTCCTCTGTAAAATGTCTGCATAAACTTCATCTGATTCTTTAAGGTCCCATCCTTAAGGGCTTGCATTCCTAGGGTTTAGATGGGTTCCACGTCTATTTTGACATATTTAATCAGAAGAAGTTTTTTAACTCGCACACTTCCTTTAGAAAAATTTCGCGCTGCATGCATTATGGCCCTGATTGTCATTGACATTTTCCCCAAGTTTTCAGGTTTCCTCGACTGTCCAGGTTGTTGGGATAATCCTTTGCTTGCATGCTGCTACAAAAATATCCCATAGAGCCCTGGGTATTGCATCCATAGCAAGTAGATGGCATGCGTTAGCAACATGTGGTCAAAATGATACATCTCAACTGAGAGTTTCAAACAGTACGGGGAACTTAGAAGCTGCGAATCTACAAAACTCAGCACGGATAAATTATTCTGAAAGCGATTTAGAGTCATTTGATTATATTGCAATGCCTACAAATATGCAGTTGGCATCCTACATGACCTCATATCACAAAAGGCAAGCCTTTGGTACGAAATCTTATCTTGAAACTTTCTCACTTGAACAGCAGAGATTATTTTTGTTTTAATGAGATATTGCCACATTTTCTACACTTAATTGTTTGAGCATGTTTGCAAGATCCACGATTACTTCTAAAGAGATTCGATACCATACAGAAAAAACATCATGGGATCACTTCAGTCTAAACTTGATATTCATTATCTGTCCAAATTAATTGTTGCTCTTTCTGTGTATTGTGCTTCTAGTTATGTTGTACACTTAGGTTTAAAATGACATGGAAATCAGAGACAGGCATCACGGGAGATGGGGTAAACAGAATGTTCACATGCACTTCATTTGTGTTCCATAAAAACATTGGCTTACGTATTAAAACCATTTTCTACTTCCAGAATACAGAAATTTTGAGCCATTTATGTGAAATTCCTTGCCTTTACATGTATCATTCTTAGAATGGAATCTGTAGATTGAAATCTATTGGATTATTTCATGAAAACTTAACATTTAAAAAGCACTTCTAAAAACTTCAAATATATGTTTAGTATCCGAGTGCATAAAGCAATGGCTTTTTATGGACACACTTTCTTGCAAGTTCTAAATCTACCCATGGATTTGAGGGACTTTTCATACATGCTTAGATAGCTGCGACACTCAGCTTAAGATCTTCAAACCACAAAAACCACCGTATCCGATATTTATTTCTTTTAGAAGCCCTTTCAGCTTCTCTTGTTTATTTTTTATTTTTTTATCACAGCCCCCTCCTTAATGTGTGCACACAACCTAGTTCAGTCATCACGTCACCTCTGGATGATCAGATCTAATATGGTCTCAGCAATTCATAGCTACGGCTTGTTGTACACGTTGAAGTGCTTCACAGTGATCTCTTTACACATACGTTGGCAATTTTTTGTTTTGTTAGTGCCTGTATAAAGTTGGGGTTTTGCTAACTATATATCGGCATCTCAATTCTCATAACTGGTTTATTTGGCCATGCAGTGCTATATTTGCAGAACAATCCTGGGGGAATAACTATTTTTGGCTGGACTGTCGATCGAGGACTTATTAACACAATCTTCTTCATTGAACTCTCTCTAATTACCTTTGTTCTTGGAAAGACAATAGTTTTCTCTTCTTGATGAAAATCCCCATGACAAGAGCACTCTAAAGATCTATTTCTTCCACAACTTTGCTGTCGAGAAACCCCTCTTCGGTAACCACCAAGACGAACCCATCACTGCTCCCAGGGTTGACCCTTGATGGGTTCAGGGAGTCCATTTGTTGATTAGATCCCATCGCCCGCTTCTGGCATCTGATTGGTATCCACGAATATTGAAGCGGCGAATCGGATGATAACTATGGATGCCTGCATGTCATAGCTTACAAGGGAGGTGGAGAGAGACAACGTGTCTCCGCGTTTAGTGTAATTTCCGAGTTACAAGCTCGTCAGCCATTCAGATGATGTTTTCTGGATAACCTGAAAACAAACCCATACCTCGGCAGCTAGTAGTCTGTGTCGAATTATGTAGCGAGTCAAGATATTAAACGAGTCTCCGCGTTTAGTGTAATCTGTGAGTTACAAGCTCCCGGAATTATGTATTTTTTGTATGTCGTTAATGTTCTGTGTATGAATTTTGTAGTGGCTTTGCCTATGCGCCAAAAATGCAACCCGTGGTAGCGAGTCGAGATATAGAATCTCTGGAGCACGAGCCTGTAAGCACCGCAGCAGTAAAATCTCAGAAATGGTTTCAAAATTTGAAGTCGTCGTTAATATTCTTTTTTAGCCTTCTCTTTTTCCGGGAGTGTTGCCGGTTATATGCCTCAGTGAGTCTCTGGATTGACCATTGATTGATTGGCACGTTGCACGCATCAACCGTGCATTTAACAATAACATGTCCATGCCTTCCTAGTAGGTTTTTGCACATTTGCAAAAGGGGAAGGTTATCAACGTGATATTTGTCCTGCTCGCGTTTCTTACTATGGGTAGAATTCAGGGCTAAATATGAAGAGCTAAGAGTCCATTTGACACGATTTTTTTTTTATATAAAAAAAAAACAGTTTCGATTTCGAGTTATAATTAAATTTTTTTAACAAGTAACTTGAGACAAAAATAAATCATAACGACTTTAAATTAAACATATTTAACAAAAATAACTTATAATAACTTTTTCGAAGAGAGATTGTATAATTGAAATATAAAAGTTACAAAATTTAAACTTTTGATTGAATTTAAGCAACGTACACAGAGTAGAAACTCGTAAGATTTGAGGAGAAGCAGGTAGGGGAGGTTGCCAAGAATGGAAGTTATTGGAAAGATGATGCTTTGAAACCATTCATTCTGCCAGCTACACTCATTTTGCAGGCGATATAATGCAAAATCAATGAACTGGAAGATGCATTATAATGAGCAATTTGCTTCAAAAATGTCAGAAAAATCTTGGCTACAGAAGGGAAAAAACAAGTACATACTCCGGATAACAGGACCCAGTATACGCTTTCGGTATTTCATCACAAACTTCTTGAGGAATAATAGCTAGACTACTGATCAGTTTCATAAACTTGACCTAGACTGAACTGAGAAGAATATAATGTGAAGAGGGATGAAATTTAAGGACCGGGGGAACAAACTAACAGATGAAAAGCACCACATCAACTATTCAACTAGCGAGCCAAAATGACAATTGACTGGAGGTTCCAATCACTATTCTTAAGCAAATAGATCTCCGTAATTTTTCACGATGTCCCATAAAATCCTTATTCTGCATAAATGTAATATTAACAATCCACCTAAGAGAAGCTTGAACATTCTTTATTACTTGGAAGAAAAAACAGCGCAGTCCCAATCAAGCTCAGACTTCTTAATTATGAAGCACCAAGTTTTAGTTAAGATTTTCAGTGCAAAGAAACTTTTTACCACCTTCTGAACAAGCTTGCAAATCTTGTTACCACCCTTCTTTTTATTAAAGGGCATTGCATCATCTGTTTTGATGCTTCATACCTCATTAAACTATTAATCTCTAAAAGGAAAACATCTACTTAATCCTGAAATATCAAATGGCAAATCTTGAAGACAGTAGAAAATGCATAGCACAAACATTCAGGCAAGACTATAGAAGTGTGGAATAAACAACAAACACTCAGGGTTGCAGATTTTAAGGGATTTTGGTCTCCTACTACTACTGAAACTTGAACCCAACGAAAGTATTGCACTATCCCTGGACCTTGCTTAAGAGCCATATAGTTAGAACTATATGAAACAAAGAAAAGAACCCACCCCCCCACCCCTTTCTTTTTCTCCCAAACAAAGAACAAAATCCAACCCAATTGAAAAGCATGCTCCCAAGGATTAGAAGCACCAAATCCTGAAGATTACCATCATAGGAACAGAACTAGTGCAGAACCACATGCATAAGAATGCCTAGAGGTACATCAACATCTAAAGGTAGCGAATATTAAGATGATTAAAAAAGAAAATCTGACACATAAGAACAAAACAAAGTTTGTGTTGTACCTCTATGGAGCCTGAAGACATCTAACTGAAAGTTCTATAAAATCCACAGCAGGTAACCTCCCCAACCTGCTAGCTTTGATACTGCAGTGACATCCACCGAAATTGTCATAAAAACATTCTGATTGGTCAAATGTACAATCTTTTCACATCATCAAATGAAAAACAGGATGACAGGCTAGACATTTGCTCATGTGCATGCTGTTTAAATTTTGATACTTGAGAATTTCAATTCATCAAACTTGATGGGTATGGAACTAATAGCAGCATACAGGACAAATGAACAACTAAGACAAAATGACAGTTTGAACACACAAAATGATATATTCTTCAATTAAGGAAAAACATGCAAAAACAAATCAAACAATTGATCTCCAATAACAAAGTAAGGTTCTGCAGGACCTATCCACTATCAATGAAAATCAGGCAGATAGAAGGAAGAACAAGTCAATTGTTTATATGCATTCCTTCTCACCCTTCCTCTGGTTTGAAATTACTGCTTACTGCTTAGCAAAACAACAGATCTTCTAGTGGTTAAGAGAGATCGAACTGAAAACAGCATTATCATCATTGTTTGGGCAAATTGTGAATCATCACCAATTTAAGTCAATATCATTGGTCAACAAAATCTTCAATTCAAAACATGGAAAACAATGGTTACATCTATTTGCTACGGAGAAAAGGGCAACAAAATTGGGAAAGGATAAATAGTACCACACTGCAACTGCAACTGCAACTTTCATCAAGAATCACCAGAAGCTTGCACTACATAATCTTACCTATATTACTGACATTTTCCTTCTTTCTTTTTTGATTTCTCCTCTTTTTTTTTCAAAAAAAGTAAAACAGCTATTTCTTAGCATCAATATCTTGAAATTCTGTGGTTGATAAGGGAAAGCTTGTGACCGAAAACTTAATGTCACAAGCCAAATTAAATAACAAGGAGGCCATCCTCGGGTGGCAACATTGGAGTTATAGTCAAACAAATTAAAAAAATGGATTGACTAAGAATCGATTGTTTATGAGTTTCCACATTATGGATAGAATGCATAATCCAGATTCCAGTTAACATTCTGCAGATAACCAAATCAACAAATTACCTTTGATGCTCTATGTTATTGCCTATTTCTTTGTCAATGAAAAGCTAAGAACATCTCCTGGACTTCACACCAACTGTTTCTTGCAAACACAATGTCAATATTAAGAGAAAAAAAACTAGAGAGGGAGAGAAGATAAAGAATAAAATAGAACTGGCAGTGGGCAGTAAACTAATACGGTCTAATCACCAAAACCAAATTTTAAGAATGTTTACAATGTACCATGGAAAATATATGTTACATACAAAGTTTCAGCTAGCACTGATATTTTAAAATGAAAAGCCATTGTGCCACACCTTGCGATGCAAGCAGTGTCCCAGGCGCATCCTATATGTTAACAAAGCAGGAGAACAAAGTTAGCCTGAAACATAACTGGTTGACGGCAGGAGGCAAATATTTTCTCCATCCAAATCACAAGAGGCCTGCTAAAAAAAAGTACAAATGATCGTCTGAGAAACAAGGTTCGCTACTTCCTTTCAATGGATATCTCTCACCTCAACCACATCTTGTGTCAGTAGCTTGCAAAACAAAAAAATTGCAATCCAGGGCCAAGGTTGACCAATTAATCTCTCAGCCAAACAAACCACCGGTCCCTAACTCCCCTTGTTGCAACTCCTTTCTCCGCTGCTCTTCTAAAGGATCTGGACTCTTCCTTATTCTTCGGAGACGCCTAATTATAACAAGAAAATAACCTAAATGAGTAAATAAAAAATAAATGGACTGGTTGATAAATAAATGCTTCAAATTGTTTCTCTTTTAAAATACCTGTCTTGAGCATGCTGAGCAGGAAAAGTAGGCATGAAATCTTTAGACTTTGGAAGAGGAACTTCACGAAACCAGTCATGTTTAAGAGCAGCTTCAGCAGTAATTCTCTGCAAGAAAAACACAATGAACCTTATCAAACCACTATAGCAATCAACTAAAGTATTTATTCCAAACAAAAAAAAAATCAACTGACTGTAAGCAAGATCTTCACTTAATTTGTTATCTACCTTCTCAGGGTCATAGGTAAGAAGTTTGTTCAACAAATCAAACCCAGAATCAGAAAGCACCGGTGATCCAGTGAAGGACGTTGCTGGAAATTTCTTACGCAGCAGGTTATACCTGAAATGAACATATCAGGTGGTTAATGCAAAATATCAAGAATGATGTGTAACAGAGAAGTGTCGCAATGGAGGCCAGATAACCAGACCAGAATCACCCAGCTGGAAGCCTGGGAAAACAGCAGCAAACATAAGAACAACTGCTTGTTATTAACTTGATAAAAAAGTTAATGAAAATTGATACTTACTGATGCTTGACAAAGTTGACCTTCACTCCAGGTAGCTTGGAAAACCCAGGCCAGATTGTCTCATTTGGTGTACCAAGGATTCGGAAAATCTGCAATTAAAAAAGCCCAGAGAGGAGTAATTAAACTGCTCACTCAATAAGCATAGCAGTGTGAAGTTTTAAATCAAGGGCAGGTGGGAATCAACTGAACAAGTTTACCTTGTATTATTTTGCCGGAAATTTAATTTACCTTGTCAAGTTGATCTACTTCTGTCTTTCCATTAAACAGAGGTCCCTTCGATAACAGTTCAGCCATAATGCAGCCCAGGGACCACATGTCAATTGTCGTTGAATATTGCTTGCCTCCCAAAAGTAATTCTGGTGCCCTGGATAAATGGAAGAGAACATCAAACACTCGACACCAATGGGAGGATGCATGTCTATATGAGGCATCAATGTTAAGAGACTACAATCATCAGGATCAGGCACCACAGAAAAATTTCAGGACAAATAGCACAGAAATACTTCAAAAGTAAAGATATCACAAACCAGTTGCAAAAACAGTGTGAAATCTAGTTGAAAATAAGCCCAGGCCTATAGAAACAAGAAAACACAAAAAGGATACCCAACACTAAAATAAAATAAATCAAACAAAACTGCAAGCCAAAGATATGCAAGTTGGAGTGCTACATGTACAGTTCAGCTTACCTGTACCACAGAGTAACCACCAAATGGGTGTATGTTTTCAACGGGCTTCCATATTGACGAGCCAGCCCAAAGTCACAGATCTTCAACTCGCCACGATTATTCAAGAGCAGATTTGACGTTTTCAGATCTCGATGAAGAACCCAATTATCATGAAGATACTTCACACCCTCCAACAACTGGAGCATTAAGCATTTAACTTCACTCTGACTAAATGGCTGTCTCATTGACTCCATGAGTCCTTTGAGGTCATGCTCCATGTACTCCATCACCATAAAAATGCTATCAAGGCTACTCCCTACCACAACTTCTTTAACATCAACAACTGAAGGATGATGAAAAGAAAGAAGAATGTTTATTTCCCTAAGAGAAGTCAGTGGAAAACCTTCACGTTCTTTCTCCATCTTTACCTTCTTCAATGCTACAATTTCCCCAGTCTTCTTGTCTCTGGCTCTATATACAACACCATAAGTGCCCTCATCTATTTTATTTAGTCTCTCAAACTCATCAACACTTCTACACCCCTGAAGCATGTTTACACTTCTTTGAGGTGGACCTGCAGGTTCTGGTGTTTCGCAAGAATCATCTTCATCCTTAGGATCTATATCAGAATCACTGTTATTGTGTTCCTCATCAATATCCATGTAGTCATCCCTCCCAGAATCATTCCCATGATAATCATCCCCGCTCAAAGGCCTAGCACAGGTGCCTCGCTCATCAGATTCTGACGACCTCCCTCTAGCCACATCAGAACCTTCTCTCTTAAAATCCCCGGGATCTGGAGTTGATAACTTGTTGCGTGCTCTGGAATCCAAAAACTCTGAATGGGGCATCTTCTTCCTCCTTTTAGGAATTTCCTGATCTTCCACAATTTCACCTTCATCAACAGGAGAATTGTTGCCAGCTGCCCATCGTGAAGATGAGATATTCCTCATTGGAACATAATCCTCGTCTTCTATGTGCTCTGCTTCCTGGTCATTGCCCCACTGCTCCTCCATTGGCGATGAAGCCAACTCTACAGGAGACTCGGATGCAGAATTGCCAACTGATCCCTTCAGCGGTGAAGAAGACAGCAAATTCTGGTTTTTACTACTTTTAACAGGAGATATCCCTACACCTCCTTCTGGAATAAAACTAGGTGACTGGCGGTACGCCTTAGGCAGGGGCGGCGGTGGAGGGAGAGCAGTCACTGCAGGGGGGCTCCCACTTTTTGATGAGTTACTCACTGGTTTGTCATCTCTATCCCAGACTATAGGAGAAAACTTCCTCTTCTTCTCCACAGGTGTCCGAGTCCCATTCTCCACTACTTTTAAAACTTCACTATCTTTGTGAGCATGTGACTCGGAGTCAATTGCGTCATCGGACCCACTCTCACTAGACAACTCACCTGGCTCCCTATCCGTGGCCCTAGCTGAAAGCCCACACTTCCGTGGACCATGGGCACCACCACTACCACTGCTTCCTGAATCACTTCTACCAGAAGACGAACTATACCCACCATTAGTCACTTCTCTCTCCCTAATATCCTTCTGCCTAACCCTGGCTCTATCCCTTAATTCCCGAACTCGACCCCTGTCGTTTTCACCATTGCCATTCTCAATTCTATCAAATTTATCCTTGGAATAAGGAAAATCTTCCCTTGACAATTCAGAATCGGACTCGTGATCCCTGGATTCATTATCGTGGCAACCCCTATATCTCCCAGCGGCCATATATCTGAAACCAAAGCTTCACAGCACAAAACCCTAATTCCAATACGAATTTCCCTTTATTCTGGCCTATGAAACCCTAACCCCGCCAAAAAAAATTTCAAACTTTCCCGAACTCGCGAAAATTAAATTCGAAACCCTAAGGCAAGTGTAATTGAGATCCAAAAGTAACACGAGCTAAGCGATAAGAAAGTTTTTTTAAAAAATTAAATTAAATTTCCTGAAAATTAATCTAACAAGCTCCAAACTTGCTCGAAATTCAAAAGGGGTGTAGAAAACAGAGGTTCGAAACCCTAGTAATCAACAAACGAGAAAAAGAGAGAACCAAGTGATAAAATCTCGACCTCGAAGTGAAGTTAGGGCATTTGGCGAGAGAGAGGGATCAAGGCTTACCGATAAGAGAGAGAAAGGCGGCGACCGCCGCTTCTGTTCTACAGATGTAGAGGAGAGCGAGGATGCAAAGTACCCTCGATCGGAAAAGAGAGCCTTAAAGCGATCGCGAAAGAGTGTTTTAAAGATGCGAGCAATCGCCAATGATGGGTCACTATTCTTTTCAAGGGTAAATTATATTTCAGCCCTTATAAGTTTTCTAATATTCTACTTCGGTCCTCCTTCAAAATTCAGCGATAAATGATTAGTGATGATCTTCTCTGAAAAACAGTTAATCAATGAAATAAAATCTACGGGCTATTATAAAAACAGCTAAATGACACGGGGATTTCACTAGTGATGATCTTCTCTGAAAAACAGTTAATCAATGAAATAAAATCTACGGGCTATTATAAAAACAGCTAAATGACACGGGGATTTCACTGTAGCTCTAGACACAGATTACTGTGGATTATGACAATAAAATTTATATAGTTATGCATTGTAATTACGAGGACTATAGAGGGTGTTTTAGTATTTTTACGTTATATTTTTTATTTTTTAATCAAAAAGTTGTTGGTGCGTGTTTCACATGTTCCAGCGAGTGGACAGCGCCCAACATTAAGGAGGCTCATGAGACGCTTCCTGATGGTCAAATCTAGCCATCCATCGTATAACTAGATATGCAGACGTGCCCTCTTCCATATAATGCAACGCGTGTAGACATATTATGGTTGGATTGTCATCGATGATCAATTGTTTGTGTTTTTTCTTTCTTTTTTCTCTATTGACAACTAAAATGCACAATTATCCTCTGTTTGTTTATTGCTTGCTTGGGTTTGGCTACCACGTTGGACTAAAGGTTCTCGGGTCTGGCAATCCTATGCAAGTGTACTGTGGACCAAGACACAGTCCACTATAGATTTACACAGTAAATTTTCCAAGCTCTGAAGGCATGAGATGAGGTTAATGTTGTTTTTTCACATAAAGTTAAATTATCATTTTTCCCTTTGGTTGAAAAAATTGAAGCCTTGGTTGTGGGGGTATTTCAGTATTTTTTATAGGCTCATTGGTATTAAACGTTTCAGTGGGGGTATGGTAGTTTTTTTACGATTATTTGCATAGTAAAAATATTATTCTATCCCCGAGGTTAACAAAATTAAGACATGTTGCCCAAGGATTTTTTGACCTTTCATAAACTATTAAATAGTTAAAATATATCTTTAGCATTGAAAAAGACAAAAAAAAAAAAAAAAAAAAGCTTTGCATATGGGGGTGTGTTTTTGTTTCACATTATTTTTTGTGTAATTTTCTATAATCATGGGGAACATTTTGGTATTATGATATTGTTTTATTATTTTTAAATTCAAAAGGCTGTGTTGGATCCACATTTAATTGGGTCTAGTACATAAGCAAGACCTAAAATACTTGGGTGTCAGACCCAAGTAACATGGGTCTGTCATTTTTGCTAATGTGGACCTGACATGACTGTCAAACCCAAGTAAATTGGGTTTGGCATGATTGATAGATTGAAATCGCTTGGGTCTAGCATAACTGTCAGATCCAAAGCACTTAAAACATTCTTTATACACTTAATATATTTTTTACATTTAAAAAAAATGATATTGACTCGCTGCGAAGCGCGGACCAATATACTAGTATAATAATAAATAAACTCAAAATAGATCCATGTTTTATAGTATATTCATTGTAGACCTGTATAGTATAGTTATTATATTGCCCTTCTCTATACAAAGTTTTTGCTTTGCTTGCGGAGCTATAATGATATTTTTCATGGGATATAAAGGTCATTTGCAAATTGATTGGGGATAATTTAGTAGTTTATAATTTTTACATTTAAAATACATAAATGCCCTTTAAAGAAAAAATAAAAAAGGTTAGGAGGGTTTTTGCGTAATTTTCCTTCTTACAAATAGTACAATTATTTCATTGTCTTTTAAGTCAATAAAATTAAAGGATGAGCCAAATGGTATTTTAGCGTTTTTTTGTATGATTTTTTTGTTAACCCTATTTGGGTTCAATATTTTCATAAATATAAATAAAAAAAGAAAGAAAAATTTGCGCAGGCACTAACAAATAGATGTCACCTGCGCCCTTCGGGCAGCGCGTGCAACGGCCAAAATTTCCCGACTGTCGTGTTGTTGGAAATGTCTAGTGGAGGAAAAGTTTATGAGGTGGCACGTGCTGCTCAAATCACAATGATTTGGCAGCAATTAACTTTTTTTCCCTCCCCTTGTCTTCTCTCTATATTCCTTGAAATTCATGCCAGGTCAGTCAAAAATCAAAGTTGTCATCCTATTTATTTTGTCTTTCAATTATGATCATCTTTTTTTTTTATTGGTCTTTCTTTGTTTTGAATTCTTTTTTAGATTGTTTTTTTTTTCAATTTTATTCATTTCCATTTGATTTTGTTTTGTTTTTATGTCAGATATGATACTCATTCCTTTGATTGTCGTTTTTTACCCTTTTCTCTGTTTGTTTTTATCTTTCAATTTTGCCTCTTAACATTTCATTTCATTTCTTTTTTCTTCTAGATGGAGTCCTCGTTTTTTTTTCGTTTTTTTCATTTGTTTTTCCTTTCAATTTTATCCCTCAACATTTTACTTTACTTGTTTTTTATTAAATTTTGGTCATTCTTTTAATTCTTCTTTTTTTATCATTTTCTTTCTTTATTTTCTTTCTCGATTAATTTCCTAATCATTTTTTTTTCATTAGCTTTTATAACAGATTTGATCCTCATTATTTTGATTACAATTTTATTTTAATTTTTTGACGGTTAAGAATTTTGTTCAAGGATTTTTTTTTGTCTTCTATATGGTCATGTCAGACTCGTGACCAGAGTTGTTGGTTTCAAATATCAACCCGATTTAACTTTAGTCTTTTGTTTTATTTCATCATTTGATATTCTATTGGGCCTTGAGCTTTTTCTTTTGTTTTGTTTCCTTCCTCCAAGGTTATCCAGAGTCGTTGGTTAGTCAAGTTAACACAGGTTGCTTTGGATTTTTTTCAATGTTTTTTTTTTAAATTCCATCCTTTGACATTGAGTTGTTGGGTCTTGAGATTTCTTGTTTTTTATGCTTTTCTCTCTATAGAGTTATCCCGGGTTGCAGGTTTGTCAGGTCAACCTAGTGTGACTCGAGTTTTTTTCGATGTTTTTTTATTTATTTATTCAGCTTTGAACCTCTTTTCAGGT
This sequence comes from Populus trichocarpa, assembly GCF_000002775.5. NCBI lineage: Eukaryota > Viridiplantae > Streptophyta > Magnoliopsida > Malpighiales > Salicaceae > Populus > Populus trichocarpa. Next base: position 12,319,221 of record NC_037292.2, read on the forward strand.
CATTTTTAATAAAAATAATTTTTCTATCTCAATCTCATATCGTGAATGATGGGTTAGTAGAGTGGATCCAGTTTGTCTCATTTTTTTATGATTTTTTTTTCAGTTTTATCCTTTAAAATTAGCTTTATTTAACCTTGAGCTTTCTATTTTTTTTCTTTTCGGTTTAATGCCTCAATAAACTGAGATGAAGTCGTTTTTATAACTATAAACTGAGATTGCCATGGAAGTAATTACACGCATGGTCAGTGAGCAAGCTGAATTTGGACATAACTTCGACTTAAGTAAGGAAGATAAATTTATACATAACATTAATGAGATACCGTATTTACTTAATTTGAGAAGTAAATCTAATTTCTTTACTAAAAGTGTGTTTGATAGTGTGGTTGCGGGTGCTTTTCAAATAACTTTTCGTGCCAAAATACATGTCAATAATATTTTTTTTATTTTTTAAAAATTATTTTTAACATCAGCACATCAAAATGATCAAAAACATACAAACTATATTAAATTTTAGCAAAAAAAAAATCAAATTTTTTGGGAACGCAGCCGCAACCGCGTTCCCAAACATTCCCTAACTACAAGACACAACTCTCTCTTCTTGTTTGAGTTTGTTTACATGTATATCATTAGTCATCCGTATTAAAAAAAAATCAAACTGTCCATATAAATTTATTTAAAAAATATATTTATTATTGTGATAATAATTGTTTTTTAAAATATTTTTTATTTGAAAATACATTAAGATAATATTTTTTTGTTACTTTTAAAAATTTATTTTTAATATTAACACATTAAAATGATTTAAAAATATTATAATTAAAATATATATAAATTTTAATGTTTTGAACACAATAAATAACAAACACGTAATTTAACTTGAACACTTGCCAATCCAACATAGCTTAGAAGCTACGACCTTATTTTGAGCCCGAAGAAATGACAAGATAAGATGCTTGTTGTTTGGTGTTGGTTTTTAGACAATTTTTACGTAGCTTCTCTTACCTTTTTGTGATGTTCTTGATGCCCAATGCTTTTTAACACATTTGAGAATTTTTAGTATCGTGGTGCAAATCGTGTTTTTAAAAATTAATTTTTTTTATTAACACATTAATTTTTTTGTGTATTTTGAATCGTTTTGATGTGCTGATCTCAAAAATAATTTAAAAAAATAAAAAAATATCATTTTGATGCATTTCAATATGAAAAATACTTTGAAAAGTAACCGCAACCACGCTCTTAAATAGACAATTCCCAAATCCCACTGAGCCAAATGTAGTAAATAGCACGAATCCATTTTCTCACCCCCTAGCGTCGTCGTATTATATTGTCTTTTTTGGATCATCTTCAACGACCATGTCAATTACTTTTTGAGAAAAAAGTGTATTTAAGATTTGGTGACACAATAAGTTTATTAACCCCTTTTTAAATCAACAAGTTTAATTTATATTTTATCTTCCAAAATTTTTGTTCCATCAGTCACTTCCAAGTGTTTTTTTCCCCCTTTTTGTTTGCTTAAAAAACTTTTCATTGTAATTTTTTAAATATTTAATTCTTCTCATTTGTAAAATAGTTTATATTTGTGTTTTTTTTCATGTGTTATAATTATTTAAGATTTTAATTAAACTCAAATAAAATTATAATTATAAAAGTGAAAAGTATAATTCTTTATAACTGTAAATCTTGTTTTTTCAAAAGAAAATGTTTAATTACAATCATACTTCCATTGACTAGGATTTCTCCTCCATCATTGATCATGGTTCAGGACAAAGGGAACAGAGAAGAGCAAGCAGGCCCACCGCCCCCCGGCCACTACTTTCCTGCCACTCTCCCAGTGGATATAGTGACTGACATAAATCATACAATTAAAGTTTTATTATTATCGGACTGCTGGGCTGCACATTTCTGTGTTGAATTGATTTTTATGCGTTACAATTGTTGTTTTATTGGATATTTTTTAAAATATTTTTTATTTAAAAATAATATTTTTTAATTTTATTTTTAATTTAGTCATTAAAACAATATAAAAACACCAAAAATATAATTAATTTAAAATAAATAAATAAATTTTAATTTTTTAAAAAAATGTTTTTGAAAGGCAAAGCTATAAATCTTCTTCTTAATTTCTTTTCTTTCCAACTAAATGCCAATGGAATCTGATGAAGGAGAGGTTGAATTAGGACTGGTGACAAAAAGCTTGTTTGTATGAAACGAGCAGCAGCCTTGCTTTTAGCTACAAAAAGGACAGCCATGGAAACAAATTTAAGAAAATCAAATTAAAATGCGTAATTGCTTCAGCTTTTCCAGTTACTATACAACTACTCATTGCAAAGAAGGCTTAGTATAATAATAATTATTTTTTAAAATGTTATTTTATTTAAAAATATATCAAAATTAATATTAAAATATTAAAAAAAATTTAAAATATAAAAAAATTTAATTTTAAACAAGTAAAAAAAATCAAAATTTTAAAATACATGGTTTAAACCAAGACGGTCACCTAGTCAAAGTGGGCAGTCCAAATTTTATTAGAGGAACAAGACCTATGAATGGAATTGCAGAATTTAACATATGAAATGAATCCACAGGTTCGAATATGTATATAAAGAAAGTGATGTGGGAACGGTTACTGGCAGATGTTACATGTAAATATGGTGCTGTGTTGCTACCAGCACAGGGAAGGTAACTTGAAGGAGAATGAAGAGGGCAAGTGCCCAGTCGTCCTCATGTGATCTGCCTTCTCAGAAGTCTTGACAGCTTTCTCATTCAGTTTGGCCTCTGCATTTGCTCGTTTCTCTTCAGCTATTCTCTTAGTCGAGGCCAGTTTGTTTGCCAGCCGTTCTTGTGCTCTGGCTTTCAGCCTCTCAGCCTTCACCTATATATGTATAGATGATACATCAGTCAGCAGACAGGCCAAATCGCATAGAGACCAGGGCAAAACCTGAGCAGTGCTCTCTATAGCAAACTAGTGCGGCCATTTGGCATCACTGTAAGCACTGAGGCAGATGTGATGATCGAGGCATGAATTTGCAACCTCATATCAAATTGACGTTTGTTTGCAGCCTGTTAAAGGGCCTTGCCTGGGATAAGCTATGATGGGCAATGCAGAGAGTCATAAGTCTTCCTTATCATCATTTCATGGCAGTGGGAACCAAGGCGATGAGATCTATGCTAATGTAGGATTTTTGTTATGAAGAAGCTAGATTACAGAAGACATCAATGCGGTAGTACTTAGGTTGATTAGTATGTGATCAACTACATGCTAATTTCTTGCTTTTTGGATATGTAGGAAGCCATGTGTTGAGAAAACCAGCTACATGTTGGTCTTCATTTCTTCAAGCAAGATGGCAATAGGGGAAACACAACTTTTTGGGACCCTACTTTTGCTAACAATTTTGAGTACAAGTAGAGACATTTCAGAAAGCAACGGATGGAAATTAAAGTAATTCTGTCTTGAATGGATTGGCAATCATACCTCCATTTTCCTCATTTCCATTTCTGCTTTCCTCTTCTCGTGATTTTCCCAGGCTTGGATCTTCACCTCTTCACGCTTATACCTACATATACATGATGAGCGACCAATTTCAAGGACATGAAATTCATATATATGAAGTTAGAATTAATCAGGTTAAGAGAACGAGCAGAGGTGAAAGTCACAGTGGAACACCTTGCCATGTATTTGGCTCGCTCTGCTTCATCCCAGGCCATCGCTCTGGCTTCTAGAGCATTCATCTTCCTTGCCTGATCTGAATCCGTATTCTCAGGTATCCTGGAACCATTAAATTCTTGTCCATAGTGCCTTGTTGCACTAACAACCCCGGGAGTCTCACCTCTGCTTTCAGTCACTGCTAAACCAGTTTGATAGCCTTCATTGCCCTGCAACCCATGCTGGCCCCTTACTGGGGTGGAAGATCCTGAAGATATGGGGCTCCTCGCCGCGGGTGTTGTGGCTCTAATTGGTGTTGCTGTTCTTGACGGCTCTTGGCTTGCAATGGGGGTCATCTCAGTCCCCATGTCCCTAACACAGACTGATCTAACAGCATTCATTGTTGAGTTCTGCGCAGGCTTGTTTATTCTCCACACGGACTCATCGCAATCTACGTTCTTTGTCTCCACTTCATATTGATTTATGATTGAAATGGAACACCCATTTTCTGCTTTTCCTTCAACTTCATCTTCTCCACTTGAATACTCCTGTTCCATCTGAGGAACTGGAGCTATCAGTCTCCTATCGTCGGCATTTGAGTTTCTTGGCTTGCTTTCTTTTTTATCACCTCCCCCTCCTCTTGACAATCCCACTAGCCATTTTTGCGCATCATCCCATTTGGATGGTGTTGGTTTGCCTAAAGCTGTTCGGTGATGACCACTGCGACTAGCTCCATTGCCTTTATGAAACTCAAAACTAATTGCATTGCCACTTGAAATCTCCTGAGTTGGTCCATGATTGTAACACCCTTTATCCTCTACAGATCTCATCCTCTCAAATCTTTCCACTCACACAGTCACTCCAAAGGACAAGCAAATGTATGATGTGTGCCCACTTAAAAAACCAAAGTCCCAGTTAACTTGCTATGTGAGTCATGAACAGTCTAATTCATATCCAATGAAGAGTAGATCCTAAGTCAGCAAGATGGTTCAGATCCTATCTTGAAATGTAAACCGTTGGCTCATGGCTGCATTGGATCTCTAACTGTGTACAGTACGTCAGTGAAAAGACATTGAAGCACTAATAAAAGGGGATTTGGCGAGGAAGCTGCTGGTTACTGTAAGAACAAAAGAACTATTTGCTTGACACTAGCTAATCAAAGATTGCCAACTAAATTTTTCTGTTAACAAGACACGAAGGACATATTAAATCTAACACCCTCTCCGTGCAGGAAACCTGTGGTCTACTCTTACAAGTGATTAAAGCACAAATGCCAAAATCGTTTGCATCAAACAAGGACCAATAATGCTCAACAGGAACCCCTCAGGGTCCAAAATATCTGCAACTTCCTTCAGTACACATCTAGGGACCCATTTTTAACGTAACCAAATGGATAACTAATTCCCCATCTAAACCTCCATCAGCAACACATTAGCGGGGGAGAGAGAGAGGGCGGAAAGGCTAACAGTAACGCTTTGCTTGTAAAAGCCAGGAAGCTAGAAAGCATATAGTAGTGGTGCGCTTTATGTTCAGTGGTCTAGCCAGCATCAGAAACTATCAAGGCTTGATAACTGTCTAGAGCCACCAAAAAGATTGAGCAGAGAATTCATTTTGGTTATGCAAACAACAGGAAAGCCAGGTGTGGGTTAGATTTTGCAGTGAAAGAAAAGCTAATCTGCAGGGAATGATACCTTGAAACCATGAACTTTCGAGACTAGCAGGGCCATATACAGGGGAGTTCAGATCCATTGTCCAATGAAAAAAAATATTATACAAATTAACCTTGGCGGTTGAAACTCGAAATGCATGGCAGTATTAGTGAAAAAGGGTTTAGCTACAAAGCGGTTTCCAATCATTTGATTAAGTCTCAAACCGGTCCTGTAATTATAATTACTGGCATGTTAATCCCCAAATGACCACCGCCCAACATGTTCGTCATTTCGTGTCACAGCCTCGTGATGGCAAGATATTCACTCTTGAGAGACCAAGGAATTAATGCCCTTTTGATTTTAGGAAAACATTTGTGAAATTAACCTTTTTTGTTTATCAAATTTGAGAAAAATGGTTTTCCACGGAAAAAAAATTAACCTTTCCAAAAGGAAAGTGTTTTTGCGATGCAATTTACAACAATTTCATAAAGAAACTATTTTTGTTTATCAAATTTTAGAAAAATGATTTTCCACGTAATCACTTATTTTTTGTCACATTTCTCTTGCTTAATTGTGGATCCTTCTTGTGAAATCACAAGAAATACTATTTTTCTTACAAGACTCGAGCTTGGAGCTTGTTTGGAAATATAGTTACAGTTGTTTTTCAAATAATTTTTCATGTCAAAATATATGTCAATAATATTTTTTTTATTTTTTAAAAATTATTTTTGACATCAGCATATAAAAATGATTTAAAAACATGTTAATTTAAAATAAATAAAAAAATAAAAAATTTTCAAAAATATTTTTAAAATACATAAACAAAACACCAATAAGCAGTAAAACATCTCTCTTTCTTACTATTCTTCTAACTTCTTATTATATGACGTACAAACTCTGAGGCAAGAAAGGAGAAAAATACAGTGCAGTACTAATTTAAAAGTCAAAGGACCAACATGAATAAGCAGTAAGAGCCTGGTGATGTCCTTTCAAGTTTTTGTAATTAGGGGACTGGCAACCCAAATAAAATAGTATTATTTTATGTAAATAATTAATGTCCCCATTTTCTACATTGATTGCTGTGTATACTTTGTTATTGGTGAATAAACAGTCAGTGCCTTTCTTAAAATATGGTCGCCCTCTCAACGGTAAGTGGGATGAGAGCTGTGGGACACGTGGACGGCAGAGATTTGGAAAAGGTGTCAGCTGATGAGGTGGAGAATGTGGGTGTTTTCTGACCAGTTCACGTGACTATAATGGGCTGGGTCCGTGGGGGACAATTTCTGGGTTAATGAAATGCATCGACTGTTTTTGCCCCTTTTTTTTTTAATTATTATTTATTATCATTACAATTGTGTACCAGTTTGACAAGGTGGGAGGGGGGAATATATAAATACTTTTTTTTAAAAAAAAAGTTCCTGGCCAATTTACTCTCATGCATACTTACATGGATTGATTTGATTAGATTTAAATATTTTATTTTTTAAAAATAAATAAATTGTTTTTTAAAGTGTTTTTTGTTTGCAAATAAATTAAGATATATTTTTATTTTTAAAAATTTATTTTTGATACCAACACATCATTACGATCCAAAAACACCTAAAAATTTTAATTTAAAATTAAAAAATATGATTGAATTACAAGGTCTAAATTAACATATTATTGAATTAACCATCCGATGGGAGCACTAGGCTCTCGCGGAGATTAAATTTATTTTTCCAATCTAATTAAACACAAATTTTCATATGAAATATTTATGTAAATACTTTCTATAGTCTACCGTCTTAAATGCTGGATCTTTCTTAGGATGACGCTATAGAAGCAAGGGATTTGGCATGGTGTGAGACTGAGGGACATGGCCCACAATAACATGAAGAATAATTTAAGTGGGGACCGTGTCTGTGTGATTGACTTCAGGGGGGCCCACGTGGGATGTCTTTGAGCCTACAAAAAGGGTGGTCTTGTCAGATCCAGATCAGGCGTTCCAGTTTGCATGGTAGTCATACTAAATGGGCTTGGAAAAAACGAACCCAGATAGTTATAGAAATGTAACTTTAAGATGCAGGGTTTTTATTTTTGTATTTTAAAAATATTTATAAAACAAATTAAATATTTTTTTATTTTTTTTTAAAATTAATATTTTTATATTATTTTAATATGCTGATATCAAAAATAATTTTTTTAAAAAATATTATTATAATACATTTTTGAATAAAAAATACTTTAAAAAACAATCAAAATCACACTTTTGTATATAAAAAATAAATACCAGGTATCTTATACCACCCTACCAAGATTTTTTGTTTTACTATTTAGAGTAAAAAATAAATAAATCATTATCCAATTTAAAAGTGCTGGATTAATACTTGCGTTTGTTTATAATATTTTAGTAAGGAAAAGATTTCTAAGTTTTTTTTTATATCTTTTCATACTAAACAGTAAAATAATCTTACAATGATGATATTATTTTTAATTTTGGACAGTGAATTTAAATTTAAATTTTATCTCGTGTTATTTCAAAATTAATTCAGTTGGGTTTATTTTCCGATAATATTTTCTAAATACGTGAAATTTATAAATAGCATACCTGAATAAATTATTTTCATATAAAATATCTCATATCATATTATTTTGCCTTCACTTTTAAGTTCTAACCATGATTGTAAGATTTGATTTGAGGCAACAAATTAGTCACGCATAAACTTAGTCAACTCTTTTTTTTAAGTTTCGATCGACCGTGTCAGCAGATCAATCTAAGTGTTTGACCAATCAATCAAGTTTTTATATTTTTTTAATTTGAATTGGTTCAGCTATGGGTTGTTCAAGTTTCGGACCATTCGGGTTTTACAATTATATTTATTACCCTTTTAAAAAAATAAAAAAAGAGAAACAAATAAAAAAAAAATAGAGTGAAGATCATCCCAATAGGCTCACTCTTGGTAAGCAAGATACCAGGAAATTATGCTACCTTTTCTTTTAGCCAACTAGCCTTCCTGCAGTTCTTACCAAGAAATTCCAAGAAGTTAATATATATCTATTAAAAAATGAGAAATTCTAAAACATGACCGTTGAAAATACGAGTAGTTACATTTAATCTAAAATATTTTTTTTTTGGTAATGTGTTGTTTGATCATATTTGAAAATCCACGAAGGATTTATTGTTTTAACTTAAAACCATGATATTTAAGTTTGAAAATTCTAATAATTTATGTTTTAAAAACAATTACATGACACAAGCATGCACGTTTATTGAGTATAAAATGAGTATGCTGAAATGGAAGTAATTGTCCGGATTTACTTGGTTTATATATATTTTTTTATTTAAAATTGGATTTTTTTTTTTTTAATTGTTGTTTATTTTATTTAGGATTGTTTTTATTTTTTTCATTAAATTGTATTTTTTTGGGTTTTTTCTATCAAATTTAATTCTTATTTTTTTTATTGTTTTTGTAAGTTTTTTTCATTAATATTTTTTACTGATCTCATCTTTTAAAATTAAATTTATTGAGAATTAAGTTTTTTGATTGAATTTGGTTAAAAGATTTCACGAGAAACGACTTTTAAAGATTAAACCATGTTTAAGAGGTTTGCTAGGTTTGCATGTTTTTTTCCTTTTTTTTTCTCTAAACATGTATTTTCTTATTTTCTATCCTTTTTTAGCTTAATTTGTTATTTTTTTAGTTTTATTTTATTATGTTAACCCTCCACAATTTTTTTCTATTTAATTTCCTATTATTTTTTTAATCTATAAATAATCTACCATATTACAAATGATTTTCAATTTTACCCATATGATTTTGTAACCTTTCAAATTAGGTCCTAATTCTTTTAATTGTATTTTTTTAGATTATTTTTTCAAAATTTATCCTCGTTGAGTTTTTTTCTATCAAATTTTATACTCGTTCTTTTTATTGCTATTTTTTTTGCAAGTTTTTTTTATTAATATTTTTTTCTTCGATTTCATTATTCAAAAATAAATTTGTTGGGAGTTAAATTTCTTAATTGAACCTAAATCTAAGATTTCACAAATTGCAGGTTTTAGAAATTGGATCATGTTTAAGAGGTTCATCCAGATTTGTTTAGTTTTTCTTTCCTTTTTTTAGCTAATGTTTTCTTATTTTTTATCATTTTTTTGTTTTGTTTTTTTATTTTCTAAGTTTGGTTCCATTGGATTAACACTTTATAGTTTTTTTCAATTTCAATCCATACTATTTTTTAATCTATAAATAACTTATCAAATTACAAATGTTTTGCAGTTTCACCCCCTATGATTTTTTAATCCATCAAATTTGATACTCACTCTTTTAATTATTATTTAGTTTGTTTGAGATCATTTTTTTTTAGACTTCATCCTCCTCGGACGTTTTTCTCACAAATTTTATACTCATTATTTTTTGTGTTGTTTTTTTTTCTATTGCTAGTTTTCTATTAATATTTTTTCAACGATTCCATCATTCAAAATTAAATTGGATGACATTTAAGCTTGTTGATTGAACTCGGTTCTAGAATTTAACGAGTTGTAAATGTTTTAGATTATACCAAATTTAGGAGGTTCACCTGAGTTTTTTCTGGTTTTGTTCTTTTTTTGTAAGTTGATGTTTTCTGTTTTTTTTTTCCTTGAACTTTAACTCTCTTTTTTGTGGTTTTTTTCGATTAAGTTAGCATTGGGATATTTGATAATCCACTCATCCTATAACTTTTTTTTACATAAAAAAACTAGCTCGGCCCATGACGAAGCGTGAACAACACATCTAGTCCTGTAATATACTAAAACTCCTTGATATTTCACTATAGTAACGAACAATGAGATGCCGTGGTATTTTACTCTTTAGTCCTAAAAAAAAATCGAGAACGTTTTTATTAGTTTTTAACTAATGTTTGTTTTTTTTGTTTTCATTTTCATTATACAATATTAATTTTAATGGGTATTAGACTTCATAATTTTTTTTTACTTGCTTTTTATGGAGTTTTTCCGATTTTACAACCTAGGTAGCGAGTTTTGCGGGTTATCCTTGTTGACTCAGTTTTTTTTTCATGTTTTTTATATTTAATTTTTCTCAACTTTATCTTTCAACATTGAATTGATTGAGAATTAGGCTTCATAATTGTTATTATTATTTTATTTGTTTTCTATAAAGTTATCATGATTTCATGACCGAGTCACAAGTTCTGTAGGTTAGTCAGGTTGACTTAATTTTTTTTCTTTATTTTAATTGATTTTCATTTTTCAATTTCATCCTTTAATATTAAGTTGATCGAGAATTGAACTTTATAATTGTTTTTTGATTTGCTTCCTATGGAGTTATCCCGATCCCCTCACTTAGGTTTGATAAGCTAACCGGGTTGACTCAGGTAATTTTGTTGTTGTTTTTATTTGATTTTATTTTCAATTTAATCCTTCAACATTGGGTTCATTGGGAACTTGACTTTATGATCCATTGTTTATTTTCTTTCTATAGTGTTATCACAATCTTATAACCATGTTGCGGGTTAAGCCGATTTACTTAAGTTTTTTTTTTCTATTTTTTAGTTGATTTTTGTTAGTTTTATCCTTCAATACTGGATTGGCTAAGAATGAAGCTTTACAATTTGTTTCAGTTTGCATTGCATAAGATTATTTTGGTCTCATGATCCAGGTCATGAGTTTGTTTGGTTGACTTGAATGGTTTTTCATGTTTTTTTTTTTAAATTATCTTTCAAAATTGGATTGATTGTGAATTGAGTTTCATAATTTGTTTTGATTTGCTTTTTAAGGGTCATCTTAATCTCATAATACAAGTTTAGAAAGTTAATATGAGTTAGCCCAACTTACTTTTTTAGTTGATTTTTTTTTAATTTTATTATTCAATATTGAGTTAAATAATTTTTTTATTTACTTTCTATAGGGTTATCAAGGTCTCATGATCTGAATAACAAATTTGACAGGTTAACTTGAGTTGATCCAAGTCGATCTAATATGTTGTCATTTCAATACTTAAAAAATAACATCTGCTTTATTTTTAGTCAAATTATATTTTTATTAGTCATCCAAATTATATTTGAACCTACTAAATTAACTAGGTTATATAAAGTTAATCCCTATATAGTTTTAAATTTTTTCTATTAAAAACAAATTAACAACACTGAAATAATTTTTTTTATTAAAAAAATTTAATTCAACCCGTTACATGGCGCTGATAATTATCTATTTCATGTACTAAAACTATATTACACTTTTAGTAATTTTCACATTTATAGCTGTTTGGGCAAGTAAAGGAAAAGAAAGCTCGTGAAATGACGCTGGATGCTGGTCGTTCATTCAATCCAACGCTCAAAAAACATAACGTGATTGCCATAACGTCACTTAAGATGACACCCAGTTTATCAGGGCAGTTTATATTAGAATCCCAGACCTTTATTGTACCGTGACCGAATCAGTCAAATTTCAATGACCAATCTGTGAGTGGAGTGAAGGTCATTTGGCAATCTGAGTCATGGGGTTTTTAGGGTTCATCAAAGGGTTCAGTAGCGTGTACAGAGCTAAACCAAGAATCAGAGTACACCCATCATTTTGCCAATATGGTTACTGTCACATTCAATGCAGAACCTTTTCACACTTTAAAGATCACGACGATTCAGTGCTTCCAGTTTTGATAGTCGGTGCAGGACCAGTCGGTCTCGTTCTCTCCATTCTTCTTACAAAACTAGGTGGATCAATAATTATAATAATAATCTACAACTTCAATGCTCTGATATCTTGTGTGTCTTTGTTCTCGGCTTCCAGGCTGTGATAAGAAGCGTAGTACAGTAAGTTGTAAAACATATGAAGTTGGCTGTTAGGATGGATCGTTTGGCGGAACATTGTATGTAAATTAAGTGCAGGGTGTAATGATAGGATAGTGTTTGATGCGGGGTTTCTGAGAGGTTATGTTTTTGTATTCTAAATCTTTGGCGCATTTTTTTCCTTTGAAATGGGATTCTAAATTGCTTAAATAGTAGAGGGTTCTTGGTTAGTTTGCTAGCATGGAGAATTCTGTTCCGTGTTCCCTTTTCTTTCCTTCTTTATTTTTCGGGTTTTTTTTTTCTTGTTTTTTTTCCTGTTGGTAAAATTTTGTTCTTCGAATGCTCTATGTGCGGTAAATGGTTCATGCATTTGCCGTGTTTTTTTTTTGTTTTCCTTTTGTTGTTGGCGTAGATGCAATCAGTTTTGCAATACACATTTGCTTGATGGCCTTTTGCAGGGGTAAAATGCTCTGTTTTGGAGAAGAGCAAGTCCTTTTCACACCATCCTCAGGCACACTTCATCAACAATCGGTCTATGGAGGTTGGTTTTTTTCATGGAATAGACGGTGAATTAGGTTGCTTAAAAGAATTCAAGATTTATGGCTATGCTTTGGTTGGTAGGTGTTTCGCAAGCTGGATGGCCTTGCGGAGGAGATTCAAAGGTCACAACCACCTGTAGATTTATGGAGGAAGTTCGTATATTGTACTTCTCTCACTGGTCCAGTTCTTGGGTCAGTGGATCATATGCAACCTCAAGGTCTGGCCAATTTTTGCATAAATAGTGCTGCCATGTAACATCCAGCTTTTTAATTATTACATAGTAGGACGACTGCATAGACTTGAGCAGAGGGCATGTTATCCATCACTCCACGATGGTCACCATATTTATAGCATCTGCTGGTGTTGGAAAACCCCAAGTCATAGGACCAGACCAATGAAGATGATCATTATGCTTTTTATGGCTTTCCTGAATTTTCTTTAAAGGTTTAGAGAGATTGATTGATGTTGTTTGTCAACAGATTTTGAAAAAGTTGTCAGCCCAGTGTCTGTCGCACACTTCTCTCAGTACAAATTAATTAGATTACTGTTAAAGAAGCTAGAAGATCTCAACTTCCATATTTGTAAACCTGAAGGGCTTAATGATGAGCCCTTCAGGGGTGGGGAGTTATTAATGGGGCACGAGTGTGTAAAGATCAATGCCACTGGTCAATCTGTAAATGTAACTGCTTCTCATCTCAAGGAAGGGAAGTACACAGAGAGAAATATTAGCTGCAATATCCTTGTTGGAACAGATGGTGCAGGAAGTACTACACGGAAGCTTGCAGGAATAGAACTGAGAGGTGAAAAAGACCTGCAAAAGCTTGTCAGTGTTCATTTTTTAAGCAGAGACCTTGGACAATACTTACTCAATGAGAGACCTGGAATGTTGTTCTTTATCTTCAATACCGAAGCTATTGGAGTCCTTGTTGCTCATGATCTCATGCAAGGAGAATTCGTATTGCAGGTATACAGGCTCTAGTGAAAGTTTTGAATACATTTTTGTCAGTTTAAACTGCTTTAATGTGCACGCTGTACTAACATTCTGGTTATTGTCTCACAGATGCCATTCTATCCACCCCAGCAGAGCCTTGATGATTTCAGCCCCGAGGTAAATTTTAATTCATTTTAGATGGGCTTATGGATGAGATGTTTTCATTGACCTCCTTATTGTTTTCTTAATTAGGTCAAGCATAAAGGGAAGTTTTAACGTTAGTTTGATAATAAGTAGAGCTTGTGAACTATGTTGGTGCTGGACAACTAGAATGATGCCAGGAGATTAGTTTCTGCAGTAATAATATTTAGGATATAATTTCAGGGTGTCTTCTCCATGCCAGTAATACTTCTTTGAAATGTTAACTTGCAGACATGCAAACACCTCATCTTGAAATTGGTTGGTCAAGAGCTTTCAGACATTGATGTGATTGATATAAAGCCATGGGTGATGCATGCTGAAGTTGCAGAAAAGTTTGTGAGCTGCGACAATCGAATAATACTTGCTGGGGATGCTGCTCATCGATTCCCCCCAGCTGGTGGTTTTGGTGAGTTCCCATATTTTGTGAAGTAAACAAATTCAAGTTTTTCACCCTGTAGCTTGTGGTAATCTTGCTTTATGGTACTTTTGTCAGTGGATGAAAAAGTAAAAGACCGCAATCCCTGGCCATAAACTTATCTCTCCTAACACTAGGATGATTGGGAGGCATTAGTTATAATTTCTGTGATACATGTCTTGCTAATAGTGATCAGGAATTAGTACCTGCCAGATTCTTTTTGTGGACATGCACCAGTTATTGTGGTCTAACATACACAGGTTCTTTTGTTTATTGCAGGAATGAATACTGGCATTCAGGATGCTCATAATCTCGCCTGGAAAATAGCTGCTCTTGTAAAGGGTATTGCACCGTCTTCAATACTTCATACTTATGAAACAGAACGTAGGCCGGTATTGCTTTTGTCTTTGTACTTCTGTCCCATTATATGTTTATTCTGAACTTTGGAAGGATCCTTGACCTTCATTTTTCTTCTCTCTCAGATTGCAATTTTTAACACAGCACTGAGCGTCCAAAACTTCAGAGCAGCCATGGCAGTTCCTGCTACACTTGGTCTTGACCCAACCGTTGCAAATTCAGGTAACTAGAACAGCTATCTCCTTTTTTCATGTTTGGCATATTAGCAGTGGTATTTGGTCCTTTTGATCAATGAAATGAAAAACATTTTAATGTCCATTCATTTTTACATGATTGACTTGATTTCTTTTCCTCCTTTTTTACAACTCTCTTCAGAAAAAGAAAAAATCATGCTCATTGATGACATGTTTTTTTTTTGTACCTTTTTCTGGTTTTGCAGTGCATCAAACCATTACTGATGGAGTTGGTTCCATTTTGCCATCTGGATTACAGAGGGCAATTTTGGATGGAATTTTCACAATAGGTCGTGCACAGCTTTCAGAATTTCTTCTAAATGAGAAAAACCTACTGGGGTCTTCAAGGCTTGCTAAACTAAGGCGTTTATTTGAAGAGGGAAAGAGCCTTCAGCTGCAGTTTCCTGCCGAGGATCTTGGCTTCAGGTACCCCCCATCAATCATCATATCACTATTGAAATTTTAAACTAGATGAAATTTCTAAGTAGATGTGCATTGCAGCTACTTCTATCTCTATCTTATTGTCTTTAAACAGTATTCGAGAATTTCTAAAGTTGACCATATCAGACAAATTACAAGCGTCGCCATTATTTTCCAAGTTTTTAACTTTAATATCCTGCCAATTTAATTGACAATTAATGGATGTTTGTTATTTGACGTCATTATTCCATATGGTGAACTTGAAAGATTGATAGTTGGACCATCTTGCTTGTCCCATGGCCATACAGTATATATGACCATTGATATAGGCAAAAGACTGACAAACAATTCTCATTTTTCAAAAACTCAAATTTCTTTCATTTCTTATGCTGTTTATTTTCAGGATAAAATGTATTTATCCAGCCAATTCAACAAAGTTCTTTTCTTACCTGTCTGGGTTCAGGTACCTTGAAGGAGCACTCATTCCTGACAGTGACAGTGTGGGTACTCAAGAACCACCAACTGGTCGTCGGAGGGACTATATCCCTTCTTCAGATCCAGGGTCAAGGCTGCCTCATATGAATGTGCGCATGTTGTCCAATTCTTCTAGTGAGGTATGTGCTTCTTTTTGTAATTAGATACGATTACAATGACACTGGAAATGCAATTTTGCTTTGACATTTTGACTTCCTGCATTCTGTCTTTTTGTGTCTGTGTATAATAATAGTTGCAAATTTAGGAGCTCTGGAACTGTATCCGGTAACCTGAAGTAAATTTTTTAGCATGTTTAAGTGTCAGCTTGTATTTGCACAAGTATGTTTGCATCCGCCATTTTATATGGAAACACATACTGTTTCGCATATGTGGGTGTTTTAGCATGTCTGCTTGTTTTTGTAGGCATGCATTTCTACACTTGATCTTTTGCCTTTGGACAAAGTTGAGTTTCTACTCTTCATAGCACCACTTGAAAAGTCCTACCACCTTGCTGTTGCTGCCCTGAAGGTGGCTGAGGAATTCAAAGTTTCTGTTAAGGTTTGCATACTGTGGCCTACCGAAACTGTTAAAGGAGCTGAAGCGAGGAGTAAGACAGCAATGGCGCCATGGGAGAACTATATAGATGTTGCAGAAGCTAAGAAATCGTCAAATTCATCTTCATGGTGGAGCATGTGTCAAATGACTGAGAAAGGAGCAATTTTAGTTAGGCCCGATGAACATATTGCTTGGCGTGCAAAGTCAGGTCTTGATGATGATCCAATTTTACAAATGAAAAGTGTTTTTTCTGCAATATTGAAGGTATAACAACTCAATATATAAGAAACATGCTTAGAAGACATAGGATTTCTGTGCGTGCATGTGGGGCGAAGTCCTCCACTTGAAAGCACAATTACACTGGTGCTGTGTATATTTCCCATTGGAATGCTATATGGTGACCTCCGCTTCTTTATGGAAAGATCCTTTTGAGCAATTGAAGAGACATTGGTTGTATGCAGAATTTGTTATGCCTCCCAAAAAGCTCTCATTAATGCCGCCTCTAGATTTATAATTTTTTTTTTTTTTTTTTTTTACAGATATCAAGTATTATCTATTATTCATTCTAACCGGATAAAACAGTTGAGTTGATCGTAAACTAACTCATTATTCACAATGGATTCTCGTTAAGGGATTTAGATTGTATTCATTCCAATTACCAGACTTGAAGAGCCCTGCATTGTTATTTATTGTCACTACCTTCCCGTGTCAGGATTGAGTAATTTGCGTGCCTGTTGCTTTTTTTGGATATGATAACCGTTTCTCGGGCTCCCTCTCCTCAACACTAGCGATTATATCTGTCTCACCATATTTGAAGTCTAATTCCTGTAAAATTGCATTTGCAATTTGCAAGAATTAAAGAATGGTAAAATAATACTTGATGCATGTTTGGGATTTGGAATCAATACTACGAATACAACCAACGCTTATGACATGAAAATAATTTGAAGATAACAGCATCTCCTCCTCTACACACTGCCAAAAAGTTAATGATAGAAATAGCATAAATAAACCCTATATACACCACAGGAATCCTCCTAGGCAATCAATGTACAAGGAACTTGTCTGATGCAATAATCCAAACCTGAGGAGGGGTGTGCCCAAGAAGTTCGCGCAGCGGTCTGCTCTCAGTCAGAGGATGTTCAGCAGGGAGTTCATATACAATTTGATTCAAGACCTGAAGAAATCCAGTTTAATTACATGAAACAAAGAAACAGAGAGCCAGCGTTTCAAATGTGAAAGATGGATGGAGAAGCATCAAACCTCTGCTTGGCGTCCAGCCTGTAATCAAATTGTATATGAACTCCTCGATTTAATCCGAAACGGCGACAAGTTTGCATGATTACTCATTCTAATTGAGTTGATAATATTTGTATGATTTTTTTTAAAATATTTAAATATATTAGTTTTTGCTTTAATTATTTAAATGTACCAGTTAAATAATAATAATAATAATAATAATCAAAGTGTATTAATCCGAAGTGTAGTGATCAAGTTCTAGTTGACTTGTCCGTTAAATGCATATAAATATCTTAAAATACAAAATAAAATAAAATAATAATAAGTGAGGCTGGAGAAGAAAAAACAGTGAAAATGAAAACTTAAAGCATTAAATTTAAAAATATGAAAAGAAAAGAGAAAGGATGTGTAAAATAAAGAGAGACCCGTTACTTTTTCAACACTCAAATTGTTAGGGTTTAGGTTTCTATACTTGATTAGATACTAATACCATTTTATTAAACACAACCCCAGTATGATTAAACACTAATACCATTTAATTAAACAAAAATCCCTGATGGAGGTGCTGGAATCACTGAGTTTGAGACAGTCTTGAGAAGCTGCTGAGTTGGAAATTTATCAGTTTGTTTGGAAGTGTGGTTATTATTGTTTTTTAAAAGTATTTTTTATTTAAAAATATATTAAAATAATATATTTTTTTATTTTTTAAAAATTAATTTTGATATAGCGCATTAAAATGATTCAAAAATATAAAAAAATTATTAATTTAAAATAAAAAAATTAAAATTTTTAAAATTACATTTAAAACACAAAAATAAAATAGCGTAAAAAGCTTTCTCTGCTTGCCGACAAGAACATAAATTGTACATGAAAAAAGATAAAGGGTCAATGCTTCATGGGTGTCTTCTTTTACCAAATCTTGTTTCATTTTTTTTTTTTACAAAAAATTATAACAATAAACGTAAAAAAATTAAAGGAATAATAAAAGTTATGTAATAAAAGTTATGTGAAATAATATACTTTTATCTTCCCGTGTTTAGTTTAATTGATCTATCTAATTATATTAATCACTCCATCTTTTTATATAAAAATCATATTTTTTTGAATATTTTTTTTTCAAATATATTTTATGAATTAAAATATATATTTTTATCTAATTTGTACACTAAAAAATAAACTTCAATTAAAATATCAAAAAGTTATTGTTTATATAGTAATTGTTTTCTGTTTTTAAATGTCAATAATATAGTCAGGCTCGTGATAACAGGTGATTCTAAGCCGTCAGATGTGAGTTTGTCATAACTAAATAAGAATTTGATTTAAACAGATTAAATGGATGGCCTAATAGATGCACTTATGGACCAATGAGACGGGTCCAAGCTCAAGATGAGGTTTAGTTGCGCCAGACCAGAATAACAGCTAAAAAATACCATAAATTTTTTTCCGGACGTTGGATGGCGTTTAAATTTTTACAGGAGTTTTTGGAAGCCGTTCTCTCTATAGTAGCCACCGTGTCACTACACAAACTGTAAATCCCGAGAAAAACCAAGGCTGGATTAAATTAAAGAAAATAAACTAAACTAAAAAGAAGTGGGGCCAAAAACGAATACACTTAAAGAAAATAGGGCCTAAATGCAAATAAGAATAATTATAGAGCATAAATACTCCTATTCTCACCAAAAAAGATCTGCAGCTACGTAAAGAAAGAAAAGAGAGAGTTTTTATATCTATTTTTACAAATCAAGAGAGAAACACCAAAATTTCAAGAACCCATCCCAGATTGAGGGTTATAGGTAAAATAAACCCTGGTGGGAAAGGGATTAACAAGAAAAATTGAACAAGAAGAGAAGAGGGGAGGGTCGGCTGTCATTAGAAAGAAAAGGAGGGATCGAAGCCTTGATTCGCACCAGATAAGATATTTTAAACCTGGTCTTATGAGTCATTTCAAGTCGATTATGAATTGATGCCTGGATGTTAATTTATATATTGAGTTCTTAGACTTGAATTGAGGAAAAAGTATGAGTTGTTAAAGTAAAGAACTTCATGTGTTGTGTGTAAATGGAAAGGTTGATGAATCTGGACAGTTTCGTCTCTTGACCTTCAAGGAGATTTTGGGTAGGAGAATGAAAGAATTAGGATCAAGTTCCTTCATAGAAATTGTAGTTTTGGATGTTTACTAACTAATGAAATTGATCTTGCTCAATTTGGAGTCATAGAACTCCAGTTATGGGTCACCAACTGAGACTGGGTCATGACAGACCCTATAGGGTAGCAGGTCTGGTTCATTGATGAGCAATTTTGACTGTTTTAGAGGCATAACTGGGTTCTCTTTAAACATAAAACTTGTAGCCTCATGTCTTACCTTTCCAATGCCATAAATTTTGCTTGAATTGGAGTTCTATAACTCCAGATATAGTTAAAAATCTAAGGAGAGGTCAGACAGTAACAGTTCAAAAATGGACAGTAACAGTTGGACAGTAACAGTCCAAGTGTTTGTTGATGAGCGATTTTGACTATCTTAGAGGTAGAACTGGGTTCTTCTCAAAACATAGAACTTATAGCCTCATGTCTTACCTTTCCAACGCCATAAATTTTGCTTGAATCGGAGTTCTATAACTTCAGATATAGTTAAAAATCTAAGGAGAGGTCAGACAGTAACAGTTCAAAAATGGACAGTAACAGTCTAAGTGTTTGTTGATGAACGATTTTGACTATCTTAGAGGCAGAACTGGGTTCTTCTCAAAACATAGAACTTGTAGCCTCATGTCTTACCTTTCCAACGCCATAAATTTTGCTTGAATCGGAGTTCTATAACTCCAGATATAGTTAAAAATATAAGGAGAGGTCAGACAGTAACAGTTCAAAAATGGACAGTAACAGTTGGACAGTAACAGTCCAAGTGTTTGTTGATGAGCGATTTTGACTATCTTAGAGGCATAACTGGGTTCTTCTCAAAACATAGAACTTGTAGCCTCATGTCTTACCTTTCCAACGCCATAAATTTTTCTTGAATCGGAGTTCTATAACTCCAGATATAGTTAAAAATCTGAGGAGAGGTCAGACAGTAACAGTTCAAAAATGGACAGTAACAGTTGGACAGTAACAGTCCAAGTGTTTGTTGATAAGCGATTTTGACTATCTTAAAGGCAGAACTGAGTTCTTCTCAAAACATAGAACTTGTAGCCTCATGTCTTACCTTTCCAACGCCATAAATTTCACTTGAATCGGAGTTCTATAACTCCAGATATAGTTAAAAATCTGAGAAGAGATCAGACAGTAACAGTTCAAAAATGGACAGTAACAGTTGGACAGTAACAGTCCAAGTGTTTGTTGATGAGCGATTTTGACTATCTTAGAGGCAGAACTGAGTTCTTCTCAAAACATAGAACTTGTAGCCTCATGTCTTACCTTTCCAACGCCATAAATTTTGCTTGAATCGGAGTTCTATAACTCCAGATATAGTTAAAAATCTGAGGAGAGGTCAGACAGTAACAGTTCAAAAACGAGGCAGTAACAGTTGGACAGTGATAGTCCAAATATAAAGAAAGGAATGATAACTAGGATTGGACAAAGAACGACAGTAATAATGAGTGAAATGAGAAAAACATAAAGTATTAAGAAATGACTGAAAGAAAGACTTATTGGTTGTTGATATGGTTATTATAAAACATATCCTTGAGTGAGGAAAATTTATGAGATAAACCTGTGATTTGCAGGAGGGACCACAGGCGTGGTGCAACAGCAGCAGCAGCAGGGGAGCACGAGTAGAGCTTCTATTGCAGGTAGGTGATTCACACCTATGCTTTCTAGTTAAATTCCATGATTTAATATATTATTGATGTGAAATGTGAATTACTGAATGTATGTGTATTCAAGGTGAAAAGTTGTTATGTGAATTGCCAAGTGATGAAATTATCACTGACAAAGGAAATATGAGAAGTGTGATTTGAGGCATAAACTAGTATACATTGAGTGTATGTTAGGATCCCGGGTAAGGGGATCACCATGTATTGTCTAGCATACATTGAGTGTATGTTAGGATCCCGGGTAAGGGGATCGCCACGAATGGACTAGCATACATTTAGTGTATGTTAGGATCCCGAGTAAGGGGATCTCCACGTATTGGCTAACATACATTCAGTGTATGTTAGGATCTCGGGTAAGGGGATCACCATGTATTGGCCAACATACATTTAGTGTATGTTAGGATCCCGGGTAAAGGGATCGCCTTACATCGACTCCTATGGGGTGGTGATGACGATACCAGTGAAATTGATATCGGTAATGTGATAAGCAAAAGTAATCACGTTGATCTTATAAGGTCTGGAATGAAGGTTGATAGTGGCAGAGGGAACGATTATTAATAGTTTGAATAAGGAAGAGATTTTAATAAAAAAACTAGAAGGGAGAAGTAAATGAAATATGAATGCATGTTACCCTGTTGAAATTATTAGAAATTCATATTGTTATATTTATTGTGATATTCACCTTGCAATAATATGTATTTTGTTTCAGGATCA
Organism: Populus trichocarpa; assembly: GCF_000002775.5. Taxonomy (NCBI): domain Eukaryota; kingdom Viridiplantae; phylum Streptophyta; class Magnoliopsida; order Malpighiales; family Salicaceae; genus Populus; species Populus trichocarpa. Next base: position 12,341,160 of record NC_037292.2, read on the forward strand.
TCGCATGCACAACAAGAGTAGATCCTAGCTTATGTTCCCTTCTTGAAATCTAGGTTTTAGGGAGTATACCCTTGTATTTTGTAAACATGAAAATGTTTGTATAACTTAATTTGTATAATAAATGTTTAAACTTGATTGGATGAATTTAACGCTGTAGTTCATATAACCATATTTCATGTCTATGTATTTATATTTATTTAATTATCCATCCATAATGATATTTTGTTATATAATGCATATCATAAATATTATGGTTGATAGGTGTGAGTATAATTGTGGAATTGAAACCCAGGATGATTGGGTCGGGAATTAAGTTATGAGATGCGAACTGTTAGAAGTGTAAACAGGTTACATGTCGGTGGTAACTTGGGACCTTTCGGTATAGGGGGAACTTCGTCAAAATTCCGGTAGATGTTAATATGAAGACCATGAATATATATATACAAAAAAAAAAAATTAACTACTATGTTTTTCTATTGACATGAGATTGTTGTTTTATCCCAGAAATGGTGGATGTTACACAAACCGTTAGATATTTAGATATCAAAAATCTTGCCGAGCAACCTCTAATTTTAGCAGTTTTGATATTTTTCTTGTTATTTTCAAAACTGAGCGATCGGTTGAGTTAGATGATTGGACTTTTATCTTGTCGTATTTTAGAAACGCGCTATTTAGAAGCACAACAACTATCTTATCACACTTAAAAATAATAATCTTTAATTAATATAACGTTTATAAAGGGAGGCATTTTAAACAATATTATTTCATTAATTTTTTTTTTATGTTTGTCTTGTTTTGCCCAATGTATCTCCAAATCTTTGGGTTTGTCTTTAACGTACACTTTGTAGGTGTTTTTTTTCTAGTTAAAGCCACATTTCTTGTGTTTTTATTCTACTAGCATAGGCTAATTTTGTTTTTGATTTTCAATTATGTATTTTACTTGTAGTTGTTAAATACAAGGAGGAAATTGAAAAGCAGAAATATCCAACTCTGATAGATATTTAGTTGAATTATACTAAATATTAACTTGGTAAAGCTCAAATTTTAAATGATTTAATTCATCCTATCAAACCTAGTCTAAACTTAGTCTGATTAACATAAAGATTTATTTTTTAAAAATAAAATAAAATAACATATTTTAATAAAAAAAATATTAACCTAACCATGTAATTCAATGACATGTTATTTTCTAAATCAATTCTAATCAAAATTAAAATTATAATATTAATTTTTTATTACATAGTTATCAAACTCAATTCAGTAGTCGACTTCGGAGGCATTGGTAATGGGTTTGGTTTTTGTTCACTGGACTCCCTTGCCAAAAGGTTTGAAAATTGTTAATGTAGATTTGGATAACATTGAAATTGGTAAAGTGAGCAATATCAGATTCTTAGTTTTGTGCGTGAGTTTCTTTGATTGTGGTGGCTTGGCAGTTGGGGAGTGTCTTTCACACAAGATTGCAGAGGCAGCAACGATGGCAACTTGCACTAAATTCTGGGCCGCAGCCGCTCTCAGCTCAAGTGAGTCCAGTATTCATGGGTGCTTCTAATTTACCCACAGATGGATTTACAGAACTCAGTGCTCCCAGTGGATTTGATTCAAGTAAGAGTGTTTCATTAAAAGGTTTGTGTTTGCTGCCTAAAAGATTACTGCGCTCAGGGCTAGAGCCGCCTGTAGAAGCGTGTCGAAGCCAACGCGGGTTGAATCTGCCTCAGCATGTGCAATGAGCGCATCAAGATCAAACTAGCGGTTTTCTAGAAGGTCTATGCCGTCTCTCAGCGTGAACATGTGTAAGAGGTTTGTGCCTCCCTTACAAGAAAACTATGGAGGTAACTATGACAAGTAGAAAAATTAGGGTTTCATTCACACTTTTTCTACCGAAGCATTTGAATCAGACGGGATAAGTAACAAGAATATGGCACCCGGGGCAGGGCAAACACAAATCTCCGCTGCCTCACTGATATCAACCTAACGACAACCTTTACAATTATGTCACCACCGCAACGTGGTGCTTCTTACAAATAAATTGGAATCAACATGAATGAATTGGCAGTGGTCCATGCAGCCCTTCGAACACAAAAACTATTAGCATACAAGCACTTGTCATCTCTCCATGCAGCTGGAGAAGGTAGCAGAGTCACACAGCGTGAATGAAAGATTCACATTATTGTGCAATTGCACTTGGATTCTAGCTTCGGAGGCTTCATACTGTCCATCTCGTTGGGAAGCCCAACATTACGCACCATGGATTCATTGGAATTCTCATCGTTCTCAGTCTTGTTGGCAGAGTGTTTGACATCTGTTTCTGCCCGCCTCTGCTTGACTTTTTGGGATTTTGAAGTTCGTTTTCCAGCAGGTCTTCCACGTGGATCCTTTCTGTCAGCAGTGGACTCTCCGAGAATTGTAACTGTTGGCCGAGAACCTTCCAATGGTTCTGAACTTTCCTTTTCGAAGGCTATAGTTGCAGCATGGTAGGCCAGATCATGAACAATGGAGCTACAGAAAAGTGCTGCATCGGTTACTTCGTCAAGGGATAGGCTTCTTGCCTTGCTCCCTCCTTGACAGTCGACCATTATGGTTGACTCCTCTGTCAAAGGTTAAAAAACTCGTTAGAGAATCATTTTGTAAACATAGGAATGGCAACTAACATTGCATTAATGTTTAACTTTACCAACTGCAGAACATGACTTATATTCTCACCAGAAAACAAACCACTTAACATAAAATATTTAGATCAGACTGTCAAGGCAAATAAAAAAGGTCTCAACTCCATCAATCGGAAGAATGTTCCAGTCAACTGTGTTCAAACCTACAAACAGATACGTGATCAACATGAATCACTACACAGGATTAAACATACCTAATATGCTATCTGCATGATCTGGCATGTTGTGTTCCAAAACAGAAGCAGTTGTTTCCTTATCTGGAGGTGCTGGGACTGGGTGATCCTGAACTTCATTCATGGTGCTCCTTGATTTTGTCGATATATCATCATTCTCTGACCCATTACTATAACAATTGTTCTCAGCTTCTATTTCTGATATTGAAGCCAAACGCCTATGAGTAGTAACCTCAGTAACATCCAATCTGTCAAGACTAGTATTCAGCATGTTATGTTTGGCTTCAACAGAAGGCTCTAGAGGAATAGCTGATGCTTCTACATCTGAGACATCCCCTGCATTGTTTGGCAAATCTTCTCTGTTTTCATATGATACTACTGAATTCTCCTCCAGGTGAATGCCAACCGTATGATGTGGCAAATCTGAGGAAGAGATATCAGTTTTCCTATTACTGTCATTTTGCTCAAACAAATCTTCTTCAGGAACCTTTGCACCAGTAAAAAATATACGGGAAACATCCAGTTCTTTATTTTCTGAAGCCAGCAATATCCTTTGGGAAGCTACAGGAGTCTCCTCCAACCTATCATATTTCATATTGCCAACAGTAACCTCAACATTTTCTTCGTGTCTGTTTGTTGCAAGACCTAGAGTTTGGTGACCATCACTTAAAGTTCCAGAAAAAGATGATGAAGTGCTTTGAGGTCTTGAGTTTAGGTCATATCTGTAGTTCTCCAGGTCAGATTTCCTGCCACTTAACTGTCGTTGAACACGTGTTTCCGCGTGTCTGCCAGAGCTGAAATCAATGGAGGATGATGCAGATGTACTGCCATACCCAATGGAGCTTCTCAAACTGTTTGCACTGTCTCTTGCATAAGACAAATCATCATAAGTAATCGTAGAAGCAACTAAAGTCCTGCCTTGAACAACAGGCCCCTTGCTGCTGCTAGACTTCTTGAGTAATACAGAAATGCCAGCACCTTCTGAAACACCAGCCTTCAAACTTGGATAGTTATTTGAGTGCGGCAATTGATGATCTCCAGCATCTCCACCAGGAAGGCTATAACCAGCAGGTGGCTGTCCTGTTTCATGATGGCCTGTGGTACTATGTTCACTTCCCTCCATCAAAGACCTAGTAAGAGAACTTTCTCGGGAATAAAATCGCTTTTGCTCGTGGTGTGAAGTCTCACTTTGCTTAACTCTGTCTTCATGCCTGGAAACCCTTGCATCAACCATATCAACAAATTGTGAGTCCAAATCATTAACTTGTGGCTGTAATTCAGGCACATCCACCTGGATATCTGGCTCATCAGATTGCTTGTATTCTTTAGATATCTTGATAGACGGCACTGGGAGGCTCTCATCAGCTACTATTAGTGTGTCTGGAATGGCAGCACCCACAAGATTGTCTTGCCTACAGCACTCAGGACATAGATTTACATCCTTTTCCAGGGTTTCAATAACATGAAACCTGCAACCACATTTAGAACAAACTTCTGTGTTTTCTAGACTATCAACTTCTGAAAAATCAGCCTTGATGCATATAGTGTCAGAAGCAGAACTGATTTCAATGTCATGGTGTCTGAGCTCCTCACAGTCACCAGGCTCATGTTCAATTGTGGTGCCTCTGTCAAAGTCACGCAGCCGAGAATGAAGACTATCATCTGCATCATGCCTGACATCCTTATTGAATGCATCTGCCTTATCAAAGGCAAAAACCTCTTCCAGAGCATCAGGGTATGGTACCTTGCCACTTTCAGCTGCCATATCTTCCTGGTGGCGGCAACTTCCCTTGGTATCTGGTGCAGCACTGGTACCTTGATCAGAACTCGCATTACTGCTGGTTGTAACAGAAGAGTTCCTCAACATCAATGAACGATGTGCAGAACTTGCTTTTCCACCGTATAAGGTAGTGCTGGGGACACTAGATAAAAGTGGTCTGAACATGTTCTGAGGACTTTTCCGATGATCCTACACAAAAACATTGATGAAATATAGGATCCATGCACCAGACTTCTAAAGAAACTATGAACGCACAAGAGAGGAGAGTGAAAGTAAGCAAGCCTGGATATTTTCACAGGAGCTATAAACTACTCAAGGTTTCTAGGAAAATTCCATAAATAAACTGGCTGAACACACCACTTTAATACATATAATCCGATTCATAAAATACAGTAACTAGTGATTTAACTGTTATATGAATTCATCAATCTATCGTCATTGTTAAACTTTTTCTCACTCATCAAACCAGATACTTTATACCTGCATTATTCTAGTAATGATGTAACAGCACGATCGCACCAAAAATGTTTCAACTAATTACATGATTTTAATTAATAAACAAGTTGGCGGGACCATTTCAAACCAGAAAATGCGTAATTACAATTGACTCCAAATCTGCAATTTGAAGCATTTTATGCTCAGAGTATACAAACAATAAACGCATGCCATTTTATCGCGAAGCATTTATTTCAGTGCTGCGCAGAAGCTGACCACCAAATACAGAGAACATTCTTGTTGTACTGGGTGTGGTTACCAAATATTAAAAAATGAAGAAAAGTTTTGCCAAACTACCAAGGTAAAAAGGACATGATACTATTTCATTATCACAGTTTAACAGGTTTGTTTTTTTAATTCATTTGGATAAGATTATAAAAGATCCGTTTTATTCAACATCACTTCAAAATACGTTCTCATTTCACCTTTTCTTTTGTTTTGTTGAGGGGGGGAGAGAGGATGCATGCAGAATGGTGAACTCCTATAGGATTGGTTGAAACCCCGCATGGTTTTAGGAATTATGCATCCCACATAATTTTAGGCATTAGAAAAGGGTAAATTCTTGATGGTAGGGTTTGTTACTGATAACAATCTTACAAATTTTAGTTATCGAGATAGGTCATAGAATGGTGTTCATGACAATTTTAAATATTTATAAATCTGAGGAGATTTTTGAGCTTAGCATCATGAACAATTAATAAAAGGATTTATGGTGATAAGAGTTATCAAAATTGTCAATATTTTACTTTTTTGGCACATGGAAGCTCATCTTAGAGTCTGAGTACGGCATAGATCTTTGTGTATAACCTAACTCTAGAAAAGGCAAATTTGATTTTACCCAAAACGCAATGGCATGTGATTTTGTGAGAATCATGTGAAGTAATGTGTACTGCACCTACACAAGCAATATATTCACTTCAGAATAAAATTCCCTTCTTTTGTGAAAAGAGAAGAAAGGGACCACAAGCAAATGTACTACTTAGTTTTCACGTGTGTGTTTTACTACAAATTAAATGATCAATATCACACTATTAAGAGTCAAGCATGTTGGGTGACTATTGTAGGAATATTCACAAAAAATATCACTGGTAAATATTTAACAGAAAAGAGTGTGATTAAGTGAAATAGGCATCGAGATACCATTTGACGAATAGCAGAGTCGAAGGATCTTTTTGGAGCAGAACTTGGGGAAAATATTCTAGTTGAGTTCTTGGAGAATGCAGGAGCTCTATTATTAGGAAAGCCACCAATTCTCTTCGAAGCCAAGCGGTCTAAGCTACCCACATGAATGGATTGTAGAGAGTCCACATCATCATCACCAGATGATGCCACAGAACCTTTGCTGTGTGAGCTAATTGGGTCTCTATCATGACTGTGTGATGAACTAACACTTCTAGAGGCTGGAGACATTGATTGCCTGCCAAATTTTGAGCCTGAGTCCCTACTATTTTTGGATGCTGGAGAGGAACCCCTTACATATGATGCTGGCCGATCAGCTAGAGAAGTGCGAAGATTTGGTGGTGCTTCAGAGGAGAAACCAAGGATATTTGACTGCCATGCCCTTATTTTTGGTGAGGCAGAGTTCCCTCTACTTGTCCTTATGGGCGAAGTTCCCCTCGCCCCTGATCCTGTGCTCATTCTCCCTGGAGTTGAAGACCTAGGAGCAGATGTTGAGGCTTTACTTGGAGGAGGAGATGGCCTACGTGATGGAGTGGCAGGCTGTTGAGTGGGAGTTGGACTAGAATGAGGTGCTGATGACGGCCTTCCTCTTGACTGAAATGTGCTGTTACCAGAACCCAGGGAAGGGCTTAAGCGATTTGGACTTGCACTGCCCCTACTGCTCCTGTGACTCTTCTCCATCTATATATGGATGCACACATCTCACTTACAGGCAATTGAGAATGGATAGAAATGTATTCTTTATCCAAACCTTAAGGGGTAGTCAAATAAATAAATTGTATTCCATAAAAGCAGTCAATGACTTACTGTCGAAGATCTTGCTATGGAAATGGGTTGACTACGTGGTCTGCCCCTGGATGCAACATTAACTGGTGGCGGCTCATCATCCAAAGAAGGAAAAAGTGGGGTGTCAGGCGGAGTTAATAACCTACAAAATTATTACGACCAAGCAATTCATTAAAACCAAAAACAGCTAAGAGCACTCTTAACAGCTTTAAAGCAAGATGCAAAAGAGAAGATGTGAACTAATTCCTATAAAATTATTGTTTTTCAGCTTGTCTTTGCAAATTAATAATTCAATCAATGGCACTAGTAGCTTGTACATTTAGAAACTAGACTCGTTGTATACCTAGAAAACTTCATACTTTTATCTATGATAAATTTATCCATATAAATCGAATACGTGAGACATGAGCGGACTGTGTCACAAAAACAAGTTTCCCTTTGTGAAAACTTAAATGTTTCCTTCTGTTTGCTAGAGAAACAAAAAATTAGGAAGGTGTAGTAAAATGTTTCCAAATAGGAAACCATAACCCACCAGTCATAGTCATCCTTCTCCCCATCTATATTAAGAAGTTCACTATTCTCTCCTCGAACAGGGATTGAAACTCCAAGTTTGAAGTCTGAGAAGTATCTCAACTTTGAAGCTGCGTAAAAATATTTAATTCAATCACAAAGCAAGCAACATGATTAACCAGAAGAAACATTTATATTTGGGAAAGGATAACACAATGAACCAAATGAAAGAACAGAGCTTCAACAGAAAATTACAGAACGTGACTTCAAAGTCATCAGCTGACTGAAGCAAGAAACTCTCTCTTTCTCTAGACTGCATTTCATTGAACATAGCAAGATCGTCATCTTTATCTTTGAGGAGCAATCCACCTTCAAGGCTACGCCCTCGCTTATGATTGTCAGCTCTTGGCTCTCTCCCAGGAGAGTACCTCAATGCCGGAGAAGGCGGCATCTCCTCCACTAAAAAATAAATTTCCAGACTAATCACTTCAACCTCTCCTCAACACTAAAACCAAAACAACCCCTTTTCCAATCAAATTTCCCATAAACAAACATCCAACGAAGAACCAAGAAATGAACTAGCCAAAACACCCTTCCTTCCCGAAAATGAAGCTTCAATTCAAGCTTCCATCCTTTTCAAGTTCCCCGCTGAATTAAACTAGCTCCACTTCTAGTAGCAACCCGAGACAACGACAATCAATCCCCACGCATGCAAATTTAACACCAAATCTTCAGAAACAAATACCACAGCATAGTATATACCATCATTAATTAAAGCAAATGCAGCATTCAAAATGAATTAGCTCAACAACCATATGACAACAAGAATCAAACAGAATCCTTCATCTCGAAATACAATTTCAAAACCCTAGATTTCTTTCCATCATGATCCCAACACACTAATACTACACTCCATCACACTCAAAACCCTCCAATTCAACATCCTCAACTTCTAACACCCTTCCACCGAAGAAACAAAGCAAAAACTCACCGTTTCAAGTCAGTGAGGTGGAGCAAACTGAGCAAAGTAGCAGCAGCAGCAGCAGCAGCAGCTTCACTCACCAGAAACCGAAAAAAAAATATATATATTCAAGTAAAAATTTCTTCAAAGAAGATCTCGAATTCCAAGATTAAATGCCAGTTTACAACGCCAAAAATGCTTCCTTTTCTGGATCTAAACGCATTTTATGCTCCAGGTAATTCACTGCCAGATCACGCGTCGCTTTCCTTCGAATTTTTCCAGCATTTGAAATTTAATAATAATAATAATAATCGTAATTTCTTTTAGGCTGTTGTTGCAGAGCTGCTTGGATTTGCTTCCTTCCTTCTCACCAACACCAAAATTTCACATATATTTTTTTCTCTTTCTTTCTCAGTCAATTCCCTTCTATCGATATTTCTTCTTTTCTAAATTATTTATTTCTAATTATTATTTTCTTTATTTGTCTTAGTTCTATTTGTTTTAAGACAGTATAAATACACGAACTCTTAACACGCGATTTATTAATTTAAGGATAAATCTAAGTGGTCACGTGCTTTGGTAGGCATTTTTAAGTACTTTATTTTCACGTATTCTTACCATGATGTTTTTTTTGTTGTTATAAAATTAAATGAATTAATTACATAATTCTTAGTATTTATTTTTTCTTTTATTGTACAGATATTATACGTAATAGCTACTAATATCATATTTGTTTTTTCATTTAAAAATTTTTTTTAAAAAAATTAATTTTTATTTATTTATTTCAAATTAATATTTTTTTAGGTGATTTTAGATCATTTTAATGCAGTAATATCAAAAATAATTTTTAAAAAATAAAAAAAAATTATTTTAATACATTTTCAAGTAAAAAACACTTTAAAAAATAACCTTAATTACATTTTCAAACACACTTTAATTATATCGTTAATTTTTTAGGGCAAGGAAAAATTAATAATTAACAACAATAAATTTAATGTGCGATCCAAATTCTGACAATTGAAACTATTTAATGAGACAAAAATTTAATTTTCACAATAAATTGGCATTCCTTTGATAAGGATTCAACCTGGCTCATAAAATTTAAGTTCAATTTTTTGGAAAATTCAGTTTTTATTTATTTATTTATTTTAATTTAATGAAGTGGCCTCTACTTCTATCGACTTTTCTTGTAAATTTATTTTCGACTTTATGACTATAAAAATAAAATATATGTCTTTTATGTTTGATTCGCTTGAGATAATAAAACAAATGAATGTAGGAGATTTGAGTTCTAATTTTAAAATTTAATTAGGATTTTTATTTTCAATGTTTAAAACCTCCTTGCAGTAAAAATTTAATATATATTATCACACTATAGGTTTAGATATTTTTTTGGCGAGATTATAATAAAATAAATATTATATGATAACCAGAAAAGATTTTTGTTTCTTTTCCTAAATCAAATGGGAACCATTTTTTATTTTCTTCTTTACATAGATTAGAGATGCTGAAAATAATTACCACATTTGGGTTATTAATAAGAACTGCGAGTAAAATCTTTGTTTTTTTTTAAAAAAAAATAATCGAATGACGTAGAGCATTTATTTTAGAAGATACAAACAGTGAATCTTCCAGGGCTAATAGAATAATAAATATAGTAGTTTTTTAAAATATTTTATCTGAGCGAATACATTTTGAAACACGTGGCATGTACAGCGTAGAAGATGATGTATGAAGTCAACACAACGACGAAATTATCACTGGCCATGGCCACTGATGGAAAAGATTGAGAATGATGTCGTTTTAATTGGTAGGTGATAGAGAAGACTTAAAAGGCTCGAGCAATCATGAAAACAACTCTTTACTGCCAAGATTTGGCTGCCACGAGTTTTGCATTCAAGCATTGTCCACATAAAGCAAAGCAAGTTAAATTCTGGTTACCGTGGAAGGAGCTGTAAAGCTTTGATGTTCATGCAGCTCTCTCTTCTTCTTCTTAGCCATCCCAGGCAGCAAACCCTAGGACCATGGATCCGGGGAATCCATGGTATTAATCCTACTGTAACAAAACCAGTAGTCAAACCCTTGTTTTCAGCTTAAGAAATTATCGATCTTACTGACTTAATTAGCTACCCACAAGGAGCCATGCTGCAACTTTTTTGCCAGGGAGACGGGGGTGAACGGTGAAGGCTGGAAAAGTTGAAAATTATCTTCGGCTGCGATATTATAACCTAATCAGGTGATGGTGTGATGGTTAACCCATCACTTTGGATAACGACCAAGCTAGGTTCAAAGTCAATATCAGAGTTCTTGGCCCATGATTAACTCGCTTTCTCTACGTTGACTCACCATCTAATACCATCCCTCATTTTTTTTTTTTTTAATTTAAAGTGAGTGTTCGGGTCAGTTTGTGTGTATCTCGACTAATCTCACGGGCTCTGAAATTAACGACCATGTAAGCCTCCAGTGGTCATCATATAAGCAATCACAGGGCTCGAACCTGAGACCACAAAGAAAGCAAACATCTTGGTCCCAAGCTCTTACCACTAGACCACCATCTAAATGGTTACCATCCCTCGTATATTGATTTTACAGAAGTCAAACATTTTTTTTAAAAAAGAAGTCACAGCAAAGAAAGGCAATCAGTGAATTACCGTGTTTGGAGTTAAAGGTTATAGGTATTAAACTCCGCTTTAGCACGTGAATTTAATAATTTATTGGTTTTGCCTGTAATTCACGTTAAATTTTAAATTAAATTAAATTAAAATTAATTTAGTATAATCCGATTCATCTGGCATGTCAATTCATAACTTGATTAATTTAATTAAAATTAAAATTAAATTATTAAAAAAATTAAAAAAATATTATTTTAAATTAATCTATTTTAATCTATCCACATATAATTAGAGTAAATCATTTACTTATCAATTTAAATTTAATAACTATGCTAAAAAGCAAATAACTAAGAAGCTATAAAGTTCGAGGACCTTACCTTGGTAATTGATACCCACTGCCCCCAAAAGGCAGTCCGCCGTCTTAACTTTTTGACACTTGTTTTTTTCCACCTTTTGTATACAAGCGAGGTCAGTAATAAGTAATTACTGCTCCGTGAGAAATAATGCCATGATATTAATTAAATAAATCATAAATAGTTAACTATAAATTAATTTCTATAGTTTTCGAAAACGAATTATTTAATCCATCTAGTTTATCAAAGCATCCCATGGACCTGCATAGAAAGGCAAACCCCATGTACCGTAAGAATTAGGGGTGTTCACGGTTCGGTTCGGTTCGATTTTTATCAAAAAAATAACTAAATTGAATTTTTTTTTTTTAAAAAAACCGAAACCGAACCGAAACCGGTTCAAACCGACCGGTTTTGGTTCGGTTCGGTTTTTTAGAGAAAAAACCGGTTCAAACCGGTTTTGGCTCGGTTTGACTCGGTTTTGGCTCGGTTTGGCTCGGTTTTTTCTGGTTTGGCTCGGTTTTTTCGGTTTGACTCGGTTTTGGCTCGGTTTTTCCAGTTTGGCTCGGTTTTTTTCTGGTTTTTTTGGTTCGGTTCGGTTTTTCCGGTTCCAGGCTTAAAAAACCGAAACCGAACCGAACCGAACCGGTCAGTTTTTTCAAAATTTTAATCGGTTTAATCAATTTTTTTTACAGTTTGGTTTTTTCAGTTATTTTTTTTCCAGTTTTCTCGGTTTAATCGGTTTTTTGATTTTTTTGAACACCTCTCCCTACGTAAGATCATAGCCCAATCTGACGTGTCGTGCCAAGCATGGCCCATACCGTGAAGTTCATGGGTGCATCTGTTCCTTTTAAAAGTCAACAAAAAATGGAGGGGAAAAAAGTTAATTATAAACTAGTCCCTTTAGTTTATCAAACAAATTAATTAACTCTTCTATAACGAAAAATTATTTAATAATTCATTGACCGTTAAATTGATAAAAGATCCGTTAGTTTTAACACCAATACCCAAACTACTCTTTGTTGCGTGGATAACTATTGGCTAACAACAATTTAAAGATTTCTCACAATAAATGGACTAAATAATTTATTTCCATAAACCATAAGGACTAATTTATAAACTAAAAAAAACTCACCTCGTGTCGATCGCATCAAGGAAAAGTGGGTGGGAATTAGTTTCCGCGGATCAACCGAATTTGCCGTCGATTAATTGTAAGAAAAAGCGCTCCTGAGGTACCCAATTTACTTGTTTGCCACTGCCAGCTTCAATCTTGTCTCGTCGTCCATGGCGATTGAAATATGCTCTCTCACTGGCTTCCTGGTAAATAATGAAAAAACCATACCCAATTAATCTAGGGAGGGACCAGCTTCGAGTGTATCGCCACTCTAACAACAGTCTCCGGAGCTAACAAAGCAAGGCAAGGGCAAGCCCTCAGCTACAAAACAAACGATCACATTTCTCTATAAAAAGCCAAGCAAATCGTTTTGGTTTCCCTGGCTCTCTTCTTCCCTTCCAATTCCTCTTCTTCTATTCTAAGGAGACGCTTTGGACCTCTCATGGCTGCTGCTGCTGCTTCCCTTGCCGGATCCAATGTCGTCGCCTTCAAATCAGCCGCTCATCTCGGCACCTCCGCTGATACCAGAATTGCTCACTTTCGGCCCTTGTCTCCTGTTTCCCGTGGACTCGGGCGTCGCATTTCTTTCCAGTCTGGATCGAGGAGCTCACTCTCTTCTTCTGGTATCTATTTTACTTTCAAAATTAGGGAGACAGGAGTGTGTCGCTGTTATTTATTGAATGGTAATTGATTGATTGTAATGCGTGGCAGGTGTAAGAGCTCAGGTCGCGACTGTTGAAACAGCGAGCGCGGAGGCGGCGCAGAAGGTGGAATCGCCTGTAGTGGTAGTGACTGGAGCCTCCAGAGGTATTGGCAAAGCAATTGCTTTGTCTCTGGGAAAAGCAGGTTGCAAGGTTAGTAAAAAATTCCCGTGTCTAACTTTTTTGTATCTTGGAAAATGGTGAATTATAGATACATCTTGTTTGTCTGATATTGCAGGTCTTGGTAAATTATGCTAGGTCATCAAAGGAAGCTGAGGAAGTTTCCAAAGAGGTAGGTGACTGATACTTGCTATAAAATTTAGGAGTTTAAGGTTATCTTAGGAGAATTTCTTGAAAACTTGTATTTATTGATGTGATTTTATTGATATGTATTCGACAGCATAAATGTGATCTCTCTGATTTTTTAAATTTTAATACCAAGGCGTTGTTCAGTTTTGCATTTAGTGTCTCATGGTTCAAGGTCTTTTGTTGGTGGGGTTTTTTTTTTTTTTTTTTAATTTTTTTTTAATTTTAAGCGTTAGCTGACCTCTGATGATTTCTGGCCATACGAAAATTAATCCTGTTTTTGCTGCCAATCAACTCTTTTCCACTAAGTGTTAAACTGACATACTTTAAAGAGCTCAAAATGTGAATTAGCTCCCTTGTAACCAGATATGGCTGGCGAATAATGAATCCATTGCTTTCTTTCTTTTGTTGCCGTGCCAAATGTCTACCCTTTTGTTGTATGGCCTATGCTCCATGACCTTTTTGAAATGGAAGTAAATAATTACTAAAAATATAATATGATTTACTTTTTTGAGATGAAATGTTTGAGATTGTGATGTTTAGTTTAACAACTTCACCAAGTTTGTTCAATTTTTTTTATCACACCTGTAGATTTCAGTTCACTTCCTGTATGTGCAGTTGTCCCTTCTGTTTGCCGGAAATGGAGTTGTTACTAATTCATATTGCATGATTGAAATGATCACTGAGTTTATTTGATAATTTTGTAGATCGAGGCTTATGGTGGCCAGGCCCTCACTTTTGGGGGTGATGTCTCAAAAGAGGCTGATGTGGAATCAATGATGAAAACTGTGAGCAAATGTTACCTTCTGTTTATTGAATTTAATCATGAATATTATTTATAGTGATGCTAATGATTTGTCACATTTGTAGGCTGTTGATGCATGGGGAACTGTTGATATACTGATAAATAATGCAGGTTAATAATAATTCTATCTTTCCTTATTGCTTTCTGTTTTCATTTTCAGTCCTCATAATGCCACATACCTCTATTTCAGGAATTACACGGGATACATTGTTGATGAGAATGAAGAAATCTCAGTGGCAGGAGGTTATTGATCTGAATCTCACCGGTGTATTCCTCTGCACGCAGGTGTGTGCATTAAGATCCAACTAGTTTGATTTATCTTATGCTTGCGATTATCTTAATCATGCTGATATTGTGTGCTCTTTGCAGGCGGCAGCCAAAATTATGATGAAAAAGAGAAAGGTAAGCTCATATTCCCATCTTCAAGTTATTTGGTCTTCATTGCCCTTCACTAATTTTGTCCGGTGACATGTTTGTGCCCTTAAATGCCTAATTTGTTACAGTATTGAGCCTTTTTTCCCTGCAAGTTTAATTTTCTTTCATTCATCATGCACTTCTCTTATTAATAATTCTGCTTCAACAGCATCAGATTGGTGTTGAGAAGCTATCATAGACCGGAATTCCATTTCTTCATAATGAAACTTGTACCGAGAGCATGGAGTTATGTCTCGAAGTTAAAAATAACTTTAAGACTTGCCACTATAAGTGTTTCCAATGGGTGTATGTGTGCACGCTGACTTCTCCAAGTTTAAGGATACTATCAACTAATTCAGCTCCTTCGTAGCTAATACCTCGTATATAATAATTCCCAGAAATTAAATGATAACATTATACAAGTTCTGGTAAGTAAATTTTTTTAATTTTGTAGGGAAGAATTATTAACATAGCATCAGTTGTTGGTTTGGTTGGCAATGTTGGGCAAGCCAACTATAGTGCTGCAAAGGCAGGTGTTATTGGCCTGACAAAGACCGTTGCAAAGGAATATGCAAGCAGAAATATTAATGTGAGTTTTCAGGAGTTTTATCTTTTTGTTAGAGTTCTGCACTTTCCAAGTTTTTGCATGAAAACCAGGTCTAATTAAGATGATTTTCCAGGTAAATGCTGTTGCCCCAGGATTCATTGCATCTGATATGACTTCCAAGCTTGGAGATGACATTGAAAAGAAAATCTTGGAAACAATACCCTTGGGTGAGAATATATTTTTCCTAGTGTGTAACTTTTTATCAAGTTTCATATCGATGTTGGCCTTTTAAGTTTCTGCTGCAAATTATTCAAGGTGTTGGATTTTCAAAGCGTTTGAGAAGCATTTTTGTGAAACCCATATGAAAGCCCTCATTATTTTTGCTTTTGGCAATGAGCTAATATGGCTATCTTACAGAGTTCATCAAATCTATGTTTGTTTCTAGTAGTATATGTGAATATTTATCCAGCTCTATACTTCAATTGAATGACGAGTCAATATTAGTTTAATCTCCGATTCAACAATTTGAGCCTTAATTAGCTGAAAAAAATTTCATGAACATCTCATAGAATTTTGTTCGGATGAGACTCATAATAATTGCCATGTTTTCAGGACGTTATGGCCAACCAGAAGAGGTTGCAGGACTAGTGGAATTCCTGGCTCTTAACCCCGCTTCCAGTTACATCACTGGACAGGTTTTGAATCTATTCTGTTTTGTTTTCCCTTGTTTTGTAAGTTTTAACTTGCTTATCTAAATTATTTATTGGGGCTCTTAACTTGCTTTGTCTAAGCACTTGCAATGTCATGCCAGGCCATGCCATGCCTAGAACTGACTGTAACGAGTTCCATTGGCTAAAACCAAGTGTTCATAAGAGCTCCTTGGCATGGCTCGCCTCACCCTGCCTTTGGCATCCATGGCAATGCTAAGCCAAGGGAAGGTCATCCTGCCCCTGTTCCATTTCCATGGTCGCTAACTTAGATATTACTGTCTTGCAGGTGTTGACTATCGATGGAGGAATGGTGATGTAAGTGACATGCCATGTTTGACTATCGATGGAGGAATGGTGATGTAAGTGACATGCCATGTCTGGCTAAACCGTGAAATCTCTGCACTTTGAAGTTCATACAGGTGGTTTTGGAACCGCGATTCAAGTTAGGGTATGATTAGCTTGGGCAAGACAGTTTGTGGCATAATATAACGGTGTAATAAATGAGCACTCCCGACAAGTTTTGATAGAATCAACCATGAAACGGAAAAATAGAGAACGTATATCAGTTTTCCTAGGCATTGGCTGGCCCATGGAAGTGTAATTGCTTTCGTATTAGTACAAAATATGGTGTTTATCAGAGTATGTTAAAAGATAAACCAGTGAACATGATTAGTTTTTTATTGGCTATTTCAGAGAATAAAAGTTTCAGTCTTGTTTGTTTTTGTATTTTAAAAATACTTTAAAAAAATTTGAATTTTTTTAATTTTTTTAGATTTAAATTAATTTTATTTTAGTATTTTTAGATCATAAAAATTTTTAAAAAATTAAAAAAAATTTATTTTAATATATTTTTTAGTAAAAATTATTTTGAAAATTAATTAAAATAATATTTCCAAACAGGACAGGTGTTTGAACAGTAACGGGAGTGAATATCTGGATTGAATGGGGTGGAATTTAGCCGATTAGAATTTGGATTTTGGAAAATCTCCTCTCTTGTCTTACTGTAGAGGAAGGTATTGGGGTTCAATAAGAGTTCCAATTTACTTAATTTCCAATTGGTCATCATGCTATGCCTAAATTGTAAGAGGTGCAATTCCTACGTGGAAAATATCCGAATATGCTCGA
Organism: Populus trichocarpa; assembly: GCF_000002775.5. Classification (NCBI taxonomy): domain Eukaryota; kingdom Viridiplantae; phylum Streptophyta; class Magnoliopsida; order Malpighiales; family Salicaceae; genus Populus; species Populus trichocarpa. Next base: position 12,358,394 of record NC_037292.2, read on the forward strand.
GGGAATAAAGAACAAGGTAGGGCTTATTACAACCTAAGCCAAGCACCGACCTCTACTTTACTTTTCCTTGCGGAACACTAACTTTATTCTTCTTATCGCCTTTCCTTTTCCATGTCTAATTCTTGACCCCTGTGGGTAAAAATCTTGGCATCACCCAACCTTGATTGTTGCTTTTTATTTATGGTATGGTAGAAAACTGACAGTGACAGAATTGAATTCAGGGAATACACACTAAGATATTATTATAAGATATTACTCACCCTTAAATAGACTCACACCTCCCTTGTTTCCATCCCTCGAAGCCCTCCTTCTTCAAAGAATTCCCAACTCTCTATTTTTTTGCAGCAAGGATTCTTTGGCGATAACAGAAGTCTCAAAAAGCATCGATCCTGTGTTAATTACCTGCAGCCGGGTGATATGGATGCTCTAGTTCTCGTGTTTCCAACCCTACCCAGATTCTTTGCTGGGTTCATCTCCATGTATTTTTTAGGTTATTTTGTGTTTTTTCGAAACTGGGAACTGAAACATCGAAAAGAAGCTTCAAGCTGCCTCATGTCCCTAGCTCATGGCAGTCCTGCGGTTATTATGGCTGTCCGTGCACTACTACACAGCCAGACCTTAGGTACCTTTGCTAATCCCAACTCTGCTTTAGAAAACACAGTCCTTGATTTCAGTATGGCTTACTTCTTGGCAGACCTTCTTCACTACATGGTATTCTTCCCTGATGAAACTCTCTTCATACTTCACCATTTAGCAACATTATATGTGTTTGTCACTTGTCGTTATATGATCCATTATGGAGCACACGGACTTCTTCTGCTACTCATACTTGCCGAGGTTACAAGTGCTTGCCAGAATGTCTGGAGCATTGCCGGTAGCCGGAAAGCTGATGTTCCTGCCGCTGCAAGATTGCATGAATTTTTGGCGGTTCCGTTCTATGCCCTCTACTCTCTCGTTAGAGGTATTCTCGGTCCTGTCTGTTTGTTTAAGATGGGGGTGTTTTATCTGAATGGAGGAGCTCACGGTTTGATTCCTGCATGGGCTTGGATTTCTTGGATGGTTGTGATTGGAAGTGCAATATTGGTTAGCATATTGTGGGTTTCAAATCTCTGGGCAGAATGGATTAGAGAGAGAAGCCATCGAGCACAGAAGAAAGTTGGGTAGAGTTCGGGGGTTCTCTCGAGGGTTGCTGTATTATTTAAATTGGCTTTCGCAATTGTGGGTTTAACATGTGTCATGATGCCCTGCCCTGTAATTTGGGGGTTTGTAATTATACTGATAGGTGGGCTAGGAGAAGATAGAACATTTATCTAATCAATGAAATTGTTTAGCAGAGATCAAGTGATTTCTAGCATCTGTGTTTGCGTGATTACTTTGATGATCTATTGCAGGGACGAAAGTGGTTGAGATGCTTGACAAAATTATGCTTTAAACTTAAGATAACTGCATAGAACATTGAGAGGTGAAGTGAATGAATATAATACAGTATGTATTTATACCAAATATGCTGAGTTCGATTGTTAGAAAAGAACAAGATTGATCCCGGTGGTCATGAATCACTCAACCCATGCAATTAATTTACTAACATGCGGAAATCTTCTATCAAAACGAGTTTCCAGAATCCACTGTTGTTCCAATTAATTGAACATTCGGTGTGTTGGATCTTTAATTCTGATCTTGTGCTCCAGCTTTGTGCCATTTCGAGTTTGGGACATCCCTCACTGAGTTTAGGTCCAGTATTTGTATGCCTATAGTAATTGAAGCATTCATCTTGTCAGGACTCCCATGGTACTTGAGCTCAGCAAAAGTGCCACCTCCTTGTCCCTTTGCCTGTGTTCCTGGGTTTATGCAAATGGACTTCCTTTGCTCTTCCCCTTCAACCAGGAAAATCACCTGCGCCAGAGAGCACACAGTTAAAGGGTTTGAAGAAGATGAATCCATCATCCACCAGTCAGTTACATTTTGGAAACTATTTTGCGTTTTATTTTCTTGAAATTGAGACTAGAACTGTAAGGAATCAGGTATTTGGCATTATGTTTACCTTTATAAAGTACTTCATGTCTGAAGGCAGGATGAGAAAATCTGGAACTGAGGTGATGTGAAGAGCTTCTGGAGACAATTCACCACTTTTTGACTAGTTACCCTTCTCATTATTTCCAGACAAAACAACTCATCAAAGCTCCTGCCTACAGTCCCTTTCTTAATCTCTGAATTTTCAGAATCAAGTAATAGCCCCATCTAAGAACAGCGCCAATAAGTCTGGCGTGATATTTCCAGAGACAGCAAGGAACCCAAGCATGATATTAGATTCAAGAATAGAAAAATCATACTAGTATAAGTAATTAAGGTAACTTTCTGCCTGCGTATGCTTGCAGCTCAGTCAGAGGCTCAAATAATAAGCTGTCTGTTGTGGTAGAAGGACCCGAAGTAATAAGCTGTTAAGACAACAGAATTATTTCCTTAGGATTGAAAGATTGCAGGAATACTAGAGAGCAAATGCGAGCGCTCAATTTAATATTATATCTAATGCGACTTATGAATTAAAACATTGACAGATAAGTGAATTATTGTCTAAAGTAGTTATTTTAATTCCATGTTTTCTGTCAAATGCTCTACAATTTTAATCCCATAAAAGTGAATCATTTATACCATCCACGCCAGCAACAGCTATGAAACATGGTATGTGTGGCGTATGATCAAACACAAGAAATAACACAACATGGTATGTGTGGCGTATGATCAAACACAAGAAACAGTGTTATTCTAATATCCCCGTGTAATGCAGAAGACAAAGCTACATACAGCTGATATTACTATTGCAAAGATATGGCACACATAATCAGGATTAGCATTTAACAGTCTCCTCCCTGTGACTATCTTTCATATGACAAAAATATCCAAGAACACCTCGTCTGTCAGATCTTTTGACTACAAATCAAGGGATTGGAAAACTTGGTCCTGCTTTATCCTGGACACAACCCCGTCAGGGACAAACATGGCCAAGCAGGGACTTTGGAGAGGCCAATACAGTTATGTTTATCACATTGCCTGACACACAGATTTCTTCCAAAGAGACCATATTTCAGACCATCAATTGGCATCGTTGCAGTATTGCTTAAAGATACCAGCAAGTAAATCTACTTGATCATGAAATTCCTAATATACATGTCCCTTCCAAGTTGATTGATGCAAATGAATAGCATAAAGGAAACTCCTGGCACTTCTTCTACCTGCTTTGCAGCATGATGGACCTTCTCATTTAGACGCCCTTCTCCATCACAACAAATCATTCCAACAGCAAATATACTTCTTTGAAACAATAGTTCAAATCAAATGCACGAATGCACGACTTTATAAGCATGGAAGTTCTTAACATAAAGCATAACGAAGAATTTAGAGAGCAATTAATTCATCAAAGGCCAACTAAAAAAATCTTATTTTTTAGCCCAAAAAAAAGCCAATAAAAGAAGAGGGTGTAGGAAGAAACCTGGATACAAGAAATACTTACATAATTGATATGTCAGGGTCCCCCGGATACAAGAAATAATAACAAAATTGATATGTCAGGGTCCCTATACAGTTATTTATATCCATCAAAGATAAGCAAGCCATGGTATTACATGCTGAAATGATTGTACTTATCTGAATGCGAATAAATACATAAATATCATTAAAGCAAACAGCAGCCAAGTTACATAAATATCATTAAAGCAAACAGCAGCCAAGTTACCTCAACTGTGGGGTCCCTCGGTTCCTCATCAGCCTAGAAGTGAAAAGTGCAGTTGCGTACTTTCTAATCCCATTTTCAAGTGCATTAAACTAAACAATGAGAGAATTATGTTAGTGCAATACAGAAAAAGTGGAGGTAAGAAGAACCACTTTATAGTTTATGCAGTAAGAAGTATCATATACCCTATCTTCAATCCTCTCATACATGAACCTTCAACCAGGATCTGGTCCCAATCCATGGACTATCAAGAACACCTCTTGCAAGGGTTAAGCCCTCTTAATAATTTCATCCTCAAGTTTCCCATGGCCATGCTCATCATCATCGTTCTCCACATCTGAAAGGTTATCAATGTTGAATTTGACCACAAACTTATCAGTACATCGTCCAAAGGGTGTCACATGTTCTGATGGTTTCCCAAAAGAATAGCCATTTACACACAATTTGGATGTTGAATCAGATGGCTCCAAGTAGAGTTTTAGAGATTTGTCTGTTGGAGTGCTGGGGATTTCTTCTTTCAAATCTTCTTCATCATAATTCAAGATCCTGGACATTTTCAGTCCACGTCGAAACAAATTAATAGCAAAACAAAGAAACAGCAATCAAATAAACCACTCACATGTCCACATCTTTGCTTGGATAGATATGCAGATTGGGTTCCTCTTTAACAACAGCTTCTTTCAGTTCATTTTGCAAGCGCAACAAAAACCCATCCATTTCACCATTTTGATCTGTCGATTCATAGAGTTGCCTGCGACGTATTCACATTCCGCTCACACGGTTAAGATTGAAAGAAATTTATTTGTTTTTACTTATGTGAAAATTAAAAATATAAATAAATAATCATGAAAAATAATAAAGAAAAAAAAACATTGAGGGGGAACAAAAAATCACCTATTGAGATAGTAAATCTCCCAGCTTGAGACGATGGATGATGGCTTCAGATTGTAACTTATACAGAAAGAAAGACCTAATCATAAAAAAATATGATCAGGACCTGAACCAGTGGCATTGCAAGAAAATTAAGGGGGAAAATATTTTTTTTTTCTATATTTTTTCATGTTTTCTCGGATATAAAATGTCAAAGTTTAAATAAGAGAAAGGAGATTCTCTCTCTCAAGACAAGTTGACGGTTAATGCCTTTCATATGCTTTTAAATTCTGTGTATTTACCTTTGTATGTTAAAAATATTTTTTAATTAAAAAATATTAAATTGATATTTTTTATATATATATTTTAAAAACATCTAAAAAATATATTTGGGTTTTTTCTTTCACTTCCAAAAAAAAAATTCATCGATTTCGATTCTGCTCTCTTTCCTGAGGTTCTTCAGGATCAGATGAGAAAGTTTACTTCGAAACAATTTTCACCTGCTGTTGTGCTTTTATCATAGATTTATAGAAACACAAGAACTCCACGTTTGTGCTGTTCTTTCCTTTTTTTGTGCATGGTATATGAGCCATACAAGCGTTGAACCTCGAAACTTTAAGAAAGAAGATTGAGCTACACCTTGAACTTTGAACCAGCTAATCTTGAAAGATCAACACATGGCTAGCTGCAAATCTCATATCAAAATCTATTTTGATGCTTTATGTACAACTTTTTTTGATTTTGTACATAAAATTAAGCAACAACGTGTTGCTTAGCATAACAGAAAATCACTTCTACTAGACCTAGGCAATGATGGATTTGCATATCATGTTGATGGTTATGAAGAGAAACCCTAACATAAATTCCAGAATTGTTAAATTCGAGTTTCCTGCTGAGGGCACAACCAGCAAAATAATTGTTGATACCCTCTCTCCAAATTTGCCCTGCCCTTGTGATCGCTTTTGGAAAGATGTTCATGAGAAGAATTCGTAGTCCTTGGCTGTAAGGATGATATGCCTTAGGGCACCAATGGGTGACAGTATCATCAAGAGAACGCCAAGTATAACGCAGACCTGGAAAATATTTTTGAATTAAAATCAAATTAATCAGCTCAAGCCTCAAGGAAATATTTGATTACTTGTGCGTGAAGCAGTGCAGGTTGTTAAAGATTACATACCCAATTTGCTGTCCAAGAGAAGCCGAACCTCTTCGGTTTGTAGATGGAAAGCCACATGACGCAGGGGAGCTGCAAACAGGAGAGTTTTTTTAGTAATTATAACATAAATATGCAGTAGGGTTGAGAGCTTACAAAGTATGTTGTTGGGGCAAAAGCAAATCCTCCGAAGAAAGAAAGCAGGCCATTGAAGAATGGAATACATATACCAACAAACATTGTGAGCCCTGAAGCAACCAAGTCGAAGAAAAGATTTAGCACCCAAAGTTGCAGATGCAGACTTACAGAGGTATTCAGAACAGGTAGCTTGCTTGCTGATAGAAAAATAGAGTGGCCTGGAAGCTGCACTTACCAACATATACCGTGCGAGTAACAAAGCGAAGCATGAAAGAAGGAGAAAAGTGGAGTTTCTTCACCAATGCAGTTTCCAGCAAGTCGAACACTGCAATTGCATATATCTGCAGATTGGAACATAGAGACGAATATATATATATATATATATATATATACACACACGATCAGTCAATACATGTGCATGCAAGTGCAGTAGGCTAGGAGAATAGACCAAGCCTCAACTCATAAGAAATAGAACTGATGATTACTAATAATATTAAAAAAAAAGAGCACCTGGTAGCTTCCAATAACATGAATGACAACAAACATGTTAGCAGCTGCAATAAGCCAAGATGGTTTCTGCAGTGAGATTAGAATGTTGTCGTCCACGCTGTTGCCATAACACCAGTATCCAATCAAGGCAACTGGGAAGTAGCAGAAGGCGACGACGAGATATGCAAGGAAAGCTCCTCTCCACATGGGTTTCTTGGAAGGCTTCTCTGGAGAAGAAGGGATTGTTGCTTGAATCTCCAAGACCACATTGTGACCAGCATATGCAAAAGCTACATCACCCAAGGCAGTGATAAAGTCAAAGAAAGCTCCTGTTCTAGTTCTTGCTTTGTAGCTGTAGTCGACATCAGGCTGAACCCCCTTGTTAAGCGTGACAGCCCAAGCAATTGTAGAGTAACTGCAAGCAATCATCATGATATCCAAATTAAGAAGGGTCTAATTGGATTATGCATATAGATCTAAAACGGATGGTAATTTAAATAATTATGCTTGTAAGGGAATTGTAACATTGTTACAAAGATATTAGTTACAACAGCCATTTGTATTTAATGGCTGGGCACATATGTACGTACCTTAAGGACATGACTGCTGCAGCCAGCGAGATTACACTAATGGAGTTGAGATTGGGAAGATGAGCCAGTACCATCTGAACTGAGGCGAAAATCATGATGAAGTATGTTAGCCTGATGTCTTTGCAGTTGGGGCAAACCACATCATGGAACTTCTTCAATGATTTTCCTCCAGTAACCATGTAGACAATATTTACTCCAACTTGAACAATTAGTTGCTGTGGCACAACAATCCAGAGACCCAGCTTGTCTCCAAACACATGTTGCCCTAGCTCATGGTACCTGTCAAATCGCTTGCCAGGCACCATCTCATGCATTTCGACCATTTGCCACAGAGTGTACAACGTGATCACCCATGACAAAACAAGTATGGCGATTCCTGGTCCCCTGTAATTTCATTAATGCAGAACAAGGGAGTATTAGATATGCTCCTACACACACACATATATTGATCTACGTATATATACCGATTATTTAGCAGCCAAATTAATTCAATATCATCTTTAAAAATGGTCCGATCATGATAGAAAATCAAGCATATATACCATCCAAGTTGAGCCATGGCATAGGGGAGGCTAAGGACACCAGCACCAACCATGGCAGTAACATTGTGGAAGGTTGAGTACCACCATTTGGCTTTCCTAGAGGAAGTGATTGGAAGCCAATCATCTATGGCCTTCTCTTTTGCTGCTGCATCATTCCGTGACTCGTTGTAAGCCATAATTACAATCAAGCTTGCGAGTTAACTTAACGAAACAAAGTCGCAGAACAGTTGGCTGATCCAAGCAATCTTAGGGCCTTGTGGATCCTTTAGTTCTCCTCGAGCTGTATATACAGGAAGCTCTAATGAAATCAGCACAAAGAAACGCAATTGTATATGAGATGATAGTGTGGAGGATGCTGTAATTATCAGATGATCCTTAGAACAAAGATGGCAAATTCGTGACAGTTGGTGGCTCAGGATGCTATTTCGCTTCATAACCGAATTTTGAATCTAACTAAGCCATCCGTGGAGGGACATGGGATACCACCGTTAAAAGTACCAACATACCCTTATCCTGTGTGGTATCTATATCCACAGGAGGGGCTTCGTTAGTAAATTCGTGCATGTTTGAAAATGGCATGTTGAATCTTTAATTTGATACTGATATATATTAGCCACTAGTTGATCGAAAATTCCTCCAAAAAGCTGGCTATAATTAGATCAATAAGCTAGAAAGATGCGTGTACGGGGGAGACTGATGTCTAAAGCAGTGCAGGGAATCAGCTATAATTAGATGTCCTTGCCATGTTGTTGTCTTGTTTCTTACTTGTCGCTGAAGTAAGTGTTTCAATCAACTTCAACATCAGCTTTAGATATCTGCAAGGACATTAAAGCATATGACAAGGTACTGTTTTGCAAGCTCACCACTCAACATTATGGTAAATCGTTTCTGAATATATGAGTTCGATTCCATAGTCAGTTTTGTTAGAATCAAACAGTTAATATACTGAAAAAAGTTCAACTGTGAATTAAGAAATGTAATAGCAGAGTTTCGATATTTATTAATAAAACTCCTTTAAACATTATTCAGACTAAGACAATCAGTATACACACACACAATAAAACTAAAATGTGGAACGAACACCTTGGATTCCTAAACAAAAATTCTACTCTCTGAGGATCCTGCCAAAACTCCCAAGTCTTTTTACAATCAATTCAGGCTACTAATGGATTGGCATGCTTGTAGCTCTGATTTGTCCCTGAAGCTTCCACTGTTAGACCTTGTGCACCAAAACAAAAGTACTGGTTCATCAACTTCTTGTTGAAGGATGCTTGCTTATGTTTTAATGGCTGATTTGAGTATGAGGTTCCTGCAATATCGATGTCCTTTTCTTTATCCAATGAAATGGGCGAAGACAGGGATGACCTTGGAAAGGGACTTGAAGGTGAAACGGCTAAATGTTGTTTTGCCTGAATAACACCATGCATTAGCCCGATGGTAAATTTCTTTCTAGTTAATGGACTTGGAAGACTGCTCCTTCCAGAAAATGTCCTTTTGTTGGTTGAGAAGGAAAACAGTTTTGAGTATCTCTGCCGGAGAGGAATTGGACGGTCTTCCAAGGTTTGGCATAAATTAAATGAGTTCAAAGGGTCGTCATCTTCTAATTCCATAAAAGCAGCTTTTTTCTCTTTCCTCCTGGGCAACTGAAGGAGAGACCTGAGACGCCTTGCAGTATTATTTACAGAACCTGATTTTTTGTTGTCCAGTGAGTTACCCATGTCAATATCACTTGGATCGCTAAAGCATGAATTGTCACCAACACTTGTGTCATCACAACTGGCATCAAATGCGTTCTCGATACCAGTGTACAAGAATATCTCTGCATCTGGAATTCTAAAAGAAGTGCCAGGACTCATTCCTATACCATGCCCTTTCAGATGGGAAACCATAGCACTTCTAGCTATGTTATCCTGACAATTAGAGATCCCCCCGGCTGAAATCAGCTCCTTTATTAAGATTTGAGAAGATGCTGATCTCGGTCGTTGCTTGAGGAGATCTAGTGGAGTCATGGCATTTGCATCACGGATATTTAAGTTGATTGATGGTACAGTCATGAGAAGTTCCACCAGATCAGACTGAATATTCTCGATTACAGCCAAATGAAGAACTGTTCTTCCATCATTGTTCTTGACATTGATGACATCTTTGATATTCAAAATTTTACCACTTGCTAACTGCTTGATGAGCTCAATCTGCCAATCCACTCTTCGAAAACCAGAGGTTCGAAAACCTGACACTGCCATATGGAGAAAAGTATCTCCATAGCTGTTTGTAAAGGTTGCGAGTGAGGGAGATGCAAGTATCAGAACCTCTGCCACAGCTAAGTAACCCCTGTAAGCAGCCACATGCAGTGCTGTGTTCTCTTGATAATCTTTGGAGGCAATGATATCAAAGGATGTAATAAGATCCTTAACCACCTGCATGAACAGGATAGATTATTCTGTAAGTGCTACTTTTCTTAGGTCCAAAGGATAGGGATATCACCATGAAGAACAAAGTGGATTCGTCCCTGCACGAGCACAAAATAAAAAATGAAGGGGTAATAGTAACAGAAATGGACTCGCGATAGGTATGCAATTACATGCCAGCAGATGGGCTCTAGATATAAAACATTTCCAATCATGAGATTCCACGTGAGTAGATAGGAGCGTTCCTGACATCTGATAGCCAGTCCATCAAACAGAAGTAAAAAAGAAAAGATAACTCCTATGATCTGTTGGCCATTTCTTTCAAGAAGTAAAATGAGTAGACTCTTACTGTAAGAACCAGCAATATGGGACTTCTGCCAATGTATGCATTGCGGCTAACAGCAATATGGGATTCTCCCAGAAAAGGCTTAATACCTATTTGATAAGTCAAGGTTCTTGATTTGAAGAAGGCTCATAAAATATGAACTGATGATAAAATTGGCACCTGAACAACAAAAATCCAAATGGTACACCGACAAACATGTGTTTCAAGGATGGCAGGTCTCAGAAATGGAAATTTGGATGGAAATGGCATCATGTAACTGCACTATTGCATACGGCTTCGTTTCATTTTTGAGGAACTTATTGAATCCTTGGTCTTAAGTACTATTTGAGAAAAGTCAGATAAAATTCAACAATCAGTATAGTAAAGGCTCATGAGTTAAAAAATGGTATCACCCATAAGCAGAGCTTAATTCTAACTTCATGCTTTACTGACTATGCTACTAGCAGTTTCAGGATTTGCAAGTCATAAATATCAACCTATGAAATCCTCCCTACTCCAACTCATATGCATAAGCAAACCTGTATCTTAACATATTCTAAAATCATAGGTGGAGAAATTCACTTAAAACCAATGAAAGATGTGAACTGTTGAAACAAGGGGGGGAATTAAACCAGGAGCAATCAAGGAGTCTAATCAAAAGCATCACAAACAGGTCCTTTCCTCAAATGGGGGAAATCAATCTTTCTCTACCAGTCATTTAATATTAGATGACTGTCCTTTCTACATCATAATAACTTAATGCACTTGGAACATGTACTCAGAAAAGAGGAAAGGAATGACAACCATGCACCAGCAAACTAAGATATCAGTAAAGCTTCTGACCATGAAACTAGAAGTACAAGAACGAGTATCTAGAGTTACTGAAAAAGCACAAAACAGAATAGGCCTTACCTCGACCTGCCCCCTCCCTGCGGCAGCATGTAAGACCGTGGACCCTTGAGCATCTCTATAAGCCAGAATATCAGAGCAATCTCCTAGAAGCTCCTTCAAGATCTCCAAATTCCCACCTCTAGCCGCAGCATGGACAGCTCTATTCATCATCTCCCAGTTAAATTCCGAATGACTCTCAATCTGCTGCTCTACCAACTCTCCTCCAGAGCCAAGGCCACAACGTGGTGAAATAGAGAAATCAAGCAAGAGCCTGAAAACCTCAGAGTTCCTGCTCCTGGCCGCGGCATAAAATATGTCAGTAACACCATATTCTCCTTCTCCAAAAACAAGAAGAGGGTCTCTCTCCAACAATTCCTTGACAAAGCTCCCATCACCAGCCGAGGCAGCAGTGTACAAAAGCCAACCACCATATCCAGCTCTAATGAGAGTGTTGTGACCTCTTTTTGTTTCGCATTCTAGCAGGAGCTGCCTGGCTACATGAGAACGACATTTGGCAACATCATTGAACTGCTCCTCGTCGTCCCAAACAGTTTCTAGCCGACGAATCCGACGAAGGGAAGTGAGTTTGATTAGGAGATTCGTGTCAAGGTAAAGAAGTTCCCTCACCAAGTCATAGTGGCCATTAGCAGCTGCAAAATCAATGGGTGTCGCATACCACCACTGATCTCCAGTGCTTTCCCACCTAAGAGGAAAGTGCGAAGGTGGCATCGTTGCCTATATTCGATGATAAAAAAACAGTAATAATTAGTAGAGTTGAGTAAGTACCCAGCAGATGTTTTAATCAAGAAAACGCAGAGAATTCAAGAATCCAGCGGGAAGTTGTGAAAATGAGAGCAAAAGTGGTAAGAGTGAAAGGCCATCAGCTAGTAATGATTGCTAGCTCAACCTTTCAAAGTGGAATTGATTCTTTTTATGTGAGAAAGTTTTTGGGAAAGTTGCAGGGATAAGGAATATTGGAATTCAGGAATAAAAATTAGATCACAGCTCGTGGGAGTTAAGCGAGGCACAGGGGAAGAAACAGAGAACTATCAAAGGAAACCCACAGCAAACCAGATGATATAGAGGGAACAGGAGGCAAAGAGGGCAACTGTCGCTTAAACGAGGCTCCACATGCAATGAATGAAGAAGAGCATCTTGTGAAAGTAGAGGAAATGAAGAAAGGATACACAGGCCAAGCCATACCACCCTTTCAACTGTTTGCAGAAGATAACATAAAGAAAATGACCACTTGGTTTTTAGCCTTTTGGGAAATTTCTTTCTTTCTCGTGGTGGAGAAAAGGAGTTTGCATTAGATTCCTTTTGGTCCGTGAAAAAGAAACTTTAATTCCATTTCCTTCAAGGAAACGAGGGACGGATGGGTCTACACTCTCTCCCAATTCACATAGCTTTCGTATCTTTGGCTTTTTGCATCAAATTATCTGCTATTCAAGGTATTTAACACCCTCCCCTTCTATATTATAATTTTGCATTATGCACTCAAAGCATCCATGGCCTTAACTAATATATGTCCCAAGCCAGGCCACCAGCTTATCAGAACTTGCATAATTGGACGAAGAAAGCCATGCAAGGATGCGCAACTCATTATCCGGTCTGTTAACTATGTTCAAGGACAGTGACAGACAAAGCACATTCATTAATGGCTTCATTCTGCCGTTAATGCAACCGAAGTTTGTTAGGCTAATGCATCTAACTCCACTAATAAAAAACCTCCACCCAGTTACTTACAAACCATCAGTCAATCAAATTGATGTTTCATTAATTTTTCCTCTCGCTCTAGGAGTTGCCCCCGTGATTATGTCGCAAGATCTCTCCTTTCATTCGCTGGTTCCTTGCATTTTAGTGTTGATCCAGCTAGAAACTTAGCTGCTTAAGTAGATACCAGGACAGTGTCGGTTGTTGATTCTGTTGTCTTAAAATAAAGTGTTTTAAGAGCAGCACAATCAGGTTGACTTATTAGGGGGTGGCAGAACAATTTCTGTTTCTGTTATTTTAAAAAAAAATTTCTTTAAAAATAATTAAATTAATATTTTTTTAATATTTTTACTATTTTGATATATTAATATAAAAAATAAAAAAAATACATGAAAAAAGTTATTTTAATATATTTATAAGTAAAAAGCTATTTGAAAAATATTTAGTGAGTGTATAGGAATGTAAAATATGTTTCATTTTAAAAACAATTAAATTAATATTTTTTAAAATATTTAAATATAATAATGTTAAAAAAATAAAAAAATAATTTAATATATTTTTAAATAAAAAATATTTTTAAAAAATAGTTGGCATGTATCTGTTCTTCTTTATATGATGCAAACCTTGATTGATTTTGCAGTACAAGCAAATCATATCCTTTGATTGGATAGCTCAAGGAATGATCCAATGGCTGTCAATTTATTGTAAGAGCTGGAACCGACCATGTGGTAGGTGTAACATGCCGACTGATATTTTCCATTAGAGCAGCACGAGCTATTGTAATTTAATTTTTTTTATTAAAAATATATTAAAATAATATTTTTTTATTTTTAAAAAATTATTTTTAACATTAATATATAAAAACAATATAAAAAAAACAAAAATTAAATTCTTAAAAAAAAAAACAGTTTCTCAACCGTGTTTTCAAACAGTGTTCCAAAAAGAGGACAAAGATTTGACGATAGCAATCCAACAAATTGGACTGCACAGAAATCACTCAGTCTCTACTTCGAACCAAAAAAAAAAAAAAACAAAGTAGCCAATCCAAATTTCACTGTAATAATCCCCCTTGCTATCTGCTCCAATCTTGTTACTGACCTCGATCACTTCGAAGCACTGCCGGCTCACCAAACCGACCCTCAAATATTTAAACCAGGCCTGTAAATATTGTGCATGCTATTCAACCTATTATGTGGCGTTTTATCAATGTTCGGGTTAGTTTGAGCGCACCTTAACTAATCCTACAGACCTTGAAGTTAACGACCATGTAAGCCTCCAGTAGCCACGAGGTTTGTGAAACTCGAACTAGTAATCTATGAGAAGTAAATTAAGAACCTGATCAGTTGAGCTAGACCCCTCAGGATTAACTTCCTGCAGGGGTTAACTATTGACCTCTATTTTATATTAACGTGGGTGTTCGGGTTAGCTTGTGCATACCTCGACTAATTCTACGGATCCTAAAATTAACGACCATGTAAGTCTCTAATAGCTCTAAGATTTGAAAGACTCAAACTAGTAATATCAGAGGAGTAAATGAGGTATAGTACTTTATGTTAGATTCTCAAAACGATTTATATATGTCAATCAAGATTAAATTCCGTTCTGAAATACATGAAGAAAGCATCATCTACGTCAAGACTTCTTTTCTATGAAAGCAACTTAAATGAATTCTCTATCAATCAGTTTGAGTTCTTCCATGTATAGACAGGAGGAGGGTTTGCTACGGGAGAAAGATGCTTTCAAGTACAGTAAGAAAAGATTTACCGGTTTACCTGATAAAATACTCGAAAACTGGCCCATGTTGCACATGCATGGTTGGCTTCATGTTCTCCGAGGACATCCTCGTGAAAGCAATTCCATGGCCCATCCAGTCACTTCTTGTTTTTGTTTTACTTCTCGTCACCTGTCACCAACATTGGATCACGAGATATGGTTTTCCTACAATTATTTAATTGTTATCTGATCACACAGACAAGATCATGTGACGCTGCATCTTTGATGTGCACCGAAGAGTCAAACCAGCTGATAATGATATATACTAGATTGCAAGCACAAAACAGCAAAGATCTCAAGTTAGTGATCTACCAAATCATTCGAAACTCGATGGATTCAAAGAGAAGAGACAAGCTATGTCATCTGGGATCTTTAGTCAAGTGTGTGAGCTCCACTAACGTTTAACCTTAAAATTAAAAACAGGGATTGGATTGTAAGATCATCACGGAGAGTTGTCATAGACCAACCTCTCTTAGTAGAACCAAAACGAAGGGTAAAACCACAGTATCAAAACCAAAACTAGCAACTCAAATCACGCAGAGGGGAAATTGAATTATTATCTTCAATCCACTGCCATATGATCCACTGTTTCAGGAAAAATCAGCAGTAGTCATTAGCATGTTACGTGTTCATGGGAAATCTTGCCTTCAAAACATTTTTGGTTCGGGTATTCTCAACGAGGCCAAAAAGGACCGAAATCGTGCTAAGAATCGGTGAATTCAGAATATAAAATCTAACTGGCAAGTCCTCTTCTCATCACCCAACCATCACAAGTTACTAGAAAGAATAAACCATAGGCATTATAGAACTAAAACCAGAGGTGCGTTGAATATCAAACTTAAGAACTCGAGTAGCCAGCTTAATGTACCGAGCACGCTATCAATGGAAGTAATACAACCCCTTTGGCTTTCATCATCCACCATTGTCGCTGTGCATTAACCCCCACACAAGGGGTTGCCCCAAATTACCTCAATTACTTATTAAACTTGAAGTAAATACCTTCTAAATTTGAACTATAATGCTCTGATAAGGGTGTCGAAACATTCACGACATGCTTTTGGATGGAAGCCATGGGAGGGCCTATTGATAGTTTTTCGAAAGAAGATAGTCAATGGATGCAAAAAACCACGAGGTGTGTCTTTTTCAAGGTAAGTTGCAGCACAGGGAGTGTCCGCAGGACTAATTCCAAGAATATGATATAACATTTCTTTTATTTGAATACCATGGATTATTTTTTGATAAAAACAGACTCGTCCATCAAGTTTCCGTCCTTCTGTTAGCTTTTTTTATACATGTTGTGTTTCTAGGCTATCATTTTACGGTCAAAATTAACAGAAAAACCTATTTTTTACCAAAAAAATAGTTGGAGGTATTTAAATGAAACAAATTAAAGGTCAAGAGCTAGGTTCAATTCGACCCGTTCAAGATAATTTTGGGTAATTTAACCTTTTGAATTTGTCTACAAATCCTGTGACTCATTGATTTATATGATTCATTATCAGGAAAATGTCTTTGCAATCGTGATCCAAACCTTGATTTGATTAACAGTTCAAGTGCAAAAACATGAACTAAATCTACCAAACACCAGTTTTTTCTTTAATGAACGAAGAACCAAAAAGAAAAGGAAAGAAAACAAAAAAAAGCTATCAGTAAAGGCATCCTAAATTGACCAAAAATAGCACCAGCATGCTAAAATGCCATGTATCAGTATACCACATTCTATGGGAGAAAAATAAGTTTATGAAGAAGAAAAGATTCGAAGATGTTCACCATGGATTAGGGAAGCTTGTGCCGTGCATTTATAATTTTTTCATGAAATCTTCAATTTTCTCAGCAGTATCATACATATTCTTTAGTTTGACCTCCTCCAAAAGCAAATGACATGTTTGATATTTTGGTACTATATTTTTACCGATCATTTCCTTGAACAGATGGCAAGCCCACTCGCATTTGTTTGCTCTGCAAAGGCCATGAATTAAAAGAGCATAGACTGATCTATCAAGACTTAGCTGATGCTTTTTCACCATGTCATCCATTAATTGAATCAACAAATTCATGTCTCCAATTCTAAAGCATGCCTTAAGCAATGGGTAGAACGCCTGACCAACAAGCTTGCAATGTGCCAACGTTGCCATCTGCTTGAGAAGAGAAAGGGCCTTTGATACTTGACCATCATGACAGAGCATAGCAATCATGGAGTTATAGGTAGATGGATCACGAGAGACCCCTGTATTTGGCATCTCCTCAAAAAAAATCAACGGCCTTCTGAAATCGACCAGCTCTCCCATCAGGGAATTGTAAAAAACCGTATCAGGTTTACATTCAGCTGACTTCATCCTCTGAGCTAGTTGTAAAGCCTCCTCAAAATTTTGTGACTTGGCCAGAAAAAACAGTGATGGTGGTGTAAGTAACAGCATTTGTTGGGCACCCTTGTGCTTCCATTTCATCACATCAAGGAGCTCATAAACCTTATAAAAGTTGTATTGGCGGCAATAGAATAAGATGATGGTGGAGTAACTGATTACACAAGGGTGGCAAGCATACCCTTTCATCTCTTGGAGAGTCCAGAGTGCTTCGTCAACCCGATTGGCTTTACACCAACCATGAATTAAAATGTTAAATGTGTGAGCATTAGGCCAAATATGCGACTTAAGCTCCAAGAAGATAGCGCGGGCCTGCTCAACATAGCCCTCTTTGCAAAGGGTGACAAGCAACTAGTTCATAGACTCCGTGTTCTTCTCCAACCTGAAAGTTCCCAACTCATCAAACATCCTCACAGCATCTTCTCATTCTCTTGCCCTAGAAAACCTTTTAATGGCCTTACCCACAGTGTTGAGTGTAACTAGATGATTTCGATTCATTTCCTCTAATAGCCCTCATTTGATCCATTTGTTTCATTTTCCCCAGATTGCCCACCATCATATCATACGCCTTGGGTCTATGTTTATAGCCAGAGCGTAATCTAGCCCATCTAAAAACACCCAAGGCATATTTCCAATCATCCTTAAAGCGGGAGAGCAATTTGTCAACAAGGCTATTAGAAACCTCGATGTTATTACACACTTTATCGTACGCCAAAGACAGAAGAATCTCATCAGGACTGCTTCCCGCACGAACTTTAGCAGCGACTAAGTTAACACTCGACTGATTTCTAGGGTCTAGACGCTTTTCTTGATGATAAATTTTAGTGCTTGTAAACAGGGAAGATGATTGTGGAGAAGAAACACAAGAAGAACGACTAAAAAGATGGGCGTTTCTAAGACAGCTTCTTAGTATTGGCACCATGTTCATTTGTCTTGGTTTTTTAATAAAATTCCGACAGCTATAAACAAGTAGAATAAAATAGATACCTGAAAAATTGAAGAGCTGAACCGCCAGTAACACCAGAGCTAGCTTCTGTGGAGAAACTCCGGCGCTTCTTTGTGGTGTTGGACTATGATGGTAATAGGCTGCAATAACCGGCGAGCAAGAGCTTGGGCTTATTTTGATTTAGGTAAAACAACCTCCAGCACCGAAACCGCCTCCTTTCCGAGTAAGGATGGGCTGAATGGAGCCTTATTATGATTTGGGTTGGGTTCGGTCTGCTCCATGATCATTATGAGTGGTCGATTTTCTTCAGGTTTTTTTTTTTTAATATGAAAACGTCCATTAATATTTCAAATATAACCACTTTATCACTTTTGTTAGAGGCAAATTCAGAGGAAAATAGCTTAATTTGTTCTTTTATCCTCTCTTTATATTTATAAGATTACTAGTTGAAATTTGTGGAACCACTTATACTACATGTTTTAATCATAATTTTAAACTCTACTAATCTATTAATTTGGAATGTAGTGTAAATTATACTCTACTAATCTATTAATTTGGAATGTAGTGTAAATTATATTTATTTTTGAATCCTTTTAATTATTAACTGGATCAATTTTTAGTAATATTAACTAGATCAATTATTAACCGGATTAATTTTTAGTAATTCAATAGATTAACACATGTTTTAGTTGATCGATTCAATCTAGATAAAACTTGATTAAATTAATTTTAAAAAATTTACATTGTTATTATAAAATTGATCAGATGAATTAACCAACTCAAACCCTAAATCAAGTTGAATTTTGAGTCTAATATAATAATTATGATTTTAAATTATAAAATCAATTTTAATTGGAGTTGAAACAATGAATAAAAAATAATTTTGATAAAGATAAATTTTGATTATTCAATGAATTATATAAAGTAAGAGACTTTTTTTATAAAGATATTTTAGTTTCCAAACCAAACATGCCTAGTCTCCATGTACAGGCTTCGCACGTGGGCTAAACAACTTTTTTTTATATATGTTATTTTAATTATTTATAAAATCTTTAAAAAAAAAAAAAAAAAAACAGGGATAGGTTATTTGTAATATACTTCTATCCTTTAGATTAAATATATATTTACAGTAATGCTTTTATAACTCAAAAATCATAAGAATCTATTTGAGAAGTTTTTATTCCAAGATATTAAATAAAATAAAAAAAATTAAAATAAAATTTCCTAAAAAAGGATAAGAAAATAAATTGATTAAATAAGAATTTTCATAAGGAATCACAAATTAAAGGAATTGAAGTAAATAATAAGATTAATATATTTTCAAATATATGTTTAGTCTAAAATCTGACAATAAATCATAAATATTTCTTTCTCGTAATGTTGGGTGGGCAAATAGATGATTAGTCTCATAAATTTAGTACAAAAGTCCTCTTCAGCATCTTGCTGGAGCCTCTCTGTTCATGATCCAAACATTTTCATGCCATCATCAAAATAAGAAAGCAAACCAGCAGAGGGAAGGAGAGTGCGAGAAAAACAAATGCGAAACAAGAAAACAAACCATCTGATGCTTGTATTTTAACAGCTTTGGTATGGCTTTGAAAGCCCTTGCTTAATATCCAGAACCAATATCAGAAGACTCAGACACAGTCTCACAGACTCAATTCTTATTTTATTTTCCAAACATTCCAGACATAATCTATAATAACCTTGTACTCATGAACCACATTACAGAAAAAAGAGCCTCAAATCTTCATTCTTGCTTCAGCTTTAAGCTTGAGTCTTGGCCATGTGAGCGATCAAGTCAATCACACGTGAACTGCGAGAATGGAAATCATGTATCAGTTGCTGCAAATCCTTCAAACCCTTTGGAGGAGACAATTGCAAAGGGAGCATGAATGCTAAATCGGGAAAGGAAGACAGAGATGTACCTGTAGCCCCATTCGTTGTCATACCAAGACACAATTTTGACGAAGTTATCGTTCAGAGCAATTCCGGCCTTGGCATCAAATATGCTTGACCTGCAGCGTGAAACACAACCATTGGAGCCAATATAAAGAAAGATATCATGTGTTCTGGGCAGCACAATCCATGTAGTCTACGAAGACAACATTACAGTCGTTTCCTTTACCTGCTATCACCAATGAAGTCTGTAGACACCACATCATCTTCAATGTAACCCAAGATACCCTTAAGGTTAGTCTCAGACTCCTCCCTGAAGATCATCAAAGTAAACGAATAAAATCAGAATATAAATAAGCTTAAAGATTTTGACTAGAAGATCATTCTCACAAGCGCCTTACTTGATAGCAGATTTGATATCCTCATATGTTGCCTTCTTCTCGAGCCTGACAGTGAGGTCAACAACAGAGACATCAGCAGTGGGAACGCGGAAGGACATTCCAGTCAACTTCCCATCAAGTGCTGGCAGAACCTTTCCAACAGCCTGTGAGATTGACAAAGACGAAGCAGAATAAGGTCCCTCAATGCATTGATTCCGCAATAAACTATGAGCGAACAATGATCTCCCCCCAAAAAAATCCTTACCTTGGCAGCTCCAGTGCTGCTGGGAATGATATTAAAGGAAGCAGCCCTTCCACCTCTCCAATCCTTCTTTGATGGACCATCAACAGTTTTCTGGGTGGCTGAATTATATGGATATAGAGCATCAGAGTGATAATATTTTCAAACCCAAATGCCAAACCAACAAGATAAATCAGGATATATATAACATGTAGGTAAGCTCACCAGTAATCGCGTGAACTGTCGACATGAGACCCTCAACAATTCCAAACCTCTCATGGATAACCTGTAAATCATGGGGCAAAGATGATGATTGTTAAATAAGTAGCCCATTACCTACGGTTAGTTACAAATAAATGAACTCGTCGAGATAGATAAATACCTTGGCCAAGGTGGCAAGGCAGTTGGTAGTGCAGCTAGCATTGGAAACAATATCAAGATCCGGTGTGTACTGCTTCTCATTGACACCCACAACAAACATGGGCGCATCCTTGCTGACGGCGGTGATAACAACCTTCTTGGCACCTCCCTGAACCAACAAATTTTGTTTGAGGTAAAAAACAGATACTATAATCACAGTTCAGATTCTAATTCAATACATTCTGGATGATTCGGTATTAAATTAAAGCAAAAAGGAAAGGAAAGGAAAAGACAAGAAACCTTCAAGTGAGCAGCAGCCTTGCCCTTGTCAGTGAAAGCTCCAGTGGACTCAACAACAAACTCAGCACCAGCTTGAGCCCATGGGATCTCCTCTGGGTTTCTACCGATCAGAAATAGGAATAAACATTAAAAAAAAAAAAATTCAAATCAAATCCCAGTAAAAAAAAAAAACAGCAAGATAAATAAATTTTACTATTAATATTTACAGTATTATTTTTATTTTTACCTGACGCCAAAAACAGTGACTGCCTTCTCACCAAAGAGAAGGGTCTTCTCGTCCTTCACCTTGAGTTCACTGTGCTTCCAGGGACCATGAACTGTATCATACTTGAACATGTATGTCTACGACCCAAAGAAAAACAAAACATTTTATTAACAAATAAAAACAAAACCGAGGAACAGTGATTTTTCTCCAAATATTCAAAATATATTTTTTAATTTTTTTTTGTTTATAATTTTTAATCATTTTAATGTATTAATATTAAAAATAAATTTAAAAAAATAAAAAAATATATTATTTTGATATATTTTCAAACAAAAAACACTTTAAAAAACAACTATTATCTGTTTACAACAATCCAAAACACTATTTAAATGTATGTTTGATATTGTATTGTGTAATCTTTTTAAAAAATATATTTTGTTTAAAAATATATTAAAATATTTTTTTTATTTTTAATATCAATCCATTATAATTATTAAAAAATACACACAAAAATATTTTAATATTCTTTCAAGTCAAGCCCATTTTTAAAACAAACTCAAATAAAATTTTAAATGCAAAAACAAACTATGCCTAGTAGGTGTTAAAGAGTTGAGAAAATATTTTTTGCTTAAAAATATTTTAAAATAATATTTTTTTTAATTTTTTATATCAAAATAATATAAAAAAATATTTTATTAATTTTTCTTTTAAACTATGCTTGTTTTTTTAAAAAACCTCGTAAAACAACAGCAAAAATAAGATTTTACCATGTAGTCAGTAGTGATAAAAGGATCATTAACAGCGACAAGTTCCACGTCATCTCTTCGAAGAGCAATTCTTGCAACCAAACGACCGATCCTTCCAAATCCTATCCACATTTTATTTTATTTAATGTTTAATAAATTAATGCATGTTAAAAAGAAATCAAAACATGTCAGAAAGATGAAGAAAAATACCGTTGATACCGATCTTAATCTTCTTGTCGGATGCTGCTGTGTTAAAGAAAAAAAGAAATTAAATCCAGAGAAAATGAAAATGAAAATTAAAACAACATGAGAAAATCAAACGAGAAATTGCGGGGTGAAGAGGGCATTGTTCTTACCCATTGCCGTTAGTAGAAACGGAAAACAGATGAGAGATTTTACTAGAAACAGAGCTTTAAAGGTACATGAGAGAGTTGCGTTTACGTTACGTTAACGGTTTCTTCTTCATCTTCTTCTTCTTCTTCTGAATTTCAACTTATTTTTTTATTAAAAATTGATTTTTTTGAATTTTTTGAATTTTTTAAATAAGTTGATATTAAAATAAATTTTAAAAAATTAAAAATTATACTATTTTAATACTTTCTCTGCACTTTAGAAAACAATAGCGAACACCTCCTCCTCTCTTTGTTGTGGGCGGCACGAAAGTAACTTCACGCGATTTGTGCTGTCTGAAGTTAGTTTTGAGTGGTTGGTTAATTATGAGAGACGTGGTTCAGGAGGGAGGTGTATTGCACATCCCTTGATGAGAGTGGGAGTTTTAGTGTTCTAGACGGGACTGTTCGGAGTGATGTCTGGCGGCTCAAATATGGCGGCCCCCGATGAAAAGATAGTTCTGGTCGTGGACAGCTGGAGCTTTCTGCTGGTTGCTGATATCAGCTTTCACGAGCCTCAGCTTGCGTGGTGACTGGGTAAACAAGTTGGAATTTACTAACATGATTCGGAGGACAATCTCGGTGATTCGAAATAAATATTTGTTGACTTTTTTTTACATCCAAAGAAAAATTACTTTATCTATGAACACGTGTTAGAAATGTCAATAAAGCGGGTTTGAGTATTTCATATAAATAAACATGATACAGTATTTAATGATAAATAAGAAATAAAATAATAAATATCAAGTTCATGTAAATATTGAATTATTTTTATCATTTAATACACAATTAAATATAAAATAATTAACTCCTATAAAAAATATAAAATATTTAACAAGTAAAAATTACAATGGATAATATTCCAAAATCATGAATAAGTTTTTTAGGGGTTGTATTGTGTGTTAATCACAAGTTTTAGCAAAATAATTTATTTTTCATTGCTTAGGAACTTGTAGCTTTATGTAAAGAACATATAATTTACAAAGCAATCCCTATGAGTTTGGAATCCTCACATGATAAAATTATTAACCTTTAAGCAAATTATTATAATAAATAAAAAAAATAAGCATTTATTCTTAAGAACAAAAGTGTTTATTCTTAGTTTTGATGCAGTAAATGCTATAAAATTAAGAATGTATTTTTTATTAAGAATAAAGATCATAAACTCTTTGCCTGTGTGATTTTGGAGTATTTATACTCTTAATACCATGTACAAAAGATATTTCTTAAGAGTTTAAGAGGTCTTTCTACCATTGCAACACTTAGTGTGATAAATATCTATAACATTAACATTAATATGAGTTGAGATATCCCTAACACTAATATTAATAGGGAATGAGATACTCATAACATTAATATTAACGAGGGATGAGAGGCAAATACCCATGATATTAGCATTTTATATTAAAAAAATCATAAGAATAAGTAAATTGAGCTTGGTGGCCTAACATGGAGTCTATAATGATTTCCAGGTCTTTTTATCCCTTCGTGCTTGGCACAAAGTTAAGCCCTCGGGCAATGGGTATGACAGCGAGTCAAACCTTTGCTCAGTTAAACTTGGCACTTGACCGAATTCAAGGATGTTAGGTCTGATAGCACGTCGTACCCATGTCCAACTAGGCTTGGCACACAACCATTCCTTAAGTTGACGGGTCGAGAAGGTCGTCGGAACCTTACCCGATTGGGCTTGGCGCACAGCCAAGCCTAAAAGAGATGGTCTAACAAATCGTTAAACACATGTCCAATTAGACTCAGCGTGCAATCACACACAAAAATGCTAGGTGTGACAACTTGTGAGGACTCACACCCACTTGGGCTCGATACAATGCCAATGTACAAGAATGATGAGTCTGACAGCTTGTCAAATCTTTGTTTGCTTGGGCTTGGCACGCACCCAGGCTTAGGGGTACTAGGTCTGATAACTCATCAGACCTATTCTCACATGGGCTTTACTCATAGCCATGTTTAGAAGTATTGGTTCTAAAAATAAACTAGACTTATATCATCCAAACTTGATATTCTATCATGTCTAAGCATATGGAATATCGACACAAGCCCCACCCACTATAAATAAGATATAATAATGTATTGGAAACTTATAATGAGTAACGTAGGCTCAAGATTTATTTTTCATTATCAGACAAATATTGATTCACGAGACCAATAGTTTAAGAAACACACTCCACTATAAATAAAAAAATCACAAACACACGCGCGGTGTCTGAGCTCACACACACGAGGCATATTTCTTGTCTTTGTCGTCGTTATTAAAACATTGCAATAAGTTCAAATCAAACATCCCCCCTCCCCTCTTTTTATATATTTTTTTCCAAAATGAATCCTCATAAATTTTATTTTAGAAATTAGACGATAAGCTACCAATTTTTCAAGAGAAAGTTGAAAATTATCCAATAAAAAGAATTATTTCATTATTCTGCTAAACGGAGACTTTAAATTCTTTTAAACATTTGCGAATTGATTGATTAAAAAAGCGATAAATTGTTTATTGGTAGTTGATGATCCACCTTAGGATTATATCTTGAACTCAGGTTATATTCTATTTGAGTTATGCAAAGCTCAACTCAACAAACCCTAAATTTTTAAAAACTAAACTTTTTAAGGCCTCTTTTGACACATAAACAATTCTTCAGAACAAGAAGAATAGTCAGCACAGTGTTTTTTTTTGCTCCGTTTATTTAAAATTGTGTTTATCAAAAAATTATTTTTTGATATTTTTTATGTAAAAAATTATTTTTATAAAATAAAAATATATTATCTTGAGACTCCTAAATACCTGTAAGTTAAAAAATTAAAAAAAAAATAAACTTTGGCGTCGCCCGGGTTCGAACCGGAGACCTTCAGTGTGTTAGACTGACGTGATAACCAACTACACCACGACACCACCTTTGTTATGTTCGGAGATACCATTAAATTATTACTAATCCAATTGAGCCACAGTATAGTCAATGCCGGTGTGAAAGCAAATCAAGAAGGGTGCGGCGTTCTTGGTCAGCGAGGAGTGAATGGAGAGCATATTCGGGGAGACAGAGAGGCGGTGCATGTGGACTTGAAACGCCAGGCTATGAAGTAAAGGAAAAGAAAAGGCAAGTAATTTCTTTAATGGCAGGTGGGTTTTTGCTGATCAACATTGACCTGTCCCTTCTCCTTTCCTCTCACCTCACGAACTTTATTCCATCTCTTGAATTTTAGGCCGTTTGTCTCCAACACAAAAATCTCTTAATATCACAAATAACTTCCCTTTCAGACTCTCCTATTGTTGTTTTCTCCTTCTCTCGAAGCTTAACTATCTTGGAGAAGAGGGGTTCTCTTTTTGTCCTCCCTTGCAGTCACTCTAACATGGCTTCCTCAAGATGGATTAGGCCTGAGGTATGCTTTCCAACCGCAACATTGCAGTCATGTTGCTATTCTACTCTTTAATTAATTTTGATCATCAGAAATAATAAATAAAAAGAAGACACTAAAACGTTCCATTTGAAATGAAATCTCTTGCACTTGATTTTATTCATTATAGTTTTTAAGGTCTGAGGGTTTTTAGATAAAGATCCATTGATTTTCTTTTGATGAACATGTAATAGGTGTTTCCACTCTTCGCATCTGTTGGCGTGGCAGTTGGGATTTGTGCGATGCAACTTGTGAGGAATATATGCACCAATCCTGAAGTGAGGTAATGCTGGGTGGATGTTGATGAATCTCAGGAATTATTGAGTGTGTGGTTTTGCTGATTATATTTATATTGAATGGGTGGCTCAGGGTAACCAAAGAGAACAGGGCTGCAGGAGTGCTCGACAACTTTAAGGAGGGTGAGAAATATGCAGAACATGGTCTTAGGAAGTTTGTCCGAAACAAAACCCCTCAGATCATGCCATCTATCAACGGTTTCTTCTCAGACCCAGATCTTCCAACTAACTAAAACCGTTGGCATCTTTCACGTCCGAGATTTGGAGAAAGAAGAGCAACGAAAATATTATTTGTTTCCTCTTCTTTTTACTACAGATTTTTGGTTTGATACTTTTTTATTATCATTAAAACATTATTGAATAATTAATATTGTTCATCTTCAGATTTCTTTTCTTCTGAATTAATAATTTTAGCTTTTATCCTTTCGTATACTTCTAGTTCTTGTGCGATTATTGATTCTCGATTTCGATTACTGATTGTTAGTCCAGTACAAGATTTAACACTTGTTTCTACGGGGCTTAAACTCCTTTCACCTGCTGAGAGCAAATTTGCCTAGCAGATCCAGAAAGATACTGGTGTGGGTTGATGATAGCCGCTGTATCCATTCGTTCTCCGCAGACATGTATTTGTCATAATCTCTCATTGTCTCAATAGTAGTAGTCATTACACATGCCTGAATTTGCTGACCAGGTTGAAAACGATCACACGGAATCCACAATGAACTGATGTGCATCATTATTTCCTGGCAACACCAGCAGTGTTGGTCTTTCCTTTCACACATCCATTTACATTGATCTTCACCCATATCTCCAGTGGATTAGTTTCAATCAAACAAAAATTTTAAGCTTTCCTGGCAGTTGGGAGCCTACCATAAATGAAATTCTTACACCAGCTTGCTAAGAAGATTGCCAATGAGGATCGATATCCTCCACCTCCAAATTTAATTACACCAAGTACTACTGAATCCCATTCTCATAGATTAAGAAGAAAGTGGAAATTACTGATACAAATTTCTTGAAACAGAAATCATGCCATGATGAACAACCCGATGACTTTTGGTGTTGCTTCTCAGCATTGCATCCTCAATTACTTTCAGGAAAAAACACGGCTCGCAATTTATTTTTAATTTACATCAATAATATGTGCTCAGAGGACAGAGGTTTCCAGTTTATTCTTCTGCCTCTGCACTTGGGACATGATCCGCTTCATGCTCTCTGCTGAAAGCCTGTGATGAATATATCTTTGTTCATGCCTAGCATTCCAAACGCTCAGAAGGCGCGCTTGAAAGTCTTGGATCATGATTGATTTGAGCAGCCACGGAAATGCCCTGTATGAGATGAGAGCAACAAATCAAACAAGGAAATAAATGGAAATTCAAAGATCAGCAAATCTGCACTCGAATTTGAAGTGAAAGGACTGGGAATGTGCTTCAGTGATCTTCGAAACTTCTGTTAATTTCCGCTGCTGTAGCTTTCACTCTATCTTTTCGTTGAAAAATCCCTTCAAACTTCTGTTTGGAACAAGTGTCTTTTGTAGCTAGAGAGCAAGTATCTTTTCATCTTTAGGATTCCATGATCTAATTTCTCATTATGGTAGAGGTTTCCGTGGTTCTTCAGACCTTTGCCCACCTCTCCAGCTAGAACTTCTCAGGGTTCGATTGCCATGTTAATTGATCGTATAGTATCCCCCAACGAAATATATGACCGGGCTCTAACCTGTGGCTGAGGACAAAAAGACTGAGGTGCTTAATCTCCACTGTTCTCAAGATAGATCCTTACGGTAGTTACTCTTGGATTGATCTCCTCAAGAATTCTATGACCAACTTCGAAAATGAAGAAGAGTTGTCCTTGAGCAACTTCACTGGGGAATCATACTCTACAACCTTGCCTATATTAATCAAGAAATTGGCAGAAATATAGTCAAATGATTTAAGGAATATAAAAGAAGTACAAGCCACATATTGATGATTCGTATGCTACTTTATGTTCTCTGAATTCTAATGTTAATGATGGAGTTTGTGGAAATAGAGCATCTTGGGATTCTTATTTCCGTTTTTCCTTTTCATTCCAGACAGACACTGTAATCTTCTCTCAGCATGTAATATTTCGTTATTGCGTTTCGAGGCCAAACTCAAGAAAAGAATTGCTCTCGAGTTTTCAGATCCATGTGTTTCCCATATAATAGAATTAGTGGGCCATTAAACTGTAGACATGGTAGCAAACACCTTAAATTCTTGGAAGTGAGTTTAATCTATTGCTAGAGGCACAGGAATTTATAATGTTGGAAAAGTTCGCTTTACCATCTTCCAGAACCAAAATCAAGTCATTGTCAATGACAGTGGGTATTCGATGTGCCACAGTGATGACTGTGCATCTACTTGTTTCTTCTCGTATCGTGCCTTGAATGATATTATCTGTTTCTATATCAATGGAAGCTGTGGCTTCATCTAACACCAAAATTCTCCGTTTCTTTAGCAGCACCCTAGCCAGGCAAACAAGCTGCCTTTGTCCAACACTCCAGTTTTCTCCATCTTCAGAAACTGATCGATTCCAAGATTCCAGCATTCAATACCCAAGAAATTGAATATAAGAAACTGAAAATGAAAGAAAAACGACTAAAAGGTTCGTTTCATGAATAGAATATATACCTGGTGCATCAAGAAGTCTTTTATCTCGTTTCACTATATCTGCAAGGCGGCATTTGTTGAGAACCTGTAAAGGCAGATTGGCTGAGTGAACAACGTATATTGAAATCCAATTTCAGTGAGAAAGAGTTTTGATTCTACCTCCCAGATTTCTTGATCTGAATGTTTCTCCAAAGGATCCAAATTAGTCCTTACAGTTCCTCGAAACAATGTGGGATCCTGAGGAATTATACCAAGCTTGGACCTCAAGTCCCGCAAACCTATCTTGGAAATATCCAGTCCATCAATAAGAATCTGTCCTCCTGAGGGCTCGATCACTCGAAAGAGAGCTTGAATCAGAGTAGACTTTCCGCTTCCTGTCCTGCCCACAACACCGATTTTCTTTCCTCCAGGGAAGGTGCAAGTTATCCCTTTGAGAACCTTTGGGAGAGAAGGACTATATTGAACATCAAGGCCTATAAGTTCAACTCTTCCATCCACTGGCCATTCAGGCTTCGGCCGACAATCTTCAATCACTAGAGGAGCTTCACTAGGTATGTTAGTGAATTGTAGAATTCTTTCAACTGAAATCATTTTGTTTTCAACGTTGCATAAGTTCCATATAACCCAAGCCTGAAGAACATTCAAGTTCAGACCATAGGTAGCTGCGAGCCCTGCCAAGCCTGAGATCCATTCAACCAACCATTAAACTAAAAGAATAAAATTGCTTACGTTTCAGCTTCTATGAAAGAACTGGAAATGAGTGAAGTTGTAAATATGCTTCTACTGGTCTATATTTCCATGTTCTATCAACAATCAACCACAACTATGCTCAGGGATTATTACTACTGTAAGCAATTGATCACAAGCAATAGCATCGTCTTTGATTTGTTTTCTTGTTTTCACTTCTCAGTGAAAAATAAATATACTACAGATGGTTGATTCAAATTTGTACGTTTCAGCTTCTATGAAAGAACTGGAAATGAGTGAAGTTGTAAATATGCTTCTACTGGTCTATATTTCCATGTTCTATCAACAATCAACCACAACTATGCTCAGGGATTATTACAACTGTAAGCAATTGATCACAAGCAATAGCATCGTCTTTGATTTGTTTTCTTGTTTTCACTTCTCAGTGAAAAATAAATATACTACAGATGGTTGATTCAAATTTGTGCTACTAGAAAAATATCATTATTCCATTTCTTCTCTTCTCTGTAGCTTCCTTAATAGAATCTAGTAGGTGGAGTTAGTTCTGTTTTCAAGTTATGTCAATATCTGCCCTTCCATCATTTACGAGACATGGCACTATTTGTGATATTCATTTACAAAGTTCCAAATATTCTTGGTTGCAAATTGGTGTGTATAGTTTCTCGTGATGTTGGATCACTAAAGATGTGAGATAAGAGGAGCTCACTGGGATCAATGGCTGACTTAGGAAGGTTGACCAAGATGATCAGAACAAGAAAGAACCCAAGGTTGAAGAGAAAGTTGATCCGAATGCACAGCCATTCCATGGTGCCTGAGTTGTGAAAGACAATGCGAGAATAATCATCAATTAAGCTAAGGCTTCTCATCAGAAAGCGTTCTTCCTGATTGAAACAGCGAATTGTCGCTGCTCCTGTTATAGATTCTGAAAAATGATGCAAGATAGGAGCCTTTCTGATTCCAACCATCCTGGCTAATTCTCTAGCAGTTGTAATGTAATAAGCCTGCAGAAAATTTTGATTAAGCACCTCAATGTTTAGATATGAGTTGAATGGGATGAATCATCTAAGGTTTGGACTAAAAATATACGTGCATTTTCTCGTTGACCGGTGCGGCGTAAATGATAAGGAACTGTTCTTGTATTTTAGTGAATTTTGGCTTTGGGAGATCACCCAACGAAGAAATTAATGCAAATTATATTTATGTTTCTCCACATGATACTGCCAAGCTGCCAAATATCTCTTCATCAGGATGATATGGTTTAATTTAATGAAAAAATGATAAGAAGTTGAAGCAGAATTTTCGCTTTACCTGATACCAGATGGAGATTCCTAGTATGACAAGAAAGATAGGGAAGACCTGCCAAGCCACCTGAGACATAAGGATAACGATGCATAATAGCTGAATTAGGGCAAATGCCAATCCAGCCAATCTGTAGGGGATGTCTGTATCTACTGTGCTTTGATCTGTAGATGACTGCTAGGACAAAAACACAAGAAAAAAGTTTTTTTCTCGGAAGCATGTAAAGATGGTAGACAAAGCAAAGAGTATTGAACTTGGAATAAAAAAAAACTAACCCTGCTGAGGATCCTACTTGAAGGTGTGGCATCAAAGAATGAGATAGTAGCTTGAAAAATAGACGAGATCATCCCAAAGAAAAGACGCTGAGCAGTCTCAACAGCAATTGTTGCCAGCAAAACTGCTCTTCCCAATATAAAGATTGAGCTTCCACCAGACAACAAAATGAATATGCCAATCAGCTTCTCTCTGGTGACGTTGTGACTCTTCTCCGTCGCCCATGCAATCCAATAATTGCTTCCCATCTGTAGTCCCTGGAAAAGGACTTGACACAGAAGGATGATTGGAACAAGGGCTCCTTTGTAAGCTGAAGTAATGAAGGTTGAATAAACGCTCCATTTCACTCTGCCAGTTTCAGATACTTCCTCTTGCGTTTTCCTTGAAAATCTATCAGTACCAGTTGGCCCTTCAAATTTTTCTTCTGTGACTTCATTTTGATTTAACTGAGATGATCCACCTGCTAATGGGTTATCTTCTTGGGGTGGATTCACTTGGTTTAATGATCTTCTGTGGGCAGCCATTTGTCTAACAAGTTCACCAGTGGGATCTGCAATCAAATCTTCATATTTTCCTGACTGGACAATCACACCATCTTTCGTCACCTATAAATACACATTTAAAAGTAATGGATAACGAAGCTTGAGATGACTAAATTCTTGATATATTTGAATATCTGATTGAAGTTCCGGGTTACGTACCAGAACAAGGTCTGCAGCATCTAAAAACTCCAGTTGATGGGTAGCATATATAACAGTCTTCTGAGACAAGAGTTGCATGAGACATTTCTGCACAAAAATATTCCAAATATGAAGAAAACAAGATGGGAATACCGACAAGGAAGTAAAGTTGCACGAGAGATAAATAAAAAGCAGAAAAATATTAGGAAGATCCTTGCCTTGAACAGATGTGTTCCAGTATGTGCATCTACAGCGCTAAAAGGATCATCTAGGATATAAACATCTGAATTACTATAGACAGCTCTTGCAAGTTGAATTCTCTGCTTTTGTCCTCCACTCAAGTTCATCCCTCTCTCTCCCACCACAGTCAAATCTCCATCAGCCCATATCTCAATATCCTGGTTCAAAGCACAGCCTTCCAAAACATCCTCGTAGATTTCCTTACTCATATCCTTGCCGAACAACACGTTGTCTCTCACAGTTCCTGTTTGAATCCAAGCGCTCTGGGGAACATAAGCTTTTGTTCCATGAACCTTGACTCCTGCCCCAGAAATCATGGGAATCTCTCCAAGTATGCTGCAGAGCAGGCTTGATTTGCCAGACCCAACTGATCCACAAACTGCAACCTTGTAACCCTTCATTATTTTCATGTTTTTGGTAATTTTGATGGTAGGTTTCGTTGAGTTTTGATCAATTGTTTCCCAGGCATATTCTCCACACTTCATTTCGATAGTAATGTCAGATGCTTGAGAAGCTTGGTAAGGAATCTGCTTCTTTTGATCATCTTCACTTAGAAAATCTTGGATGCGATCAATCGAGACCTTAGTTTGAGCAATCATGGAAATAAGCTCTGGCAGGTTGTAGATGGGCTCTTGCAGAATTCGGAATGTTGCAAGAGCTGAGAGGACTGTCCCTGTTGTTAAAGGCGTTTTCAATAAAATACAGACACCGAAAGTGACAACAGAAACTAGAGTTGGTGAAGCCCAAAACAGAAAGGCTATTGCTGAACTAGTATAGAGGTATTTCCTCAGCCAGTTTCTCTCAGTCTCTCTAAGTTGAAGAAGCTTCTTCAAAAATGTTGGTTCCCATGAATACAGTTTTAAGACTCTCATGCTTTTGAGAGTCTCTGAAGTTGCTTTGATTCTTGAGTCTTTAGCTTCCATGATCCTGGAGTGGAGCCTTTCTTGCTTACTGGCCAAAGGAGTGTTGCTCACCATCACCAGAATTGTAGAAGAGAGAGCAGCAATTGAGGGGGCAGCACCAAGGTTTATATACAGGATAACAAGGGCTAAAAACACCTGGAATGGTAGCAGCCAAACCCCATGGATGTTCCAACAGAAGTCACCAATTCTCTCTACATCAACATTAATCATATTTATAATTTTGCCATTGCTTGATCCTGCAAACTTCACTGATAAAGATTTCTTGTAAACCAGTACTGAGAGAGCTGCCCTTACTCGTATGCCAATACGCTGAGTACCAAAGTACCATTGCCGCTGAGTTACGGACTCAACTGTCTTTGAGAAAAAGAAGACGAATGCAAGAACCAACCCATGGATGTGGCCTGAATCATCATGATTCTCCGACAAAAAATTAACAAAGTTGGTGATCAAAAGAGGACCCGTATAGGAGGCAATTGTGTTTACTCCTGCAGAAGATGAACAGAATGAAGCACAACAAACCTTTTAAACAGAATCTATAGATTGATGCAAGATTAAGCAAAGAGATACCTGCGAAAACTCCATTTATAGTCAGGGATTTCCAAACAGCATATGCTATGGCTTTTGGCAAATTCAAAGTCTCTTTTTTATTTTTTCCAAACGAATCCTCAAGCAATGAGGAAGCATACTTTGCTGTTTCTGATGCAGGAACTGGAGGAACATGAGATAACTCAAGTTTTTCTATCCTTCCGCTACTAAACAGCGGGTTTAGCCATTTAAAAGTAAGTTTGCTCCAAATTCCAGCACTCCTATAACAAGTTGAATCTTTGAACAAACTCTCACGCTTTTCTTGGAGCAATGGGATTTCGAGGTCATCATGTGTCTTGGTACTACAACTGAATGTTACAGCATTGAAACAAAGCAGTACTAACAGTGGTAAGGAAGCAAAATCAGCAATATTAGCTTCAGGCCAGGGATAAGGCAATTCTATGGAACTGAAACGGGTAATCAAATGAATGGAAACAGAGAGTGAATCAAAAATGCAGTAAAAGACCCACCAAAGAACAATGACCAAGGGCAACTTGTTGTCTTCTCTAAGAGTTCTGTTTTTGGAATAGCAAGCAACTAGAGTAGCTAAAATCCAAGTCATAGATAAGAAAACAGATTTAGAAGTGATAATTCTTAGTTCCCAATACTCATAAAATCCAAAACCAAGGTACAAGATCGAGATTATGACGTTAGGAAGAACAGTGAATGTAGTAAACAGCACTGTAAATTGTTTCACTGCTTCGAGTTCTCTGCAGCGTAAATCACCACCACCTCTCCTTCGTTTCAAGATGTCTATCAGCAACCATGCCACTAACAGCATGGAAAATGCTGCATAGACAATCTCTACAGAAATCTCCATTCTAGTCCCCAGCTCAAAAATCCCCATCTCAACTAAATTCTCACCCAAACTAAATCAAAGACAAAAGCTGAAAAAAGGCAGCCCAGAAAGAAAACGACCACAGAGAGTCTAGGCAATGTTTAAGACCTGCAATGACATCCTGCTCTATGTTATCGATAAAAACAATGACAACCCAGTTGGGACACGAAGACAGAGACAACAAAACAACAGAAATGACACTAAAAATCTCCTCTCCGAAATTAGAAGGAAGAAATGGATCGGTTTCTTTGAGTCTCGAAAGAAAGCAACCCTGCCTGCCAAAGCATGTAAGAAGCACGTGTACCTTTAAGGGTGGCGACGACTTAGGTGGAAGGAGTCAAGTGGTGTCAGATATCCAGTCTTAAGATTCGTGTAAATAAACATTAAAAAAAAAATAACAGTCACAATCATGGCATCATTACAATCTTTGTCTAAGGAATATGTCTTGATTATAAACTTACAAGGACCAGAACAACAATGTGGCCGGAATCTAAATACTCTCTGCACTGTTTCATTAAAAATTTCTAGATAATTCGCTTTCATTAAGACAGACAATTATTTATTCATTTTCTTAAGTGTCAGGAATCAGGATCTCTTAAATTACGTTGCCATTTGAAGGACATGAGCTTTGTTTCTCCCTGCTTCTTTTACACGTAATTCTTTAATCCCACCATACAATAATCTACTTTACGATAAGATTCCTGAATTTCATTTTTTTGTTTTGTCGATGTGATGACAGGTGTGGTTTACGCAGACATAAATGCTCCTATCCTACGACCTGTTATTTTCCTTTTATACAATTCATTTGGAATTTCCCAGATACAATTTAGCCTTTAATGGAAATAGTTTTCTTTCTTTATATATATATATATATATATATATATATATATATATATATATATTTCCCATTACAAATATGTTATTTTTTCAATCATTTTATTCGGGATGGCGGGGTATCAGGAGGGATTACCCACCGTGTAGTGCTTTTTCAACAGCAATATCCACTCGAGAAGAATTTTTCCTTCTTTTTTATGGCTTTTTTTTCTATTTTTATATGGCTTTTTTTTCGAGTTTATGGCAGCCCTTCACGCACACAACAATGATAAGCACCAGTCCAACTATCACGGTTCTTGTCCTATCTGAGTAAGCAAGCATATCCAGATCATCAGAATTTGTCCAGTCCACTCATGCTGATTAAATTAGTCGTCTACAGTCTTGGTGGGCCGATTAGTGTTTGTATGAACTATCCACTTGTAATTCAATTCCTCCCGCTCCTCTACCTTTACTCGAAACATCCAAGAAGCAGGGCCTCTGTTACAAATACATTGCAGGTTGGCTTCTTACTTTCTTGGAAACCAGGATATTGCAGCTTGTTTTCTATGACTATGATACTGATATCAGTCTACTTCTTCGTTGAATCTTCTTGATGGGATACATTCAGTTCAAACTCAAACTACAATTATGAAACATGTTTTTTTCCCCCTTATCAATCACCAACTTAAACAGCAAATTATGATGAGAGATGGTGGGTAAACCCGTGCTGTGAACCGACACGCCTAGGAATCCATTGACCTGACATTATGCCCACAGAATCCATTTACTTTATCAGGGAATATAATAATAAGGCTTTAGAATGCACAGAGATGATCAAGTGAATCTGAGGCCGTTGATCAGCTAGTGGTCTTGAATGGGGTTCACATTCTATACGGCTATGGTTTTGTCAGCAAGGATTCTCCTCTCTCATAGACTCGTGGCTCACCTCATGCCAGTTAAATCCTGCATCTTTTTACCCCAGCAAGGCATGTGCTGGGTTGCCGTAGTCGTGTGGAAAGTACAAGCAGTGACTCTGTAGCTGTGCGCGCTGCTCGTGTTAGCGTTAGGTAGCGATGACTGATAATTATTTGGTTAGTGTCAATTTTGCTTTTAAGTGAAAATATTGTATACATTTTTTTCATTTAACAATTTTAATTTCTCAATTTAGGGTTTTTGTTAGAATTCCTTCACATTACCTGACATCAAATATTAAATTTCGAAGTTTTTTTTAATCAAATATTACAATTTAGACAGAATTCTTAATCAAATATAAATAATAAAGTTTCATTGGATATTTACAAACCAACAATATATAAATAAAAAAGTTTCAACATATGAACTTTATGGAACTCTTAAATTTAAAAATGGTGATGTTTTCTTTGTGTATTTGATATTTTAATAGTTTTTAAATGGCTGTGGTTTAAAAAAATAAATTTAAAAAAAAACATTTTTAGTTGTTGTTTTTTTAAATTAGATTTAAAAAAAATAAGTGTTTGATTAAAATTATTGTGATATGAATTTTTGCATGCAAAATAAATAAAAAGTATGTTTTTATAAATAAAAAATAGATTATTTTTGCTTTTATAAAATTAATATTTGAAACACAATATAAAATATAAAAGTTATTTAACTAATTAAATATTTTTTTTATTAAATAAAAATATAAAAGTTATTACGATACCAAATACCAAACAGTATTTGAGTTTTTGTCTTCAACTCTCAATTTTAATATTCAAGTGTGTAATCTTCAAATTTTGTAATCAAGTGAATTTGTTTGATTCTACTAAGCATATGCTAATTTAGTTGTTAAATTAACACGTGGCAGACTTATATGTATGCCAAGTGTATAAAAACAATTCATTTTATTTCTAATCGAGTTTATGTATTTTTTTTATTTTAATTTGAATATATTTTTTAATGTTTTTGTTATTTGAGTTTCTTATTTTAAAAACATATTAAGGGAGTGTTTCCAATTTTAAAAGTCAATAAATAACCAATTTATGTAATTATATCCAAGAATCTTTATGGTGTTTAAGCTATAATTAATAACATTTTATAAGTTACAGTTTAATATAATTAACTAACATGTCATGTCCAATTATGGGTATTTTTTAAATGTCAAAATTTTTAACTATAATAAAAAAAACATTTTATAAATTACAGTTTTATCAAATTTTTTAATATAATTCACTAATAAGGCTCGAGAGTGAAATAGAAACTTGAGTTTTATTTTCATATAAATCCGTAATATATAAACAAGAATTCTAGCCTAAATCTTTAGAGAGAGCTTTAGCTGATTGCTATCTATGTGTATATTTGATATAAATTATTTTTAAAAAAATATTTTTCAATTAAAATGCAACACGATGATATTTTTCATGTTTTTAATTTTATTTTTGATATAATTATCTAAAAACCATATTTATAAAACTCAACCCAGGAGTTGATCCGGTCAAGAGACTGCATCTCGAGTTTTATTGGTCAACCCGGGTCAATGCAGGATATTTATGAGCAAACCCTTCAAATAAAACAAAATATCACACCTGCACACGTTATACATTTACCTTTGTTGCTATCAATGCTCTCCTTCACTTGTAACTGGCCATTTCAAAACTTAACAGTAAAGAAAGAAAGAGAGACAGAGTAGAGAGAGATCTAACGCGTTTGTTGCAGATAGGGAGAGAGAAACAGAGAAAGATCAACCACAAGAACTAGCAATCACTTGATAGGGGTACTCAATACCCATCCCAGGAGGTGGTATATAGCTAAGCAGTAGAGCCAACAACACAGATTGTTTAAAATTCTTAAAGTGGCCACTGATAGTAATTGGGATCTCAATCATGGTCGTTTCTTTAGCCGGTTTCACTCGCGCGTGCTATCAAAACACTTTCTTGATATGGGTTTTACCTATTTGTCTATTTGTTATGTTCTTCATCATCGCCGCACTTTTAGGGTTCTTGATCTTTGCATATGTTGTCACCGATAAAGGGTTGGGCAGCCCAGCTTGAATCGTGCGTATTCTGGCTATTATCTACAGGACTATTCAGGGTGGTTGAAGGACCAAGTAGCTAGTAATAGCTACTGGCACAAGATTAGCTCTTGTACACGAGATTCTAAGGTTTGTGGTAAGATGGGGAGAAGTATTAATGGCGTCCCTGAGACTGAGACTGTAGATTTGCCCGGCCACAACTTCCCTCATCCCTCTCTCAGTCATCCCCTAGAGCCCCTTCTTCTTTTCCCCAAGTCTATACAGAAACCGCATTTGAAAAGGAAAAAAAAAAATATCACCGGGTCTTGTCCGGGTTCACCCGGGTCATGGGTCGACCTGCCAGGTCGACCGAGTTTTACCGGGTTGTTGCATTAGCCGGTCTTTTAACAAACCCGAACCGGTCCAGCCACTAGGATAACCGGGTCCCGGGTCGACCTGCCGGGCCGATCCGGGTTTAATAATACTGCTAAAAACAACTAAAATTTTAAAATAAAAAGTAATTTACAAAAAGTTTTCAATTCAAAAACAAACACTTAATAACTTTTGCCCAACTCTCTAGCCTCCTGCACCTTTTAGGTTGTTTGATATAATTTTTATTTATGTTTTTAGATGTATTTTTAAAAATATTTTCAGCTTTAAAACATTAAATTAATGGTTTTTTAGTGTTTTTTTGACAGTTTTAATACATTGATGTCAAAAATAAAAAAAAATCTAAAAAAAATTATTTTAATATATTTTTAAATTAAAAGCTATTTTAAAAAACATCATACACCATAATGTCAAACAATATTAAAATAATATTTTTAAAAAAATATTATTTTTAACATTATCACATCAAAATGATATGAAAACATAAAAAAATATATTAATTTAAAGCAAAAAAAAATAAAAAAATTTCAAAATTTTTTAAAAGTACTTTTTAACCGCAGTACTAAATAATGTCTAGAGTGTTTGGAGTATGATAACGTTTATTTTTTAAACTGCTTTTTACTTGAAAATATATTAAAATAATATTTTTTTTATTTTTAAAATAATTTTTTATATTAACGTATCATAATAATTTTAAAAAAATCTAAATAAAAAATTATTTTTAAGAAAAATACTGTTTCAAACAGTTCCCACCGTACTCTGTAGCCGCTTCACCAAGCGACATGGCGTCCGAGACAATCCCTACGAGCGCACTGTCGCAACATTTGAAAGAAAAATAATATCAAGAAAAAGCCAATCCCATTTTGATACCGTTAAAGGCGCACTTTAAAATGGTGCCGTTGTTGTCAGCCTCGAGACCCAGAGGAAAACTAGCCGTTACTTGCCCTAACGTCTTTACATTACATTTCATCACTAATCTATTACTCGCTCACCAAACCCTGATTTCTTGCAATCAATTCTCAAATAAACAAAAACCCATCTTTCTTTGTACTTTGATTTCAAAGAGAATCATGGCATCAAGAACGGTTGCAAAAGACATAATCACTCTCCGTGGCTCTGCAGCGATTGTTAGTGAGTTCTTTGGTATGTGACAGTCTCAATCTCCCCATTTGATTCCTTTCTTGAATTCAATTTGTTAATTTATTCGTTGAATCTTTATCAAGAACTTTGGATGATATTTTGTTTTTAATCCTTGATCCCCTTTTCAGGTTATGCAGCAAACAGGTAAAGTTCATAGAATTTAATTTATGTTTTCTTGTTTGTTTTTGTTATTTGTTTTGCAATTAATATTGATTGGCTGATTGTTGATTTAGTATACTTTACAATCGAGGGGTTTATCCAGAAGAAAGTTTTGTGAAAGTGAAGAAATATGGGCTCCCAATGCTGCTTACTCAAGATGAAGGTGTTAGATCCTTTATTTCTAACTTGAATGCTCAGTTATCAGGTAATTGATGGTTTGATTCTAAATGAATTTCGTGTACAAGTTTTGTGCTCTTTTCCCAAAATTGATGCCTTTGCATGTGTTGTTGATCACTGAAATGGTTGGTTTTGAATTCTGTAAAGAATGGCTGGAAGCTGGAAAATTACAGAGGGTTGTTCTGGTGATCATGAGTAAGGCCACCAATGAGGTCCTGGAGAGGTGGAATTTCAGTATCGAGACTGATAGTGAGGTTGTTGAGCAAGGGTAATAACTTTGTCTAGAGTCCAAACTCCTTTTTCCTTATGATATAAAATAATATCTTCTGAAGTCTTGGGTTGATTTGTTGCATGATTATGATTTCAGAGTGTCAAGGGAAAAGAGTGACAAAGAAATTATGAGAGAGATCCAGGCAATCATGCGTCAGATTGCATCAAGCATTACTTACTTGCCATGCCTTGATGAATCTTGTAAGAATCATTTGCTGACTCCTGATCAATGAATTTTGTTATGTTTTGATGATTTCTCGGTTACAATTATCGAATCTTGTCTCTTTCTTGCTTTAGGTGTTTTTGATGTGTTAGCATACACTGATAAAGATGTTGCAGTCCCATTCACCTGGATTGAGAGTGACCCCAAACTTATTGCCAATCCACAAATGGTGAAATTGCATTCATTCGACACCAAGGTGAGTTTGGAAATCAAGTTATTCTTTATTATGATTTCTTTTTGATGGATAATGACAGAATATATGGTAAACTACAAGCTGACTTGGTTGTTGGATTATGCAGATACACAAGGTTGACACTCTGGTTTCGTACAAGAATGATGAATGGGATGAACAGTAGAGGTGGCCCTATCTTTTGTGAACTGTTTGTGGATTTCTGCTCCGGTGTCTGTCACTGTGAATCTTTTATTCACATGTTCTAAGATCGGTTGCTAGAAAAGTATGTACCGATTGTAATCGATCATGTCTGTTTTTGTCGAAGTTGAAATGAAGGAGCAAATCTAGACCTGGCTTCCCTGTTTTACTTGTAATGAATGCAAGTACATCGAATATGAATCCACAACGAAGAAACTTTAGCTATGATCTTTTGTACATTTCCTTTCTCGCATTATCTATTTTTCGAATCCGAATCCACAATGAACTTTATCTGTGATCTTTTGATTTCCTTTTCCTTTCAAGCAAGATCTATTCTTCTTATCGCCAGGGGTGGCAGAAAATGCACCCCAGAAACAGGATTTTGGAATCCTCTGATTTTTCCAGGGAAAATGGAACTTTACTGAAAAGGACTGTATCAACAGCGATCGGGCTGGGAATTGATTTGCTTGGCATTGCAACTATCTTTTGTACATTTCCTTTTCCTTTCTCGCATTATCTATTTTTCGAATCTGAAATCACAATGAAGGAACTTTAGTTTCCTTTTCCTTTCCTGCATTATCTATTCTTCTTATCGCCAGGGGTGGCAGATAATGTACCCCAGAAACAGGATCTTGTAATCCTTTGATTTCCCAGGGAAACTGGAATTCACTGAAAAAGAACAATATCAACAGCAATCAAGCTGGGAACTGATTCGCTTTGCATCGCAAGTATCTTTAACCGAACACCCTACTCACCTGGATCGTCGATCATTTGAATTCTGAACACTCACATTTTTCAACAGTCAAAAGGTTGAAATCAGATAAGTTCACCTGGAAGAACAGAAACAAAAATCACCCCACCTGGGGGGAGAAGAACAGAAACAACAAGGGTGCGCTTAATAAAGTAGAGGGCGACGATTAAAAAAGGTGGTAAAATCTGATGTCAGTGAAATAAATGATACTTTTTGTCAATGAAAATACATATTTACAAACACTGGATGTCCATGGATTAAGAGAAACTTGATCTAGTCTCCTACCATTCAACAAAATTACAGCATGCTGTACAATTGTGTAATACAGTTCCCCGGCTATGGCCTAACAGCGACTTTATGGTGGCAATGTGAGCAATTAAAGAGGAGTAGCAGCAGGTATGAGATGCTTCAACTCACGCCTCGGTATATAGCATCATGCCGAAGATCATCCATACTATCAATGTTTCTATAGCCATCAAACTCCCTTAGACAAGTCCAGCCCCGGCGAGAAAGAAAATCACGGTAGTCGTCTTCAGTATAGAAGATTTTCTCTTCAGTGTGCATTGGGATGTGGTCTGACTGATCATACAGACAAACTTTGATAGCTAGCCCTGAATAGATGATATACATTAGTGTTTAATAATAATTCTGCAATTTTTATTCTGAATGTCCAAGAATTGGGTCGAAACGGTGAAGGGACTTGGCCTAATAATGCTACAATTGCTTTTTCCTTTTGATCGCTGCTATGCCTGTAAGATAAATGCTCTAAATAACCTTCGCAATGTGAAAGCAAACAATTACTGTCCTAGTAAAGAAACAATAATTGGACGGATATGGATCATTTTTTGCTTTACACACCCTGCACAATTAACAAAAGTCTTCAAAAAACAAGATAATTCAAGGTAACTACTAAACTAAGTAGCTACAGAATTTCACAATCTCGAATTTCACAATCCTTAGTCAGGCAGTTAAAAACATAGAGGAAAGATTTTATAAGAATATGACAGTAGATGCATAAATTACCTTCATCAAGGTGAAGAGTGTAATTCCCTAAAGGCATGTCCCTGTCAAGAGCACGAATTATCTGGTCTTCATCCTCCAACCAGAATGCTCGCTTAGTTCTCAATCTGAAAGCAGACTTGATTGCCTCCCTAATGGCATCTGTGGTGCCATCAATGCCAATCCTTCTTGTGTAGTCCCCAGATTTGACTGATATCACCCTCCCACCAAATGATTGACTCTCAGCACCTGATATTAGAGAGGTAATATCAAAGTTGACATAAGATCTCCATCATCTCATCAAAAAGATTGAGAGCAAGTAGCTTAGGATCACAAGGGGCTTAGAAAAAATTCATCCGGCCAAGTCATTAAGGAAATTTTACATTTTGAGCAGAAAGAAGTTTTATAGGTTCTGATCTTAGTAAACTTTACCATTCCCAGGGGTCTCCCTCCAATTCCAAGGAGGAACTCCACTTGCTGCAACTGCATCAGCCGCGGTGATGGCAAGGGGATGTCCATCGTGATCCAGACGTCTTTCCAAATTGAGTGTTGGCCTGGCACTGGCTGCGTAGCAAAGAACTTAAATGAGGAAAATGAATATCTATTTTGAGAGAAAATCAATAGGAAAAGGAAAGTAAAATGATAACAATAACAAGTAGAATGGTAAAGTGGCCAACTGAACTTGAAACAGCGCATAAGAAAACATCTGAACTTATTTTCTGACAAAAATCGGTAACTTGTTTGAGAACGCTGTGGGACAAATTTTTTTAATTTATCCTTTTTGGAACTATTCAAAAGATCTCTTTATTCACCATTTTTCATGTTTGAACTTTGATCATTGCTATGCTCCCTATCTTTCCTCTTCAAAATGAGAACAATGTTGCACTTACAATTTTGTCATGATAATATTAGCAAACTGTAAAAAAAATTTTATCTTCTACCATATCCTTCAAAATGCATAATCAAAGTTACACGATACTACAATATCTTTGACAGAATTTTCTTGAAATGAACTACCATTGATAAACTTATGAGTGGAACATATAGGTGTGTGGGTGAGTAAAATAGTAATTGTAGCTGCAAGTCTCTGGAGGATAAAAGCCCTTGAAGATTGTTGTCAGGCTAGGTGAAAACTTCAAGGCTAAAATTATGAGGTACAGAGCAGGGAAAGAACTTATTTCTGGTATTGCAGGTTCCCAGTTCTATGTTGATATTTGAGGTAAGTGATTCAGGAGGGATCTGAAGAAACCTTGTGACACTCTAGTGGCATATACTACTATAAGAAGGCACCTTCCTGATGCCAATTCTGAGAAGCTCTTGTGGTGTTGTGTTGATGCAAAGCAGGATCACATATAAAATGATCTTGATTCCTAATAGAAAGAGAATATTGAGATTTTTGAGATCCAGTAGTTGGTTACTGCAGAATATCAAAAGTATATCTAATCCATGCAGGATACATTTCTCAAAGCTTTGATTCAGAACAAACAGAACAATGATTTGTTTTACTACCAAGAGGATAACATTCACCTTCATTGCTGTATAAGAGAATAGGATAGACAATTACATTTCAGCTTCTTTGAAAAGCCTTTTTGGGAAACAATTGCACTGTTCAGTCAAGGCTTTCCAATAAGCTGAAAGCTGTATACAGCTAAAAATATTTTTTTTCATCATTTAAATATGGGGCATAAAGAAAGAGGTTGTATCTCCCTGGCCAAGGTACAGACAGGATCTAGTTTGCTGCTTCTGGGATGGCCACGCACATTGCAAAGGATAGTTTTGACAATTGGCTTTCTATGCAAGAACAGATTTGATCTTTGAGGTTTTCTATGCAAGAACAGATTCGACCTTTGAAGCTATGCTAAATTAATTTCATGATCAAAAGGGTAGCATCTTGACTTGATGACCTTCTAGACCACTTCCATATTTGCTTGAGGTTGATTCAGATGAGAGCTACTTGATATGCATTCACTAACCCCACCCACACATGAACACACAGCAGCAACCGAAAAAGATCCATGTCTTCAACAAAAACATAAATAGGCAGCGAACAAACAAACACACACAGAACTAACTACAATGATTAGAAATCAGTAACGGTGAATCCATGTCTTCAACAAAAACATAAATAGGCAGCAAACAAACAAACACACACAGAACTAACTACAATGATTAGAAATCAGTAACGGTGATTTACCTTCCACTGGTCCAAATGATATACTTGTATCTTCAAAGCCTGCGTAAGGCAAACAGATGGTATGATGAATACCCAATCATAATGACAGAACCAAA
Organism: Populus trichocarpa; assembly: GCF_000002775.5. Lineage (NCBI taxonomy): Eukaryota > Viridiplantae > Streptophyta > Magnoliopsida > Malpighiales > Salicaceae > Populus > Populus trichocarpa. The sequence continues at coordinate 12,403,262 of NC_037292.2, forward strand.
AGTTCTGTATAAGTTGTGAATTATAAATTAAGTATCTTGACGGTCATTGGAACAAGAAATGTCATATGGCAATAAATTTATCAGAAGCAAGGGAAGCTAGAAAAGATAAAAGTACACTAGCAAAGATAGTGGACAGAGATGCTGGAATATTTTTGCCCAATTTCCCATCACCAAAAGTGGCGCCTCTGGCAACAATTAGTGGTTAGAAAGGTAAGTGTGCAGTTACGAAAAGATAAACTGTACAGTTTTGCTCACAGGTCCCACCTAAGATAAATAAATAGGAGAAAGGAAGAAAATCTAATAGTTAAACACCCACACCATTGCCCCTCAAAACAAACAAACAAAAAAATAAAATCAATAAATTTATCGAGCATGACAATCATGACTTCCTAACATCTGCATATGAATCCTCAGAAATCTATTTTTGGTGTGAAGTTATGTAGTTCAGATGTCATCCAAAATAAAAGCATAAAAGGTTACCAGATAACAGGTTTTCAGTCAAAATCTAATGATTATCAAAACAAGCATTCTGGAAAATGAACTCTCGCGCAGATATATGCGTACAAAAGTTAGAAAGCATGACAAAAACACACAAGCATGTTCTTCAATCATTTGCTTAACTTCTTAGATCAGTATCCACCATCTGGTTTACAATGGGGAGAAATCATGCAAGTGGCACAGGAGTTAGAAACACCTAATAAAGAATCGCATAACCATGAAAATCAACATGTTCATATTACTCACAGGCCCACAAGCCCCAGTCATTACATCACCAGTCTCAGAGTTTCAGTAACACAATAAGCCAAATTTGGGCAGCTTGCAGAAGGACACAGTGCTATACTTTCTATCAGGACCCCAAGAGCCACACGACTTCTATAATTGTCACAGAAAGTTGGTTCACATGGTGTATGCTGATTCCACAACCCTCAGTTTCAAGTCAAACATGGAATCACTAGAACACCTACATTAAGTACTGATCTCACTCATGAAAACTTGATTTTTCTAGTTCCTCACATTATAAGCCAAACCTTGGTCTTTCCTCGTGCCAATCATAAACCCATAACTATGTTTTGATAACCCTTTAGCCAGTATCCAGCAACCTAGCTGCCATAACAAATGCCACCTATCCTAGCTCTCCTCAAATCATACACCCTAAATACATTCCATCGTCTAGAAATTCAAAACTATGAAACAAAATATTTTAACATGCCCCCAAGACATGGGCTAATTCCTAGATAACGTTTTGCTCTATTTTCGCTAGTTATGTCCTATATCACATCAAACATATCACACGGTAATCTAATTTCCAGAACGCAGAAACCAACCAAAAATATCAATTTTCAGAACAAAATCTCAAAGCAACACTAGATAACACTCTATTTTAAGAAATTCGTTACCAAACACCCAAAAATAGAAATCCACGCAATCAAAACTATCCAGTTGTTGTTGTCTCAGTTTGCAGCATAGAAAAAGAAATCCAACACCAAACTAAACAGCCCAATCCAATTGGAACCAAAATTAGGAAAAACTGGGAACTCAAAGCCAAAAAATACCTTTATCAGAAAATTGCATGTAAGAATCAACTTTAGGAGTAGGGCACTTATACTGAGAATTCTTATTCCTTCCCCTCAAAATCTCATCAATCTCCTTGTAATACGACATTTTAGCAGACCCACTTCCCCTATCTTGATGCTTCGCCTTCTTGAACTCTTTCAACAAGTTCCTCCACTTGTCGGTGCACATAGTCGGCGATCGATCGAAACCTTTATCCCTCATTTTAGTAGAAATTTGCTCCCAGAGGTGCTTATTTGACTTGGAAGTATTGAAGAGACCATCCATTTCTCTGCGAAACCCGATCAGACTTCGGGTTTCGTCTTGAACCCATGTCTCAGCTCGCTTCTTGGGTGCTTTGACTTCGTGGTTGTCATCGCCGCTGCTTTCGCCGAGAATCATCTGGTGTGGGTTGGTAGCAGCGGTGATGGGGTGAAGATGAAGAGGTGGCAAATCGCCGTTGGAAGAGACAACTTCGATAATCATGTTGTCTCTAGAAGACGATGGTCCTACTTCTTCTTTGTAGAAATCGAGAGGGCGAGGCTTCTCTGACAAGTACATGTTCGGTCTTTTTATTTTTTTTTAAGGTTTAGGAAGGAAAGGGAGGGTTTTGTTTACAGGATAGAAATGGGGATTGGAAGAGAGTGGCAAGGAGAGAAGAAGACGAACAGCGGCATTCTGTCTGTCTGTCTGTCTCGGGGGAGGTCTGGATTTAATAATAGAATTTTATTTTATTTTTACACTCTTTGGAGGACTGTAAGAAAAGATGTTTAAGCAAGGAATTTATTTATTTATTTATTTATTTAACGAAAGGTTTTAAGGTAGCAGAGATTGAGTGCGTGCGTGACGTAAAAGCGAGTTTTAATATTTTTTAAAGCTGAATAAATAATTTCTAAATTAATATATTACTCGGTACGGGAAAGTATATAGAGACAATGAGAAGTGTTGCACACGTGTAAAACCAACAAATTTCAATCCAAGTTTTTGCTCTCTTAAATAATTCACTCATGCAACAGTCAATATCTTTTTTTTTATATAAATTCAATGGCATGAAATAAATCAAAATAATTTAATGGCCAGAAAAAAAGAAGATGAAATTTGAGATTAAAGAGAGAAAAAATAATAAAGCATTAAAAATACATCGAGCTCTCTCATAATAAAACTTCCAATATTACCAATAAAAATATCAATAAGATAAATTCATATAAATAAAAATTCAAATTTAAAATTATCACAACATGCTTATTTTAATGAAAATACTAGTATTATAAAAAAACCTCAACAAAATAAATTCACGCATATCTTGGATAGCTATTTTTAGGATCACAAGCATCACTTAATGTCTTTGACAATGAATAACCACCCACTCGATGATTGTTTAGACCTAGCTTCGACTTTGTTAGGGATTATGTTTGCATTGGAGTTTTTAAAAAAATTAAATTTTTTTTGTTTTAAATTTATTTTGTATTTCTAGATAGTATTGATATGATAATATTAAAAATAAATTTTAAAAATTAAAAATATATATTATTTTAATATATTTTAAAATAAAAAATATTTTACAAAACAATACCAAACTAACTAATGTGGCCAGCGCTTCCAACTGTTGAGCCAGGGCCCAGGGGCTGGTTTTTCTAGCATTTCCGGCTGTTTGGGCCACGCCCAAGCTCATTTATATTGTTGCCACTTCTATAGTTGTTTTATTATACTCAGGGAAAGTTATTGGGCGACAATACATGAGATTTTACAGGAATTTTGGTGCAAAATGCGATTCCTGCTAGGAAAGCTTTGTTGCATGGGAGTGAAGAGGAGGTCAAGTCATATATATGCCAGCCAGCATCTACTCACAAACAGACAGGACTTGTCATCGTTAAGAGCTTGAAGTTAGCTACGGAGTCCAAATTGCTGTGCAGGGAGATTGCAGGTCCTGTTGAGTTTTTTAGGTGATGGAGTCTTAAATTATATACTGCAATTTATCACTCCTAGATATATAAGCTGCTTGACCATGCTGAGAGATCACCCTAGCTTGTTGCTATGTTCTTCTATAACTCTTCTCCTCTCCTTCCCTCGATTAATCTTCTTAATTTTCACTACCCACTCCCCCAACAAGCGTGATGGATTCTCGATACATGACAGTTTCCTTCTGTCCCTTTCTTCTACTCTTCAGTTACTGTTGGCAAGTTTTTCATCACCATTCCCAGCTTTACTTTGCTCACAAGTGGAACAAACTCCTTTTATAAGATGGACAGTGTATGATGTTCAAAGGATTTGCGGCACTTGGAGTCCATGAACGAGAGAAACGAGGATGAACAACTGGAAGAGCAGCAGGATGAAATAGCTTCTGAGAGAAGGTTGTGAATTGGCTATGAAATATTTAACACCCATGCCACTGTTAGTACCGAATAAGAATCTATTCTTAAGATATAAACAACATCATTCCATATATTTTATAATTAAGTTGGGCAGTCCTTGATTTGATGGCACGGATGCTATGTTTGGCGTGGATATTTGGTGTCCTATACAGGTGTGAGATAGCCTTCATCTCTACTCTAGAGATGGACAGTCAAATTCATGGGCAGCTTGTTCCCTGAATGACAACTTTTTGAGCATGATACCCTTTGAAGAATATGAAACTGATATGCACAGAATTAACTCTCTCATCTGTTATTTCACTGTGCATGTATCATGCATATTTATATACATTAGTTATTCACTATGTGTAGAAGTACTTTTGTGACTAGGACTTGTATAAAGCTAGACTTTGTCTTTAGATAGAATTACACTAAACAGAATTGTATCAGGTGTTAACCGCAGGAGTGTCGGTGACTGGTTCTCTTGAGTTGCCAGGATTAGCAGTATCCTTTATACGCCCCCTCAAGATTAGGCTGCCATCAAGCAGACCAATCTTGTTACATAGATACCGCGTGCATTGCTGGGATAGAGGCTTGGTAAGTAAGTCAGCTAGCTGATCATGTGTATGCACATGACGTATTTGAAGACGTCCTTGGCTGACCAGATCACGCACAAAATAAAGATCAATCTAAATATGCTTCATGCGAGTGTGTTTAACAGGATTGAAGGTCAGTTGTGTGGCACCAAGATTGTCACATAGCAACATAGGATGCTGTGGAAGGGATAGACCAAGCTCGGTGAATAGGATTTGCAACCACTGAGTTTCAAAAGCAGCATTTGTCAAAGCACGGTATTCAACTTCTGTAGAAGAGCGAGCAATTGCTCGTTGTTTGTTGGACTTCCAAGAGATAGGCATATCCCCAAGAAAACATATATATGTAGAGGTGGAGGATTTATCATCTAGGTTTCCAGCCCAGTCAGCATCTGAGAAAGTATTAAAAGCAGTAGCACAAGTTTTTGAGATTTGAATACCATGGAAAATGGTCTTTTTCAAGTAATGCAGGAGACGTTTTGTTGCAGTCCAGTGGTTTTGAAATGGTTTGTGCATGAATTGGGAGAGTTTGTTGACAACAAAACAAATATCAGGATGTGTAAAAGAGAGATATTGAAGACTCCCAATAATGCTGCGAAACTGAGAGCAATCCGTGGGTGCTGTGCCGTCTTGCAGTTGAAGTGATTGGCTAGTAGAGACGTCTTTAGCACCCACCATATTTATATGAGATAAAAGATCACGAATGTGCTTATGCTGTGTTAGGAAAAAACAGCATGAGTTTGGATCACCTCAACACCCAGGAAGAAATACAGATTACCCAAGTTTTTGAGGTGAAACCGGTTGCTAAGATGCCGGATGACAGTGTCGATGAATGTTGGATTGTTTCCTGTGATAACCAAATCATCAACATAAACCAATAAGTAACATTTGTGAGCTTTAGTGGAATAAATGAACAGGGATGGATCCGCCTTGGATTGAAGGAAATTTAGCTGAGTGATAGCAGCTGTAAAAGCTGTGAACCAAGCTATGGGAGCTTGTTTCAGGTCATAAATAGCTTTCTTTAAGCGACACACATGATGAGGTTTTGATGAATCTTTGAACCCAGGTGGTTGAAACATGAAGACTGTTTCGGAGAGATCACCGTGTAAGAAGGCGTTGTGAACATCCATCTGTCGTAAATTCCAGCCATGCATAACAACAATGGTTAGGATAGAATGGATGGTTGCAGGCTTGACCACAGGACTGAATGTGTTCGTGTAATCCAAGCCAGGCTGTTGGTTATAACCCTTAACAACGAGGCGAGCTTTGAATCTGTCAATGGACCCATCAGGATGACGTTTCACCCGAAACACCCATTTGCACCCTACTGGTTTGATAGAAGCAGAACAAGGAACTAATTCCTGAGTGTCATGGTGCATTAAGGCTGTAAGTTCAGAGAACATGATTGTGCGCCACTATGGGTTTGAAAGAGCTTGAGTAACATTGGAGGGTTCAACGGTTTCAGGCAGGGGATGTTTAGTGACCAGATTAAGTTGTTTCGGTTTAAAGATATTGTGCATGGATCTGGTGATCATGGGGTGAACACGGGATGATGATGTAACGGGAGCAGATGGATTTGGTGGAGTAGGGTTGATGGGTGAGGAGGAGAGCAGATCAGAGGGTGATGGGTTGCATATGGAAGGTAACTGAGGTAAAGAAGATTGAGGGACAGAGATATTACCTAAGGAAGAAGCAGCAATGGTGGTGTCACCTTCCTGTGTTGATGATGAAGACTGGTGCGAAGGCATACTGACTGATGGTGAACATGGAACGAGAACAAAAGGTGATGAGACAGAGGTGGGTAGGGAATGTGAGGACACATCAGGTGGAATGGGAGGGACATGACGATTTTCATCGAAGAGTACATGACGGGAGAGAAACAGTCGTTTTGTGGTAGTATCCATGCATTTGTATGCATTTTGAGTTTGAGAATATCCTAGAAAAACACAAGGACGGGATTTGGGTTGGAGTTTGTTGGTATTGTATGAACGAGTGAGAGGATAACAGAGACACCCAAATTTCCGTAGTTTAAGGTAATTTGGAAGCTGACCAAAAAGATATTCATAAGGGGAAAGATTCTGCAGGAGCGGGGTGAAATGCATGGGGCCAGTAGGAAAGATCAAGGTTGGCATCATGAAGTAATGTGAGACCTGTTTCAACAAGATGACAGTGGCGACGTTCAGCGACACCATTTTGTTGTGGGGTATGAGGGGCAGTGGTATAATGACTAATCCCACTATGTGATAGAATAAAGTGATTTTATCTTGGTTTGAAATCGTGTTTCGACGACTTTTTTTAATTTGGGAAAGATTGTTGAAACATCAGACTTTTTGACCATTGGATAAAACCAGATGTATTTGTTAAAATGATAAATAAATATTAGGTAATAACGGGATCCATCAATACCAGTGGAGGAGGCAGGTCCCCACACATCAGTGTAAACTAAATCGAGAGGAGTCTGACTTTTGAGACTATTTGGACGAAAAGGAAGTTGATGTGCTTTATTGATAGAGCAAGAATTACATAAGGAAGATAATTTTGAAGATGAAACTGGAAGAGAAAAAGACTTGACTAAATGAGCGACTATTTTGGGAGATGGATGACTAAGGCATTTGTGCCAACCATCGATAGAAGTTCGTTCATGAACATAGGCAAGGACTTTTAGAGAGGACGGCACCATGGGTTTCGGGAAGGTGTACACTCCATTGCTACATGTTCCTCTTAGTAGAATCATCCCTATGTGTTTGTCCTTCACAAAAAAATAGAGAGGGTGAAGCTCAACAAAAACATTATTGTGTTTTGTGAGATGATGAACTGAGATTAAATTTTTACAGAGATATGGGACACACAGTGTATTAGGGAAACGAAAAATTTTCTTGGGAAATTTTAAGGATAAGGATCCAGTGTGAGAAATTTTCAAACATGAGTCGTCACCTAAAGTTACTTCATGAGTGCCATCATATTCTGAGTGTGTGGTGAGATTTGCAAAATCACTCGTAATGGTGTGAGAAGCTCCTGAGTCAAGCAATCAAGGTTTGTACATGGCATTTGATGTCTGAGTGCAATTTATTGAGCAGTGTTGGAATTTAATTTGGAGCAGGTCTTTGTGATATGTCCCAAATTATCACATATTTGATATCGGGGCTGATAACGATGATTTGTCCTGCTGGGCCGATTTGATCCATAAGAGGCCCAACGGTTGTCTGGGGAATAAGTTGGAGACTGCCCTTGTGAGACCCAGCGATTTTCATGGGTTTTAATTGGGGAGCGGGATTGACCATTGTTTTTGTTAAACCGCCTAGGAGAGTAACTACTGTGGGGAGAGAAACTTTGTTTTGTGCGATTTGTATAATTTGCAGAGATCACGAGCTGTTGAGTGGCAGCTTCTAGGAGACACATATAGGTTTCATGGTCGATTAGCAGATCATGTAATTCTTCAAAAGTCAGTGATTTTTCCCGTGTGCGAATGGGAGCAACAATCTCCCTAAAGTCGGCCCCTAATCCATGAAGAATGTGGAGCGTGAGATCGTCATCCGAGAGTGGTTGATCGATGATGGCAATTTCATCTGCCAGTGTTTTAACTGTATGCAGATAATCAGTGATTGTTCTGTTTCCTCGTTGAATTAGAGTAAGCTCCTCCTTGAGCTGCATAACTCTAGTTCTAGACCGACTAACATATAGTGTGTGGAGTTTTTGCCAGGCTTGTTGGGATGTTTTGGCAGTGGCTACGAGAGGAGTAATCTTTGGTGATGTAGAGGCTAGGATGGCGCTGAGAACAAGTTTGTCTTGTCTAACCCAATGTGTTTTGTTTGGATTGACAGTGAAACTGAGATCAGTTGAAGGGCAGGGAATATCACCATTTATGTAATCAAGCAGATCGTAGCCAATCAATAATGCTTCAAATTGAGCACACCATTGAGCGAAGGTGGATGGAGTTAATTTTTCGTTGATCTGTGCAGTAATATTTAGAGCAATTAAAGATTTGCCAGATTCAGAGGAGGGGAATGTGCTGGGACTGAGATTTTGGCTTTGTTGTGTAGGTGAAGACATGCTGGGATTTGGATTGTTCTTGTGGGAGATTTCTGACTCTGATACCATGAAGAATATGAAACTGATATGCAAAGAATTAACTCTCTCGCCTGTTATTTCACTGTGCATGTATCATGCATATTTATATACATTAGTTATTCACTGTGTGTAGAAGTCCTTTTGTGACTAGGACTTGTATAAAGCTAGACTTTGTCTTTAGATAGAATTACACTAAACAGAATTGTATCAGGTGTTAATTGCAGGAGTGTCGGTGACTGGTTCTCTTAAGTTGCCAGGATTAGCAGTATCCTTTATACCCTTGTCAAGTGCAAGAAGGTGGCCAACATAATGGATGTGGGCAAAATTTAAACAGCAATATTGAGCTAAAAAAAAGCAAATGGCGGTGGAGACAGCTTTCAAAAAATATTTGAGCCAAGATAAGTAACATGCACCCCACTAATTCCTCCACTCAAATGAGACGCAGTTGAGTCTCTAACTTTTAAACCTTTTTGCTTTCATTCAATCAGACTGGTACACCTTCATTTATGGTAGGATATCTCGAATAACTCTTAATGTTAGGCAATTTCTTTTGTTCGTCTTCTGATAAATTGCCAGGAATGCTGGCTCCAGGTTCGATTGCAAGTGTTTGCAATATGTTGTCTCATCTCCCAATTCAGTATAACTTTATGTTAGACGATTTCTTTGGTCCGTCTTCGGACATAATGTGTGGAATGCTTGCTACAGTTTGATTGCAAGTGTGTACTGTATGCTGCCAACTTCTATCTGTGACACCCTCAATGTTTAGTGAGAAGCACCGACTGCTGACCTATATGTTTGAAATGACATTCAACTTTCTTCTTCTCGTCCATGGTTTAATTTCCAGTTGTAAGGATTATAATGACATGGGGAAGTGCAAGTAATCACAACTGATAATACTCAAGTGGTAAGAAGTTAATTAGAAGAAGAAAAAATTACTTGTTTGAATCATACCATTTATATTTTTCAAGGTACGTAAGTGTGTGATCAACCAGGGATCTTGAGTTGACGAACTTTCTTCAGTGATTTGACTCTTGAAAGTGACTACCCACCCGTGAGTTGTATCCCGAATATGTCCATGATATATATATCCTTATTTGAATCCTATCATTTGCATTTCTCAAGATATGGAAGTGTGTGATCGACTAGAAATCTTAAGTTAACGGACTCTCTCCTCACTCTTTTCTATAAAAAATTAACATAGGGAAGTGCAGAGCTGAACCTACCCTTATCCATTTATGTCTAAAAGCAGGTGGGCGTTAATTATGCTATCCAGTAATTATAATGATTTTAAAAACAAAATCATTTGAACAATCCGCTACCAGTGCAGCAACCACAAAAATATACTGCATAATGGGTTGAATGCCTAGCGAAAACATGCAGTATTACTGTGTTAATACCCTTTGGCAGTAAATTGATGTCCAATTCCTGCCCTGTGATCAGGCGATGTGGTACTGGTACTTCCTTTAAGAAACTCTGCCCCAAGTCAAGCACCAGTTGAAAAGCAAACCTCTGGCATTTCATCTGTTCATGGTTTCTGTCAGAAAATTAAGCTTAACTATCACATCACCTTGACATTATCACATTCACTAGTTAATTAGTTATGACAGAGTAATTACAAGAACTTAGATTCTAATATTCAACTAAAAGCACCAAAAGCTAGCTACATGCTGCAATCTTGGACTTGTACCCGATAGCAACCTTTTTCCCTTTTTTTTTTAATGTGAATATCCGGATTACCTTACACGTACCTCAACTAATTCTATGGATTCTGAAGTTAACGATCAACTAATTCTATGGATCCTGAAGTTAACGATCATATAAGCCTCCAGTGACCATTATATTAGCAATCATAAAGCTAGCAAACCTCTTGGTTCCAAGCTCTTATCACTGGACTACTTACTAGATGGTTACCCCGATAGCAACCATGCTTAAAGGGATGAGGCTTCAAGTTCAAATTCTATTCTACCAATCATAGTTAATCGCAGGCAACCAAAAAAGAAAGAAGAAATCGCATAAAGGGGAAAACAAGAGCAGGCCAGACAACAGAAGCATATTGCTGCTGGTGCAGGTTTTCTTCTCTCTTTGACGTACGGACCTTTACCCCAGAGATTTATAACCATGATGCGGGATGCCCAAAAAGAATATCTTGCAACTTTCAGCATATGATTTAAAAAGCACCACTAGAAGCATATATTCAACGCAGACTCCTTTATTTTTAATTGAAAAGGCGAGGCAACAGTTTGACACCCATAGTTGGCCACATAAAATTGGCCACATAAAATCTTACAATCCCCCTAGTATCAATGTTAATACATGACCACCATGGTAGGGGAAAACAGATTTTGATTGTTTATTCTACAGACAAGGAAGCAAGCTAGGAGCCAAGACTAAGATCACAGCAGAAACTAGTAATCTATCAGTACTAAAAGTAGTAGATCTCATACTCCCACAGTCCAAGCTGAAAACGCCTGTAAAATAAGGATTGGATTGATACTGCACACAGCATATACCAATAACGGTTAGACAGAGGTCAGAATCACATGAAATCCTACACGGCAGGACAACAAATCACTCTATTCAGGCGACAGAGAGATCATGCAAGTTTATTCCGAATAATGGCCAATCTCACAGCACAACATGCCATTTCCAATCATCGTCAACAAATACATATGACACTGACAGTACTCAATGTACCACACCCCACTTCCATGCAGGTACATATGCCAGCTCTGTACGTCACACACAGGTGAAACCGATCCTCTCTTCCCTGGAATTGATTACGTGTGATAATAAAAGATAACTGGAGACAAGAGAGATATGCTTAGCTGCCAACAGTGCACGGAGTACTAATCAACCACTCAAAATCCATTGCTATCTGTTCTCTTTTTTGTTTCTGTAGTGACTTTTTTTTGTTGTTGTTGCTTCTCCTTTCAACAAGAAAAAAAATCAGGTATACTATTGAAAATGCCCCTATCCCAACTTGAAGTCTAACAGCTGCACCATAGAGGCTCACCGGACTTGGAGGGAAAAACAAGATAGAAAGGAACCTTTATCCTACAAGGCTGCATTGATTTTTCTTCTTAGATTCTCAATCATCAATTCTGGAATAGTCAACAGAACATAAGAGCAGGCATATCTGTCTCTAGCCATGAAGACGAAGGCTGCAGGAAGATTCTTGGAGCTCAGGAAACTTGAGCGGACCAATCTTCCTATCTTGCTTCTCTTGACATTTCAGCGGCTGCTTCCAACAATCTGAACAAAGCAACTCAAGACAAAAAGTTTCCTCGTATTCACTGTCATTAATACAACGGCCACACTAGACACACCGTGCAATGCAAAGGGTGCAAGCCCTACAAGCCCGAGAGGGATGCTCATTTCCCCGGCAACCCTCTGCAGGGCAATCATAAACTAGTCGCAGGTTCTGGCATCTTGGGCACATTTCAATATCAATTGCATGATCATCCTCACATGACAGATAAAAATCTGCCCTGTGATAAAAATGTGGCTTGTGAACATTCTGCTGGGTGTGGCTATCTCGGCCCAACAAGAGCGTCAACTCTTCAAAATGCTTCTGTGTCACACCATAGACCCCGCCAATGCGTAAATGCTTCACTCCCTGAGCTCCTGTAGTCTTGAATGCCTTTAAGCTGGTCACAATGCCCTCAATGCTAAGTCTTGTACATCCAGGCACACTCAACTGCGGATAAAAAAGAGATGGAAAGAAATATTAGCATCTTATCAATCAAAAAGACAGTATAGACAAAACAGGGAAAACTGGCACAAAATATCAAGAGCTCATAAGAAAAATTGAAGCCCAAAAATTTTCTTCCTTTAGCTGTTATTGTGCTTCTGAATTCACTATGAATAATTTTCTTCCATGTCTACATTCAAGCGCAGAACTCTCTTAAAACAAGGTCGAGAGAACAATTAGCTCAAGCAGTAAATGACAAATAATCAAAGGGAGTACACCAACCAAAAGTGTTCAGCCATGCAAATAGACATTTTAAAACAAAAAAAAAAAAAAAGCAGAGCAGAGCGTGATCTTATTTGGGTCAAACAATGAAAATATATATAAGGCAATTAATTGAATTACAATGGGAAAATGATCACGTTTTCCAAAGTCCCAACCAACAATGATAAATATTGAGGAATCAATGCAAGAACAAAGTTAGATGAACATGAACTCACCTTGGTCAGCCTTGGATTACTTTTGAGCACCTGCTTCAACCCATCATCAGTAATCCTAGGACACTTCACTAGGCTCAGACATTGCAAGTTACCTTGAGCCCTATCAGTTAACTGCAAAAGAACATCTTCAGTGATCTTCTCATTCAATGGTTGATCTATGTGGATGCTCCTCCATAAAAGAGGGTCACTTCGAACGGTATAACGAAGGGATCTGCAAACAGTTTCAACAAGAAGAAGATCCTGCACTCCCAGATAACCAAGAGCAAAAGCAAACGCTGGATGAGGAGCTCCATTAGAAAAAACCACGTGACCCTTTTGGAATTCTCCACTGCTCTCATCCACGACCCCAGCATTCTTATCCATTTCATTCCCCAGGCTCAAAACATCCTTCATGTCACAATCTGAGTCAGGAGCCTCGTGAACAGATGCATTCCCCACTTCTATCCCCTCTAGACACTCATCACCAAACCCACCCACTAAATTAGATTTACAACTAAACCCCACATTCCCTGGAAATGCTTGAAACCTCATAGCATTATTCCAGATATAATTCAAGCCAGCAAACAACTGATAATTCCCATCACTCGTGGAAACCTGATCACTACCACAAGCACCATAATCCACCTCCAAATCCTCAAGCCACCCCGTGATAGCAGTAAAAGTGGTACTTATATCCATGTCAAAAGGATCCGGTGGCAAAAGATCAATGATATCCTTATGCACCAATTCCTGTGAGCCACTCCTATCCCTTCCATAATCAAAACGATCCTCAACTCTCTCCTGTATAGAAATCCTCATCGGCGAACGCACATTATCCTTGGAAATACGAGGAAAGAGAGGTCGATGCGAAAAATTCAACGCCATTCTACGCTAACCTAATCCCAATTTCCCCCCCTTCTTTTCTGTGTATTTTTACAAGATATATTTAGCAAACCCAAAAAGGAAAAAAATTTTAAAAAAAATGACCAATGAAAAAATCAAAGCTAGAAAGGAGAAGATTGAGAAAAGAGATCTAGCAAGAAAACCCTCGATTCCGGATAGCAAACTAAAACGACGCAACCAAAAATTTCACAGAGTTTCTTGCTACACGTACAAAACCTATAATGGAAATTTTCTACCAGCAAAACGACACTGTTTTATCTATACAGAACAAAGAATCAACCAATCAATTTTTTTTTGTTATCAATTAGGGTTTACAATAAATAGAATTTAAAAACGAAAAAACAAATCAATCAAGAAACGCAATTAAAAAGAAAATAACCTGAACAAGAGCGATAATCGAGAGGAAATTAAAGAAGCAAAACCCTGATTGGTTTCTCCGAGAACGCAATCGACAGTCTCTTGGTATCGAATCCTCGATTGAAGACAGAAAGAACGGGACTTTTCTTTTCTTTTTTATGCGAAATTAAAAACCGAAAAAAAGACTAATTTTTTTGTGCTTTTGAAGGGTTTTTGTTTTTGTTTTTTTTTTCTGGTGGAGAATTCGATCCAGAGAGGAAGAGAAAGAGGGAGGCGGGGGGGAGCCTGTCGACGGAGCCACTCAGGAGAGAGGAGAGAGGATTTTTACAAGAACAGAAGGGGGAAAATATAAAAATCGAGGGAGTGAAAGGTAACGGTGAAATTGTCCACATTTTAGGGGAGAAAGAGAGAGATAGAGTGGTGACCTTGACACGTGTGTACGTGGTAATTTTTATTGGCGACGGTAAATTAAATGTTTTACTCTTTCTTCGCACGCAATGTTCGTGGCGGGATATGCAATTATGCACTTGTTCCACGCGTCTTCCCTCGTGTTAATTTTACCTTGTTTTCAAAGGGTTTTTGAAATTAGTCCAGAGTGTTTTTTTTAAAATAGTTTTTTTTTTAATTTATTAAAATAATTTTTTTAACATCAGTTTATTAAAACTATTAAAAATATTTTTTAAAAACTAATTTAATATTATTTTAAGTAAAAAATATTTAAAAAAAATACTTAAAAGTAGGAGCAGAAACACCTCTATAAAATTAATACTGCTGGCCAGTCTCTCAAATCACTCGACAAATAATTGAAAGCATAAGGTTTGATGTGATCAAAATTGATGAATCCATTTTACCCGTGATCTATTAGCATTTAGCACTTCATGGTTTTGTGGCCGTTGGATCCAGATTGGAGGGGACGGTGAAGATGGGTTCTAGGTTTGACTAGTGGTTAAGATGGGTGAGGGTGTGTCATCCGTACCTGATAGAATATGGATTGTATGGGGTCCACATTGTCAGGTGGCACAGCGTAGTTGGTGCTCTCGTATGATTCGTGTGATGATGGGATTAGAAGAATTTTAGGTGGAGGCCGGAGAGAGTGCTCTCCTGCTTTTATTTTATACTGAATTTTTTTTCACAGAATTCGCTATATTGACGAACAATATATATTTTTATATTTTATTTTTAATTAATTTTTGTTTATATTTTTAGATTATTTTAATAGAACGCTCAAAAAAATTAAGTTCACAGGCAAGATCACAACGGACGTCCATGGCTACGAGAAACGATATATTTATCCACCGAAGTTGAAGATACCGAAGGAATCCTTCACCGCTAAGTTGTCAAAAGCATCCTCTTTGCAAGGCATCACAAATCCTGAAAGCTAAAGCTACCAACAAGGTGTTGTTTGGGATTGATTTTATACTTTTTTTTTTATTATTATTAAAGTTGATTTTTTAATATTTTTGAATTGTTTTGATAAACTAATGTAAAATAAAAAAAATATTATTTTAATATTTTTCAAATAAAAAAACTTTAAAAGTAACCGCTGCCGTATTCCTAAATATTTTTTATAGGCCAGGCCCACAGCAAAAGAAATCTCTCTCGACAAAAACATAATTATAAGCCCTCGGCACACGTTTTGATCCCATCCAAGGCTTGGATTGGGTCATTTCTCATGTGTGTATATTAATTTAATTTTTTTTTAGTAAAATAATATTTTAGTTTTTTAAAAAAATTAAACAATATTATTTAATATAAAAAACCAGTTTGAAATAATATTTCAAATCATATTCTAAAGAGGTGATGCGTGTTACAATTATGATTAATTTGAGTTTTTTTATTATTATTATTAAATGATCATTTTTATATTATTCCTTGCATTTCCTAAATCAACCCTTTTATAATTTGGAAATTGATTTAAAGGAAACTTGTCGGCTCTTTCGTCTGCTCCTGTTGTACAGTCATTAGACTTCGAACTTGTGTTGCGACATGGAAATTCCTGGTAATTGATATTTTTTTTATTTTATATTTTTTTAATTATTTTAATGTATTAATATTAAAAATAAATTTTAAAAATTAAAAATATATTATTTTAATATATTTTCTAACAAAATATATTTTAAAAATCAATCCACCACAACTATAACAAACAAACTCTCAAAGACTTTCTCCATTTCTAACATACACACGAATTTATAAGCTAAGCTTTTGATTTGGGAAAATAAACCTGGGCCACGGTGGAGGGCTGTGCTTGGGCCTTGAAACGCACCGAATGTTTGGTAATCATAATTTTGTTTTGGAGCTTCAGCTTGTTTAGGACTCATTTATTCGGTGAATTTTCTAGAAATTATTTTTAAAATATTTGAGAATTATTTGGTTATTATTTTAATTATTATTTATTTTATTTAAAATAATTTATAAAATTATATATATTTTTTAATTTTATTTTCGTTCAACTTTTTAATTTATAAGATTTGTTTTTTATTATTTTAATAAACTTAAAAAAATATTAATAAATTATTTTCAAATCAAACACTGGAAAGTGTTATTCAACTTATTTTTCATGACATAACTAAACACTGAAAAGTGTTTTCCAACTTATTTTTCATAACACTACCAAACATAGAAAAATAATTTATTTTTTACGAATTCACTTTTCACAGAAACCACTTTTCAAAAAAAAACTATTTTTCAGTAAACAAACGGGATCTTAGTGTGTTTTGTATTGTTTATTATTTTATATAGTCTTAATATATGAAAAAGACCAAGTACTTTTATCATGTAGATTACAATTTTTTTGGTGCGTTGTTTTAATAATTTCAATACAAAACCAGTTTCAACAGTATTTTTAATGCAATACCTTTGTTGTTTTTTTCCATGCTTTTAATTACCTATTTGAGAATGTAAAAATTACTGAAAATATATTAAAAAAATATTTTAAATATTAACACATTAAAACGATAAAAAATATTAAAAAAATAATTTAAAATTTCAAAACACAATTAAACTACAATAACAAATAGGTCTTAAAGCAAACACATATATTGAGTAGATGGTGCCTTGATATTTTTTACATCTGAATTAATGTCAATTTCACATCTTCCGAGATATAAAAACATACACAAAAATATAAAAAATAAGTATTTCTTTGTAGTGATTTTAAAATAAATTTATATTTTAAAAAGCATAAAAACAAGAGAGCTGTATCTTTTATTTTAATTGTTTTTATATTTTTGCCCCTGTACAAAACTAAACACAATCATTTTAAGGTATTATATTGTAATAATAATTGTTTTTTAAAGTATTTTTTATCTGAAAATATATTAAAATAATATTTTTTTATTTTTTAAATTTTATTTTTAACATCAATATATTCAAATAATATAAAAACATAAAAAAAATTAATTTTTTTAAAAAATAAAGTTTTTCAAAAAAACACCAAAGAAACAATGCCCAGCAAAGAGTGCCCAGCTTTGATTCATTAAAAGAATAGAAAAGGAATAAACAACGCCAATTTGCAAAGATTTAGCGGCCGTGTATGGTGGTTTAGTCCTGCCGGTCCTAAATAAAGCATATTAAAATTATTAAAAAATATTTTTAAAAAAAATTTGGTAAAAAGAGCTCTGGAATAAGAATCAATATTATAATTATAATAACCCTAAGAAAAGTAATTTATTAGTCAAGTTTTAGATTTGCTCTTTATAGGTTATTAGTTCGAGTCTTATAAATTTTAGGGCCATTAAAAGTTTATATGATGTTAATTTCAGGATTTATGGGATTAATTAATATATATAAAGTTGATGTGGAGAAAAATATTAATTAAAAAAAATTATAATTGTAATTTTTTAATTCCTTACCTACCCTGTCAAGATCAAAGAATATATCAAAAAGCAACCATCAATTTAATATAGACCTGGCCAGTCATCGCACACCACGCTGACCTATCCGATAACCACGGCAACGTGTGTTTCTATGACTTTTTAGTTTTTATCCTCTGAATCGCTCATTCCATTCCCATTTTACCCCTGAGAATATCATTAGGAACTTCGTGCACTATGCCTTTTTCCTTAAAGCTCGACGCCATGCTTTGTTGTCCTTCCTTTCCTTGCCTTGTGACCCGTGCTCTGCTTTAGGGTATGCGAGCAGTTTACTTTCTTTCCTATGTAATTTCCTTCACTTTTTTAGAAATATATTAATAATATATATATATATATATATATATATATATTTGTTAACTATTATATTATATTATATTTTTTTTCAATAAAATAACCAGCAAATTTAATTTATTATACATATATCTATTTAATTTCAAGCTATTACATGTCTCTCCACTGCGAATTGTAATTCTTTCCAACAATTAACTTTTGTTTTTTAAAGATGAATCGAGAGAGAGAGAGAGAGAGAGAAAGTAGCCTGATCATTTCTCAAAACGACATGGCACCGAGACGTTTTATTCGGAGAGAAACGGGCCATGGGTTTTGAAATTCCAGCGACTGCGTTTGTATTTTTACTTAAAGTGGGTTTGATATTATGTTAAATATTATTTTTTATAGTAATTTTTATTAAAAATATATTAAAATAATATATATATTTTAATTTATAAAATTTATTTTTAATATCATTATGTTAAAATAATACAAAAATATTTTTAAAAAATTATAAATAAAAAAAATTAATTCTTTAAAAACGATATTATGCCCCCCAAAACAAATAAGGTATTAATTTCTCAAAGTAAAAAAATACAAATAAAATACCATAGACAGTGAAAAAAGTTAATTAATAAAGAGATTAAAAATAAATTAAATACATACATCATCTAAAAACAAAAATAAAAAAGGAAATTTTCCAAGTCAACAAACAACATCGAGGAAATCAAGAAGAAATTTTTTTCATTCTTCTGACCCTGTGAGTTGATTCTGTCTGCATCTTTATTTAGTTTCTTAGATTTAGGATTCTCCTTTTCTCTTCACTGCAACTCTCTTTTTTACTTGAATTTTGCTCAGTTTTCTTTATCTGTAGTTTCATTCAAAAGCAGAACACTGATTTTTTGCGTTTAATTCAGGGTTGAAGTTTATAATTTGATGAGGGATTGTGCTCAATATGCTTTGTAGTCCTCACCTTTTCTAGTAGAAAAAGAAATACGTACAGAGAAGAAAAGGGTTCCTTTTGTTTTTCTTTTCTGTTCCTTTCTCGAGTTCAATTTAGAAAGTTGCTCCTCCTCCGCTGTTGCTAGAGCTACTTTACATAGTAGTACAAAGTTTTGATTTTTGGTGAAGAGAGAGAAGGAGGGGTTCTCAGATCTTTGGAGGAGTAAAAAGTGGAAGAAATAAGAGGTTTTGAATTGGTTGATTGAGATTGAAGAATTAGAGGATTTTTTTTTGTGTTTGCTTTTGATTTTGTGAACGAGGGAGGGGTTTTCGTCTCTTTTCTTTGCTTGACTTTTTGAAAGTCTAGATTGGAGATAGAGTTGCCTTTGGTTGGGCACAGCACTTTGGTTTTGTTTCTGTAGCTTACCTTGAAATGGTTTATTTTTTTTTTATTCCAGGGAATGTGGATTTTGGTTTCAGTTGATGAATTCTGGTAATTTGGATTGGATATTTGGGGAAACATTGCTGTTGTTCTGTTAGGGTGGGGTGGTGTTTTATTTTGTATATATAAATTATGCTCAAACAATTACTTGGTAAGCTTCCACGAAAGTCATCTAAGTCGACTGCAAATCGCGATCATGGTGGAAACCACACCGCCAATTCAAATGCTTCTACTGGCTCAAGAAGTAGTAATGGGAAGTCTGCGAATTCAAACATCTCATCCGTAGCAGTAAATAATTCTGCTCCAGATGTATCACAAAACCTTGGTAACAAGATTCATCAAGGTGTGAATTCGAAGTTGAATGGCGATCTAGGGTTTTCTCAGTACGAAGGACTTCCTGGATTCAAGGATGTTCCGAGCTCTGAGAAGCAGAGCTTGTTTATTAGAAAGTTGAACATGTGTTGTGTTGTATTTGACTTTACTGAGCCAATGAAGAACCTCAAGGAAAAGGAGATAAAGCGACAGACGTTGCAGGAGTTGGTGGATTATGTAACTTCCGTGAGTGGGAAATTCTCCGAAACTGCTATGCAAGAAGTTATGAAAATGGTGTCTGCAAATTTGTTTCGGACATTCACTCCTCAACCACGTGAGAACAAAGTTGTAGATGGTGTTGATTTGGAGGAGGATGAGCCTTCTATGGATTCTGCGTGGCCACACTTGCAAATCGTGTATGAACTTTTCTTGAGGTTTGTATCATCAGCGGAGACCGATGCAAAATTGGCTAAAAGATACATCGATCAATCCTTCATTCTGAAGTTGCTGGATTTATTTGACTCCGAAGATCCCAGAGAAAGGGAATACTTGAAAACAATTCTTCACCGCATTTATGGCAAATTCATGGTGCATCGTCCATTTATCAGGAAAGCTATCAATAGCATTTTCTATCAGTTTATTTTTGAGACTGAGAAGTACAATGGTATTGCTGAACTTTTAGAAATTTTAGGCAGTATCATTAATGGGTTTGCTCTGCCATTAAAAGAAGAACATAAAATGTTTCTTGTTCGTGCCATGATTCCTCTGCACAAGCCAAGGTGCTTAGCAATGTACCACCAACCATTATCTTACTGCATCACACAGTTTGTGGAGAAAGACTGCAAACTTGCTGATACCGTAATACGAGGATTGTTAAAGTACTGGCCCATCACTAATAGTTCAAAGGAAGTCATGTTCCTAAATGAGCTGGAGGAGGTTTTAGAAGCAACCCAGCTACCGGAATTCCAGCGCTGCATGGTGCCCCTGTTTCAGCAGCTTGCTCGGTGTTTGAACAGTTCACACTTTCAGGTAATAAGATTCCAAAATTCTTATACTTCTTTGCTTCAGTATACATGCACAACTCACTTCACTATTATAATATGCTTCTCATTATTTATTTATGGAAAAATATGAAATTTTCTTCCGTGGATATGCTTCATATCTGCAAGATGGAATGTTATTGTCCTCGCTTTGCTTTATTCATTCTTATAGTGAAGAAATCTCTGCAGTCATATTCTAAAATCTTGTGCTATTGTATCGTTAATACCAATTTCTCTCCTCTTTGTTAGTAAGTCGGTTGGTATTGTTACAAATCATTCTCTATAGTCTCATCTACTTGGAGCTTGTATATTGCTCTTGTTATGTTATTCTTACAGCATTCATATTTTAAAATTATCTTCACCTGCTAAATTGGCTGGGAAGATATAATAAGAGACAGTCGTAAAGGTTTCTTCTGTTTTCTGTAAGAGAAAAGGTGCTGAAGAAGATGCTGGACATGAGTGTTCCAACAGGAATGTTACTTGAAAAGAAGAACAGAAGTATAGAGGGTTACTGGATATAAAAAGTTTGGTGCTTAGCCATCCATTGAATCAACTGATGGCTAATATCTTGGTAGTAGGTGGTTCAAAGTAGGCCTATGTCAAAGTAACAATTGCTGTAGAGTATCAAAGCGGGTCAATGCTAAATCTTGTTAATTCTATATGTTCTTATCGAAGGAGTACTCAGATGATGAAGCTACATTTTAGTTGACAGTGATCCGTTTGTCAAAAGCAATATAGGTTCTGGAGCTTTATTATGTTTTTTGGTTCATAATAGATTGCTGAGTATCTCTGAGAAATCAAGCAATTTTTATTGGTTTACATTTTATAAAATTAAAGTGTGTTCTTTTTTGCTTGAATGAAAGATCCTGAATGGCCACATGTCCTTGATGGTAATCATTCGGTTGGTTCTAAATCTGAGTATGGCAACCTGCATTTTCATGTATGATGACATTCTGTTTCAAGTTGCTGCAGCATTGTTGTTTTACCACCATCTTTTCCGTTGTTGTTCCTTTTTTAGGTTAAAGGAAAAGGAAGATAAAGGATAGATAAGTTTTAGTATTGGAATTGATTGGGGCCTTTACATTTCTTGCGTAACATAGTTTTTTTTTTTTTTTTTGCAATTACAATGATTAGAATTACTCCTTGATGTAAGTAGCGAGATATTGTATTTTAAAAGTGATAAATTACTGCTGTTTGAGTTCCTGTTTGTCCTAGGGTGACGCACATGGTAATATGTCATGTTTAGTTCTTCATATTAGACATGAAATGTTGAAATAAAACCATGGCCTGATCTTTTTTCCCAGCCATTAAGAAGAACTTGCCATCAGTCCTTTCGAAGCTGTTGTGGATTGAATCACCAAATTTATTGTGGAAACATCTTCCATATAAGTGAATGGGTTTCCGTTAATCCATGGTGTTCAGTTTTGCACTGAAAAACTTGTTGAGATGATAGCTTCTATTCTTTGCTCCTTCCTTTGTTAAAATCAGTATATGGAACTGATGCTTTGCAGGTAGCAGAGAGAGCATTGTTCTTGTGGAACAATGATCCCATTGAGAACCTGATCATACAAAATCGCAAGGTTATACTACCCATCATCTTTCCTGCTCTGGAGAAAAATGTTAGAAACCACTGGAATCAAGCTGTCCGAAGCTTGACTTTAAATGTACGCAAGATCTTCGAAGATCTTGATCATGAACTGTTCAATGAATGCCTGCTAAAGTTTCAGGAAGATGAAGAGAAGGAAGTTGAGATCAAAGCAAGAAGTGAAGCCGCATGGAAACGATTGGAAGAGATTGCCACGCAGAAGGCTGCAAGTGATGCCATGGTGGTTGCGCCTCGCAAAGCACTCACTTGCAGCGCTTCAGGTTAGCTGTTAGCAGAAGCATGGATGTTTGTTGGTATCACCATGGACTATCTATTTTTGATTGAGATGGATTCATTATTTTGATAATTTTTCTTTTAGGTGTTTGATATGGTTTAAAATTTGCTTAACTGCCTAATAAAATATTTTGTAAATTGATCCTTCTATGCGCACAAGTCTTAGAGCCATTAGACATGCTAAATGAAGAGCTAAAAATAATAAAAAATAATATGCTAAATGAAGAGCTAAAAATAATAAAAAATTTTATTATTTTAGCTCGTCAATAATACTTGTTCTATATGCTTTAAATGGATTGCTAAACAAAATGTTATTTTACTATTTTTTTTAAAGTAATTTTTACACGTTGTTTGAAAATACAAAAACATTATTCATTACAATTTTTTTTTCATTAGTTGTATTTTATTAAATTTATATTTTTTTATTTATTTTTTACGAGATTATTTTGATTTCATGATGAATGATATGAGTTTAGCAAGTTTATTTAATTTTTTTTAATTTTATTTTTTAATATTAAATTAATTTAGAATTGTTATTTTTAATATTTTATTTTTAAATTGTTTTTAGATTTATTAAATTAATTGAATTGTATCAAATTATTAAAATATTTGAAAATCAAATATATTAAAATAAAATTAATTTTTTTAAATAAATCTTTATCAATTGAAGTGCATGGAAATAAATAAAAAAATACTATATTTACACTATTCTATTATCTATTCTGATTTTTCAAAGCTTAAAAAAGTCAAACCCAATCTTGTCTGTCAGAAAGTTGAAAGCAGATAAAATTAGGAAAGATAAGAAGACCACTTCTGGTGCAAGGAGTGATCATCATGACAATGAAGTAGCGAGCCTATAGTGAAGTAAGTAGACTGGCAATGATGTAAATTCCACCATATGACACTAGGAATCATCATTCTTTGTATTATTCACAAACTGAAGTGACACACCGAAATGGGTAAATAAATTCCATTTCATGACTCGAGATGATGTTGATCTTGACTCCTTGATATTTGATTGCACACGAACATTCATGGAACCATTCCTCGAATCTTCACCATGCCGTAGCAGATGGAGCTAGCTTCCATTGTTATGGGTAAATTAAAAATCTTTAAATTTTGATCATAAAGAAAATACGATAAGATTGTCCCCCTAAGATCCTACTTGCCTTGGTTAAAACCAATTACAAACAAACCAGTATGATCTTGAAACTACTTTAGATTCTTGACCTGCTTTGTTTAATTTGAACAACATCAGTAAAAGTTAAGCAAGCTTCTTTAACTTGAAAAAAAGAATCCTCAGAACGAGGATAGTTAAAGATGTCTGAAACCTAAAGCAAGTTTTGAACTTTGAGTTGAATCTCTGATTAAGTACACTTTGTATATACAGCATGGATCCAAACTAGTAGCTAAGCTTCTCGTTGTTGATTGAATGCCTGAAGCCTTAATTTTTAAAAATTAACTTGAAAAAAAGAGTCAAAAAACAAAATAGAAAAGAAGAACACGAAGGAAAGCGGCTTGTGATGTAGATGGTTTTCCAAATTTATCATGGTCCCATGGATTAAGTTTAAGGTAATTGCCTTGTTTAACCAAGTTTGTGTGCCCTCAAGAACATTGTTGATTTTTTTTAATAACTAAGAAGCTATTCCGAACCTTAATCATGTTTAATAGATATGTGTTAGACATTAAGCCTCACGATAAATAGTTCTTAATAAAAAGTATTGAAAAACACACCTAAATATTTTATTATTAATGTTAATAATATTATTAATTATCCTTAAAACCACTGTTCGGATGGATACAAGATTAGAAACTGTGAATGTTAAGGGTTGGTTTGGTCACTTTGATCTCCCCAAGCCACTTTGTGTTTGGTCACTTTGGTCTCTCTGTGTTTGTCTCATCTCTGGCCCAAAGTAATCGAGGAAAAAGAAAAAAAAGGAAAAGCTTTTTTCATAGCTGTGCTTCTTGTTGAAGTCACTGCTGCTTCTGTAAGTAGCATCAAACATTCTTCTTTTTGTTTTTCTGTTTACTTTCCATCCCCTAAATTTTTTGATTTTGATTTTGTCAAATATTATAATAAATGCTACTTTGTTGTTTGTGATCGAACCCAGATGAGATGTCTGATTCAGCTATTTTTCGCTCTGCAAGAATTCAACAGAGGAGTTACTACTGACGTGTCTGTGTGTATTCATATGATT
Source organism: Populus trichocarpa (assembly GCF_000002775.5). Lineage (NCBI taxonomy): Eukaryota > Viridiplantae > Streptophyta > Magnoliopsida > Malpighiales > Salicaceae > Populus > Populus trichocarpa. Next base: position 12,428,210 of record NC_037292.2, read on the forward strand.
TTCCATAGCTTCACTCTCTGCATCTGCTTTGTTTAATTTTTTTTTTTTGAATTTCAAGTCAAATGTTCTCTCTCGATTCCCATTTTTGGATTTCCTTTTATCTTTTTAAAGAGCCATAAAGGACAGACAACCGAGTCGATGATGTGATTTCTCTAATAAAAAATGCTTCTGGGTTTTGTTTAATTTATGATAGAAATACTGGGTTTTGTTTCTTCTGTGGTTTCCTTTGATATGGATTCCATGCATCTGGCTGCTCTTCTCTGAATTTGAGGTTGGGTTTGTACTGTCCTTTAATGGACTGAAACCTGCTTCAGAAGACAATCTGTATACACCTGGGTTAGCGGCAACTTTGATCCTTGTGTGCGTAGAAGATTTTTTAGTTATGATCAAACAAATACTTGGTAGGCTTCCGAAGAAGCCTTCGAAGTCATCTGAGAATCGCGAATTTGGGGGTCCATCTGTTGCCCCTTCAAGTACTTCATCTGCTTCTAAAAGCACTAGTGATTTCCAGAGCAACAGGCCTGGAACTTTAAACAATTCGTCTCCTCCTGGTCCTGATTCTGCTCCGCATTTAGGTTATAGTCATGGAATGAAGCCTACCCAGGTTGTGAATCCGAAGCTGAATGGCAGTTCAGTGCCTGCTCCGTATGAAGCATTGCCTGGATTTAGGGATGTCCCGAACTCTGAGAAGCAAAACTTGTTTATTAGAAAGCTCAACTTGTGTTGTGTGGTGTTCGACTTCACTGACCCTACTAAGAATTTGAAAGAAAAGGACATCAAGCGCCAGACTCTGCTTGAGCTTGTGGATTATGTTACTTCTGCAAATGGGAAGTTCACGGAAACTGTCATGCAAGAAGTTATAAAGATGGTATCAGTTAATTTGTTTAGGCCGCTTACTCCACACCCCCGGGAGAATAAGTTATCAGAGGCCTTTGATTTAGAAGAAGAGGAGCCCATGATGGACCCGGCATGGCCACACCTACAGATCGTGTATGAATTCTTTCTTAGATTTGTAGCATCACCCGAGACAGATGCAAAGTTGGCTAAGAGGTATGTTGATCACGCATTTGTTCTCAAGTTGTTAGATCTCTTTGATTCTGAGGATCCAAGGGAGAGAGAGTATCTGAAGACAATTCTACATCGTATCTATGGAAAATTTATGGTGCATCGCCCATTCATCAGGAAGGCTATCAATAATATCTTCTTCCGTTTTATTTTTGAGACAGAGAAGCATAATGGGATTGCTGAGCTTTTAGAGGTTTTGGGTAGCATAATCAATGGGTTTGCTTTGCCGCTAAAAGAAGAACACAAATTGTTCCTTGTTCGGGCATTGATCCCTCTTCACAAGCCAAGGTGTTTACCAATGTACCACCAGCAATTATCATACTCCATTACACAGTTCGTGGAGAAAGACTGCAAGCTTACTGATACTGTTATAAGGGGTTTGTTAAAATACTGGCCAATTACTAATAGTTCCAAGGAGGTCATGTTCCTAAGTGAGCTGGAGGAAGTCTTAGAAGCAACTCAGCCTGCAGAATTTCAAAGATGTATGGTACCCCTGTTTCGTCAAGTAGCTCATTGCTTGAGCAGTTCACACTTCCAGGTAATAAACCATAAAATATCTTCACCTGCTTTGAGAATTTTTCGTTTCCTTCATGAAATTAACTTCTATATATGGAAACATGCATCGAGAACTTTTTGTCTGTTTCTTTCATAGTAAATGCTTTTCAAGTGTTTGAGACATCTGCATCCTTTCGGTCATAGTAGGAGGAATGGTCCTACATGGTCACGTTCAGTGTTGTCAAATTGCAAGGCGCCTTAAGGTGACAAGGTCTGCTAGCACTTGAGGTGCCAAGCGTGAGCCTAGGTGCTTGCCTGAGTCAAGAGAGATGCTACTAATGAAAGTATACATGACTACAGTAAAATCAATTAATCAAAGCTGCAAGCGAAATATCACATCATAGATAACCATAATAACATTGAATTAAACAAGTCTTAAAAGATGAGATACAATAATTTAAGGAGCTAATGCTTTGCTCTTCATCAACATCCACTAAATCATCATCCATGCTCTCCTCTCAATCTACCACTTCATCCAAATAATCGTCTTTCAAGCCAAAATGTGCTTCTTTATATTTTGATCCTTTTATACTTCGAGAATTTGATGCCTTTGCAGTTGTTCTCAATCTTGTTTACTCTGTGGATCTCACTTCTCCAGCTTCAGATGCTCTAGCCACATCACCCATGTCAAATTGTGAAGTGTCTGCACCTGTCTCTCCAATCAATGATTCATTATAATTATTAGTATCACTAAAGAGATAGAACTAACAACATCCCTCAAAATGGCGATTTACATTTTCTGTCAAAACTTAAAGCATTTGCATTTTGTTTTAGATTTAGTTCCACTTCCAGGCTATCGGTAAGCTGTTTAAGATTTTTGTCTCTTTCCAATATCTTTGTGCCATTTTCTGTCGTTCTAATATGGTGCTTTAGGAAGTGTTTATGCAATCTAAGGCATATATTTTTTCGTGGTCAAATTGTTTTGGTTAGCTTTGATTTATGCCTTAGAAAATAACGCATATATACACATTGAGATTGTATTTCTTGGGATCAAATCGGCAAAAGATTATAGTTATCATTCTTCTGCTGGCTTTTCTTTTACTGACTTTGTGACAGGGAACAGGAAGAACATTGTTTTTCCTGGCTTGGGGTTACTAAGCTTGTAAATTTTGATTCCTGGGCTTATATGGAGGTCTATTATATTCCCTGAGGTGCAAAGAAACATCTAGGTATCTTCCTGTGCATTGGATTTTTGTGGAAAAATTGTGGAGTAGCATTCAAATAACATCTCCCAGACAATAATGGAGAAATAGTTGTAGCTTTGGGTTCTCCTTATCTTTTTCTTCTGACTGATAATAACCATATTATCTTTGATGACTAGTTTTCTACTGAACTGATCCTCTTTAAAAGAGTTATGCTGGGGACGCTAAGAGGATTTTACTAAATTAAAAGAAACTAGAAAGGGTAGTAGAATTACTGTAGTGTGTTTTTTTGTTGTTGCTATAAACTTAATTGGCATTGTGGATTGGAATAGTAAAATGACTATTTTCCCCTTATAAACATAACACAGTTGACTTTGGCAGTGGTGGTATAATAGTCTTTTTGTAGTTTTTTGAATAGTAGAATGACTAATATATCCTTAGAGACAAAAAAATCATGCGTTGATAGGCTTAGAAATTTTTAATTTTTCATTTCAAATGCACAATAAAATTACTGAAATGTCCTTGAATTAATTGTCTTTGCCTTGGGTCAAGGGGTTTTCATGTCTTTTCCATTTAGGTTTTTTGTGATTATCAAGTATGATCAAGGGCGATTTAGTATTTAGGCATATATAAAATATTAATTAATTCTAGAAAGTAGGTTGTGCTTGATGTTCACGGGGACATGCGCGAATGCTTCTCTGATTTTTGTCCAGCGATATATGGTGACCAAAATCTTGCTTCCAAGATGGAGTTTTATTCCTCTTGACACCGCCGCTATAAATGAGCGGCCTGTGTACCAAAAAAAATGTCAGGTTTTGCTCTGGTGGCTGTTTTTTCCACTTCCTTCTTTACTCTCAGCCAAACACAAGGTTTTTTAGAAGGACAAATCTTATGATCCAAAATATCAACCAAGGACTAAGAAAAACTATATATCGATCTCAATGATATACAAGGCCATAGAGAAATGTGTATCCGGTACATGGAGATTAAGGGTACATGAAGCCAATGCCAAGATTTCGATCACAATGCAGATATCATCACCAAGCACCAAGATGATTCCACAAGGTTTTTGGAAGAATGGACAAGCCTTTCAACAACCAATGGTGATGCCATTCAACCTAGTAGGGAACTACTATTAGAGGTTAGTGATATAAACTTTAGTTCATTTATTTTAGTTTAGTTAAATTTTGTATGACACACTAAAAGCATGACAGTAACACTTAAACATGCTTGCATTGTTTGTGCATACAAGTGTTAAAACTTGAGCAATATGAGAATCGATCAATCATCAAAATTTGAGTCGTTTGATCATTGATGTGACTTGTTGAGGTTTAGATTACCATATATGTGGAGAAATATGGTTAGGATCAACTAGGATTGAATTGTGGAAGAAACTAGTGAAAACGTGAAAAATCATGATTTTGGGCCGTAGGCAAAACTACAAGATCATTTCAAAAAAAGGTCAGACCATTTCTCCAAATCAGTCTAACCGATTATCAAAACGATCAGACTGTTTTGTGCAGTATAAAAACTGCATCAGCCCTTCTCTCTTCAAAAACCCGACTTCTTTCAATTTCTTTAGTATTTCTCTCTTTCTACAAACCCTAAACCCCCAAAAACCTTCCCTAAAGTTTTTATACTTCAATTAAACACTAAATCCTAACTCAAAACTCCTTAGAATCATCTATATTAGGATTATTTGTGTTCAAACACCTATAAAATCAAAAGTCCAACTTTGTATTCTCTCGAATTCCTATTGAAGAACAATGCCTAGAGTGAAGATCTCATCAAGGAGGAGTGTTCAAAGATTCGATGACTATCTCTTTGTTTTCGAAGATGCAAAAAAGAGATACAACGAAGATTTCAAAACTAGACAAATTGCTCCACCAAGATATGTGGATTAAGGTGATTTTAGAAGGATGAATGTGTTAAATTACTTTGAGAATATTGGTTGGAATAGTTAATATAAATGTCATATCGATGTTTTATGCAAATTCGAGTGTTGAAGAGAAAGATGATGATATTTATATTAGTAGTTATGCCCATGGAGTTAAAATATATTTAAACTCAAATGTCCTAGTTCAGATTTTGGAGATTATTAGGGGAGATTTTACTAGAACTTTTGCCTCTCACCAATTTAATGAAGCACCAAACACACCAACATCTCTTTGAGCAAATGAGATTAGTTTTTGGGAGAATTTTAGATGATGAAGAAAGAGCTATTGCAATGTCTTTATCTTGTAATATGTATATTTTGCATTCAATAGTTAGTTGAATTTTGTTGCCTAAAGGAGGGCACAAAAAAGAATTAAAATTTATAGATCTGTGGATTATGACTTGTATTGTGGATGGAAAACCATTTGATTTAGCTTACATGATTTTGAAGCATATGAGCAATGTTATCAAATGAATGTAAATAAGGACTTAAGTATGTGGAGCTATTATAACTAAGATTTTCATTGCTTTTGATTGAATATTATAGAATATAAGGATGAACATAATATTGGAAGAGATCATATTTATAATGCCGCAAAGTTAAGAGAATGAGGGATGTTTTATGTTGATGATGTGTGGATTTATGATCCTTTAAAGGAACTTAGTGCAAGAAAATTAAAACTAGGTCCAAGACAAAAGATCCTTAAAAATAGGCCAACCACCTATGCCTTCACCTCAACCTCAATCAACATTTGAAGAAGGTTTTTCGAGTGCTCCACTTTCCCTAAAATTAATTCCATGACCACATTTTCTAGCATCAACACCTGTTTTCTTTCATCTTTTTTTCTTTTTCTAGTCTCATTGTACCACTTTTCTACTAAGGCTACATTTGGTATTGCGGTGAACTACATGTTGCACCGAAACAAAAGGCATGAATGGTCTATTATTCCTAATCAATCCCTTTTCTTCCATATTATTCCATATCCATAACAAAGAATGGCCTGCCCCATTGAATCCCACATAATTACTATAAGAAATGCACCACCAAGCTAGCTCTAAAATCATCTCACATAGCAAGACTCTCCTTTCTTTCATAAACATGCAACAATTCATTCAAGCATGGATGGAAATCATCGTAATCCTCTTGTGATCAAGGATCAAGTCCCTCCTTGAAGCTAGCAAAATTGTAAGATTGCCTGGACAACCACCAATTAGTTTCCAACAATTCTCTAGCTATATCATAGTGATTGGTGGAGCACTTGTATGCACAAACAACGCAAGCATATAGTTCAGGTTTAAATGTTACTATCATGCTTTTAGTGTGTCATACAAAAACTAACTAATCTAAAATAAATGAACTAAAGTTTAGATCACTAACCTCTAGTAGTAGTTTTCTACTAGGTTGAATGCAATCACCATTGGTTGTTGAAAGGCTTGTCCATTCTCCTAAAAACCTTGTGGAATCATCTTGGTGATGATAGCCGTATTGTGGTTGGAATCTTGGCATTGGCTTCATGTACCTTTGATCTTTGTGTACCGGACACACATTTCTCCATAGCCTTATATATTGTTGAGATTGATACACATTTTTTTTGGTCCTTGGTTGATATTCTGGACCAAAGGATTTGGCCTTCCTAAAGGCCTTTTGTTTATAGGTCTTGGTTGTCCTCCTATGTGCCTTTAATGTCGGTTACCTCCCATTTGATATCTTTAGGGTTGAGGCCTTAAACGTCATTGTTGCACATTTCTTCTACCATAATTCTTCCACTGCGGGTTTCTTTTAACTTGGCTTTTATGGAAGTAAGGCGTTTCTTGCCTTTGCCATTGGTTTTTCCTTTGCAAGTTGCCTCTCAATTGTAGATTATGGAATTGAGGCTTTGTTGATCATGACTAGTGTTCCTTCTTTGTCGGAACCCTTTCCTTGCTCCTCCATTCCTAGAATTCCTGCGATAAGCATTTTTAGGTATCCTTTTTAACATTAAGTTCTTGTTTGTTAGGCATTGTACCTTTCAGTACCCACATCATATTTTTAGGAATGATATTTTTTTTAATCTATATTTATGCGATAAATAACCTTTCTTATTGCAAAAATTACATATAGAAAAATTACTATACATGATAGATTGATTAACATGCTCATTGGATTTTTGTTTTTGTACACAATTAAAACCTAAACCACTTTTATTTAGGCTCTTATTTTGTCCTCCTAACAAAACATCCAAGTTATCTCTATCTTGAGTAAACTTGGCTAAAGTTGAAGTGAAGTCTTCAACTTGTTTTCTAAGAGCACCATTTTGATTTTTCAAATCCTTTAATGATGAGGAACAACTATCAATACCACATAATGATTCATTTACTTGTGTTAATCTATCACATTTTTCAAGCAAATTATTATTTTCAGTTTTCAAATTTTCATGCATCTTTTCCAAGTTTTTTATTAATCTTTCTATACATCTTGTTCTTTTTATGCAAGGCTTCACATAAGGTAATTAAGTCATCAAAACTCACATCAACATCTTCATCTTGTTCAATGAAGTTTGAGCTAGGTGAGTCTATATTATCTTCATATACTATTGTTCTAGAAAATCTAATTCATTAAAGTCAATGATCTTTAACTCTAAGACGGTTAAGTCTTATAGTAAGAGCACAAGCTCTGATACCAATTGTTGGACCCTATTACAAAATCTTGATTGTCGAAGTCGATAACCGTTATATTTAGAAGTTCTTCGTTCTTGACCTTTGCGAATCATTTCCTTTGCTTGTTTGATGATTTCTTGAATGTTGTAAACTTCTCTAAATCATCGCAAGGGTGTGTGCAACATATAATACACATATTGTTTGTACCCTATGCTGAAAGGGGGGCACTACTGGTTCTTTATTAGTTCAGACCATTCTTGCAGGTTAGGATTGTATTTTTTTTTTTTTAGTTTAACGTGGGTGTCCGGGCCAGCTTGCGCGCACCTCGACTAATCCCACGGGCCCTGAAGTTAACGACCATGTAAGCCTCCAGTGGCCATCATATGAGCAACCACAGGTTAGGATTGTTTTTTCTCATTTCCTAGGGGGGTCATGCTGCAGGTGTCTTTAGGGCACTTCTCTCACATATACTCAAAACGAATCGGAATGTCCTTGATTTTGTGTTTTTTATCGTTGCTTAGCTGGATTGGATGATGCCTTTTGCACCAATAATCTTTTGTACACTTCTTTCTATAAAATCTTCTCTTTTCATATAAATATTAGTTCAGGCTGAAGGTTAGTACTGAGTGCATCTTTAGTTGACAAACCTTGAAAATTAAATGGCATCTCCCTGCACCAAGGGGATTTCTTCTTTCATGATTGCCCCCCCATGGGGGGGGATGCTTTCTTTCATGATTGGACGGATGACTGCAATTTTATAGAAGAAAAAAAAGACAAATCAAGTAGCTATTTGCAGAGAACAATGAAAAAAAAAAACCCTTCCATTGGGCTTCAATTTTTAGGATCAAGCCTTCTTTCTTGGAATGCTCTGGCAGTAGAGATCTGTATATGAAGTGTCATTTTTGCTTCTGTTTCCTGGCCCTTGTCTGGATTTTGCCACATGTACTTATTTCAACAGTGGGCCATGTGTGATTATAAGTTCCATATCAGTGGTAGCCTTGAAATTAGACTTGGCAAAAATGATGGTATGTGTGCCAATTATGGTATCATGAGTGATAACAATGACGGACGGTATCACATGGGAGTAGTTATTAATTTGGTGGCTCTACAGGTGTTGTTAGGGTGATTGAGTGGTGGGTGGCGACTAGGTTATGTGCTGGCAGTTGCGTAGGTGTGCAGTAAAGCAGTCATGGTGTGAAGGTGATAATTTCAGATTGTGCTTGCAGCATTTGTTATTTTTAATTCCTAAATGTAACGCCTGTGGAGATTGGTTACATTGTCATGTAAACTAGTTTCTGTGGAACTGTTTTTGATCCTCTCTTCTTAGTTTGGGAATTGCTATATCAGTGGCAGGGTCACCTTTTTTTGGAATTAATTTCTTCATTGCTGAATTAATTTCCTCTCAGCTGAGGCTTCTTCTTGAGGAGGCTCTGTAATGATGTCTGCTCTTATTGTAAAGTCATGATTATCTTCTGTTTTACCATTTTCTTCTCAAAAAAAAGTATTCTGATTTTGGTCGACCTCTTATAATTCCCGCATCATTCACAGCAATTCCTAACTCAAAGGTGAGTTTACTGATTCTTGCTCTTACAGGTGGCCGAAAGGGCTTTGTACTTGTGGAACAATGATCATATCGAGAACTTAATTAGACAGAACAGCAAAGCTATACTCCCCATTATCTTCCCTGCCCTGGAGAAAAATGGACGTAACCACTGGAATCAGGTGGTGCAGAGCTTAACAGTTAATGTTCGCAAGATTTTTGCTGATACTGACCCCGAGCTGTTCGAGGAGTGCTTGCGCCAGTTTCAAGAAAAAGAAGCGAAGGCAGAGGAGTTCAAAACAAAACAAGAAGCCACCTGGAAGCGCTTAGAAGAGATTGCCGCAACTAAAGCTGCGAGCAGTGAAGCAGTCCTTGTTCCCCATGCTATACCCACCTTAACATCGTCCAGCTAGATATCAATCCATATGTATAAATTATTCAAATTCCATTGATTGGTCTGGGAGCAGCAAGATGGTCATTATGCTCAAGAGTTTGGTATTCTCACGGATCCAAGCCCGATTTCTTTGTTGCCCCACCAATTTTTTATCTGGTTGCCAGCGTCAAGGTGTTCAGGTGGTGATATCTTTGTGCAGCAATGTAGCTGGCAATTCTGCCATTTGCACGGGGACTGTATACTGGGTCAGACCAAGAGTTAGTAGCTGGACTCACGTTGATGATGAAGGGAGGATAAAACTAGTAATTTTGTTAGTTTCCGCTGTAACTCATGGAGGAGCTACAGATCACAGGTGATCTAAGAACTGTCTTGATTTTAGCCCACGTCTTGTGTATCTACCAAGTACTTTGATCTCATTTCTTATTTGCATGTATCATATGTATTTTATTGTGTAAGAGTGGAACCTTTTGCGGGTGTGGATTGAGCCTGTTACATCGTTGTTTTTGTGTTTAAAAATTGTTTTTAAAAATTTTTAATTATCTTTTTGTTTTAATTTTTTTTATATAAATTTGAATTATTTTGATATATGACGTTAAAAATAAAATTTAAAAAATAATAAAATAATATTATTTTGATATATATTTTTAAATGAAAAATACTATTATAATTACAAATGATATCTGATATGATAGAATTGAATTGGGTTAATTGGCAGCAGGATTTCTTTAGATGGATCACTTTGGGTAGAAATTTATTTTAAAATTGTTTTATAAATATATTTATTTAATGTTTTTGTTTTTATTTTCTCCACTAATTATATTTTTTTTTATATTTTTATTCTTTGTTTTAAAACATTAACTAAACATAAACTAGCAGTTTCTATATATATATATATATATATATATTGTAAACATATAAAGCCAAAAAGTGGGATCTTTTTAAAGACATAAATAGAAAAAAAAAAAAAAACTTTCTTGGCATAATTTTATTTTAATGAAATTAAATGAAAGGCATCAGATGCAAACAAGTAGGAATATTTTTACTATTTCACAAAATTCTTCACTTGGGACAGCTAGCAGCATAGAACTTTTTTCGATAAAATTACGTGAAGAATCCCTAACTTTCTTGTTATCCTCCTATTACATTAAAAATACAATATAAACTCGGTTAGTAAGTTTAAATTATAAAATTATAAATATTTTTTTTAATTAATTATATATTGATAATTCTAGCTAAGAAATTAAATTACATTAAAATCTGATAAAATAAATCAACAATATTATAATCAATGAGTGATTTAAATAAAACAAGAGAGATAGATAGTATAAATCAATAAATTAATGACATGAAAAAAAAAAAAGTTTCAGGACAAAATTTCTCAATACAGGAGAATCACTGAAAGGTAGGAAACACATAAAAACCTAGTGACAATCTGGTTGTTCCCATCATAATAAGTCTTGATAAACCTCTTTTAGGTTGCAAGCTAATGAGTTTAAATTAATAATTAACTAATATAAATTAAATAATAAAATAAACCCCTAAACAATCTCTAATGCACTAGAAAAAAAATTCAAATTAAAAATAATTATTTAAAAATAAATAAATAGAATAGAATAATAAAAAAAGTCTTCATATTAAAATTCCTCCATGTAGCTTAAATCTTCAATTTTTACATATTCTTGGCAGATTTGAGTCTTGATTTCAAACATCTTTAATTTTTTAGCCTACGATATATAATTGAAAAATTTCAGATGTCTAATTTCTATCACAACTTTAATCGAAGCAAAATTGTACCGATAGCTCTAGATATGTCCCAAAAAGTACACGAAAGTCTTGTTTGACATATTTGACAATATTAGTTTACTAACTTTGATCCTCTAAAATATTATGTTTCTTAACTTCATTTGACCTGAAAATTTACCACAATATATTTCATGTATGTAATATTTTCGTGTAAAATTTTAGTTTTATCCAATATATGGCTTGAAAGTTACGCTCAATCTCGCAAAACTAGTCAGTAGATATTTTAAAGCTAAATTTGGACCTGACTTGGTTCGTATCACAAATTTAATAAACTCGTAAAATCGGACCGAGTTTACCGATTTTGCACAAGTAAAGTCCGATTTTACTAATTTCAAATTTTTAATCTAATTTGACAAGTTAAATATATATTAACTCATAAAATAATAAAATTTTAAAAATTAATTCGCGATTTTAATAACTTTACTACCAATTATCACAGGAAGCGATAAGAATCAGAAATCAATTCAAAAAATCACCCAATTAATTGATTATTATTGGTAAAAAAGGACACGCTGTCACAAACTTTTTTCAGGAATCATTTTAGTTCCAAATCCATATACTCTTTCTCAATTGCATCCCAAACTATAAATTTCATCAATCAAGTCCCTAATGTTTCCTATATTTCTCAAATATGATCTTTAGTCAATTTACACTGTTAGTGATTTACAGCTTAATCTCTAGGATCGAATCGCGTCATCAAACAAGTTTGAAAAGTGTTCTTGAACCCTAGCGTCGTGTGTTTGATGTTGCCTTTAAAATATTATTTATTTAAAATTTGAGATTTATTTTATTTAAAATTAAATTATTCTTAAATCATTTTGATATATTAATATAAAAATAAATTTTAAAAAATAAAAATAATATTATTTTGATAAATTTATAAATAAAAAATACTTTAAATATAACAACTCCAAACAATCTTCACAACTTTCATCCATCTCAAATATATATATATATATATATATATATACATCGTAAAATTAATTGGTTATTTAATTAATTTTTAGAGACAAATCTAACGTGGGCATACTAAAATGGAGTAAATTTAAAGATAAAGGGTAAAATAGTTGATAAACACTAACATTTTCAGTTTAATGTACATATTTATCCTAGTATTAATTTGAAAATAAAATTTGACAAATTGTTAAAAAAATCTTAATTAAAAAAAATACGATTCAGAGTTTTTTGAAACGTTTGGAATCTAATTAATAAAACTTTGCAGGTTTTCCTATCCTTCTCTACTTGTCTGCTATAGATTCCAACCTTCAAAGTCCGCTATCAATCAACCTCTACTTGGAACAAACTCGTGGTTTAATGAACTTCCACTGACAACCCGCTTGATTTTGAGGCATCATCGCTTTATTTAGCAATCGGCAGCAAGCAAGTTGCTGAAACCCAGAATCTTTATTTCCCACCTTTCAAAAGCTGACCTCCATTGTTTCTATTTTACATTTCTTGTAAGTTACAGTTAAAGCATCCATGCCCACTTCCTTGTATGAAGCAACACTAACTTAACTTGATTCATATTGAAGATACAAAGATGGGTTTTTCAATTGGGTGTTCACTGGGTTCTCGTGTTTTGGTGAGGAATACTGGAAAGTTTCCACCTTTATGTAGAAAAGAGAGGCTTAATCTTAGCACTATGTGCTCAGAATTTAATAAGCCTTGCAAAATAAGAGTTTCACTCTGCAAGAGTGAATTGGTTGACTTTGATGAGAGAACAAGCCCAACCGAGGTAATCACACTTTCTAATTGTTCTCTTGTACATTTTTCCTCCACAAGTGTTCTGCTTCTGCTTGAGGGTCTTTGGCCTTTCAGTTTGTGTCATTTATTAGTATATTGCAAATGCTTAATAAATTTGTAATGAACTTCTCTTTATTCTCTTCGACTGTTTTCTAGGTAGTTTGTGGTTGCTTTATAGAGTATGGGTAGTGAGGCAGTCTACTATGGTTAGTAGAAGCAATAGAAGATTGGTAATCAACATAGAAATGGAGAACTTTGACAGAGAGAGAATGAAAATGATTTGGAGATTTCTTGGACTTGTTTTGGGATACAAAACATGCGACACGATGCTTGATTATTAAAGTATTGGAGGCAATGCAAGCTTTCTGCAATTGGAGGACTTGATTTTAAACAGTAGGGTTTGTTCTAACATAAGCTGTTGCTTCTTTTGTAGAATTTTTTAGAAACAGTGGACATCCAAATTATTTAGCAATGTAAGCATTAATGGATAAGGAAACTCGTTCTAAGTTCCCAGCAGTTGATATTCTTGCAGCAAACTTGTTTATTTGTCAAGATTTAATTTAGGGAGCTATCAAAACATCTTAATGTGGCTACTAGTTTAGCTTGATTCAGCACTTCAGTGAGTGCATTTACTTCAAAATTTTGGTTTCTGCTACCTTGCTTAATCCATTGAAGCTAATGTTATGACAAGTTACAGATTCTCCCGGTGAATCTTTCTGTAAAATAATTATGCAAGGCTTAAGCACTATGCTTATTGCTCATAAGTTCCGTTAGTCTTTGGTGGTCCCTTTCTTTGATAACCACGATCCACGAAATACTTCTACTGGCCACTTTAAGTTATCTGAAGATGTCTCATTTATAGCTGCTATAGAAGTTGACGTGGGGTCTGCAGTTGCAGTTTCTGTCCAGGTCAGTTGGTGAAGCAAAATCCACAGTATTCCAAGTTTTATTATTGAAAAACTTTCCTTCAACTCAGCCTATCTGGCATCCAAGTTTCATGCTGTTTGTATAACAAAATGATTTTCCTGCTGGACTATCTCTTGGGAATATCAGGAATATAGCTTGTGGTGTCTCATTGATATGATTTGCGATCATACCTTGTCTGGCCATATTCTTTCTACTGTGGGCATTTCTATGGAAATATTACTATCCAACAGAACATATTTGTTGGATTCTCCTTAAAAAATACTTCGATTTGGTTATAGAGGTCAATCTTGTGCTCCTGGTTACTGTTGTTTGCTATATTGACTAGCTGACCATTTACTTGATTGTATGAAGTAGTGAAAAAATGTTAAATGTTTGTTTGATAATTTGGCTTTCGTGTTTGAAGATCAGAAAAGAGATAGGGAGATGCTATGAACTCATACATAGGCTTGGAAGGGGAGTTGTTTATTTGGGTTCTTCGAGAATGGGACCTGATCATCCACATTATTCGCAAGCACTAGAGTTGGGTAGAGAGGTAATATCAATTCTTGTCCTGCTTGTTGTGTTCCTTTATATTTTTATAGAGCATACATTAATATGCATAATTATTGGCCTTCAACATTTTCAAGAAACACCTTGGATGAAATTTCCATAATGGGTTTTAGTGACTTTTATGTGTAATCTGCAGGTTGCAAATCTTTTGGACTGCACATCATGGACTGGGGCTGGTCCAGGCCTAATGGATGCTGCTACTAAAGGCGCACTTGAAGCAGGAAAGCCTGTAGGTGGATTTAAGATAGCTAAAGAAGCTGGCGAATGGACGGCCTCGAATTTTCATTCTTACCTACCGTCAGAAACTTATCTTACATGCAGGTAAATGTTGCAGTTGCTGGAGACATAATCATCATAGTTTTGGTGGCTTAACAATTGCATGAACCATTCTGAATAAAATGTAGGTTTTTTTCTGCAAGAAAGCATGGTTTGGTGGATGCTGCTGTTAGGAGTAGTTGTTCAGATAGGACTGCTGTAGTTGCTCTTCCTGGTGGAATTGGTACTTTAGATGAGATGTTTGAGATTTTAACACTGATTCAACTACAAAGAATTGGATCAGAGCTTCCAGTTCCCTTCCTTGTGATGAACTATGACTCGTACTACCAGAAGCTCTTAGACTTTCTTGGTGATTGTGAGAATTGGGGTACTGTCTCTAAAGGAGAAGTTGCATCCCTGTGGAAAATTTGTGAAAACAACTCGGAAGCTCTGGCCTACTTGGCAGATTTCTATGGCCTCCCTTCTAGTGGTGAAGAGAGACGTGAAGTAAGCTTACACGTGCAAATCGAATAATCTCTTGATAAAAAGTTTAGATGCAATTGATTGTCTGAGGTTTATGTTACCTGTTTAAATTATATGCGCAAAATAAAGGGGTGAAATTGAAAATGTTGTACGATTATGATCGATCATGCACTTTAAAATGCATGTCTTGGCATAGTTCATAATATGAATTTGATCATAACTTTTTTTGTTTTTATTGAGAAGCTGGACATGATTTTGAATCTGTTGGAAATGTTCACCAAAATCGTTCCTGTTTTATCTACTATTATGAATAAGTCAACTGGCCATAGTGCATCAGCAAAAGAGGTTTAGATTCGATCGGGAAGATTTGTTAGAGGGGTTGCAGATGTTGTGTACTGCCCAGATTTTGTTGCAAGCACATATACTCTCCGAAGCCCCTTCGCACCGAACCCTGAAGCTCTCTCTTGTGGATCAGTTCATTCCAGTATCTTACACTTCACTACTACTTCTCTTTTAGCCAAGGGATTATGGTGATCAGGATCACCTTGTCAAAGCCGCTGAAAGTCCGCTGCTACTTAAGACCTCACTGTCTCAAACCTCAACTCATTTTTATCCGCCCGCAGGCGCAGACTCAAAGGCAATTCTTCCATCGAATGTAATGATCACGGGGCTGAATATGTTGAGGCTCGAATCAAATGCGTCCTCTCTGACGTTTTAAAAATCCTGATACAGAAATGTTGAAACAATTCCTGCCTGCAGCTATAGAATCCAGGCAAGTTTCTTTGATTGTAGTGGCTTGGCAAATGGGGTGTGCCTTTCACACAAGATTGCAGAAGCAGCAACGTTAGCAACATGTATCAAGTGCTGGACCGCAACTGCTCTCAGCTCAAGTGAGGTGGTGAGTCCAGTATTCATGGGCATGGCTTTGTTTTGATTCCTTTTTTCACAGAATTTTGTGTTTTCTTAGCAAAATTCCACTGTAACCCTGTAAAAAAAAACATTTAATATGTTTTGATTTTTTTTATATCATTTAATATGCTGAAATTAAAAATTAAAAATATATTATTTTAATATATTTTTTAAATAAAAAACACTTTAAAAAACAAAAAACCGCTTGAAAATACATCAAAACCTCAAAAAAAATTAAATAAGTGGAAGCTAACGAAACTCTTATTTTTTATTCAAAAATATTTTTGCTTCGATAAAGGTAGATATTTTTCCGTTGTTGCCGCTCCGGCAGACAATTCACATACTAATTTAATGAGCTGATATTTTGCATAAAGGATTAGATTTCAAAGTCAAAGCATGTACTTAACTATGTCTGGAAAGCTGGCAAGCGATCCTGACATTTTTTCTTTTGATGCATGGATTATAATTAAAATTAAAAAAAAAAACCTAAAAATCATTATATTGCACCGGAGAATGTAACAATAAAATAATTATTTTTCCATTTTAAAAAAACCTAATAACATTACTATTAAAAATAATATGATTTTTTTATATATATAATCAATTGGTTATTTCCAAATATATTTCTTATCAAATTTTTTGACATGATTAAATAACTTAATTATTCTTAAAAATAAAAATATATTAAACTTGTTTCAATTTTTTTAACACGATGAGACTACTGAATTATTATTATTAAAATAATAATAATTAAATAAAATAAGATTTTTCATTGTAATAAAGTTCATTTAGAAGTTATCGTAAGTTAGCTGTTCCTTAATATGCTTATTATGATTAATTATTAATTAATAGATAAGCCAGATGGAGATAAGTTTTTTAGCCTTCATCGTCACAGTAGGTATACGTTGTTTTCTTGAGCTGGCCAACCTGATCAGAACCCAGGCTGCACCTCATCCCTTTTTATTTCTCCCTGCCTCCAACGCAGAGTGAGAAAATTAGCACTCCTACTACTTAGTTCTGTTGGGAAACTGTAGGAGAACAAGATGGCTGTCGAGATCATTACGAGAGAAGCCGTAAAACCATCCTCGCCAACCCCTGATCACCTAAGAGAGTTTAACCTTCGCCTTCTGGATCAGCTTGCTCCTGTGGCATACGAACCTCTGGTTCTCTTCTACTCAAACTTCCAGCAGAAATTCACGGTTGCTCACAAATCCGAGCGGCTAAAGAGATCACTGTCTGAAACCTTATCCCGATTCTACCCACTTGCTGGCAGAATCAAAGATGATGCCTCTATTGAATGCAACGATTTTGGAGCTGTTTTTGTTGAAGCACGAGTCAGCTGTCTTCTGTCCAAGCTTCTTGAAAAGCCTGATGCTGAGGTGATAAGAAAACTCATTCCTATTGAGATTGAGTCGCCAGAGGAACTCACGGGTAGTCTAGTGCTTGTTCAAGCAAATTTCTTTGCCTGCGGCGGGTTGGCGATTGGAGTTTGCATCTCTCACAAGGTAGCTGATCCGGTTACCTTTAGCACATTCATAAAGGCTTGGGCAGCTGCGGCTTTTCGTTCTGGCGACAGTACCGTTCTTCCTTTATTCAACGCATCATCCGTATTTCCTCCGCAAAATATACCGCTTGCAAGGCCTGCAGCTCTCGAATTTATACGTGACAGATGCGTTACAAAGAGAGTTGTCCTTGATGCCTCCAAGGTTGCTGCTCTTCAGGTTAAAGCTGTCAGTGAAAGCGTGACATGTCCAACAAGAGTTGAAGCTGTAACAGCCCTGATTTGGAAATGCGCAATGAACGCCGCAAGATCGAACTCAGAGCATTTAAGATATTCTATTCTCTCACAATCTGTGAATTTACGCAAGAAAATGGTGCGTCCTTTGCCTGAACACACTATTGGAAACCTCGCGGGTTATTTCGCTTCATGTGCTACAGAATGCGAGGTTGAGTTGCAAAGCCTGGTTCGTCAGCTAAGGAAAGGGTTGCAAGATTTTGGTGAGAACTACTTGAAGAAACTTGGAAAAGATAAGGCTTCCATGGCTATTTGTGAATCATTCCAAGAGGCAGCAAGCATGCTTCCAGAAGGTACTGTAGACTTTTATGTAAGCACCAGTTTCTGCAGACTCCCGTTTTACGGTATCGATTTTGGGTGGGGAAAGCCCACCTGGGTAACCATTCCTACTGGGGCTTACAAGAATGTGGCTTCAATTATGGACGCTAAAGATGGTAAAGGAATCGAGGCTTGGGTGACTTTAACTGAAGACGACATGGCCTTTTTTGAACGTGATCGAGAGCTGCTCGCAGCTGCTTCTTTTGATCCAGTTGCCTCAGACCTCATCATGCCCATGTCTTCTCTATAAATATCTCAAAACAGGCTTTGATTTCTTCTTGTCTATGGTGGTTTTCAGTCTGTGTAATCATGGATACTAATCGTCTCCTCTCTTTTGTGTGTGTATTTGTGTATGATTGGTTGGTTTCTTGGGATGAGACTGGAGAGTACTGAGTA
This sequence comes from Populus trichocarpa, assembly GCF_000002775.5. NCBI lineage: Eukaryota > Viridiplantae > Streptophyta > Magnoliopsida > Malpighiales > Salicaceae > Populus > Populus trichocarpa. The sequence continues at coordinate 12,446,656 of NC_037292.2, forward strand.
GTTGAAGATTTGTCGTTACAACTACTAGTCATTGGCCAACGAGCATTGTCAACAATCTGTTTAATAATACTAAGAATACTAAGAATACTACGAATAATACTAGTTATGACCAGAAGCTGGGGATGAGGAAGGATCTTGCGTTTGAATTGTAGTTTTTTTTTGGAAAAGAGGAACCGTCCGTAATGACAGTAAAGTGATAGGCTGATTGGTGGAACTTTAATTTTGGATGTTGTTATATTTTAGAGCTAAGATTTTTTTTATTATTTATTTTATCCTTTTAATTTCGGGTTGAATAACAATTAAACCTTTTAATTTATTTCAATTTATTTTTTATATTTTTTTTAAAGATTATTAAAGTCTCATTATTCAGGTTATAGATTTTACATATTAACTTAAGTAAACTTAAATTATTTTATTGTATTAATTTTTCAAATTGATTTTTTTTTAATTTAATCATTCAACAATGAGTTTATTGAGAATTTTGTTTTATAATTTGTTTTAATTCATTTTCTATAGATTATTTTAATCTCATTATCTGAATCGCAAGTTTAATAAGTTAACTCATGTTAATCCAAGTCAATTTTTTTTGTTAAATTTTTTTAAGGTTTTCCATATCTCATTACTCAGGTTATGAGTTTGTCATGTTAATTCGGGTTAAGTTGGTCTATTTATTATGTTGTTTTTTTTATCATTTAATATTAGATGAAATAGAAATTAGGTTTTATAATTTGTATTGATTTACTTTCTATGGAGTTATTCTAGCCTTATGATTTGGATTTGGGTTGTTGGTTTGGCAGGTTGACTCGGTTCATTTGGGTCATTGTTTTAATTGATTTTTTTTTAATTTTATCATTTAATATTGAGTTGATTGAGAATTGAAATTTATAATTTATTTTAATTTGCTTTGTATAGAGTTATTATGGTCTCATAACTTAAGTCGATCCAATATATTTTCGTCTTAATATTTTTTTAAAAAAAAGTTGTCTTGAATTTTTGCGAGTTAAACTATATTTTTACTGATAATCTAATTTATCTTTAAATCCATCAAGTAGATCAGGTCACATCAAATTATATTTTTATTTAATTTTTTTTAAATAAATATTAATAATATCTAGATATTTTTTTATGTTTCAAAAAAATATCTATTTAATCTGCACCCTAACGCATAAAAGGGATGCAGTGAAAACTAAATTTGAACATGCAAGGACATGGTTGGTATGAGGGTATTTTAGACATAAAAATATATTTTTATAATAATTTTTTTTTGGAATACGTAGAAGCTTTCGATCAAATCACCAAAGTTTTGGAATTTTCTATTTCTTGATTGTTTTTTCATAACTTTATAGTTTGTGAATTTCAGAGTGTTTTTTTCTTAATTATTTTAAAATATTTTCACAAAATACAACGGCTAAGAATTTCCAAAACTTTCTGGTTTGAGTGTTTCAAACAACAAAATTATTCCTGAAACGTTTTAAAAATTTAAGTTTCTTGTTCAAAAATCAAGATTTTCTTACAACTTCTTTTTAAAACTAACGGCTATTATTTTTCAAGATATTTTAATTATATTTTTTTACTAAAAAATTAATATATGGGTTATTTATAATTTATTTTTATTTCACGGATATTCCTCAGCGTTTTTATGTTTTCTAAAAAACACTGATTTTTAAATCCCTTAAGCATTTTTAAAAATGTTAGTCACTAAGAAATTTTCAATTATTTTTCCTAGATTTTAACCTTTTCTTTCTTAAATATTTTTATAAATTTTAGTGAATGATTTTTCTGGATTTTTTAATTAATTAAAATTCTTTATATTTACTTTTTTTCCCAAAAAACTATTATATTTTCATACGCTAATTGTTTTTGAAACTTTTTATTTCTTAAGAGATTTTGGTTTTTTTTATTTTTTTAATATTTTCGAAACTCTTATTTTGATATTCATCTTACCATTTAATTAAATTCTGACTGGGTTGGGTTGATTAAATTTTGCCAAGCAGAACTTTACAAATCCTTCTCACAAGGGCATTTTTGCTATATTAATCGAAACAAAGGGACTATTCGGGTTTTTCCATTTCCCCCAGTGTTCCGAGATATTTGCGACCGCTCTAGCCTCTACTCTCTAGCCCATCCTGTCCTTCTTAGCCCATTGTGGGCTTTAAATAAGCCCATCTGTGTCCTCGAAGAGCTTGAAAGTGGATCCAAGACTTTCTGAAACATTAATTAGCCCAACAGGACTTATTTGTTAACTTCTTTTAAAAACTTAATAGCAGAGTTATTTAGAAATTATTTTTATTTCATAAATATATTCAAGATTTATTTATAAGAATACTTATTTCTTAATTCCTTAAAAAAATTTAAAAACACCAAAAAATAATTAATTTAAAGTAAAGAAAAAAATAAAAATTTTGAATTTTTTAAAAATATTTTAAAAAAACAAAAACAAACAAACTTTATATCTTCATTTACCCGGTGTTTATTATCTTTAAATAAAATAGAATATAAAATATTATCAATATAGTTTATTTAAAAAGTTAATTGGCATGTGTTAACAAAAATAAAAAAGTACTCTATTAATTAAATTTTATAAGTATAGTTACTTAAATGAAAAACAAAAATCAGTGAAGGGTCTAAAAAAACCACAAAATATAAATACTTTATGTATCATTATCTAAAACAAAATAATAACATAGGATAAAATGAAGCATTAAAAAACAAATACTTTATTAAAAGAATTCAGAATAGGTCCTTAATTTAATTTAATAAATAATACTTTATCCGGCCACTATTGCTGATAAGGACTTGATTGCGTGACGAATTTAGCCCGCCTTGACCCGCCAGCATGTCTTTCCCAACACTAATTGTCAGGATCCTATCTATGGCCCACCAAATAAAAAAAAAAGTTAGCAGCTTTTTGGCTTTTTGCCCCCATTGATTGAAAAATCCAAAATAAAATTCCAACTAGCACAATTGCTTCGTTCCCGGGACTCTTTGGTTCTGCATGCAGCTGCAATAACAAACGAAGTTTCGAGTGAGTTTCGAATTGCGTTTAGATGTCTTTTAAAAGCATTTATATTTTCAAAAAGCATATATTTTTTAATAATTTTAATTTATTAATAGTAAAAATAATAAAGTTATTTTTACAAAGTAATATCTTCTGTTTTTTAAAAGTTTTAAAAATACATTTTACTTTAAAATAATCAATTTAGTGTTTCTCATAATTGTAATGTTTTAATGTTAAAAAAAATTAACAAAATTATTTCAATATATTTTTTAATAAAAAATATTTTTTTAAAATATAACACCGCGCAATATTAAACACACGCAAATTCATGCTAAAAGCAAGTTTTTTCGCAGCAAAAACAGTGTTTTTAAAAAACTTAAAATATTTTTTTAAAATTAATTTATTTAAAGTTTTAAATTATTTTGATATACTAATATTAAAAAAATTAAGAAAATAATATTATTATAATATATTAAAAAAAAGAAACAACTTCTATTACAATACACAGATAATACATGTAAAACAAAACCAAACAAGCGGTCAAGAATGCACAACCAACCAATGAAAAACACAAACTTTTTTTTTTTGTTTTTCTCAAATGGAGGCAATCAAGTTAACCACTCTCCTAACCTGAAACTGTATCATGTCAGAAGCTTCTGTCTCTCTGACCCTTCTCATGTCCTCTAGTCTCTCACACGCTTTGAAAATGCATAAATCTTGAATTGAATTCTTCTCTTCTCTTTCTTTCTCACATCATCAATGGCGGCGTGAGCTCCATGAAAATAAAAAAATGAAATACTTGTAAAAACTCTTTCAATCGTTTCCTTGGTGGCCGAAGGGAGTCTCCACCTAAATCCTCTTCTTATCTCTCTCTCTCTCTACAGTAGTAAAGATGCCAAACTTGATCGTGAAACTCTACAGTGTCTTCTTCAAATATCAACAAAAACACCTCTTACAAACCCTTTCTCTATCTTCTCTCACTGATCAGAAACCTACCAACTCATTTGGCGTATCGTCCCGACCCCACGAATCCATCGCCGCTAGCAACCCTTCTTTTACTGACGGTGTAGCCACCAAAGACATCCATGTCGACCCCATCTCTTCTCTTTCCCTCCGCATTTTCCTACCTGACACAGCTATCACCTCCCCGTTGCCTTCAACCCATGATTACGGCGGCTATTTGCCTCCCCCGGGTAAATTTCACCGGAAGTTGCCTGTGATGCTGCAGTTTCACGGTGGCGGGTTTGTGAGCGGCAGCAATGAATCGGTAGGAAACGATGCGTTTTGTAGGAGAATCGCCAAACTGTGTGATGTTATTGTTGTGGCTGTTGGGTACAGATTGGCACCAGAGACCAAGTATCCGGGGGCTTTTGAAGATGGGTTCAAGGTTCTTAAATGGTTAGCAAAACAGGCTAATTTGGCTGCTTGTGGAAGATTGGATTCTCAAAGCCATATTTTTGATAGCTTTGGTGCTTCCATGGTCGAGCCTTGGTTAGCTGCTCATGGGGATCCTTCCAGGTATCCACTTGGATTAACTTGCCTGTTCTGTTCATCAAGCATATAATTAACATGAAAAAATCACATTGATTTTGAGTTTTATTTACTCATCAATTTGTTTTTGTTGATTAATTTACTAATTACAAGTTGGTTCTGTTCTAGTAACCTGGTAAAAGATTGTCCAAAAGTTACAAAAATAAATATAGCTAATCAATTTGGTGACATTAAGATTTTTCAATAGCTCTCTTCTCCTTCTGTTTTAATGAAGTAGTCTTCCCTGACTTGGTATTGATATCAGAACAGATGTGTATTGCTTGGGGTGAGCTCTGGTGCGAACATAGCAGATTATTTGGCACGAAGGGCTGTAGAGGCTGGAAAGTTATTGGATCCTGTCAAGGTGGTGGCGCAAGTCCTCATGTTTCCTTTCTTCATTGGAAGCACTCCCACACATTCTGAGGTTAAACTGGCAAACTCATACTTCTACGATAAGGCTATGTGCAAGCTGGCATGGAAACTTTTCCTACCCAAGGAACAATTCAGCCTGGATCACCCAGCTGCCAACCCTTTGACTGCCGGAAGACAGCCGCCTCTGAAGTACATGCCACCAACACTAACAATTGTGGCAGAGCATGATTTTATGAGAGACCGGGCCATTTCTTACTCAGAGGAACTGCGAAAAGTTAACGTGGACGCACCTGTTCTTGATTATAAGGATACTGTGCATGAGTTCGCTACACTTGACGTGCTTCTCCATACACCACAGGCTCGGGTATGTGCTGAGGATGTAACTATATGGGTCAAAAAGTATATATCCCTTAAAGGTCATGAGTTTTCTTATTAAATAAATACAAGCCAAAACGATAGAAAAAGAATGGAGAGGTTAGGAGAGGAAAGAGCTGCTTAATATATTCAAGTAGCAGCAAGAGCTTCCAGCTGGTTAGCCTAATTAGTTGATTATTTAGGACCTGGGAGGAAGGGTTTGTTCTTCTTTTCTTGTAAATTATCTGAGTGTTTGTCTGATAGTAGGCTTTTCAAATTTTTCAATGGAATTTTTTCCATTAAATATATCAGGGGCTTTCTTCTGTTCTTGTTTCCATTTTCGATATTCATAATATTGTACATGTAGGATTGAAATGAATGGCATAAATTTTCACCTTAGTTCTGTTTGATCTGTTCGAGGTTCCATGCATGAATCCAGCATAGCCTGCTTCTGGAAACGTGGGAGTGGTGCAATCCTGGTTGCACCGCAGCCGTGCCTACATTGCCCGGCAAGGATGCAGATGCATATATTTCCTTGCTGGTGCCAATGGAGCTTCTTACTGTGTCAACATATTTGAATGATACATGTTAGTTTACACAGCAGAGTTTCCTTGAGCAGTTTAGCAGATGCATTTTATAGCCTATGCCACATACACAGTAACTGTGAATGCAGAGGTGATCTGATTAGCACTGCTTTTACCTATATTTTAATCCATATTGAAGCCAAAGAACAAAGTTATGCTGCGACTTTGAAGAATGCCAAATGGAGTCCGCCATTTTTATTCATTGAGCTTGCTTCTACCATGTCGTCTTTAGAAACAGCTTTCAATCATCTATATAGAAATGGATGCATCCACGGGCCAACATTAGGCTCCCATTTCTGAGGATGTAAACGCATAAAATAGGGTTCTGATCTCATAAGATTTTATTGAAATCTCAGTGATTCAGAGATGGAAAAGGATCGCAACCAATTGGGGTAAATGAAAGCCCCATGTATTTTGCTTTTAGATCAAGACTCCATCCATGTAAATCTTCTGCCTCTAATTTGGAGACTCCACCACCCCTGGGTCCTAGCAATTTTAAATCACTAACAAAACTATGCAGGATCTTCCTTGCTTCATGCTGTAGAGATGCTAAGGAATAGGCTTTTTTTCATTCATTATCCTTGAAGAAAACTTCATTGCAGGCCCTTAATTTCGCCAAGATGGGAACATCAAGAGATAAAGGATCGGTGGCCTGGCTGTAAAGGTCGTGAACTCTCTGGTTCAAAAATTTTCCCCCGTGATTCTGCACTAATGTTCTCAAAGATTGGATGAGTTTAAATTAAAATTTTAATATCAGTATATTAAAATAATTTAAAAATTAAAAAAAATAATTTTAAATAAAAAATTAAATTTTTTAAAAACACCGTGATATCTCGAGACGGTGCTGCCCTCCGAACCAGTAATTCCACCGATTAAACCAACTGATTTTTCAATGTGAGAATGCTTGGATATATGGTTATTGAATGGCGCCATCTTTCTTGGAAGCTTTTTTTTTTTTTCCTTGCGTGTTGGTATGATGATCAGCGTGAAATAAGTACAAGAACCATCCACTATACATACATTAATAAAAATATAAATTATTCACATTATTTGTGTTTTGCAAGATCCGGAGAGTAAATAGCAAGCAAACACAATATATATATATATATATATATATATATATATATATATATTCCGAAATCTTTCAATGTTTTTATTTTATTTTTATAAGAAAATTATTTTTAAAAAAATTCATAAAAAAGGTTTTTTTAAAAATAAAAGAAATTTTAGAGAGCATATTAAAATTAACAATCTTCTTATGTTGTGATAATAATTGTTATTTAAATTAATTAAAATATAAATATATTAATTTTTTTAAAATTAAAACAGTGTTGTTTTATATTTAGTTTTTTTTAAGAAATTTTGGACCGATCCTTCCATCATATAACTTGTTTTAAAATAATAATTATGACTTTTATGAGATGGACTCAATAGATAAATTGAGTAAGATTTAAGGACTGAAAGAAATAAAAACAAACTTTGAAGGACTTTAAATTCATTTGTCCCCTTCTCCCAACAACATCATCATCCTCCTCAACTCCATCTTCATTAATCAACAGCAAAACCAGATCCCGGCGTTCTCCTCTCTCTGTAGAGATGCCAAACTTAATTGTAAAACTCTACAGTGTCATCTTCAAATATCAACAAAAACACCTCCTACAAAGCCTCATCGAAACCCCTGAATCCACCAAACCCAACCCATTTGGCATAACTTCTCGGCCCAGCGAATCCATCGCAGCTAGTAACCCATCATTTTCCGACGGTGTCGCCACCAAAGACATACATGTCGACCCCTACTCTTCTCTATCTCTCCGGATCTTCCTTCCCGATACAGCTGTCACCTCCTCATTGTCTTCTACCTATCAAATTACCAATTACGGTGGGTATTCTCCGGCGGAAGGAAAATCTCACCGGAAGTTGCCGGTGATGTTGCAGTTTCACGGAGGCGGGTTTGTCAGCGGGAGCAATGAGTCGGTAGGAAACGATGCGTTTTGCAGGAGAATAGCCAAATTGTGTGATGTGATTGTCGTGGCTGTTGGGTATCGATTGGCACCAGAGACCAAGTATCCTGGGGCTTTCGAAGATGGTTTCAAGGTTTTGAATTGGTTAGCAAAGCAGGCTAATTTGGCTGTTTGTGGGAGAGTGGGTGCTCAAAGCCATATGTTTGATAGCTTTGGGGCTTCCATGGTCGAGCCCTGGTTGGCTGCTCATGGAGATACTTCCAGGTACTCTTTTTGTTGTTTTCTCACCCTATGGAGATTGAGTTTGCTTGTCTATTAAGCATTGTGTGCAAATGGGTATGCTTTGAATTTCATTTAATTAATTATTAATCCATATATTTTTTATGCATTGTTTTGTTGCTTGAGAGTATGGCAACACGAAATCGGAACAGGGGATGTGGTTTTGTTAAATTTCTGAAGAGAATTGGGAGTTTTACAGGAGAGAGTGATCTAATTATAGCATTGTTAAAAGATCTCATGCCATCAATTGTAAATAGCTCCATGATACAATGTAGATCTAATTTATAAATTGGAGTATGTTGTACAACGGGGATCTGATTTTATTGAAGAGGAGAAAATTACATGGTATTGGCCCAATTGGATGGATCCAGTGGCTATATTACTTCTGTACCTGAAATACATGTAAATTTTCCAAGTGTTTTTGGCAGGATTTCCCCTAAGAACCGAAAACTCGTGATGATGCTTGTCGTATCATTCTCATTGTAAGAAGAGTTTCTTGAAGCTATTTGATTGTCGTTTGTTAGACGAATCCATCTTTATACCAAATTTAAGTTGTTCACAATCATGCTGGTTCAGGAAAATCACTCTGGCTACATGGTTCTAATTATATCACCATCATTATATATGCACATAGTTGTCTGTTCTCTCTTCGTTTTGGTCACTTTAAATTTTTTCAAGGCCTGTCCTTTTCCTTCTGTTTTAATGAAGTGGTCTCCCCTGACTTTGTATTGGTACCAGAGCAGATGTGTATTACTTGGGGTGAGCTCTGGTGCAAACATAGCAGATTATGTGGCAAGAGAGGCTGTAGAGGCTGGGAAGCGATTGGATCCAGTTAAGGTGGTGGCACAAATCTTGATGTTTCCTTTCTTTATCGGAAGCACTCCCACCCATTCTGAGATTAAGCTTGCAAGCTCATATTTCTATGATAAGACCATGTGCATGTTGGCATGGAAACTCTTTCTACCTAAGGAAGAGTTCAACCTAGATCACCCAGCTGCTAATCCTCTTATTGCTGGGAGGCAGCCACCTCTTAAGTGCATGCCCCCGACTCTAACAGTTGTGGCAGAGCATGACTTTATGAGAGATCGAGCCATTGCCTACTCTGAAGAACTACGGAAAGTTAATGTAGATGCACCTCTTCTTGATTATAAGGATGGTGTGCATGAGTTTGCTACTCTTGATGTGCTTCTCCAAACACCACAGGCCCGGGTATGTGCAGAGGATGTCTCTATATGGGTCAAGAAGTACATATCACTCCGAGGCCATGAGTTTTCTTATTGAATGGAGCTGAAAAGAAGAAAGTGAGCTGGAAGGGGAAAGAGCTGTTCAATAGATACGGGGTCATCTTCTTTATGATCTTCTGCTTCTTTTCCTATCCTTTTTCTTTTTCCCCCCTGGAGATAAGCAGCATTGTTGTATACTGAGGATTAGCTTCTGGCTCTATTCCATTTCTCAAGTTCTGTATTTAGGAAAAAGGGTTTTTCTCTCTTATTGTAAAGTCATTGTTTGTCTGAGTGTAGGACTCGCTTGGATATTGATGAGAATTTTATTCATAGATATACCGGGAACATTACTTTTCCAGCCCATTTGCAGGCCGCTTGCATGTAAACAGTAGCACTGCAGTGATACCTTGATACCAGTTTCTTGCCACGCCTCTTGTCTTCCTGGATTTGTTGGCCTTCTCTGTCTCTGAAGATGCTCATAGGGCTTTGGTATTATCTCTGTACGCTGTTTCCTTCCTGCTGTCTTTGGAGTTGCCTTGTTCTGTGCTCCTTCCAGTTCTGCATCACAAATCAAACGCTGGTGGTGTTTTCATAGCAAAACACATTCCTAAGCATTGCTTCCTTTCGAACTTCATTTCTTTTGTGTCACCATTTTTTTTTAAAAAAACTTCTGGGCCCTCTCTTGTATCTACCACAAGTTTTCTGAGTGTATACTGCTATGGACAATGTCTAAAAGTTGCTACTATCATTACTCTGCTTGAACGGGAATGCAGCTTTTGATTTCTATCATTCTATTCTGCTGCTGTCCTCTAAATGCTTTTGGTTCTCACCGAACCTTCCTCAATTGCTTAGTGCTGGAAACTCAACGTGCCAGTGTTCTCGCTTCTCAGTTTTCTCTAGTGTGTGGCCATAGCAGGACTGTTCTCTTGGGAGAGTAAGGGTGAGTGTTTTCTACTCTTTCATGTATCTATCACGCCTTTATCTTTTTTTTCTTCAAAGAATCAAAAGAACGAGGAACATTCTTTTGTTTGGCTCTACATGCAATGCTAATACATATACTGTACACATAGGATGATTGGAAATTTGATGAATTCTCGTAGTCCAGTTACTTTTGTGCAAGCTTCCTGCACTTAAGATGCAGATATTGCCTTGCTGGGGCCTAGCTGGTAATGGTATGTTGTCCACATCGATTGTGTTGGTGCAAGGTTGTTTAATTAATAATTTAAGATAGCATGCCCTGTACCAGTTCTGCTGAGCATTTTATAGCTGTGCAAGCAGATTATCACGACTAAATTAGGCAATATTGCAGAATAATAGCTACTGATTGGCAGGTCATTTTGTCTATTGATCATGTCTGTGTATCAGCAGATGACCTGGATGAAGAGAGCCACAGTCACTGCATATTTGATATTTCGCAAGCACAGTCAAAAAAAAAAAAAACCTTACATAGTAGATTCAAAAGAATGTAATTTGACTGCTCTATATCTGCTGCCTATTATTATTTTCCAAGCTTAACCATCCTTTCTGGGTACCGAACTTCAATACAAGAAAGAAAACTGATAGTTTTGTTCTATGTGAAATTGGACGGAACTTTTTTATATATCGAGCATTTTTTTCATTATTCACTTGAACAAATCTTTTTCTTGATTTAAGCCTTTTTATCTACCAAAAAATAAACTATTCTTATTCAATAATTTGTGTTCAGATTTTTCAATTATTAAGTTGTATATTGTAATTTTGTGATCATATTTTGAGTTTGTAATCAGCCCCCCCTAAAAATATTGTTCCAGCTCCGCCATTGAATCGCCTCTGTTCTCCCTTCTTTCTCTGCTAAGACGAGAAGGAGATACAGAAGACAGCATTAAAGCAGCATCGAGTATTGCAATCAGCGACTGAATTCAGATCTTTTAGGAATAGACTCTGCGCCAGATCTTTCTGAATCGGAGAAGGTTCTAGGGAGCGAGTTGAAGGCGTTGAACCTTCTTGTTAAAAGAACATAATTGTTGGGTTAGAAGTGTCCATAACTCTGATCACCATGTCCGCAACTGATGGACTTTTCAAGATATCTTTCACATAAAGGAACCATTTTCATACATCCAAAAACGTCCACAAGTGCCTCAAGTTATTGCCCTAATTTCATTCTATACAGCTAGCTTCACACGGAATTATAAACTAAAAAAGATGGACCATGTAACAATCAGCTTCAAAGATTATTGAAACCATCTGATGACCTGGAGCAGCTAGCACTTATCGATAAGCTCCTTACAGCTACCTTGACTGCACCAACAGCACCAAGCTGCCTAATCTCAGGACTCAGCCCACGTCTGTCCTGGCTCTTACATTTTTCTTCCATCTGAACACCCACAAAGTATGCTATCTGAACATCGATAAGCACAGTGAGATAGATATTGCATGAAGCGTTCAGGTTTTTTGTCTTCTAAAGCTTGGATACTGATTGATGGAAGCGGGGGAAAAACAAACAAAATAAAGTACTAGGCAAAACAAGAATGAAGATTGACCTAGATCATGCAGGCTCTGCCATTCATAATATGAAGAAAACAAAACGGAGGTGACAATTATCTGCAGTCCAAGAAATTTTCCTCACTCTGTTTGCTAATCAATTACAAGTTTGGGCAACCTTAACTACCATTTCCAGCTTGCAAGAAACTAGCATGCATAAGTAGCTCACACTTGTAGCCTTTTGAATTTTACACCTAGAAAACAGGCCTACAAACTTAGCATTCGATATTCAAATTTTGCTCTGGCATCTGCTGGAATGCACAATTTTGCCATTAACTATGAATCAGATATGAAACAAAAATGTATGAAAACCCAATCAATGCAAGTGGGTCAAAAACATGGCCCGAGTATTTATCGACAACTTGAAATCTAGAACAAACTCAATTTTCCAAAAAAGAATATAGTTTCCTTTAGCAAAGGAAGCGATCATTTATGAAACAGTTGTCTGAGCCTATCTTTTCCATTGTTTTCCTCTAACTTGATCTACTATTTGATGCCCTTCTATTTTTCACCATGTTCAAGACCTAACCATATAACCAAGAATCATGATCTAAAATTCGCAAGGACCAGGCTGTACCCACAAGATATATATTGTGAAAACTGTTAGTGATTCTGAAAAAAAATATTCTTTTTACAGGTTATCATCTATAGTACATCTCCTCTACTATCATAAAGACAGAAGCTTAGATCCTGCTTAGTCATAAAACTAGGAGAGAGGATGCATTCAGTGGAGTAAGATTCCAGTGGTAGGTAAAATGCATACATATCTAGTTTTAAGGTATTGCAGGCACAAATAAAACAGAAAAGATTCTCAAAGAGCTTGGAGATACAGTCAGCTGGTAGAGCGGGGTTAGGAATACCATATAAGCATCAATCTATGTTGCATGCTTAGTGCTTATTTCAACCTGCTTTTACTAGATATACTGTTTTTCTTCTGTCTTTCTTTTTCTTTTTTTCTTTTCCTCACCTTGATGCTAGATTAATTCCCATCAGCAGGTCTAAAGACAGCCAGTGACTAGAGGAAGAACAAGGAATAAGGTGATAGGTCTTCTTTAGAGAAAGTAAGATATGTTAGGACTAAGCTTGATCAAAGGAATTTTGATAGTTAAGTTCACCATATCTTAGTCATATTTGTATATGCATACATCAAGAAAGATAACAAGAGATCGGTTGAATTGTTCATGTAAAAGTACCTTGCCAGTAGCATTACGAACAGGTGACATGTGAAGAAGATTCCAAAATGTACTCTTGTCTTTCCTATTATTGAAGAAGAAAAACTAGTAGTTAGAACCAATCAACAAAATTCAGTTCATCCCAAACACATTGAAAGAATAGTCAAGTGCGAACCTGTAATTTAAGATACAAACTGTGCATGGTTGCTCAACCTGAATGCTTTCCTGTACCTGGGGACAGTTTGCAAAATCAAAACTTTTCAGTCAATACAACTGTTAAGAGTAAGATCTTAGCTGGTATCCAGCCTAGTCTCATTGTGAGATAATATGTAATTATTTAGGATCATTTTCTTTCCTCATATGTTTCACATTCTGGATTATATATACCCGTGTACACGCTCTTGTACAGATGGCTTTGCTAATACAGGCATATGTTTCTCCAACCCTTCTCCTGTTGCCAAGCTTATATTAACAACCTCTATTCCATGTCATCAAGTATATGAAAGAAGTTCATACCTGATGCAAAATTGAGGAATCTGTATCAACTCCATTGAGAAAATTCCAATCACGTCCTAACACTTCATGTCTATCATAACCTATAGAAGGAAAGAAGTGACGTAAGTGCCTGCATGACCTGTGTTGTTCAGATTTTTATGCTTGAAACATAGTTCGCGTGCATGTCATAAATATGGATCTCATAAAATTTGAGAACCTGTCAGTTTTAAGAAGGCATCACTTGCGTAAACTACAGGCATGTTAGGCAAGTGTGGATCTATCCTGCGCAGGAACACAAACAAAGAGATTAGAAATCTTCATCTAGACATTTCCTACTCATAGACGTATTAGGAATTTGCAACAACTCACAATACAAAGCTTTGCTTGATTCTACCAAGAGATATATTTAAAGATGAATTAATGAGGCCAGCCGCCGGTAAGCTGCACCTTTTTCCACACACCATTCTACCAGTTGACTCACTACAGCCGGTTAGCACGGACAAGATGTCATTAATGGCAGTTGCAGCTCTTTGCTTCTCTAGTTCGCTTGCCTCGCATGACTCTTCAATCTTTACTCCTATAAATCGAGACTAATAAAATGTTAGCCAAGCCAGAACCAGAAGTTACTAGTGAGAAGAGTCCGGATTAGAACCAAATCAGGAAGCTAGGTAACCTGAACAAGAATATTGCAGGGCAAGAAATAAGAACGATGATTATTAATCAAAATTGCAGTAACGGCAAAGCTAAAAGAAACTATAGAGCCCAAGCAGTGCAAAGCCTTAAAGTCCAAGAAACAAGACTCACAGACGAAAACTGTGGAAAATCATCTTCATAAAACTGAAATGAATTGCACAAAAACAAGACTAACAGACCAAAACTGTGGAAAATCACCTTCATAAAACTGAATTGAATTGCACAAAAACAAACCTTTACAATTGGTATCCGTATCCAATGCCAAAACGCGTGTCAATTCCACCAAAGAATCAGAGCAAACCTCTCTCCTGCAGGAACCAAAAGCAATCTCGTTACAAGCAGCATCAGCCCCATCATCAGTTAATTTTTTGTTTCTCCGTATAGGCACCTGAACCCCAATGAAATGAACGACGCCGCCATCCTCCTTGCTAAAAACAGGGCTCATCTGAAACAACATCCAAAAGGGCGTCCCATCTTTCCGATAATTCAACAAACGAACTCGCACCGCCCTCTCCTCGCGAATTGCCTCCCGGATCTCCATAACTGTTTTTCTGTTAGTCTTGGGGCCTTGAAATATCCTGCCGTTGTTCCCCACCACTTGCTCTCTCGAAAAACCCGACATTTTAAGGAACCCAGGGCTTGCAAACACTATAGGGTGACCCGTAATGTTGGGGTCAGTGATGGTGAAATTGTGACGCAATTCATCGAGATCTTCTCGCACCCAGAGAGAGTACCTGGCATTGAGGGATTGCTCAATTGGAGCCAATTGTGATTCCATATTGATTGTTGGGACTTGAAAGTCTTCTTCTTTATCCAACTTGCTTTGCCAATCAGCCCCAATCCCATGTGGGATTTTGTTTTAGGATTTTTGAGACCAGGCAGAGAAAGAGAACACACAGATTTCAGATCAGTAAAACCAAGTTAAAGCCAAGCCAACGTAAGTCCGTGTCTTGTGAGATTTCCCTAGCAGAAGAGCAGCGAGTGAAGGGGAAAAAAGAGCAAAGCAAACAGCACTACTACTAGTGGTGCTGTCGCTGTCGGGGAGAGAGATGGAAAATATCGGGAAACTTGTAGTATATATAAATGAATGGAGGAAGATGAGTGGGAGGGTAAAATCAATCGCTGTTGTTGGTCGAAGAGTCTGTGTATGTGATGACAATAAAGAGAAGCTGCCGTGAAACAGACAGCTACTTCGTCAGGTTGATACTACTGCCCTCCAGCAAGCAACACAACTCCAAATCCGGCTGCCCGTATCAGGCAAGGGTTGTCTGGTAGTGCTGTAAGATACGGTTGAAACTGTGTAAAATGTTCGGACATAATTTTGCATAGATTCTATAAAAAAAACTAAGTATTGAGATTTTAATTAAAAAAACTATTGAGCATTTGTAATATAAAAACTCTTTATTTTTTAAATTTTTTTATGATATATTATTTTAATATACTGATATAAAAAAAATTATTTTGATATAATTTCAAGTGAAAAATACTTTAAAAAATAACCGCTACTATAATCTCAAATATTACCTAAATAAAATGCATGTTTGGTACTATGCTATTAATTGCATTTGAATGCGTTTAAAAAATATATTTATTTTAAAAAAATTGAGGTTAATAGTTTTTGCTAGTGTTTTTTTATGATTTTAATATATTAATATTAATATCAAAATAAAAATATTATTTTAAATAAAAAACAATTTAAAAAATAACCGTTATTATAATCTCAAACATTATCTAAATAAAATGCATGTTTTGTATTGTGTTATTAATTGCATTTGAATACATTTTAAAAATGTATTTATTTTGAAAAAATATTAAGTTTTTATGATTTTAATATATTAATAAAAAAACTTGAAAAGATATTTTTGCGTTGAAAAAATATTATATATTTTTTTAGTATTTTTTAATAATTTCAATACATTAATATTAAATTTTATAAAAAATTATTTTTAAATATTTTTAAATAAAAAAAATATTTTTATAAAGTATCTTTCAGTACTTTACTGGAGAAGCACATGTGATGTGATGTGTAAAGGCAAGCCGCTAACCCGAGTACCTCACTCATTTGGCTTTATTTCTCTAAATAAAAATAAAATAAAATAAAATAAAATAAAATAGGGCCAACCTCTAAAGTCAAAACTGCTCCAAAACTATTTCGGTAGAGCCAATTTTGCATTAGAAACAATTGTTTATATCAATTTTATATATCTCTAAATACGTTTGATTGCCTACTTGAATATCTTGTTAGAATCCTTCATAATTTGATAGGATCAGGGATGAGCAAAAAAATAAAAAAACTGATTAAATCGAGAAAATCGAAAAAAAACTAACCGAAAAAACCGAACTGAAAAAAAAACAGATTAAACCGATTAAAATTTTGAAAAAACCGGCCGGTTCGGTTCCGGTTTTATAAGCAAAAAACGGAACCTAAACCGGAAAAAAAACCGAGCCAAACCGGAAAAACAAGCCAAACCGGTTTTTGCCCTAAAAAACCGAACCGAACCGAAACCGGTCGGTTTGACCCGGTTTCGGTTTTTTTTAAAAAAAATTTCGGTTTGGTTAATTTTTTTGATAAAAACCGAACCAAACCGAAAATGATCACCCCTAAGGACTATAATGTTTTTGCCAAAACCAGGAGGATAAAACATCTAGTTTGAGGACTTATTTGTAATAACATATTAGTTATAAGGACCTAAACAACTTTCCCAAAACTTAGGAACTAAAAAGTAAACTAGAAAAAAATTAATCTCTCAGCTCGAAAGGGGGCAGACATGGATCGAGTGGGAATGTTGAGTTTAGATTTACGTGGATTGGTGTACACGTGTAGTGGAAGATATTTTTTAAAATAATTTTTTATTTGAAAAATATATTAAAATAGGGTTTTTTAGATTCTTTTATATAATATATTAAAATAATAAAAAAAAACATTAAAAATATTAAAAAAAAAACAATTGGAAAGCTGTACCAGAAACTTTCATGATTTTTTTATTTTTTCTTAAAGGGCATTGGCAGGCAGGGCAACTTTTTAGGTTTTAGATGGAACCGCTGATTGGCTTAAAAATCAGTGGGCAGTCGTTCCGTCGCCGTCCCTAGCTACGTGTCTTATGGAGGAAGTCATCTTAAGCTCTGATGCCGAAACTCAACACTGACATATAATAATAATTGAATTATTTAAAAGCTGAGGTGGAATTGTAAGAACACTCACATCAATTAAAAGTAGAGGCTTATCCATAAATAATAGGTTTGATGAGATAAATACGAGAGATTTGTTGGCGTGGAGACAGAGAGAGAGAGAGATAGGAGGAGTCTCCTCCTTGGATCTATTCTGAAATGTGCAGCGTGGAGTTAAAATTCAATTTTGTTCGTTCTGTAATCTTAAAAATATTTAGTTAATTAATATATTTCATAGTTTTACATACAATTTTCATTAAAAAAACTACAATTTATAAGTTTTTCTTAAAAATTCATCTTTTCAAACAATATATATATATTTTATTAACATGAATGTCCGTGGCAGCTTGCGCGTACTTTAACTAAACTCACAGATCTTGAAGTTAACAACTATGTAAATTTTCATTGATCCTAAAATTTATAAGATTCAAACTAATCAAATTTAAAATTTGATAATATCTAAAGATCAAATCTATCTTGTTAAATTCAATCAATATATTTTAGAACATGTTTGGGAACACGGTGTAAACTGTGTTTTCAAAAAATTAAATTTTTTTTTGCTAAAATTTAATATGGTTTTGTACATTTTGAATCGTTTTGATGTGCTGATATCAAAAATAATTTTTTAAAAATAAAAAAAATTATTACCATATATTTTAACATAAAAAATTATTTAAAAAACAACAATTACCGTAATATTACCGTAATGTTAAAGACTCTCTTAATATATCTTTTGGTATGTGGGGGCTTGAAGGATAAGTTTTAGTGACAAGATTGACATGCCAAGTGTGAGTGAGGATGATCCAAACCTTTTTTATTTTTTATTTTTTTTGTCGTTATCATAGAATGCTCGTTTTAGGCTGTATAGGCTAGATGCTATGTGGGCTGGAAAAAGCCCACCTTCTCTATGTTACTCATCTTACTGTTATCAATTGGTTTGCAGATGTTCTTCAATTTTTCTCCATATCTTTAATATATTTACATAACTCATTCCGTGAATTGATCGAAAAATCTCGTTAAGATAATAAATTCAAATATATTAGATAAATACCTCATCAAACAAGAAAAAACTAAGCCACCAACCCAAGAACTGTATCAACCTGGAAACATTTTCTGTCCTGCTGTCAGTCGGTGATCTATTTTACTTACAGGAAAGGAGGAAGGGAATTACTGGAGAATTTATAAACTTTTAGCAGAAATGTAAGTAGTTCTTAGAAACCCTAATATTCCTCCAGAAAATTGCTATATATGACCTGTGTTGATATGTGGCCCAAGCTAGCATATTGACAGTATTTAAGGCGTTATGTGTGCATAGAGACACAGGTGACTGTATGTCTTTGAGCGTGCAGAGGAGCCGGTAATAGCATTAGATCACGAGTTCTGGAGACTCCTCCAAGGCAATATTGCATTTTCACGAGTTCTGCTCTACTGTTTCATTTTCTGACCTACACAGCTGAAGAACTAAATGAATTTACGTATAAGCTTTACTTGACTGTAGTTTTTCAAGGGCAACACAGATAGGTAACCCTCCATCGGGTTAAATTCACTGGAATATGACATGAGAGATCAATTTAACATGCAAATAAGGGAGAACATAGTTTAGATGTCTGTTCTACTGTTTAACCCTAAAAGATTTCTTATGATAAAAATAGAGAATTTCCGATACTTAAATAAATATATTTTTTTAAATATAAAAATATTTTAAAGAGAAATGCTATAAAAATATACATGTAATAAAAAATGAAGATTATGAATTTTTATTCTGAAGGTTTCATGGTGTATTTATAGTCCATGAATCTTGTCTTTTTATAAAGAAAATTATTTAAAATATAATAGATCCTTAAATGATTTTTATATATCTAAAAGATATAAAAAAATTAAAATTCAAAATATTAAATATAGCTAAACTCATGAAATTTAAGTTCTTCCCGTAGTTATTCTTCTACTTCTTCTTTTTTTATTAAGTCCATCGCTATCAATGCAGGGGTGGACGTAATAAAAATAAAAGAAGAACCACATTGAGAAATTGTTAACAGTAAAGGGATGAAGCATACAATTAATTAACCTCGTATAAACTTTTTCTTAATTTTACCAACAAAGTGAGAGAGACAGTGGACCAGAATCAAAAGTGAACAAAACAAGATCACAGCGAAACAGACAAACATATGTGCGTGTGTGTGTGTTCGTCGTGGAAAAGAAGTGGGGCTGAAAAGGCTAGCATTTCCTAGAAAATTGTAACGTGGAAGACATGCCCTCGAGTGGGTGAAAGGAGAGTTGCGCCCCATATATGAAGCTGGACAAGCAAAAAGAAGAGCCAGCAGGAATCTTTCATACATGGCAATGCATTTCTTTTTTAATCAGAGACTCGATAAGTGCTTAGCGTGCCGATGGAAAAAATTATTAAAATGGCAATGACCCACACGTCGGTTTGAATCCCTTTGCCTCAATCTGCTTTCTCTCAAGACCTATCTATTATTCTAATAATGGTAATTAGGTGTCAGACACTTGCAATTGTTTGTTAAGATTGTTTTTACTAACTCGAATCATTGGTTTCATAAAGTAGTTAGTAAACTAATTCTTCATGGTGTCCTTGTGTTCTTGCCTTGACTTTATATATAACAGGCTTATGGGCTGTGGCCCTGCATTCTCTTCAATGATCAAACTCCCTTGCAGTGGTATGTTCTTGTAGTTTTATTGTCCACTGCAAGTGCGATGGGAAGGAGACCTTGCTGTGACAAGGTTGGATTGAAGAGAGGCACATGGAGTGTCGAAGAGGATCAAAAGCTCATGAACTTCATCCTCAGTAATGGGATAAAATGCTGGCGACATGTTCCTAAACTTGCAGGTACATATGTCAAGGTCATGATTCATTAGTTTTCCTTACATTTACTATAATCGAAATTAACACAACTTGGAAGTACATATCTAGGCTTGCTGAGGTGCGGGAAGAGTTGTAGATTAAGGTGGATGAATTATTTGAGGCCTGATCTCAAGAGAGGTGCATTTTCAGAAGCCGAAGAAGATCACCTGGTTGAGCTTCATTCACGTTTGGGCAACAGGTTCTGCATGCTATTGTAACATCTTACTTAATTTCTGTGTTCATTTTTCTTTGCTTTTCAAGTGAGTAATGATCAGGAGATATAGCTTCCCGATGAATTAATTCATGTTCTCTTAAATACAATATTGATATCACTTCTTTTTAAAAACACAGGTGGTCCAAGATTGCTGCATTTTTCCCAGGCCGTACAGATAATGAGATCAAGAACCATTGGAACACAAGAATTAAGAAGAGGCTAAAGCTACTTGGTGTAGACCCACAAGGCCACGAGCCACCGATTGAGCAGGCTGAGACCAACTGCGATGCAAAAGAAAGCACATTTGCAGCTATGAAAGAAGTAGTGGGCAACATTAACGTAGACCAGAAATTACTAGAAAATCCAGTCTCAAAGGTAGAAACTAGGCTTGACCACGACCATTCTTGCTCTGGCCACAATACCAGTAAAGCTCTGAGAGAAGATTCTGATGCAGGGTGGTCAACCTTTCCCTCGCTCACTGACCTGCAATCCGATTCATGTTTATCAAGATCAATGGATGAATATGTCGTACAAGAAAGTTCTTCTGAATCTTACTGGATTGATACTTATGTGGATTCTTTGCTCTCATGGGATGGCCTCAGCTTTAGTAATCTGGAATAGCTAGATATTTCTTTTTGACCATCATCAATGAGAGTGTGGATCAATGTACATCATTCACCTTTCATGTGAGGTGGCATGTAATTACATGTATAATATCTATCTTGCTTATGAGCATTTGGAGGCATTCTTTACAAATCAAGATGAATGTGCATGAAGTGTAGCATCCCTTCTTTATATATAAGAAGTTAGTCTTGGATGAGATGATGCGTACACAAGATCCTTAGCATTTTCCTATGAATCCTTTTCTTTAGGTTTTTTTTTTGTTTTATTTAAACATGGTATCTAAGAGTCGAGTCGGGTTGGTCCACTAAAAAATAAAACTCTTCTAACAATAATGTACTTCATTTATAAGATTTAAACTCGAGATATTACTTAAAAGAAATAAATATCAAATCACTTGAATTAATCATCTCTGTAAGTTTATTTTATTTATTGAAGCTCAAAAATAAAATGAATTTTTCTCTTCTTTTTTAATCTAAATTTAACAAAATCCTTATAATTCTTCTTACCATCCAATCTTTCAACTTATTATACCACAATCATCAAACCATTTAAATCAATCATCGTTGATTTTGATTTTTGCAGGTTTATTTTGTTTATTGGGATGTCAAAATAGAGGAACCCTTTTCTTTTCTTTTCTTTTCCTTTTTAACCACAATTTGACAAAATCCTTGTAATTCTTCTTGCCATAATCTTCCAACCCATTGAGCCACAACCACCCTTATATTCCTTGGCCATACCGAGCTCGACGGAGAAACTGTCCCTTGGTTTTATCAGAAGCCAGTCCATAGGAAATAGAAACAAAAGAGGTTGCGTTGTCGTTTTTTTCGGGTAGACATTATTAAACAAAGGGAAGAGGTTAAGTTGTCCCTTGTGTGATTATAAACTAGCCACAAGTGGTGGATCTGTTGTCACTTATTTATTGTCAATGGGAAATGACAGGTCGTTGCATCTCCAAAAACCTTAAGACAAGCCATCATTTTCCTACCAGGCAGCCTGGTCCATCGAATGGTCCACTCATGTCACCATCAAAGAGAACCAACGACATTGGCCCATGTTCCCAGCAAACAAGGGTTTTATGAAGAAATCTGGAGCGGTAAGAAAATCTTATTGCTACCCATGGCTATCAAACCTGAGATCAAATCTGAAAAGGAGTTTGGATCACATGGTTAATTCTCGAATTCAAGTTATGCAACAAGCTTGAGCTGTGAAGAACAAATTATGCACAGTTTCAGACACATTATACCCTGAAAATTGACAGAGCAAGTGCCTTCAGAGAATAGCTTCCTGATGGTTCAGATACCATGGCTTCCATTAAAGAAGAGAGGAGCTTGCAGTTTATGGATTGCATCATCTAAGGCTCCGACCAAAAACGATGTAATAGTTTATGAATTCTAATTTTAATTTGCTTGATGGGGGCAAGCTTCCATTAAATTTTTCACTTTCACTTCAAAATCTTGGTTTGTTTCAATAAGCTCTCACAATTTTCAGTATAGTTTCAATTTCCTCCCTCTGTCTAGTTATGTTCCACTTAGCAACAACAGTGTCTTTTGAATTAATAAGTGAAAGAAATGGTGTATGATCTTTTCTATAACGCTTTATAATGATGTTATATTGATATTTATAATATTAAAATATAACACTTAACCTTTAATATATTAGTAAGATTAATTTATTTTTAAAATTTATTTTGTCATTTATAATTATTTAATTTAAAATATAATTGTTTCATTAACACTCATAACGTTTTATTATGATATTTCAAGTTAAATAAACATGTTATTATACAAAGAACACATACAAAAATATAATTGTTTCATTAACAGTTATAATATTAACAAACATAATATTTCATTAC
This sequence comes from Populus trichocarpa, assembly GCF_000002775.5. Classification (NCBI taxonomy): domain Eukaryota; kingdom Viridiplantae; phylum Streptophyta; class Magnoliopsida; order Malpighiales; family Salicaceae; genus Populus; species Populus trichocarpa. Next base: position 12,469,558 of record NC_037292.2, read on the forward strand.
GATGTTCGAAGTCTAATAAACATGTTATTACATACAGAACATGTATACAGAAGAATAAACATGATTATTTTTTATTTGTTTTGTTTTTTTTTCCAGATATTTAAACGATTTAGTTATATTCTGAATATATTATTTTTATTTAGGGCACGTTAAAAATAATAATAAACCCTCTCTTTACTTGTTTATATTTGTAAACAGTTATTTCAACATTTTATGCATTAGCCGATATACCCATCAGAAAATTTGTAAATATACACGCACCCTCATATTTCATAGTTATACCAAAACAATTAGTGATTTAACTCTTTTCATTCCTACCCTAAAGGAGAGAGCAGACATGTGATTTTGGGCTAAACCATATGATAGGTCAAATTAATCTTGACCCACTTATCATTGAAATAAAAAAGAAAAAGAAAAAATTAATTTGTAAAAAGTTGATTTAAAGTATATATCTAGATTGAGATTAACAATCAAAATCCATGCATCATTATAAACAACCCTAGTTCATTTTTAGATCATTGACAACTCAAACCATTTATAACAATATCCACCTTTTTTATTCTTTTAAAAAATTTAGGTCATCCCCTAAACCATGATCCGGGCTAGCTTTACCTGAATCAACCACATATTAAATTTTAAAACTATGGTTTTGATCTTTCCGGTAGGGATTGGGAGGTTTCAGTGGCTGTTTTCATGGATAGTTTGTTGGCTGTGTTGGGTTCTGAACCATCGCTGCATGCAGCAATTCTCTGATGATCCAATCTCCTTGAATAATCATTGATATTAAAGCAAATAAGAAATGACAATCCAACACCATCCAAGAAGATTGAATCTAGACCTGGCCATGCATGGCGGTATCTAGTGTTGCTCCACCAGAAATAATTGCAGAAGCAACTCCTGGGACCATCGTGGCTCCCTTCTTTTTGAGAATATACAGGTTTCGATTCAGCTTTGATGGGAAAATAAAACGAAGCACCTCCACCAAAAACTACGAGATGAACCTTTTCATTGTGTGGCGACAAAGGGATCCTACCATTTCATCCTTTTTCATGTAATTTCGATTCAAGGGAGAGGAAAAACATGGCCCAGAAAGACTGGAGCTAACACCATGATAAGCATCGAAGAAGTACCAGTGATCAAGTTGTTTTCGTTAAAAATTTATTAAAATAATGATTTTTAATATATATTTTTTGAATAATATACTATAAAATATTAATTTAAAGCTTTTTTTAAAATAAAAATAAAAATCTGATTGGTGAGGAAATACATCCCAGTAACAAAGAATATCCCTAACCGTTGGGGAAATATTTAAAAATATGGAAAGAAAACAGCTAGTTAGGTTTTTAATTTTAATTCGTTAGAACATATGGTCCATTTAATATAAGCCTTGACTCATGCAGATGTCAGCAATAATGTATTTAATTATAGACAAAAACCGTTGCTAAATCGCTATTACAAACACTGGATTTGTCTACCTCCTTTGTTCAAATTCAAATTTGTGGACCGACCAGCATCAAACTAGTCAACTTTACGTACATGAAAATAAAATAAAAAATCTTACTATCAGATTCCCTCCATCGGTCACTAACATGTTTTTTTTCTTCTTCTTTTTATCATAGATATCAAGAAAAATCCTTATTTATTAAGTTCGGACAGTAACTTGATTAAGATTTAAGATTAGATTACGAACTTAACTCAATTTATTTTTATTAAAACATTGTTTTTGTATTTTTTAAATTTTAAAATAATATTATTTTATTAATAAAAATTTTAATTTAGGAAAGCTCAAACCTCAATCGGAGTCAAAATCTTAATAACAAATTAATGAGTGAGAGCTGTTTATTTTTTTTTGAAATTAATTTTTTAACATTTTTATATGCCGAAATCAAATAAAAAATTTAAAAATAAAAAAATATATTTTTAAATAAAAAATATTTTAAAAAATAGTCAAATAAAAACATAAATTTATATCCAAATACAAATCAATAAAAAAAAAAATTAAAAAGAAACTAGCCGTTATGAGTTGTATTAAGGGAGGGCCCAACTCCAGAATTCGGATGTAATCTAATGGAAGGAAAAGAAATCTATCAATCAGACAAACAAGATTCAGACACACAAAAACAAAGAGGAGAGATTCATCCCCCTTTTCTCACTGACTCTGGAAAAAAAACAGTCTCCTTTCTCTGCGAAGAACTGATTGCCTCTTATTCTTACTCACCCAATTTGCCTTTCTTGCTTGAAATATTGGAATGGACCCATTTGAGCATAGAGCCTAGTTTTCAAAATTTAAAGGGAGACTACGACAGACTCTTCTGGCAAAGCTCTTAAATACCTGCTGTCAGTAGAGAAGGGTTTTGAATAAAAAAAGAATATTTTTGCTGGTAGGATTTACTTTCTTTGTATAGGCAAAGAAGAAGAAATGGGAGAATCAGCTTGTCTTTTGAGATCCTTTTCTCATCCATCTAGTGCTTCCAGAGAAGCCAAAGAGGTTAGTCCTTCGAACTTCTTTTTGTTCATATATTATTTCATTTCTTGTCTTATGATGTTCTGCAGTTTAAAATTCTTCGTGTTATTTAGTAATATTTTGTGGGTTTTGCTTCAGTTGTTGTGATCTTGCCTGCGATATTGAAACATCTTTAAAGAATAATGAATGGGGTTTTTAGTGAAATGGAAAAAAGGCTGTTGTGGGATTCTGTTGCTCGTTTTTGTTTTCTTTCTGAGCAAACAAACAGACCTTAATGCTTCGAGGATTCACTCGTTTCTTATTTAGTTGATTTCTGCTGTTCTTGATTATGCTCAAAGCTTTGAATGAACTCTTGAAAGGAAAATAATTTAAGCTGTCTCTTTTATTTTACTGAACAGCTAATATTTTCAGGAAAATTGCATTAAATGCACCGAGGATTGGCTCTTGTTACCTTTCGTTTTGGGGACATCTTTCGTATTGATGATTTTTTCCATTTCGCATTGCCTTTTTTCTTTCTATTGTTAAAATTTATTTGAGACTTGAGCATGATTTGTCTGGCCTTCATATCTTCAAGATTACGGCTTTTTTTTTTTTTTGATTAATAATAGAGAAACTGAGCGAGTCTTTGGAGTTTCTTTGCATTTCAGTGTTAATTGTTTTATGTATATCATCAGTTTGAAATGGATGACAATAATAAGTTAACATCAAAGAAAATCATTGAGCAAACATGGAATTCATTTTTGAGTTTCAGGACAATCCAATTCGAGCGCTGACCGAATCAATCTCATTCGGGAGATTTATGTCAGAATCTTTGGCTTGGGAGAAGTGGTCAACCTTTAGTCACAATCGCTACTTGGAAGAAGTTGAGCAGTTTTCCAAGCCAGGTTCTGTTGCCCAGAAGAAAGCATATTTTGAGGCTCATTACAAGAAGAGGGCTGCCATGAAAGCAGCAGCCTTGCTTGAGCAAGCGAACGCGGCATCTAATGTTCCTGAAGTAGAAGCTGCAGACGAGGCTCTCAATAGCTCTCATGTTAATTCGGAGCTTCCCAAAGAAACCAATGATGTGATCATCAATGAACAAGATGAGGGGAGTGTTGATGCTGGCGTAATTCAGTCCTCTGATGCGAATGCGTTTTATGCTGACGAGCTAAAGGATAATTTACAAAATGCGAAGGAAGAAGGAAATGAAGAGGTGAGAGAAAAAAATGTTGCAATGGAAAACTCTATTCAGGTGGAAAATGTAAAGGAGAACGAAAATGCTGAAGACTCTGACATTATTGTGGCCATGCCAGAAGAGAAAATACCCAATAAGGTAAGTTGCCATTCCAATCAGGTAGCTGCTGAAGAGGAGAATGTAACTTTACCAAGTAAGGAAAGGCAATCAAAATCATCGAGTCAGAGTAGAGCATCAATACTCCCCAAGTCTTCTGCCAAACCTCCGAGTTCAGCAAGACTAAGAGCTGAAACAAATGATACTCCAAACATTAAGAAGTCTGCTGGAGAATTGATGAATAAAAAGAGAGTAACTCCGAAATCTATCCACATGTCAATTAATTTTGCTTCTCAATTTCAAGACACCAGTGAAAGTTCTCTCAGAGTATCTAAATTCAGGTCCGCTACTCCAGAAATTCCAACCAAGGTATCTCCATTCCTCATGCCATGATCATTATTTGAACTACATCATTTTATGCAGCACTCATGCGTGCACACACTTCAATTATTACTCACACCAGTAAGAATATACTTATCCACCATGAATGAAAATGTTGACGTGGAAAACTCTATTCAGGTCGCAAATGCAAAGCAGATTGAAAATGCTCAGGACAGTGACACGGCCAATAAGGTAAGTTGCCATTCCACTCAGGTAGCTGCTGAAGAGGAGAATGTAGCTTTACCAAGTAATAAAAGGCAAATGAGTTCTTCATCAAAATCATCTAGTCAGAGTAGAGCAACGAAACTCCCAAAGTCTTCTGCCAAACTGTCAAGTTCCACAAGACTAAGAGCTGAAACAAATGCAACTACAAACAGTAAGAAGTCTGCTGGAGGATTGATGGACAGAAAGGGAGTAACTCAGAAATCTATCCACATGTCAATCAATTTTTCTTCTCGTTTGCAAGACACCAATAAAAGTTCTCTCAGAGTATCTAAAGACATGTCCGCTACTCCAGAAATTTCAACCAAGGTATCTCCATTCGTCATACCATGATCATTATTTGAACTATATCATTTTATGCAGTACAGACACTCATGTGCACACACACTTCAATTAATACTCATACCAGTAATAATGTAGTAACTCAACATGATGAATTACATGTCTAAACTGCAGGGATCTGTTTATGGTGTATCAAAGCTTCTCCCTTCAGTATTTCGGCGTTCACAAGATAGAAGGTAGTTGTCTCTACAAACACCAGCAGTTGACCCATTCTAATTGTTGTCATTGACGAGTGTATCCTTGCAGAACTAAGTCAGAGCTCAACAAGTCAGTTTCAGGAAAAATTACAGCAGGTGGAATATCGCAGATGCTCTCTTCAGAGTAAGGACTTTGCTCATGGATTTCCTAAATGGTTCTTTTTTGTCTGTACCATATTTCTCATGCCGCGGTCATATGTTTGCTTCTGTGGGACTAGTTGGTATAACACACTGAGTTTGTAGCATAAAATTAATTTTTATGTTTGCAGCATTGTTGCATTCTTCACCTTTATAGCACACCATTGATGGAGAATGAATAATTAGTAACTAGAACAGAGAAGCAACATTTTTCCTATGTTCAAATCCTAAACATATAGAATTACAGCTGCTCGAAATCTTCAAGTGCAAAGGGAAGCAAATCACGACCTCCACTTATCTCCTCTCCATTTAGCTTTAGAAGTGATGAAAGAGCGGCAAAAAGAAAAGAGGCAAGATTCATTTCTTCAGTTCTGTCCATTTATTCCTTGTTACAATAATCTCATGGTGTGATATCTCGTTTTTTTCTGGCTATCCTAGTTCTTTGAGAAGCTTGGAGAGAAAAACAATGCAAAGGAGGACACAGAAAAAAAGCATCTGCAAGCAAGACCTAAGGTTGTCTCACATAACCTTATTTTAGTGTTTGTTTGGTATTGTGTGTCACAAATGCTAAGATGGGTTTCCTTTATTCTATACTCAATGATTCTATCCAAAAATTATTTTCTGACATTGGACTTGCATTTTATCCTTGTTTCTTGATAAAGCCATTTTCAAAAAATTACCTTTTCCGTTAATGCTGTGCAGGAGAAGGCAGAGTATGACATTAAGAAACCAAGGCAGAGTGCTGTCTTCGGGGGGAAGCCAAGAGATGACTTGCATCAAGGTTTGCGGTCTCCAGAAAATTCAACGATGAAGGTTCGTCTAATATCTAATATTCATGAATAATATTTTGGTAGTAATATGTTGACCTCATGGTCAATGTGCATGAAGCTGCTAGAATTTGCTGCATTGGTAATTTAGAACTGTTCTACAAAATTTAACATTTAGAAGAACCTAATACTACAAAATAGGAAATCAAACTTGCTAATTAGGCATGCTTTAGATGGTCAATCATTCAAAATTTGAACTTGCGTCGACCTACTTTAGAAGTTCAATCATGGAAATCATCTGACCTTTCCTATATTTCTTCTGTGGATGAGATGGTTTTCCCATTTTCCATAGGACCAGGGGTGAAAAGAAGTAGAGATACGGTTCTAAGTCTAAGCTTAGATGCATTACTTTTTTTTAGTTTTACAGATCAATCATGTTTTGCAGATCCCGTTGACTCGACCTCGATCACCGAAACTTGGGAGGAAGTCAACCTCCAATGTGGCAAGCTCCAAGCCTGTTATCCAGAGAAGTAACCATAGCTCAACTCGCTCAATCACCTTGCTACCGAAGAAGAACACACATGAGAATGCTTCTCCAAATATCCAGTCGTGAGCTCCTTGTACGAGGGTGCGTCGTATGAGCATCTGAACTATGTTGTGTTTGATCAACCCAGCTAGTGACTCTGCAGATTTACCTTTCTACACGCTACACAAGGAAAATAATCCTTTGATGGCAACGTAATTTTGATGACAGTGTTCAGCATTAAGGGCTGGTTTGATGCTTTTGCTGCAGTGCAGCGCAACGCGAAAACAAACATAGCCTGTAGAATTTTATACCAGTCATTTTTTCTGTTTCCTTGTGGAAGTTGAATAGTTTTGGCAATATGTAGCGTGTTGAGGTTTGACAGTAGAATCGAAGGGATCATTCTTTCATTACATGTTGAAAGATTGGCACTATTGTTTCATGGCCTGCTATGTAAAACAAGCACTATAAAATCTGTGTATATTCTCAATTATTAGCTTAGCATCACTTTGTTTTCTAGTCCTCGAGTAAAGCTAAATGCTGATAGAAACTAGCTCTCTCCCCTTTCCTCTTATGTTTTCGACTATTATTTCCTATTCTTTGTTCATTTCTTTTGTATTATACACAATCTGAATCAAAAACCTACATAGACAGACCAGTCCATTTAATGCATGAACAAAGGGCCCAGGATTAATAAAGCTGCTTAGTGCAGTTGATTTTAGGTCGAGGCCAAACAAGTGCGTGCCAGTACTGCCGAAGGATTGGACCTTATCAGAGTTCTGCAATGCCATCAATTGAGTCAGCTCAACACTAATCAGGCAAAATGAGCATAGAACGGACATAAAACCATTTCAGTTAAAGCAGCAGAATGAGATGTGCGATGATAAGATTTCTACTTCCGGCAGCTAATACATTGTAAGGAATGTGACAGATGCAGCATACAGCACAGTAATGCAGGTACCAGAGGTGAGTGACAGACATTATTATGCTGGATGTTTGTCATCACTCCTATTATACATGTTTCAACATCCAAGACCAGACCGATCAAAAATAAAATATCCCAACCCAGAGTTAGAAGGCTCCTATAATGTATTGGTACAGAAAAAGATAAGGCAAGTGATCCTTCATCATTGAATATGAATGGAAGGGAGAGGAAGATCATGCTATAAACAAGCTTTGATCTATTAGAGAATATTCTGTTGGGTCATTGAACTCATAGTCAAACCTCAGCCCATCATTCAAGTTTACCGGTACGTCTGTGATAAGACCTGGGTCGAAGTATTCCAGAACCTCTATGTTCTGGAGTCCGAGATTCATATAGCAATCACCTGGAACCCAACATACTTGCAAGTCTTCCTCCAAAGTTGTGAAAGGTAGCATTCCCAAATTTATGTTTTTCCGGGAAGATTCAAATTCTGTAATGGAATTCATATTGAAGCCTTGATTTTCCAAACTTGGTGTGCTCTTGGAAATGAGCTCAATAGCTTGATGATTTGCCACATTGGTCTTTGTTTGAATAGGGCTAGAGTCAACCGCAATAGCTGTTGAACTTGCATGGTTAACATTGCTCCTGTACTCGTTATGAGAAGGTGTTAAGGATGGTGCAGAACTGATGGCTGGAGCAGGTTGTGGATAATCAGCTTGGGTAAGCTGCTTTTGACCAGGCAGTGGAAGGTGGCTGAATTCATCATTCAAATGAAGTGGATTATGTTCTTTTTTTAGTTGAATCTCTGGAATTCCACACCAAGGATACTTTGTTGGGAAAGTAGAATCCAATGCTCCAAAGTCTACTTCTGATTGTGGAGGTGCAAGGGGATGACCAAATTCCATTTGTGAACTTCTGGGTATACAAGGATTGGGAACATTAACAGTTAAGGTTCTTTTGGGTTCTTCCACAGGCGTTGAAACAAGTCTCTTTCGATCACTGTCATGGCTTCTGGGATCCCCATTGTGGACAACTAAGCTACTACCAGAAAATCTGTAGCTCCCATTCGAAACATCATTGTGCTGCAAGTTGATGGAGTTCTGAGAGCCAAAACTTCCTGCAGAATCTCTTAAAGGTGAATCTGACTGCTTTATCCCACCAGCAGGATTTTTAAAATCGTTTTCTTTCTGCAACCTACTCAAATAGAGACGGTATTTCTGCATGTAAGAAAGCCTTTCCAATGAGGAATACTATACTTCTCAAAATCAAGTACGCTCATAAGACATATTGAATTTAAAAATGACAGAAAGATGTTAAAATTCTTTGATTGATTTTCATAAGTTATACCTGCAAGTGGCTAGCAACGTTTTCTCTTGTTAGCCATGGCACGTTCATCATGTCAAGTATTTTCTTGGGACCAACTTCTGCCAAACAGACACTACCTGTCATTGCTCCGTCGAAGGATGGCAAAGATGTGGCTATATCATTGGAAACCACATAAAGAATTCAATGCTAATAAATTTTTCATAAAATATGTGAGCATTCATAATTCCTGAATTGATTCAAGCACCAAGTTTCTGAAATGAAACATCAAATAAATACTTACTATCAAATCCTATCTGATTTACGGCTTTGACAAATTTCTGGTGAAGATCTACTGACCAAACTACTCTAGCTTTCTTTGTAGAAATACTATCACCAGTGTCTTTTTCATCATGCTTGCTTTCAATATGTTTTCTTTTCTTTATGGAAGTAAGATCTTCTCCACAGAGCACATGCCCATCCTCATATTGATCTGATCCATTTCTAGTCATTTGAAAACTTTCGACCCGTTCAAGAGTTTCAATGTCTCTTACCTCATGTATTTTCTTTCTGAATACATGCTGCCATATATTCCGGAGTTCTTTCATTCGTATAGGCTTAAGAAGATAATCACATGCTCCATGTTGAACGCCTTTCATCACCCTGCTTGTCTCTCCATCAACAGACATCACTGTAAGTTGACAAGCGCAACTGGTCAGAAGCTGAATCAATATTCCAATATATATATAGTGCAAGCACGACATGGGTATATGTATACGCAAATAGAAAATATTGGCATTGAAATAAAATTCCAGAGTAAGAGAAAAGAACCGACTAATGACTGGAAGATCCATCTCCAGTCCAACTTGCTCTAAGAGTTTGAAACCATCCATGTCAGGCATGTAGACGTCACTAATTACAATGTCATATCCTCCTTTCCTCTCACGAAGCAGGTTCAAAGCATCTCTTGCCAAACCGCATGTGGTCACTAACAAAGCATTCCAAATGGAAATGTGAGACACTACACGTATGGTCAAAAGCCAAGAATCTTGCTATAGAATCACATCCAGCATAAGAAAACACTTTCACTGAACAAGATATTATTGTGAGGGTGTGAAATACCAAAAAAGTAAGAAGAAAATTATGATGTTAAAGTCCTTCAATAGTACCAGAAGAATTAAGGAAAAAAATATCGATGGAAGAGGCACAAGTACTTGAAAACAACTATATCCAAAAACCGGGTTGACTATGAGTGTTTAAAGACTCTACAGGGAATTGCAGTAGTGAAGCATATCCTTCTAAATATAATGAAAATGCCAAGGAAAATCAATGCTAACATGTAAAATGATTAGCTGAGCTTAGAAGGTGTTTGGAGCTGCGGTGGAGATGCTTTTCTCCCACCACACTTCTATCAAGTTTTTTGCAGGAACAAAAAAAAAAAAAAAAACCAGCTACAGAAGTAGCTTAAATGGCCAAAAATCAAAATTCTGAACATTGAGGCTCATGAGTTCTGTTATGACAGTACTTTCTTTTAATTAAAGATCCTTTAAAAAAATTTAGTAAATTTTATACCTTACGTCCATATTAATATCATGTTAATCAAATCATGATTTTGATTTTTTTTAACTATTATTTTGGCCTTCAACTCCAAATCACTTCAAACAACAGATATAATTTAACTCTGTTATGGCAATGATAGCTGTAACCACAATCATAAACACATAAAAGCCAACAACATTGCCAAACAATCATAATCCATTCAATCTCATCATGCTCAAGATCACTAAATCTGAGTTAAATGCACCCAGAAGATGAAAATTAAATAAAACTGGAAATACTAAAAGAGTAGGAGGATATTGATGTGTTTCATACTTTCAATAGTTTAGTTGGCTAGTACTAGTGGAGCAAACATCAATAAACCCTCTAATTACTTTAACCAACTGCAAAAAAGAAAAGAGGACAAATCTGTGAAAAGAGTAGCACAACATCATTGATGATAAACTTGTATATTTCTGTTGGAAATAAGCAAATTCCGAGCTTCAAATCTTGAAATCAAGAAAGACAATTCCTCCACATTCCCAATACCATGAGCCTGTTTACAAAATTTTGGAACTTGAAATGATACCCGAGGTGATAAATAATTCCTGAAAATAATAAAATCCAAAAATGCTCAAAAACAATACAACAACCTTCCATGCACAACTTTGGAACCCTTTAGTTGCATGTCACTTGCATAGCTCAAAAAGGAAGGAAAAAAATTGCGGGATATCAATTATTTAAGAAGAATCTCGAATTCTCCATGTACTAGCTTACAACAGAGAAATCAAGTTATCCTTCAGAGCCCATGAAAGAGAAAAACCAAATAACAGGAAAGAAACAAAAAGTAAAAGCCACCATCAAGCAGAAATGAGACCGTGGATTGTAGAAACAAAACCCAGTTCAGAAACAACAGTTTGTAAGTGAAAAAGAAATCGCAAGGATCAACTAAGAAGAGTAATAGATAGGTGCTAGTAAGAAGCGGATGTGGAAAAAATATAGTTAAGTAACCTTCATAAGAGCATTTCTTGAGCATCTTTTCGAGGATTTTTAACCAGGTGGGATCATCATCGACAACGAGAACACGGAGACCAGCAGGAAACGAATCATTTCGCGGAGAAGAGAAACCATTATTTTCCATCATGGACAGAGACAGATAGGGAGACAGAGTCAGTGCTGTACGTATATATATTTGAGTGTACGTGAGAGAGAAGGAGATTGAGAATATAATTAGAGTAGTAACAGTCTTTGAGGAGAGAAACTTGTCTGAGTTTTTGAAGTAAAAACTGGGTTAGTTTGTTTGGGTTTTAAGAGAAGAAACAGAGGAGACAGAGACAGAGACAGAGACAGAGACATGCACTGTAGAGAATGTGAGTGAGAAAGAAAGCGAGAAAGCACCCTCCAGAATATTGGCATTTGGCGTCGGTTAAACGTTCCTGTTGAGTTCTTTCTTCACCTTTGCCACCTCAAATTACCTTTCTCCTCCATTGGAGCTTTTATTCATGATTTTAATATACGATCTTGGAATTTACTTTAAAAAAGAGTTGAATTATCAAATCATTTGATTGACTCGTGCATCATCTAATTAATTTAGATTAATTATTTTAATTTCAACAAAGTATTTCATTTATTTATTTTTTCCTTAGCCGAGCTAGTTCAATAATTATTATTAAAAATGTGTAATTGTAACTTTAATGGATAGTTATTTAAAAAGGTAATATTACGAGAGGTAATCTTTATGTATAAAAAATATTTAAAAATAATTTTATTGTAGAAAAAAAATGACTCACTTTTTACTTATTTTTTATATTATTAACGGAATCAGATTTAAATTGAGTTTAACTAAGTTAATTTATTCATTAAATAAATTTTGTCGAATTAATATCTTATTTTATTTAATTATAAATTCAATCCTAATCATTTCTCATGTCCAAGTCTCGAAATCATGTTCATTTCACGGCTCCAAACAGAAAAAAAGACAAGAATAAGCTTCGAGAAGTCGAATGTAGAATTTACTTTGTAGTAAAGATGGAACCTGAAGTGGAATTAAAGAATGTTTGAATGGAAAAAAAAAAAAAAGGCATCTCAAAGAATTTTTAAAGTTAATCCTGTTAATAATTTCTTCTTCTTCTTCTTCTTCTTCTGGTGGCGTAGATCCAATAATTAAGTTCTTGTGAGATAATTAAAGGAAAGGCTAATGGTAAGTTAAGCACAATCTTGGCTATCGGCAGCTGGTCCGTTTAGGAATGCTCTATTTTATATTTTTAGATGTCTTGAAAAAATATTAAATTAATATTTTTTATAGTATTTATTTTTATGATTTTAATATGTTTATATTAAAAAAATAAAAAAAATAAATACTATATACCTTAATATCAACCATGCATCGAGTCTTGATGGTCCATCTATGAGTTGTGGTAATATTTATTTATGTATTTTTTTTCGAGAATAATATAAATCATATCCTGAGACCTTATCTAACAGCTTAAACTATTGAGTTCAGATGGTTCTTTGACATGATATCAAAGCCGATTAAGCGGTCACGAGTTCGAATCTCACAATTTTTTTTTTTTTTTTATTCTCAGTCATGATTTTAATATATAGCTGTGCAGTTCCTCATTGTGGGTGACACTTCCCCAACTACTTCTTCTTCTTCTTCTTTCATAATTAATAACAATTTCTTCTTAAGATCAAATCTTGATAATAATTTAATTTATAATCCACTTGTTACATATATATATATATATATATATATATATATATATATATATATATATATAATCTACTTCTTTTAGAGAATCGTTTTTTTTTCTAGAATCTTTTTTGTTTATTAAAACGGGTGTAAATATAGTTAATTAATGCTGCGTAATTCACCATATATATAATTCTTATTATCTTCATGGGAAGAATAATCAAACAACTGATTATTTGAATAACCCTAATAGAATTTAGAACAGTAGCTAGCTCATGAGAATTACTGCTATTTCAAAAGTAAAAATAATTGGAACATTTTAAGTAATTAAATTGCTGGAACCCACCATAATTCCCATACAGATAGCATAAATGGATTGGATGATTAATCTTGATTTTTTTTATTATAATCTATTTTTATTAATTTTTCTTATGAAATAGCAGATAATTCTGCGTGCACCAATCATCATCATCAACAACGTTACCTCCACCCAAATTGTCTCAAGATCAACCTACCATTCTACTAAGTGCATGTGCGATATGGCTTGAACTTCTAGGTGAGTACGAGGAGAAGCTGCAGCCTATGTGAATACTCTCCACCGCCGCACTGCTCAATTCACGAGGGAGGAAATGTGGAGGCTTCAGGGCATGGGAAAGAGGCTTACAATTTGTCTTCAGAACAGCACCGCACAACCCGTATCAGTAGCAAGAAGGAGACCGTGTTGAGCAGCAAAAGCTCCACCCACTTCTACAGAAAAAGGAGGGTCAACTGGTTTCGAAGCTGTCAGCATAACCTCACCCTTCTCATCGAGCATGGCAACCCCTAATCCAAACTTCTCCATCCCAAAAATAGCTACATTAGTGTTAATATTAACCTCGCCCTTATCAGGATAGTTAATTCTTGCAACCACTGAATAGATACATTGCATGCAAATCTGAGGGTCAGAGCCACTTAAGAGAAAAAACTATCCTCATCTCATCATCATTGAGGCTTTGTTTCAAGTGCTGCGCCCACTTAAGAGGACTGATCTCCAGCCACATCTTCCTTGCCCACGAACATTGGACCAGAATATGCCAAGTCGTTTCACCATTAGAATGGTAAGTATCTGTCACGAATATTATGATCAACAGTAATCCTCTTCCTTGTAAGATTCCAATTCGATTGCATCACATCTAGGCATGCATGCCATATAGAGCTATTGACCTCAGGAATAATATGAAGCTTCCAGATGAAATTCCACCAAGATTCTTCACTAGTCAACAATGGACGAGCTTCCAGTCTTTCTTTCTCAAAATGGTATCCGCTTTTAACAGAGACGCTAGCTACCATTTCTAGCCATTGCCCTGGTTAAATCATCCTTCGCTCGACGAAGACTTATCAGGATGGATAGATACCCCGAGCTTCATTTGTGAAAAGATGGAATCGATCAGATCACCATCCCGAGTCCTGGTCTCCCAGTTGATCAGCTCACTTGAGCACTTTTACCGAGAACTGAAACAAAAGACTGTATGCGCATCTCAGGTAGATCTGGTACCCATTTATCCTTCTATATCCGGATATCATTTCCATTGCCAACTCGCCATCTAGTTCCAGCTTCTAGCAGATCCTTAGCACCAATAATATTTCTCCATGAATAGCTCGGAGATTGGCCAACAGAAGCTTCTATATACAGAACTGGTTGAAGGAAAATATCTGTTTTAATACAGGGGCTATCTGAAAGGAAGGATTCTTAAGCAATCTCCAACCTTGCTTTGCTAAAACAAGACATCTTCCTAAAACCCAACCCAACCCACCATAAGCTTCTCCCTTACATAATTTCTCCCAAAAAAACCCAGTGAATCCTTCGATCCTTCAATTGGCACCAGCAAAACGTTTTTATCTTACTCCCCATCTCCTCACAGAGGGTGTCAGAAAGCCTAAAACACGATGTCGAATGCGTAGGAATGGCCTATAGCACTGATTAATTTGATCAAAAGTTCCCTTCCAACTTCTGATAAAAATTTCTCTTTCAAGCCACCCACCTTCTTACAAACCTAGTCCTGGATTGAGGACAAGACTGCCTTCTTACCATAGCTGGAAGACCCAAGTATTTAGCATGTATAGCGCTGCACTGCCTTAACTCCTAAGCTCTGGTTGAACATATTCTGCACGTGTTGGAACATTTTGGCTGAACGCTACTTCAGTCTTTTCTAAATTTACTTGCTGACCAGAGGCTTTTCATATAGCTGGAGGATGTCTGCAATACATTCAACTTCTCGCATGGTTTCCCTGGTAACCAGAATACTGTCATCAGCAAAAAATAAATGGGTGATGGAAGGTGCTTGACGACAAAACCTTTCCTCCATTAATTAAACCTCCCTTTTCCGCATCATTGACCAAAGCTGAAAGACCTTCTACACAAATAAAAAAACAAGGTGATAGAGGATCCCTTGCCTGAGTCCTCTGCTGAGTTGGAATTGTCGAGGAGGAATGCCATTAACAAGAACCAAATAGCTCTCCACGGAGACACATCTCTTAATAACATCAACCCCCTCCGGACAGAAACCCAGTTTCAACATAACTTTCTTAAGTAACCCTCGTTCAGCTCTATCACATGCCTTTAGTTGTGTTGAGTAGGGATGGCAATGATTAGCGCAGGCAGGTTGAATTTTTTAATATTTATATTTTATTTATTATTAAATAAGAAATTTAGTTATTTATTAGATTTCGGGTATTAAATAACTATCTATTATCTATTATTATTTATTAATCAATAAAAATATAATAATTAATATATATATACATGTATATTAAATAATAAAATGATAAATATTATTTATATGTGTGTATTTTATGTCAAAGTATGTATATATTATATTATATTAAAATTTTAAATATTCTATAAATATATATATTTAATATAAATATATATTTCAGGTTAGTTTCGGATCGGTTTTGATAATATTCATACCCTATTTATTATCCATCAAGTCTAAAAAATATCTATTCATTCAGGTCGAATTGATATCCATCGAGTTCGGATTAAATTATTATTTTTTTAGAAGTGAGTAAACTAATTAAAATTTTCAAAATATTAAAAAAAATTGACTCGAAATTAACTTAATTGAATGGTTTTTCAAAATTTTTTGGGTATTTTTGGCTAAAATTCTTTTAAAAAATTCAAGAGTAATTAATTTTAATTTTAAAAATTAAAACCGAACCGAAACGAATTTTTTTAAAAAAACCTTTTAAAGCTTATAAAATATAGTCAAACTAACATATTTATGAATTAAATTGAATTTATTCTTTTTTTTAATATAAAACCAAAACAAACTGGTCAATATTTTGATTCTTTCATTTAATTCAATTCAGTTGAAGTTTTTATACAAATCAAACCGGTTGAAGCAATGCTCGCCCCTATCTTGTCCAGCTCGAGCCCCATAATGTCTTGCATACCTCTCATCTTCTTCGTGCAGTGAAAAGTTTCAAAAGCCAAGAGTACATTTTTACACACTGATTCTCACTAACTGTAACCTTCAAAATCTTTTTCCCTATTAGCTAGGGCTTCCATAAAAAGCTTGAAAATGAGTGCATTTCTCAGGGCTATTAGCTTTGGGAATGAGTGGTTTACAGTTAGTGGATTCCAATCCTCATTCAGCACCCCTAACAATACTGGACAAACATCCATTTCTTAAAGAAAATAGCAGCAAAAGCAACAGGGGACAAGGGCTTTTTGATGGGTGTATTTGCCTCACAAGCCTCCTCATGTGTAAAGGTAGCAGCAAGCATCTGATTCATGTCAGGGGACAATGGCTTTCTGTCTCGTTGCTTCAGCCAAGCCACTCTAGATCATTGAACCCACGTAGTTTCTTCCTTCGCTGGCAGGCTATCTAACATACCCGACACACATCATCAGATTGAGGCCTCCAATTCCTGTTCATACAACCTTTAATTTGTCTATAAATATGCTCAAAATGATTTTGATTTCAAGATTGGAACCTCTCTGCACAGTAAGCTAGTTTTTCATCCAGAATCTCCACCCCTTTCCATGGCCTCCAGGGAACAGCTTAACCTCCTCCACAGACTGGGGTTTGATGGAAGATGGGCATTAGTGGGGTGGGGCAACCAAGGATTTGTGGGGGTGACGTTTGTTCGGCAGATTGGATATCTCGAGTGGGTGTGATCATAGTTGTCATTCCGGTCCCATTTTCAAGTTTAATTCACCGTGATTTAAAAAAAAAAAAAAACTAATTCAAGTTAGATTTTAGATCACCGAGGGAATAAATATCTAGACTAGTGATTAGGGTTAAAGGCGTGTTGGTTCTTAATGATATGAAATATGAGTTGGGTCAAATTTGCAGTTGTAAATACAAATTAAAAGAGATCTCGTGGAAAATAGGAGTACATTATTCTAAATCGAAACTACGAACACAATCAAATCAACATGAATTTCAACATCACTTTACAATTTTCTTTTCATATCTGATTTTGATAATTTAATTTAAGTTTATCATGTATATATTAAGCTGAAAATATAAGAATAAAATTAAAAATTAAAAATTTAATCTAACTAAAATAAAAGGACATATTGAGCTAGTTTTTTTCCTCTCTTTATTTATCTTGAAAGAAAAGAAATTTATATTGAATTATCAACAGGAGATGAAAACTATGGATTCTCAATAATTCTTCTAAACTAAAATATATTTTATGTACTTGGTTGCTCTAAGGTTAAATTAAATAATAATATAAAACTATTTATTGAGTTTTATTAACATATGATATTAAAAATTTAATGATAAATATTTTTAATTGAATTAATAGAATTAAGTATAAAATAATAATAAATTTATATGAATCTCAAACTTAAACAAATGAGGTGTTTCTTATTAAAATAATTAAAGCAAAAAAATTTTAAAAACAACAAAAAAAACCATTAAAATCATAATAATAAACAGGTCCTTAAACATAGCTTCCAATCACTAAACGACAACAAGTCTTCTCGGATCAATGCTTCATTTCAGAACACGGCTCAAATAACATTTTATAAAAAATTAATTTTTTATTTAAAATTAATTTTTTTAAATCATTTTGATATATTAATTTTAAAAATAAAAAATATATATTATTTTAATATATTTTTAAATAAAAATTACTTTAAAAATTAATCACCATTACTCTTGAGTTCAAAAGCTGACAATATTGGTGCTCCGGATGCTGCCACACTCGTATTGGATCGTCTTCCCCACGCTTTGATTTTTATCATTTGTTGAACTTGAAGATTACAAGTGGGAATCCATTTAATCCTAATCCTAGCTAGTTACCTATAAGATCATTGGTATACATAGAATGACGTTCAATCTTTCATTAATGTAATTCCAATCTGAAAGGAATGATAACTGGTTCTTGGAATTTGTCCGGATTACATTTCAAACAAACATTTAAATGATGTCTAGATTGCGTCTAAATATATTTTTGGATGTTTTTAAAAGTATGTTTATATTAAAAAAAATATTAAATTAATTTTTTTATTGATTTTAATATGTTGATAAAAAAAATTATTTTAATATATTTTTAAATCAAAACTATTTTAAAAAATTATTACACATAGTTAATTGAGGCCACAGCAGCAACTTTAAGAAATTAAAGCAAGACTTTGAGGTCAGAATTAGTAGTCGCAAGTGCTCCAAACTTGGTGCTCATGTAAAGAGGGAATCTTATTAATTAATCAATATTTTTTTTTTCCACCAATAATCAATCACTCGAGGCCTCTAACCAACAACAAGAGGTTGATCCCCAGCGAGATACGCTTTTGTTCTGGTCGAAACACGTTGCAAAGTACCGAATTGCAAGTACATCGAGAGCCCAATTAGTGGGTCTGATCCCCCATCTCTTTTAGCCATGGACCAGTCTCGGTGTTATTTTCTTTCAAGTTTATAATTTTATATAGGCGATCGAGGCTTCAGCTTTCAACAATCAAGGTTCGAAAGGCTTGCCTTTCGAGAAGGATTAAAGAAGAAGAAGAAGAAGAGGAGAAAACTCGATCGCTCTAAAAGGAAATGCCCACTAACAAGTAATCCGAGCCATTTCTCTTCGGTGGGGTGTTGCTTTTTTACTTGTTTAATTTAAAGTCAGGAATATTGCTCTCTCCTTGATATCTTCTATGATGCCTCGGGTGCTCTAACCCTTGCCTATTTATTCCTTTTAGCTTTATGTGTTCATCGGCACTGTTTCATCTTCTAGTTTCCCGCTGGAAGATGCTAGGTGATGGAATGAACAATGTATTCTGAGGATATGCCAAGCATTTTTTTGTGACATTGTTTTTGCTCTCTCTTTTTTCCTTGTTGCACATTGACTGTAGTAATTAGCTAGGTTTTTGTTATAGGTAGCTAGTTGTGCCCTGTCTGCTCGAGTCTAATCGAATTGATTGAATTTTAATTTGATTTTTTAATAAAATAATATCATTTAAATTGATTCAAGTTAATTTTCAACTTGTAATTTAAATTTTATTTCAGATCTAACCGAGTAAATAATTATTACAATTTAAGTTTTAGAATGGAATTATTATTTCAAGGTTAACTATAGATCTCTAGAATAACGAAACTAGTCATAGAATCTCATATTAATTATTATTTTTATAACCAGAAAGTAATATTACTAAATATATATAAAGTGACAATGCCGTGGCTTTTCTTTGCAGGCATGAAGAAAACCCCTGCCTTTAGGCAGACTTCCTATGCATAGAAACTATAAATACTATAAAAGATAACACAAAGATTAATAAAGAGTAGAAAAGGGAAAAATGATTGTTTATATGCTTTTCTATTTTACCAATAAGAATTGGGAAGAGAAAAATAAATAAAAATTAAAGTGATTATTTATTTATTTATTTATTAGTATATAAGTAGACTTGGGGTTCTGTAAAAAGAATTTATAAAAAAGTTATGTAAATTTAAAATTTAATATAATAATTTATATGAGATTTTTCTGGTATTAAGTTTTGTGCAATATTATTTAACCTAACACAGTTTAACAAGTCAACTCGGTAATTGATGGATGAATACCTTGTCAAAGTGAGGCTAGAAAAAAAACCTATTCTTTTAAAAATAAAAATAACTCCTTACAAGTTTTTTTAACTCGAAATTTCAATCGACTGATATCAGTTTACCTGACCGGTTCTTGCCTGACCCACGGCTTGGGTGAGGTTGATGGAATGGGTCCATTTGGCTCCTGTCTTTTAGCTCGAAGAGACGAGAACTGGAGTGTGATGCCCGACCTACCAGAGTTGATTTCAGATGCGCCAGACAGGTTGCACTATGATAACTGGGCCAAACGGCCCAGAGTCCCTGTTGGCTTTGACCAAGCCATACAACCCCATCATCGCAGGAAGGCAGGAGTTATCTTGAAGGTGCAATGAAGTTGTTAATCAAGTTCGATTAATGATAATAAAATCCAGTACTTAGAATGAATTGAACAGGGATAAAGCTCGCCACTACAAGGACACAGAAACAGTTTCTTGAAGATTAGAGTTCTGCTGCTAGTTCAAAACTCAATCGAATCCGCTAGAGGTAGACAGCTTAGTAAACAAGCATAGCTCAGTGCTTAGGTGAAGGGTATTTTCATGACCTCCCTCTAGTTATAGCCCATGTTGCTGTCTTTATTGACAAGTAAAGCTACTGACATGCAAGTGAGCTGGAAGTATGATTGTCCAAGCTCCACTGAATGTTTGTTGACTAAGAGGCAGTCATGCGAGTTGTAAAAGATGACAGAGAATTTGGTTCTGCTGAATTCTTGTTGTAGCAGCGTGCACGCTTGTAAGTAAATTGGTCATAACGTTTGGTGGAAAGCTCCAAATCCTGCACTGTTGATGCGTTGGAAACTAGACACAAACGTCTTTCTCAGGATACATAGCTCGCTCAGCAATTTTAAAACTGAAACCTGGACCTGTCACAGGCATTTTCGGTTCTGTTGACTTCTTTGGATTGAGCTCAGGTCTATTAATCTTTGTTTAGAACCATCCACTCCAAATTCATTGGTGGATGTGAATATTGGATCTACTAGGGATTCACTCGCATCAAAATCATGAAGGAATTGGAAATAGATATCGTTAATTACTATTTTTCCTGTACAATTTAGATTTACGAGTTTAAATCAAGTTTTCTACTTATATTAACCAGCTATGAAAAGTTTCAGCTGTCATAAACAGGTCGAACCGCATAACAAACATAAAGAGGCAACACCTTGATTTCTTAAGCAAATTCATGACAGCAACAAACATGTCATGTATCATGTATTGAATCCATGATGTTTGCCTTACTGACACAGCATAGTAAACTGAGACTAGGTACTTGCAACTTGCAAGAGAAATAAGTTTCTAGACTTTCGCATCCCCAACACTCTCAGGTTCCAAAAAGCTGAGTTGAATGTCATGCATATCTTTTCTATTATTACTTACCATTTAGTATTTACATGTATTAATCATCGCACAAGTGCTTAACCTTCCATCTTGTAGCAGCCGCTGATGATGTTTATTGAATTTTCGAAGCACCTGCAGTCAACTGGTTCGTAGTTCGAGGGGTAGTATCCAGCAATTTAGTCGGTCACATGCAGCTACCTCTGAAACGTCATTTTCTAACCAGCCACATGGTGGATGAAATTAAACTTCTCCATCGTACACTAGTATGAACAATAATGGCTAGCGTTGTGGTCCACTAGTTCTGCTTCTACAAGTCAGATCATGTAATCAAACAGAATCGCACGAGTCTCAGGTACTCGAAAAGGCAGGTTAAACGCCATGGATTCTGCTGCTTTTCAAAAAACAACCCTCTGATTATGCCCTCTAACCTCTTCCAAGAAAAATAATTAGAAGGAGTGATAGAGTACAAGCTGAAGCAAACAGCAACCATCAACGCACCTTATACATGTTAAAGTAATTCAAATTAACAAAAAACAAATACAAACATAAAAGAAAAGAAGGTTAGAATTTTCATTAATCACAATATTCTGAAGTGTTCAATTAATCTAAATACAAAAAGATTATATATAGGCTAAACTGAAAATACTATTCTATTCTTAATAAATAAAACAAGATAAATATATATATTTCTTAACATCTCCCCTCAAACTCACGATGCGGCAACTACAAGCATCGAAAGTTTGTCAACTAGAAAACAAAAACGAGAAATAGAATGTGACTTGGTAAACAAGTCTGCAATCTGCAAAGAAGAAGAAACAAAAGGCAGAGTAATTGTGTCATGCTTGAGATGATGACGAGTAAATTGACAAATGATCTCAATGTGCTTAGTTCGTTCATGAAAAACCGAGTTGTAAGCAATCTGAATAGAACTCTGGTTGTCAAAATACATAAGAGTAGGATGAGAAAGAGAAACTTTCATATCAGCAAGTAACTAACGTAACCAAACAATCTCTTTGGTAGTAGATGTCATAACATGATATTCTGCTTCGATTGAAGATTGAGAAACAATAGATTGTTTCTTGCTCTTCTAAAAAATAAGAGGATCACCTAGAAAGATACAGAAATCGGTAACAGACTTGCAATCTGTGGGATCACTGTCATGATCAGCATCAAAGTATGCACACAGCTGCAAGGAAGAGGTGGATGAGAGTAAAAGACTCTGAAAAACCGTACCACGAAGATATCGCAAAATACGAAGAACAGCTGCCCAGTGAACTGTAGTAGGAGAAGCAACAAACTGACTAACAACATGAACAACATATGCAATATTTGGACAAGTAATAGTAAGATATGCCAAGCTCCCAACAATAGTATGGTATAAGGTAGGATTTGTCAAAGGTATACCATCAAAAGAAGAATACTTTGCGTTAACCTCAATGAGAGTGTCTACAGTCTTATTATCAATAAGTCTAACCCTAAAGAATATCTACAACATATTTGGACTGAGAAAGAAGGTAACCTCTAGGTGAGTAAGTTACCTCAATACCTAGAAAATATCGAAGATAACCCAAATCCTTCATTTCAAACTGTCTAGCCAATTCTATCTTCAAAACTGAAATATCATCATTGTCATCACCAGTAATAATCATATCATCAACATATAAAGATAGAATAATATGATCTGCATCAGTGCATTTAATAAAAAGGACAGAATCATGACTAGAAACAAATCCAAGAGATGAGATCACAATATAAATTTTTTTAAACCAAGCACAAGGTGTTTGTTTGAGACCATATAACGCTTTCTTGAGCTTGCAAACATACCAAGAGTCATGTGAAACACCGGGAGGGGGCACCATATAAACATCTTCTTAAATATCTCCATTCAAGAAGGCATTTTTAACATCAAGTTGTGAGATATGCCACTAACAAACTGAACTACAACAATAAGAGTACGAATAGTAATCATTTTTGCAACTGAGACAAATGTCTCCTCATAATCCATACCATATTATTGAGAGTATCCTTTTACAACCAATTTAGCTTTATATCGCTCAATAGACCCATCAGAATTAGTCTTGATCTTATATACCAAACGACAACCAACAACACTCTTACCAGGAGGTAGAGGAACCAAATCTCAAGTATCTGTCTTATACAAAGCAGAAAGTTCTTCATCCATAGCTTGCTACCAAAGAGGATAAAAAACTGCCTCCTTATAGGAAGAGGGCTTAGAGAGATAATAAACAGAAGCTAAAAAAGAAGTAAATGATGAAGAATAACAAGAAGAAGCAAATTCTGGTAGTTTTGTGGACTTACAAATACATATGGATAGACGTAGAGGTGGATCCACAATCTCAGACGAAGCTTGGAGGGCTGTAGATGAGAATGGAGCTTCAGGTGTGCCGGAGAGTAAAGTGTCAGTACCTACAGAATGATGAGTACAATTTGGTCGAACATGGGAATGAGTATTTGAGGTACTAGGAACCTGAGATGATAAATTATTAGAATCCTCAGAAAAAGGGATCTATACGAATAATATCAAGTCTAGTCAGGCTATGAGTAGTGGATGGAATAGAAAAAAAAGGTATATGCTTAAGAAAAACAGTATGACGAGATATATAAATTTTCTGAGTTATTAGATCAAAACAATGATACCTTTTTTTACCTTCACCATAACTCAGAAAGACACAAATAGCAGATCGAAAGGACAACTTATTGCATTCTGCATGAGGACGAAGAACGAAACAAGCACAACTAAAAACTCTAAAGGAGGAATAATCAGGGACATACCCATATAACTTTTCAAAAGGGAGAAAAACATAAACTATGAGAAAATAAGATTGTATTAATCAAATTTACAGCAGTAAGAACAACTTCTCCCCAAAACTCATTAAGAACAAAAGCAGACAATATGAGAGAATGAGTAGTTTCGATGATGTGCCTATATTTTCTTTCAGCAACACCATTTTGCTCAAGAGTATCTGTACACAAAGTTTGGTGAATGGTTTCATCTAAGACAAGCAACTCATAGAATTTATTAGAGGTGTATTCCCCATCGAAATCATACCTAAAACATTTGATAACAATAGAATATTGAGTTTTGATAAGAGCTCGAAAGGCTGTATATATCTCAAAGAATTCAGAACGATGTTTCATTAAATAAACCCAATAATAACGATTATGATCATCAATAAAAGAAATATAATATCGAGAACCTCCTTTTATGGCAACAAGAAAAGGTCATCATACATCAGAATGAATTAAGTTAAATGAGGAAAAAGAAACATAAATACTTAAATTAAAAGGTAAAACAAAAAATTTTGCTAGTTTACATCCACTACAATCAGAAATATCACAAGGTTGTTAATTTTCTAAAGCTCTTACGGATGCCAAAAATCTCAAACGAGAAGACGAAACATAACCTAGACAAGAATGCCATAAATAAAAACTAGAAGAGGAATTACTCAAACGAAAAAAAGACAAATCAACAGTAGTAGCAGCAGCAGCAACTGGTACTTTTAACTCATCCAAAATATATAGTCTATTCTCCCTACGACCTATCTCAATCAGCTTTTGAGACTGCAGATCTTGTACACAACAAAAGGAAGAGGAAAAAATGACTAAATAATTACAAGAATCACATAATTGTCAAACAGAAACAAGATTCAATCTAAGTTTTGGAATAAAATAAACATTAAGAAGAGAGAAGTGAGGTGTGACAACAGAACCAACACCTGTTAAGGGCATTTGAGTGCCATCAATATGGAAGGCGAAGGAGACACATAGATAAAAGATGAAGAATCTGGAGACATATAATGTAAAGCACCAGAATCAAAACTCATTCATAATGTGACATACCTGAGAAACTATGAGGCAACTGACCTACGGAAGAAGAAGCAGACATTGCTTGTGGCTGTAAGGAGAGAAACTTCTGAAATTGTCCAGCTAGAGTATTAGGATCGGTAATATGGCCTGATGAAACTACTGTTGCAGTATTGTGGTGTGGTGGTTTATAACTCTGAGGTGGTCTATGAGCATTAGATTGTGATTTGTTGCCAGACTTCCAAGCTTGATTTTGTTGTCTCAACTTGGGATACTAAGTCTTCTAATAACCTTTCTGCTTACAAAAACTGCACTTATCGAAGATAACCCTTGTGTAAAGCTTATTTTGATGATTAAATAATGACTTAGAGGGTACTGCTAGTACAAATGGATTCGAAGCAAAAAGAATTCCCTTTTCAGAATAAGACTAGAGACGTATTTCTTCAGTCAATAACTCACTGACAACAGAGTCAACAGAAGACAGTGGAGAACGATGTAGAATTGAACTTCTAAGTCCTTCAAAATCACTGCAAAGTGCTGTTAAAAACTATATCAATCGTTGTTGTTCCCAACGATCAATATAGGTACTACATGCCTTTAATTATACCAATTATGTAAGAGCCAATTGATCCCAAAGATCTGTCATTGCAAAATAGAACTCCTGAATACTTATATTCTTCTAGTGAAGAGCTGGTATGTCATTCTCTAACTGATACTGTTTTGCAAAATTTGATTGTGTGAATAACCTTTGCAGATGATCTCAAACCTCATTTGTTGTCTTCTACTTCGCCAACTACGTACTTATGGAATGCTCAACATAATTATTATTCCAAGTAATAATATTTGCATTGTTTGCTTCCCATGCATCTATCAAAGCAACATTCCTTTCCTCAGTTTTCTTAGGTACCATATAGGTTCCACTAATATATCCCCAAAAATTTTTAACCTTAAAAAAATTTGCATTACATAACTCCAATACGAATAGTTCTTCCCATCCAACCTCACACTCACAGACTGAAGCGAATCATCTTTTTCAGTAGCTATAATCAACAATCACAGAGAGCCAGAATGTAAAAACAACAAAATACCAAATACTAAATTGCAGAAATTGAATAGATCGCAGAAACTAAACAAATATCTTCTTGAATTTATACGATTACTCCAAAAACAAAAAATTACAGAAACAGAACGCAAAGACCAAGTTGCAGAAATTGAAGAGAGGACGAAATACCAGATTTGCAGAAACTGAAGGGGAGACAAAATACCAGATTTGCAGAAACAAAACGAATATTCCTCCAAAAACAAAGTTGAATCCGTGAAAGCTGTGTTTGAGATTTAGCCTTATTCCATAAAACCAGCTTGATATCATGTTAAAGCAATACAGATTAACAGAAAAAAATACGAACATAAGAGAGAAAGAGGCTAGAGTTTTCATTAATCACAATATTCTAAAGTGTTCAATTAACCTAAATACAAAGAGATTATATATAGACTAAACTAAAAATATTATTCTACCCTTAATAAATAAAACAAGATATATATATATATATATATATATATATATATATATATATATATATATATATATATATATATTTCTTAACAATATCCAAGTATGCGAAGGAAGCCTACATAACCAGGGAGGGCATCTGTACAAACCACAGTCCATCCATCCCACCAAAAACAAGCTGAAGAGAGCAAGGGGGCTATATGACAATTTCATTTTGCACACAATTCGCACCATAATCTCCTGGGAGACCAGCTGCCCTGCAGAACCCCACCACAAAACCCCTATCAAGCCTCACCTCTTTTGACTGAACCCTTGACGGTACGTTTCACAACCGGCATAGAAAAGGAATGTTACATGAAGAATACACAAAAACCAAAGAAATGATCAAAGACAGAAGCTTTGTGACTCAGCCAATCCCACAAAGAAAGTAGAAACATAATGGAGATGCCCTCCCCCCTTCTCAATTACAAATTACGAAAGCACAGGTGAAGACACATATCATCACAAACCCAGTTTCATGTTCAAATTCACCAGCTCTCATCTTTGTTCATGAAGGATTACCTCTAGGCTTGTAACCACAACAATGCAAATGATATTTGTTTGTGACAAATTTCTAGCCCACATACCTCAACTGAGCAGAAGAAGGCAATTGCAGTAGTCCTGGAAAGTAAAGCAAGGATTCCTTGCCAAATTACTGATAAAAATATCGAAATGAACATGTATTTCCACCAAATTTTAAGTCCAGGAAAGTAAAGCAGGATTCTTTGTTATTTCTTATTTGGTTATGTTTTTTACTCTAATACTTTTTGGGTGATATTACAATATCTCATGAATTTCAGTTCAAATTTACTTGTTTTTTTCCGTTTCAATTACCGATGGAAATAAGTGAAGGGGGGGGGTTGAAACTACAACGAAAATTATGAGGGCTGATTGAAACAAAATAAACTCTGGAGGTGAAATTGAGCCACCCTGTAAACCTGGAGGGCTAAATTAAATGTTTGTTCCCTTGGCATGGGACCTAGACGAGGACGGAAATGGGAGCCCACGTAGAAACTTTTTATTTTTATTATTGATGAAGGCAATGTTCCGTTTAAACTTTATATATATATAAAAACTTTTGTCTTAAATTATTTTTCCATGTACTTGCATCTGCAGCATTTTTCAAACTCGTATTTTGTAAATATTTGTAAAGCTAAAGACAAGTTGGTCCAAATTGACAAAAAAAAGAAGAAGCAGATTTTGTGTTTCGCAAAAGCTAAAGTAAAGAAAATTATTAAATTCCTCAACAGTAATAATACTATCTCCTTTTCTTTCTCTATGCATGGCTAATATTTGATTCCCAGTCCCCACTGGCCCTTTTGAGCTTAATAATTGTTTATCGAATCAATCTATGGCTTATGGGATCAATATAGGTCAAAATCTTATTAAAATCATTTCATTTTATTATATAAAAAAACATCATTGATGATGACTCAAATGGATTTGACTCAGTTCACTCAAAACTTGATTATGTTAATCAACAGAGTGTGTGTGTGTGAGAGAGAGAGAGAGAGAGAGAGAGCGAGAGAGAGAGAGAGAGCGCTTTCCCTTCAAATCTTCGTGACAACTCTATGGATTTCTCTGTGTTTGACATCATATTCAAGCTATTATAACATATCCAAACTAAAAACAAAATTTAAAGGTTTTTCAACAGAAACAAACGTGTTTGTAAAAGTTGGCTCTTCTTTTTCCAACCTATAGGTTCAGCTTGAGTCACGCTCTTTCACAAAGGAAATAAAGCAGAACTTAAAATCTTTTGATTTGTTGGGGAAAAAGAAGATTCCCAAGAGAAAAGAAGGCCATAACATGAGTGAACATTGCACAACCTCATCAATCAAAAAAAAAAAAAGGTGAAAAGTAAGTACTAGGTTGTGGAAGAAAGATGTGTTAGATGCTCAGCTTAACAAACAGTTATGGGGTTCATCAATCACTTGAAGTTCTAACAAAAAATAGATCATAGGATTAGTTTTTGTCTCCCTTTCTTTAATGGCTCTGTATTCTCACTTTCTGGTTCTCTATCTGTTCTTTGTATCTTCTGTTATATGCCAAGTTACAGGTGAGTTCTTCTTGACTCTGCAACCTTATTGTTTATTTTAAGGATATTTTCTTTTCATTTTGTACACTGTGCTAGCTACGTTGTAACACAAAGATATAGATACCATCTTGTTTTCTTGTTGGGGGATCTTAAGCATGTTTTCATTCTCTTGCGATGATAGCAGTAATAGCAATCTCTTTCTTAAAGATTGGCGATGATCCCTTTTTCTTTTTGTGCTGTGAATTGGAGTTTGTAATATAGATGAAAATCCAAGAAATTAATATAACCAATTTCAAAATGCAGAATTTATCAGTATAGATTGTGGAGGCACAAGTAATTACACTGATCCAAGAACTGGACTAGCATGGGTTTCAGACAACGGTACAATCATGAAGTATGGAAAATCATCAGAAGCACAGGTTTCAAATGGAAATACGCAGTATCAAAGACGGCGAGACTTTCCTATAGACAGCAACAAGTACTGTTACACTCTAGGTACCAAAGAGAGAAGGCGGTATCTTGTCCGTGCCACTTTTCAATATGGAAGTTCGGAAAATGAAGATGCCTACCCCAAATTTGATCTCTACTTGGACACAACAAAGTGGTCGACTATGGTAGTATTGGATGCTTCAAGAGTGTATGTGAAGGAAATGATTATCAGGGCTCCTTCAAGTTCAATTGATGTGTGCATATGCTGTGCTACAACTGGTTCTCCCTTCATATCCACTCTAGAATTGCGACCTCTCAACCTTTCAATGTATGCCACTGATTTTGAGGATAATTTCTTCTTAGAGGTAGCAGCTAGAGTAAATTTTGGTGCTTTAAGCAAGGATGCCATAAGGTTAGCTGATTTCCAATTGTTGCAGAAAGATAACATGGAATTAATTGAGCACTTCATTAATTAGCTTTCCACTCACTTCTCTGTTAAATCTAGTTCTTGTGCAACATGGAAAGATGTCAAAATGTAAAACATTTGCCTCTCTCAGGTACCCGGATGATCCATATGACAGAATTTGGGGTTCAGATCTCGAGAAAAGGCAAAACTACCTTGTAGGGGTGGCCCCTGGCACAGTTAGAATCAATACATCGAAGTACGTAGACACTAGGACTAGAGAATACCCTCCAGTTAAAGTAATGCAAACAGCTGTTGTTGGCACTGAAGGAATACTAAGCTATAGGTTGAATCTTGAAGATTTCCCTGCAAATGCTCGAGCTTATGCATATTTTGCCGAAATTGAAGACTTGGGAGCCAATGAGACTCGGAAATTCAAATTACAGCAACCTTTCTTATCTGACTACAGCAATGCAGTGGTAAATATAGCAGAAAATGCCAATGGAAGCTACACTCTTTATGAACCCAGCTACATGAATGTGTCTCTGGATTTTGTTCTTTCATTCTCTTTTGCCAAGACCCGAGATTCTACACTAGGACCACTCTTAAATGCGATTGAGATTAGTAAATACCTAAAGATTGAACCGAAGACTGACAGCAAAGATGGTAAGCCTACAACCTCAGCCTACTACTAATCCTAAAAACCATCTGTACGCAGAGTTCCAAATCATTATGTTTTGCTTAATTTTTCCTAATAGTATGAGAAAGAACGTGCTTGACCAATATTAGCTGTATGAATAATTACAACTTTAATTGCCAGTGACTGTTCTCAATGCCCTTCGCTTTCTGTCTGCTGAAAGTGCTTGGGCAAATGAACAAGGCGATCCTTGTGTTCCTGCTCACTGGGAATGGGTGAATTGCTCCTCAACCACACCACCAAGAATCACAAAAATGTAACCTCTTCTCACTTAGTTAATTCCAGATCATTTTCATATATTTCATTCTGGACAGTGCATTTTGGCATTTTAGACTCTTAGTGTTTGAAAAACGCTAGTAGTTGCAGTTGGTATGGATACTCATTACTCCATTCATATCTATTCATTGATTTGTCAACTAGAGTTCTTGCTTTGCCATGCTTAACTGAATGCTACAGTTATGAATTCAAAGAAACAATAAATTCATCATGCCATGGAAATTCATTTGATATACTTGATCTAAAAGCTCATAGAACAGCCAATGCCGCAATATTAAAAGGTGTTGCTAACTTGCAATGGACTCCATAAATTTTTCCACATAATTAAGTAGTTAATGTTTCTGACTTTCTAAGATCCTTATAAGAGTGACTCTGCTGACCTGCTGAACAGTGCATTGTCAGGAAAGAACCTGAAAGGAGAGATTCCACCTGAGATTAACAACATGGAGCAATTGACAGAGTTGTAAGTGATGTTGTGCAATAGTTGAGTTGTACTACTTCATATTTTGATCCATCTTAATCCTTTTCTTTTTTCTTAGGTGGTTGGATGGTAACTTCCTTACAGGGCCTATCCCTGGTATAAGCAATCTCGTTAATTTGAAAATTGTGTAAGCTTTGAAATTCATGCTTTACATTCCATCAGTTTATCCTAAAACTGCAGTTTCTACTAGTGCATGTTTCTGCAAATTTACCTGTAGAACAACTGACTAGTCCTTGCCTGCTTTATTCAATGGTCATCCAGGCATCTGGAGAACAACAAACTGAATGGTCCATTGCCCAAGTACCTTGGCAGTTTGCCTAAATTACAGGCACTGTAAGTAGCACTCTTGACTTATTTAACTGTCTCTATACACTATATATGATGATTCACCCTTCACCAGACTCTTGATTGCAATATGAAGTACAATTAATCTTTTGATCCTAGGCGGTAATGCTTCCATGACACTGCTATGATACTCATTAACTGTGAAATGCCTTCGTGACAGGTACATACAGAACAACTCCTTTAGTGGGGAAATACCTTCAGAATTTTTAACTGGAAAAGTTATCTTTAAGTGAGTATTTCGAATTGTTTTATGTCATCGCTTACCCCTTGGCTTATATGATAATAAAAGATGTGCCTAGCTTTTGTTCCATAGGAAACTGGTATAGAGAATAAGATGCAAGAACCATCAAATCGTATGCCTCAGAACATTTATAAAGAGCTACGATATTATTCTCTTGCAGTTATGAACATAATCCTGGGCTACACAAAGAGGCAAGAAAAAAGATGCACTTGAAGTTGATAGTTGGAATTTCGATTGGCATACTTGCAGGTCTATTAGTTGTTGTGATAGGAAGTTTACTATTCTTGCGTAATCTTCAAAGAAAGACATCTCATAAAAAAAGTGAAGTCCAAGGTCTGTATATATATACACACACACCTCAGTTATATTCATGTTGCATAGCAAATTTTTGTGCATTTCTCAAGTATTCTTGAGTCTGTCAGGTAATTCTTTGCGTGCAAGTACCAAGCCTTCGACTGCGTATTCTGTAGCACGGGGTTGGCATATGATGGATGAAGGAGTTTCATACTATATTCCGCTCCCTGAGCTTGAAGAAGCTACCAAGAATTTTTCCAAGAAAATAGGCAGAGGAAGTTTTGGGACTGTCTACTATGGGCAAATGAAAGACGGAAAAGAAGTGGCAGTTAAGATAATGGCTGACTCGTCCACTCATCTGACGCTGCAGTTTGTGACTGAGGTAACTTTATGTCACCCCACATAATTTGTTGGAGTTAGAGATTTGAAACTTTGAAGGTTTAAAGAACAAGAAACTTAGTTAGCATAAGATCAGACCAAGAAATGAAGCAACTATCATGAACTTCAAAGGGCTGGTTAATTAACTACATTAACGTACCTGCAGGTTGCCCTCTTGTCAAGAATTCATCATAGGAACTTGGTTCCTCTGCTTGGATATTGTGAAGAAGAACATCAGCGTATTCTGGTTTATGAATACATGCACAATGGAACTTTGCGCGATCACATTCATGGTCTGCAATCTGCACATTACAATTGCTTTATTTTCCACCCTTCTGTTTCTTTATTAGAAACATTTCCATTTAAATCAATGAGATGACCTTCTAATAGGTCCTGTCAACCAGAAGCGCTTGGATTGGCTAGCTCGTTTGCAGATCGCAGAGGATGCAGCAAAAGGTTAATATCGAACTTCTAGTTTGTTTATTATGCATTAGTATTTTGGTTTACAATTTCACAATATAAACACATATTTAGATGCTTGTAGGACTTGAATACTTGCACACCGGATGCAACCCCAGTATCATCCACCGAGATGTTAAAACAAGCAACATTCTCCTAGACATCAATATGAGAGCAAAAGTGTCAGATTTTGGGCTCTCAAGGCAAGCTGAAGAAGATTTAACCCATGTATCAAGTGTGGCGCGAGGAACAGTCGGCTACCTGGATCCTGAGTAAGCCACCTTCATCAGTTGTGCATACCCATCATTCTCTACTACTTCTGCTCGTGCTTCACCAATCGTGTAACTGCTTCTTCAGGTACTATGCAAATCAGCAATTGACTGAAAAAAGTGATGTCTACAGCTTTGGAGTAGTTCTCTTAGAACTGGTATCAGGAAAAAAACCTGTCTCAACAGAAGATTTTGGTTCTGAATTGAACATTGTTCATTGGGTATGCACTTCTTGCTATCACCACTCTCTTCAAAGGCATATAGTCATCTTTCTTGAATTGAAGCCCATATATTTCTATTATGCTCACTACATACGAAACCAAATTAAGGCTTAATCATCCTCATGAGCTGCTATCTTCTGCAGGCAAGGTCCTTGATTCGTAAAGGAGATGTGATGAGCATTGTAGATCCTGTTCTAATTGGAAATGCCAAGATTGAGTCCATCTGGAGGATTGCTGAAGTTGCAATCCAATGCGTAGAACAACGAGCATTTTCTCGGCCAAGGATGCATGAAATAATTTTGGCTATACAAGAAGCTAACAAGATTGAAAAAGGAACTGATGGCAGCCAAAAACAACAATCTGCTAGTTCAAAGGCACAATCTTCCCGGAAAACATTACTAACAAGCTTTCTCGAGATTGAGAGCCCTGACTTATCTAATGGTTGCCTTGTCCCAGCAGCCAGATAGTTTTCTTTCCATCAGCCTTCGCTTATCTGTAACATATACTCTTACACAATATCCACACTTTTTTATCATATTTTAATCTGAATTAATCTGATACAATAGAATATAAAAGTGAGAGAGGTCTAAATTATTTTTCCAGTTGTAAACTCTGACCAGAGAAAAAAGAAAAAGCAACTGAGAGGTGCCTGCCCTAGAAAAACACCAACTTCCCTATCTAATAGCGTGATGTTCTGGAAGATGTAATAATTGTCTTGCCCTATCAAACAGTTAGAGAGGAGAGGGAGAGGTGCCCCAAGCAGAATTGTCAATTTTGTGACTCTTGCAGATGTGTTTGTTTCTGTGGTGGTATTTAAAAAAAAAAAATTATTTTATTTTAAATTTGTTTTTTATTGTTTTTGTATTGTTTTAGTATGTTAATGTTAAAAATAAATTTTAAAAAATAAAAAATATATATTATTTTGATGTATTTTCAAGTAAAATATATTTTAAAAAGCAATAATTTTTATAATATCAAACATTATTAAACACATTAATTAATTAATGTTTCTGTTTTAGAAACGCCATTTGCACCTCAACCGCAAATCCAAATGATGCTTTTATTTAGGAATATGGCTTGCATTTTCATGCCTACACCGCTCCTACGCTCCTAATCTAAAAGCATCAATTAATACTTTTGATTTGGAAAGGCATTTTTAACGAGTTTTTTTTAAAATTAATTTTTTTTTTTAAATTGTTTTAATGTGTTAAAAATATTTTTGGTTTGGAAAGGTATATTACACGAGTTTTTTTAAAAAATTAATTTTATTTTGTATTTTTAGATATTTTAAAGTATTAAAGTAAAAAAAATTATAAAAAACCAAAAAATATATTATTTTAATATATTTTTAAATAAAAAATATTTTAAAAACAATTTATAACAAACTATTCAAGCAGTTAATGGAGTTGACCTTTTGGCATGGCCTATAAGTAGGATTATATATCTTAAGGCTTGGATTCCACATTTTAGGTGGTGTGTTGAGTGAATAGCTCCTTCTAGTCTTTTATTATTTTATCTCATCCACTAATATATTAAATGTTCATATTGTTTAGGAAGAGGACTAAACAGGTTTTTCATCATCTTAAAGCCACCATATATTATATTATATTATATTATATTATATAGATATGATTCGACCTCTTCATATATTAAGGGATTTATATTATATGATTAAAAATCAGGCTGCCACCAAATCCACAGGGCAACTAAACTAAAATAAAAAAAGCCAACTCAAACAATTATGTTTTAATTACCCAACTTAAGTAATAATAGGCAGTTTACCTAGAAAATACTCAATCAAGAATCTCTACCAAATCTTGGTATTAGCTTCTTGGAAGGGTATTTGTAGCGCGACTGAAAGTGTGGTTGCGGTTGTTTTTTAAAGTACTTTTTATTTAGAAACATATCAAAATAATATTTTTTTTATTTTTTAAAAATTATTTTTGATATCAGCGCATTAAAATGATCTAAAAATACCAAAAAATATTAATTTAAAGCAAAAATAAAATAAATTTTTTTAATTTTTTTAATTTTTTTTTTAAAATGTATAAACAAACCGGGCTAATTGTATCGTGAGTCATAGTCTCTGAAATTACACCTCTTTTTATCTTATAAAAATAAAATTCGTAAATTGTTTTTATAAAAATTCTCATATTTTTGTGAGAAATAAGGATAAAACCCCATATTTGTTTTTTAATAATTTCTCTACACAAATAGCATAAAATCCAAAAATGCAGAAGGGGAAAGAGGAGAGAGGAAAGGCGAGGCTATAAAGAAATAATAAAAGGGAAGGCAACAGCTAAAAGCAAAAGATGATAAGAACAAAAGAAAAGGGGGAAAAAAATTAAAGGAGAGCATCGTCAACAAACGAACAAGACACGGCCACCCACCACATCAGAATTATACATACGTATTCTCTGACCATCAAATAAACCAAGAGTTGTCAGTGTCAAAGCCGCCCCGAGAAAGCAAGCTAGAGACACATACCCTATCTCTTCTCCTTTTTAGCTATACTCTCTCTCTCTGTTGTTTTTTATTGCTTAACACACCTGCAAACCCAGTTGAGCTTGTTTTGTTGGGCTTTGAGTTTGAGAATTGAGAGAGATGGAGATGATGCATTATCAGTTGAGCAACTCATCTTACCAAGACTCCCTCAAAGTCTTGGAGGCTGATATCCAGCATGCCAATGCTTTGTGAGTCATTTAAATTTCTTTTTTCTTTTCAACTCCTCTTTTGGGTTGTTTTTGTTTTTTTGTAGTTGGGATTTTAAGAATCACTTGTTATGATCAACAACAACAACAACAACATAAGTTCGTTTTGAAATAATACGAGGAAAAAGAGGATAGGGATTTTTTCTTCTTGTTTTCTATGGTCATTTTTAATTTGTACCAAGCAATTTGCAGATTTTGTGAATTTGTAGAAGGAAATTTTCAAGTGGGAATTTATGTTTCAGTTTTATTTGTTTGACATAAGAAAGACTGCAATATCCATGTACTATCATAAAGAATGGATTTTGGTGTTGGTATTGCTATGTCTGCCTGCTCAATTGCGGCTGAAGCGAGCTGCTTTGGCTAAAATTTCATGCAATTCCAAGTGCTAATTGGTGGAGATAGTTGGGATTCCCACTCTCTTTATGCCTTCTCTGTTTTCAGGGAAAAAATTGGTTAAAAGTTTTGTTCCAGTATTGTCTAAATATTAATAGCGTGACTGAGTCTTACTAATTTTGTTACATGATGTGAATAATGGTGTACCAGGGCTGCTGCAATTCCAAGGGGCAAGGATGGAGCGCGTCTGCAGATGAAATTAGTTTACAATCGCTGGGCACCTCTCCTTTTCTTTTTGCTACAACGGATAGATTGTTCATGCATTTGCCTACTCCCTAGATATCTAAATTTCTTTCATGTACTTCTATATAAGGTCAATTCTCCTTTTGGCCTGTTGATTCTAAAAAGATAGTTTGCCAAAGTTTCCATTTCTTGCATCCTGCTGTGTATAATTGGCAAATTTTTATGTGTTTGCTCTTTAATATCGTGCAGGTATATAGCGATGGTAGACCTAGCCTATCTAAGCACGGAAGGAAAGCAACAATTCGGGAATTCTACGGTATGTAAATTATGTAAGATTGTTTTGTTTGGCATTTCTTGATTTATAGACCATAGATATAAATGCACTGCAACTAATTTCCAACCATTCTGATTGAATGTTTTTATTTGACTTTGTTCCATTTCATGAAATCGAGCAACAGGTGTTATATCACCGTCTCTTCAACGGCTTCATAGTAACTTAGAAGAGTTGGAAGATGTTAAGGGAGATAATTCTGGCATGGAGAGTTTGTGCAAAAATAAGGTGGAAGGAGATAACAAGCTTGCCAATATTGATTTAGAGAGGGAAGATGAATGTGGAATTTGTTTGGAGCCCTGCACCAAAATGGTACTGCCTAATTGCTGTCATGCAATGTGCATCAAATGCTACCGCAACTGGTAACTACAAGCCTTGAAATCTTGATGCAATACCAACGCCCTTTTCCACTGTGAGTGCTTGATATTGAAGAGGGTTGCCATTAATTCCACTTGTATGGTTTTTTGTATAATTGCAGGAACACGAGGTCAGAGTCCTGCCCATTTTGCCGTGGCAGCTTAAAGAGAGTTAACTCGGAAGACCTATGGGTTCTCACTTGTAACAATGAAGTTGTTGACACAAAAGCGGTTTCCAAAGAGGATTTGTCGCGCTTCTATCTCTACGTCAATAGCTTGCCAAAAGATTATCACGATTCCCTTTTCTTAATGTATTACGAGTACCTAATATGAATTGAAAGTAAATAAGAAGAATGATGTATAGAGGGGAGATGCTGACCTTCAAATGTACATAGAGACCGGTAAGAACTATTGTCCCTGATTCTTACACAAAATGATCGATCTCATCTTTTGTTGAGTTCTTGAAAGTCAGCATCCTCGTAATTAATATAAATCTCTAAATATGTGAATTTGAGATCCATTTTTAGAACATATGGAAGCACATTTTTGCTTACTTATCAGCAGTACCCAGTTGTATTTCTCCTTTTGAACAGTCATAATGACATCATTAGAAAACATACACCTGAGGTTGTCTTCATTTCACGTTTGTCCTACCATGTCATATGCTATGTTTCTTATAATGAAAAAGGATTTTAGAGTAGAATTTGTGCATATAGTTTTCATCTTGTTTACCACTCTTAAATCACTTGGGCTATGTTTGTGAGCAGAGATGGATAAAAAGGGGGAGGAGAAATGATAGATAAGTTATCATCCATTTAGTTGTTTGACAACAAGAGAGGGGAAGGATGTAAATAGATCCTTCCAACCAAAAGCATTGAAAAGTACTGAAGAACGGGAAGGATGGGGAAGGATTATTGGAAATTACAATTGAGGAAGGATAATTAGTAGATCTTTTAGTTCAAGTAATTTAATTCATTATCCATAATCAATGTATTTGGTGCATTGATATGAAAAGTCTAGAAGGATCGGAACTAGTAACAAGTGATGTTTAGTAAAGGAGGTGACCGGTAGTTGTGGTAGTAGCAAGTGGTGACCGGTAATTAATACCTGCAAAAGATCTTCTTTGATGGATATAGAGAATCTTTGATGGTAAAGTCAAGAACTTTGTAAACAGTGAAGTGCAATGATATTTTAGATAGATAGATTCTGAAAATATGTATGCAAAATATATTAAGAATGAAGAGATTGTGAACCTATGACTTGAATGATTTTTGGTATATTTACAGCCCATGAATACACATAAATATTGAGGGATGAAATGTAATTTTATCTTTATGATATTTTGAATTATATTCTACTCAAAATAATACATATTAAGAAATTTACCGTCTTCGAGAAATTAGCAAGTATTGGGCTTGGGCATTCCAAGATATTTTTGTACTATAATGGTACATGGTTTTACTGCTTTCTAAGATGGAATCGTGCGAGAATTTCTTCAGCTTGTTACTGTCCATTTCCATGTCTGGCCATTTCCATGTTGCTTTCCGAATAAGTGATTGTCACCCTCTCCTCCCAGCCGATGAACTTGCCTCTTTAAATTGTGTATGATGTGCTGGTATAACAAACAAAGAGTATTTTTAAAGGCTATCGATCCCCAGGCTCCACAAAGTTGTTCAAATTTGGAAGCCAATCTAATGAGTAGTTCCAATGTGGAAAATTTGGAAGCCAATCTAATGATATTAAAGATTATATGATTTTATTGATTTAGGAAAATAGAAATGAAAATCACGTCAATTTGTAGGATAAATGGCTTTATTTGCCGGGCAAATTTTCCATATATCCACACGTTTTTAATTGCATTTGTTATATATTTGTATAATATTTAATTCTATAACATATCTTTTTGTCAAGTTTTTCATCTAAATCTATGCAATTGTTTTTTTATTCCAAGAGTGCCAATGCTTAAAACTGAGGGCAACTTTTAATGGGTATTTGAGAGAATGGTTACGACTTGTTACTTGAAATATATTAAAATAATATTTTTTTTAATTTTTAAAAAATTATTTTTAATATTAACACAGCACATCAAAACGATCTAAAAATATAAAAAAATAAACAAAAATTATTTTAAATTTTCATAAATTACTATTTAAAACACATAAAAATTAAATGGAGTTGTTGTTGTTGTTGTTAATACCAATAAGGTAACAATCACTTAGTATCTATCTCATAGTGTTTTTTATTGAAACGGGCAGTATTTTATTTTATTTTTTTTATTTTTTAATATTAACTTGGTTGGGTTTATTTAAATTCATCAAATTATTAAAAATCTAGTTGAGTTAATTAGATTTTATCATATTTGATTGGATTAAATTTTTTAAATCAACCAAATGGGTTTAACACTATTATTTAGGATATGATATATGGACTCTCAAAAAATTTGGTATAATAATGATGTTTGAGAGTGAGTTTCAATTTATTTTTTGTTAAAATTTAAATGTTTTTTGTTTTAAATTATTTTTTAATGTTTTTAATTAGTTTTGATATGTTGATATTAAAAATAAATTTTAAAAAATAAAAAATATTATTTTAATATTTTTCCAAATAAAAAATACTTTAAAAAATAATTATTTTTGAACTCCTACTCACCCTGCATATTGTGTTCAATCTCTTTTTAAAATGATTCTTAAACTGCTTTTGTTTTTAAGAATTAAAATTGATTTTTTTTAAAAAATATTTCTTAATAATTTTAATATATTAATATAAAATATTTAAAAAATATTATTATAATACATAGCCCAGCTGGACACTGAAATGATTGGTGAAAATTGATGACCATCCACGTGGCGAAAGGACAAAATTTAGTGCAGAAAAATAAATTCACGGAGAACGGAAAAACAAATGACCGGAGCTGTAATGGTTTTGATTTTCAAGGTTTCTTCCAATTCTCTATAGGTCATCAAAATTGAAGTTGGAGGCCATCAACTACCATGGCTTTGCTTACTAATACCTCAGCTAATATCTACTCTGTAACCAACCACGTATCATGGTCAAATTCTACCTTCATGGGTTAGTCTTTCTTCTCTCTCTCTTTCATGGATTCCATAATATAGTCATTGACACTGAGAGCTTAGTAAAGCTGTGCTTGCTTTTCTCTTAAACATAACTATAACTAGGTGGGAAGTTCACTGCCCTCTATCTAATTGATTCTTGTCAGTTCTTGCAGTTACCTGCCAAATCACCTAGCGTAAGATACTCACTTTTCACCTTTCTTTTTAGCAAAATTTGAAAGGAATTGTTATGCGGGTTATCTTATCTTTTTGAGACTGAAAATAATTTATTTATTTATTTTTCAGGGCGATAAGTTTCGCACAAGGACTTTTGCGAGACGGAAATCAGTGAAAAAATGGACAAGGGATGAGCGGTCACAAAATGGTATAGCTCTGGAAAGTACTGAGAAGGGTTTAGAAGAAGAGAGAGTAGTGTTATCAGATAAGTCTTCTTTAGAGGATAATTCTGTGGAGCCTGTGCAAAGTACACTCAACAATATCGCTTCAAGAAGTGATGTGCTTCAGGCATGCACTGTCACTTCTGGGTTGATAGCTGCTTTGGGTATATTAATTCGACAGGCAAGGCTTTACTTTACTTTCTTGCATACTTGCTCAGGAACATCTGGATGAAATCTTATCAGAGTTATTCTCTTTTGTTGATCTTGTCTCTTGTTGTTTAGAAAATAATGGATTCGATTTTCCCATCTTTCCTTGTCTATGATACACAATGCTTAGTGTTTCTGATCAAGTGATTAAAGTTGTAGAGCTTAGATTGATATCATTAACATCCATATGCACAATTTTTATTGCTTGACATCATGAATAATCTGCACATTATTTGGTGATCCCTGATTTTAATTTCCAGGTGTCTCATGTCGCATCAATGGAAGGACTGCCAATCCTCGACTGCTCTACAGAAGTCTCATGTATAAATTTTCATGTTTTGCCTCTTTGATTTTCCAGTTGGTTGTTCATCAAATTGTTTTCATTATTTCAACCTTGTTTCTTGTGCAAATAGAAATAAAGTGAACATTTAGTATTTGGCTGGACACTAGAAATATGATAAAATAAAAAGTTGATTTGCCCTGCATTATCATCCACATTTGTTGGATATGCCGGTTGGATTTTATGATTAAATTAAGGACTTCTCGATGAGAACTATCTGCATCTAGATTTACATTAAAACGCTGGAATGATCCCACTTATTCCTGCAACATGGACCAGGAACCAGGAAGACAACCCATTACCACATGGCATGGACCAAGATGGGAGTCCTCTCTGTCTCTCTGAGGGACACTGGACCTGAACTCAATGTTCATAGTACTCTCTTCTTTTATTGGTCTAGGTGTAAATGGCTATGCTAGATGTCTGAGTCACATTTTCATCCATGTAGATGGAGCTATGACAAAGAATGCAGCCCAAGCAACAATTTATCAGTCAAAGAAGATGAATACAACTCATCATAGTTAGGTTAAAGCTTCATTGAGTGGTGTGTAGTTTTTGACGAGATTGAAGATTCTTGCCCAAATTTAAATGTCTTCTCATGGCCATGTTCAAGGAAAACGTTTATCATCATAATTTGAATCCTATAGAACTTATGATCAATCTTCACTGGTGTTTTTGTTTTTTCCCTGATAGTATCGTAATCCAAAAATAATTCACTCTGAATCTGGTAAATGTCCCTATCCAAATACATGCAAAATGACTGGTAGTTGATGATGGATAATTTCAATCTGATGTGCTATCCAGATGTCTTTCGTTTTTATTCTCTGCCTGCTTCTTTTTGAACCATACTTAAAGAGTTTCTCATCTTTACTTTCTCTTTACAGTTGGTATTGAGATGTGGCATCTTGAGTTGATTACAGGATTGGTCATACTGATTTCATCATGCAGATACTTGCTACTGAAGACATGGCCAGATTTTGCTGAATCAACAGAAGCAGCCAATCAGCAGGTACTCTACTCAATTTTCTGATTCAATCTCTAATTTATTCAATTATCATCTCTATCACTATCTACAGAAAGTCATCTAGTTAGAATTAAATGTGGAATGATTGGGAGTTTACATAAGTTCTATCTTTCAATATTCTCTTCTTATTTATTTTTTTATGGTTCAGCTACTGAGTTGGACCTTCTTAGTTTTTCCAACTACCTCTAAATGCTAGCAATTTTTGTCGCTGAAAGCCCTCACCAGTCTTTACTTCTTTATTTTCCATGCAGGTCCTTACATCATTACAACCTTTGGATTACTTAGTTGTTTCATTCTTGCCGGGAGTTACTGAGGTAAGTGAATGTATAATCTCAGGTCTCTAAAACATGCATGTATGGAAAATAAAGGCGTATAATCTCTTTCTCAGTAAAACCAACTGATAAATTTTTTATGTGAATTCATGGATTGCCTAGGAACTTCTTTTCCGAGGTGCGCTGCTACCGCTCTTTGGAATGGATTGGAAGAGTGTCCTTCTAGCTGCTACCATATTTGGTGTTCTACATTTGGGAAACGGTCGAAAGTACTCCTTTGCTATCTGGTATTCACTTCTACAGTTTGTTAACTGGAATTTCTTTCGGTGGGCATATACATGTCTATCCTGTCCATGCTACATTTATTATGCGCTTTGA
Source organism: Populus trichocarpa (assembly GCF_000002775.5). NCBI lineage: Eukaryota > Viridiplantae > Streptophyta > Magnoliopsida > Malpighiales > Salicaceae > Populus > Populus trichocarpa. The sequence continues at coordinate 12,512,254 of NC_037292.2, forward strand.
CCTTCTCAAGCTCTTCTTCCTTTCATTCTGTTGCTAAATGGAATGTTTTAGCTTCCATTTCTCATTTAGATCAATAATGAATCAGTAATCACTTTTTATGCCCCAATATTCCATTAGGTACACATCAACTTCTCAATGTCTATGAATACTATATTTGAAGAATACTCCTGAATCTCTGTTTTCTATTTCCATGTTCTTCATTTATTTACAGCTGGTTTATCCGAACGACAGTTACCTTTACATAAAATCATAGTTTTATTGTTTAACTTCTTTCAGGGCAACCTTTGTTGGATTTGTCTATGGCTATGCTACCATTGTATCCTCAAGCTTGGTCGTACCAATGGCTTCTCATGCACTGAACAATCTAGCCGGTGGGCTCCTGTGGCGACACACATCAAAGCCAGCAAAATAGAAATCAGATGATCATTTTTTTATTACCTGTTTTACAACATGAACACTACCTAATTTGACCAGTGAAAAACACGACTGCAGAGGGATCCATGTACAGGTATACGCTATATCCTAGCCTAATATGGCTTCAGTATGCTGCGTAGTTCTTTTGCCGAGTACATACATGTGCAGCCATCTTAATGTGAATGAGTTGTAGAGTGTGAACAATGTCTCTGTTTATCCAACGTGATTATCTCTCCAAAGAGGCATAGTTATCCTTTTCTTCCTTTCCAGTTTGAGATCTTGAATACAAAACTCCAGTCTCTCAAGTCCAAGCTATAAGCACATCATCAAGATATGGTATGGTTGCACAGCAATGAGAATCCCAAAGTCAGGAGATAGAAAGACGCAAAACAGCAAGAGTTTCAAGTTTCCCAAGATCAGAGTAGAGTAAATCCAGAACGATATCGTTCTGGATTTGTTTTAAAAAAACCTCAAACGACATCATCGTTTATCGTTTTCCCTAGAATAAATGAGAAAAGAGAGACACCTCTTTTATGGCTGCCATTCCTTTTTCTTCCTCCTCTCTCTCCACCAACGAATCACAATGGCTGCCACCGATCTCTAACCCACAAAACCGACCACCTCCAAAGCGCTGCCATTTCCTCTCCCTTTTCCCGCCTTCCCTTTTTCTTGCCATTATCAAATTATCCAATAGAAAAAAAACACCAACAGCATGGCACCAATTTGTAGCCACACGATGACGATGACGATGACGATGCTTTTACTAGGGAAGCGTCCATGATAGGTCCGATGATGAAATAAATCGACAAAGCTTTCATTGTCAGACACAAGTGCAATTCATTTTTCCATGAATTTCAGTAACAATAGCAGCGATCGGAGCTGACAGATACATCTTCAAACAAAAAGCTACTGTTGAGAATTGAGATTATCGGATATGTATTTTGACTAGTCTAGGAGTACTAGTCTAGGAGTTCCTTTTGGTTTAGTTTTCGAGTAATTAATTTTTAAAGTATTTTTTTATTTAAAAATAAATTAATAAATTTACTTTATATTTTTTTTAACCAAATATATTTTTTTTTCTTTTTATATTTATACTTTCTATAATGAGAAACTATAAAAATAAGATTTATGAACAATGAACAACGAACAACGTACCATTCATTAAATAAACAAGAACTAAGTAAAGATAAATTTAAAAATAAATAGAAGATTGAGTACAAATAAAAATGAGAATGCAAATTAATACAAAATTAAGAGAAAAGGAACTATGAAAGCTTCAAAGTTCAAACCAAGACGTGAGAAATGGAGAATTTTTGTAGTATAATTAATTTAAAAAAAGGTCAAACTAGAACAGCGGCCTTTTGAAAGTTTTAAGGTCGACGAGTCAAAAACAGGAGAGCAAGTAAAAAGGTTTACTCCTAAAATCCCAAGAAAGATTGAGATTTGTCTGTCTGTGTAATTGAATCTGGAAAAACAAAAGCAAATGATGAAAGAAGAAGTTAATGGGAGTCGAAGCTGTGCTGTGCAAGGAGGTTGCCCCTCCGATTACATAGCTATTTCCATAGCCATCCTCGCCTTCTTCTTGTTAGTACCCATTACACCTTCTCCTTCTTTCTTTCTTTCTTTCTTTCTTTATATTCTCTATATATTAATTGATTCTTCCTTCTGTTTTCATTATTATTTGATATGGTTTTGCACGGTATAATTTTGTTATCATTGTACTCCAAATTATTTACAAAAGTTGATAATTTTGTCTCTTGTCTGTTTTTTTGAATATGGGGTTTCTTTTTTGTGATTCTCACCTGTTTGATGCTTTGCCTCAATGAAATAGAGTTTGATAACAGGAAGGATGCCAGGATTTTACCCTATCTCCCCAGTTGCCACTTTGAATCAATTAGAGATTACATAGAGTATTATTACTGATTGGTAATTAGTGAATCAATACGATTAATGAGGGAGTACTTCATCACTAACAGTATGGTTTCTACCGGGTGATTAGAGATATGATCAACCGTGCCAGATTAACGTCAAGAATGTTGTGGGTCATGATAATGGTTTTGTTTCCTTTACTGAGTGTTTTTTTTCCCCTTCATAATTATTTCCAGGCTTCTTTCAAGGTTACTTTTTCCCTTTTTGATCCACAAGATCCCTCGTACTAATGGCAGTGGCTTCTGGATTCCAGTTATTCAAGTGTTTGGCAGCTTTAACCTTTTGTTATCAATTGTGGTAGGCTACAGATTTTCATATGTTTCTTTTATGTTTTCAGCGCTTTCATTCAGTGAAGTCTGTTTTATGGGCATTTTAGCATTGCAACCCATATTAAGCTGTTTTTCTCCTTTTACGCAGATGTCTATCAATTTCCTGAAATTTGAAAAGAGTCACTGGTGGCAGTCTTGCTATGTTTGGGCAGGTTGCCCCCTTCTTATGATTCTATTAACAACAGTCATGCTGTTTCCTCACTTTGTCATTCACATCTGCTTTTTTGAGTGAATGCATATTTCTTAATACAAACAAGATTCTCTGAAATATCTTCTGCTTTCAGTTTGGATTGAAGGTCCTCTTGGATTTGGTTTGCTACTGAGTTGCCGAATAGCCCAAGCTTTCCAACTGCATCATATATTTGTCAAGTAAGTCCAAAGCGCAAATGTACTAATTGAAATTGGAGCGGTGGACTTTGTGAACCATCCATCGATAGCCATCTAGCTACACCTAATTGATCTAACCATTTGGCAACTAGTTCACTCTCTTATAATCTGCAGATTTCCACTGTCCTTATAGCATTATTGGTGGCACTGTTCTTTTAAGTGGGACAGTGGACTTGTTTCATTTTTCAGATTATATTTCTTAATCCCTGTGGCATTTAGTTGTTTTCCCTATTCTATAATTATTTGGTATTGATATTGCAGGAGGCAATTACCACCAATTAGATCTTATTTTTTTCTTCCTCTGATTCTCTTGCCATGGGTTGCCGGAGCTGCATGTAAGTGTTCCTTGAACATGGATCATATTACATATTTGAAAGTCCAATTTGTCAAGTTCAACTTACTGCAAAGAGATTTAAGTGGCATTTGTTTTCCCTCTAAGAGCAGTACATTTCCAAATGAGGTCATTGATTGTTCTACTGTATACCCTCTGCTGCAATTTCTTTTTTCTTACAAGAAGGCTGTCTTGTTATTTGTAGTCGTCCATGTGAAGAGACCTTTGAATGATCGGTGCCACATGGGGACTCATTGGATCGTTCCAGTTGTGTGCCTTCACACAATATATGTTGCTGCTCTGGTTGGATTCACATGGGCAATTCGGCATATAGAGTTCAGGTTTAATGAACTCAAAGACTTATGGCAGGGGATACTTGTTTCGTCTTTATCTATTGGTAAGACTTTTGTCTGAGACTCTTAGGTCTATGTAGTGCACTGTAATTGGGATTTCTTTCTCTACAAACTTTCATTTCTCCCTGCATAAGGCAAGAAGTCCCATAATCCGAGGACCAATCGCCTGGTGGAAATGAGAAGTCATTTGATGATGGACAATATTTTGACATGATTAAGCTTGGTCATGATCTTTATGTTTTATCTGTTTTCCAAGGAACCAAATCCACCTATGGTATTTCATGGGTTGATATACCATAAGCTCATTTAGCTTTGTCTTGCTTCCTTGGGAAGGCCACTGTACACCCCAAAAGTTATATTTTCAAGTTTGCTTGTGTTAGCTCTCATAGGCATCACTGGCTCTTTACCAAGGGTCATAAACTTTCTAGAGAAATTTATTAAAACCAACATGGTGTTAGAATCTATTTGTTTAAAAAGCTCTATTGTTCAAATCTCATGATCTATTGTGTCTAGTAGATGCAACAATATAAAACTTTACAGTTGCACTTAGATTCCTTGTTGTGGTCCATGTGATAGTGGCCTGAATCTAATTCAAGATTAATGTGTAGGACCTGCATGTTTTTGGGTTGTCCGCTTGGCTTAGTCATGGGACTGAAAAGCAGCTACAAATTCATTGGTTTCTTTTACGGGACTGCTACTGTTGAAGGTCTAGGTCTGCAACAAGTACATAAAATCTGGAATGGATTATACAGGGCTTTCATATAATGTTAACAAAAATAAATAGATACTGGACGAAAGGACCACACTAAAATTCAACCAGAATTGAAAATTGAGTAGTTGATATGTTATTCATATATGATAATGATTGAGTAATTGCTTGAACAATTAATCCAAAGGGTAATAAGACATTGAGATATTGGTCAAATTACCAACTAATTGTAAGCTGCTTGTCAAAGCAGTATATGGATGATCAGTTTGACCTCTCTCCATGGTCTTTCCTTTTAATTTCTACTCTTTTCTACTTGCAGGGATATGGTTTGCTGCTTATATTTCAAATGAAACTCGTGATGACATCTGGTGGCTCCAAGTTGCCTCCAGAATTTTGCTTTTGATAACAGTATGTTTCTGTTGTCTGGATCTTTCTCTATTTCTACTTACTGGTGGCATCACTGGTTGATTTGATTCAATTAGTTAGTTTTCTGCTTATATGTATTGCTAACATTCCTCAGGTATGCTCCACAGGCAAGCGTACTGGTTCTGTTTTTCTTCTCTATATCAAGTTCACAGCCTTTGCTCTCACAAATTAGCTTGAGGAAAAGAGAACCTTTAGAATTTCAAACAATGGGTCAAGCTCTGGGTATACCTGATAGTGGACTGCTATTGCAAATAGATTCTGTTCCGGTCATAGATCCTAACGAACCACTCGACAAGCTTCTTCTCAACAAAAGATTCCGCCAGTCTTTTATGGCATTTGCTGACAGGTATTTTGTGCTTCCTAATCAATTAGTGAAACCATTTTCTGGGGAAATGATTTAGATGTAGAGATTTATAACAAGAAAATTTAGTTTCTGAGATTGTTTCATGTGCAAACTTAAGTTCTCAATTCCCAGAAGCTTCATAATATTTCTTGAGCTAACTTAAATTTCTGATTCCCAAAAGCTTTTGCATCCCTAATAATGTTTTTCTGCAACTATTGAAGCAATTTGAAGAAAAATAGAATTTATTTTGGCAAAAAAAAAAAATCTCGAGTTGAAAGTTTACTTTGTATATTTTCACTTTTCATCTTAACTGCAGCTGCTTGGCGGGGGAGAGCGTGCATTTCTATAATGAAGTGCATGAACATGATAAAATTCCTGTAGATGACCCTGTAAGAAGGATCTACATGGCACGACATATTATTGAGAAGTATATTGTTGCAGGTTTGTGACGCATATAGGAAATTTGTGCTAAGTTTCATCTATTACATTCATTTGCATGCATTCAGGAACTTAATTATTTCCGCTCAATCTTCACCAACAAAAACAACTTGGTGATATGGCCTCTTCTTGGATATCTTAGTTTAGAGGTGCCAATGATTTCAACCAATTTTGTTGATTGGGCAGTTGAGGAAGTCAAATAAATGAAAAATGGTGTTTTACACGCTGCTTGCTGGCTCTAGACATGTTCATACATCCTTGCATATAAGTAAAACTGGGAATCGAATGTCGGTATGTGCTCCTTTGCTAGTAACAATCCACATATCAGTGCACATTTCCCTTGTTTGCAAATCAGAAACTAGAAAATCCCAATTAAGAGTCCACATTCTAACCCGATGTTCCAATATATGTGGTCTTTTTTTAAAAAAAAGTTGGTGTCACGATGATGTATCTAGGTTATTTTGTAAAAAAGAAAAAATAAAATGAAAAGGAAATAATTCTTAGGAGTAGTGGCAAGGGAACAGCTCGGCTAGAGAAGCAAAAAATCAACTGGGATTTTGAGAGATGGTGTTCCTTTGGAATCCACCAAAAACTGTTGAGAAAAATCAAAATTTAATCTGGAGATGAACAAAGAAATAACATTCAGATTACAATTGCAAATAAAACACGGTTTCCAGCTCATCAGTGATCAGTCTGACTCTGATCCATTCATCAGGAGAGGTGATAGCCACCTAGCCTCTATTAATATTCTCAGGAATATTGTACAGTTAACCTTATTTTAGTCCAAGGAATATCAAGATAAAACTTCCCTGTTATTTAATCAGTCTACTGTGGTAAGGAAAACCTGGATAGCCATGCTAAAATTTGTACTTGAATTGCCTTAAAAGATTTTTGCTCCAATGGAAAATCTATTTCTGCTAAGCTTATTGGCTTTGTGGTGCACATAAGCATGCAGAGCGTGCTGTTATCTGATAGGTTTCCTGATTCTGTTATTATACAGGTGCATCAATGGAGGTGAACATATCTTATCGAACACGACAAGAAATACTGACCACCACCAATTTGGCACACCCTGATTTGTTTAATAATGCACTAAATGAACTGATGCAGCTGATGAAGACGGTAGGTGGCTTACTGTTGTTTCTACAGATGTTATTTATATATATCACTATAGAAGCATATCTGAAGTATACTGTTTTTCCTTTCTAAATTCTTGAAGAACTTGGTAAAGGATTACTGGTCATCCATGTTTTTCATCAAGTTCAAAGAGGCCAATATGAGATTCAATGGCCATGAGCAGGAATCGATGGCAGGGTGGAACTTCTCTCCTCGATTGAGTTCAGTGCGTGGTGCTGATGATCCATTCCACCAAGAACATGTTTTAAAGGGCTTCGGCTGTGATAATCGTGACTTGGACACACAATGATCGAAGAACACAAATTGCTTAAACTGGTGCACTTCGCATATGTTCCAGGATGCATTATACTGAGTGGTCATAATCAATGGTCTGCAAATGGATCGGAATCCACATATGCCCACAAAAAGACAACTAGGGTAGGTGAGCTAATATTGAGGTGGCAAATCAATTTATGCACTCGAGTTGTACAGATTAGGAATCCATCACATATTGCAAGGATCATACTTCTAACTGTAGCGTTCAAGGTTGTATTAGGTCAAAATGCATTACTTGGGCCAGCTCAAGCCCGAACTTGCATCAGATTTGAACAGTGACATCATGGAAGCAAGATATAGCTCATCAGATTCTAACCTTTCCCCGCCCTCTTTATTTGTTTACTGTGGTTCTCTTCCATCCGTCTCTTCTATATTTATGATCTTGTCTAGACACTCCCTCTTCAATGTCCACAATGATGATTCGTCAACTTTGACAAGTGAATATTCGACCAAGACGTTACATTCAGCTACCTATTCAATTAGACACCTACCGCCGCAATAATGATTATTAGCTGTCGAGAGATTCCAAAGAGAATGTGGAGCTGCGTCAAACACGAGTGAACCTTCAGGTTTCCTAGGAAACCCTTTGCCTCTCTGAATCGGTGTGGCCTGAGAATGTGGATCAAAGATTCAAGACAGTGGGGCTGGATTTAGTGACGGATTAACTACTTAAATTTAGGTAGCCTCAAGCCAATAAAGGAATTGCTTCTAGGGAGTGACAATGATTGATTAGTGGTTTCTTTATCTCAGGAAAGGAAAGGAAAATTTACGTGACTATAGGTGCTGTAATGATAATCAGGACGATTTCTACGCTAGGCTAGGAATCATTCACACTTTCTGGTGTGGCCACATGCACATTAATTGGTAGTTGCAGGTTTAGATTATTGCACGTTGCCATGGAAATAGATGTAGAAATGGAGCTCACTTAGCACCATCAACTGGCACCAGACGAGGGCAAACTACGTACTTTGCCAGCGGATTAAAGCCACAGCTCCTAACGACTTCATCTGCAGCCCTGTTTTGAATATATAGGGTAACTCGTACAAAATTATTGCCTGTGCCTTGAGTCTGATACCGTAAGAACTGGTCCAAATTTTCTCTAGTTTAACCATATTCTGTCCATGATGGACCGTGTAAAATGTATTTTGAATCCGTTGTTACTTGTTACTAAATCTGCTTGAACACAAAATCAGACACTTATCATGTAAAATGTGTTAGGTGATTCCGAGCAGCAGATCTCCTCTTCAAAAACTAGCTTCTAAGTTGAAGTTTCCCTCACTCTTGTAAAATGTGGTCCAGAATTGGTAAACCTAGGCTTTGGTATTGAGCTCATCGATCTCCCTCTGAAAAGCTGGTTTACAAGGTGAAGCTTTTCCTCACACCTCCATCGGTCTCTTCCACAACGGATGTTGAATAACCCAACAAAATGTAAATAGATAGTTTTAGCTACTTGGGTTACTGACATATCAATTATATCGGTATAGCTATTATAGTTTTCTTTTATTTGATGATATCAAGGAGTATTTTTAGATAGTTTGCGTAGTGATGAAGAATTCAAGATGTTTGAGAATAAAAATGATGTTTTAGATAATTTTTTAATTTAAATAATTTAATTCATTCTTTTTAGTTAAAGTATATAGTGATTAGATGTAAAAAAACCCAGAGAATTAATAACTGATAATAAATGATGTCTGGTAAATCAAGGTGATTGGTAGATATAATAGTAGAAGGTGATGCCTTGTAAGCCTGTTGACCTGTAGCTGGTATCTGCAAAAGGTGTCATTTGATAGACATGAAGATTTTCGATGGTAAAGTCAGTAACTTTATAGAGAGAGAAAATGCAATATTATTTTAAAAAAATAAACTCTAAAAATATATATGCTAAAAATATTAAGAATGAAGAGATTATAAACTTTTTACTTAAAGGATTTGTAATGTATTTATAGTTTATATATCTTGTTCTTTTATGGGAAAAGAGATTGAAATATAATTTTATCTTTGTGATATTTTAAATTATATTCTACTCAAAATAATACAGATTGGGTAATTAAACTTAGCATATGCAATAATTCTTAAATGTTCATCGCTAATTCATACATCACTTTCAATACCAGGGACCAGCCAAAAATCCTCATACGTGTTTAAATTCTTAGGAAATATATAGACATGCACACACTCTCTCATCAGGAGTTCTTGAAAAGTAAAAAAAAAAAAATGGTCTCGGCATGCATCAACCACCTCCTAACGCAGCCCATGTGGCTTATTCTTGTCTCTTCACTTGGTTTCCTCTCCTTCCTCAAAACCTCAACCTCTCTTCTCAAGTGGGTGTATGCAACGTTTCTCAGACCAAAAAAGAATCTCAAAGACTATGGCTCGTGGGCTCTAATCACCGGAGCCACAGACGGCATAGGCAAAGCCTTTGCTCACCAGCTAGCTCAAAAAGATCTAAACCTAATATTAGTCGGTAGAAACCCCACCAAGCTCGAAACAGTCTCGAGTGAAATCCAAGCAGAGCATCCAGGCACCAAGATTAAGACTGTGGTGTTTGATTTTTCAAGCAAAGCCTCAGCTGGTGTCCGGTCGATAATAGAGAAGGCCACAGAGGGGCTAGATGTTGGTGTGCTGATAAATAACTTGGGAATCACGTACCCTGCAGCCAGTTTTTTCCACGAGGTGGATGAGAAAGTTTGGATGGATATTGTCCGAGTAAATCTGGTGGGCACTAGTAGGGTTACTAAAGCAGTTTTGCCAGGGATGATCAAGAGGAAAAGAGGTGCCATTATTAATATTGGCTCTGGAGCTGCTAGTGCCATGCCTTCACATCCTCTCTTCACAATCTATGCTGCTACTAAAGGGTGAGCATATATGCCATAGGCATCGATAATCCCTCTTCTTTTTCCAGTACTGATTTTCAATTTTAAACACAAAATTTTATTTTTTCTATTCTGTCTTTTGATTTTGATAATAAGCATTCAAGGGGAGGGGGAAAAAAACGAGATTTAAAAGGGAAGCCTTGAATTAATGTATAAAACAAGCTCCTATAGATAACAAAAAATTAAAGTTTAATTAAGCGACTAAATAGTTAATTAAGGGCAGCACATAAAAAAGAAAAAAGACTTTTAGGTGTACTTTTGAGGTTGGCCAAATTTGGAGGTTTGGTAGGTTAGTGTATTAATTAAAAAGATTATTAATTTACTTCAACCACCCACAATTATAATACAATTAAGAACACAATTAAAATTGTGCTTAATTAATGCTCAATTAATGCTCTAAAACTACAAACATATTTATTAGAGAAATAGAAAAATAAACATAATAATTTAAAAATAAATTTATATCATTTTAAAATAAAAAATATATGAATATATATATATATAGTAATTAAATGCTACTTAAAATCAAGTGCTTGGCTGAAATCAAATGGGTTACCATCCTTGGTATTTTTTTATTTTTTTCTCACGTGGATTTATTATTTGCTTAAATCAAATGAAGTATGATTATATATACCAAGTAATTATATTTATGGCAAGTTTATAATGTCTAGTTTATTATTTAATTTAAAAATGTATAATGTAATTATTTTTACTGGAAAAAATATGTCTATATAATTACTCACATATATATTCCAGCATGTAAATTCCAGAAATATTCTAAGTAGTTATGATATAAAAAAAATATTTTGAAAAAAAAATATTAATAATGAAAATCTAAGTCAAATAGATAGATTTTTTTTATGGATAAAGAAACTAGATTTATTAGAATTTAATGGGCCGTTCAATTATTAATAATTAATGACCTAACTAATATTATTTGAGCTGCTGAGTCCTTGCAGTTACATTGATCAATTATCAAGATGTTTATACGTGGAATACAAACGCTGTGGAATACATGTACAGTGTCAGGTATTTTAGCTTCCATCTCTGTGCATCGCCATAACTTTCTATTACCATATTTGTCTTTCTGGTAAATCAATGTAAAGTGTAATAACTTCATTACATGCATTTTCTGAATGAAGAAATTAAATGTCACTCCAACTACTAAGATACTCATTTGATATTGTTGTAACTTTTATTTAAAAATATAAAAAAATTATTTATTGCATAAAAAAATATTAAATTGATGTTTTTTATATGTTTTTATGATTTTTAACGTGCTGATTCTAAAATCTAAAAATATATTATTTTAATATATTTTTAATTAAAAAATAATACGTATCTAATGAGTAGATGAAGAAATTAAATGATATACTTTGACTATTAAAATACTTGTTTGATATTATAGTAGTTTTTGTTTGTTTTTTTATAAATAAATTATTTATCATATAAAAAAATATTAAATTGATATTTTTTAAAATATTTTTATAATTTTTAATATGTTAAATATTAAAATTTAAAAAATATATTATTTTAATCCGTTTCGAATTAAAAAGCACAACATCAAACATTCATTAATGAGTAATTAGTGGCTTAATGAAAAAACTATGAAGCCCAGAGGGCAGGTTTCCCTTAAATTTTGTTTCCCCCCTAAGTTATGGGTACTGATACCTTCATCTTAATTTCATCAAAAACCTTTGTTTTATCACATATTGATGGTGGGATGGGAAAAAAGAAGGTAATTTTCATGATGAATATACCTAATTAATGTTATCAAGGCTCCCTACACATGCAGGTACCGCTATATGTTGCAACAAAAATGACTTCAAGAGTAGCTTCGATTCAGAAGTCATCCTTGTTCATACCGTCACCAGAAGCTTACGCCAAGGCTGCGATTGGTCGAGTAGGCTATGAAGCACGGTGTGCTCCCTACTGGGCTCACTCGATTCAATGGTGGCTGGCTTGCTTGCTTCCCGAGCGCGTTCTTGATGCCTGGCGTCTCTCTGTTGGTATCCACCGAAGAGGAAAGCTCACAGCACAAGTTCGAGCAAATTTGTAGCTAGTCTATCCTTGATGGGTTTTTGGGGTTTTTATGCTGTTTTCAAAACTTCTCTTAATTATTCATGTTTCTTTTTCAATTATGCATGCTTTCAGAAATCATTAGATTTATTTCTAAAATCCCATATATATCAGCAAGTTAACAGTCAATTCAACCTCTGCTGTCGATTTTGGGGTCAATTAATCGAATTAGAATGAAGGGGGAGAGAGAATTTTCTGCACAAGCAGGGGAAAAAATTAAGGTGTCTTTTCCAACTTCGAGCCGTGGGGCAGAATGTTTTTTAAAATAATATTTCGTTTAAAAATAAATTAAAATAATTTTTTTATATTTTTTATTTTTAACAAAAACAAGTTAAAATTATTAAAAAATATCAATTTAATATATTTTTTAATGAATAAATGTGCGTCAAAGGCATAGTACATGGTATATAGTTTGTGTTATACGAAGGGTCTGTTTTTCCTCTCTTTAATCTCCCGAGTTGTTCTTGAATTTACTCCTCGACAATGGGACGACCTATGATAGGTACTTCCTCGAGATCAGGAAGATTAATTTTCATCGGAAACAACCTCACCATAAATGTAGTTATAACTACTCACCTCATCGCGCCTCGCCCGTTGATGGGATCAAAAGGTTTTTTTTTTTTTTTTTTAATATCAAGAAAGTATGAAACAAAAATTAAATGTGTATTTAAATGTGTACATGTCATGAAAAATTTAACCAAAAAGGTAATTTATACTCTACTTGAACCAAATTTCAGACATTTGTAATATATATTTTCCGTCTACATATGGAGGATGATTTATATATTTATTTCTTGATATAAATATGGTTGTAATTGAAGTTTTGGTGTATCTCAAAACATATTTTTTATTTTATTTTTTTATTTTATCTTCACTTTATTTAATATTTTTTATTGGGTGTTAGGTAACAAACTATAAAAGTCATATTTTTTAATCATGATATACACAAATTCTATTATTTTTTAATTTTTTAATATGTTATTTTACCAGTATATTTTAAAAAAATATGCTAAAAACAAAAAATAGCCCAAAATTTATTCATAACAAATTGGATCCCAGGTTTTCAGAAATGACATGTGACATGTCAGTGTTATATAGGCGCACCCGTCAGACGAGCATCGAAGAACCAAAAAGGGAGGTACAGGAGACAAGAATCTTGAACAAGGAAGGCCCTTGGCAGTGTGTCACAACGAAGCCATGTTGTGAATAAACGTCACCATAAGTAGTTAATGGGGCGGTTTTCATCTCATCTACTTCACCACACTCCGTTCAGCCACCTTTCGCTTTCTCCATCAAATCTTAGTTAATTCCCGCGTTCTTCTGTCTGTTCTCGCCTAACTTATCTTCCGCCACTCGATTTTTCCTCTCACGCGCGCGCGCGCACTCTGTTTTCCTCGTTAGCTCCGCTTTTAAATCCAAAAATTCTGCAGTGTTAACATTAACAGAAGCTTCCTTACCTTTCTTTCCCCTTCTTTCTTTATAGCATTCTTTTATTTAAGTCTTCATCAAATCCCACGTCTCGGATCCAAAAGCATAACTAAAGAATGGGTCTCCGTTTCATTGACCAGCTCAAAGATCAGCCTTTCTGGCTTCTTCTGCTCTTCACTTTGGGTTCTCTTTCACTTCTGAAATTCCTTTCCGCTACTCTCAAATGGGTCTACGTTAGTTTCCTCAGACCTGCCAAGAATCTCAAGAAATATGGGTCATGGGCTCTCGTTACTGGGCCCACTGACGGTATTGGCAAGGGATTCGCTTTCCAATTGGCTCGAAAGGGTCTCAATCTAGTCTTGGTGGGCAGGAATCCTGATAAACTCAAAGACGTGTCACGTTCTATTCAATCCAGATACAGTAATGTTCAAATCAAGAACGTTGTTGTTGATTTCAGTGGCGATATTGACGAGGGTGTTCAAAAGATCAAGGAGACTATTGAAGGATTGGATGTTGGTGTCTTGATTAATAATGTTGGGGTTTCTTATCCTTGTGCGAGGTTCTTTCATGAGGTTGATGAGGGGTTGTTGAAGAATTTGATTAAAGTGAACGTGGAAGGCACTACCAAAGTTACGCAAGCTGTTTTGCATGGGATGTTGAAGAAGAAGAAAGGTGCTATTGTTAATATTGGTTCTGGTGCTGCCATTGTTATTCCTTCTGATCCTCTTTATGCTGTTTATGCTGCTACTAAAGCGTAAGCCTCTCTTCTTATTTTTCTCCATTTATTTTTCGTCGTGATTTATTTATAAGGATCTAATTTGTGGAGATTTGGAGTAGGTTGCTATTAGTTTTCATTTATTTAATCTGTGTAATGTTATCAGGTACATTGATCAATTCTCAAGATGCCTTTATGTTGAATACAAGAAAAGTGGGATTGATGTGCAGTGTCAGGTACTGTGCTTCTCCATACTACAGTGCTCTGCTGCTTTCAATACTTATCCTGATCTGTATGTGATGGATTCAGTTTACGTTGATGTTCTGGTCAATCTGTGATTATGTCTAAATGAATGTGCTTATGTGATCGCATCTGAAATTTGGAATATAAATGGTGACGAAATTTCTTTCTACTTGCATCAGTCAGTTTTCTGCTCTTTGGTGAGGGCATTGAAGAAAAACCATCTTTATCTCCTTTTCGCCTTATAAAGTAACTATGAACCCTAAAACATGGATTGATCGATATGGAATAGCTGCATGTCAAGTGCTTTAACCTACAAGCTAGCGTTAGGAAATAATTTATGATTTGTCTGCCGTTACCCCACAACAAATGTTTTTCAATAACAGAGGACACACTACATATATTCGATTATAATTAGCTTATTAGAAATCTTGATATGTTGTGTTTTATTATTTTCGTAGCATCGGACATTGTGGCGGCTTTAAAAATCATCAAATAGAAAGAACAGATTTTTAGTATTTTGTTTTTTGACGCGGAAATGTCTTATTTAAAGAATCGTCATCTAGTATTATGGTCACTAGAAACTATAACTGATTAACAGAAATTCTATGGTACGAGACTGGTTACATAAAAAAAAGATATTATCACTCCTTAAACGTAATGTCTGGAATAGACTACATTGCTAATTATGTCTTAAATTGCTAAAAGTTTATTGGTTTATGTTATGATGATTTGCTTGTAATGTTCATGACTCTGACGTCAGTGAATATTCAACTACGAATACTTCCAACTCTAGCATTAGTAAATATTACATAGTAAAAAAAAAACATATGATTTTCCTGACTCTAACGTCAGTGAATAAACCAGTAAAATAATTTAAATCAATGCATGTATTTTTTTTTTTGGGTCTGACCCAGCCTGTAAGGACTGGGCTAGACCCAACTGGTCCACCCCGTTTGTATCCCTGGAAATGACTATTTTCAACGTGGCCCCTGAACTTCTGACATTTAACAATTGGGTCTCTGATTTTATTAATTAAACAGTATCAAGTTTAATTAAGTCTCCAAACTTCTCATTCTTCTAATGTTTGATCAAATTGACCTCCAAATTTATAATTCAATCCTCAAACTTCAAATTTGTGTGGTCTTGACTCAATTCTCAAATATTTTTTATTCATTCATTTTCTATCTTATTATTAATTTATTTTTTTGAAAATTCAAAAATTGAATTATGACCAAGCAAGCTGATGCTTTATTCTGTCAACAAGAAAGATCATGATTGAATTTTATAATACAGTTGTTAGGTAGAGGCCATCTTTCTTTCGTTTTCATGACAAAATTATAGATACACAAATGCTTTCGTGCACTTCATGGTTTTAACTACTTTTTTCTTCTTCGTGTGTTGTTGGCCCTGCTGAATGCCTTGGTGTTATAAACCTGATTAATGTACCTATCATTATCAGCATAAGATGAACTTATCATGTGGAAATGCTATATATATGCCATGCTAATCATATTTTTCTATCCAACAATGCACATAATTTTTCTTCTTCTTCTTTTGATTCTCGTGTCTTTTGAATTCTTCCTTGTATTCTACACATTTGTCTGAATTGGCTGGTATAATTAGTGAGAGAAGCGGTAGAGTTTTAGATGTGAGACGATATACTAGAACTTACTGCTAATTGAATTCATGTTTTCTGACTTAAAGCTGGCTAGTGATGATGTGAGGAAACGTCAATGAGATGGCTATTTGCTCTGTAAAACACAGACAACTCTAGCGGAGGAATCATAACTAAAGCATACTGAAAAGCCTACAGCACCTTGCCTATCTGATGTTTGTGATCTGTGTGCCCTTTCTGACTATACCACTCATCTTGTAAATAATTTTTTTTTTCTTTTGTGCTTATCAAGAGAGATGCGCGCAGGTCTCCCATCTTGAGTTTTAGTCTCTTGATTTGCATAAATATCTTAAGTATAATTTCAGATCTTATTCAGGTAGAATGATAAACATTCTGCTTACTATCAGGTATTGGTTTAAGCATCCGATTTTCTTTGTTTTATGCTTCTTTGATCAATCTAGGGTTTTCTTGATGCAGGTTCCGCTTTACGTGGCAACAAAGATGGCATCAATAAGGAGATCTTCCTTTTGGGTTCCATCATCAGATGGTTATGCCCGGGCAGGTCTGCGTGCTATAGGCTATGAACCTCGCTGCACACCTTACTGGCCCCATTCCCTTCTCTGGGGTTTGATACAATTGTTGCCAGAATCAATTGTTGATTTCTGGAGACTAAGTTTTTGCCTTGCGATTCGAAAGAAGGGACACCTTAAAGATTCCAGGAAGATGGAATGAACAGTATAAACTCAACTTTGGTTAGCTTGGGAATTTGGTCTATGGATTAAACTTTCAGGATGCTGATTGTGTACTTATCATTTGAAGTCACAAAAATAAAAATAAACACGCCACGTTGTTGATTAATTTACAGTTATAATTAATTAGATATATGAAATTAAATTACTATGATTATTCATTTTCTTTCTATTTCAATGTTAATTATTGCTACTTATCCCCCATTAAGTAACCTGCACTTTGTCTGCATGTTAAATTTATTAATTTTAATATGCTTTTAAATATAGAAAAGTTCACATGCTGCGTTAGACTGTTTATCCTTTAAAAATTCTCATAATCAAGAAATCCCTGGAGGGAGTTCGTCTACTGAAGATGTTTAGGGATAGAATGTGGAAGTTAACCCCTAGGGTTTCAGCAAAGAACCTGATGCAGCACCTGTTCCTGTCCAGGGAGTAACAATTTCAGAGTCTTGAGCTGTCTCTGTGAAGGAAAAACGTATGTCGATCCTGTCCAAGAAGATGAAAGCCCCTCTTTACTAGGTGAGTCCCAAGGATTGTGCCTGCTTATCTTAAACGTTCATGTTCTGTTTCTCTTCAATTGACAAAAAGGAGAAAAGCGTGAAGACATGCATTGCTGTTATTCATGGTGATCTCTTGTGGACATTGATACGAAGTCACACAGAGACCACCAACGCAAAAGTGGATATACGATGTATTTTCTATTGGAAAAAAAAAAAAAAAAAGGTTTTCAAACCCAAAACTATATAAAAATGAAACTGTACTGTTAAAATAACATATAAAACTATTTAAGTAGTAGCTAAAACCGATCTATTTAACGAAACTTATATTAAATAAAATTCTGAAATCTAACTAGAAATAATTGAAAATAATAAGGAGAATAAAAAAAAATAGGAACAAGATTTTCTAGGCTTATTTTGAATATAAACAAGCTAACAAAATCTTAGCTCAATTGAGGGTTGGATTAAAAATTATATCAGTTATAGTCAATAAGCTCGTTCACTCACCCATAATTCTTTTTTAACTTGGACTTTTGACATGCTCCCCACGTCAGATGCCCCTGAACGTGGGGAGCATGAAAAGAGTTCGAAGAATATCATCCTTCACGACAATCTGAAACCTGCAGGTGATCAGGCTGATGGACTCGAAGAGGAAAGAGACTCGTTGCGCCTATAATCTATGCGACATGAGAAGTACTGCAAACCATCTGACCTGAGATCTGAAAAAGCAGTCAATCCTTCGAGGCTAATGGAACTGTGAATCACTGAATCCTGAGACACAATCCAAAAGGATGGTGGTTTTTGTTGACCACAACATCAGAACAAGTACTGAACATGTTTGAAGCTCTGCAGCTGCTGACGCCGCTCCAACTGAGCCTCAGAGGGCTGCGAACGGGGATGGTTAATTTCAACGATAAAGGTAGAGTTTTAAATTTAGATTAGTCAAAACAATTTTAACCTTGAACCGTTGTCCACCTCAGCCTCATTAGCTCAAGGTTAAAATTATATAGTTGGGGTTGAATTTTAGGCAGAGAGAGAGATTCTTCCAGTAGCTTCTTGAACATTTAAATGGAGTTGGGGTTGAATCTTCAAATTTTAGATAGTGTTTATAGTTTACTAATCTCACGATACCTCAGAAAGTTATAATTTACCCAAAATTTATTCTTAAAAGGTCATTGAGGTTACTAAATCGATCCATCACTATTCTTAAAAGGTCTCTCCTGTTCATGTCTTTAAAATTCCCGCGGCCTCTATATATGCTCTCGATAAACAGTTAAACAACTGAGAATTGCTTAATCATGCTTGTGTGATTCATTCCTTCAAGATTTCTGTCTTCTTTCTTCTTTGGTTCTTATTCTTTAAGTTCGGTTGTGTCAATAACCTTCTGTGTGTACAATTATTCCTTTTCTTTTTGGCAAGATCTCTAAAAGTTCTTGTAAGACTTTCTTCGCTTGAACAACGAATTTCATTTTGTGAAATATAAGAAAAAAAGATGCAATCATTCACATAAACACTGATATTGGAGCTTTAAACTGCCCAGGACAGGTACATTGATTAGCTTTTTCGTGAACTTGGCTAGCAGGTTTGTGAGAGGAAGTGTATCAATGGACAAATTGATCAGACTCTGTCAAGCTTTTTCTGCACGCATTTGAGAGCTTTTTCTTTCATTACTTTTCACCAATCTTGAATAGGACAGAAAAACACCAGAAATTCCAAAAGATTTGATGTGCATGATAACCAGATATATATCAAATTCAACTAATCACAACCTATCTAAAAGTGAACAACCTTAGATTTCGTAAACAACTTGGCCAACGGTTTAACACTGTACAAATCATTAGCCGAATACTTATCAGCCCGTCTAGAAAGCGTCACGTGTAGGACACATATCCCACCAGGCTTCAACGTCCGCTCGATCTCTCCAACGAACCTGTCCGGTAACGGCGCGTGATCAAACACGTTTGAAAACTCAAAGTCAAAAGTCCTATTGTCGAACGGCTGGTGATGGAAATCACCCTTTACAACCAGTGGTGGATAAGGCTTTGGATTCGTTTAAAAGAAGGTTTTTTTGCTTCAAAACCTGAAAGAAATCAGCAAAGACTTGGATTTTGCGGTCCCAGTCACGGGTTGTCCATATATTTCTCAGTTTTGGGTTGAGGGTCTTCTTTAGTTGGCGTTGTATGTAGGAACCGTAAGAGATGTAACCGGGTCAGATTCTGAGGTCGGAGTTGCCTTTTAGGGTTGGTTGGTGGCTGGTGATTTTGAAGGAAAAGAAGAAGAAAAGGAGAGTGAGGGAGAGGACGAGAGAGAAGAGGAAGTATACGAGTATATATGGGTGGTTTTAACTTCATGTTTTGCATGTATTTTAATTTGTTGGCTATCTTTATTTTACAAATCTCCCACCCTCTCTCAAGAAACTCTCTACCCCTTCCTTTCCTTCATTTCGCGAGGGTGAAATACAATCCATCACATCTGGATCGAAACTTGAGAACCTCGAGAACCAAAGATATAAAAACCGAAAGATAGAAGCTATCTAACAATTTGAATATGTATAGGAACAAACAGCTTTCAGAGAGAAGAGACAAGGCCAGGCCGAAACGAGACTGCCATTCCTCGGGTCTAAAAGACTGCGTTTCTATTTTGCCTTTACTTCTTTTTTGGCTTTTTTTTCATGGCTCTTGGAAAGTCTTTTCTATGGATCGAATCCCATTTTGTTTGCATGAGACGAGAGGGAGGGAAAACCAAGGATTGAAATAGGAAAAGAAAGAGACAACTAGAAATTAAAGAAGGGTTTTTCTTCTCTTTTCCTGGGTATGTTGTGTTGTGTTTTTTTTTTCTTGGAGCTAGCTAGCTAGGGATCGATCGAGACGAGGAGAGGCAAAGAAGCAGAGATACGTGGAGAGTAAAGCGAATGCACGCTTTAAAAAAAGTGTTATTAAACTCGTCGTAGTTTTGGTGGTTAATTTAATTAATTACTCCTTAATTCAAGATTTATTCTTGATCAAGACAGCTAATTTGGTTAAATTAGATTGATATGGCTCGCGGGTCTCTTAACAAGTTTGATAAATCTTTTTAAATTTAATGTGAAGGTTAGTTACCTTATAATTTTGATTTATTTTTAAATTTAATGTGGAGGTTGGTTACCTAAAATTTTTGATTTGTTTTTAAATTTATAATAAGATTGATCACCTCTTTATTTAACTTCTTTAAATTTTTATATGTCTGGTTATTTTTGAATAATTTGATACCATAAATAATGTGATCATAACCTAGATTTTCCCTAATTTTTTCATGTTATTTAATAATATAAAAGTCTTTCAAAATATATTTTTAATGAAGTTCAATCATTTTTTATCATTTTTAGTATTTTATTTATTTTATTTTGTGTGATAACATATATTAAAAATAAAATAAAATAAAATAATAAAAAGAGAAATAAAAAATTAGAGAGTAAAAAAGAGGCAAGGAAAAAAAAAAGGGACACCGAGATATGGAAAATCATGATTGCAGAGAGATTCTAGTACAAAAAAAAATATATAAATATATATTATTATTTTTCTGGTTTAGGTTTTTCCTTTTTGAATAGAAGCCCTGACAATATAAACATTTACATATCCAGACATAATTACAGACAAAGACATCCAAAAAAGACCAGAAAAAAACCCTACACAAAAAGACACTGGAGAAAGAGACAAAAACAAAAACTAATCATGTGTTCAAGCGCGTGTACACTCTCACTGCCATTGCTTTGTGTCTAATTTGCTCGCAGAGCGTACAAGCCACGCGGCGCCACTGTCTCTTGTGTTCTTCAGCGTTTCTTCAAGGATAAAAATGTTATTTCCTCTCTCGTTTTATTATTTAAATATTTATTTGAGTGATTTTTATATTTAAAGTTTTTTTTTTTTTTTTTTGGCCTTGTATGTTTGCTGCAAAGTAGTTTTTTTTGGAAAATGAATTTCGGGAAAGTGAATTATTTTCTGTTGTTTGGTATTGTAATGGAAAATAAATTGGAAAACACTTTCCAGTATTTGGTTATGTCATGGAAAAAATGAGCTGAAAAATAACTTATTAATGTTTTATTTTTCTCAAGTTTATTAAAACAATGAGGAACAAATCTTACAAATTAAGAAATTGAATGAGAATGAAATTGAAAAAAAAATATAATTTCATAAATTATCTCAAATAAAATAAATAATAATCAAAATAATAGAGATCAAATCTAAAAAATAAAAAAAAAATTAAAGATGAAGAAATTAAAATAATAATAATTAACATTTCATAAATTATTTCAAAAACAATAAGTAACAATCAAAAGAATGAGGACCAAATTTGATAGATAAAAAATTTCAATAAAACAATGATAAGAAAAAAGCAAATAACAATTATAAAAATGAGGACCAAAGTTAATATAAAAAATAAATTTTAAGAGATGAAATTGAAAAATAAATATTCAAAACAAAATATATATAGCAATCAAAAGTTTGAGGACCAAATTTGATATAATCAGTAAATAATATGACATTTCTAATTTTTTCACAACTTCCGAAAAGTGTTTTCCGCCCAAAGTTTTCAAGAAAACACTTTCCTAGAAACCGAGCTAAATTTTCCTTTGACTGGAAAGTGTTTTCCGTTGACCAACTTTTCTAATGTAAAACAAACACATGAAAGTTTTGGAAAGTAATTTCCTGGAAAGTGAATTCCGAGAAACAAATATAGCCTCAAGCATGTTTGATTTTACACGTGGATATGTTGATTTTTGAAAAGCAAATTTGTGCTCAATGTATTTTTAACATGAATGGTAGGGTTCTTTAAAAATAATACAAATTTTTTATTTACTGAAGAATCAATCCAAGAATGGTACACTCTTAAAAAACAATCATGTCCTCCGGGAGTCAATATTTTGTTTTTTTTTTTAAATAAAAATGAAATTGGAGGATGGAATTAAAAAAAAAATTAATTGTAAAAAAAAAATCTAAGTCAACTCGAGGGAACATTTCAAACCTGCAACCCAGGTATTGAGTTCAAAATTATCTCATAAAAAGAAAATCTAAAAAAATCATAAAGTCAAAATCTTGATCAACAAAATATCAATAGATGAAATTGAAACAGAAAGTTTTAATAAGAAATGATGTAAAACAAAATAAATATCAATTAAAAAAATAAAGATAAAATTTGACATGAAAATTAGATGAAATCAAATGTTGAGGGATGTAATTGAAAAAAAATCAATTAAGAAAATAATTAAAAACAAAACAAATAAGAATCAAAAGAATGTAGTTCAAATCTCACAAATGAAAAAATCAAAAGATGATGAAATTGAAAAAAAATCTAATTTTAGGAATTATTTAAAATAAAACAAGTAGTGATAATTAAAAAGAACATGGACCAAATCTGAAGAAAAAATAAATTGAAGGAAAACTTTGAAAATCTTCAGGAACAACGTGAAAATCAAAGAGGGGAGAGAAAAGAAGGGGAAAAAGGTTATTGACGCCAAACTAGAGGTCTGTTGGGCACACGTGCCATCTATAAAGGGGTCGCCATGATGATTCAAATGTCTTCGCAGAAGCTATCGTTTGACCTCGAAGTGATGTCATACACACCGCCAAAAGAACACGGACATAGCCACGTGCAACCATTTTTCAATTTTAAATAATATTTTATATTTATAGAAATGTTAAATCACCTATGATCTAACCTAATTATAACAAAAAAAAAATCACAATGAAAAGATGAAAAGTCTCATGCACGTCAGTTAAAAGAAATTTGAATTTAAGGATAATTTAGTCATCTTATTGTGCTGCTAAAGAGAAAAATTCAAAACAACCACTAGGTTCTAGTTTAATATTTTTTGCTTTAAAGTGTAAGTTAGTCATAACATCATATCACTCCAAGTACCTAGGTCAATTATTTTTGTAGAGAATGGCAAAATAATAATTTTACTATTCCAGTCCACTGTGCCAATTAGTCTAAAGTTACAATAAATATTGCTACAATAAATCATCTACCCCTTTTAGAGTTTCTTTTAACTAAATTGATTGCTTATGTTATGCTACGAGTCAGACTAAACTTTTTTCAATATAAAAAAAGGATGTTTAGGTAATAATAGCATTTATAAAGAAGCAAGAGAAATCTGAGAGTCTGTCATTGATTTTATTGGATCCAATAAGCTCGTCTAATATAATAATTTGATAAAAAAAACAACAATAGCAGATAAATCGAACAAAACAAAATGGTCAGAGGCAAATAGGTTAACTTGCGAAATCCATGACCCAATATATAAGATTGGATAACCTAAAAGAAGAATGAAATTGAAAAAAATCAGTTGTGAAAAAATAACCTAAAAAAAGACTTAATTCAACCTGAGCTACCATTTTAAACCTGTAACCCGAGTCCTAAGGTCAAAAATACCCCGTAGAAGAAAAACCTAAAAAAATCATGAAGTTAAATTCTCGATCAATAAAATATTAAGGGATGAAATTAAAAATGAAGTTTCAAAAAAAAATCTAAAACAAAGCAAATAGCAATAAAAGGAATAATAACAAAATTTAGCATAAAAATGAAATGAAATGAAATGTTGAGAGATGTAATTAAAAAAATCAATTAAGAAAAAGATTAAAAACAAAACAAATTGAAATCAAAAGAATGAGAACCAAATCTAACATATGAAAATATAAGAGGAAAAAATTAGGAGAAAAATTCAATTTTATGAATTATCTAAGATAAAAACAAATGGTAATTAAAAGAATAGAGATCACATCTGAAAACAAAACAAATTAAAATGAAACTTTAAAAATTTTACCGGGTCAGACACAGAAACTAAGGACGAGAGAGAGAAAAAGGTCTCCAATATCAAATATCAAATCGTAGTTTCATTAGTTACGTGCGTCGTTCAGGAATGAAGGAGCTGTTATAACTAATCAAACGCTCGCAGCATCAAATTAGAGGTTCGTTGCTCACACGTGAACAACATGCGCCATCTACTTTTCAATATTAAATATTATTTTATATCTTCTAAAATATTAAATTGTCATTGATCCAACTTGAAAAGGATAAAAAAAGTCATAAGGAAAAATCAAATTCAAGGGTAATATAATTATTTTATTGTGTTATTAAAAGTGAAATGTCAAAATAGCCTTTACATGCCAATTCAATAATTTTTTTTGCTTTAAAAGTATGTTAATCATTTCAAAAACTATAAAAATACATTGTTACCCTATATGATTAGGCCAAAGTTTTTTTTTTTTTGTTGAGAATGGTGAAAAGTCATTTCTCTGTTCGAATTCACAGTGCCTAGTGCCCGTGAGTATAAAACTACATTAAATATTGCTATAGTAAATCATCTGCCCTTTTAGCTAGTTTCTTTTAATGTTTCTTGATCAATGGAGCCGATGGTATTTAATTGGAATTGTGAGTGTGATCAATCAAATTCTTCCTTCGTTGGCAAAACTTTTCCTTTTATAATTTTGTTGGTTTGTAAGGAGAACGAGATAGCTTATCTTCAAAGATCAAAGCATCTCTTGTAGCCAAATTAATGAGCTGCAAAACTAACAGGTGGGGATAAGGAGAGGGGGGGAATGGTTCAATAATACATGGTGTGGCAGAAGAAAATCCTTAAGAGTGGAGAGTACTGAAGAGCGATTGGGAAAATAGTTTACAAATAAAAGAAGAAAATTTTACCGAGCGGGCCTCTTCCTTCCGTAAGAACATTAACAAATGAAACGAAAACCAAGAAAAGAAGAATAAAAGCAGAAAGATCGGATCGAAAGCTTTGTTATTTGCGTTTTCTTTTCGCTTTTTGGAGCGTGGATCATCCGTCATCGTATAATACAATTAAGACTAAACCCAGAACTGACGAACTGGTCAAGCAAACATAAAAAGAAGAAAATGCTCGAAACAAAAGAAAATTTCATTAAAATAACGTGCAATTACAGGTAAATTTATGCCAACCACACCCCCAACAAAACCCATCCCACTTGTTTATTTTTCTCACTAGGACCTCATCCTGTTGATTTGGTTCAAAGCTGGCTGTAGAATATTGTAGAGCACCCAAAGAATAGCAGGAGCAACAACAAGCAACAGAAGCGTACCCCTGCTGTCACTTGTTGCTTCAGCAATCATGGCAATTTCACTGGCTGATGCATCCGGCGTTGACATAAAACCTGATGCAGCCAACCCACCAAGTCCAAGCCCAATGATCACCCCCCTGGTCTCACGCATTCGGTTAACTTGGTTAAGTGCTGGTTGGAGGATGTTGAATAGCACCCAAGCTATGGCTGGTATTAGCGGCAGCAAGAGTGCTAAACCGCGGTTGTCACCTTCTGCTATTTCAGCTATTTGTTGTGCAGCAAAAGCAGGCTCACATGAGCTCAAGGTAGTGAAGATAGCACCTGCAATAGCAGTTCCGGCTAGGGCTGTGTTATCAGCTGGTTTTGAGATGGTTAGACCTTTTGGGAGGTTTTGCATGGCGAGAAGGTAGATGGGTTTTGTTGGTGGCTTGATGGGGTTGGTATTCTTGTTGGCGTTGATGCTCAAGCACTTTGCATTGAGTATTGCCATGGTTGCGGCCATTGATTCTTGCTTTTGTTAGGATTTTAGTACTTTTTGGTGATCTAGCTTAGCAAGAACAGGAATTCCTTGGAAAGAAATGAGCTGCAAAGGTTGCTGTGATGGGCGATGAAGATGTAAAGCCAAGTCAGGGAACTGAGGTCCAATGAAATTCTGTTTTATGGATTCTACTCTTATCCAGAGAGTGTAGCTGGTGAGATATGTGCCTCATATTGTCTACCCCACTACTATTTCTTATCACATCCTTTTAACTGAGTTCTATGGGCAGCTAGGATCACATATTTTTGGTTGGAAGGGAGATTACACATATTAAAAAACAAAAAAAAAAACATTCATTGGATTTTACACAGTAAAATTACTGTTTTACTCTTGATTGGCAAACCATCAAAGCTTGGTTTTAAGGGTAGAAATGTATATAGCAAAGGAGAGGATTAATCGGTATTTTTATATCTTTTATCCACAATGTAATTATTCAATTATCCTTAAAGGGGGAAAAACACTTTTCTTGGGTTAGGGGGCTTTTTAGGTTTTTCGATTTATTTTTTATTTTTTTTATTTGTCATTTTATTTGATAGGAATTAAAATTCATGTTTTTTTTTTGTTTTTTATGTACAATCATTCTATTTTAATTTAATTTTTATTTTATTAACAGATAAGATCAATGAGATGTTTTAGAAATATTGTAAAGATATATTTTTATAATATTAACAAGTATTCATTTTTTGCATTGAATCATTGTTGTTTTTTTTCTACTTTATTTATTATCAATGTCTTATTTTCTAATCATATTATAAAATTAACTGAATTTATTAAACTCGTTCAAGTCAATGACCAAAATCTTAGATTTTTTTTTTTAATGTTTGCATCGTTTTAATCTATTGCTTTCAAGAGGATGTTAGCGAGTATGGTAACAGTTGTTTTTCAAAGTGTTTTTCGCTCAGAAATACATCAAAATAATATATTTTTATTTTTTAAAAATTATTTTTTATTTCAGCATATCACGTTCTAAAAAATATTAAAAAAACAATTTTAATTCAAAACAAATTTCAAAATTTACTCAATCCCATTTGAAACGCAATACCGAAGGGGCCATGTCGAAGAAAATTGACAGCAACAGGCTGCAGCCCCTTTTGGGCTGTTTAATGTATGGGTTCTGTGTTCATGAGAGGTCCATGACTCACATTCTTTCTTCTTCTCTTTGCTGCTGTGCTTGTGCTTGTGGTTGTGGGTGTCCATTATCTACACACAAGAAGCCCGTGTATTAGGCCATCGAGCTGAGGCCCAAGTTAGACAGAAATCGGAAAGATCTTATAATATTTTGTTACGATTGCTTGAGCCTACCAGGCGGTCCAGGCCCAACAACCATTTCCGAGCTCGGAGACTCGAATTTTCATCTCGAAAAGCTCAAGGATAACTACAGTCGATGGATGGATAATGATCCGTCCCTTTTCGCTATTTTTGTTCGTGTAGAACTGTACATTTCAAAAAATTTATAGTCAAGAAAGCTTTCTCTCTGTACCACATGAGTTATAAGCTTGAATGGCATTGAAAATTCAAATCATGGAGAAAGCAAATAAAATACATTACAGTTTTTTTGTTCTTTTTTGAGATTCATTGAATCAATGAGCTTTCTTTCTGTCCCACCTGAACTACAAGCTTGTTGTCATTAGAGGAAAAACATCCAAATGAGGAATTAGTTGCGTAGAAGTTCAAAATAGAGGAGACGGATTAGTTGTGTGCTTGGAAATTATTGATTTTTTTTTAATTTATTTGTATAAACAGTAAAGTTTTTATATATTTTTTCGACTAATCCCAATAGATCCTAAAATTAATAATTAGGTAAGCCTCCAATAACCATCAATATTAACAACTCTAGGGCTCGAACCTGAGATCATAGGGAGAACAAACCTTTTAATTTTAAATTTTTTAATAGGAATAACAATAATTTTTTGAATTTATTCGTATAACCAGTAAAGCATTTTAAGAGGGATAGCAATAATTTTTTTTATCATAATTGAATTGATTAAAACATAAAACAGCATCGTGTGTATTCGAGAACTTAAAGATGCACAGATTTTTTTAATTGTAAATCTAGTTAAGATATTGAAAAACTAACTTGAAAATAGTCAGAACAAACAAGAAAAAATAAATAATTTTATTTATAATTACTCCTGTGTGAGTTTATTTTATATTTATTTAAAATATATATAATTATAAATAAATTTTATATTCTTACGTTATTATTAGTGTTTATTGTATTTAATTTTTTTATTAAAAAATATATAAATTAAATTATTATAAATAATTTTTATATATTCTTACATCCTTGAGATTCTATTCTATTTCCTCCATGACCAAGCACAACATAAACGTTTATTTATTAGCTCTGTAATACTCCCAATTTGTCACGTGAAAAAAATATGGGTCAGTAGCCATCACTTTACCCTACTAAAGTAAACAAAAATTTAAGATAAAATACAAGATAATCCTCAATTTACATGAACAATACCAGTTAAGTCCCTAACCTCTTTTTTTTTTTACTTCAATTAGGTATTTGATATTCATTCTTAATTAGATCCTTTATTTAGTTTAAATTATCAAAATAGTTAAGTAAGGATGTAAAAATAAAAAAAAATTTTCATTGAAAACTCATGAATTTACCAAATCTCCTTGCATAGCATGATAAAACAAGCTATATAAAAAAATATTAGATCGTTATATATTTTTTTTCATAACCTGGTCTAAATTAAAAATGAAAATATTAGAAAATATACTCCTTTTGTATATAAAAAAAACCCATATAAATTTCATGTGATTTGATTAAAAGTGAGGGAAGTATCTGATTAAGAATCACTCGATACAATAGGGATCTAATTAAGATAAAAAATAAGTTAGTAACCTAATCTAGACTCCCCTCAAAGGTTGAGGACTTCTGTGATGTTTGGCCAAATCTTAAAAAGAAAAAGATCCCTTACAGCTCAAAGCAGTTGAAAAGGGAGGAAACGACTCTCTGCCACCTCTCTCTCCCTCGGAAACAGGAAGTAAGAATGGCCTCTTCTCTTTCCTGTACAACACCAAGCCTAATCCCTCTCTCCCTCCCTTTTATAGACCGAACCAAAACCTCTACCTCTCTCCCCCCCATCCACCCGCCTCACCGTCCCAAACCATTAATTCCTCGCGGTTCTCTCTGCGTAGCCCGGTTCGGTTTCAGACCGGGTCTCTTTCCTGACCCGGATAACGCGGAGGCTGTAATCAAGAACTTGTTTGGTAGAGCAGAGAGTATTATTTACACAATTGCCGATGCTGCCGTCTCTAATCCCGAACAGGTCGTCGATAGTAGCACCAAACAGAACAGTGATTGGCTTTCTGGTATTACTTCCTGTCTCGAGAGTACTTTAAAGGTTTGGTCCTGTCCTTTCCTTTTCTTTTAACAGGAAATGAATCTCGAGTTTAATAATTAATTATAGCAAGTATTACAGGTCTTGAAAGATGGGTTATCTGCTTTGCATGTACCGTATGCTTATGGTTTTGCTATTATACTCTTGACTGTTCTTGTCAAGGCTGCTACATTTCCTTTGAGTAAGAAACAGGTTCGTGTTCTTTCTCCTTTTTGAAGCAATTTTTATGCATGTCAGTGTTTATTATGCTCAAGTGTGTAAGATGTGGCTGTGGTGGGCAGGTGGAATCTGCTATGGCTATGCGATCTTTGCAACCGCAAATTAAGGCTGTTCAACAACTCTATGCTGGTGATCAGGTCTATCTGACATCCCTTTTCTCTTGTAAAAATAGGGCAATGGGAACCATTTATCAGAGTTTGTTGCTTGTGTCATTTCGCTGACCTAGTTCGATTCATTTGTTTACCTCCAGGAGAGGATTCAACTTGAGACTGCTCGGTTGTATAAGCTAGCCGGCATAAACCCACTAGCAGGTACTTCTGTTACACAGTTTGTTGTAGCTTTAATACTCTCTTTTTTATAAGATTTTTGTTCTCTGCTTTGTAGTATGATTTAAGCTTTCCTTTGCCCTGCTTAATTAAAAGTGTTTTCAATATTCTTACCACTTTGTGCCAGGATGTCTCCCTACACTTGCCACAATTCCAGTGTGGATTGGACTCTATAGAGCCCTTTCAAATGTAGCAAATGAGGTAACATTCCTTCCATGTTAATTTTCTCACTTCATCAAAAATTGTACTTGCTTTAGCTTTTAGTTTTATGGGTATTATTTATCTTTCTTCTCTAAATTAATTTCTGTGTCTAATATCAAGGGACTCCTCACAGAAGGCTTCTTTTGGATACCCTCTCTGGCTGGTCCAACTACAATTGCTGAACGTCAAAATGGCAGCGGAATCTCTTGGCTTTTCCCTTTTGTAGTGAGTGCCTTAATTCAGTTCTCCAGTGCTATCGATTAGCATGGGTTTCTGATCGAACTTTGTGTTGATCATACTGTATACAAGACTTGGGAAGCTTTTTTGTGGAATCATCCTGCTTTCTGAGAGATGAGAATAAGCTGAACAGTATTTCATCACAACTTAAAGGATTTCAATTCTTTTTTATTACTCTCCTTACTCGTAAATGTGAACTTGCATTTTAATCAAGTGTCTTCATGTTGATGGCGGTTAGGGTATGCTGATTGCAGTTTTTTTTTTTTTCCTGCTCCATTCTATTTCAGATTTTTTTCTTTTTGTTATTAGGCTTTGAGGCATGTTGTGAAGCTTGGTGTTTATTACTTTTTTTTTTTTCTCAGGATGGACAGCCACCCCTTGGATGGTCAGATACTGTGGCATATCTTGTTTTGCCTGCCATGTTGGTTGTCTTGCAATACATGTCCGTCCAAATTATGCAATCATCACAGGTCCATTACTACCCAAGTTTAGATTTGCTCATGTCTTCATAATCCTGATTAGCTTAAGTGATTGCTCTTTTAACTGGTTCAAAACATTTTTTCCTCGTACTCTGCTCTCTCGGAGGCTATGCCTTGCAGTAAAGCAAAGGGTATCCTGTTTTGGCCTTTTTGCAATTGAAAACTCATAGCACATAGCATATTGAGTCCGCAAATGCCTATACTGCTGCCATCAATAGTTACATGACTGAATTGCATCACTTGTCCATTTCATGCGCGACCCTAAATACATGCTATGTGTATGCATAGATCTTAAGTGAAGTGTGACAGAAATTGACAAGAAATACCATATAGGAGTGTATAACTAAGACTTATATTGATGCAGTCAATTTTATTATGCAAGAAGAGACAGAGTAATGAGAACTTGTCTGGCCAAGAACTGAAGTGAATGTGTGATGCTGAGTGCTTTGTTTTGCTTACTTTGAGGAAACTAATACATGTGCCAACCTTTTTTGCTAAAGCCTAAGGCTGCAGGGAGAGAATGCTGACCCTTTGTCCTAAAGCCTAAAAGCTCTGTCATGTGTTTTGATGAAGTGCTAAAAGTTTTGTGTTTGAATGCTGTCATAATTGGTCACTCTTTTTATTTGGTTTTAGATGACAATGTAAATTTTAACGTGTTACTGCTTTCAGAGCGATGATCCAAATGTGAAGAATTCTCAAGCAATAATGAAGTTCCTTCCATTAATGATTGGTTACTTTTCTCTTTCAGTTCCTTCTGGTCTAAGCCTTTATTGGTGAGCAGCCTTGCAATTATGTGAAAACCACATTATCTCATTTAGAGTCTTGGAGACGTTGTGATTGGAAATGGTTTTTTCCGCCACTATTCTTCCTATATTTTCCTGAAATTTTTGTTTAATTTTTTGCAGGCTCACAAATAACATATTAAGCACAACACAACAGGTGTGGCTTCAAAAGTTAGGGGGTGCAAAAAATCCTGTGACGAAGTTCAGTAATGATATTGTTAAAGAGGACCAACTGCAGGTTCAGAAACCTATCTCTGAATTAAATTCCATACAAACTAAGACCAGGCAAGAAGAGAAGTTGACGCCAGAAGGGTCGCGTCCTGGTGAAAGGTCTGTA
Source organism: Populus trichocarpa (assembly GCF_000002775.5). Lineage (NCBI taxonomy): Eukaryota > Viridiplantae > Streptophyta > Magnoliopsida > Malpighiales > Salicaceae > Populus > Populus trichocarpa. Next base: position 12,544,108 of record NC_037292.2, read on the forward strand.
ATCACTAACCTTTCCTTTCTTACTTCTTCATCCCAGTTTCTGTATCATGGTCTAAATATACTGTCATTCAGATTCAAGCAATTAAAGGAACAAGAGGCAAGGAGAAGGCAACAAAGAGAAGAAGAGGAGAGGACAGCTGAAGAGGCTGCAGGTAGAGGAAGTCAAATGGAAAATAATGAGCACGACAGCAGTTCATTTATCAGAGGAAATGGAAACAGTCCAGTTGGTGCTGCTGTAATTGATGACGCATCTACAGCAGCTATTCATGATTCCTCTGCCCTTAAGGTTGTAAATGGTGATCTATCTGGCCAGGACCAGAAGCAAGATGGGGAAACAAATTCCATAGTAGAAAAAAGTGAAGTTTCCGCTCCTACCGAGGTTTGTGCAATGGATGAACTACATAGCAATAAGCAAAAGTAGAATGGTAGCTGCACTTTTTAATATAGAATTGACATCTTCATCATTAACTGATTGACCATGCAGGCCCATTATTTAAATTATAGGAAAATTAGGTAGTGCTTTTGCCCCGAGTCCTGCATTATGTTCACATCCTGTTTCATGCATGCATGTTCATTTTGTCATGCTCTTCATAATATTATTATCTGGAAACGTTGAGCAGAAAACTGCAAGCTAGTTGTGAATTCACCCTCTTGATATCCTTAGGTGTGGTTATGAATGTGGTCGGATTAGTTCATGGCATTTGCAAAATATTAAATTATAACTCAAGTCCCTGTAGTGTGACAAAACTTGTTAACTAGTTTCACAGGTTAAAAAACTATGTATTTGATCCCTATACTCTTTATTTATAATTTATTTCGCCTGTCATTTGCATGTCCATTTCCAATTCATTTTTTTTTCTTAGAAAAAAGAACAAAGAAAATAGCTGGGAAGATGGGGGTATTTAATTAGAGGCAAGGAGGCATTCCTTGAACAAAAAGCTACTAAATTGAGAATGGTCAATATTGTTCAAAGGACTATTTAATCAATTCTAATACTACAAGGACTAATTAATTAATTTCAAAATTTCAATACAGGAAACAAGTTATAAGTTACTCTTTGGGAAAGGAGTGTTTTTTTTTTTTTTTTTTTTGTGGTGTGTGTTGAGTTTGATGCCGGAGTTATTGTTTCCCCTAGCGAGCTACTTTTTTTCCCTGTCATATTAGGGAATTATTGTTTCTCATTTGCTCACTGCTTATGTTTTCCAAACCTACTATACTCCAGGATTATCAAGCCAAAAGAGAGTGATCGAAGACATGTTCAGTCATGATGGCATTATCTCAATTTGACCAAGATTGACAGGTATAGTTATTCACCTGTTATGATGAACACAGAGAACAGCTTGATGCTGCTTCGAAGCTGCACATCAACCAATAGCGCCTTCACATGCATGTCGGTGATACAAATCTATTCCATGCTCGTTGAGGTTCTCCAAGGCATGTTGGATGTACAGAAATGGTATTGCAGTTGAATAGCGATATCAGCAAGATGTAAGATTCATGGGCGGGATCGGTAGCTGTGGCTGGTGTGATGTATGAGAGCTCTCTATCAATGTTCTGTCTTTCTTGAATTTTCACAGCCGATACACTCTATATGGGCAACGAAACAGACTGTTTTGAAAAAGAAAATAAATAATGAATTGCAAGGGGTGAATAGCATGAATTCCTTCCGCATCCTTTTCTGTAGACTGACCGTGCCGGCGCTGTCTGATAAATTATCGAACTGCTAGCAGAGTTTCCTTTCTGTTTTTCTTTTGTTTGCATGATTGCTTGCCATAGAAATGAACCAAGAGTCTATCAACCTTCCCAAAAAGAGTTTCAATTCTGTGCCCAGTCGAGCTCGAAGATACGTGGGCCTTGGCGGGCCAGTGTTCAATATCTAGAACAGTTTGGTTTTGGCCCAGATTGGGGTCTACAAGCCAACCCCCCAATCATTCAAGAACGGGCATCTAATCATCTGTTGTTTCATATATATATATATATATATATATATACATATACATACAGGGCTCTCGCTCTCTTTTTGTAAAGCTTGAAAGAATTCAGTGGACCATCAACCATTGAAGTTAGGCAACACAAAGTCCAAAAACACTCAATCATAGAGTTGTAATGTAGAAAAGGGATCTTATCCAATCTGGACATGTTGGATAATGAACAAGTTGACAGTTTTTCGATAAAAATAGAATTATAATTTTTGCATGAAAAGCAATATATTGGATCCGGTTAGGTAGATGACCCGAGCCATGTATTGATCCATATTAAAAAGATGTTTTAATTTTAAGAAAAAAAGTTGAAAAAACATTGTTTCGAAAGAAAACTAAAAGAAAATATTGTTTTGACTGTGTAAACAGATTAATCTTTAAATAATTTGACTTTGACTGTATCAATTAATTATCATTTTTTTAATCTAAACTAGATTAAATCTCGGGTTGACCCACATGTTTAATAACACTGAACCAATCATGGGTCATCCAATCAAACTAACGTAAGATAAGCCCACCCCGCCAGGCGAAGGGAGGGACCCCTCCACGTTGCTTGCGAGAGACCTTTTATTAGATAGTTATGATACCCTATCACCAGTGTTTTTTCTTTTCTTCGAGATATATTCACACATTAAAATTATAAAATATTTAAAAATAAAAAATCTTCAGGAAAAACGTAAAAAACAAAACAAATCTTAAATAGGATAGAGGTTTAGGATTGCCGCAGAGGTGTGGATTTAAAATATTTTTTACTTTTAAAAAGTTATTTTTGATATAAGATTTAAAAATATAAATAAATTATTTTAAATAAAAAAATTAAATTTTAAAAAAACATAAGGCACTCCCAGGGGTGATGGATATAAGGGTAAGACATGGGAATTGTAGGGCCGAGCGGAGGAGGATGTAAGGGAACAAAGGTCACATGGGAGAACGTGCATGCATTGGGCTCCCGAGCCAGGATGATGTGATGGGTATAAAAGAAGCGAAAGAAACGGCTATGGCTACTTGACTGCCTCACTGACAGTACGGACTTCCCACGTGAATCGCTCCTTATTTTCAAAGCTGCTTCGAGCTTTCCCTTTTCTCCGTAATTTACTTGAAGCTCCGCTCCGCACGCAGACTACAGGGATAGCCACACATACATACTCTTACGAATTTATTATTTCTTTATTTATTTGTTTCTTTATAATAATAATAATAATAATAATAATAACGTGGGGAATGGATTGGAAGCAAAAAGAAAACATTTATTTCCATGTTAGCTAAGCATGTGCCTGGATGGTGGAATGATATGTACACAACCTGGGTTCCCACCTTTTCTTTCTTCTTCTTTTTTTATTATATATATATATATATATATATATATATATATATATATATATATATATATATATATATATTCTTGGAATTCTTCTTAGATTAACAATTTGGCATTTTTCTAGCTTGTTTGTTCATTGATTTTTATTAAAATGATTTTTTTAAGAAATTGTATAATATTCATTGCACCAAAATCCTTTTCTTTTTGCCTTTAAAATAGACGAGTTATAAATATAGGATTAATTGAAAACAAAAAAAAGGGGGGAAATACAATGCATAAGTTAGTTGCTTTTATTTTCTATAATCTCCTGTGTATGGAGAAATTATATATATAATGTGCGTTGACTATTTAAATGCGAAAATATTTTTATTGACGGGATGCTACCTATCTTTGTTTTTTTTCTAACTATTTTTTTTTTTGCCATCCATTTTAGTATTTTACTTCTATATAATATGTTAATATGAAGCACAACATAAAAATTATATATATAAAAAAATTAAATTCAAAAATAACTCGTACATGTTTAATAAATAAACATCGTCCACATCCTTCAGATGGCACATACAATGCCGAAACAACACCAAATATAGCTATTTATGGCGAGCTATATTTTAATGTGATTATTTATGATGGATTATGTCCAGAAATAAATCTATAATATATTAAGAAAAAATAAAAATCAAGAGAATATATTTTAATGCGATAAAAAATGCCTAGCTTATTTATGGCGAGCTATAATGAGTTTCTTCAAACAGGGTTTGATAAAGTCCATCCATTCAGACTAAACAGGGTTTGATTACAATTATTAAACGAACTATAATAAAAGTAGTGACTCGGTTTTAGTTCATTCACAAAAGAAGCAACAACAAGAGTACACAAAACATTAATAAGCACTGTGAATGTTCATTTTGGACTGTCGTGACAGTGAACCTCTACACATGCTGTACATGTGATATGCAGTGGTACGATAATTGCTAATTCTAGATTCAAATTATTTTAAAAGGTGTTTAATATAGGATTGGTATATTTTATTTTAAAATATATTAAAATAATATTTCTTATTTTTAAAAAATTATTTTTTATCTAAAAACACCAAAATAAAATATAAATTTAAAAAATAAATTAATTTCTTTTACCAACACTCTGGAATCATAAAAATAAATAGGACACATGAAATCATTGTACCTCTGAATTATTAGACAATAAAGACTTCATTTTTATGAATAGAAACAATCCATCCGACATGATTGTTTGCCCAAAAAGATCATCACATAGCCTCTCCTATAATTTTTTTTATAAGTATTGTAGATAGGTAACTTTTGTTTTTTTTTTTTAATTAATGTGAATATTCAGACGAGATTGTATATACCTCGATTAGTTTTACGGGTTCTGAAGTTAACGATCATATAAGTTTCCAATAACCATCATATTAGTAATTATATAGTTCGAACCCGAAACCACAACGGAAAAAATAGAAAATTTTTGTATAGCTATTGTAGATAAGTAACTTTAGTTACAGTAGACTGGAAAAAAAAACATTGAATTTTTATAATTTAGCTTATTTATTTTATTGGATATTTTATTATTACTCGATCTTTTATTGAATAAAAATACTATTTTTAATAGCAATCACATGCTTTTTGTTTGCAAAATCCATCGGCTGCTTACGTGGAACCCTACAAAACTAATAGAAATATTTTATTTCGATACCGACATTTTAGATTTTCTTCTAGACACAAACGAGATTTTAAAAGCAATATAATAATATAATTGAGACATAGAGTCAGAAACCTTCGGGGGGAAAAACGAGGCCTTGTCTGATGGGAAATTAATTACAAACGTCAAACTGCTTCAACTGAGGGTAACGCGTTTAATAAAAATTTAAATTTTTAAAAAATTAATTTTTTTATGTATATTTTTTAAATTGTTTTGATGTATTGATTTTAAAAAATAAAAAAATATTATTTTAATATATTTTAGTACAAAAATACATTAAAAAACAACTAAAATCATACTCCAAATTAAAAAAAAAGCAGCTAAATTAAATTATATGTTAAAAAAAAAAATTAATGCTGACGAAGAGTTATGTGTGATGGAGGAAAAAGGGGAGCCTTCAGTTTCAACAGAAACACCGACGGGTTGTGAAAGTGTCGGTGTAACGGTAGTGTTCGAATCTTTAAATCAATAGTCAGAATTCTTTTTTTTTAAAATAGCAAATTAAATTAAAAATATTAGTAAAATAATATAATTTGAAAAAAAGATCACAGAATAGTGCAATTTCAGCCTTTTTAAAATTTTAAATTGTGACAATTTATTCTGTAGTGATTTTTGTGTTTTATAAATGTGATATTTATTTATTATCACGTTTTTCAATTATAATTTTTTTTTATATGTGGTGTTTTATAAATGTGATATTTATTTTATTAAAATTCTTTGCAGTTAAAATTTTAATTTTTTTTATGGTAATAGCATAAAGTTCATGAGACTGGATTGGACCGTGATTTGATGCTAAGCACTACCCTGCAGTAACAATTTTGGCTGTGATAGTAGCTACTTAGCCACTAATTGCAGGCTCTATCTAATCATTTATACACTTTATTTTCAGTGAAAGATCATTTCATGGCATTTATGTTCTTAACAGTGATTGATTTTCCTCCAGTCGCTTTCTTTTTAATTTTTATATTTCAGAATTGAGTGCAGGTTTTATATAAAAAAAAATTATTAGAGTATATTAATAATTATTTTTTAAAATGTTTTATATTTAGAAATATATTAAAATAATATTTTTTATTTTTAAAATATTATTTTGAATATTAGTATATTAAAACAATTTAAAAACACGAACTCAACTCTTGGCCAATAATATTTTGTCCGCACTATAAAACACCACCTAAATCTTGTCTCACTCAAAAGAAAAGTTAAAAAACAGAGAAAAGCTTAGTTAATTATGAGTGTTCAACGGAACTTCATGCAATCAGATGTTGTGATAACAGTTTAAAAAAATTAGTTATAATTTTAAAAAATATATAATTAATCAAAACTTTTGTGAAATTGATTTTTTATATATAAAATAAATAAAAATTAGATTTTCATGAATGAAAAGTAGATTACTTTAACTTTTATAAAATCAAAATTTCTAACGCAAGAATAAAAAGCAAAAGTTATTTGTCTAATTAAACAATTTATTATCTCTAATTAAATTAAAAAATAGAAGCTATCACATTATAAAATATTCTTTTAATAGATAAATACTCCTTGAAATTGAAAATGGTAAAATTTTTAGATGTCGAGAAACACTACTTGAAAGACGTGGGCGCCTCTCATGCCCCTTGGGTTGCCACACACCCACACTATTTTTTTTATTTAGCTAAATACAAAAGTGACTAAGAATTCTGAGTGAAAAAACAAAAACACCATTTGATCTCATGCTTAAATTTCTTGATTTTAAGGGTATTTTTATTGTTTTATTATGCATTTTTATTATTTATTTATATTTGATGAAATACCAAATTGTCCCTAGCTTAAATTCTAATAACAAAAAAACCATTGTTAAAATACATAAATTTCCCTTGACACTAGGTTTAGTTTTTTTTTGCTTTTAAGGGTATTCAAGTGATTTCATTGTATAATGAAGACAGGAAAAGAATTACTTGACTCTGATCAATTTGAAAATGACAAATAAATCGTATGAAAAAATTTAAATGTCCTTGAAAGCCAGTGTAAATTTTTTTTGATGGACGGGAAAAAATACCATCAAATTGTTCCAGTGAACAACTCTAATAGATCCTGAATCACAATAATTTTTCAAGGTCAGTTATGTTTTGTTAATGGGTGCACATACACCGAACCAGAAAATCTGAGTTTTTTAATAGTTACACAAATTTAAATATTCTTATCAGATCTATACGAGAGTCAAAGTTCTAAATATTCATGTGAATGCAAGTAGTCGAATGTAAATATGTTATTTTTCAATAAATAAATAAATAAATACTGATAGGATTAAACATAAAACCTTTTTGTATTTTTTTTCTCCACGGTAAATTTAGTTAGTTTATTTTTTTCTTCATAGTAAAATTATATCGTTGTCTTTGAAAGCAAATTTTTGGCCTTTTATCCATGAACTTTTTTGTTTTTTATTTTTATTTTTTTTGCACAGTAAAATGACATCAATGCCCTTAAGAGTTAAAAAAAATATTGAACTTGATGAGATGGCTTTTTTAGTTTTTTTTGTATTTTTTGTACAATGAAATGAAAAATTTAACCTTAATAAAAAAAAATCTAAGACTGGCTTAGGAACGCGTTTTTGTCTTTGCAACATATTTTTTTGTAATATTCAGATATCCTTAGGGGTTGTTTAGTAATTTAAATTATTAAAATATTAACAAATCAATAAAAAGACTAAGGGGTGTGTAGCACGCGTGATCGTCCCCTGTGCCATTCTAGAGGCACTTGGAAAATCTCCTGGTGGCCAAAAACTACATACCGTCATGTGTCAAACGTGTATTGTGGCAGCGAAGCTAATGGGGTGGAGAATGCTATCATATACGTTGCGGTTAAGCGGCATTGGAATTTTTTTCTCGTCTCCTTCTTTTCTCTCTCTTATGCCTTGATATTCATGCTAAATATTTAAAAATTTAATTATATCCTCTAGTTTGTATTTATGTTAAATTTAGTCATCATTCTTTTGATTTTAATGTTTTTTTTTAAAGAAATTTTATCTCATCCTCCAACATTTTTTTCTTTTTTCTTTTTATATAATTCGACCCTTATTATTTTGATTGCTATTTTTAAATCATTTGCTTGATTTGTTTTTTCAATTTTTTCTTTCAACATTTTATTTCATTTTATTTTGTTTCCAATTTTGGTCCGCATTGATTTTATTGATCTTTTTTTTTTTATTTGATCCCTAGTTATTTTTTGTACAGGATTTAGTTCTCGTTGTTTTGATTTTTATGATTGGAAATTTGTTTTGTTAGTTTTTTCATAGGGTGATCCTGGTCTCATGACTCAGTCCATCGATTTTGAAAATTTACTTGGTTTAAGTTCAATATTTTTTAAAAGTCCTTTATAAAAATTATTTTTTTTAATTTTCATCGTTTGACGTTGAGTTATTGGGCTTTAAGTTTCATAATTTGTTTTGTTTTTTTACGAGGTTATCTCTATCTCATATCTCAGGTAACATGTTAATCAAGCTAACCATATGACACATTGTTTATTTCAAAATTGATTTTGTTTTTATTTTTATCATTTGACATTAAATTATTAGTCTTTGAGCCTTGTGAATTTTTCCACTCCCCTCTAAACAGAGTTATCCAGAGTGCAAGTTAGTCAAATTAACACATGTTGGCTCAGAATTTGTTTTCCATCATTTCTTTATTGATTTAACTTCGATCTTTTTTCTAGTTTTATTTTATTTTAATTATTTAATCCTGATCCCAAATAATATTTTGTGGGCTAATAAAGTTAACACGAGTTCACTTGAGATTTTTATTTAGATATTTTTTTTTAAATTGATTTTTTTTACTACCATCATTTGATATTTAATTATTAAAATTACTCTGAATTAAATTTATAATTATTTAAATATTTTTATTTATTTAAAAAAAAAAATTCAACCTGTAATGTAGCACTGAAAACCACTCTGATAAAAATCTAGAAAAGAGAGGGATTCTTTAACAGCTCAAACTGACATAACCAAAACATCTCGGGATTTTATTTTAAAAAAAAATGAAAGAAAACCAATAATAATAAAGTCTGGGTCCACTATTATTTTTCTTACCAATTAAGCTCTTTTACCCCTATCTATTCCCTTTTTATAGGCACCTCATTCCTCCAAGTTTCTCACAAATTTCTAGTGTCCAAATAATGGCAATCCCACTCTCTCTTTCGATCCTCCTGCTTATTCTAGCTCCAAATTTTATTTCCTGTTCGCCAGTTCAAGATCCTGAATTGGTAGTGGAGGAAGTACACAGGTATAATATTCTCTAGCCCTTTGAACATTTAGCACTAGCTAGCAATTAAAATTATTACACGTAAATGTGCTATATATATATCTTGGAAATTAATGTGACACATTTTTCGTTTCCTATCTGTTTCAGGAGCATCAACGCCTCTAGAAGAAAATTGGGTTTCCTTTCTTGTGGAACCGGCAATCCAATAGACGATTGCTGGAGGTGTGACCCCAAATGGGAGAAGAATCGGCAGAGATTAGCAGATTGTGCAATTGGGTTCGGTAAGCATGCGATCGGTGGCAGGGATGGTAAGATATATGTAGTGACAGACCCCGGGAATGATGACCCTGTGAATCCCAAGCCAGGCACTCTTAGGTATGCTGTTATACAAGAAGAGCCTTTATGGATCATTTTCGCTCGAGACATGGTGATCAAGCTTAAGGAAGAGCTGATCATGAACTCTTTCAAGACGATCGATGGGAGAGGAGCCAGTGTGCACATTGCTGGTGGTCCATGCATCACTGTACAGTATGTGACCAACATTATAATTCACGGTATAAATATTCATGATTGTAAGCAAGGAGGGAATGCTTATGTGAGGGATTCCCCAGGTCATTATGGATGGAGGACTATATCGGACGGTGATGGAGTGTCTATATTCGGAGGCAGCCATGTGTGGGTGGATCATTGCTCTTTATCCAATTGCAATGATGGGTTGATTGATGCGATTCATGGATCCACAGCCATAACAATCTCAAACAATTACTTGACCCATCACAACAAGGTCATGCTCTTGGGCCATAGTGATAGCTATAAACAAGACAAGAACATGCAAGTCACCATTGCCTTCAACCACTTTGGAGAAGGGCTTGTGCAGAGAATGCCAAGGTATATATACTAAATCTAAATCTAGACGGATATGCAGAGCCATGGTGTCTAAATTCTGATCCCGTCTTGAATTAATTTGCAGGTGTAGACATGGATATTTCCACGTGGTAAACAACGACTACTCACATTGGAAAATGTACGCAATTGGAGGCAGTGCCGATCCTACAATTAACAGCCAAGGCAATAGGTTTCTTGCTCCCAATGACAGATTTAATAAAGAGGTAATTTTCTGTAAGGGCCAAACTGATATCCCCTTCATGGCACATTGATCGATAGATAGAAGAATATATAACCTAAAAATGTGTCAAATCAATACTTTCAGGTAACTAAACATGAGGATGCACCACAAAGTGAATGGAAGGGTTGGAACTGGAGGTCTGAAGGGGATTTGCTGTTAAACGGGGCATTCTTCACAGCATCTGGAGCTGGAGCTTCCTCTAGTTACGCCAAGGCATCCAGCTTAGGTGCAAGACCATCTTCCTTGGTTAGCTCCATCACAGCAGGAGCAGGTTCACTTGCTTGCAAGAAGGGTTCCCGTTGCTGATTAGTGGCTTTGCACAGAAGCCCACCAAGTGTATAATTCAAGCAATAAAGGTTAAGCAAATTAAAGGTGAAAAAGAAAGGTGAAAAAAGGAAGTTAATAAGGCCATTTGTAATTATTACAAGGAATCAGCTAGCTATATAGGATTCGTCTATACTAATTTGTCTGCTTTCTATGGTAAAAAACAAAGAGCTGCCTCTGTCCATGAAACCCACCATCATGAGAACCTCGATCGGAATCTTGACGGTGCAGAAAGAAAACAAGAGGTGATGAGGCCTCGTATAGTTGTAGTTGTACATCAATCTCTCTCTCCCTCTCCTACTCTTTACTCAGATCGCTTGGCAGGTATGGAAAGTGGATCGAAACTTGAGAAGTTGAAAGAAAATGTATGTCCTTGTAGCTCTATTTAATGGGACCCTCCTTTTTTGCGGACGTGAAACTGTTCACTACGACTTTGTCTGTTTAATGGGACCATTCGTCTTTTGAAGGGGTAGTTCCTTATCCGACCATCCACCTATTCACTCTCGCTGTCGGTCTTTTTTTTCAAAATGTTTTTTTTATTTTATTTTAAAATATATTAAAATTTTTAGCTTTTAAAAATTTAATACTAAAAAGAATTAAAAAAATCGCAATGTCAAACAAAACTGAACAGTAAAAAAGTACAGTTGCCATAAATGATACCACCAGGCCCTTTCCACTAATGGAAACCATATGTATCAGTCGGCAGAGATGGAATTAAATAGATTTTCTGTTTACCAGTTGTCTCATTCTTCGTGCCTCATTTATTTATTCTGGTGCCCGATTGACCGATTCCCCTCTAGCCTCAGGCGTAGCTTGTTCGTTCCATGGCATGAATGATTGAACATTATATCCTCGCAGCATGGATTTCAGCTTGTATTTTCTAGCAACGCCTGCTAATAAAAGGTTGAAGAAGTAAATCAAGTTTCGAGTCGCCCTGAATCAGGGGACGATAGGGATCCAAAGAGCTAATTCGAACCTGCTCGTAACGTATGCAAATGATTCGTTGAGAATGGATTATTTGCCTTAACTTAGCGTTATGGAATAGACGGGGAGAAGCAATTGTTTCCGACCAGTTGCAACTCCGGTATCAGCCCAACCTCAGAAAAATCAAACGGGACTTGCGCCCAATAGCTTAACTAATACTACCCGTGGTTCTTATTCAAGTGGTAATATTTTCGGTCTCGAGCTCGTCAGATGCGAATCCCTGGTTCACGAAAACAGAAAACTGGACAAAAAAGAAAGTCATCGCAGCTTAAAAGGCTGGCCATGGAAACAGCAATAATCCAGAAGACGAGAAATCTCTCTTTTCACACCCCGGCACAATGCTTATAGCTATTTAGGGTACTGGATTAAATAAAATAGGGAAACAAAATTAATACACTGGATTCAATTCCAATATCCATTAGATCAAAACCATAGAGAATGTACCATGCTCAAAACAATGCCATTATAGAAACCCTCCAATCTAATTCATTTTTTCTAACTAAAATATTTGATGGTTTGATATAAAAAATCAAGTGGTTGGTAGTTGATAGTTGATGATTCTTGGTAAGCCAAGGTCGCTGACAATTAATACCTGTAAAAAATATTTTTTTATAGATGTAAGGACTCTTTTATACTTAAATCAGTCATTTTATAGAGAGAAAAGATACAATAATATTTTAGAAAGATAAACTCTAAAAGTATATATACTGAAAATATTTGAAATAAAAAAATTGTAAACTTTTATCTTGAAAGATTTATATTGTATTTATAACTCATGAGTCTTGTTTTTTTATTAAAAAAATAATTGAAATATAATATATACTAGATCGTTATGAAATACAAAAAATCCTAGGATATTAGGCTCAGGTAAAGTGTCTAGAACCATTTGAGGTGAAAAACCATATGTTTTATTTATTTGAAATAATGTTCATTTTCATTTAATTTTAGTTTCTTTGCCGGTATCAATTGTATAATCTTATACCTTTTCTTTATCGATTTTAGTAAATTTTTTAAAATTATTTGCTTTATTTTTAAATTACTTTCTTCGGAAAAAAGAAAAAAAAAGTCTTGATCGGTGGGCCTAAGGTCTACTTTTCTATCACAACATAGAAAATATAAGGTCTGGGTTAATAGAAAATATAATCGGTCTACTTGTGAGCCTACTTGAGCACCTCTCAAGAGCTACTCTCGGGCTTGAGGTCTGGGTTCATTGCACCGCCATGGGTCTTTACTTAAGCATTGAATGGTAGAAGAAACCTTTGCCGATTTGTATACAACTTGTTTCTCTTATGGATGAAGGTTTCTCGTTGATTTAAAAAGAGACTGCACAACATGAATTCAAAGTTCACATACTGCAGCTTCTCATTACTTCCATTTTACTGCAGCTTCTCGTCACTTTCATAAATCTTTGAAAACTGGAAAAGCTGCAGTAAAATGAAAGTAGTGGGAAGCTGCAGTAAAATAGAATCTTCCAGTTTTCAAAGATTTATGGAAGTGATGGGAAGCTGCAGCTTCCCATCACTTCCATAAATCTTTGAAAACTGGAAAAGCTGCAGTAAAATGAAAGTGGTGGGAAGCTGCAGTAAAATAGAATCTTCTAGTTTTCAAAGATTTATGGAAGTGATGGGAAGCTGCAGCTTCCCATCACTTTCATAAATCTTTGAAAACTGGAAAAGCTGCAGTAAAATGAAAGTAGTGGGAAGCTGCAGTAAAATAAAATCTTCCAGTTTTCAAAGATTTATGGAAGTGATGGGAAGCTGCAGTAAAATAGAAGTGATGGGAAGCTGTAGTATGTGAGCTTTGAATTCATGTTGTGCAGTCTCTTTTTAAATCAACGAGAAACCTTCATCCATAAGAGAAACAAGTTGTATACAAATCGGCAAAGGTTTCTTCTACCATTCAATGCTTAAGTAAAGACCTACGGCGGTGCAATGAACCCAGACCTCAAGCCCGAGAGTAGCTCTTGAGAGGTGCTCAAGTAGGCTCGCAAGTAGACCGATTATATTTTCTATTAACCCAGAACTTATATTTTCTATGTTGTGATAGAAAAGTAGACCTTAGGCCCACCGATCAAGACTTTTTTTTTTCTTTTTTCCAAAGAAAGTAATTTAAAAATAAAGCAAATAATTTTAAAAAATTTACTAAAATCGATAAAGAAAGGTATAAGATTATACAATTGATACTGGCAAAGAAACTAAAATTAAATGAAAATGAACATTATTTCAAATAAATAAAACATAAGGTATTTCAATATTTCAAATCAATTCGAGACGCCTCTACTGACCTGAATATCGGGGTACATTGCTTTCCTCAACAGCCACCTCTTGTACGACCTCACATGGTCACTGGTGGCTATATTTTGATTACATTTTTTTTTTAATTTGAATATTTGTATCATTTGTTTTTATTTGAATACATGCACTCATGGAACTTGATCAAGGTTATATGAAAATTTTAAAATTATAAAAACAACATCAATCTAGACCCCACCCTGGCATGTCAAAAAATTAAATTTGTGAAAGAATCAGTGCAAGTACCCACCCAGATCAAAAGGATAAAAATCACAAAATATACATTCTCTTTCCATTTCCATCCCCCACCAAATGGACGCTCTACTACTATCATATGGGCTGTGAGGACCTAAAATACAGCATTTGAAAGGTAGCCAGAAAAATGGCATCGTGGAGGTTGATGGATGGTATGAACAGAATCATTTGAAACAGAACACAGGAAATATGAGCTGAATCAAATGATCCAGCAATTAACGAATTTAAGTATCAAAGTAAAAACATCATGTAATATCACTAATCAAAGAAAACAAGCAATAAAAATCAACCACTTCAAACACGCAAGGAAAACCGATTAAAATCCAACGAGCAATACAAAATCTGCAACCAAAACAAGCTCTCATGAAACAAATGTCTGTCTCCGAGAGGCTCGAAATGCTGCATCAGGCCAGTAAAACAATATGGCCTCAGTTGATGGTTAAGCAGTGTGATATCCGACCTTTACAAGATCAGTACTCAGAAGGAGAGATGACATCATCAATTTTTAATATCATTTTGACAACTTGTGTTGCAAGAAAAATCTGCTGCTGCTTTCCAATAAGAGTCTCAAAGACGTTTTGCTCGCGCATGTCATTTGTACCAGCATCATTGCAATCTATTCCGCAGTAATGATTGTTCTCCTGCAAATTCATTTTTGAAAGGAAAATTAAAATAACACCTGTGATTATGGTGAACTACAGGTGCACAAATTGGAGCTAGATGTGAGAGGCACTGAAGGCGGTCATATCACGTTTACCTTAATTTGCTGAGATTTCACTGCAGATAATGTCTCAATTGGTTGGAGGCCGCTATTTTCTGCTAGCGCCATAGGGACAGAATCTAAAGCATCAGCAAATGCCCTGATGGCATACTGCATATATTGAAAATGAAAGCCATCAGTATCAATAAAAAAAAAAAAAGAGTACCCACACATAAAATAACACGAAAGAAACTTACCTGCTCAACTCCTGGATATCTATCAGCTGCAGCCTCCACAGCAACTGAGCAGGAAATCTCAGCTGAGCCACCACCATATACAATAGAGTTGTTGCGAATAAGATTCCTTGCCACACACAACGCATCATGGATGCTACGCTTTGTCTCCTCAATTATCATTTTGTTACCTAGTAATCACAAAACACCAGAACCTTGCATGAGATCAACTGCAAAAACTTCAAGACAGGGACCCCCCTGCCTTCTTTTTTTTTAAAACATCTCCCTTTGAAACTACAATAGGTCTACATATCAGACATGAGCAAAGGATGCCTTTGCTTTCTTGAGTAGCTTAGCAATTCATCTATGATAGCAATGGAATGCATCCAAACAGCATAACAAGCAAAAAAAAAAACAGAAAATACAGGTCCAACACACAGCATGAGGCATCGACACAATGTGCATGAAAGTTTCACTTATGAAGAGATCTTTCAACTAGTTCGTTTCTCTGCTAGAATTGGATGATAATTAGGTGTTAGCGAGCAGGCACAATCGAGTAGTTTCAGAGCAGTATTAAATATACTGAGCCATCATAGCAAAGTAGCACAATATCTTCAAAAAATCTATTGTAGACTTTGAGATCATCTCTAGCTTGCTTTCATACAAGTACACAGGATCCCATAGGAAAGCAGACACAATGCAAGAGTAGACTGTGACTTGTGAGCATCAAACATGTAAATGAAATAAGGAGTTCAAACTTCAAACTTAGCAAACAAGTTTATCCCAAATATAAATCATACCTCATGTATATCAAGCTTAAATGGTGACTCTACAATGCAATAAACACTTCTTTTCCAGTAAGAAAAAGAGAAGATATACCATAGGCACAAAGTTTGTCACCCATTTACTGGGGAATGAAAACATGAATGCAAAAGACGCCGTGTAATAACAATTATATTTTGAAAGAACACAGTTAATTGCCATGTAATAACAATTATATTTTGGAAGAAACACGGTTAATTGCCACAATATAACAAGCCAAAACAAAATCAATTGCAATAAAGATTTTAAATGGATAATTTAAATCTTACCTCCACGAATAAATATGGTTACAGCCCTCGAATTTGCACAGTGTTCAACATACAGCATTCTATCTTTGGTTGTGCCAAAAGCCTTTTCTCGAACCAAACCAGCCTTCACACATAAAACAGTAAAAGAAAAGGAAGAATAACACATCAGTGTCATCTATGCTACATGAATGAAATGTAAAAGGTAACTGCATGAATCAATAGAGTCCAGACACTAAAATGCAGGAATCTTTATTGCCTTATTGGTTTGAACGCCTTTAAAATTCTTAAACCTGACTCAACTAAAATACTGATAAATAAATAGTCGTCTTCTAAAGGATAGAACCAGGTTTGAGAACACAAAAATATATGACGCTATTATATCCGACCTCTTTTTCCCTAATTGAAAAGTGTAAGTAGATAAGAAACATTTACCTTTCCCAGCTTTTCAGGTGTCAACTCCTGGAACCTTGGCACAATTCTTCCACCTAAAATAACAAGACCCCATCATTTCATTTATAATGATTAAATCATGACAACAGATATTATTGATGCGCAAGTGTTCCACCCAAATACATAACCATATATATGCTAACAGCTAGAGAGAGGCTTAATTGACACGAACCTGTAGCTATTGCTATCAGCTCTAACTCTACACCACCAACCCACCGGACAGCAGGCAAGTTCCTGTGCATTAATAAATGATTTGCCTCATCATCAAACCCCCATTGACAGATAACCAAGGTTGCGCCAACATCCTGAGAATCAGATTTAAGCAAAAAAAAGTTACAAGCAACATAAACATAAAGAGACAGTAACACAAGTCTCCTAGCGACTCCAAAAGCAACCCGCCAAAAAGCATATTATCAAAAACCTCATACAACCTGAATACCGGACAGATGAAAATAGAAGAACAGTCAGAAATTGGTGAAACCAGAGAAAGAAAACAAATATAGGGGAGATGAGTACAGGAACAAGTTTAATATACAGTAAGAGAGATGAGCTTATACAATTGTGTCATGTCAAACATTTATTGATGGTTACACAAACTGCAACCCACCTTGCATTTCTGAACCATGACATCAAAGTACTGCTGCTCTTGCTTGCGCAATGTTTGAAACTTTTCAACTGTATCAATGTCCACCTTATGTTTAGTCTTTGGCTTAGGTGGTTCAAAGGGGCACGTCAGGATAGCAATTTTTGCATCTTCAATTTGCTTTGGCATCTGCGGATGACTCATTTCCTTGTCAACAAGTATCCCATATATTAGTTCAGTATCTTCCAACTTGCCTCCTACTTTCCCTTCAACTTTTATCAAATCTAAATTAACATCTTTCCTCTCTAAATCCGCAACAGCAAGAACTGCTTTAACTGAAATCTCTGCTAAACTGCGCTTGCACCGATTCACACTGCAAAACAAAGAGACATGTAATAATCACAGTGCATAGCATGTGTCTAGCAGTAAAGGCATTCAACTAGCACTCATCTTCCTAGCATGCCCAAATTCAAAGTCAAAACACCTTTAATAGAGAATGGGAGTTCCCAGAATGTAAATGGGTTGATTCAACTACTCAAAAATCCAGTTAATGCACAGCTGTACACTCATCTTTCCAATCCCTAATTTGATACCAAAACCACAGACCTCAGTGGAGATTTAAAGTTGAAAAACCCTAAACTCAGCTATGACAGTGCTCCATACATGTGCATGAGGAAAGAAAACCTAAAGACAGCTTAGAATATTTATGGAAAAGGGAAACATAAATAGGTGTGAAAAACTATGAAGATTTATATATGGCAATTATCATTACTACAAAACTAGGAATATTTATGAATCATCTGGACAGTCATCGCACTACATCCGCATACTAAAAACAACTACTCTTTGCTTATGGTGACACATGCTAAAACATCTCGTCTTGTGACTTTGGTTTGCCATATTTTCAGTTTTCCATGGTCTCTATGAGATGATTTAGGCATTTAGAGCAGTGCCTATAAAAATAAAAAAATCATCCTTTCTAAGCATATTTGCAGTTTGAAGTTTGATAGAGTTATTAACAGGCAGCAGAGGAAACACACAAAAAGGTATTCTAGATAAGATCCAAGCTACTAGCATAAAATTATAAGACTCTGTATCGTGGTGCAGAGCCAAAGGTTCATTAAGAAACTTGTGGTTTATAATAGATTACATCACCGGATACACAAATGTACTGAATTGCACATACACGCAAGAAATTTAAGAAATACGTATGCACAAAGAGAAACAGTCTAGTGTAGCAATAACATAACATAAACAACAATAAAGAAGAAACAATGAACATAACAGCAAATCGTTTGACAAGTGCAATACCACAAAAACAGAGCAGAACCAAACTTACATTTTGGAGGACAAAGTAGTCATGCAAGTTTGAACCAAGGGCTCCATATTATTAACTCCAAAATCATACTTCTGAGAGATCTTCTCCAAATGCTCCACAGCAATTCTAGAAGCAGTCTCATAACCCTCAGCAACACGAATAGGGTGAATCCCGCGCTCCAACAGCTTCTGAGACTGCTCTAAAAGAGCACCAGCCAAAACAACAACACCAGTAGTCCCATCACCGATTTCATAATCCTGACTCCTCGAAAGCTCAACCAACAGTTTTGCAATCTGATTGTCCACATCCATTTGCTCCAATATCGTAGCACCATCATTTGCTAATTTTAATTTCACAGATCCATATCCATAATTAGTAAATCACAAACCCTAAACCCTAATAAAAATCAAATCAAAGTGAATTTGAAATTTTTTCTTATAAAGAAAACCCTATATTCAGTGGCGAAATCAACTGAGAGAGAGAGAGAGAAGGGTACTGACTGATGGTGACGTCGCCGTCGGGACTCTGGAGCATCTTATCCATACCTTTGGGACCGAGAGAGGTGCGAAGGATGCGAGAGACGGCCATACCAGAAGCAATGTTGGCTTTTTGAGCATCGAGACCTCTCAATCGAACCTTCTGGTCTTGTTCTTTTATTATTACAAATGGTCTACCGAATTCATCGAACGCTAACGCCATCTCTCTCTCTGTGTTTCAAGCAACAAAAAAATCTACTAAAATCGAAATAAAAAAAAGAAGATTTTTTTTCCAACTTTGGTTTCTAAGGGAGGGAGTGGTAGGCGAGAAGAGTGTAGAAGGAAGGAAGTGATTCAGTGAAATGAAGAGCTAGTAGTAGTTTAGCATATAAGAGAAGTGAGAAGAAGCGCCTCCGAAATTTCAAAGCCCTAACTTGATGGTGCTTTTTATTTTTTTTTTCCTGGGCTTACAAGGCCTTGGCCCGATATATTTATCAAGTGTGCCCGGCCTTTACTCTTAAGGGCCCAATAAATCCCCCATTGTGTTTATATATTAACTAAGGGCCCAATAAATCCCCTTTAAAATTCAAATTTTTTTTTTGCTAAAAAATATATATATTTATATTTTCAGATCGTTTTGATGTTCTAATCTCAAAAATAATTTTTTAAAAATAAAAAAATATCATTTTGAAGTATTTCTAAGCGAAAAACACTTTAAACCACAACCGCTACCATAATCTCAAACAGGCCTAATAAATGACATGCGGTCCGATTCATAAACAATATAAATCGTTATGATAATAACAGTTGGAAGTTAGATTTGTGAACATCATGCCAAACCCTAAGCAACCTAATAATAATAAAAATAAAAACAATAACAATAATAATAATAGTTTTAAATTTTAGCCTTCAAATCAAATTTATGGGTTTTTTTAATAATAATAATTTTTTTTCGAATTTATTAATGATTATATTAATAATATTAACAATAATAAAAATAATAATGATAAAAAAAAACAACAACAACAATAATAGACTAGGCTCAAACATCTTCAGTCTGGCAACCACACCAAACTCTAGGCGCATAGAGCACATGGGTCTGACAAGCTTGCAAGCCTCAAGGCTCGCGGGTGCAAACCCAAGTTTACTTTGGTTGGATCTTGCAAGCTTAGCAGACCACCTTGGTTAAGTCTTGCAAGCTTGGCAGAACCACTGTGGCTGGATCAAGCAAGCATGTTAGACCCACCTTGGTCGTGTCTGAAAAGCTTACCAGACACATGTTACTTGGGTTTGACAACTTCACGTGTTTAAAATTAACATGTTTTTTTTTTTAAAAAAAAACATGACTACCTTATTCAATCTTAGACACAAAATCCAGCTCCAATCTCTTGAATCCAGCAAAATCCAAAAGAAAAAATTAAAATACCCAGCGTAATTACATAGCACTTATACCTGCCCAGAACGAAGAGAAACAACTGTCATCCCATGCAAAAACAACCAAAATATTATCAAACTGCACCAAATCAACACTCTCTCAAGAACAACCACGCAACCGGGTACATCGTAGGTAAGGCTTGTATCTAACTATTAGCCCCTCCACACTGAACAAATCAGGAGAATGACAATACACAAAACACCCACTGACAACAAACAATCCATAGCATGCCACCCACACCACGAAAAAATAGCAAAAAAACAAACTGCTCACAACTTATCACGAGGATCAACTAATTCCTCCCTAATAAACATTGCTTAAATCCACAGTGAAAACACTCACAATCTATAGTATATGGCTGAGCTTTTTTAGTTTATGTTATAACTTCATTTCGCAATTAAGTTTTGATGTTTAAGTATTGTTTGGCGCAGCGGTGCAACTACTGTTTAAATAAATTTTGAATATTTTTAAAATTAAAATTTTTTATATCTTTTTATATTTTTAGTATGCTGATATTAAAAATAAAATTTAAAAAATAAAAAAAAATTAATATATTTTCAAATAAAAAATATTTTGCAAAATTATCTCTACCACTGTCTCAAATACACTCTTAATAAAAAAGATTCACTTTTTTAAATAGAATAAGTTATTTAAAGTATACATCTGGATTTGATAATTACTCGCATTTATATTGTAATCACATTACCTTTCATTCACAATTTGAATTCTGTTAAATAATTAAAATATTTTATTATTAAGAGTTTGTTTAACTCCTAAAACCTATTGTGTTGTGTTGTAAAATTAAACACGACAAATTATATGATAGTAAATTACTGTACTATATTTTTTGTAAAAGTATTTAAATTAAAATTACTATTAAGTACATGACTTAAATTAAACATTTTTTTTTTCATAATCATTTTAAAAAAGAAATGAATTCTTTCTCTGAAGAATACACAACTATCATAAAATAATATAAAAAATAATCAAGACATTACATAATTATTATTTTTTTCTGTAAATAGAACTACTAAGTAATTTAATTAAGATCCATACAAGTTAAGATATAACGCACTTAAGAAATAATTGAGATTACTTAATTTTAAAAATTTTAACTATATAATTAAATACTAGTTAATTACTATATACAAAACAAAAAGAATTGTAGGTGGTTAATTTTAAAATACTCAAGGTTATTTTTTTTATTTCAAATAAAATAAAAAGTTTTCTATCTTAAAAAAGAACGTCACTTCCCATGTTTTTTAAAGTGAAAAGTAATATATCCTTAAATTAATTTTATAAAAATCACCTGCTACCTTTTAAAATTAACCATCAAATTATATATATATATATATGCTTCAAACAATGCAATAGAATCTAGAAAAACAGAGGGTTCAATCAGGTTCTAATAAACTAAAGTTTTTTATTCATACCTTTGAAGAAAATTAAAGAACATATTAAATTAACCATCTACAAACCAACTATTTAGCAACCTAGTAATTAATTAATTAATATTTTTAATGTATGATTTCGTGCAGAATCGGATAGAAAAAGCATGTTTGATGCATCATATTCTTAATAAAAAAAAAAAAGCAACATGCTTTACAAACTGATCGACGGATATGATCATTTGACTCGATGGAACGCAGTTTTCCCTGCAAAATGCAAGATCAGAACATCCATGTCAAACTCTGCAAGACAACTATGGAATCACTAAAATTAGATGAGTAGCCTAATCAACAAATTTTCCCTACTAATTCTCTAATTATTGGGAAAATCTTAGGTGTTTATTCAACTTAAACAGCCAATAACTCCCGAGGCTACGTGTGGTTTTCCTCACTCCCCGCAGCAATCTTACCGAATTACAGGTTTATTAACAATTAGTGATTAGCATCCACACAGCTTTGTCTCCATAACCAAACGACTGTATATATATATATATACACAAAGCACCTTCTATGCTAATCCCTCCTCCATCATTGCAGTGTTTCTCTATCCCCCGTAGCTAGCTAGAGAACATCTGCATTCTCATTCAATCGAGTTATCCCACAAGAAGATTGAAACAAAATGGCAAGCAAAGTGATTGTTCTTGCTCTTGTCTTTGTTGCCATTGTTGGGTTGGCATCAGCAGCAGGACCTGCTCCTTCCACAACTGCCCTGCCAGCAGAAGCACCTTTGAGCGATGATTTTATCGGTACTGATGATGCTGCTGCAGCTGGTGCACCCTCTGGTGGTGATGCCGTTGTTCCAGGACCAATGGGAAGTGTTGAAGCAGCTGGGGGACCTTCTGGATCGCCCAAAAGTGATTCTGCTGCCCTCAAGTTCTCTGCCATTACAGGAGTTGCCGCTGTTGCTGGCTACCTCTTCTTCTAAGCTAAGTTATATTGTGTAGTATACGTAAAAGATTTATGTATCTCAACTTTCAGTGCAAGAGGGGAGGGTTTCTTGCCATCGATGTCTATCTATTTACATTGTAACCACCAATATTGCACCAGATCATGAGCTTGGTGTATCAATCTCCACCAAAATAAAAAATTTGATTAGTGGAATCATATTCTTCCTTTATGTATTAAACACGCATTGATGCAGATTCTTCATTTTTCTTTTCAAACTCGATGCAAGGGACCCTTGCTGGTAATTAGTTAGCTCTGGGTTGGTGGACAACCTCTGCGCATACACCTGCGAATCTAAGCCATTATAGTACTGGTTGAAGAAAAATTGCACCTAATCAATCATTTACACCTTCCTAACTCCATTTTCCGGCCATGGCATTGGAAACAACAAAATTGTTTTTCGGTTACTCTTACGAGAACTGAGAATGGAACGAACAAGCGTAGGTACATTTCACTGCATTTTCAGGATGTTGCAGACCCCCAGTTCACAGACAATTACATTGAACATGAAGGAATTCTCCACTGAGGGTAGTGGGTTTTCGATTTCCCACCTTCTGCCATTTTCCTACCTAGTATATGAAACAGGAGCCAAACGAGGCCGAGTTAGGCTCTTACCATCACAGAAAACTATGATTAGGAGAATGACGGCTTTCCCTTGGTAGATTATGATGCGACTCTCTTAGCTTACAAGCTGAGGATGCCTCTTACCGTTCAGGCCTCAAATCATTTAAAGCAAAAATAAAGGCTCTAGAAAGTGATTTGATCAAAACCGACCTGATCAATCATGTAATCTAAGCTCACACTGAAGCATATGATAATGGTCCAACAAATATTATTTAGATATATCAAAATAATATTTTAAAAAAAATTATTTGACATTAATATATATTATATTAATTTAAAAACATAAAAAATTAATTTTAAATAATTTTTTTAAAAATTTTCATGACAGCGCCTTAGTTAACATGTGACTACTCCTTGGCTGGACCGAAAGAGAATTTCATACCCAATCTTAAGCGAGGATGTACGATCATTATTGCAAACCCCGGAAAGGACCAGGCATTGGTTACAAGATGTTCATCAGGTCAGAACCTAACTGCAAGTAACCAAGGCAAGAAAAGACCAGGCATCGGCTTCAAGGTGATAGAAGGATCAGATGGCTAGGTACCATCTAGCAAATGGAAGGATATTTTAAGAGAACACGAAGTACAATATTTCTAAATTGTAATAACAATAAATCTGGAACAAACCAAACATGGAAAAAAGAAAGAAAAGGTGTTAGCCTTGGCTAAAACGCAAAAGGAAAAGCACAGATGCATCCAGGCACACGAGGAAAATAGATTAAATTTTCAGAGAACAGGCAAAACTACCTCCAAACACAAAAGTGCGTGGAAAGGGAATGCACAGCAATATGGCAATGCTCCTCTCAGTTTTTGCACAGAACAAAGCTCAACTCTCCAGGTAACACTTTCTCCACCCACAGCAAAACAAAAGGAAGAAAAGAATCAACTGTTCAAACAAATGCATGCGGCTATCGTTTGGTATAAATTTCCACTCAGAACAATACTTGGCTAAGATAATACTTACACTGGACACGTTTGATGACCGAAATACTAACAAAAAATTCCAACAAAATGCCCCAACACTTTGAGCAACTGGGAAACGTCAAAGATTTTTGATGCAAAGCTGCAGGAAGAAAAGTAGACTGCGCAACAGAACTGCAGGAATACCGAAGAAACAAAACTTGTAGAAGTTTAAGGAAAGATGTGTAACGGTAGGGTATGAGAATTTCATTGAGAAAAGGCTCAACATAACATTATCTTAAAGCCTTACAGACCGACTTATCCGCAATCTTCCATCAATAGCATAAAATTGCGAAGGAGAGAATGGATGCCAATCCAGTTATCCCCTTTTCCTCTCCCCACAAAACTACCCCATATCACATGTAAAATTCCTAAATGAAACAACTGCACTAAACAGATCAAGCATTCAATAATAAAGCCCAATCCAAAATGATATCAAATTTACAACCACAGCTGTGCAGTTGATATAAAAACAAATCATTACATACTATCATGAACAGAAAAACAAAAGATGAAGGAAGTGCATAAAAGGGACCAGAAAAATTACAAGATGCCTACAACAGCATAGTTGATACAGCTGTGGCAATTTTCCAGGTCAGGAAAGCAGTACGCATCAAAACACTGAGAGTGCACCTTCAAGATCTGTGCCTGTCCTTGTATACAAATTACAAGAATATTGAAGACCGAAAATCTAATAAACATCTTATGAAAAACTCTACATCCTAATGAAAAACCAGAAAAGAAGGGTATATACAACAAAAGGTTCATCAGAACTACATTATACAAGGAACTGATGACATAAACTCAATTCTGGGGGGAAAAAAAGCTAGATTCTACTTTGTTACAGTGGAAACGGCTACTCATCATTATACAGCCTTAGCTCATCTCTGACCCTTCTGACATCAGATAGGATGACGAATTGCAGGCAATCAAATATGTACAAAAAAGAGCCTCATCATCAGTACAAGGCTTTTTACAAGCTCAAAGAAGAGCTATGGTCAAATAAACAAGTGAGGAGGCTATGCTATGGACCTAATACATATATTCATTTACAGAAGGGAGTGGTGTCTAGTGATTTACAAAATACAAACATGATGCTCACATCCCAAAACTTGTCACAGACATCCCATACTATATTCTACAGCTCCACAAATACAACTCATTCTAAACATATTATCGCAGGAGCATTATTTGAAGATTCCTAAATGATGCTTGAGGAAAGAAAGAGAGCCAAAAATATCAAGGCTTCTTTTGCAAACTTTGCAGTCGAAAACCATTATGGAAGGAACCAATGAAGCTGCTCAATCTAACACATCTTCCCCAGACATCACAAATTGATCAATCATGAAAACAGAGAGTTGCCCAGTCCACTCCCTGGATGGATGATAAAGGCAGAACCCTTATGTCAATAGGCATGTTAAAAGAAATTAATGAGTCAAAAGACACCACTATAGAATTTACCTCTACCACCCAAATATATTAGAATGAGCATTGCATATTCTGAAGCAAATCAATCAAATTCAACTGTTCCCTAATCCAATTTTTCACCGCCCTAACCTATGTCAGACTTCTATGACAGACAGACAAAATTATTCATGCACTATTGTAGTGTTTAGATTAACCCAACCAAATCTGCCAATTTCCTACAGTTGTAAGTTGAACAAATCAGAACTACAAAGGTTAATATGAAAACAAATCAAGTACATTAAAACAGAGATAAATGAGCCTCAACCAGAAGAGGTACATGGGGATCAGGATTACAATTGTTGTATTGGTAGACATATTTCCCTATGCAGAACTACTATCCTAAGGAGCAGTTTAATATTCAGCATGCGGTCACAGTTTGAAACAGTAACCATAAACTGAAGAAATTATGATAGGCTTGGTTGAATGCAAGATAACATAATGCAACGCTATGGAAGAATGAATGTGTAATTAAGGAAATAGCTATTGTTTCCTTCTTCCATTACATTACATTGCTACCCAAAATTTTCTTATGGAAACTTCAAAGAGAAATAAGAAAAAATGAAGAGTATCAAAAAGGAAGAAGAAACAGCAGAATGAATCAATGCAATCGAACCCTCAATGAAAGGCTTGAAAGCATATCAAAACCCAAGAACACCGAAATGAGAAGTTTTGCAACCCTAAATGTACACAAAAAAATGTTAAGCTCAAAATTTAGGTCTTGAAAATGACCATCATAGCAATCCATTACAACCTATAGTTGAACCTTAAATGCCAAGAAAAAGCAAGTAATTCACTTACCCAATATGTGTTGAGCAAAAAAAAAATAGCAATAGGCAGAAACACCATTACTGTTACTACTTACTAAATTGAACCTAAAATGAGAGCAAAAACATCAACTGGCTTGTAACTACCAATGGTCTATCTTCCACAGCTAGAACATCAAATATTCACATGACTTGTTTTTCCTAAGTTGTTGAACTTAAAAAGACAGGATACAATAAGCTTGAAAAGAATAGATTCAACATTGACCCTTTTTCCTCTTCAAAAATACTACAAAAAGGTTCTGGACAAAGAATAAAGAGGTAATGGGAGGACCATGCAGATGGGCTGTTTCTTAAGGCAGGTAAATTAGCAGTGTGCAGAGATTGACATTCGACATCAAAGGCAAAATGTCTTCCAAAGCCCATGCTAGCAACCATCAATGATGACACCACTACACAAAATAATACTAGAAAAAGAATTGATGCAATGAAGTGAATAACCGCAAGCAAGTTTGAAAAACACGAGATGTAATCTAGCTGCTTGAAAAACAGAAGATGGCCCATAAATCATGCCAAATTCATGGCCAGAGGCTTAAAAAATAAGCAGTGATGTAATGTCTACTAACTGTGAATAAAAAATTCGCCAGCAAAAACTTTGAAGTGAATAGTGCTGAATCATGGCACTCTTAACTTTGCACTATTATAGACATCTAGCAAAGCCTGAAGCTTTCACATAAGCAACAAAAAAAATATCAAAATGATAGACCGTATGCTAGCCATCATCTAAAACAATCCCATAGAGAAGAAAGTTTCATGCATATCAAGACAACAAGCACTCAAACAGAAGATTCAAGAAAGACATAAACCCAATGGGATGCTCAGCTGTGGGATATTTTAGTCCAACCCCACAAGGAATATCCACATTAGCCATCCTACAAACAGTTACTACTAATGTTTTAAAGCACATAAATATTAAGTTTCAGGTGTTCAGCTAATAAAGTTCAGGTAATGCAGTAACGAAGTAAGAGATTAGCTATTCTCCCCTCCCAATCCAAACAAGTAGAACTTACTTCCTCTCCCAAGAAGACACCCTCTGCACCATCCTAGGAGGATGAATAGCATAGTGTTGTCACTCTGATGGTAGGCGTCTCCTCTTGCCATAGTCTACATCCCTTGTTCGAGACCTGTAATCTTCTTCTGGAGCCGCACGGGATCTGCTCCGAGCTCTTGAAGAAGAGTGCCCTCTATCCCGATCATCCTCATAACCCGAGTCACGCTCCCTTTGCCGATGGCCACGGTAACTATCTTTCTCTTCCTTGTACCTGTGCTCCCTTTCTGGCCTGTCCCAGTCTTGTTCCCTCTCATCACGGTGACGCCTATCAGAATTACCTGACCAGTCACGCTCAGAACCCCGTTCCTTTTCTCTAGAGGCACCGCTTGACCGAGCTCCCTTCTCATGGTTCCCCTCTCCATATCCATATTCAGAAGCACCCTCATCGCCATCATAACTTGACTCCCTTGTCCTTCGACCATGCTCTTCTCCCCATCCTCCCATGCTTGTGTCAGACCACATTCCTGGATTCGGTCCATCCATTCCAGAGGAAACCATCATTCCCATCCCATTAGGTGCCATTCCTCGGGCAAAGAAAGCTGGGTTGACATGTGGAGCCACCCCAGCAAGTCCCATTGAATTAACAGCAGGAAATGAAGGAAGCATGCCAGGAAAACCAGGACCAGCAAAACCCCCATAACCACCCCCTCGTCCCATGTATAGTGGATCAAATCCAGCACCCATCATACCTTGGGGAGGCATCATTCCACCGGCAGGCCCACCAAATGCAGGACCTGCAAGGCCTTGTCCATACCCTCCACCATTGGCACCGCTTCCAACTCCAGCAACATTCCCAGCCATGTTTTTGGGACCCATGGCACCTCTTCCCCTCATTGGTCCACCCCCAGGTCCTCGATTGAGAATTCCCTGCCCACCCCTTCCCCAAGCACCTCTTCCATAGTTCCTTCCTCCATCTCCACTTTGAAAGTTCGCATTACCACCTCTTCCCGCACCATCATTCATAGACCCCCTTCCTTGAGACTGAGTCTGAGGCTGACCCTGGGTTTTGTTCATGTAAGAAGCCCCCATCTGCTTTAGTGTTTGTGGAGAAGCAAAAGCCACAACACAAGGTCGTCCATTGAAAACATGACCATTCATTCCCTCTTTGCATGCTGCTGCAGCAGCTGCTTCATAGAAGTCAACTTGGCAATAGCCTTTAGACTTACCACTAGCCCTCTCATCAAAGAATTTAATCTCTTTGACCCTTCCAAATTGAGATGCAAAACTTTCAAGCTCTGCATCAGTGGTCCACCAATGTAATTCTCCAACATAAAGCGTGGTAGAACCATTCTCTACAGGTGGCCGGACCTGATTTTCATTAACCACAGGGCGATTAACATCTGCACTCATATGCATTTGATTAACTTGCATTTGTGGAGCACCTCGAGGACCTGCACTGCCAGTAATTGGCAAAGGTTCAGGCTCGTTAGCATTTTTTCTACTCATATCAGAAGGATCAACCCCGATACCTGGGGGCACTGGTGTTGATTTCTGAAATCCCATGTTTCGCACTTGAACATCATGACTCATCTCTATAACCCTCCCTTTCTGAGCAACAGAAGATCCATCAACAGGCCCTACATCCTGTGCTTCAACAGCAACTGCCACCTGCTTCTGCTCTGGAAAATGAGCCTTAGCATTAGAATATATCCCTTCAACTGCAGGCCCACCCCCAGTGATAGCAAGCGCTTGTGAACCCCCAGTTTCAACTCTTGATTCATGAGCATTTCGAGTTTGGAATCCTCCATTCCCCGCTGTAGCAGGTGGGGCTGGCGCTTCCGAACCATGCATCTGCAAGAAATTCTCCCCAACATTGACATCATTGTATAGATCGTCATACTCATCATCTTCTCCCATCTCTTCCTCTGCAAGCGCAGGAATGGCACCACTTCCCTGATATTGCATCTTCTCCTCTTCTTCGTAATCCATTTTCTCACCAGCCACTAGATTCAACAAAACATATACTTTTTAAACAAACCCCCTTATCTCCACCTATATAAATAAACAAAATAACAACACCACCTATATTAGATCTTCATGGAAAAAGCAAAGCACTACATAGCACAGAAGTAGCAAAGCAGCAAACTACTTTGTACCCATGTCGTTAAATAGCCAACAGCACGTAAATCTTAGTACTTAAACCTAGGTATCTTGAAAAACATGACAGGAATCAGATACCCATTGCCATGAATAGAACTAAAAATAAAATACCCATTTCCAAGATTCGAGAAATAATTAGAAAATCGAACATAGAGATGATTAATAACAGATTAAACAGTGAGTGAGTTCGCAAACCTAGTTTCAGCAAGAAAACAAAGCCGCGCAGCAAAGCAGATAATAACAACCGACTAGCAGCTGTGCAAGAAGGAAAACAAAACCCAATAGAAATATCAACGATTCGCTTCTCTTACTGGAGATTTTCTGCTTTATCTTTGTAGCAGACCAGCACGCAGGCCTCTCTCTCTCTCTCTCTCAGCTACGGTTGTAAGTTTTCTTTTCTCTTGTCTCTTCTTTTTTGTGTTTTCTCCAATCGCTTCCGCCTTTGAAAGCTGTTTAGAGAATTGTGTTAACCCAAGAGCTAATAATAATAATAATAATCTAATGACTACTTCTTTCGTAAATCCAAATTAATTTATCATCAATGTTTTTTTTTTTTTTTTTTTTTTGTTATTAACTCTTTTCTTCTTCTTGGATAAAAATTATAAAGGTTAGTGACTTATAACAAACACAAATTTACAGTAAAAAAAAGATATTATCACAATAAAAATAATAAAACTAAATTCATTTTATTGTTGCTTTTTTTGACCTTTTCATAAAATAGTTAGATAGCTCATCCCACCATGAATGAAGATTAACTGACTAAAAATCCACCCTGCGTCACGGGTCAATAATGTTTCAAAAAAAAAAAAAAAAGCTTGATACTTGAGTTATTAACTGGTATATGTCAAATAAAATTGATTAAATTATTAATTTGATTTAAACAGAAAGCAACAATAAAATCCAAACTATAAAAAAACACTTGGCAATAATAAATAAAAAAATAAGTCATCAATATCATACATATAATATAAAGAGAAAAAATAAAAGATCATTGAAAATCAACTGCCACTCTACTGTGAACATCGCCTACAAGGCTTCAACCAAATAAGCTTTATGAGTTGGTTCAAACTCTACTACAAAGAGCTGCAAGATGGCATCGACAAAGAGCTGCAAGATGGCATCGAAAAGAAGTTACATAGTTCATTAGAGCAATGCCCTGTAAAAACAAATCGAAAAAAACACAGTGAAGTGAGTATTCTTCTCTATTCAATCAATCAATTTTGTTTAATTAAAGAAAAAAATTATTTCAATAAAATATATCTAACAAAGAATGAAATATAAAAAGACACCAGATAACTCAACCAGATAAAAAAACAAAAAATGTAATCAGCGTATAAAAAAACACAAAGTTTAATCTCTAATGAACTAAAAAAAAACAAAACCACTAGCTTAAGAGAATGACTAAAAGAAAACGCAACCCTGAATTAATTTTCCACACTAGAATCTGTGAAATTTTTAAATGGGATTAGTCAAGAAGCTCAAGTCCAAATCAACTCGATGTTAAAGAATGTAATTAAGTATAAAAAAAATACAAAACTAAAAAATTTTGCAAAGCAAAAAAAACGAACAATCAAAGGAATAAAGATAAAATTTGATAGGAAAAACAATAATCAAGGGTGAAATTGTCAAAAAGTTACACTATAAAAATTATCTCATATGACATAAATAACAATTAAAATAACAAGACTAAATTAGACAAATTTAAAAAAACAAATGAGGATGAAACTGAAAAAACTTTAATTTTCACGAGTTATTTCAAAATAAAAGAAATATCAACCAATAGATCATAGACAAAATAAAAATCAAAGAGAAGTAAAAAAATCAAATGAGGATGAAATTGAAACAAATTTTATTTTTTATAAATTATTTGAAAAAAAAAATATTAACCAAAAAATCAGGGACAAAATAAAAAACAAAGAAAAACTAAAGGGCTGGTTTGAGAAATTGCAGGGTAAGGCGCAAGAATCGAGGGAGAGAGAGGGGAAAAAGAAAGAAAAAAGAAATGGTCGCCTAAGTCAAACTGAAGCTCCGACATGGAGAAGACATCGAGATGAATCTAATGACACCTCAAAATGAAATTTTTTGTTTCCAAAATCAGCCGCGCATGTTATGCAAAGACGGCAAAGCAGTTGACATGTTGACAACCGCCAACCTTTTTTAAAATAAATCCCTTTATTTTTTTAAATGACAAAACTAACCCTCACTTCATCCAATAACAACAAAAAAACCAATAGTACAATATCCAAAATACTCTCAGGTCTAAAGCATAAAAAATAAAAACACATGGGCAAAGAAGTATTTTTATTGTGCAAATAAAAAGAATAAGATGAAAACACCCCTACTAGCCAGCCAAAGTAGTATGTAAAGTTAAATTGATTATTTTATTGTGCACTTTATAAGTAAAAATACAAATCTACCTCTTAATGACACCAAACAATGCATTAATTTTAAGGGTATTTATGATAATTTAATGTGCAAATTTAAAGTAAATACATGTCTAACCCTTAGTCAATTTAAAAATGCCAAAATTCCCCAATTGAAAAGACAATCATGCCCTCAACCTCCGACCAAAGTTTTTTTAAAAGGGTAAAGAGGTAAATTCATTATTCCCTTCCATAGTAAAATATGTTTAATGGAACAGTGAATTCACCATCCCTTTTTAGTTTTTTAATGTATCAAAATGATTTTTTTTTATTTTTTATATAAGTACATCAAAATCATTAGAAAACATTAAAAAAAAACATCAATTTAATATTTTTTTCAAAACAAACACATTTTTGAAAAGTATTTAAAAGTAGAAGCTATATCAAACTTCTCCTAAGAACTTTAGGCCTTATATATATATATATATATATATATATATATAACTCTCGATTATTTTATTTTTTTTACAGAAAAGATGGAGATAGTGAATATAAAAAATGTTTGGTTAAAGAAACAGAATTAAAAATAAAAATAAATATGTTTATGAATTAATTTTGAAGTAGATTTTTATGCTCCCAAAACATGAGGTATAGAGATGACATATATCTAGAGACAATAATTATTATTTTTTATTTATAAAATATTATTGTAAAAAAATTTCAATTAAAAAACCATCTAACTAAGACATGTAACGATAAAAACAATTATTATCATAGTTTTAAAACTCAACTCGGGGTCGTTCTGGGGTAAAGTCTAGGTCACATGTCAAGTTTACCCGGTTAACTCGAGTCGACGTAAGAATAAAAATAATTATTATTATAATTTTAAAATTCGATTTAGAGGTCAACCCGAGGCAAGGCTCATGTCACGAGTGAGGCTGACCATTGACCCAGGTTAACATAAAAAAATGATTATTATCATAGTCTCAAAACCTGAATTAGGGGTTGACATGGGATAAGGCTCGGTTCACGAGTTGGGAGGGTCAACCTAGGTTGACCCGAGCAACGTATGGATAAAAATTATTATTATCATAATTTTAAAACTCAATTAGGAGGCCAATTTAGGGCAAGGTCCAAGTCATGAATTGAGATGATCAACCCGGTTTGACCCGAGAATATAAAGATAAAAATTATTATTATCATAGTTTTAAAACTCAACTTGAGGGTTGACAGGGGCAAGGCCTAAATCACGAGTTGAGAGGGTTAAGCTGAGTTGACTCGAGTCAACGTATGGATACAAGTGTTATTATCATAGTTTTAAAGCTCAACTTAAAAGTTGACCTAAGATAAGATTTATGTCACGTGTCAGAAGGATCAATCTTGTTAATCTAAAAAAATAAATAAATAAGTGAAGCACCCTTGTTTTGACCAAAAAGAATTTTAAAAAATCTCAATGGGTTTTTTACCCATATTTTATCTTGGGTTGACCCAGGTTTTTTACTATATCAAGTTGAGTCAATCCCGAGTCTATTTTTTTAAAACCTGGACCAGTCTAGATCCTGGATCAACCCTGTTCCAAATCAATCTATCAAACCAATCTTAATTTTATAACTTTAGTTATTATAATATTATTAAATTCAACACTTTAAAAAATAAAGTAAAAAAAAATTTAATTATTTTTCTTAAACAAGTAAGTTGGGCAATAATACATATCAAGGGTGAAATAGATTTTTTATTGTATTTTATTTTGTTTTGTCTACCATAACTAAATCAGATACAAAGACAATCACTTTATCTTGCAGACAATTATTAAACAAAATTCTATCTTTTATCTTTTTCTTTATATCGTATTTTCTATCTTCATCATCTTTATATTTTTATTTCATAACAATAATCAAATATTATCTTAAATATAATTATCATATTGATGTGATAGATAATGCTTAATTTATCTAACAAAAATACAATTAAGATTGTTCTGTATATCTTTATTATTATCATATAATAAATTGTATTCAATATTTATTTAATTGTACTAATAAATTAAAAATAAAGAAAAAAACATGTACTGGCAAAAATGATATAAAAAAAAATTATAATAAATATTGATATAGTAATATAATATTTGGATATAATAAAAAATTAGATAGTAACTTTTTTCCTAGCAGAATTTTGTTTATTGTATTTTCTAAATTGGAATAATTGCACTATTAATATACCAATTCTACAGATTTTTTTTAATTGAGTACATGAATTTTATTTTTTTTCATTGAATATACCTTCTTTTTAAAATTTTCAATCAATTATTTCCATCCACCTTCCATCACTTGTTTCGTCATTTGATGACATGTCACTTACATTTAAATTAACAGGGTTATTACTCCAACTTTTATTTTATAAATATTTAAAAGGGTCTCCCTTGCGCAAAAATATACAGATCCCAACGTCTAGAAATTAGTGCGAACAACTAAATAAGATCAAAATCAAATTGTGCAACTAAACAGAAGGAAGTAAAAAAAAAACATTTTTTTTTGGTTGAAATTATGGTGTGTTTGGGAGTTTGTTTTTATGTCTTTTTTAAAAATGTTTTTTTTTTACAAAACATTAAATTAATATTATATAGTATTTTTATGATTTTAATATGTTAATATTAAAAATATTTTTTAAAAAATAAATATTTTAATATATTTTAAATAAAAATAATAATTTTAAAAAATATCACATGCCATCACATCACTCGAAAAAGGAAAAATAGGAGGTGTAAAATCGCAAGCACAAAATGCCTAACAGAACATCTTCGAACTCCTTCCTGTACATCAACTTATAGTCAACGCCTATGAATCGCTCAAAGTTGCTAAGCAATCATAAATAGTGATTCCATCAATCATGCGTCTATTTTTTCCAGCATCAGATGCACAGTTCCCGAATGTAACTGAATCCTTAATCAGATCAAACATTCTTCTACAAAGTGCAGATCGAAGTGATAGTGAAGCTACAAGAAAATAAAGCAATAGATAGGACACAACTAACGATGGTATGGTTGTTTCATACAAGCAGTTGCAGTTTTCCACCTCAAGCAACAATGGCCGCTCAGAGTTTATGGGTGCCAATGGTCAGACCTTAAGTGGGATGCCGTTAGTTCTTACACACAAATGCAAGATTGATCCAAAAATATAAAACATCGTATGCAAGGCCCTGCAATGAACAAACCAGACAGCATGGTTTATATAGCAGCACATCAGAAGATTCAGAACAGCATCGCACAAGAAACTGCATTTTTTTTTATCTTACTTCAGACAACAAAATATTTGTTTAGGATAAAGGGAAATGAAAAGGGATACGGGAGAAAAGGAAAGTAATCCAAAACAACTAAAAATCTGTTCTTCAGACCTTCCACAGCATTGCAGCAATTCGCGAGCCATTATTCCTTAGGCACACATCATAGTTTACACAACAACAAACATCATGAATGCCCAAATCCTTCAAGCTCTCAGGAAGTAGGCCTCGCACAGAAACAGAGTCCTACATGTGTTGTTGCGGGAACATCTACCCATCATTACAAGGTATTGTTAGCTCAATCACGACCCTTCGAACACAGAGATAACATGACTGAACTACGAAACAACAAATATGTACAGAAACAAGCTAAACCATCCGTACAAGTCTTTACAAGCTCATAGATGGGCCGATACTAGGTTAATAGCCATTACATGTCATGACCTTATAAACATATCCATTTACACGAGAAATTGTAGTGCTTTACAAGAAATAAGCATGAGAGTCTTAGAACTTATGCATCAATATTTTACAGCTTCACAAATACAACTCTCGCAAGACAATTTTGCAGGAGAACATTTTACAGATTCTTAAGTGGTGTTTGAGATAAAAATGGTGGAGGAAAATCATCAAGACTTCTTTTGCAAATGGGGGCAAACCAAAACCATTACATTAGGATTCCAATGAAGACAACTCAATCTAACACAGTCTCCAGCCCAGGCAACTTTTCTTTTGATTATTTGCTAGCTTTCAATCATGGAAACAAAGAGTTGCCCAGCCCTTTCCCTGGATGGTTGATAAAAAGAGAACCCACATGTCAATAAACATTAAAAGAAACTAATTTGTGATAGAGACCACCCTACAAATCCAACTATATACTTAAAAATTAGATAGCATAATAACATAAAACCCAGATGGCAAATCAATCCATCTCAACTGTCCAGTAATCCACTATTTTATCAGTGTCCTACGTTTCCTTCTTCCATTCCTTTACATTATCTTCCACTACATGTAAGCGATTTCTCATAAGAGAAGTTGTGAGAAAAATAGGAAAATACAGACTTGAAGGATAGAAGAAACAAGGAAAGGCAGGAAGGAATATATACAATATTTCCTTCTGAAAAGAGTCATAACAAACATTTTGATTGAATGCTAGCAAATAACCAAAAGAAAAGTTTTAACCCTTATTAGAACTGCAAAACTGGTCAATTTGGACCTTGAATTGAACTCCTCATAATTATCCATTACAACCAAAGACAAGGTGATGTAGGAGAAGGACTAGGTACCGCGTCCAAAAAAACTGAAAAACCATGAAAATACTATTATTTTACTTCCATAGAAGCTTGAGTACCATTTTGACAGAGACCAAAGGAGCACCGACCTCATTGTTCAATTGTATTCTGCTATTGCATAGGAAGATGACTACCCTAGAAATTGAGTCTAATAACCAAACACAAATATCCCCAGCTTGTGGCTATTATCTTCAATAAATCCAACTATTATGAGCATCTGCGAATGAACAAAACATTAGCAATACACAAAGTTCTTCTACTTTCCAAATTTTCATTGAATAAGAAACAAAAAGCAGCAAACGCAAAAACCTTAGCAGAACACAACTACACACACCAAGAAGACGATCCCATTGAAAGAAAAAAAGAGGCAGTTTAAATCCGAACCCATGATAAATAGAGAACGCTAAGTAAGAGAGAAATTATCTTGCTATTTGGCATGAAAATGAAAACCAACTTCAGGCGACTTTGACGTACACCACATAGAATTCAGATACTTCAAGA
Source organism: Populus trichocarpa (assembly GCF_000002775.5). Taxonomy (NCBI): domain Eukaryota; kingdom Viridiplantae; phylum Streptophyta; class Magnoliopsida; order Malpighiales; family Salicaceae; genus Populus; species Populus trichocarpa. The sequence continues at coordinate 12,581,447 of NC_037292.2, forward strand.
GAGAAAAATGAAAACAAAAGAGTGGCAAGGAAATAATGCCAAGGGCATAAGAAACAAGAAATGCGGTGAAAGAGGCCAGTTAACCATCTCAGCACCAAATTCAACTAGACATGCCTTTAAAGTCAAGTATAGTATCTGAAGATGGCCCTGTTACAGTGGCATCAAACAGTGAGAAAAAGTGCATCCTGTTGTGATCTCCCAGTTTTGACTCTCGTTGATTCCTAAGGATTTTGAGCTCGGTATCCTCAATTATCTATAGTAGCAGGCACATGAGAAGCATGCATCTGCAAGAAATTCTCTCCAACATTGACATCGTTGTAAGGATTATCATACTCATCATCTTCCCCGATCTCTTCATCAGCAAATGCAGGTATGGCAACAACACCAACTTGATACGCAGGTTTTTCTTTCCCTCTCTCTTTTATCGCCATTTCTTCCGACTTACATTACAACTTCTATTTCTAACTGTCCAAGAGGATTAAAATGGTACTTGAAAAAAAAATGATGCAAGAGTATATAGTTGAAGATTTGATGCAATCATGATTAGTACTTAAAAGTGCATTTTTATCAAGGTTTTATATCATCACTTTGCACTTGAAGTATCAATAACTCCTTAACTAAAGCATGTTTTATAATAACATATCTAATAATATAAGATACCTTTAATTTATGGTAAATGTTCATCTTAAATGCAGGCCTATCACATAAATGAAAGAATTGATTGATGAGTTGAAGTACTGAAATTGAAAGGACAAAGAGATGGGCAAATTTAGAAAAGAGATGATTGGTGCAGTCCAAACTTGAACACTGTTCGGTAATCGGGTCATATCTGGAGTTTTAGATCTTGGATTTAGGTCTATTTTATATGGATGAAAAGATAAGACATAGGCCTACAAATTTCATGTGGAGCCCAAGATTTAAAAAGGCCGTTTTCAAGTCCAAATTGCAGCAACAATAAAGAAGTCCGAATCTGTCCTGCAGCCCAGACACTGTTTAGTGTTCAGCCCATATCTCGAGTTCTAGAAGTCCAAATGATCTCAAATTTTTATCCTGGAAAGATGAGACAATTCTCTAGAACTTTCATGATTGAAGTTTGTTCAGATTATGACGTCATCAATGACGTTTTTGGCAGACAAGAAGATAAGGATTGTCACCAAGTCAAGATGTGGCCACCCACTCATCAATTAGTCAACAAATCAATAGTTCCGAATTTTGGCCTATAAAAGGAGGCATTTGCCATGTATTTAGGCATCTTGGTGTTCAGATCAAGATCATGCTCTTGCTCTCTCTTTATATTTTGTAATGCTTAAGTTTTGCTTATATTAATTTCTTGCTTATGCTTTTCATTTCCTTTCCTTGTTTCTTTATGTTTCTTTCTTTCATTATGTTTAACTAAGTTAATTATGTCAAGGTGAAAAGGGTACACTAATGGTGTAAGAATAAGTATAATATAAACTTAACATGGACCTTAATGTTGGATACTAACATGCTTTATATTTGTTATCTTGTTCACTTTTAATACTTTGCTTGTTAAATGGTTAATCTAGATTTATGTTGTATAACACCTGGTACAACAAATACTTGGCACTTTCATAGCCCATACTGTATGGTATAACCGACACCTGAGCTATGAAAGGAACTTGATTTGTTGTTAACATAAGTTATAATCATGAATGCCTGACAACATTTACAAGTATTAGCATTATTCGAATAAGATAACTAATGTAATCATGTTAACAATTTATAATCTGATTGGAACCTCCTTTGTGTGTGGTTTCCAATTGAATAATAAGAGTTTATACTATACTTGTTTGAAATACCATTAGTGGATCCTCTAACCTTGACATTTGTTGTTATCATTGTTTAATCCTTACGTTAATCTTTCATCTCAAAGTTCTCATCAACTTCTTCCTCTTCTTCTTCACTATTATTATTATTGTTGTTGTTATTGTTGTTGTATTATTGTTATCTATAATTTATACAATTAACCTCCCTGTGGTTCGACCCCGGTCTTGCCGGGTTATTTATTACTTCGACACTCCTGCACTTGGGAGAAGACATCAATCTTTTGGTCGTGTCAAGTTTTTGGCGCCGTTGCCGGGGAGGTAAATTCTTGTACAAATTATAGTGTTTATTTTATTTTCTCTTTTTACTTTTCTTGTATTTAACTTTGTTTCTTTTGTGTTGTTTCTTTTTCTATTGTTTTTCTTTTCTTTCTTTTATTCTCTTCCTGCACGTGCATGAGAGTGTGGTCACGTACGTTAAGTGGTAGACTTTGTAGGGTATCCTCATCATTTTCAGAAAATATGGCCGAAGAAGATAATCAGTCGCTTCATAATGAGAATAATGAGAATATTCGGGTTAGAACTCTTAGAGACCACATGAATCCCACAAGAACAAGTGCACCCTCATGCATAGTTTTTCCTCCTGATGCATCTCATTTTAATTTTAAGACAGGCATTATTCAACTTTTACCTTCTTTTCATGGCTTAGATTTAGAAAATCCATACTTGCATTTAAGGGAATTTGAGGAGGTTTGCAACACGTATAATGACTCAAATTGTAGCATGAACACCATTAGGTTAAAGCTTTTTCCTTTTTCACTAAAAGATAAAGCTAAAACATGGCTACAAAATTTGAGACCTGGATCCATTCGTGCTTGGGATGAAATGCAACAACAATTTTTAAAGAAGTTTTTTCCGTCCCACAGAACAAACTCTTTCAAAAGACAAATCATCACTTTCACTCAAAAACCAGGAGAAACATTTTACCAATGTTGGGATAGATATCGAGACTTGCTTAATACTTGCCCCCATCATGGTTTTGAAACATGGAGATTAGTTTCACATTTCTATGAAGGATTAACACCTAGAGATAGGCAAATGGTTGAATTGATGTGCAATGGAACTTTTGAAGATAAAGACCCTAATGAAGCAATGGAGTACTTAGATTTGCTAGCTGAAAATGCACAAAATTGGGACACCACAGGTACTTATGAGGCACCAAGTAAAACCCAACCTCATACATCTAGTGGGGGTATGTACAACCTTAGGGAAGATCATGACCTCCAAGCCAAGTTTGCATCCTTAGCTAGAAAAGTCGAGGCACTAGAATTGAAAAAGAGTGGTCAATTAAAATCTGTTCAAGACATTGCGTGTCAAATCTGTGAAACCAACGAACATTCAACCAATGACTGTCCAACCTTGCCTTCTTTTAAAGAATGTCTCCATGAACAAGCCCACGCATTAAACAGTTTCCAAATGCCCAATCATAACCCATACTCGCAAACATACAACCCTGGTTGGAGAAATCACCCAAATTTCAATTGGAAGAGTGAGAACAATAATGCTCAAACTTCACAGCCACCGTTTCAAGCACACCATAATTTCCAAAATTCTCATGGATATGCACCTCCTTATGCTCCGCCTCCTAGAAGAAATCTTGAGGAAACATTGCATGCATTTATGGAAAAGCAAGAGGCAATTAACACTCAACTTGCTCAAAGCATGACAGATTTTAAAGATACTCTTGCAAAGTTCACATCTGCTCTCAGTTTCCAAGAGAAAGGTAAGTTTCCATCTCAACCACAACAAAATCCCAAGGGGCAATACCATGCAAATGCAAGTAGTTCGGGAAGCCAACACATGGATCACGTAAAATCAGTCATCACTCTTCGCAGTGGTAAGGTTATTGAAAAACCCATTCTTGAACCTTGTGAGAATGATGATGAGTCAATCTCTGAGGGTAAGGAAGGGGTTGAATCTGATCATTGCAAAGAAAAGACTGATTCTCCGCCAGCACTTCCATTTCCTCATGCCATGACCAAACAAAGGAAAGTTAATCACAACTCTGAAATCTTTGAAACTTTCAAACAGGTAAGGATCAATATACCTTTGTTGGATGCTATTAAACAGGTTCCTTCTTATGCTAAATTTTTGAAAGATCTGTGCACTGTGAAGAGAAAACTGAATGTGAAAAAAAAAGCCTTTTTAGCCGAACAAGTAAGTGCCATTCTTCAGAACAATAATGCATTGAAATATAAAGACCCTGGTTGTCCTACAATTTCTTGCTTTATTGGAGAACATAAAATTGAAAGAGCCTTACTTGATCTTGGAGCTAGTGTGAATTTACTTCCATATTCAGTTTTTCAAAGTCTCAATCTAGGTGAGTTAAAACCAACTTCTGTGACTCTTTTACTTGCCGATAGATCTGTAAAAGTGCCTAGAGGAATAGTTGAAGATGTGTTAGTACAAGTCGATAAATTCATTTACCCTGTAGATTTTATTGTCTTGGACACACAACCTGTTGAAGCATGTAATTCATTTCCTGTTATTTTAGGACGTCCGTTTCTTGCAACTTCTAATGCATTGATTAATTGTAGGAATGGACTGATGAAGCTATCTTTTGGAAACATGACATTGGAGATGAATATTTTCAACATTTGCAAGCAACCTGGAGATGATAATGATTTACAGGAAGTGGACTTTACTGAAAAATTAGTTCATGACCAATTTCAAACCACTTCCAGTGAAATTGAGATTGATGAATCTGAAGATTTGCAAATGGTTTATTTTCAGGAAGAATCAAAGGAAAATAGTTGGAGACCGAAAATTGAGAAATTGCCACCACGATCAATTGATTCTATACCTTCAAGTGTTCAACCACCAAAACCGGATTTGAAGCCGTTACCATTCAATCTCAAATACTCATTTTTGGGAGAAAATGAAACTTTTCCGGTAATAATCTCTTCCAAACTTAATGCACATCAAGAAGGTAAGTTATTACAAACTCTGAAAATGCACAAAAATGCATTAGGATGGACCATAGCTGACATAAAAGGAATTAGTCCTTTGATTTGCACACACAGGATCTATTTGGAGGAAAATGCTAAACCCTCTAGAGAAATGCAACGAAGGCTTAATCCTAATATGAAAGAAGTAGTGAAAAATGAAGTCATTAAGCTTCTAGATAATGGAATCATTTATCCTATTTCTGACAGCAAATGGGTAAGTCCTACCCAAGTTGTACCCAAGAAGTCTGGAGTCACTGTGATAACAAACGAGAAAAATGAGTTAATTCCAACTAGGACTATTACTGGTTGGCGCATGTGCATTGACTATAGGAAACTAAATTCAATGACTAGAAAAGATCATTTTCCTTTACCTTTCATGGATCAAATCCTAGAAAGAGTTGCAGGTCATGAATTTTATTGTTTCCTAGATGGCTATTCAGGTTACAACCAAATTGAAATTGCATTGGAAGATCAAGAGAAGACTACTTTCACATGTCCATTTGGTACTTTTGCATATCGAAGGATGCCTTTTGGATTATGTAATGCACCAGCCACGTTTCAAAGATGCATGCTCAGTATATTTAGTGATATGGTTGAACGTTTTCTTGAAATTTTTATGGATGATTTTTCTGTTTTTGGCGATTCATTTGATGATTGTTTGACTAACTTAGAAAAGGTTTTGAGCAGGTGTGAAGAGAAGAATCTTGTACTGAATTGGGAAAAATGTCACTTTATGGTAACAAACGGCATTGTACTTGGTCACATTGTTTCATCTAAAGGAATTGAGGTTGACAAATCTAAAATCGAATTAATTGCTAACTTGCCAACACCAAAATCTGTTAAAGATGTTAGATCATTCTTAGGACATGCTGGTTTTTATAGGAGGTTCATCAAAGATTTTAGTGTGATATCTAAGCCCTTAAGTAACCTTCTAACAAAGGATAATATTTTTGAATGGAATGAACATTGTGAAGAAGCCTTTGTTAAACTTAAAAACCTGCTTACTTCTGCTCCTGTCATTCAACCTCCTGATTGGTCATTACCTTTTGAAATAATGTGTGACGCTAGTGATTATGCCGTGGGTGCTGTCTTGGGACAAAGAAAAGATAAGAAACCCTATGTGATTTACTATGCAAGTAAAACTTTGAGTAGTGCTCAAATGAATTACACCACCACTGAAAAAGAATTACTTGCAGTAGTATTTGCATGTGAAAAATTCAGGTCTTATCTTGTTGGCTCACCTGTTGTTGTTTTTAGTGATCATGCAGCATTGAAATATCTTCTTTCTAAGAAAGATTCTAAGGCTAGATTGGTTCGGTGGATTTTGTTACTTCAAGAATTTGATATCACAATCAAAGACAAGAAAGGCACCGAAAATGTTGTCGCAGATCACTTGTCAAGATTGACAACAGATTCGAGATCTGACATCACACCAATCGATGACTACTTTCCTGACGAATCTTTATTTTCTGTCTCTACAATGCCTTGGTATGCTAATATTGTTAATTTTCTTGTTTCAGGACAATTGCCGGCTCATTGGAGTACCCAAGACAAAAGAAAGTTCTTGAATGAAGTAAAGAACTTTTATTGGGATGACCCTTATTTATTCAAATATTGTCCTGATCAAATATTTCGAAGATGCATTCCTGACAATGAGGTAAGTAGTGTCATTAAATTTTGTCATTCTGAGGCATGTGGGGGTCATTTCTCATCAAGAAAGACCACTGCAAAAATCCTACAAAGTGGATTTTACTGGCCCACCATGTTCAAGGACTCACATGCATTTTGCAAGACTTGTGAAAATTGTCAAAAGTTGGGATCTATTTCAAAACGTCATATGATGCCCTTAAATCCTATTCTTGTCATTGAGATCTTTGACTGTTGGGGTATAGATTTCATGGGTCCATTTCCTCCATCATTTGGTTTCTTGTACATATTAGTCGCAATAGATTATGTTTCAAAATGGATAGAGGCAATTCCAAGTCAAAACAATGACCACAAAATAGTAATAAAGTTCTTAAAAGAAAATATTTTGAGTCGATTTGGAATCCCTCGAGCCATGATAAGTGATGGTGGAACACATTTCTGCAACAAGCCATTTGAGTCTTTAATGAAGAAATATGGAATAACACACAAAGTTGCCACCCCTTATCACCCTCAGACAAGTGGACAAGTAGAGCTTGCTAATAGGGAGATCAAACAAATCTTGGAGAAAACAGTGAACCCTAATAGGAAAGACTGGTCTTTAAGACTTAATGATGCACTTTGGGCTTATCGAACTGCTTATAAAACATCATTAGGTATGTCACCTTATAGACTAGTCTATGGAAAACCTTGTCACTTGCCTGTGGAACTTGAACATAAAGCTTATTGGGCTATTAAAGCTTTCAATTCAAACCTTGATGATGCCAGTCAGCTGCGTAAGTTACAAATAAATGAGCTTGAGGAAATAAGAAATGATGCATATGAGAATTCAAAAATTCATAAAGCAAGAATCAAAGAATTTCATGACAAGAGAATTTTGAGAAAAACATTTGATGTTGGTCAAAAAGTTTTGCTTTATAATTCTCGACTCCATTTATTTCCTAGAAAGCTAAGATCAAGATGGAGCGGTCCTTTTATTGTGAAACATGTGTATCCATATGGGGCCTGTGATATCGAGAATCCAAAGAATGGCAATGTTTTCAAGGTAAATGGACATCGTTTGAAAGTTTACTTTGATAATTTTTCAGTTGAAAATGACTCTATTACATTGAGTGATCCTGTATATAAAGAATGATTCTTTTTCTCACATTATTTTGTGTTTTGTTTTGGTGTGAATTTTGTTTTGCTAGTCTCTCTCACCCCGGTCAAATGGCGGATAACGGTACTCCATGACTTCAGTCGGTTCTTTCAGTTTTCCATAATAACTGATATCTGTATATATTTGTGCAATTCTTTGCTCTTTCTCTCTTCTTTGACTCTCTTCTCCAATTCTCATTGAAAATGGACACCACTCTTGAAAAATTGAAAAAGTACTTTCCTGCTCTGCCTCAGAATGCGATTACAAAAATTTACCTTGCTAGGTGTGCAAGATTAAGGTTGTTAATGAATCATGGAATTCCTGAAGATATTCGTTGGCTGATTGAAGCAAAGGTCCGATTATCAGGTGAGTCCTCTAATTCTTTTATTTCACACATGCCTGGAACAGGTAAAAGCACTTTTGCAAAGAAACGTCGTGCAAAACGACTGAAAGTCTGTCACCGATGTGCCAGATGGACTTGTAATGCAACATGTCGTTCTTTAGGAATGGTATCTATAAATCGTGAAGATAAAATACAATTCATTAAGGATGGCCTGAGTAAGGGGTCTTTAAATAATCTTCTATTAACCCTTGAGACGCATCCTAGTGGAGATGTGCATCGTGCTATTCATGATTTATGGCCACAATTCCATAAAGAACATGATCGACTTAGTCTTGGGAATCTGACTAAAAAAGACCTTGTTTGCCAGTTTTTAAGAAAACTGGATGGGAAGCCTATCCCCGACCCATAGAGGGCGTTTAAGCCGTTCTTGGACGTAAAACCAAGGGAAGATGTGAGCCACAATCACAACTACCTGTACATACACATGCTTTTCAAAATAAATAAATAAATAAATACATAAAGAGAGAGAGAGAGAGTGTGAGACTCCAGCTGGCCTATATCTAGGTGATATGATTGCATTTTCAAATCCTCATCTATAAAATCTTCTCTTCCTTCCCCTCATTTCTACTCAACCCTTACATTAGACAGATATAGAAGTGTGTAGAAATGGCAGGTCCCTCAAGTTATCACATAAAAAATATTTGTGTTTTCGGTGGATCCAGTCCTGGGAAGGAAATAGCTTTTTTGGAAGCAGCAAATCATCTTGGTCAGGTACTAGCTGAGAAAAAGATTCATTTAGTGTATGAGGGAGGCAGCCTTGGGTTAATGGGGGGTGTGGCAATAGCTGCATTTTTAGGAGGTAGTCAAGTTTTGGGGGTCGTCCCCGAAGCTTTAACGAAATGGGACATCATTGGAAGAACAATTGGAGAGGAACTACAGGTCTCCACAATGTCTGATCGATTGAATGCAATGTTTAACCATGCTGATGCCTTCATTGCCTTACCAGGTGGTTTGGGCACATTGGAAGAGATCTTTCATATTTCCTCTTGGGCCCAACTTCACATTCACCATAAACCTATAGGTTTGCTCAATGTTAATGGTTTTTATGATAATTTGTTGTCTTTTCTTGATCAAGCTGTGGAACAGGAATTTCTAACATCTTCGGCACGACAAATCATAATCTCTGCTGCTACTGCTGAACAATTGATCGACAAACTACAATCTTTCACCCCTGTAATTGATCCTTCCATGAGTCGCATAAATTGGTCAACTACAGAAAGCCGTAAAAAGCTTAGATTGGATTTGAGCCTTCGTTTGTGAATCCTTGTGTCTTTTGGTTTTATTATTAGCATATTATTTTGTTTTGTTATTTCTTATATTTGTTTAAGTATATTTCAGGTTTGTCAGTGTTCGTTGTTTCAGGTGATGTCTTCTATACTCTATCTTTCTACCTTAGGACATTGAGGACAATGTCTCGTTTTGGTTGGGGGGAGAGGGTAGTAGTATTTTTTTTTTTTAAAAAAAAAAAAAAAAAAAAAACCATTTGGCTAAACTGTTCTTACTAGGATGGCAGAGTAAGGGGAAATTTTATTGACTCTTGAGACGCATCTTAGTAAACATTTTCTAATGGTTATTTGCAATATTCATAACAAGGCCTATTAGAATACTTCTTGAAATATTCAGGTTTACAAACTCTCGCATTCTTATCACATGATTCTGCTCATATACTCATTTAACAAGTATTCTTAAACCTTCATTTTCACACACACACTTTAACATATGATTGTGGGTTGCACATTGGATTATTACATTATTTATGTTCTTTTGTTAAAGGTAACAACTAAGGGATAGGGATAGTCTATAATTTGCAAAAAAAAAACAAAAAAAAAAACAAAAAAAAAACAAAAAAAAAAAAAACAAAAAAAAATGATGACAATAAAAACGTAGATAAGTTTGATTTCGTAGCCTCCCTAACCTAAGCAATTAAGCCCGAAGGGGTGTTTTAACACCTAATACCCTAAAGTCAACTGACTTGGGAGCTATTGGCCCAAAGCTTGTTACATGGGTTAAGGAGAAAAGCTTAAGGGAATCAAACATTGCACTATCTACGTATCAGTATCTGCAACCCGAGTTACTAAGCTCGTAGGGGTGTCTCAACACCTAATGCCCTAAGACCAACTGGTCTGGGAGTCATTAGCCGAAAGCTCGTTACATGGGTTAAAGATGCATTGTGTTTTAAGTATATGTATATATATTGAAAAAGAAAGAAAAAAAAAAGAAAAAAAAGAAGAAGATAATAATCCCAACCCAAGGAAGTTAACCTTAAACATTAGAACAAAATATTGTTTTCTTCCAATAAAAGCCCCATCATCTATGTTTTCATACATTGAGCACATAAAAAGGAAGGTTTAATAATATTTTGTTTAAGAGGTATTGAGCAGATATATAAAATTTAATGAGAGTTTGTTTATCTGGATAGATTAATGGAAGTTGAATGATGAATGCCTTGCTTTGTGAAATTTGCAAATTGTTTTTCTATTTTAACGCTTTGATTACTAGGGACTAGTAATAAGCTGGTTGGGGGGTATGATTAATACTTAAAAGTGCATTTTTATCAAGGTTTTATATCATCACTTTGCACTTGAAGTATCAATAACTCCTTAACTAAAGCATGTTTTATAATAACATATCTAATAATATAAGATACCTTTAATTTATGGTAAATGTTCATCTTAAATGCAGGCCTATCACATAAATGAAAGAATTGATTGATGAGTTGAAGTACTGAAATTGAAAGGACAAAGAGATGGGCAAATTTAGAAAAGAGATGATTGGTGCAGTCCAAACTTGAACACTGTTCGGTAATCGGGTCATATCTGGAGTTTTAGATCTTGGATTTAGGTCCATTTTATATGGATGGAAAGATAAGACATAGGCCTACAAATTTCATGTGGAGCCCAAGATTTAAAAAGGCCGTTTTCAAGTCCAAATTGCAGCAACAACAAAGAAGTCTGAATCTGTCCTGCAGCCCAGACACTGTTTAGTGTTCAGCCCATATCTCGAGTTCTAGAAGTCCAAATGATCTCAAATTTTTACCCTGGAAAGATGAGACAATTCTCTAGAACTTTCATGATTGAAGTTTGTTCAGATTATGACGTCATCAATGACATTTTTGGCAGACAAGAAGATAAGGATTGTCACCAAGTCAAGATGTGGCCACCCACTCATCAATTAGTCAACAAATCAATAGTTCCGAATTTTGGCCTATAAAAGGAGGCATTTGCCATGTATTTAGGCATCTTGGTGTTCAGATCAAGATCATGCTCTTGCTCTCTCTTTATATTTTGTAATGCTTAAGTTTTGCTTATATTAATTTCTTGCTTATACTTTTCATTTCCTTTCCTTGTTTCTTTATGTTTCTTTCTTTCATTATGTTTAACTAAGTTAATTATGTCAAGGTGAAAAGGGTACACTAATGGTGTAAGAATAAGTATAATATAAACTTAACATGGACCTTAATGTTGGATACTAACATGCTTTATATTTGTTATCTTGTTCACTTTTAATACTTTGCTTGTTAAATGGTTAATCTAGATTTATGTTGTATAACACCTGGTACAACAAATACTTGGCACTTTCATAGCCCATACTGTATGGTATAACCGACACCTGAGCTATGAAAGGAACTTGATTTGTTGTTAACATAAGTTATAATCATGAATGCCTGACAACATTTACAAGTATTAGCATTATTCGAATAAGATAACTAATGTAATCATGTTAACAATTTATAATCTGATTGGAACCTCCTTTGTGTGTGGTTTCCAATTGAATAATAAGAGTTTATACTATACTTGTTTGAAATACCATCAGTGGATCCTCTAACCTTGACATTTGTTGTTATCATTGTTTAATCCTTACGTTAATCTTTCATCTCAAAGTTCTCATCAACTTCTTCCTCTTCTTCTTCACTATTATTATTATTGTTGTTGTTATTGTTGTTGTATTATTGTTATCTATAATTTATACAATTAACCTCCCTGTGGTTCGAACCCGGTCTTGCCGGGTTATTTATTACTTCGACACTCCTGCACTTGGGAGAAGACATCAATCTTTTGGTCGTGTCAAACCACAAGTGTCAAATTATAGGTTTCAATACATTCTTTCCCTTATTTTCTCTCTCACAATTCAATACGTTGTCTTAAATTGTAGGGAAGTGTTATTTCGACTCCATAGTTTATTATTTCTATTTTATAATCCATTTTAATTATTTAAATAGATCAAAATATTTTTAATTATATTTTTTTTTTATAAATGATTGTATTAAGTGTTAGTTTTATATTACTTCTATCCTAAAATCACTTGAAAATTATAATGGAGCTTTATTTTTTATTTTATTTTTCAATTCAGCTCTATATTTTTTCTTTATTTCTTTTTATTATTATTTGAATTTGGTCTCTTTCTTTTATTTAATTTCATCTTTGAATTTTTTTTTTTAATTTCATCTTTGAATTTTTTTTAATAGTCACCCATGTTATATTTGAACTGACCAAGGTGACTAGATAATTTGAAAACAACTCTTACATGATTTATTAATTTTAAATATGGATTAAAATAGAGACAGGTCGAAAAAGGTTTTTTGCAATCTCATTCTCTGATATTATTTACTCATTGGTCAAGTTGCCTTTAAACCTACCACATTAACTAAATCACTTTAAGACAGCTCACATACAATTTAATTTTAAACTTGAGTTAGATAAGAAGTTCAGCCAAGAGGTTTTTTTTATGTTAATTTCATCATTTTTTCCCTCAATTTAATCCTTAGAGTTTTTTTAATAATCAAGATATTTTTGAACCTATTAAGTCAACTAGATTAAAATAATTCTCGTATAATAAAAAAATCAAATAATTTCCTACATGTAAACTAGTTTACATCTAAAAAGTATAGCTAAGAGCATAAATTATTTCTACTATCAAATTTTACCCCTTTTTTTTTTAACATCACCTATCAACAAATTTAATTTCTTTGAAAAAAATATGTTTATACTATAGTTTTTTTCCTTTTATATATTATTCACCAATAAAATATTTATTTTAAAGCACTTAAAATTTTAAGAACTTCAATTTTTATTTGCTTCCTATTTTTTCTATGAATAAGTTTAGTTTTAATAATTAGAAAAACAACATTACAATAAAAAAAAAAACATAAAAAGTTCAAATAGCTTAAACACTGGACTTCATTATATAACGGATAATGTCAGTACAGTAATCTAAATAGGATAGGGGAAATTCAGGTGGACATATTCCTGATTCAAATTACAACTTCCATTTATGCAGTTCATGCAAACGAATGAATACATTTTGTCACAGACAAGGGAAAAAATATTTATTATATTCTAAAGAGCCGAAGACTACAAATTCAGCTCAAAATGATGTTTCCCTAAGGACATTTCCTATCTGGTCATATCAAGCAACAGCAGAGCGGGCGCCTACGAATAACACAATTAATTGCTTCCTATTGACATCTAAAGAGGAGGCTGCAGCTAACAAATGAAAGAATCGATACAAGGAACCATCTTCTTTTCTAACAATTCAGACTGGGCGTCCATATTTTACACCACCTCCCGCGATCCGTGAATATACATGCAGACCAAGTAAATTTGGGACGAAGGGGAAGTGAACATGAGGGCGAAGTGATGAGGCACTTCATGGAATAATGCCTGGTAAACGGTTTTTGCATCAATACATGCCCTTGAAAACAGGATTTGTGCGGCATATGCTTGCTCCATATTCTTCATATTCTGCTTTTGTATGGCAAGCCTGTGCATTAAGCAGGCACTGTTATAGTCTACAATAAAAATGCTAACCAGGTATGAATGTTTTAACTCAGGCTATGGTGCCATTAAAAAGACACCCAAAAAAAAAACAAGAAGAAGCTAAATTCCTTTTCAACCCCATTCCCAAAAAAAAAAGGAATTGAACTAGACAGCCCGCATTCCTTGAGCTAAGCAGAATTAATTTCTTGAGACAACTTGATTACACCCCACAAATTTCACTCCAAAGTAAAAGTGAGCGCCATATTTGAGAAGCTCATAAAATCATTAGATGTATTTTAGTATCTCCAGTTTCAGAAATCCTGTGATCAACCTTCTGATATCCCTTAACAACTGATGCTGGTAATGATAGTGATCAAAATAATGCTTTGATAATAACTAGCCCCATCTAAAACAGCACTAGCTTGAGATGGAATGAGCCCATAAGCCAATGAGCAAAATGCATGGCTGATCAACATTCAACAAAATAAGGCAGCAGTCACCAAGAAAAAATTCAACATTAACTTTGCTGTTTTATCTCAACTCACCTAATTTCAAGGTTTACACATGAATTTGCAATGTTGCACTTAAATCTTAATTAGATCTGAACTAGCAACAGGCACAAAGTGATAAATCTTTAACTGGAAGAAATTTAAGAAGCACCAGATCAATATGATGACAAACTAAAGGATTGTTTAGTCATGGAAGATGAGACTATTCTCTTGATAAGAAAGAAAGGGGAAAAAAATACAATCAACTATAATAATATAAAATACTTATAGACTAATTTTTTCATTTTCTAAATTTGTATCAAATTTTATTGAGTCATTTTTCATGTCTTTGCTTTATATGTTAACCCTAGTTTTCCTTGGGTTTTCAATATGAATTTAAAAGCACAAAATCTCCCTTCTCTCTATCACATATACTTCTATCTATGTGAAGGAGAGTGGAAATTGTTTGTAAGACCAGCCATGCCATTAAGTTTCAAATGTGGAAAGTCATATCACAAAATTTCTTCAATTTCTAGCCCCACAGGCTACACCAAGGAAACATAGTTTGAATCCAAGGAGATGGCAGTTAAAAGTTTATCGTATTGTACAGGAAGAAAAAGTATTATAAGCTTTCATATATATTAGAAAATGGACTGGACAAATAAATGCTTACCGCAAAAAACTCAGGCGTTGATGCTAGTACTGAACCACCAAACCAAACCGCAAATCTCTGGATAGGATGACTGACTACATTCACTTCCACTGGTTGTGACTGGAAACCCAAAACAACAAACATGTTCAAGAATTCTGTGCCAGTAACAACATGAATAAAAATAGAGGAAATATTATATGTTTGGAAACATCTTTTATTGTGTGTGAATTCTAAAATGCTTACTTTTATTTTCCCGCCAAGTCTAGCTTCAGATGTGAGAACACGTGTATCCACAATCTTCTTCAAATCCCTTTGCAATCTTCTACCAAAGTCCTTGAACATGGTTGATCCTCCAGACAACACTATATTCTAAATTGAAAATAGAAACCAATACATGATAATAAGTACGAAAGAAAGATAACATACAAATACAAGAATGAGCATAACCTTTGCATCCATTCAAGCAATTGCAATTACCAATTGACAGCTCTGTTAGAAGAAATAGCACATGCCAAAGTTTAAAAATTACCAATTCACAATCTCATTTTAAGCTCTCTTATTGGTCATAACTATTAGGGTGCAATGTCTTATATTTTTTCATCAGAATGAATTTCATACAAGGGCCAAATTTGAACCTTTTCCCCCTAGTATATGCACTTCACCTTATACAAAGCCCTCCTTGTGTCAATTGGTGCAGACTGAATACACTTGTCTATCACAGCTGGTAAAGGAGTGGTAAAGTCACTGCTATAAATCTCAGGATTAAAGAATACCTGGTGATTAAGTTAACAAGTCAGAAAAACATAGTACAGTGGCAAATGGTATATATAAACATATGCCCAAGGAACAAATTACAATGATGCTCAGTAAATGCACAGCATATACTAAAGAATAACTCTTGCATTCCTATATTTTATCCATGAAAATAAGAAACCATCTCCAGTTACCTAAGAAAATATGGAGTTCCACCCTTCCAAACAAAAAAAAGAAAAAGAGAGGAGATAATGCTATATTTAGTGCTTGAACAATCGAGTCTCATCTTTTCTATAATAGCACAAACAAGTGCTAAATTAGACATCTGTTAGTTTTGATCCCAATTGTTCATTATCTCTTGAAATTGCATGACATGTCATAATCTTATAAGGGATGATGTGGAAGAAATCACCAATTTTTTATTTAATAAAAAATAAGTTCAACAAAACTCCAAATAAAATAATCATTCCTGTTCGTTGTTGTTTTGACTTTCCATTTTAAACAGATTTGGAGAAACACAATAAAAGTTCCAAATAAAAAATCAACAACTAAGGTTTAGTACGAGGGGGAAAAGGTGAAAAGTTACCTTCGTAATTTTACACCCCATTTCCCCTTATGTAGCACACAAAATTTGGAAGGGAGGAAGTTGTGAAAGACAACACTTCATCCCAAAAGTGAGGTTAAGAGTTACCATCCAAGAGTAGGGAGTCAGAAATTTGTTAACAGGGGAAATTTTTTGGTTTTGTGCTTTCCCTCTCATTTCTTAATTTAATATCTAATCTTTCTCTATTTATTTTACACCTTGCATTTGGAACCCAACAATTAATTTTTAATTTTTTTTTATAAAATTTAATATATGATATGATTTAATTTAATTTTTAATGAGACCCACTATCACTCATTATCTTTTAAACTTGTACTGAATGCATTTAACATTTCACCCCATAATAATTTTTACAATCTTAACACTTCATCCTTGAATCTTACTCTCTTAACATTTCCTCTCCAAATTTTTAACTGTATTCGAAACACAAACTAAAGGGAAAATCCACTTGAAATTCAAAATCAATAATAAAACCTACCAAGTACAAATTTTAAAACTAGAAAACTTGTTCTCCTTGATTCTTGAAGCTCAATAAATCCATATTCTTTGACCAATCCACCTATCCAGCTGAGTATTAGATCCGAGTATTTTGAATATTCCTTGATCAAACATTATCCTTTGCTTTAGTTTGTAAAACGAAACCTCGAGCACTTAGGTCTTTGCTATCTTGGTGGTTTTGTTTTCCAACTTTTAAAATCCCATCATTTTCCTGTTATTTTTCCAATACAATAACCAAGCTTCAATTCACTATTTACCCATCAAAATTCAATCTTTTAAGAAACCACATCCAGACCCACAAAAAGATTTGGATTGCTTACATGAGTTAATTGCTTGAGTTGGTGATGTTTATTTGTGGTGGCCTAAATATGGTAAAGGCTAGATTTGTGATGGAGGCGGGTTTGGCCATGGCCTACAATGATGGTGGGGGGCGGCAGTTTTGGGCTTGCCTTTTGGTGGTGGTGGTGGTGGTCTCGTGTATAGACCATGGAGAGGCTCTAGCTTTTGGTCCTTGAGAATTTGAATGGTGAAAGGTAATTACAGTCAGCGAAGGTGGTACCTAGGTGGTGAGGTTCATATTGGTTTTGTATTTCACAATTAGATCCAGAGGAGGAGACAGAGAGAATTGTGTGGTTTTTGTTTTTCAAATTTAGATCCAAGGGAAACGTGTGGTTTATGGTTTTCTTTTTCCTTTTATTTTTATTGAATCCTTTTCTCGTTACGGAAATGATAAAAATGAATTTATGCTAATGGCTTCAAGTGATGCCAGCCTAAGTTCTTATATCCATGTCATCACTTAACTGACATATCAACAAGTTACTAACAAACATTCATTCAAAAACTTGATTGTGATGTTACAGATAGATGAACAATTCAACTGATAAAAATCAAAGATCAAACACTCAATTGTGAAAATCAAATAAGTTAAAACAATTTATCGTTAACCCAAAAAAACTGAAAAACAAAAGAGGGATTATATTAAGTTTCAATGTGAACACTGACATGTTATTCAAGATGATTGTGGGTATATTAAATTTCAAAGTTTCAGTGTGTGAAGACTTTCAGAATCAAAGTAATTAGAATAGGTAGATACCACAAAGAAAATAATTTTAATAAAGTAGGAATAGACAAAAAAATAAAGAGCAAATATTTGCTAAAAGCATTACTGCATAGCATCTAAGGATAAATTGCCACAGGGAGAACAATAGATCTCATTAATGATTAAAGATTATAAACAAAGAGCAAGATTGCTCTCATGTGCTGCACAAGCAAATACATATTAACTTGTGGGGAAATTCTTAGAGAAAACTTAAAGAACAAATAGTTCCAATGATTTTGTCCTCATAAGCAAATTCAGTGGGAATTTCTCTGAGGAACAAGACGGTACTTACATCAGTGACTTTATATAAACCAAGCATGTTTCTTAATAGAATAAGCTAAGTTGCTTGCACAGAAAAATATTTTGCTCATAAAGCTAGAACTAACCTCAGGGCCAAGAAATCGCTCATATCCAATGTCACAGGAATATGGTGCCCCTGTTTTTGGTTTAATACCTCTCCAGTGCTTAATATACTTTGCTGGTTCTTTGTCATGCTTGTTGAACTCCTGAATCATTTGGAGAACTACAGTTATTACTATATTATTCTAGATCCAAGTTTATGAGATACGGCAGGACAGCAGACTTGCAATGAAATCTTTCATGCTCTATCTGAAAGTATCAAGGCAATATAGATCAATATATCTTTCAACTCGAAATTCTAATAGAAGCAAAAATGACCTTGACAATATCGGAACAAGTATAGCAATGTGTTTCCTTCACTTTCCGAGCTACTTCAAATGAATCTTCTGGGGGTACATTCTCTCCTCTTTCCTGCACAACACAATACAAAAAGGAAAAATCTATCAATACCATTTCTATACATCCGCTGAATCTGTAGTTCAGAATGGCAAGTAGAAATATATGAATATTGCTTCCGGAAGTAATTGACAACTTTGTGAATGAGCATCTACAAGGATTAGTAAACAAGAGAGGCACTCAATTATACATTGTCTGTCTCTCTCGCCAACAGTGAAACCTAAATGGTTTTTCTATTTAACACAAAGTTAGCGAGATTTAAAAAAACTCCACCGTTGCAAAATGGTACAAAGAAGCATAAATAACCAAAAGATTCTGAGAGTTTTAAAAAGGAAAATCATTGGTTACCTCTAAGGAACAACTTTGTGCTGAGTTGATAGATTTTTTGCAAACAGCAAGGACTGAGTAGACAAGCAGAATTAATAGAATGCACAGCAACAAGTTGAAAGCTAAATCAAAATAGATTGATGGTGGATCCACAACAGATGGTGAAAAAATCAAGTTAGAGGCTGAATAAGGGGAGTGCAAATGAAGTGTTTGAATCCAACAATGAAATCTCAGGAAAATGGTCTTAAGCATGGGCCGCAATCTTGCCTGGGATACCAGTGCAGGACAAGCATTCGGTGTCACATCATTAGAACTGCAGAATTCCAGTCTGTGACTCCCTGTTAAATGTTTCACCCGTATAGTAAAGAGAATGTTACAAGTTCAGGAATACAATTTCTTATTTCCATTTGTTTTGTTCAAAACTGAGAAAGTTTTGAAAAATCTGTTCCGTGATCCATAAGAATCTTTCTTCTAAAAAAAGATGAGATTTTGAGGGGAACAAAAATGTTGAGGCATGTCAAGAGCAATTTAGCAAAAAGGTATAAGCTCTCAGTTAAAATCCAGATATGTTCCTTTCTCAATTTTTTTAACATTCCCTAAAAATAAATAAATAACTGCTCTCTTCCCTACCCATTCATTCTCATAATCTAAAGTAATCTCCTTGCCTTTCCTTTTTAACAGCTAAAAACAAACCAAACACAACAAAAAAGATGCTATCAATGAAGTAAGTATATCTATAGGGACTCCACTGCTAGAAGTCAAACCAACTCACCCGCATGAGCTGCTGGATAAATAGAGTAACATCCTTGCCAGCAATAGGGATTGACTTGATGCTGCTCCCAATAACATAACCATCTGCAACAGGCACAACATGAGCAGCACCATCTCCAACATCCACAACAACCCCTGTCATCTCACACTAACAAGAACCATAGGTCAATCTCAAAGGAAAAGATCATTATCACACAACTTAAGAACAATATGAAAATGAAAACTTCAATTTCAGTTGAAAACTAAAGGGGCGCAAAAGATGCATAGTACTACTACATTCTTAAAAAAAAAACACAAACAATCATCTCTCTAACAGAACATACTGTGCTGCCGATTCAAGGCGCTTAACCTAGAGCAACATAAATTAGAACACAAGCTAGAATATGTTTTCAAATTTAGCTGCCAGAAATCATTAATATCAAAAGAGGAATATATGCCATCAACTTTTTTTGACCTACATACTTTTGTTTGACGGTTAGTTCATGAAACAAACACAAGCGCACATGCATGATAGATTAGTACATTTTTCAAACAAGTCACCCCTAAAGTTTGATGACAGAGAAAAAACACACAAGAAAAATTACTCGCGTTCAATTAGATAGCTTGAACATTCCACTAAACCAACTAACATCACATTACAATGAACTCACAAGCAACCTATAACATGTTTCACCCATTTGTCATTTCAAACCCTACTATGAAATCCCGAATCAAAATGCAGAACCCTATATTCAAAAAAAAATAATGGTAATAACTCAAAGACCAATATTTTCATTCTAACTCCAGCCTCCAATGAAATTTGCATGGTTATAAATGAACAAAAAATCTCAGAAACCAACCTTGGATGTCGTGTAACCAGCTGCAAGAGCAAGCACAGAATTGACGGCAATATAAAGCCCAGGAACATTAAAGGTCTCGAACATAATCTCACCGGTATACTCACGACTCTCCGGTGCAGTAAGCGGGCTTTCAGTCAATAAAAAGTAATGATCCTCTGGATCGCAACGCAAATAATTAAATATACACTGCTGCCAGTACCTTTCCATGGCGTCCCAGTTATCAACTTGACCATGTTTGATTGGATAGCTAAGACTATAAGTATTACTAGATCTCGATTTGGCAAGCGCCTCCTCTCCTATAAAAAAATCTAGATCCGCCATAACCCCTGCACTGTGCTGCGCTTGCCAATTCGCTTTCGAAGAAGAAGTTCGAGATTGATTTAGAAACGACTCGTTTACTGCTACTGCTGTTGGTAAAATAAAACACGGCTCTACATTTCCCGCAAAACCCATCTTAGTATACCTGCAAAACAACAACACAACACACAGTTAAGAAAAAAAAAAGTACAAAACAAATCGAGGCATTTTATCAAACATCTTGAGCGCATACAGAAAGAGGAAACAAGAGAAAATACCCGGTACCGTAGTCGATGACGACGGCAGGACGAGATGTGGGGTCCATGGGAGATAGAGAAGGAATAGGGGTGAAGGTGGAGAGGGATCAACAAGGGAGATTCAAGAGAGGGTTTAAGAGAGAAGGTCATGGTCGAGAGAGAAGCGCGAAAAAGAGGAAGAAGAAGACGACGATGGTGAGCTGGTAGACTTGATTTCCAAGTGAAAGCAGCCGCTCAACTGTAATTTGGTGAATAAAAATGTATCCATTTCAACAACAAGAAGGTAATGAGCTCAACAGCGTAAGATGATCTCTCCACGTCAATTTCTTCATCCTTCAATTATTATTTTTATTAACGAGAGAAGGTCCTGTGTATCTCCTCACTTTCCTTGGCGTCTTGGATGCTTTTCTTGGCAAATCCAATCCAAGCTTTTCACTGAACAACACAGCTACAACGACACCGAGGACTTCCTCTCTCTCTCTCTCTCTCTTGTGCTGTGGTTTTTTTTTTAATATTATTTTATTCTTTCTTGTTAAGGAGAGTTGATTTTGATTAGAGCTGTTAGGTTCGAATTATTTATACAATAAGTTTATGCAAATCTATTTTAAAAAATTTCTTTATATAATTAAGCCGAGTTTGAGCTCATTACAACTCGTCAGCCAGCTCAATTATGCTACTAAACTAAACTTCTAAGCAAATTTGAATAAATAAATAAACTCATTTATAAATTTGTTAAAATCTAAAATAATAAACAACTTATATGAGATTTCATAATTTAATATATAACTAAAAAAATTGT
This sequence comes from Populus trichocarpa, assembly GCF_000002775.5. NCBI lineage: Eukaryota > Viridiplantae > Streptophyta > Magnoliopsida > Malpighiales > Salicaceae > Populus > Populus trichocarpa. The sequence continues at coordinate 12,603,320 of NC_037292.2, forward strand.
TAATTCTAAATAAGTTTTTCTCCCACTTAAATGTTATTTTTACATATTCTATCAAAAAAGCTAAAACATGAAGAAGGTACAAATAATCGTTGAGCAACGGCTATTTCATCTACGCTTGCCCCTTCTTCCTCCTTAGGAACAGAAGCTTATGCAAGAAAATGGAGTAACCTCGAATCTCAAAGCAACTTGCCCTGGCTTCTCAATGGTTTGCTAAGAAGAACAAGAAGCAGCTGTCTGTGATTGTCTCAGTCGTGCCCTAGCTTCTCAATTAAGGTGATTAATTGTTCTTGCTCTTCAATTATTGTGAATTTGAGCGTTAGTTTTTGGTGATTTTTGGGCATTTTAAATTAGTAAATAAGAATGTGTTTGTAGAATTTAATCAACATATGGTTTTGTTTTGGATCACTACAAAAACAGAAGACCTGATTTGAGATTTTACGGTAGAGTGTTTTGGTAAATTGAGGTAATTTAATTATGATAAATTTCTCATATAAATGTTATAATTAATACATGATTATATTGTATAAAAATTAATTACATTAGTTTACTAGTAAAGTATTTGTATATCAAATATATTATAATATAAATTGATTGTTAAAATAACATTTCTCGTTGAAGTGCACATAACCAAAAAAAAATCATATCTACACTATTTAAAATATAATTTAATTATTTAACTTTTTTATTTAGAGTGTGTTTGAGAATGTGATGTAAATTGTGTTTTTAAATTTTTTTTTAAATAAAATTTTTTAGATTGTTTTGATGTGCTGATGTCAAAAATAATTTTTAAAAAATAAAAAATATATTTTAATATATTTATAAATAAAAAATATTTTAAATTATCAGTGATATCACAATTCTAAATAAACAGCCTGGTAAAATTAAACGGAGTTGGAGAAAAGGGTAAAAATCTAAAAAGAAATGTATGACAAAATGGTTGAATAAATAATAAATTTTATCCGATTGCAAAATCCAAAAAATAATAAAGAATATGGAGACAAAATGCATCATTAACTCGTTAAATTAATCACCATTGGATCCTTAATATCTAAAGCACAGAAGGAAATTTCTAAATTTGTGTTATAAGAAAACAACTAAAGCAAATATTCACTATAGCTTCCCTCGTATTTTCTCATTCACCTCAACACTATAGTGTGATTTTTTTGTCATTCACGGGAAAAATCGCTTGCATATGAACAAGGAGTATTTTTATCTTTGCATATAATTTGTCAGGCATTATGAATTTGTCTGGAAATATTTTTGTTTATTAAATATATTTATAAATAATAAATAACTAAAATATTTCTAGAATAAAAAAAACTAACATTATAAAGCAGGAATGTTGTTATTTTTTTTTAGCATATTGTAAGATTATGCATATGACCTTAAGGATAAAAAAGACAAGTCATTGAAACAAGGGTTTAAATATATCTCTCTCTCTGTTTTTTTTTTTTTCAATTATTTATTTGTTTAAGAGTAGGAGCATAATTTACCATTTAATTTATAATTTTTAAAAGCAAAAAATTATTGATGTATACATCGCACGCGCTAGCACGTGTAGTGTCTCTCAGTGGTGGAAAATGAGCTTCCTTGGATCTTCTTGTACCTTCTTTTTATATTGATGGCTCATGTTTGTTAAAAGTGGATGATTTATCATCGGTGATCCTTGTTTTTTATTTCTTTATTTTTATTTTTTATCTAAAAAATCAACTAATTTTAGAAAGCGTTTGGCATTGAAATTGCGGCTGAGGTTCACACTCAGCCACAAATATTAATATTTGGTTAAGCTAATAACTGAGTTTTGTTTTGGTGGGACACATTTAAATTGCAGGTGTGACCATGGTTTAACAAAAGCAGAATTTACATGCTTTCAGCTACTTCACTGTTCATGTGAACAATGAAGAGGTGAAGAGTGAATTATAACAGGAGAAAAAAAATACACCTGCAATTATTATTAGCTTAACTAACGATAAAGGAAAGAATTAGAAGTAGTATGGTTGTAGTATGAGCCGAAAGCAGCATGAACTAAGGGAAACAAAGCTTGCCTTTGCGTTATTGTACTGGGTTTTTGCTTCAGAAGCCAGACTAATAAAGAAAAGCTCTTTCCTAATTGCTGCTCTGCTTCTAACTATGAAAGATAATTAAGTCGGGGTTTTTGAGAAACAGGGAGGTGCAGACTTCGCAGTATAGGAGAAACTAGAGAGAGACCTGCTTCTCTTCTGCTTCCTAAAACAACGTGATACTAGAGCAGAGTAAAGCCAAGCTGCAAGAACAGGCCAGCAACGAGTCCTGTGGAGGTGCTCAGTTGCAGAGGAGCCACTATCACAGGCTGAATTAATGCCATGAAAGAGCTCACTGGAAGGTCTAATGGGCAACCAGCAAGTTTGGATTGTTCAGGGAATGCAGGGATTGTTGCTGGTGGTGATGGGTTCGGTTTGGGCAAACCCGAAAGGAGAAGAGGAAAGAGAGCGAGTAACAAGAGGAAAGTTATGTTGTTCAGGGACAATTCACTCTGCACAGATATTAACAGTTAAAAAATCTAATTTTTTTTTTAATAGTGATTTATTCAAAAAATTAGTGTTTAATATTATTTAACGACACTATATAAATTAGAAGGAAATATCATGATAGCGTAGCATTTGCAGAATTTGATCGAAATTCTAATTTTGTTCCTGATGATATTTTACATGATTTTGTTGCATGCTCAAAAAACCATGAAAATTGTAGTTCTTGTCGAATAAATTTTGTACGTGATGGAATTGTAGATAATTTAATGGAACAATAAAAAAAAATTATATAACTTATTATTTATTTCATGATGTAATAGCAGTAATTAAATCTACAATATTTAAATTAAAAACCATTAATATTAATATTTTTTTTTTTGTTATTTTATAACCTTAATTTAAAAATCATTTTTAACCAAACACATTAAACTACTTTTTGTTCAACCTCAATTTCAACTATAATTTTAACCAAACATATATAAATATCAAACCAACCTCAACCAAAAGTGCTTTTTGTTAAATAATTTTTTTCAAACCACAACCACAACAGCTACCGCAATACCTAACACACTTTAGTGTTTTAAATTCAATCATTTTGATCTTTATCCTTTTCCTTTATATTAAAATTTTATTTATTTTCAATTTTTTTTTTTTGATACAGCTGAATGATAAAACAAAAACTAAAACCTAGGATACAAAATTCCCATAGCATCAGCTAGGAGACAGTGCTTGATGCCTCCCGGAGGAGCCTCCCACTCTTTATTGCGTTCTTCTCTAAGAAATTTGCATAGGAGCTGGACTCCAACACGTGTCTTGCTATCTCGGGAGACTTTGTTTATGTGGTTGCTTCTATTTTTAAAATAAGTCATTGAAAAAATTATTTGGTAACTTAGGAAACTTAATTTACTATTTGTGAGATCTAATATAATTTACGTTTAAAACGCAGGGCAACGAAAAGTAGCTTGAAATTGCTTGTTCATCTTCTATCGTTCTCCACATAGTAAAGAGTGAATTAGTCCACTCTCCACTTTGTGAAGAGCGGTGGAGAACGTTTTCATTGTTTCGACCGGACCGAGTCCGGTCCAAATCTAAATGCATCGAACCAAGTCCAACCAAGTAAAATGATAAAAAATCTAAATTTTTTTAATCGTGTTTTATTCGAAAAAATAGTGTTTAACATTATTTAATGACACTACATAAATTAGAAAGATATCACATGATGACGTAACTTTTGCAGAATTTGATCGCAGTCTCAATTTTATTCCTGATGATATTTTACCTAATGTTGTTGCACGTTCAAGAAACCATGAAAACTATAGTTCTTGTTGGGTGAATTTCGTACGCGATGAAATTGTAGATAGTTTATTAGAACAATAAAAAAAATTATATAAAGTATTATTTATTTCATGATATAATAACAGTAGTTAAATTTACAATATTTAAATTAAAAACCATCAATATTAATATATATCTTTTTTAGTTATTTTATAATATCGATTTGAAAAGCATTCATAACCAAACACATTAAACTACTTTTTATTCAACCTTAATTTCAATCTTAATTTTAACCAAACATATATAAATACCAAACAAACCACAACTAAAAATACTTTTATAAAATAATTTTTTTCAAACGAGGAACCAAAAACTACCACAATACACACTCCTCCACCTCCAACTGTCCTGTTAACATACCCCGAATATAGGATTGAAGATATTAACAAACGGACACCCATTTTAATAAGTTTTACAGCATCAAGAGAATCAGAAAGACAAGTAACATTTATGGGTTTATATGTAGAATTTAATTATGGGGGTGTAAAACTATATAGTAAAGTATACCTTTAATTACTGAAAATATAGAATAAAAAGTAAATATGATGTTAAAACTCAAACTTTAGAATGGTTAGGATTAAGTTCAACAAGGTAAGAGATTTTTTCACGAAGAGAGATTTGCATTAGATCTTAAAAAAAGATCAATGAATAAAAATTCGACCTAAAAAAACAATTAAATAACAACGCAACTTATCTTAAGTATGGTGTGCTGGGAATGATACATCTTCTCTATATATAATTAATTCTTTACCCAAATTCTTGTAAATCATGAGTTCTTAACCGTTATAATATTAAATAACGATTTTTGAATTATAATTATAATTTTTTGAGTAAATCCAAATTTATTTTTTTTAATAGCACACCGACACATATAATTTTTCAACAGACTCAACTATGCATCACAGTAACATGTGCGACAATATTAAAGAAAAAGGATCAATTCAGAGAGGAGATCCTCTAATTTATAAATCAATTCATCTTAAAATTAACAATGAGAATAATATTTAAAAAACACCCATCAACACCTATTTTTTCAAATGATTCGTGGCTTGAGGCCCTGCAGGCTGCTAAAGATCTTTTCCCTAGAGAGTTGACTAGCAGTGATTATTCACCTTCTGAAGATGTCTTCATTTCAACTGAGAAGTTAAGATCACGATTAGTGCAGGAAGGTGTTGGTGAGACAGTCATCAAAGAATGTGAATCCATTATGTTATCAGAAGTCTCTGAGCTGCAAAACAAGTTGAAGGCTCTTCAACATAAACACATCATGGTGTTAGACACATTGAGGCAATTAGAGGTGCTTTTCACTCTTTCCTTTATCATCTTTATTCGGTGCAATAGTAAATTCGAATATCTGCAAGCATGAGAACAACATACTTTGACATTCCAGGATTTTATGAGAATGAAGCTGGGCATCTCATATTTGATTTTCGGACTTTTTTATGTTTTTCATCTTGAATTTGGCTCAAGAATGTTGTTCGTCTTTGTTGATGTTATGTTGGTTACCATGCAACAATCACAGTAAGTAGGTGTTGCTGTTTCGATTGAATTTGAGATGTTTACCCCATTAGAAGAGACATATGGGTGACTATATCAGTGGAGCAATCTGTAGATTATAGCACTAAGATGCACTGTTTATACATGTTATCTTCATCTTAACTGTGAGATGCTTCACTGTCTTGTAGTTACTCATTCTAGCCACTGTTTAGAACATTAAAAGATTGGTGTTATCTGCAAACACTGAAACTGATCTAGGACAGTCGTGAACTTCCACCGGTCAAGCTCTTTGTGGCCATATAAAATTTAAATAACTTAAAAATTAGTGCAAGTGTTTTATACACATGGAGTTAGAACTGATTATGGATTCGTTTTAGGAGGGACAGGGTTGAAACTTGAAAGTTGGGGTTTAATGTGAGGGTTTAAGGGCTGACTTGATGTTTGAATTAGGCTGTGAAAGTTACTGGAGACACTGTAGTAATGGGAAAGGAGAAGGAGATGCACAGAATAAAATGAGAGGAAAAAAGAAAACCTAGGCATCAAACCTATAAATTAACTTTGAAACTTTAAATTTTCTATCACTCAACTCAGAATTTAAGACATCACATCTTTATTTGTTGAGATTAGAACTAAACAATAAACGTGGATTTAGAGCAGTAAATAAACTAACACAAGCATTCCATAGTTGATTAGGAAAGCAACTGATGAAAACAATTTATTATAAGCTAAATGCTAAAAATTTCAACACGAAGTTAGACTCTGACAAATTGGAAAACCACCAAAATACCCTTGTTTTTCTGGAATTTGCAAAAACTATAATCCTGCCTCGCTTACAGATCACACGCAAAAAATAAACTAATCAAATAAATAAATCTACCATGACAATGACACTTATTCTTAGCTAAAGTATGATATAGCCACTTCATCATTTGGAATCTCAAATAAATAAGGATGGTATTGTCACCAAATGCTTTAAATTTCAAAGATGCTTACAGGAAAAAAAAAAAAAAAAAACTCCAGTATATTGAAGACATGGAATAGAAAAAAGCTTTTCATTTTTATGTTTTATGTGAATGAAATGTATTGCTGCAAGCTGTGTATTGAACTATAAAATGTTGATTGTTATGTTTCTTTGACGATGGTCATTTTATGAACTCGTATACCATTCATATGCGCATTCTCTCATGCATATAATACTGGATCAAAAGATTTAGAACTTTATTGAGGAATAATTCACACCTAAAATTGTTTTGCAGACAGAGAAAATAGAGCTGGAAGCTACTGTAGTAGATGAAACGAAGGAACGTGATTCATATTGTGGACAAGCAAATAGAACATTTAGTGGTTAGTTTTGCTTTTAGATCTTTGTTATTTCCATATTTTGATAGTTGCTTTGATGCTTTTTTACCTACCAGCTCTTATGGGTTGAGCAGTTTACATAATAACCTTATGTGTGAAAATTCTTCAATCATTTGGTTGTTAAGGAAATGTAAGGACAGAGTCGTTAATTGATATTCTTATGGAACAAGTTGACCTTGTAGATCATTTTGGAATTCTACATGCAGAATAATCTTAATCAATTTTCTGGTGCTTTTGTAACTTGATTTTTTGTCTCGATTTGGCATATTGAAACAAAATAGACAAGCACACTTGTAAGTTCTCCACCAATTTTGGCATAGCACTCAAGCATTACATTTGATCCCTTTTGGCGGAGTTTTGTACTTAATGGTACATGGCTCCTTCCTCGCTGTAGTCTCTGACAAAGTCTATTTCAACCACAGGAAAACTTTGCTACTTTGCTCTAAGTTTTCTGGTAAGACTTATTGATTTTTCGAGTGCTGAAAGTTAACTGATATTCATGTTCCTTCCATGTCACAGATTTCTATTCTGTAATGTCAGAGGCTAGTGCTAGCGATTCCGATGCTGACAATGAAAGTCAAGATGGAGCAGATGTTGAATCAGATGAAAATGATGGTTTATTCTTTGATACAAATGATTTTTTGTCCACTGATGCTTTAAGAAGCTCTTCCTATCGGAGTAGGGCAGCTACTGGAAATACAGATATATATGATAAAGACCCCTTTTTATCTGATCATTTGCGTGGGTTTGAGAAGGAGATTAGGACAGTTCAATATCCGTATGTTAAAAGAAGAGATATTCTGCCGGAACCAAAGGAGAAAGAGAAACATGTTGGTCTGTGGTCAATTATCAAGGACAATATCGGGAAGGACTTATCTGGAGTTTGTCTTCCTGTTTATTTTAACGAACCACTCTCTTTGCTGCAGAAGTGCTTTGAGGATTTGGAGTACTCATACTTGGTTGGTCAAGCTTTGGAATGGGGAAAGCAGGTCAGGTCCTCAGCTGTGCTTTCTTTTGTAACAAAGCAGTTTTAAAACATGATCTGCTTGTTACATTTTAGTACAGGTAGTTGGTTAATCAAGCATCAGTAGACTGTAACAGACTTTTTTTCCTTTTCCCCACTTTTTTTTATTAATGAATCGATTTGTTTCCTTTCCTTTGTTTTGTATGTTATCACTGATTCAATTTGTGACTTAGCTGTTACTTAGGCTTCTTGGTGATTGTGATCCCTGTTGGACTAAGGTCATTCTGTCCTTCTGTCCACTTGCTTGTCTGTTTGTTTGATTTTGGAGGACTATCTGGTTTGAAATAAGCCTCTTAAGGCCTTTAGCTTTTGTTATGGAGAATGAGATATTCAGACCTTGATCATATTTGTAGAAAATTAATATTAACTGACAGCAGAATTTTATTGAAAAGTCTTTTTCATTGTTGTTAATTAGCTCCATTCTTTGGTTCCCGCGGGAACTGTTTATGGTGGTACTTATGTTGTATCAGGATGCATTGAGTTGGCATTTTTTGTTTATTTATTCATAAATAATGGGATTTTGCATGTTTCAGGGGAACGATTTGATGAGAATTCTAAACGATGCAGCTTTTGCTGTATCCGGGTATGCCTCAACAGAAGGTCGTCAGTGCAAACCCTTCAACCCTCTCCTTGGGGAAACCTACGAGGCTGCCTATCCAGATAAAGGACTTCGTTTTTTCTGATCAGAAAAACTAATGCTCTCTCCCCCCTTATGTTTTAAACTGATTGCGACAAATTCTTGAACCAGATGTGCAGTTACTATATATGTTGAATATCATTGAGATAAAAGTTAATCTGGCTTTTCTCTTTATTCTTGATATGATGCTTGACTAGCCTTTTTTTCAGGTAAGTCACCACCCTATGGTAGTTGCTTGTCACTGTGAGGGAAGAGGCTGGAAATTCTGGGCTGATTCCAATCTCAAGGGGAAGTTTTGGGGGCGGTCTATTCAGCTCGATCCTGTTGGTGTCCTCACCCTGCAGTTTGAGGATGGAGAGACCTTTCAGTGGAGCAAGGTCACCACTTCCATATACAACATTATACTTGGTAAACTTTATTGTGATCACTACGGAACCATGCGTATCAAGGGCAGTGGAAAATATTCTTGCAAGCTCAGGTTCAAGGAGCAGTCCATCATAGACCGAAATCCCCATCAGGTGCTTAATCTATTTTTCATACAACTTGTGACAAACCCATGCTTACAACCAGGGGGGCAGTTTCCCTCTTTAGTTTTTGTTCCAAAACATAAATCATTAATATAATGAAATAAAAAATTCACCTTGCACTAAAAGATGTTTGACCTCCTTGCCCTTTCACCTAATTTGTAGAAAACCATTCAAGTGTTAGACTAGCAGCAAGAAGCTACACTCTCTGAATTTCTCTTATCAACGTGATTTCATCATTTTCCTTTGTTGTTTGTTAAAGAAATCAACAACCTTTCCATCAACATATTTGGAAGATTATTAATCAATAGATTGCTAGCTATTGTTAAACAGGCAGAATGCTTTATGAAATGTGCTAAGTAGCTGAAAGTATAGCCACAAAAGATAGAGATTTAAATAAGTTGGAAAATAATAATGCTGACTTCTTGAGGAACTCAAATAATAAGTACTTTGAGGCAGCTTAGAAGCTTGCTTTAGCTCTCCAAGGGTGTGTTAAGGTTCTCTAAATCGCCCATGAGATGTGGACTAGAGCTTGAATTGTTACAACCACTGGCGTGTTGCTTCTTTAATCATATAAAAGTGAGATCCACCATGATAACTACTTGGGGGTTGCACTTTTATGCGAGCGAGGGAGCATTGCACCAGGAGCACCTTACAATCTCTCTATTATAAACAATTTGAGATAATATGGTAACTATAACAACGTGCTCTCTTTTGGGCTAGTTTAGAGCTAGAATTATTATAACTATTAGCGCATCGCTTCTTCATTCATATAAAAGTGAGACACACCATGATAACTGATTGTGAGTCCTCCTTTTATGCAAGGGAGGGAGGACGACACTGAGAGTACCTGATAATCTCCCTCTATTATAAACAACTTGAGAAAATATGATAGCAATCGTTATAACTTGCTCTTTTTGGGCTAGCCTAGAGCTGGATCTGTTAGAACAACTATCATATTCTCCTTGCTTAAATATATACACAGAGAGTATGCGAGAACACTAGGCCAAAGTCCAAAACATTTGCAAATATTCTCTCTCAATATAGATATGTATTAATATTATAACATAATAGAGTTTACCATTAACATATGAAGGGTGGTGTTATTTCCACTTCACCTTTTGTCGTAATGACCAGTATAATCTTGTTTAAGCAACACATTAAATAAGATTGCAACAAAAAAAGTGAAGATTAACATCACCCTTCATTAATATAAACGCTAATGTTGTCAAAGCTGCCAGGCACTCTTAAAGCTCTTATGGCTCTAAGCCTAGGCCCAGGGTCAAGTGCAACCTTGCAATTGAGTGAACTAAGGTTCACCCTATGTAAAGTGGTTTTAAAGATATAATACGAGAAATGTTTAAAAGTTGAATATAATTTGTTTAGCCTATTGGTTGAAGTAGTAGAATGTTGTGTTGTTGCTGAAAAGTTGTGGTTCGAGATTCTAAGCAAGCTATTAATTTTTAAAAAAACTTATAGCTGTGGTTTGAAGTTCTAAGTAAGCTATTCAAGATTTTTTAAACTTGTATATCTATTAACATGCAAAGCAATTATCAAACACATAAAATGAAAAATATAACATTTGGTTCCATTCTCGGTTGTTTATAAGACACGTCCATTAATGGTAGTAGGAATATAGCTCAAACAATGAATCTGCCTAAATACATCAGAAGTATAAAATTCATAATAGAACATTTCTAGAGATATAATCATCCCTCTATCATATGAGATGGTGGTTCTCTTTGGCTTCCTTGGCTTTGTGTCTGTCAATGCTCTTATTTCTTCTCTTTCTTGTACTTTTCCCTCAAGTCTTTCGAAGTTCCAGCCCAATCTTTTTCAACTTCAGAGATAACTGTGGGGACCATACTATAACTTTAATTGAATTAAGCCAGATAATTATAAAAGAAATCAATGGCACTAGTTTGAGCTGCTTGATCAGGCACCGTGCATGCCTTGTGTGGCTAAGGCCTGCCTAGTTTAAGGCCCTTCATGTAGGGCTTTGTACACATTTTGTTTTTTGACACCTTTTCCTTGCCCTAGAATCCTGTTAATAATCTGTTTAACGCCTCATATTTGTGACAATCATTATAAATTGGTTGAGGGTCCATCAACTAGTGCTCCTGAGTAGAAAGAAATTAAATACGTACTACTCTTTCTCCTTCCATCCATTAAAGAATAATTTGCGTGTGAATTAAAAAATATCACTAACAAATTGGTTTTTACACTGATTATACATGTTTCCATTCTCACAGTTTGATTGCTATTAGAAAATTATCCGTTCTGGTACTTTGCTGCACTTTGTTTCTCTACATCTGTCCTGCGCTTACAAACCATGCTGACCAAATCCCTAGCTCACACATACTTGGCAACTCGACAGGTCCTAACTTAATAGATGAACAAGACACAGATGTGTGCACTTGTTTGATGTGGTGCTGGAACCAACTACTTGTTGATAATAGACTGATTAGGCAGGTGTGGTGCTCCACTGAAAGGTCTCTCCAAATCTCCATACCTTTCACACACCCTTTTAGACCGAACCTTCGAACTCGGTCCCTGACTGATCGAACTTAGAGAGGACACAGTGCCGAGTCAGGAGGTGAGTCGGTGCTCTTGTTAGATGTAACCAAGAAGTTGGAGATTAATAGCAAGATATCCTGTAGGAAATCTTGCAGAACATATTCTGTAGAAGCCCAAAAACGTTGGAGATTAAGATATAAATATGCAAACAGTAAGCATGTGTGCTCCTGAACCTCATACAATGTCAGGCAAAAATTGCAAGATATGGCTACGTTCAAACTGCCCTGCCTTTAGATGTCTCTTTGACCTGACAGAGACTGCTCAATAACAGCATTTGTATTTCCGCTTTGAGACAGGTAGATCCATACGGGTGCTGTCAGGTTTTTAATACTTCAGCATGAAGAAGATTTATTTCATGAACGTAGCATGTTTTCAGTAACCAGTGCTGGATATTGCCAGCACCTGAGTTCTTCGAGAAACTAGAGGCTTCATCCCTTTAGAGTTTTTTTCATGTTATTATTTTCCTAGTTGGTTCCAAAATAACTTGTTTATATCTGATGCACAATTTACCTTGTGATGCTTTCACACAATCATGCCATGGAGTATATATATGCTTAGCGTTCTTATTCTTCATACGTCCACTACTGGTTAAAGTTTAGACGGAGAGGGGAAAGATTGCAGACCTCAATTTGGAAGGCAGCAATGCCATTGTTGTTTTGACGAAGGATGTTGCTTTGTATATTTGCATGGCATGATATGCAGTCGATTACTTCTAGTTATCTGGCATAACCAAGTGTCGAGTCAAATTAGAAATTTAGAATATTCTCAACATGCTTCTCCTACTTCTGATGAGTTTTTATGGCTTTTCCTGTCGTGTCTATATGCAAGATGCAATTTAATTGTCTCATCAATATTTTATTTCAAATATAATTAATTATTTTATTATTATATATATTTGAATAAATAATATAATGATATTATCTTCTTAACCATACATATTGTTTTTACCCGTGGAGAAGTTATCATTTTAACACTCAATATAAAACAAAGGAAAAAACATCTCTATTTGTTATTTTAAAGATGTTAAGCTTCATGGTAATAAAAATAAAAATAATAAAACCTCATCATAAAATATTTCAAAAATAAAACAAAAAATATTTTTATATTTTATTTTATCATCATGATCTATCTCTTGTCTTCAAACAAAAATCAATAATCAATCACTACTGAAGTATTGAATCACCTATTTTGACACCTAGGTTTTATGCCACGATCAACGTTTTTAACCCTAATAATAAACTGCATCACCTAGAAGCTTTCACTAGACAAGTATACGGTGCCATAATCTTTCAGGACTTGGTGCGCTTTTGCCTGGTAACAAGTAGCCAAATCCTTCTCAAATCAATGGTTTGTTTTGCTGGTATTGTAATTAGACAGTTGGCATATAAGAGGTCACCAACAAACCAAAACTATATCCTCCAAGAGAGTCTGGTATTTTATATGTATAAAAAAAATGCTTCATGGCATGATAATACACGGTTCTGATCATTTCCATGCTTTCTTCCCCCGGAACTGCTTGCCAGAAAGGCTTTGCTTTTTCTTTTTCTCTTGTCGAGATCTTGCTACCTTGGCCCTTTTTGCAGCAAGAGGCATCTGCTTTTTGTGTTCTTTCTGCCTGTTGCTCTGCCCGCCAGTCTGTCAGCACAAACCATGAAAGAAGTTCGTCAAACAATCAAGCAAATCACATAAAAACATTAATGCTTTGAACAAATCCGAACATGCGCTGAAAGATTTAAAGATCTATTTTAAAGTTTGTGCCAGAATCAACTATTACTGAGAATAAGATGGATTGGATTTCAAGACTTGGACCCCAAAATGTAAGCTTATGAAAAATGAATGAGCACCTTTTTCTGTTTTACGGCGATTCTAGATTTGTAGCTCTCTCTATCCTCTCTCCCTGCTCTCACCAGCGCTAATCTTTCTTCCTTGTTTAGCCTCGCCCGTACATGAACCTACGAAACGGAACCACAAAGCAAATTATATATCTCTTAGAGCTCATCAATATATATGTGTGCGCGCGCGAGCGGGCGCTTGCTTAAGAAGCAACATTTAACTAGGAGGAAAACTTTTAAGAAGAGACCTGAAACAGACATTTAAGTTAGTTCACATATCTAGGCACAACTGCGAGCGAAACTATTCATCAGTAATAACTAATAGAAGACTTACTTCAAGCGTAGCAGGATCCACCCGCTTAGCACTCAGATCATCAGAACTTGGAACCTTAAATCCTTGCCGATTTAAAGCAATCCTGGCATCCTTCTTGGCCTAGCGCATGAAAAACATGTCAAATAAACACTTCATGGTTAGCATATATCAATACTGACATCAATGTTAACCTATTAACATACCGTAAGTTCCTTGATTCTTTGGAAGTCTTCATTAGAAAGAATACCATCTGTAGAGTCTGATGGTGGTTTCTTCAACTTCTCTTCTGTCATTTTCTTTAAAGCCCGCAAACTTGTATCAGCTGCTAGAAGTTGCCCATCAAAATCAGAGAACTTCCTCTTTCTAGCAGTAGATTTGTTAACTTTATTTATGATAGCCCTCGCATAACTGTCTTCATCATTCTCCTCCTGATCCTCATCCTCGTCCCCCCCCTCACCACCACCACTGTCATTGTCTACAGCATCATCACCATCTTCATCAACTGAGCCATCTTGCACGTCACCATCCTCACTTTCAGCGTCATCACTGTAAATCTGATCTCCTTCATCACTGGCAGAAACCATCTCCTCATTTTCAGAATCATCATCAGAGCCACGGGATGCCAAATCATCAACATCATCGCTGTCCTCCTTGTCTTCATCATCATCATCATCATCATTAAGTTCTTCTAACAACTCAACACCAGGAACACTGCTGACAATATTGACTTCTCCATAGGCCTTCGGCCTAGCTTTTGGGTCAATGGGACGACCTCGATCTTTCTTAATCAGCAGAGAGGGACAAACCTGAAGTAAAGGAAGCAATTAGTCTCACTGTATTAATCATGCCTGTAAGCATGTCTTGCAAAAACCGGTACTCATGGACAGAGGAAGCATATTGAGGCGCACAGTTCTAGTACCTCTCTGAATAAAGTAATGAGTGAACGAGCAGCTATTGAAACTGCCTTCTCATGAGATTTCTTGTATAATACAAGGTCTTGCAGTAAATCTTCATTCATCAACTAGAAAACAGAAGCAAAATATTACCTTTGTCAATAAAAGTAAAATTCACATGTGAGAATATTTGTATTTGAACTGATGCATGCAAAGAGATGCAACATCAAAAAGGAGATTAATGTTTCCATAAAAAAAATTCTAATAGAGGAAGCACAATAATAGCATACAAAAATATTTCTTCGTATCTCATCAATATTTTAAGAAACAGAAATAAGTAGTCAAAAAGAAAATGGCAACTGAGTTATAGTTACCAAAGGTATTCGCAAGCATATTTCCCTGATCACATTCAGTCCAATAGCAATGGCCTGGAACAAGCAAATAAAGTTAACAGGAAAAAACAGTTTACAATTTTAGAATACAGTCGTAGCAAAGCAGCTGGTGATCATACCTCAGGACGCGAGTGATCATGTACAAATTGATTTACTATTTGTTTGAATAATGGCTCAACTGCATCAGGAGGCACCTGGTACAGCAAAAACAGTGAGTTAGCAAGGAAAAGAATCTAAGAATCACATAGAAGTAGAAGAGGATGGAAGTTGAAGAGAATAAATTTAAAGGAAAAAATCTATGATCACAGCATTGAATTCAATCAATCAAAATGGACGTTACCAGATCATGACAGGCCTGGACAGCTGCTGCAAGTAAATTTGTGATGTCACGCTGATGTGGCTGCACATAACAATACCACCTTAGGATCAAAGAAAAGTGGGTAACAAGAAAGGCCGTGGCCATATTTCCATGGCCAACAGCATAACTTTAATTCATTCTAATAGCACACCTGAACATATTTCTGAAGAAAAGGATAAAAGTTTAATAAAATCAAGCGGTGGAGCCCCACAGTTCGAGCAATTACTTTCAACATCATCATCTTGACCTGAAGTTTAAACAGAGCTTGACGTCAATAAAAAATGTACAAATCTAACTGAAAAATATAAAAGCCAGTGCAGCTTTTTGGGAACAAGAATCTCAATATAACCCCTAGTGTTCCAAAATTTTCTCCATTCTTTTTACTCATTGTCCTTGAACCCACTTCCAGTTATTTTTCAGAACTCAAAATAAGGTATACACAGACACAAATGTATATTTATGTGATACCAACATACAATACAGAAAAGATGCAAGTGTGCATGCTAACAGACACACCACAAACTTTGCCAAAGCCAAGATTTCATAATCACCTCAAAACGTTCATTGCAAGTCTGAAGGCGAGAAAATAGCCTCTCAGCAAACCCCTGCAAGCAAAATGAAATCCTAAAATCTCTTTATCCCACATAAAAATGTTCAGAGTCTGTAGAACTACACTCAGTAAATTATAGGAAAAGAGGAAAACCTGTGCGTCTTTAAGATGGTTGAATGGTGAATAATAATTTGAATTGTTGTTTTCTGATGACAATCTTTGCTGCCTTTTCATGCTACGTATGGCCCGCTGCAGTTTTGCTTTCTTTTTCTTCTTGCTAGCTACAGTACCTTTATTGTGTGCCTGGGGTTTTGACAAAACAGGAACAAAATACTGTAAATTAACCATATTTGTTCAACTGTTATTGATGAATTATATGGCACCTCCTTCAATGTATCAACACCAGTTCTGCCAAGAAGGGGTGAGGTTGTGTAACATACCCGTTTAAATTGATTGTGTAGATTGGAACCTGAAGACATCTAGATACACTGGAGTTCCAAGATCGTAAACAAGTTAAGGCTGATTTGGTGTTGGTTTCATGTGATGTTTGGCTACTGGATATATGATTTTGCTATTCTTTCTTGGTAGATAGTGAGATTGAGTAGGATGACGAAAGTCAGGGGTTAACTTGGGGATTCAAGTTCATCTTAGTGGCTCAGTTTTTTCTGCTAGACAAACTAACTGTTTAACCAGTTGGCAATAAGTTACTAACCATGTGGACAATTATGATAGTGGCTGTTGTTAGTTACTGTAGAATGGCTGCCTCTAGAATTCAAAAAATAAAATATATATATATATATATATATATATATATATATATATAAGGTGTATCTGACCTTATAAATAGACTCTTTACTAATGACAACTTGAGCTGTTCGAGGATTTGGATCGTCTTCGCCACTTGAAGCATCGCTATCATCATTGTCATTATCTTCAATCTTCTCATAATCGAGGAGAAAAGACAGAGCAGCAATCATGATTCTGACAAAGGCAATCAAATTTCAAAAATTGGAAAGCAGAAGTTCCTTAGCAACCACCTCAAAAAAATAAAAGGGGGAAAGCTAACCTTGATGATGAATGAAAACATGCCATACAAATTGAATTTGCAGTTCTATCATCGAACCACACCTTCCTTCGATGAAGCTCACATAGTGTGATGAGTGCTCTCTTCGCTCGTGCTTCATCATCTTGCTAAGTGAACATTAAAAAATAATACGATAATTCAAACCAACAAATGCACAAAGATAGATGATAATACTAGCAAGCAAAAGATTACAAACCTGTAGCAAGGAAAAGAGGATATTTTGAAGGGCCCGATTCTTAGCCTCATTTTTATGCTTCTTATTCATCCTCCTAATGCTATGAACAACATGAGTAAAAGCCAAATTCCTCAATGTCCTATCTCCCAGTGTTTGAAGCTCCATGAACAATGCTAGAGTTTCACTAATATCAACCATCTAACGACAAATTATACCAAATCAAATCCACAAAATTAGAAAATAATTATCACAAATTAATGGGCAATTCAAAAAAGAAAAAAAATCATACATCTCGATTAATCAGTAGAATAAGCGCTTGAGTAACATGACACCGAAGTCCCGAAGGCAGAGTCCGAGCAGACGATTTGAGAAACTCAGCGAGTTGAGCTGGGAACTCAGCAAGCTGCTTCGGGTAAAAAGGTGTAACATGAGACAAAAAAGTGGCGCGGTCACTGAGGTCCTTGTAAATAGTGGGGTCAGCGCAGACACCGGAGGAGGAGGCGAAACTGAGAGCTGCTTGCTGTTGAAAAAGATCCAAAGCGGACTTAAATTGGTTGTAAACCAAGCCGAGCTCCGTTTCGTAACCTTCTGGGTCAATTTTCATTTTGGATTGGAGAGATTGAAGGCTCAGCTTCTCCGAGCTCCGCCCCGACGCCGACAAGGAATCCGCCATCGACAGTTTTAAGATTGATAAAAAAAAAAACCCCTGCTAAAACCCTAGTCTCTGATAATTTTTAGCGATGTATATATAGCCGGTGCATGATACGACACCGTAGCATCCTAATGGCATTTTTTTCTCCCATTATGGGACTGAAGGCTGAAGCTGAGTTAATTTTAACTTAATCCCTATTGTTTATTATAATTAATTAATTAGTCATTATAATCTCAGAAATTATTAAATAGTTCTATTTTTTCAACAATGGCTTCTTTCCTCATCAAATATCTCCATCTTACCTTCTTACTTTTTTCTTTATTATACTTTTCGAAGAACTATAACATGAAATAAATTAGAAATGATAAATTACAATAATCTTTCTGTTGTATTATAAAATTACAGTCAGCATTTAAAAGTTTGAGTATTTGTTAACAAACCCTTTTATATTTAAGAGAAAACTACAAACCTCCTTATATATAAAAAAAAAATCCTTGATTATTATTTAAAAAGGATAGATAAGAAAATTAAATATAGAAAGATATTCAAAGAACTCAAAATGAAATTAAAATTGTTCATCTACCAAAAATAAATATGATTATTCTTCTATAATTTTGATTTTTTTTCAATTTAACAATCCAATTTTTTAAATAAAAAATAAGGGTGTTTTGGATATTAAAAGGTGGTTATGTAATTTTTTAAAATTTTGGATGGTGGCTGTAAAATATACAATAACAATAACAAACAAATAAATAAATATCTGGTTGGGACGAGTCAAGTTAGTTTAAGATACAAAACTCGTTACTTAATACATGAGATCAAGATACCACCACAAAAGGATGGAATAAGAAAGAATTAATTGTAAAAATGGACATGAAAAAAATATTTAAGCCAACCTGATCCAATCTTTCAAACCGTGACTCAAAAGGTTAACAAAATCCCGATCAATAAAATATTGATGAATGAAATCAAAAAAGAAAGTTCCAATAAAAAATAATTAAAAACAAAACAAATAGCAATTAAATGAATAGGAACTAAATCTCATATAAAATAAAATGAACTAAAACATTGAGGGATGCAATTGAAAAGATAATTTAATTAAGAGAGTGAATAAAAAAAATTACAATAAAAAAGGGGACCAAATTTGAAAGGTAAAAAAATCAAACGAGGGTTAAATTCAAAGAAAATTTTAATTTTATAGATTATTTAAAATAAAATAAATAGTAATAAAAAGAATATAGACTAAATTTGAAAAAAAAAATTGATGGGCTGCTTTGAAAATGTGTAGGGAAGGCTCTGAAATTGACCATCAGCGTATATCGAGAAGAGAAGTAAAAGAAGAAAAGAAAAAAATGACCATTAGCACAAAAACCAATATTTTTTTGTCACACGCGTCGCTCATA
This sequence comes from Populus trichocarpa, assembly GCF_000002775.5. Taxonomy (NCBI): domain Eukaryota; kingdom Viridiplantae; phylum Streptophyta; class Magnoliopsida; order Malpighiales; family Salicaceae; genus Populus; species Populus trichocarpa. Next base: position 12,622,432 of record NC_037292.2, read on the forward strand.
AATAGAAGTGATGTCGTGAGGATTAAAACACCGTTGTGAAAGCTCGACTTTAGCCATCAGGTGACTTTGTATGTGTTGTCCTAAGAGTGTGAGAGTAACCATGCATGTCCGCGTGAATGTCACTCGCAATCAATTTTTTAAAATTAATTAATATTTAATCATGCCTAAATACTAAACTGCATATGATCAAACTTAATAATTACAAAAAACAAAACAAGCGAAAACGACAAAAAAAACCCCTTGACCTAAAGCAAAGATAATTTTAATTCAAAAGTATTGTGGTCATTTTACCGTGCCTTTAAAACAAAAAATAAAATAAAAATAACACTACTACTAATGCTTTAATTTTTTCCTCCAAGAGCATTTTCAAGGGGAGATATTATTTTGAAGAGTCAGATTAATAAAATGGATATTGTTTAATTATATAAATATGTTTTATTATTATTATATATACTCTAATAAAATAATTCTATTGGAAAGTTAATTCTATTGAATTGAGAGAAATAAATAATTTATTTTTTCTTCAAGTTTATTTTGTTCTTAACCCTAGTTTTTACTTTTGTAAAACAATTATTGAAAGCTAAATTTTATTTTATTTTTTTCCGCTTTCCATTTAGCACCTTGGAGGGAAGATAGAGAGCGCCAAACATCTTGCGGGCCTGTCTCTCCCCTCGACAGGGAGGAGTAGGAGATTTGAGTGTAGAGATTGAGAGTTGGAGGCAGCCACTGCAATGAAACTACAAGGTTTAAGCAGTGGAAGAACAGTCACGACCATGAGAATCGACTTTGTTGTGCTCTGTTTGTAAGTAAACTACTAAAAAATAAGTCTATTAGCAACTAACTAGTCCGTTGCAGATAATATTAAAATTTGTTATTGATAAAATTCAGCAACGGAATTAGCAATAGATAATTTCAGATGCAAATAATAGATGCTAATTTTTTAGCAACGGATTATCAGTTGCTGATTTGTTTAGTAACCAATTATCTGTTGCTGAAATTCGGTTGCTGAATGTGTAAATCAGGAACGGATATTCCATTGCTGATTAAAAATTCTTATCCAGTTCAATTTCAATTTTAAAAATTTGAAATTGATTCCGCCAAAATTTAATATAATATAAAAAAAGTTAAAATATTAATATTTTTATTAACCCAAAATCAAACCCACATTCCCACAATTTGCTCTCTTTTGCATTTCCGCTGCCTGCGTTCTTGCTTCGTGTCCGTTCATATCGCAAAGCGGGGCGACGCCAGGTTAGTTGAAAAGAGCGGGGCCAACCAAGACCCCCAGAGAAAGCTTTGCTCGATACCCAGGAAAACTTTGTCCTTATCTCTCGTTGATTTCTATTACAATCCCAAATCAAAGCCAAAAACATCCTCTCTCTCTCTCTCTCTCTCTCATAAATTACCTGGAGAAGAAGTTAAGAAAATAACAAATTATGTTTGTGGAAAATGATGCATGACAGAGATAGGTAGAATAGAAAGGGAGATATGGGTTTGGTTTCTAGAGAAGGAATAGAAAGGGAGATATGGGTTAATTAGGTTTTTGTGGAGAAGTATAGAAAGGGAGATATGGGTTTGGTTTCTAGAGAAGGAATAAAAAGGGAGATGTGGGTTAATTAGGTTTCTGTGGAGAAGTATAGATAGGGATAATATTGGGTTCTTTCAGAGAATGAAAAAATTTTGCAACTGTGGGGTTCCTTTTGTTTTCTAGAGATGGAGAAGTATAGAAAGGGTCATTATTATTTATTGTTTTTTTATAAAAGTCAAAATTTAATCTATTTTTTAAACCATATTAGTAACGGCAAATCTGTTGCTGATTTTTAATATGTTAATTTATTTTTTAGTATCTGATTTTTCGTTGCTAATCCGTTGCTAATATTAAAAAATTAATATATATATATATATATATATATATATATATATATATATATATATATATATATATATATATGCAATTCACGAGAGAGAGAGAGAGAGAACCTGAGAATTACACTCCTAAGAAAAAGGTGATTAGCATCGGATGTTAGCATCAGAGCAACAGATTAGTAACGGATTATATATATATATATATATATATATATATATATATATATATATATATATATATGTTATAGCTACCCAAAGTGATCAATGAGTAAAGACTTGGTATTGTTACTTAGACTTTCTCTTACACTATACAAAGAATGCAAATTAAACAGACTCCAGTGAAAGTTTCTTTCTGGCCAAGGGCTGGTGGTGTTGGTTTTTTTTCTTCTTCTTCTTTTCCCTTGCTAAAGTAACGCATTAAGAGGTGTGTCAATCATATAAAGATTATGTTTTTCCATTCATTTGCAGGGTCTTTCTAAAGTCAAACTGAGTGGTGAAGAGTTAATGTCAAGGTTGCTTAATATATAGAAGATGGATGCTGCACATCCCAGATACTGAAATTCACCGAATAAAGCTGTCTCCATTGCGAGGTCGAGATAGGGATTGCCAATCTGTTAACTTTGCCTTGCTGAACAATACCAAACTATATTTTGGTGATGACTCGATGGAGAAAGGCAGTGAAGATCCTTTCTTCTATGTTGTAATGGATGATTTGTTGCTTCCATTGGTACGTAAATGGTAATAAAGCGATCGAGAAAACTAGATACATTGTTTCCTTGACTAATGTGGTAAGCTCACATTCCTTATGGATATGGGATGACAGGTACTTGTTAAGATACAATTAAGCCTTCTCTCTGTAGGCTTTAGGAAGTTGGGTTGCCCAGCTTAATTATTGTGAGTTTTGTGCGTGGGTGCTGCTAATGGCTTTTCTTTGTATATTAGAGAATATGCAATCTAGATTGATATAGAGACGAAGCCGTATTCCTTGTTGATCTCTGCATATTTTTTATGGAGCAGCTGGTTTTGCATTTCAGTCATGTTAATGACTGGCTTAGAACTCTCCTTGTAAGATTTAACATAAGGGATGTGAGCTCATTCTCATTAATTTCTGCTGTAGTTTTGAGGCAGTTATGGCATGTAGTAAGCTTCACCAGGCCATTTGAAGATCATATAACTTTCTACTGAGAAATTTTCTAGGTTACATGTGGAGGCTAGCTGTCTAAGTGCAAATGCAGCAGATGAAGCAGCTGTTGGTAGGTGATCTTTTGCTGCAGTCGCTCTTGGAAACTTGCCAGAGTTTTTATGGAATTTTCACTTTGAGAGTAAGTAATATTATGAGATCGTGCATGGCTTAGTGAGATGTGTGTTTTCAGCTGTTTCACGTGCAGAGAGAGGGCTAAAATCACATTTGCTTCTGAGAGGAGAGCAGCATGAAATTCTGACTGATTATGTCCTAATTTCAACAGTATATGGATTATTCACTTATGTTCCTAAATCTATTTATGCCCATTGGGTGAATATGCTGAGGAGCTATGCTAATTAGGCGGCAGGCAACACTAGTTATATTCATGGTTATTAAATCTGGCATGGGTTAACTGAAATTTTTTAAAAAATATATCTATGTTTTAATATAAAGTTTTTAATTCCAAACTGGAAGGATATTATTTTATTTTATTAAGTTAAAATATTTAAATAAAAAAGAGTTTTTTATTTCACATTAAAAAAACACAATTTTCCTTTTATGACATGTAATGCATATATTAATAGGTTTTCAATCTCAAAATAAATAAATAAAACCTTCTTTTAATATTTATACAGTACATATTGATATGGGTTAGGCGTGATATAACACTAATGCTTTTTAGATCTTTTATTTTTTACAAGCTCGTGTTTTATTTAATTTAGACCTAGTCAGATCCAAAACACTGATAATCATACCAAAAAAATCCTAATTCCTAATTGTCTATGAAGTAGCAGAGGATGTTGTAGCATTACCAGATAAACTGAAAATCCGTTTTTAAGAGTTTATTTGAAACAAATTATATATTGAATTAAATTTAATTTTCAAGCAGATTTAAATTTAATTTATAATATTTGCATGAGTAAATTTAATTATATTATTTGAAATACTGGTAAAAATAAAATGAATTGAATGAATATATAGTTTTAGCTATTTTAACATTAATTTAAAAATTATTTTTGTTACATAAAAAGCATCACTCGGGTATTAGAATAACTTATAGTATAAGATTATGATATTCAACATTCAGCTGTATAATTAATAGCTGAAAAAATTAAAAAAATGCTACAACTGAGATAGTAGATTTGGAGTTAATTATCTCCAGCCAAAACCATAGGAACCAGGGAAAAGGTACAATGGTAATTGGGTATTACGGTACAATTATATTTTTGAAATTTTTTTATTTTTTTATTTTTAAAATATTATTTTTTTATCATTTTATTATATTAGTGTCAAAAATAAATTTTAAAAAATAAAAAATATATTATTTTAATATATTTTTAAAAATATATTATTTAATATATTTTTAAAAAATAATATTTTAAAAAACAAACTTTATCATATTACCAAACAGTCACGTATGATGCCAAATTCTAAAACGCAGTAATTCAGTCCTGCCATGCAAAGCTTCTTGAGAACTCAAAAGCTAAAAACATTTTTATTAGAAACTCAATCTTTTTAAGCAGTATTTGAAATCCAGTTAAAATTATGTTTTAAAAATATAAAAAATATTTGTTATTTAAAATTAATTAATTTTTTATATTTTCAAAACATTTTAATTTATTAATATTAAAAATAATTTTTAAAAATTAAAAAATATATATTATTTAAATACATTTCTAATTAAAAAATACTTTAAACCACACACTTCCTCAAAATTTAAGAAATATAATACTTACAATAAAATTCTACTGCTTTCCAAATGTTAAGATTTGAAAGGTGAAGCACTTGACATTAATGCCCATAAGGTGTCCGAAGAACAGCGAGTCGCGACTCCCCTCTTAATCAAACTCTAGTTTTCTGCAGTTATAATTCAATTCAAATCAAAGAATACAAAAGGGTACCTGAAGATCCCTTTTCTGGGCAAGAAGTTTCTTCTCCACCAACTTATTTTGCTGTAATCTACAAAACAGACATAACCCACAACATCACTCTTAAAAAAAGATGAAATATTTAACATTTTAAATCAATTAAATTTATGAAAGCAATTATTGAATTCCAAGGATTTACAATGTTTATCACATTTACTTGTTTATCGATTTAAGAGAGCATAGGCCTTTGATTAAGAATACACTTCTATTTAATTTCTTAATTATTTGAATTCCAAGGATTTACAATGTTTATCACATTTTTGTTTATCGATTTAAGAGAGCATAGGCCTTTGATTAAGAATACACTTCTATTTAATTTCTTAATTATAATTAAGTTGCAACTTGCCTTTGATGCAGCCACTGGTGCTTCTAAGTTCCAACAATGGCTTATTGAATGTGATTTCTTTCTTATAGGTGTCATTCCCCAAGTGCAGAACTTGTGCCGGAATCATTTACTTGGAAAAGATAGACAGGTAGAGTTGGTTGTAGACGCTGGCACTGGTACGACAGCCATCGGTTTGGGAAGTGGAGCACTGTGTTTAGGTTAAGTCCCAGTTTCTATTACAGCCTTCAATTGACCTGACTAAGGTTCTGAATGATTGTGTGTTACCACTCCCAGGGATTGAGTTTTATTTGACTATGCTATGGCAACACTGTAACTATTGCCGTTGATCGGAGAATTCATTGCAGAGACGGAGAATTCATTGAATTGACCTGATGACTCTTGAGTTAACCTCCCGAGCCCTTTTCTGAGTCAAAATCTAAGCCGGGTTTAACAACTCTTCTCTAGGCATGTTTGGTTTAGCACAGGGGTGCAAATATTACTTCCGTATGCTCAGGGATTGCATGTCACTGCATCTTCTCTCTTCTTCGTGAACTATGTACCTTGATTCCAATCTTTTCTTCAAATGTGGTTCGATATTGCGTGACATAGACATCTCTCTAATTATTTCATCTACCATAATACCAAAACTAGTGATACTGGGAATTCGAATGCTCGGGAATTAGAGATTTTTTAGTATTTGGATAGTGAATTCATAAATCTTTTATTTTCAATAACCAGAAGCACAAAGGGTTAGTAATAAAGATCTTGATACCTACAAAATAGTATTTTTTTTTATGGGATTTAAGAATCTTCTAATTATTAAGTCAACTATTTTATAATAAAAATTGTAATAAATAAGCACTAAATTCTAAGAACAATAATGTTTATTCTTAGTTCATGCGTTATAAATGCTCTAAGAATATATTATAAGAGAGTAAAGATTGTGAACTCTTCATTTGAGTGATTTAGAAAGTATTTATAAATATTGTATCTTGAACCTTTTTCTTTTCGCTTGAGATGTTGAAAGTCTTTTTCTTTTTTATATCCAAGTGAGGAGGGAGTTCCTTACATTAACATTAAGGTCTTCTTACACGACATTAAAGTTGATGAGAATATCACGTCACTACAAGAAGCTTTCTTACACCATCTCGTACACAACATTAATATTGAGGGGAACAACCCTTATAATCATCATTAATGTTTGATTGATATATAGTCAGCTTTTAGATGACTTTCGCATAGCTAGAGTGTAGAGAGATGATAATTTTAGATTCTCATATTGTATGCTTAGATTTGGAATGATCTTAGGTCCAAACAGGGGCGGAGCTAAGATTATTTGATAGAGGAGCCAAAACTAATATAACAAGGTATAAATTTTTACATGTAAAGAAACTGATATATAAAGCAAATCTAACATAAAAATGGGATTATTGATTCCTAAAGAAGAAAACTTACACTGAATTAAAATTGAGTATGTGCTCTTCAAAGAACTCAATTTGGCTAGAAAGATCGTGTCTAATTGTATAGGGGACCTTGTGATAATAAGGTGCATGTGAGAAAAAATTGATAATTTTAACAGCTCTGCTAAAAACAAAATATAAAAAAATCCAAGCATAATCGAAAGAAACCCATAAAATATATCCAATTAATTAAAAAAAACAACATTCACTATAACAAGAAATAAAAAAAAATGGTAAAACTAGTAAATCTATATATATAAAAAAAACAAAAACAAAAGATTTTAAATTTGGGTCACAAATTACATTGATTGGATAAACAATGAATTAATTGCAGCTTTGTTTTAACCTTTCCGCATTACTTTGTATTATTATATTTTTTGGTTAGGACTCTAGAGAAGGAAGATAAAGAAACGGTAAAGAAAGGTAATTAAATTAAAAAAATTATTTGTTTTCTTTTCTACTTATAAGGAGAGATAATTTTAAATTTAAAGATAAATAGTAAAATAATAATTTATTATTAGAAAGCTTATTACTTGTTATATTTAAATACTAAAAAAAATTATAATATTTTGCAAGGGTGTTTTGCAAGGGCCCGGGCCTCTGCTTGCCACCCTTTGGTTCCGCCTTTAGGGTCAAGGATATTGAGTTTAGCATCTTCCTAAGCGGAAAGGCATCTAGGCTTAAAGTGTAGCTGAGACAAAAAAAAAAATGGATCTGATATCTTAATAAATTTATGTGTATTTAGATTTAATGTGTAGCTAAGCCTAAAAATATTAAATTCCGAAACAAACTTGACCCTTTTTAGTTTTGACTTTTGTTCTGAAGTTTTATGCATGATGGATATTCTTCTCTTGACCCTTCTATTCGGCCTCTTGAGTATAAAATATGATAAAAAAAAACAATTCAACCTTTGCTGCCAACTTAGAAGGAAAAGGAGCCATTTTGTGCTCTTCCCTCCCGTCAATCAGAACTAATCATGGGCCTATCACAGCTCTCAGGATTCGAATCCGAAGCAGGAGCTATTAAGCGCACTGATATTTCAGAGTTACTGCCGCATTGTTATTTTATAATATATCGAATAAATGGGTCCAGAAAAAGCCCCATACAATCGCTGGGCATGTTTTAAATAATTTACTCACAGCATGGGAAACTGACATGAAATTCTTCTTGCTTCCACTATTACAATTTACAAGTGATAAAGATGCACGAAACATAAGGGAGTAGGATTGGTTGCTGTGGTGAAACCTGTTACTCCATGATCAAGTGCAGTTCTGAATCGTGTCCTGATGGCCATGACTGTCTGAAACTCCTGCGTGGGAATGGGAATCTGCAACTCTTGAACCTGGGGAACACGATAGCAGTACCAAAGGGAAATCTGGGAGGCAGGGACGCTGTTTTATTACAACATTGACTGAATATTCTTATGCTGAACATTCTTGATGGCAGTGTTGATGTGAATATAAAATAGTTGCCTTAAAACGACAACAAATAAAGAAAGATAAACACACATGCACATTCTAGCCACTCCTCTAACATGTTGGAACAGCAAAACGATTCGCCACAGTAACAAGACACGACGGGGTCCGCGTTACGCACGCATGTCCCAAGACCAGGATTGAACATAGTTGGCACATGCACCTTGTTGAAAGCTAGTTAGGAGCAAGTAAATAAATGGTAAAAGCAGCAGCCACTTTTTAGGCCAAAAACAATAGAGGATGGAGGAGCCGGCAGCATTCCTGGTAACCAGGGGAGCAAAGGAGGATGGTCCCCTGTAGCCCTTGTCCCTGCCTATATTTCCTGACATGCGTTTTGTAACACCATTTAATTCCTACGCATACACAAAACTTTAGCCAATCATTGTAGGATTATGTTGCTTCAAACATCATATATTTGGTCATATATTTGGTTGTATTAGAGTGTTGATAATAACTTCTTCATCACTATTTTATAGCTCAACCCGACAGGTCAATTCAGGGCTTAAAACTGAGTCGGGTTTTAATTTGAATTGTTCACGTAGTTGATTAAGACAACTTGATTGACACAACTAAATTAACTTGTGACTTTGTCAAAATCCACTTGAGACTCGATTAACCTTTTTAAAATAACATCATTTTAGTTTTTTTTACAATATCCGAGAAAAACATTGACTTGAAACAACCTATTAACTCATCGGTTGACCAGCATAACCCGTGACTGAGATTTTATTCCAGTGGGTCGGGCTAAATTTCATAACAACGATCACAATATTGAATTTAAATAAAATAAATAAAAATAATTCGTTAGGTTTAAATTTAATAATTTAACCTAGATAATTTTTTGCTTCTACTATTACGCTAATCTGATACGTATCCCCTTTTTTTCCACATTTTATATATAAATATATACACACACACTTTTTGTTTCCTTGTATAGTGTTTTTTTTTTTTTAGTTTAACGTGGGTGTCTGGGCCAGCTTGCGTGCACCTCGACTAATCTCACGAGCCCTAAAATTAACGATCATGTAAGCCTCCAGTGACCATCATATGAGCAACCACGTGGCATAGTTTGACATGCCTTGGGGGAGCCTGTGACTCCGCAGAATATTAAACCTTGAAGCTGCAGAGCTGCTCTTTTTGGCATCTAAAAGTTCAAGGGTGTGATTTTTATTTTTATTTTATTTTTATTTTATTTTTTTTCCTATGGATAAGAGTAGCATTTCTTTTCACTTGTTTTGATACAAGTTCATATTTCTCCCCTTTCTGTAAAGTCTCAGAAAGGCAAGAGCGGGGCCTAATTGGTATGTGCAAAACACGCAGACTGCCCAGTGCCTCGAGGACCTATTATAGTAAGCTGCTTTAAGATGGTTGGTGCCTGTCCTTTTCAATGGCTTTTTTTCCCTGAAAAAGGCCGTCGGGTACACACGTGGAACGTATTTGATACAGTTTTTATATTCATGTTTTTGAAAAGTATTTTTAAGTTAAAAAATATTAAATATTTTCTAATAATTTTTATCTTTTTGAGGTTAAGAATAAAAATTATTTTTTTTAATATATTTTTAAATAAAAAACTATTTTGAAAAATATACAACATCTTTTCAAAAACTCGTTTAAATACCACTTTGATATTTGTTTTTCTAAAATAAAATTTTGAGTTCAAGTCTTGTATATAAAGTGTATATATATTATTACTAGAAAAACTTTACTTTTTAACGAGTCAACCTGATTGAACTAGATTAGTTAAAGTTCAATTAATTTCTAGATACATGATTTAAAAGAAAAAAAACTCGTTTAAAGCAAGAAAAGAGATATAAGAGAGGAGGGCGTCGTGGGCGTGAGTGACCCATGAATTTACATGCGGAGAAAATGGGGAGAACAACAACATAACCTATAAGCTAGTGATCCTATGTACGTGACAGCATAATATTAATTGTCCCCATAAAAATTGACCTTTTTGTTTTTAGAAGTCTTTGTTTTTGCATTTCATTTTAAAAAAAAAATGTTTATTTTTTTTATTTTAAATTAATATATTTTTAGTATTTTCAGATCATTTTGATGCGCTGATATTAAAAGTAATTTTTTAAAAATAAAAAAATATTATTTTAATATATTTCCTAGTAAAAAATACTTTAAAAAACAACAATAATTACTAATCACACTTTTAAATAGATATAATAATACGAAGAAAAAATAACAAAATAGAAATAGCATATTTTTACGTTAATAGTAATGCAAGTATAAATGTTTTTATTGGTTGTGAGAGTAGTGTGATTTAATTGATTACGTAACCTTTGAGATTTTAAGGTTATTCTCAATTAGATATGAATTTATTATATTTAAATTGTGTGAAAAAGTCTAGCGTATGTATATTTTTTTAATCAGATGAGCAATTCTAAGCTTAAAAAGAGATTTAGTCATGTTAAATAATTTGTTTAATAAAAAAGAGTATAATTTTTAACTTGGGTATTGGATTGAGCATGATTTTTTCTATGAAAACCTACTTATTGTCTAGTCTTATTATTTTGTTGTTTAATTTAGAGTTTTTAACTTAATTTACTACTGCTAGATGATATTAGAGAAACATATTTTATATTAGCATGAAAGTTAGAAATATAGTGTTTCAACCATCAATTAACTCTGATGTAATTATCTATAAAATAATCTTCCATAGGATTGACAATACATTACATACTTTGGCGTTGTAGTTCCTCAAAATAACAAACAAAATGCATGAAAAACTCTTCTTCTTTTTTCTTTTTTTTGGATTAACATGGGTGTTTAGATCCGTTTGCGCATACCTCGACTAATCTCACGAGCCATGAAGTTAACCACCATGTAAGTCTCTGGTGGCCCTGAAGAAATTCGAACTCGTGACTATTAAAAATTAAACCCAAAACCTGATCAGTTAAACTACACATATGATTATAGACGTATTTGGGAGTGTGGTTGTACTTGCTTTTTAAAATGATTTTCATTCAGAAAAATATGCCAATAATATTTTTTTTATTTTTTAAAAATTATTTTTGAGATCAGCACATCAAAAATATATTAATTTAAAACAAAAAAAATTCAAATTTTTTCAAAAGCACTTTTCAAATGCATTGTTAAACTCTCTCTCTCTCTCTCTCTCTCTCTCTCTCTCTCTCTCTCACACACACACACACACACACACACACACACACACACACACACACACACACACACACACACACACAAAGAGAGAAAGAGGAGGAGGAGGAGAGTTAAATTTGGTTTGCCAGCGAGAATTTTGAAGCAAAATGAGGGAGTCGAAGCGGTGTAGATTGCAACTTTATCCTAGGTTTCCCGCCAACAGCATTGATGGACACTGCATTCTACCAGTTACCAAGGTTTTTAACAAATAATTTCCTCGTCGATGACTGGTGAGAGATCTTGGGGAGAAATCTGAGGCATTTGTAGTTCTCCCCTTTCCAGATTCCCAGCATTGATGAATTACAGCTATCATGGTACATGGAATTACAGCACAATTACTACATAATTTATTTGATTTTTGTAACTCAGGGCACCGGAGTATGAATGGAGAGAAGAACAAAGAGAGAAGAGAATCGAGGAGTCGGGCAAAGAATTAAATTAGGGGGCGCACGTACAAGTGTCTTTTACCATTCCATCATCATTTAGTGAAAGTTTTCTGAGAATAATATAGTTCGAAAAAATATAATTTAAACAAAACACATTTTTTAAATATGAATTTCATACACAACTATGATAAAAATGCATATTGTTTTCTAAATTTTTATTATTTTTTTAAAAAATTATTAATCATTTATTTTAAAAAAATCCAAAAAAAAAAAGATCCCTTCTGAAAAGTAAAAAAAAATAAAATCACAACATGAAGTACAGAGATGCATCAGGTCATGCCATTATTATCCCTTTCAGTTTTTACTTTTTTGGCAAAAACCTTTCGGCTTTTTCTTTTTTTTTTGTTGCTATCTTGTACTTTCTCACTATCTTCAACATGTCCCTCGACATGGATATTCACAATAATAATCAATTTTTATTTTTCCATTCCAACATAAAATCACTAAACTTGCTATTAAAGATATTATGGTCTCTTCCACGTAGATTATTAAGATCGATGAGGAGCTATTTTTTTTATCTTTTAGTTATATAATGTAAAGATTATATTATTCTCAAAAACAAAAATAAAATAAAATAATAAGTTAATTAGGGATAGTTTAGTATTTTTATCTTATATATATATACATAATATAAAAACTATATTATTCCTACAAGCAAAATTTGTTAAAAGATTAATTAAGAGCAATTCAATATTTTTATACTTTAAAAGTATAATGTTGAGATTATATTAAACTTAAAAGTAAAATTTATTGAATTTGCATTCAAGAACTTTTTTGTATTTGCAAACTATTTTTTTTAATTATTAACAAGCTCACTCTCAAGGTGATTTTGTCTTTTGAAAAACATAAATATTGTTTTAAAAAATTAGATGACGTGTGTTGATAAATGGACAACAAATGCAGCATCGTCCTACATCTAAATGCTTTTATTCAAGGTAGCATTGGAAGCATCTCGCTGTGATCTTTTTGTTTGTGCTACGTGTGTATAAGACGGAGTAGTGGTTAAGTTCTAGTGGATATTTTTATTCTCCTCACTCTTTTCACTTTTTTCTCTTTGTCAGGATATAAAAGTGTAATTTATTTTTTATATCCAATTTAATCATATTTTATTTATTTTTATCTTTTTTATTATTTTTCTCTTTGGTTTTGTCCCTTGTCATTTGGTTTTATTTGATTTTTATAACAAAATTTATCTTTATTATTTTGATTGTTGTTTGTTTTTTTCTTTTTTCTTGATTGAATTTTATTTTAAAATTTATCTCTCAATGTTTGATTTCAAATTATTTTATATCAAAATTAGTTATTATTCTTTTTATTATTATTTCTTTTGTTTTAAATCTTTTTTATTATTTTTTTTCAATTTTATTCATCAACATTCTATTAATTTAGAATTTTACTGCATTATTTTTTAGGGTTTGTTTTTTATAGGGTTAATTTCAAGCTCATGATCAGGATCATAAGTTTCAAATGTTAGCAAAGTTGAATTTGGTCCTTTTTTAAGCCTTTTACAAAAAAATTATTTTTTATTCAATTTTCTCCTTTAACTTTTGATTTATTAGGAATTAGTTTTCATACTCTTCTTTTCACTTTCCTTTTCATAAGGTTATCCCAATCTCGTGCCTAAAATCACAGAGTTATCGAGTTAACCAAGGTTGGCTCGAATTTTTTTTTTGTTTTTTTTTCAATTTCTTTTTCAGTTTTTTCCTTCAATATTGGTTTATTTGATAATTGTGATTCGTTGTTTTATTTTAGTTTGATTTCGATGAACTTCATATGATTTTTTAATCAATTTTTTTATTGTTATTATATTTTTTATTCATATTATTTTAATTAGATTAGCTTATTAAATCTTATTGAGTCAGTGAAATGACTCTTGAATTTTTTTTGCTTTTTCAGGATCATTAAAAGCTTGTTTGAGAGTATGGTTGTAATTGTTTTTTAAAATACTTGTCACTCCTAAATATATTAAAATAATATTTTTTATTTTTTAAAAATTATTTTTGATATCAACGCATCAAAATAATTTAAAAACACCAAAAATATTAATTTAAAGCAAAAAAAAATAAAAAAATTAATTTTTTCAAAAACATTTTTAAAATGTAAAAATAAACAGTGCAAGTCACCAATATATTATAAAAACACTTTTAATTTAAACCTTGCTCAATTCAAGACTTACGTGATATATTAGGTTAGAAAGTTCAAATCAATTAGAATAATGTCATTTCAATTTAAAGAAAAGAGCCAGAACAACATTGAGTTTATAAATTACTATAAAAAGGTTAAATTGAATTTGGCAACTTTAAGTTAATGTTTTTTTTTTTTAAAAAAAAAGCAATACATCAAATTGATATCATAATATATACTAAGATGCCCAGAACAATCACCATAACACTTTTTTTTCCGTACTCGAATTTTTTATAGCATATTTATATACCCAAATCGAGGTATGATTTGTTAAAATTTGTTGGGTTTAGGATAAATTAAAAAATAGAGGACCAAAGTGTAAACAAACAAAGAAATTTCGTTATCAATCTAAGTTTTTATTCAAAATTCATTTTTACCCTCTTATTTTCTCTTTTCAACCTTCACAATCCCTCTAATTTTCAAAATTTTAATTTTAATCTAAAAATTTATTTTTTTTATTTTTTCGGTTCATGAGTTTAACAGAAAAAATAATAAATTATTAGATTATAATGAAAAAAAATCAAGTCATTGGTTGTCATTAGTTTTAGACACTTAAAACTTAAATGCAAGTATCAAAAAATTCCTTTCGATCAAAATAATTTGAAGGTGGTTATTTTGAACCTTAATAATGGTTGAAAATAAAAGATCAAACTCGAGAAGAAAATTTACCTATGTTAAATTGTTTCTTGAGTTTTTTAACTTGATAAATTAGCTTTTAAATGTTAAGAGGGTGTTATTTAAGCAAAAATATGTTTTTGATTCAAAAAACAACCCATGATTTTTTATACCTAAAATTAGGGCAACAACAGACAACGCGTTGTTTTTTTTTTTTCTCAAAAGAAAAGCTCCCTTAAAAAAATAAAAATAAAAGAGCGAGCCCTTGCATGTGGGCCTGAGCTAGAGGCCCACATGCCTAAGTCTTTTTTTTAAGGCCCGGGCTTGTTGGGTCACCCAATCTAGGCTTGGCTGCTAAATATTTTTTTTCATCCTTCAATTTTTTTTTCCTTTCAATTACATCCCTTATTTTTTTTTGTAAAAAAATTCCTCTATTTTTGTCATCATGTATTTAGCTAATGTTTTTTTTATTAAACTCAAAGAGTCTATAACTCAGATCGCGGATTAGACATATTAAGCTACAACACCCGGGTCGATCCAATATGTTTTCATCATTATTTTTTTTTGTTCAAATTCCATATTTTTTTTTCTATTTTTGCTATCATATGTTTTGGTAAAAAAATAAATGTAAAAAAAAACAAAATTATTTAACCCAATGAAATTAATAACCCGAGCCATGAGTTTGAAGGGTTAAGAAAAAAATAAAATTTGATTCAATATATTATTTTTTAATATTTTTTTAAAAATAATTTTTTGAATTAGCATTCATTATAGATTTTATTTTGGTTTTTGTATGATTAAAATGTTAACATAATTTCAAGAAATCATGAAGTTAAAGATAGATCAAAATTAACTGGAATAAATATAATATATTACCATGTTATTTTTTTTTAAGTCCATGTCCTTCGATTATTTTTTTGGTTATCTAAGATTTTTTTTTTTTTAAAAAAAAAACTAGCGCTAGCTAGTAACCCAGTACACAACTAGACAAACTTGCCGAGTTTAATAACTTTTCCAAACAACATGCCATCCTCGTCAATCGATCGTCTCTCCATGATCACACACATTCGCTCCATCGCCACGTGTACGACCCACACTCCTTCCAATGTAAATAAAAAAACATATAAATCATTCCCATTAATTTAGTAAGTTCCAACAAAGTGTGCTTTGAATTGTTGTAAAGGTTAGAGTTTGTACATGGAACCGAAAAAATTATGAAAAACTAGCTTTCGTGGGTTTTTTCCTTAAAAAAATAGCATACTCAATTAAAAAAATTAATGGAATAGTATAATTAAAAAAATAATTAGTGAAATAACATAATTTATATGTCATAATTTAAAAAATAACGACATCCTTTATGGTCAAGAAAAAGGAGAGAAAAAAAAAAAACCTTAAAGTTACATCAAAACTTTAATTACAATGTCATTGGTACCACAAAAAAAATTCCTGATGGGATAAATCTAACGACATCAGTAAAAATCACCATTAGTAATCTTAGTGGGTCACACTTGCTGGCAAAGATAAACAACCCACCCTCCATATTTAAGAGACAAGTGAGGATTTGTATAGTTGGATTTATCTTATTGAGATCTTATAGATGATACTGGTGGTGTCGTCATCAGAACTTCAATATATCTCTAAAATCTCCTTTTTCCTTTCTATCTATTTTCCTCTCTTGAGCCCATTTAATATTTTTAAAGGATATTAATATTTTTAACAATACAAAGTTATAAAAATCACATTTTTTAATTGTGATATATATAAATTATAATATTTCACTAATTTTTTTAAAATATATTGTCTTGATATTGTTTTTTAAAAAATAAGTGCTAAAACTAGAAATAACTCTTTTATGGGTTATGTTCATGAATAGTTAACTGAAGCTCTGTTTAAAAGTGTATTAAAGATTGTTTTTTAAAATATTAGAAATATATTAAAATATATTTTTTAAATTTTATTTTTAATATCAATAAAAATAAAAAATAATAATTTAAAATCTAAAAAAAATTAAAATTTTTTAAAATATAATTAATCACATTACCCAAAAAAAATAATCCTTATAGCTAAACTGAACCTTAACTCCTAGCACTTTCCCAAGCACACTGACCTAAATCATCAATAAACTCATCCCATTACCACCGTAAGCCTGCAAGGGTAATGTCGTCATTCCGCAGAAAAACGCAGGCAAAGGACATTCTTTGCAACTTTAGAAAGGAGAGATAAAGGAAAGTGTCATTTACTTGGTCTTTTTATTTCAACCAAGAAAGAAAGAGTCTGAGAGACAAAACAGACCAGAGAGAGAGGCAGCAAATGCATTGCTACTAGTGTACTACCCTGTGTTTTTCTAGCAGTTGCATCGCCGGGAAACCAGTCTTTCCCGTTGTTTTCCTTAAGCTAACCGCTCTTAAATCATCGGAAAATCACCATGGAAGAAAACGGCTCTGTTCAGTTTCCGGGAAATCTAGACCCAAGAGCACAAGAGTTCAGGCCTAGACGTGATAACCTTCACAATTTCTCCCCAAAGTTTCTTCCTTTCGGACCGCCGCCTCCGCCGCCGCCACCACCACCACCTCAGCTTCCGCACCAAGTCTACTACACCTACACCCCCCAAGCGTTGCCGTTTAGCGACTTTGTAGGTTTCGTTCAGTATGATCATCATATACCTCCGGCGTACGTTAGCGTGGAACCTCTTCCCCCTCTTCCTCCTACCGGGGCGCCAACTCGGACTCTGGTATTGAGTTCGGTGCCGAGCGAAGTGAACGAGTCATTGATTAGGAGAGAATTGGAGGTTTTTGGAGAAGTTAGAGGGGTCCAGATGGAAAGAGTTGGTTATGGGACTGTGACCGTTCATTTCTACGATCTAAGACATGCAGAGAGAGCCTTGAGGGAGATACGAGAGCAGCACATGCTGCATCAAGCCAGGCTAAGGAACTTCTTTATTCAAAATTCTGAGAGCATTAGCTTCAATATTGCACCAACACCACCACCGCCGGCGCGTGGTGTAATTGCTGGTTGTGTGGTTTGGGCTCAGTTTATTATTCCGTCGTGTAACGAGGTGCCTGATGGACAGAATCAAGGGACCCTTGTGGTCTTCAATTTGGATCCCAATGTTTCTACTAGAAGCCTTAAAGAAATTTTCCAAGCTTTTGGTAAATTATTTGTCTTCTTCTGTTTTCCAAAATAAAACAGAGATTTTCCCTCTCTTCTGGTCATGTTTCAAGTCAGTTTGTTAAATGTGATGGGTCACTTTCCTGGATTATTTTTTATAGCTAGCAAGCTGATTTTTTTTTGGTTAATTTCCCATTTGGCAGGTGCTGTCAAGGAGGTGAGAGAGACACCTTTGAAGAGGCACCAAAGGTTTATAGAGTTTTACGATGTTAGAGATGCAGCCAAGGCCCTTCGAGAGATGAATGGAAAGGAAATTTATGGAAAGCAAGTTGATATTGAGTTTAGTCGCCCTGGTGGGCATGGGAAGAAGTTTTTTAATGCCAGGCCCAGGGCCACTTCCAAAAACTCCTTTACTACTCCTGTCTTTGACTCCACAACCAACCTTCGCCATTCCAAAGTTGCAACCTTTGTGTCTCCGCAACCTCCACCATTGCTTCATAGATTCTCCTCCGGCTGCTCACCTCCAAATGTTTCCCCTCGCTCATTTCTGTCGGAAACTCAATCCTCAGCTGGAAAGAAACCGTCTGGTGATCCTAGCGAAGGAAACCCTATTGAGGCTTCAATTGAAGCTTCTTTGGGGTGTTTGTCATTGGGTGGAGACGTAATTGTTGGGAAGGTTGCTTATCGTGGCCCTCCAAAGAGAAGTTTGAAAAAGAGCCAGTCTTTTACATCTACAAAGCAGCAACAGAAGAGTGCCAAGTCTTGGAAGGGATCAAGGCAAGCGAAGAAGCTTGATAGTCGTTTTCTTATAAGTGATGAATCCATGGTGGAAACCAGCGGTAGTGATTCCAGGACCACTGTCATGATCAAGAACATACCCAATAAGTACAGGTTGGCTTTCTTTTCTGCTACACTATACAACTAATCAATAAACTAATAATGTTGCAGCGCTTTTTTATTACTATTTATTTGAGGCTTTGAGAGATTTTTTTACTAAGATCTTTTAATTAGGAGTATTTATATATAGAGAGGTGATTCATGAATTTTTTATTAATGAATTATTGCAGTCAGAAGCTGTTGTTGAATATGCTGGACAATCACTGCATTCACTGCAACGAGCAGATAGCCAACGGGGATGACCAGCCCTTGTCTTCTTATGATTTTTTATATCTTCCAATTGACTTCAAGTGATTCCCTTTTACGTTACCTTCATTTATTTCCTTTCTTTCATTCTTCAATTGTGCGAGGTTAGGGTTCTTTGGCATTCAAGTAAAAGCAAATGCTCAAGACAACTGAGTTTCATATACTCAGGTTCTGGTGTTGTACCATTGCTGAATATTTTTGTTTCTGAAAACAGCAACAAATGCAATGTGGGATATGGGTTCGTGAACATGACATCCCCGCAGGCAGCATGGAGGCTCTACAAGGCCTTTCATAATCAACATTGGGAGGTCTTCAGCTCTAGGAAAATCTGTGCAGTGACTTATGCTAGAGTTCAGGTACTTCCTATTTTCTCTTTCAAAATCTCTAAAGCTTGAGCAATATTGGAGTATGTATTGCTTTGTCCTAATTGTATTATATTATGGTTCCAAAAAAAATAAAATTCGTACAAATGATGAAAGGGATTGGAAGCGTTGAAGGAGCACTTTAAGAACTCAAAGTTCCCATGCGAGATGGACCACCATCTGCCAGTTGTTTTCTCTCCTCCTCGAGACGGGAGGCAACAGACGGAGCCTCTTCCCATTATTGGCCACAAGCACGATCAACAGCCCATCAATATTATTCTTGGTGACTCCATCGCGTGCACCCACCATGAGATAGACGGTGTGAATGATAACCTCAAGACCTGCAACAGATTATTTGGTGACACTGACCAAGGAGGAGAAAGCCAGCTCAAATGCAGCAGCAGCAGCAGCAGCCAAAATGGCGGCGATATTGGTGATGATGATAAAGACAGTAGTAGTGGCAGCAGCTAGCATGGTGGCTTACTGATTAAAGTTGAGAGGGAGCTCCGCGATTGATTCTCTTGGATAACTGAGAAGATTTGAGTATCATACATCCACCCGCGAAACCAACGACGCTGTTTACATTACATGCCTGCTGCTAAAACCAGCTTAAGCTGCACCACCCAATGAAATGCTTGTTGAGCTCCGGGCCCTTCACTCTCTTTACATATAAAAGTCCATGGTCACTTAACAAGCCTAAGGCTTAGCTTTTATCTGTCCTCAGTCACTCAGGCTAGCTACCTGTATGATCTGACCTGACCACACCACCATCACCTCCATTTACTCTCTCCCTCTATCGTATTTTAGCAATTTTTTTTTTTAAAGAGATTGTATTGTAGAAGCGCTCTCTCTTTTCTGGGAATGAAAATTGGACAAATCGGGCAATTAGTATATAAAATGCAAATAAATTGTGAATTAACACCTCATCAATATATTTTTTTTGTGAAATAATATATTTTAATGATGTTATGTCATGGTTTAAAACTGTGATATTTAAAGAAAATTGTGGTTAAAAATTGTGATATTTATTAAACATTGTGGATGATAACTTTTGTCACGGTTTAAAACTTCAGAATTGTAGCATTTAGTCAAATTCCCCTGCAAACTTCAGAAAAGCCAATTCTATTATTAGAGTAAAAATGTGTTTTATTTTTTTTTTAATGATTTTGATGTTATTATTTTATGAGATTTATTATTTACTTTGTTAATTTGATTTTTAATTTAAATTTTATAATTTTAACAAAATTTGGACATAATTTTTTTTATATAAGAACTATATCTAAAATTTTATCTAGTCTAAAAAAACCTATAAAAAATCACAATAACTAAACTTAATAAATTTTTACATTTCATAATCACAAGTAGCCTTCTGAATGCAAAAATAAAAAAAAATATATACAAGCAAAATAAATCTAAAATACTTCAAAAATACAACATTCAAGTAATTAAAATCTCAAAATATATGAATATATAACTAATCTATCCACATCTACGTTGTTTACTAGATGATCCGGACACATCAATAGCACGACTGGATTCTGGTCCAACACCTGTCAAAGTGGTCTCGCCCTCTACCGTGGTATTATCAAGAGTTAACCTTTCTCCAAATATTTCAAGTCTAGTGTGGCAAACATTGAACCACCAACGCAACTTTTTTTTATATCAAATTACGAAGCACTGATGCGCCCTTGTGACTCTCTCGTAGCATGAAACCAACCTAATATTAATGTTAAATTAAATATTTTATACTTATAATGCAATTTTATTTAATCTTGTATGATTGCAATCGTCATTGAAAGCTTATTCATAACGAGGGTTGATATAGCATTAATAATAAAATTTGCATGAAGTTGATGGTGATCTTTTTTTACAAAGGTCGAAACACATGTGCATGGTTTTTTTAACTTTGTTATCTCAAATAAATCCGATCTTTTATGATATCCCTCATGCCAATGTCACTTATATTCATATGTTTGCACACATTGTAATTGAACAAATGTAGAGTTTGATTGTTGGACTCGGTAAACAAGCGAATGTGTAATATGACACCGTTTAATTGTGTTAATCAATTCATTTTTATTATTGAATGTTTGTCTAACCTCTAAATCAACCCTCCTGGCATATGTCTATGACTAAGTGTCTGGTCATTATAAACAATAAAATTAGATCTAGAAGCATCTTCAAATTCAAGAACAGGAGGTATGATTTCATCATTAACATCACCATCAACATTTACTATCATATTCGGTTCTAATGTATTATCATATTCATTGTCACTAGGCTCATAATAGTAAAATCTATATTGATCAGTAAATAAATTGTCGAACATAATATCATATATCCTTTGTAGCAAATCATCTGATAATAAACTATTTTTACATCCATTAACTGAATTTGAAGGACCAACAAAAGTTAGGATACACACATGTTTTGGTCAGCTATTCATATACTATACCATCATGTTCAAACTACTTTGGATGAAATAATTAATTATTGTTTTAAAACTATCATCACACACAATCAATAAATGATAAAACTAATGTTCATCAATATAATATTTTCTAGTTATTTCAACATCAATATCATTATAATTTCACTCAAGCCCACAACAAATGATTTCTTTCATTTCTACATATGACATGCATAAATTACTATTTAAAAATAAACTACTCCAGCCATTATATGTGATACCACTGTTTACATCATGAACAATAATGTCTCTATAATAACATAACATAAATATGTTGAAAGACATTCTATATAAAAAAAAAATCAAATTCTGGTTAATTGAACATAATTTTAACTAAATTGCATTACTTCAACCCTAATTGAAAAAACTCATAGCAAATTCAATAGAAATCTCAAAACTCAATGTTAAAGCAAACTTCACCAAAAATCAAACATAATTCATTATACAAAATCTAATTGATATTTTCATACTCAATTGCATTAAATCAAATTCAAATTCATAGTAAATTAATACAATTCCAAGAAAATACCAAATTCATCAACTTATCAATAAAATATGTAATTCATCATAATTCTACCGCATTCATGCTCTCTTGCATGAAATCATCAAGCGTGGTTAATTACATTATTAGCTGATTCCAGCAATACACACAAAATCCTTAATTCAGAAACTTAAACAAAATTAAATGCAATACATAATTAATTAAAATAATTAATTCAACTTATTTTCATATTTAAATATATCAAATCAACTTTAATTGATGATATTCTTAACTAATTTATTATTAATTAACAAACTCTAAATTCATCATAAACCAAACAAAACATAAATTCATAGTAATGTAGAATGTTTACCTTGCTTGTAGAACTAGAAAAAGGGCTGGTGCAGTAGCACCGGTGGATTTTGAACACAAAAATATCCAAGGATGCCTAGAGACTATAATGAGTTTTATTTTTGGTTGTTTTAAGGGCAAAATAAAAGTATTTAGTGGATTTTTTTAGAGAGATAGTTATGGTGTTGGTCGGATTGGAGATAGAAAGCACGTCTGGTCTATGTGCTCTTCAATGTAGGAGAGTTTAAATTTTAATTGATGTCGTATTTTTGAAGCATGAAAAGATCAAAATATTCTATTTTACCAAAAAAAATTTAAAAAAAATGTTATTTTACCTAAACTTTAAGTATATTGTCCTAACTTAAAAAAAAAATCCATGTAAATTGTAGTGTTGTAGCATATGTATTATGTTCTTCCTTAGATTTACTTGAAAGTTTTTCACGATTGGTTATGATTTTATTTTATTTATTTAAAATTAAGAATAGATTATTGTTATCATCATTATTATTAAGTAAATAAACACATTGGAAAAAGCAGTTTTATATTTCATTTTCTTCGATTGGAGGGAATAAAATAAAAATATTTTAGGGTTTACGTTGAACGTTCAAAGGAAAGAGAGGGAAAAACCAATGGATAAAAGGAAGCCTTCATTCTTCAGCTGTTCAGGGCACTGCAGATGGGCTACCAATCACTTGTAAGTGCACGTCATTCTCTTCTACTATTATCAATGCTTCTGCTGTCATTTTCACTCCAAAGGTCTGTCTTTGCTTCCCCGGCGCACTTTAGCATCATCTCATGCAGAAGAAAGCATGGTCATAAAACTTGGGTGGACCTGTAACTGATTGGACCCGGTCTCTAGTTCGGTTGAGTTTTAAAAAAATCAACTTCCAATTTACCAAGTAGACTTAATGAATTAATTTATAATTTGATTAAAATATAATTCGATTTTTTTTAAATAATGTTTTAATTTTTTTTAAAAAAATTAAAACATCATCTCTCTTAAGAAAATAATCAAGATCAAAGAATAAGAATGGAACAAATCAAGGTAATAAAGAAATTATTTCTACCTTCTAATTAAAAAAGATGAACAAGCATTTTGCACAATTTGTTTTATTCCATATTTTTATATGTCCCTTGTTGCATGGTTATATAAACTCTATATATAAGTAATGTAAACCATGTAATAAAATTATGAAATGATATCATTCTTTTTTATTCTAAATTTTTAAATGATATCAGAGTTAGTTTGATCTAATAGGTGTTTAGAGAGACTAAAGCATGTGTGTAAAAAAAAAAATCCAAAAGAGAGTGGATGAGCAATGACATGAAAGAAAAAAATAAAGGTACAAGATGATAGAGCTAAGTAAAAAAATTGAGATTTTTTATTAAAAAAATAGAAAAAAAAAAACCAATAATTGCTTTAGTGCAAGCTGATAAGTTCTTGTATGAGAGATAATGTGATACAAGAGAGACTCATAAATTAAAAAAAAAAAACTCTTCCTTGAGGAGATGAAAAATGACAAAGGATTAGTGAGCCAAAATTGAAGCTACTTGAAAATGTTAAATCTTGAAAAAAAATGTTTGGTCAATCACAAGAAGAAAAATAGTTATTAGTAGCCATGTATTAATGTATGTCAAACACATAAAAATTAAAATTATCTTGAATTTGAGGATGCGTGTTAAGGAAATAATCAAGATTAAAAAATTGAACAAGTCAAGACAATTATAAAATTATTTTTAAGATCTAATTATAGGAGATGATCAAGCATTTTCTATAACATGTCTTATTGTATGGTTTTATAAACTCTACATGAATGAATTGAATGTGAAATATATAATAAAATTATTAAATAATAACTTTCTTTTTTATTTTAAATTTTTACAATTTCAATCGACATGGATCAACCTATTAAACCTGTAATCCGAGTCTTTAATTGGGTCATAGACTAGAGTTACAAGCTATACTGAATTTAATAATTTTGTTTGAAATCTATCTATTCATGGTTTGGATTATTTTATTGTTAAACTTATTTTAATTTGTTATTAATGAAGTTTGTTCTTTCAAGGTTGTAACCGTAAAAGAATCATCTCAACCCAAAAACTTAAGTTTTTAGGTGAGGTTCCAAGATATGATTTATATTATTCTCTAACACACCCCCTCAAGTGAAAGCCCTTTGAGCTTGAAACTTGCACAGGCCCACATTACATTGTACTTAATTTTTTATCAAATAAATAAGAATAATGAGATTCGAACTCAAGACCACTTGGTCATCAAGACTTCGCTACCATATCAAAGAATCATCTTAACTTAAAAACTTAAGCTTTTAGGTGAGGTCTTAGAATATAATTTATATTATTCTCTAACAGTAACCTTGTTCGATGATGACTCAAAATAAAATAAAATGATTATCATTTTAGTGAATGGGAAATTAAATACGTTTGGGGGTGGAAATGACTAGGAAGGAGGATTGTCTTCTATGAATGTTTACTATATTCGTTCGTTAACGAATTGTTTTAGAAAAGAAAGATCAACTATCCAAAGTCTTGTTTTAAATCAAATACCAAAAGTCTTATTTTATGTTGTTATTCAACAATTTTGTTTTGAATTGCATGAAATGAAAAGGCCATTTTCTTCTTTGTTTAAATGTTAAGATTAACTTTGACAGGAGATAAAAAAAAAAAAGATTTGAGGTGAAGAGTTAATTGAAGTTTTTTTTTTATTATTAACGTGGGTGTCTGGGCTAATTTGCGCGTATCTCGATTAATTTCACGGTGAAATTTTAACGATATAAGAAATGATAATTGTTCAAAGAAGTTTGATATTAAATTAAAAGATAATGATTAATTGCAATTCCAATTAAAAATCAAATCAATTTTTTTTATCATAAATACTTGACACACTATGCTAGATTCTAAAAGTATTATCTAATATTTAACTTTAAGTTATCTTGTTTAGGGGGTATTTGATAATGTGGTAACGGTTATTTTTTAAAATATTTTTTATTATAAAAATATATAAAAATAATATTTTTTATTTTAATTTTTTTTAATATTAGCATATTAAAATGATCTGGAAATAACATAAAAATTTTTAATTAAAAAAAAAAAAAAAGATTTTCATCACATGACCGGGCTAGTTCATGTGAAGAATGTCATCTGAAAAACCTTATTCATTTGTCGCTTAGCTAAGATCTAATTTTGAGAGAGAAACGAGAAACGAAAAGTGTGATTATTGCAGAGATTTAACGTTGACTGGTTCCTCCACTTTTCAAACAAGAAAAACCCAGCGTCTTACCTCTTGAAGTTGAAGGAAGGATGTCCATGCGGAAAGAAAGCTTTTATTCCTGTCCCCCTGCCTTGTTAATTTCGAGGAAGAAAAAGAGAAAGCAGCAGGGATTTTAGAGGGTTTGTATAATTTTGATTGTAATTATTTTTTAAAATATTTTTTATTTAAAAAAATTTTAAAAAAATATTTTTTTTATTTTTAAAAATTTATTTTTAACCAATCTATTAAAACAAACTAAAAATATTAAAAAATTAATTTGAATTTTAGAGCCGGTACCTCTTGCTCCATCCACTATCAAGACTAGAAAAGGCACATCCCTTTTACAGGCTGTACATGCTAATTTTATGGTGTGATTTTGTGATGGACAGAGTTGCTGATGGCACCTCTATTATTTTTATCTGTGTAAATTTTACCATCTTTAAATAATTAAATTTAATAATAGAATATTTGTTTAATGGAAAATAGTTTTTAAAAATTTATTTTTTAAATTTTTTTGTATTTATTTATTATTAGAAAAGTTGGTCAATGAAAAATATTTTTCAGTTAAAGAAAAATTTAACTTGGTTTCTACGAAAGTGTTTTTCTTTTATTTTAGGCGGAAAACACTTTCCGAAAGTTGTAAAAAAAATTAGAAATATTATATTATTTACTAATTATATCAAATTTGGTCATCAAAGTTTTGATTGTTATATATATTTTGTTTTGAATAATTTTTTTTCAATTTAATTCTTTAGAATTTAATTTTTATATTAACTTTGGTCCTTATTTGATCCTCATTCTTTTTATTGTTATTTATTTTATTTGAAATAATTTATGAAATGATAATTATTATTATTTTAATTTTTTCATCTTTTAATTTTTTTATTTGTGAGATGAGAGAGCATGTTAGATTTCAAGATCGCCGGACTCTTCTCATCATCCATCTCCATCGCATCACAAACCCTTTTTCTTGTTTTCAAACCTGTTTCTGTCCAAACTATAATCTGTAAACAAATTAACTCGTGATCCCTCCAGCCGTTAACAAATCTGAAAGCAACTCAAGAGACTTGTTCCAAGACTAGAGCCATGAACCTTCAGACAGACATACCAGATGACAAGTCTTTTTTAGAGATGAAAATGGATACTCGGGTCAAATTTCTTAATATTTTTATTCTATTTATTATTTATTAAAAAATAAAAATAAAAATTATATATCAAGTTTCGAGTATTTATATAAATATCTATTACATACTATTATTTATTATCCAATAAAAAATAAAATAGTTAATATATAGTTGAAGTAAATACATGTATGTTAAATGATACATATTATGCATTGAATGCCAAAATTAAAATTAAAATATATCGTATTATATTAAAGAAATCTAAATATTTTACAAATATATCAATATAACAAAAATATATATTTCATACTATGTTCATGTTTTAGGTCAATTAGTATCATCAAATTCAAATTAAAATTGTCATCTCTAGTCTCGTCTTGTCTTTTTTCAACCTAAACTGTCGTTAATCTTGACGAGCAGCGAAGAACTAATAAAAAGCTGTGATTTTCTTGTTTAGAAAGAATTGCATCAACATTTGGTATTAGTTACCTCCTATTTGATTTTTTTTCTTCTTTTTTTTAGAAAAATACTATCTTTCACAAATTTTTTACCCATTTACATATATTTTGTTAATATTAATACTACATTTGAAATTTTAATTTTTCTTTATAATGATAGTTATATATCTCATAATCAATATTATTTTAGATTTTTTTTGTTTATAAGAGTTTTTTCATATTTCAGTGATGGGATTAGTTACCAGTTTTAATTTAATATAAATTCATATATTTTGAGAATTGGTTGATATGTACCCATACATAATTACATATTAATAGCCTTTTAGCTCACACGATCTATTGTGTACAACGTTTGTTAAAAAACAGTCGTAATTAATCCTGTAAGTGATTTTGGTTCATTATTAGCAATGTATGATTTTTATTTATAACAAGCAGTTTTAAATTTCTTTGAAATATTTAATAACTTGATTTATAATAATAATAATAATAATAATGAGTTTATATATTTTAAAATTTATTATATTAAGTGTATTCATCATCTTTTCATTATTTAAATAAATTTTTTTATAAAATTCAATACCTTTATGTTAAAAATTAATTTTGATTATTGCTTACAACATAGGGCTGTTACAGTAACTAGGATCTATCATGGGTAATGGTAGCCATTATTGGAAATTTGTTTAAATAACATTGTTAATTGGTATATCTATATCAAATTAAAAATAATGTTTATTTAGTTTTAGAGTTAAAAGTTTGTTGGAATTTAATATCTAATATAAAAATTTTAAAATAAACTATTAATATAATTAAAATAAATAATGAGTAAATAAAAAGTTGATTTTAAAGAATTATTTTGTTGTCATATTTTAGCGAAACCTAAAACTTTTTTATTATTTTTAAAGTGGGCAGTTGAAATGTTAAAATTGACTTCAAAAGTTTTTAGATAATAGAGATAATAGAAGTTTTAGGTAAAGTGAGATTTGAATTTAAACTCAAGTGCGTGTAAGGGCCCCAACCCAGTTCGACTCGTGCTTGGCCGAGTCCATGTTTGGGCTTGAATTTATTTTAAATTAAAAAATTATTTTTACTAATTGAAAATTGAACTTGAACCTTGTCCATATAGAATTATTTATTTCATCTCATGGTTTATCTAGTCCATCCTATGAATTTTAATAGTCTCTTTCAAAAGTATTTTCAACAAATTTGAATAGTTTTTTCAGCAAAAATCCAGATATAAAGCTACTATATTTAGATTCAATTTTTTTTATGGTGACTAATCAAAAATTGAATGGTGAAAAATATTTCTGAATTAAATAATTTTTAAAATTCACTATAAAATGGGGGTGGGGTGAAAGAAGAGTTGGGATTTTTTTCTTTGGATTTTTACATACTCTTTCTCACTTTATTTTTAATGTTTTTCTTCTCTTATTTATACTTTGATTTTCCTCCTAAAAAATCTAAAGTTCGGGTTTACTTTGTTAAGAGATAATGAAGTCATTTTATTTTGGTTCAAAAATCTTAGTTTACAAGTGCATCTAAATAAAGAATGTGTTTTTGAAAGACATATTATAAACATACTAATTGCACAAATAAAAAGCAATAAAATGGTAAAGATAAAGATTTCATTATTTATAACAACAAAAATCTCATTATTTTAAAGTATTTTAATAAATATCATTATTTGTTTTATTTTAACTATAATTATTTTATTATTAGTATTCATGCTAGGATTTTGATTTTATATTAATTCCAAACTTGAATATAAATTTAGAATGCATATTAGTATTATTTTAAGTTTTATTTTTGAATGTTTATATATTTAGACAAGTTACACACCCTGCGCTTTTCTTAAATAATATATATATATAATGCATTTGTTATAATAAATTAAACATCTTTACTCTTTAATCTAGTATACATAGATGCTTTGATTTACAACCTTTTACATGTGGCTTACCTTTTCCTCACCTCGTTGACCTAGAATGATTACATTGTACAAACTTGCTGACCCAAACCCATAGCTGGATTCATGAATGTGCATCAAATCACGCTTTTAATTTGGAAAAGGAGAGTCCTATATATGCAAGAGGAATGTGGTAGGCTCGGTTACATAAGCTGTGTTTATTTTTACAGCTTAACTGTGTTTTAAAATTTTTTTAATATATTTTTTATTTTAAATTCATTTTTTATATTTTTTTATTATTTTGATGCGTTAATATTAAAAATAAAAAAATCATTTTAATATATTTTAAAAATAAAATTATTTTAAAAAAACAACCTTTTCAAATATGTTATTATATGAAAATATGTAGTGGTGACAATTCCTGCTAACAGTAGAAATTCCTGCTAACAGTAGAATTTGTGTAATTTGTCGAAAGGAGACATGGAAGAGAAGGGAGAACCCATGTGATTTTGCTGACTAGTATCCAATGCCAGGTTACGTAGCTAGCATACGTGGCATTGCTTGTGGCTCAAGAGCCTTTGACCTTGGCCGTACAATATACCACCAGGCGCTGACACAAACAGCCCTTTTCCCGGTGTGTTTTACATTATATTTTAAAAGTGATTTAAAACAAATTAATTTTTTATTTTATTTTTTTACTTTAAATTAATATTTTTTTTTATATTTTGTTAATGTTAAAAATAATTTTAAAAAAAATAAAAAAATATAATTTTAATATATTTTAAAACTAAAATATTTTTAAAATACAACTGTTAATAAACTCTCAGACAAAACCAGACACATAAGAAAGCTGAACCCCGTCTCAATCGGGCAACCAATTGGCAGAACTAAGAGTGTGTTTGGTATTGCAGTAGCTGTTGTGGTTGTGATTTAAAAAAAGTTGTTTTTATAAAAAGTACTTTTAGTTGAGGTTGGTTTGAAAAAATAGGTGTTTGGTTAAAACTGTGGTTGAAATTGAGGTTGAAGAAAAAATAGTTTAATGTGTTTGGTTAAGAATGTTTTTGAAATTGAGGTTATAAAATAATTTTTTAAAAAATATATTAATATTGATGGTTTTAAATTTAAATATTGTAAAATTAATTACTCTTATTACATCATGAAAAAAATAATATTTTTTATAAAATATTTTTTATTAATTTTGGACGTAATGGAATTATAAATAGTTTAATGGAATAATAAAAAATATTTTATATAAAATATTTTTTATTATTCCATTAAACTATTTATAATTCCATTACGTCCAAAATTCATCCGATAAGAACTATAGTTTTCATAACTTTTTGAGCGTGTAATAAAATTAGATAAAATATTATCAGATATAAAATTGATATTACTGTGCGCGTGAATTTAATTCACTCTATACTAATTTTTTGAGAGAAAAAATTGTTCACATCGCGAATGAATTTAATTCTCTAAACTAGTTTTTTTTTTAAATTAATACAATTAACACACACTAAAAAAAAAAAAAACAAAAAAACCCAAACCTGCTAACAGTGCAATTCACTCGTGAACAGTGCAGTGAATTGCACTGTCCGCAGGTTTTTAATCCGCTACAGTGCATGCAAAGCAAGTTTTCGTAGCTTTTCCTTTCCAGCGTTTTAAACGCAAAAAACACGTGGACCCCATGCACAATAAAGTGATTTTTGTTATTATCAAACGGCTGCGGACTGCGTTTTAAATAAAATGCAGCCACAGCCGCGTAGACAAACGCCCTCTAAGGGAACGTTTGGGAACGCGGCTGCGGCTGCGTTCCTAAAAAATTTAATTTTTTTTTTTTACTAAAATTTAATATGGTTTGTATGTTTTGGATCGTTTTGATGTGCTGATATCAAAAATGATTTTTAAAAAATGAAAAAATATCATTGGCATGTATTTTGGCACGAAAAGTTATTTGAAAAGCATCCATAACCACACTGCTAAACATGCTCTAAGCTGATATTGTAATTTATAACTAATTTCGTGATACTTAAGTATGCTGGTCTTGATGATTAATCATATATATATATATATATATATATGATTAAGCTGTATATTTTGAATTATTTTAATATATTAATATCAAAAATAATTTTTAAAAATTATCATTAATATATATATTAACATGAAAAATTAGTTGAAAAGTAATCGGTAGCCTCACGAACATATTCTTATATTTCAGAAACTGAGTTGTTTTCTACCCAGTTATTTTTTTATATTAAAAAATAAAAAAATATAATTAATATATATTTTAACATAAAAAATTATTTAAAAAATAATCACTACCCCTCACAACCATATGAAATATTTAAGAACGTAGAGTTAGGTATCTATCCTAGATTTTTGAGAATCATTGTGTATGGCTACGGACACCATGGCTGTGTCTGCACATAGCATGGGCATCAAGGTTTGACCATGGATTTGATTGGAACAAAGTGGATTCAATTCAAAATTGCACACGCAGACAAATGTAAACAAGGACGGAATGCACAACTACTCTCAAATGATTGATACACAAACCCTGTAGGCGACAAAAGCCGATCCATCCACTCACAATAATTGTGCTTTTGGATAAAAAGTTTTTTCTAAATTAGTTTCTTTCTAGATATTTTTATGTAATAATTTTAAATATTAAAATAAATTAATTTGATAAGTTTTCAAGTAAAAAATACTTAAAATTTTTCTCTAAAATTTTACAAGCTTTATCCCTGAAGGACTCGTCCATTGATTAGAGTTTGGAGTCAAAAACTTTACTCGAAATTGACTTTAATTATATACTTTGACTCTTGTTTTGAATTTTTTTAACAAAAAAATTATATATACAGATTTTTTTAAGATTTTTTTAAAATATTTTTATAGTTAAAAAATTTCTAATTAAAAATAAAAAAATTTATACATACATGTAATTAAATAAGTCAAGAATTATATATATTAATAAATAAATAAATAACCCAATGATAACTAAAAACAAAATTTTAAAAATTAAAAAACAAATAAAAATCAATATATTTAACCTTGTAAGACGAAATATTTATATGATCGTATCTGCTAAATTTATTTATTAAAATATATTTTTTATTCAATTTAAGGATAATAAAAATAAATACACATATTAAATTAAATTGAATAAAAAAATAAAAAAATCTTCCAGCTGATTTTAGTTAGTTTGACATTAATCTAGTTGGTGAATTCCCAGTTAACTCTGTTTTTTTTCTTTCTTAAAACCATGTTATTTTAAAATTATTTTCTAAATTAATCTAGTTTAATCCGCACAGTTTACAGGTAACGCTATGTTAGATCAACTCTCGAATAATTTGTAATAACTATGCGTACAGTACACGTGGCTCTGTTCACCGTTTGTATCATGTGCTGGATGCTTGCTGGCCTGGCCATGCAATAGCAGTCCTCTGTCTTTTCTTGCCACTTCTTCAATGCCCATTTTAATGCTCTCTGTCGTCTACTGCTCCTTCTCTGTTACAGTCATCGTACGTGTCCACCCCTCAATCTGCGTGTCTCTTCATCCATGCCGCCAATTTTCTCGATTTACTGGGGGTTTGACACGTGGATCACGCGGTCTCTGTCAGAGCATCTCCTAGATGTTCAAATGGATTGATAAAATAATATTTTAAATAGCATAATATTTTTTTTATTATGTATATTTTAATGAAAAAAAATGGTTTGAAAAATAAATTTTATTAAAATAAAATAAATAAGTGTTTTATTTTTTTTAATGATTTTGATATTATTTTTTTTATATGACAATTTTATTGATTTATTTTTTTGTTGGCTCCAAGATACGTAGAAATAATATTTGTAGGAAAAAAAATGCATTTTAATATTTTGTTTGGCTTTTTTTTAGAGTATGAAAAATAAACAAAAAAGAAAGCAAAATGTTACTTTTTTATTTTTAGCTATTCATTTAGCAATTTCGTTGGAGATGCTTTCATGTCTTTGGGTTACTCTGACATCCAGTTAAAAAAAAAAAACATGGAACCAGTAATTCAATGAGTTTATTTTGATTTTGTTTAGCACAACATGATTTTTTTTTGCACAACATGATTTTTGTATGTTTTTAACGGGTTTATTAATGAAATCTACGAAAGGGATGTAAACTAAAATGAGTAATAATTCAACTATTAAGATAGAAAAAATTAGAAGGGGTAAATAAAAAAGGTTAATAGGTAGGGGGTCCGTACAAACCAGCCTTGCTTTTGTTCAGTTAGATAATTTAACTTGAGTTTTATTATAATTTATTTTTTTTATGTTTTTAAAATATCTGGGTAAATATATAGTACTCAATCGAACCTAAAAAGAACCCCCCTCCCCAGCCCCACCCAATCCAGTGGTATTGCTCACCGTCTGCTTGCCACCATTTTGGCCGTCCTATCACCCTGCCGGTGGCTCGGCATCATTAGACTACTCAGGGAGTACGCGTGCGTGGCAAGTACGTTTTTTTGAGCCAATCAAGGGCACACGGTTCGCCACTTGGATCCGTCTATTTTAACTCGTCTATCTTTCTTTGAAACAAACCAAAAACAGATAAAAGAGAACTAAATGGCTACATATAGTTGGTACTGACACGCTTGAAAAAAAAGAGAAGGCTTCGGAAAGACCACTACGTACGGCTGCTTGTCTTCTTGTGGGTGGTGCTTTTCTTTCCAGAGACCACTATTTTGGCTGTGATGCTTTATTTTCCTGCAGAAGACTTTATTTTACCACCATTTTAGTTTTTATGTACATGTTTTTTAAGTTTTTTTTTTTAATAAAAACTGAACTATTTCTCATTTTATTTATACACTTTTTATTCGGCCTCGTTAATAAATTCTTTAAAGAAATACATGAAAATCACGTGCACAGCAACAAAAAATCAAAATTTTTTTAACAAACAAACAATTCGTTTAAAAGCCCCTTGAACTATTGTTAATAAATTCGATAAAATACATGTAAAAATCACATGCACAAAAAATAAAATAATTGATACGTGAATTTAAAAATTAGAGAAAAATAAAAGCAAAAGATATAAAAGCCCCCTGTTAAAAGATAATAAGGATATGGTAATATTTTTAAGGAAATAAAAAAATCTAAGACTCGGATCATCAACTTGATTGTTTCTAACAAGTTTGATTAATTTAATAAAATCATAGATAAATCTAACAAAAAAATTGACAATAATCAACTACAAAAAAAAATTATTAATATCATAGAAATATATAATCTTGATATTTTTAAAGAGATTCTATAATCTTATTTAATAATAAAACAAAAACTAAATCAAAATGTGATACAATAGAAGAAAAAAAAATCAAAATTCAATTCTTGGTAAATCAAATATTGAAGGATAAAACTAGATTTTATTTTTTAAAATAACAATAAACTCGACTCGAGTCAACTCAAGTCAGCTCACTAAATTCACGACAAGTCTATAACACTAAAATACTCTCATAAAAAACAAATTGAATAAAATACAAAGCTTAATTACCAAACCAATCTAATTTTAAAGAGTAAATTTCAAAATTATTTATACAGGTTATATTAATTTGAATTTTTTTAAAATTTTACATCTGAACTCCACCACTAATAAAAATATAGGAGTCCAAATAGTACAAGTTAAACTAGATGAGTTTAAATATAAACTTTAATAGATCATAGGAGTGAAAATTATAATTAATTGAGTTCCGAATTTGTATTTTCACTGACTTAATTAGCACGGGCAGGTATATATAAAAAAAGGGTATAAGATCGGTGCAAAGGGTGAAAAGGAACCGAATCCCGTTCCTTTTAAATGTAAATGTAGTCGCAGGATGCCTCAACTAGTTATTTTTAATTGTTTTTTTAGCATGTTTGGAAAAGTAGCTGTACTGTATGTTTTTTTTGAAAAATCTTTAAATTAATATTTTTTTAATTTTTTTATATATTTTAATAGGCTAATATTAAAAATAAAAATAAAAATAAAATAAATATTATTGTGATGTATTTAAAAAAATCCATTTTAAAAAACATATTGCATCACAATCTCAAACACGAACTAAATGTATGTTTGATATTGTGGTATAAGATGTTTTTTTTAACTATTTTTTATTTAAAAATATATCAAAATATTTTTTTTTAAAATTATTTTTATTTTTATTATTAACACATAAAACAATAAAAAATATCAATTCCATTTTTTTCCACATCAAACATTTTTTTAAAATATATATAAAAAATTCAAATTATTACACTTCCATATACCGATTTAGTTTTGAAGTTGATGCTAGTAGACTGAAATATACTATTACCGAAAAGAGAAGCTACACATGAGGGGTTTTTTTTTTTTTTTCTTGGAAGACCACACGGGTCCTTTTTTATCCGAGCTTTAAGAAATAAAGTTCCAAATTCTAATTGAAATGGCCACCCAATATTTATATTGCTCGATTATCTATGATGTGCTGGCTTTTTTCATACTGCAAATTTAAATGTGAAAATCACATGTATCTCACCTCTAAACTTAAATGTAAAAAGTTCCATGCTTCTATTTTGGAGCTTTTGAGGATTTTGATATTATTTTTTTATATATCCTTTAAGTATTATTTTCAATTGTATTTTTAAGTTAATATATTCCTAAAGTTTTTCAACCACTCCAAAAATTGGATAACTCTAATTTTTAAAAACTCATGTCACTGCCACCATAAAATTTCTCCCACCACCATTACCGATCTCTTAACAATTAAAATAATTTTACAATCATTTACTAGGTGATTTAGTGGTAAGAATTTATGATTAAAGGATTTGCTCTTTTTATAATCTCAGGTTCGAGACCTGTGGTTGCTAATATGATGGCCATTGAAAGTTTACATGGTCGTTAACTTCAGAGTCTGTAGAATTAGTTGAGGTGCGCGCAAGTTGACCCGGACACTCACGTTAATAATAATTTTTTTGTTTTACTTTTCATGTTATTTTTTAGCTAGTTATGCTCTAATTGGTGTAGTATACACTTAAATTAAATCATATAAATGATATAGGAAAATGGGACCCAAACATTCAAATTTATAATAAACCCAAACATTTTATGCTATGCAATAGATCGATGACAAAAAGCCAATTTTTAGTTTTTTTGTTATTTTTCTAAAAGAACAACGGTCCATAGCTAACTGAAAAAACGTTCTTAACCATAGAAAGAATTAAAGCAAACTTTCTTGCGTTATCGAAGATAAATGGCAGATGTCTAACAAGATCGAGCGCACAATGATGCGTGGGGTATTTTCTTTATTATTTTTGGTATAATAATATCTTTTGTATTATTTTCTTTATACTTTTAGGTTTTGAAGAGTTTGGTAAATTAAATATAATTTTTAATTTGATTGGATCGAGTTAGAATTTTAAACAAAGATTTTGAAAATTTTATTTTTAATCAGATTAAAATTTCATAATAATTAGACATCAGAAAAGCCTCTAAATAAGTTACCGGTGTAAAATTATTTTTATTTTTGTGTTTAAATTGTTTTTTCTATTTAGATTAGAGCTTTTAATTTAATTAGTATTTTATTATTTATAAATTTTAATATTAGATGAATTCTTTTAATTAGACAAATTCTAATTATAATTTTTTTTTTATAAATGATTTTGAAGCAGGATAAATAAAAATGTCTAATTTATTTTTAAAAAAACTTTCAGTTTTTATAAAATTAGAGATTTTATGGCTTTGAAGTCTCTATCCCCGAGCCGAGATGTTTCCAAGACAAAACGCAGGAGACAATGGGTACCCACGAATCTCCAATTCTATGTTTTTATTTTATTTTAATTTTTTTTGTTTTATTGTTTCGATATCTCATGTTAAAAACCCCAGAAATTAATTAGGATAATAATAATTATTTTCTCCGTTACCGATTATTAACTAACATATTTCATATGCATGGGCGCCGGCCTGCCCTGCAGAAAAGAGAGAAAAATATCAACAAGAACAGAGGGAGGAGGGAAAGAATAGTGGAAGAGTTGAAAACTGATATGGAAGAGATTGGCGAGGGACAAGAACGCATAAAAGAAATAAGACAAAAGTGTGAAGAGATAGAATCTGAACGCCAGAAACTCAAACAGCAGAATATGATGAACATATCCAAGCAGAGTGATTGCAATGTAATCAGGATGAACCTGATGCTTAGTATTTTGGAAGCTCGTCAAGATAACAGCTTTGTTCAAGCTGATGAACGTACTCAGCTCCTCCGGTTTGTCGATTAATCTCCTTCGCCCTTTAATTCCTATTTGAAAAGGATATTTTGCTTTCTTTTCTCAGAATTGAATGTTTTTATGCGCCAGCCTCACATATCTCTATCATGGATATGCGGTATGAGTCTGTGGAAGAGGTTTCGATTATGAATTTCCAACCTAAAAGATTAAATATTGAAATTTTGTTAAAAAGACAGAAAGGAAAGAGAGAATAAAATGTAAGACCTGTTTGGGAGTTTGGTAAATATCGTATTCTAAAGTGTTTTTATTTGAAAAAAAATCATAAAAAATAATAATTTTATATAAAAAAACTATTTTTTAAATTTTAGATAAACGCATTTTGGCAGCGCTGCCAAACACTGCATTTAAAGAGAGCTAGCGTTATATACCTGGTACCGCAGAACGAGAAAAATCCAATCCAAACAGTTCCTCCAAAACATGAACGATTGCCCAAGAATCAAGATGAATTTTTTTTTTAGTTTAATATGCCGGGCCAGCTTACGCATACCTT
The DNA here is from genome assembly GCF_000002775.5 of Populus trichocarpa. Lineage (NCBI taxonomy): Eukaryota > Viridiplantae > Streptophyta > Magnoliopsida > Malpighiales > Salicaceae > Populus > Populus trichocarpa. The sequence continues at coordinate 12,660,499 of NC_037292.2, forward strand.
AATTAATTCCACGGACCTTGAAGTTAATGACTATGTAAACTTCCAGTGGCCATTATACGAATAACTATAAGACTCGAATTTAAAACTATAAAAAGAACAAATTTTTTAATCCTAATTTTTTACTAATAGACTGCCATCTAAATAGTTCAAGATGAATATATTTACTTGGAGGTTAGGCAGTCACATCGAGAATCCTCTCCTGCAAAATGTCCAGACAGATATCTTATTACTGTTTGGTTTATTAGAAAACATTGATAAACGACAACGATGACAATTTCACATGGCTTGTCGAGTATTATTGACTTTTTATCAGATTTAATTTGACCAGGGTCGGTTAGTCGTGCTTCCGCTAATTCCATTCATACGTTTTTAACTATAGAAAGGATAAAACAAACTCTCTTGCGTTATCGAAGATAAACGACAGACGTCTAACAAGCTCGGGCGGGCACTTTATTTAATTATTCTTGCATAATAATGTTTACGGTATTATTTATTTCCTTGTTAAGACTTTTAGGTTTTTGAGTAGTTTAATAAAAATTTAAGAAATAGTTTGGTAAATTAAATATAATTTTTTATTTGATAGTTGTTTCGAGCTAAAATTTTATTAAAAGATTTTAGGGATCATATTTTTTTATTGTGTTAAAATTTCATGATGATTAAATATTAGGAACGCTTTTAAATAAGATCTGAAAGTTAATGGACAAGATTATTTTTATTTACCTTGTTGTATTTGAATTTTTTTTCTATTTAGATTAAAATTTTTAATTTAATTAATATTTTACTATAAATTCTTTTAGTTATGCAAGTTTTAATTAGAGATCCTATTTCTATAAAGGATTTTGAATGTATAAATAGAAATGTTTAACTTGTTTTTGAAAAATCATCATCATCAAAAATTTATAAAATAAGATATTTTCTCTAAATCACTTTTAAAAGAACAAATCACAACTTTCAAGAGAAGGACAAGGGTACTGGTGTGTTTGGCATTATAATTACTTTAGTGATTGTGGTTTAAAAAAAGAGTTTCGTAAAAATTATTTTTAGTTGAGGTTCATTTAATAAATTTAAATGTTTGGTTAAAACTGTGGTTGGATAAAAAATAGTTTTATGTTTTTGGTTAATATGCTTTTCATATTGAGATTTGGTTGTGAACTACAATATTTTGAAAACAAATATATATATATTCTTCAACAAAGACATTTCTCTTAAAACATTCTTTGTCGTTACAAAAGATATTAATCATACCATCATTCTTGGTACTCCATTCATTGACATGATCACTCCATATCAAGCACATCATAATTGTATGACTTCCAAAATTAATAGCATCAAACTTATATATATTTGTTTTCAAAATATTGTAGATTTATAATTATTATTAAACAATGAAATGAATAATCCCTGTACAATAGATTCTTTTATTGTTTCATCAAACTATTTACAATTTTATAACGTATAAAATTCATATGTGAAGGCATTTGTGATACTTGTTTCAACCCAACCCTAATTGCACTTACAAAATCAAACACCTTTTAAGTTAACACAAGGTAGCTACAATTATGGGTTTGATAAAGTCTTTAGTGTCAAGATGATTAAAAAAAATCAACTAATGTCTTTTTGGCCAGCATAATCCGTTGTATGTGTCGCTTAAATATGATGAAGTGGCAAGCGTTCTAGTGTGTGTAATGCATGCATCAACAAGTTTTTTTTAATTATATTTATATTTATTAAATATTAAATTGCCCTTTAGCCAACTTGAATATAACTAAAAAACAAAGTGAAAATAAAAAAACCCTGAATGCTGGTTAAATAAAAATATATTTTCAAGGCTAATTTAGTTATTTTACAATGCTTTTAAAATGGTAAAAGACCTTTTTATCTTGGATCAATTTGATAATAACTAATTAACTTTATAGAAAAATTATATTTACCCCAATACCAACTCATTAATTTTTTTAGAAAGGATAAAAATATAAATACATTGTTGTAATGAAAAGTGAATCCTCCTCTCACATTGAAACCGTGTTTTTCCCTCTTCAATTAGGTTTTGTTAATTAAAATAAAAAAATTTGAAAAAAAGAGTGATAAAAAGGCATAAAATTTTCCTAGAATTTGACTTGTAACTAAAATCGACAATACAATAATATTATAAAATAATCGATCTTACTTAGGATCAAACAGCTTTTATTTCCATCCAAGCTATAGCATAGAACATTACATCTGTGAAAACATATATTATTTTGGTTGAGGCGATCTACTCTTTATTTAGCCACACCGATCAACTAGAGTTCATCCTTGCGAGATGGTGCTTTCTTGTTGTCTGAGCGCAACTTGACTGGGTAGGAGGCCTCCATTGTTATGCCGCACAATCCTTCTTCTGCATCAATCCCACGTTGCATTCTTATGTAACCCTTCTCTCCCCAATCGGTGCCCCATGAATTCTTTACTATCCAGTACTTCGTTCCATCTTGAGTCGTCCCATAGCCCACAAGTGCTACTCCATGATTCAGCTCTGTGCCGCAATCTCCAGTGAATACTCCCTGCAATTAATGCACCCAAATTCCATATTTATCAATAATAGCTAGATGTTTAAAATTGCTGGCTTACTAAAATTCAGTCGATGTTTTTAAAATTATCTGAACGTGCTAGATAATTTTTAATTCTAACTTTCTGAAACACACACACACCATGAATGATCACTCTCGTAACTGAGTCAGAAACTTGCCTCCGAGTAGAACTGGAGATCCTTGCCACCAGCATCCATTGCAATTGCTACAGGTTGGTTTGCAACAGCTTTCATCAATGCATTCTCATCATTTTCAGGCACCATTTCGTACCCATCGATATTCACAACAGGAGAATTCATCTGCAACACCACGAGGAGTTATGGTCCATGTGCATCAGAGACATACAGTTAATGTAGAAATTAGAATTATTGTTGACGCTATAAGTCATCTTAACCTTGTTTGAGTCACATGGCTCCTCTTTAGCTCTGTATGGATACGTATTCTCTGATGTTAATCCACCAATTTGCTTAATAAAATTAAATGCGTCTTCCATCAATCCTCCATTGCAGCCATGGTTATCAGAATCGCAATCAACCAGCTCTTGCTCAGATAGAGAGATCAGCTCTCCCGTTTTGATTTTGTTTATACCTTCCACTGCAGCTACAGTTGAGAATGCCCAGCAGCTACCTACAATAACATCGGGAATTTTTGAGTAAATAAATATTGTCCAAATTAAGCAATATCTACAGCCATATATATTTGCCAAGTAGAAAATCCAGAGATCAGAGACTTACCACATTTGCCTTGGTCCTTTATACCGGTTACTGCTCCATTCTTCCTCCAGTCAACAGAAGAAGGAAGCTTACTTGTATCCTCATGCATGGACCCAGTTCCCTGTCTTTGTCCACGGAGCACCCTGTAGTGGCTAACCTTTGAGCCTCCATAGTGTTGCAAGAACTCATGGTTGGTCATATCAGCAAAGCTATTCAGTTTCAACTTATAAGGCCTGTCCTTGTGGTTCACCTTGTGAATATGTTTTAAATTTTCCTTGAATACATTGAAACGCTCTTGTTTTTCAGCGAGGCTGCGAGAAACAGTGTGATGGCTCCTCCATCTCTCATACAAGTCCCGTAGTCTCTCCTCTGATGCCAAGTCCTCTTCAGTGTAGTCAAAACTATCAGCAAGCCTGAAAACCAGAACCACTGAAAATACAGCCAGGATGACTTTTCTCGTATCCATAACAATGGGCTCAGATTCTATAGATTAGCAAAATGGCTATGATATTATCTTGATGTAAATATTCACTGAAGAAATCAAATTCTACCTAGCTTTTGAACTGTGAGAGAAAAGGCTGTTTGATTTTATTCGGGAATGGCAAGAAGTATATCCTTGTATATATATTCCCAGTGGGCTCAGATGGGCTTGTTGCTTCTCGGAACTTTAACCCAAATTTGGGGGGGAAAGGTTACGAAGGAAATAGCTATAAGTGACAATCATCTTCTTGGCATCAAGTACCGAAAGAGTTGGCAGAGACATTAGTCATTTGGTTTTATATAGAACATCAAGAAAAACGTTGGATGCTTATGTTACATATTTTGGATGTACTCGAGCTTTAATCAAAGTGTAAGCGGAAAGATGATATTTTTGGAGGTTAAGCGTCTATTTTTGGAGTGATGCTTCATCATCTCGCGTCCATCCTGAAGCCAACATGAAAACCACGTTCCTTACTCGACCTGTTTCGTAGAAGGGGACGAATATTAGCTGTGATGATAGCGGCTATATATGGAAATGGAACACGATTTTGAGCAAGTGTTGCAGAAGGGTGCATGTCTTTTCTTGAAAAATGAATAATCTTGATAGGGTTCTGCTAATTATCTTTTTTATGAGTAAATTAATCCTACATACAATGATAAAACATATACAAAATCGTCAAAAACCATTATATTATTATAAAGAAAGCTAAATGGCGTGTAGATTTTACTATAGTTATAGACACAGATTACTGTGGATTGTGATATTTACATAGTTATGATGTGTAATTAAGAGGATCATGAGGGTGTTTTTGTATTTTCATGTTGTATTTTTTATTTTTTAATTAAAAAGCTGCTGACGCGTGTTCCACATGTTCCAATGAGTGGGCGGCACCCGCACCATTAAAAAGGCGCGTGAGACGCTTCTCGGTGGCCAAATCTGGCTATCTGTCATATAAATAGATGCGCTGACGTGTCCTCTTCCACATGGTGGGGCGCGGGTAGACATATCATGGTTGGATTGTCGTCGATGATCAATTGTTTGCGTTTTTTCTTTCTTTTCTCTCTCCTGACAACTAAAGTGCATAATTGTCATCTGTTTGTTTGTTGTTTGCTTGGGTTTGGCATGAGTTGCCAGACCCTAGCACTTTGGGTTTGACAAACACGTCAGACTCAAGGTCCAAGGGTCTGACACCCGTGGCAGACCCAAGCCCAAGTTACTTAAGTCTGGTTGCCACGCTAGGCCCAAGAGCCTTGGGTCTGATAGTCATGTTTGGTTCTAGACCCAGGTGCGGGTCTGGTATGATTGCTAGATCTAAGCTTCGTGGGGTTGACAACCCCTGTGCACATGTACTGTGAACTAAGACACAATCTACTGTAAACTTGCATAGTGGATATTCCAAGTTTTGAAGGCTTGAGATGAGGCTAATGTTGTCTTTTCGCATAAAGTTAAATTTTTATTTTGCTTATTGGTTGATAAAGATGAAGCCCTGGTTGTGGGCGTATTTCAATATTTCTCATAGACTCATTGATATTAAATGTTTCAACGGGGGTATGGTAGTCTTTCAACAATTATTTGCATAGTAAAAATACTATTATATCCCTAAGGTTAACAAAATCAAGACCTTTTATCCAGGTGTTTTTTGACCTTTCACACACTATTAAATAGTTAAAATACATCATTTTGTCATCTGTTTGTTTGTTATTTGCTTTGGTCTAGCATGGGTTGCCAGACCCAAGTACCTGGTTTTGGCAACCACGCCAGACCCAAGCTACTTTGGTCTGGCTACTACGCATGATTGTCACACCCAAGACGCTTGAGTCAGGTACCCTTTTTCAACCCCAAATTTTGTGGGTCTGGAAGGGGATGTCAAACCCAATTTAACAATAACAACAACAACAACAATTGATTTTACCCTTCAAATCAAATCAATATTTTTTTCGATAATAATAATATTTATTTCATGTTTAATAATATTAATGAATTTAATAATAATAATAATAATAATAATAATAATAATAATAATAATAAACTTGTCTAACGCACGGGTTTGGCCCTAGCTCCTAGGACATGACAACCCCAACGTCAGGTGTATGGCAGCCATCTTATGTCCCAGCGCTTGGTGCCCACAACCTTACCTTGCCCTAGCAAAATCAAAACTGATAATTTTATCCCCAATTATTTTTTCAATAATAAATGCATCCCATAAAAAAGACAACCCCCCTACTACATGCTTTGCAAGTTTATGTGGCAAGGATAATTTTATCATTACACTGCTTCAATTCACAGTGATTTGTGTCTAGATAAACAGTACTAGCTACTCGGAGAAAAAAAAAAAAAGAGCTACATGTGAGGGAAGGTATTAAGAAACTATATCACATCCAATAAAAAAACAAAATAAAAATTTGATAACGGATCGCCATTCATAAAGTTTAATTCTTTGGAATGGAATAAACTCATATTGAACTCAATTATCAAATTCAATATGCCAAAGAACAAAAAAACCTTTTAATAAAATTAGCTCACAGCTATTGTACTATAATCGTGACTTGATAGGTTAGGATATTTAAATATTATAATATTCAATACAAATACGAGTACATAAGATTCAATGTTCTATCAAGTCTTATTTTTTTAGAGTTTAATTATAACCATTACTAGATTTAAGTAATCAATATATAAAATCAAAACCTAATTTATCTATATAATGACATATATATATATATATATATATATATATATATATATATATATATATATATATATATATATATATATAATCAAACTAGCTTTACTTTTAAATAAAAGAGATAAGATAACCTTTTGAATTAAAATAATTATTTACGTGTGTTGTATGAAATTTTTTTTTCTCTGTTTTTTTCTTCAAAGAAAAGATATCAAACATTCTTACTAGTAGTTATTTATAAGTTGATAGAAATTAACAAAAGAAAAACTAAAAAGCATGTATTAGACTAATAATCTTATACTTCATGTTTCTAAAGATGAACGTACGCTCATTATTTTTTCTAGAGGCATCTTCATGGAATTTGCTAAATAGAAAGTTAAAAATAAAAAAAATATTAATTTAGTTTTTAGATGCTTGTTTTACATGCTCCAAAAAAAATACTAAAAAAAATGATAAAATATCATTTCTCTTATAAAAATATTATTCCTACACTAATAAATATCTTCGAATCATTAAGAACATGTATAAAATTTCAACTTTCAAAACTGCAATCCTATTATCAGCCAACAAAAACATTAAAACTCACTCTAAAACTGACTCTTTAAACACTTGAGACCCAAACTAAACTTAGAAATAAAAAACATGCATTAGCAACCTAGAAAAAGACATCAAACACCTACTCCTACCTTTAACAAATTCCAAAACTACTATACTTCGTCAAAACCAAACACACAAATATCTTTTAAGCATCTCAACAACCTTAACAACTTCAAAACAAGATTAATCAATTAAAACAATATTTTCATTCATTAATCAACATAAATGCTAAAACACTAAATAATGCAAAAAAGATTCAAAAACATCATTAAAGATTGAAAAAAGCATGAATGAGCAGCCCACATGGACTTCACCCTTGATTTTTCACATGGTTATACCTTCTCCAAGATGTTACTTCCCTTCTCTTTTCCTTCCTTCATTCCCTTTCACTTTATATTCTTTCTAAAACTTGCTAGACCTTCTATATTAGGTCTTTGAACCTTCACAATAAGCTCTTTTTATAGAGTATATCCTCATGTTTTTCTCTTTTCTCTTTTTTTTTTCTTTCTTTGATTTTTAGGGATATTTCTAGGCTTTTTCTAGGTTTTTTTAGTGGATTCACTCAAAAATTGATCAAAGCTCAGTCCTTTGATCAAAATGAGAGAGTTCTGGACAAATGTTAACAATTGACCTTTGTCTTTCAATGGTTTTTGGGGATAATGGTTTTGCTTAGGTGGTTTTCTCTTTCTTGGAGACAAAGATAAGCATTTCTCACCTTCTGATCTCAGATGAAAGATTTATGGCATTTGATAAAAATCCTCTAGGAGTTTTTAAATGCGAACATAAGAAAAAGTTAGGTGGTTTTGTACATATAGGTATCTCAGTTAAGGTTGACTGAGTTAACCACTTTCGAGGCTTTGTCGGAGAAAGTTTGATGCAAACGTCATCGAAGATCACCTGAACTTTGTAGAGGTGATGCACACCTTTCATTTGGATCTATCATTGCTCCATTTGGAGGTTTGTAGCTCCACATTCATTTGCTTGAAGGTGTCAACTCGATTAACATAGAATTTGAAAATGCAGTGATGACTGATTAGGGACAAGATGTTGGAGATTTCCATGGAAGAATTGAGATGTAAACATCTAATTTTATGAAAATAAGGTTGTAGAAGGGATGTTATTCTTTCATTTGGAAAAAAAACCTTGAGCCATTTAGAGGTCTAGAACTCCACAACGAGCTCCTAGAAGATACAGACTCAATCATCCAAACTATCAAGGAAGAAGATGAACAGTGGGTGAACAACACGTTATCTTGGTTAAACTCCTATAAATTAGAGTTTTTATTTGGGATCTGACAAATTTCATTTTAGTCCATATTCTTCTAATTGCTTTTAATTACAGCTTGAAGTGCCTCCAAAACTTTTAATTTCATGCAATTTCACCCCTGCCAAACCCAATCATTAGCCCCAAAGTTTAGTGTGATTTTCATCATGGTCCTTGGTTTCTGATTTGTGCATTTAGACCCTTAATTGAAATCAAACCTTTAAATTTCTTAAATTTGGCTCTTGATCTGGTCAATTTCAGCCCTTGATGTCTCGTGCCCTTTATGATTTGGTTCTTAGTTCTAAATTTCTTTAATTAAACCCCTAATTGGCTATTAAATTTTAATTTTTTCATAATTAAGTCCCTGATTTGACCAATTAAACTTTTCAACATCCGATTTCAGTCTCCAAACTTCAATTTCTTCTAATTAACACCCAAAATAACTTTAAAAAACTGATTTTCCTTGCAATTAAGTCCTTAATAAAATTAATTAAGCCTTCCAAAATCCTCATTAAACCCTTACTCATCTAAATTTGTATTTTTTTACCCCAAATAAAAATATTTTCATCGAATGAGTTTTTTGTCAATCAGAATTGGATCATTAATTTTTTTAATCTTATACATTTTGGTCCTCCAACTTTTCCACTTGTTATTTTGGTTGTTTACCACTAACTTGGACAATCTTCTAGGCATTCTTCATGAGAATTCTCTTGTATTTTTAGATTTTTTTTCTTGATTTTTTTTATGGGGTAAAAAATGAATAACAACAATCCTTATCATGCTTACCCGAGCAACAATTTTTGTTGATGTATGTTTAGTATATTGAAAGTCTAAATTCAGCAATAAAAAGTCTTAATTAGTAGTTGCTGTTAAAACCCACATGATAATTTTGAAGGGTTTTGAATCCTGATTCAAATACGTTTTCCGCAAGGCCCACGATAGGGTTTGATTTCTAATGCTCCTCTAATGAGTGGTGACAACATTGGCAAGCAAGTGGACAATTAAAAACTAGACTGCCATGTTACTGCAAACAATACATGTATTCATTAATAACAAGCACCTTAACAATACACATACCGATTAGTACTTGAAAAGCCTTGACAAATTTCACACCTGAACTAAATTAAGCAATCACCTTAGATAGTATCAGCAGCAGTGGCGGCCATAGGATGGGTTGTGGCAGGATTTTTGTCTTAGCTGAGATACAATATGATTCAAACCGTAGATAGCGCACACACCATTATTACTTAAAATTAAAGCTTAATCGGTACAGCAACGATACATGATGAACTTCTCCATGGGACGGCCACATTCAGCACAAACAATCCTCTCTGGAATGCTTCCGGTAGCCCCTGGAAGTATGAGACGGTTGCAATGGGATGGGCTATGGAGTTCATGAAGGTGATCATTCAGTGCAGGCAGAAAACCCTTTACTTCTGCACTTTGCTTCCATGATTCAAAGTCAACAAAGCTCTTCAATATGGTATCTCCCTTTGCCTTGGCCATTTCATCCGATCCCTTACTTATCACAGCCCATCCTTGATCACTTCCATCAAAGCTGAGCATTGTCATTATCTCTTGCATGATGGGATCATTATCTGCAGTCCTCTGGTGTTGCACCTTGGAGTGCCACATGCTCTCCAGCCTCACCCAGAAGAACCAGATCAAAGTAAGGTCTGGCAATACATGGCTAAGGTTCTCGTTTACAATAACACCGTTAATCTTTCGGGCTTTCTCCTTGGGGTTGCTCTTCCCTACATAGAGCATTTCTAACTGTATTCTGGCATCTTTCGCAACTGCTTTTGCAGTCGCGGTGAATTTGCGGATCCACTCGATATCCTCCCCACCATACAAGCATATGAACTTCCCTTGCTGTATCTGCATTAGGAATTAATTAGTTGAAAAAAGCGTGAGTAATGCGTGTATGGGATTCCTATACAACTCTCAGGTTGTTGTTTAGTTTATAAACCTGTATCAAGTATACAGACAAATGTATGCAGTAGATGATGTCGGTAGAGAACTGAGATGAAGACTATATTTTAGTTTTATAATATATACATGTAAAGAGAGCAAAGCTATACCCAAGACGAGAGAGCTGGATCGATGTTATCTGCCAGTAAATCGATTTTCCAGGTTTCTTCTTTCCAGAGTCCTTCCTCCCTTAAGCTAGTGAAAGGGAAAGCCAGGCTTCCCCAAATCCACATCATGTGGATTGCATTGGGGTTGACTACTTTCCCTTGTGGATCCAAGACCACAAGCAAGGCCTTCTTGTTGAAGTGCCACACCTCTTTAATGTACCTGATGACTGCAACATCTAGCAATGAAGGCTGATAAACAGAGTACCATGGCATAGACGATTGAAAATCCTCATACTGCTTTTTCTTTGTTTCATTCCATGGGGTGGATCTGTCCATAACTGGGAGCCAAACGATCTCATATTGACTCTCTGCTCTTCCTGGTTGCTCCCGCGCCTCACTGTACATTTGTTGCAGCATCAAAAGCTCTTCTTGGGAGGGTTCAAGGTCAGAAATTAGTAACAGCACACTCTTCCTCCTCAGCAGATCAAGGCTGGCCTGTAATAACAGTGGGAAACCCTCGTACAGGATGATCTTTAACTAACATTTTTATTGGATTAACATCAATATAATCTGAATAGAATAGACTGAAAGAAGAGAAGAATAACCGAACCCTTTTCTTGGTTGAACCATCAAAGAGTGGTAGTTGATCGTCCTTGGCATAAATTAAGGCCTTAAGAATCTTCATATTGTCAATGTGGACAGATTCCAACAGGCGCACAAGTGTTAGATACGCTTCATGATGTCTTTTCTCATCTGATTCACAAAAAGATCACTAGTCACCACCATCCAGCATATATTATGCATCAATTTATATATAGAATCATAGATATATTAGAATATATTGTTTGATAATGGATTGCAGTCATTTGAGTGGGCAGGACACGGACTCACCTATGTGTTGAAAACAAAGAGTGAGCTGCTTCACGAGATGGCTGTGAATATTGCTGACCTTGTAGGCCAAGCCTGATAGCTCCCAAGCCTCTGTTGTGGATGCTATGTACCTGAGAGCAGATGATGAGATGCAAAAGAAAGTTTTAACACTTTTTTGCAATCTACTTTTAATATGGATTCCTTGCATGTGCAAAGTTATTTTCATAGCTATCTAAAAAACTTTCTTTTGCAAGAGCAGACTGAGCTTGCCCAATATGTAATTTGGTGCAAACACAATTCTGATTAATATAAGAAATTCATTTGAGATTATGGAGAAATTAAAGAAGGAAACACATACTCATGACCCATGCCAGTAAGGCCCACAATCTGTGATGTGCAAGCCACGATACTCCTGATGGTCCAGTAAACAGCAGTGGGGATATGCGCTGTGGCAGTTAACATTTCAGGAGTGTCAGGGGTGATGTATTGAGATGGAAGCTCCTTGAACTCAACAATGCATTTGGCCACATCCGTCATGGCCCTGATAAGGTTTGTAAGTGCCTCGAACTTGGGTTTCAAAGCCTCTGCTCGTTCAATTATTTCCGGCAATTGCTTCAGAAGTGCAACCGCTTTAGCTAGTGGGTTTGTAAGGTAAAGCTGGGAGACAAGCCAAAACTCGCCATAGTTCAAGGCGAATGCAGCTAACGCTACCACCACCTTTGCATCCCATGAGTAGTTCGATACCAGGTTGAATATTGCTAAAGTTGTTGCATGTGCATCTCCACCTCCAGAACACTTGCAGGACATCTGTTGGAATTAATGCAGCATGCATATTCATGTGTATCTTGATTAAAAAAAAAAAGCAACGAGACAGCATAAACTTATAAATGCTGAGATCAGTTCACACTTCAATCACAGTGGCACAGTGCCTTTGTTACCAGGTGCGTACTACAAGATATTTTCTGCTACCAAGTTGAAACAAGGCTTCATTACCTCGCAGGAAATCTTGCTGATTGTGTGAGATAGCATATCGATCATTTCATTAAAGCCATTTTGAAGAACCTTCTCTTCCAATTCATAAAGTTGTGCTTGATGAGATCCCTAAAATAAAGGTCATCGGAACTAGTAAAAGTAGAACAACTTAAACAAACTTTATATCAATAAAATAGGCACAACAGCGTCCAAGAAACAGTACTGGTTATATACCTGATGCTGAACAAAGTCGGTTATGCCCGGGGCAGGGGTGGCACGGTGGAAAATGTCCTCAACAATTTGAAGAAGAAGCTTCACAGAAAATTCACGGCCATCAGGAGCATGAGTGGCCTGAATTTGCTTCATCATTACATTTTCATCAGATGCTGCAAACACGGTGCGTTCACGCCTCGTCTTTTGAGGTGCTCCTGCCATCGAGGTCAAAGTAAACTATATAGATTCAAATTCTAAAGGGATTAAGTGATAAGAGTACTAAAGAGAACTTGTGTTGGCATGGAGTTGCTTAGCTCCGAGGCTTATATAGGTCTCACAAGAACAAATGATGCTAGAACTAATACCTTGCTTCATGCAGGGTTCAAGCTTTACAGTGACATCACAAGAGAGATTTTGTAATTTTGGACAAGGACGTGTCTATCATGTGAATGATTAAATTGTTGAAAACCTCAGTCGAAGATTCGAACGCTAGTTATGCTGATTGAGCTTTAATCTTGTGTTATCTGTTGATGCTGAAATGCCACAGGATACATTATCCATACTTTCCAGTTAACTCAGTTTTTGAGCAGCAGTGCCCTTGCTGCTGTGCCTTTTGAGATGTCCTAGGGTTGAAATCCTTTCATAATCCTGCACTAAAAGGAACCCCGAATGGACGTATAGCTTAACTAAAGCAACTCGCCTTACTAAAGTTAAAGCTGGTTCTGATAAATGTTGATCGTCTTGTCAGTTTTCAAAAAAAACCTTCAATCATTAATGCATCCCTTTAATTTCCTTACTTCACGTATGGTAACCCTTTGCCAAGTAAAGAGGAAAGAAAATAAAATATGAACTCTGAATATAAGTTTAGATATTCTTTTAAATTGCAGAGTGATTGTTTTTTAAATGTATTTAAATAATATTTTTAAAAAATTTACTTTTGACATTAATATATTAAAATAATACAAAATCATGAAAAAAATTAATTCAAAAAAAAAAAATCAAAAATTTTCAAAAACATATTTTAAACACAAAAATAAAAATACTCAACTTCCAAACTAGGATTTCTCTCTCCGTTTCATGGCATTTGATTTCTGTCCTAAAATAAAAGAAACGAGATAGAGAGATAAAGAGGAAATGAGATGAAATATAAGATAAAGATGAAGTTATTTTCGATAGTGATGTATAATTAAAAAAGAGAGTAAACATCTTTATAATATAAAATACAAAATTCAACCTTATATATGAACTAATTTTGGTTTTTTGTTATTGTTAAATTAGCACAATAAAATATAAACGTTAAATATAGGTGGAATAATACTATTTGAAAAACATTGAGTGAAATAGCATATTTTTACTTTGTCGCACTTTAAAAACATGACATTTACTAAATGTCGCTATTTTTAGACATAATAAACGCGACAAGGTAAAACTCTAATCATTTGGCTCAACCGGTCGGTCGGTTGGATCCAGTTGTATTAATTGGTCTGCCGTTTCACATAAAAACTACAATTTTATGAAGTTTTTCTTCTAAATATGTTTTATGAGTAAAAATATATATTTTTGTCTAACTTGTAGACTAAAATATAGACTTCAATTAAAATCTCAAAAAATTATTATTCATACAGTAGTTGTCCTCAACTTTTCAATGTTAATAATATAGTCGAACATGTAATAACAGGTGATTTTAAGCAATCAAGTGTGGATCTATCATAACTAAATGAGAATATGCCCCAAATAGATTACGTGGTTGGCTTATCAGATGTATTTATAGACCAGTATGACATGTTTAGGCTCAGGAAGAGATCTGGTCACGTCATACCAAAATAATAGCTCAAAATGACCATAATTTTTGATCCGATTATTGAATCACACTCAAAGTTTTACAAGAGTTTCTAGAAGTTTTTTTTTTTATATAGTAGTCACTCATCACTACGCAGATTATTAAATATCTAAATATCAAAACTCTTACTGAAATTCTCTGGTATTGATAGTTTTGAAATTTTTTATTTATTTTTTAAATCATTTGACCAGTTTAACATATGCCAACTCATGAAAAAAAAAATGATGAAACTATAACATAAAAAATCGGATCAAATGAGTGTTCCCGCATAGCATTTAAATCGTCTTCTTTTTGTAATTGACTAAAATGCTGAAGGCATTACACAATGACCCAATCATCGTTGGTGTATGTAACTAAATTGTTCCGAAGATTTTGAAAATGACCAAACAATGACATGGGGACCCAAAATCAAAGCTAAAGAGGGGAAAGGAAAAGGGAGATACCTTCTGTTCTCTGGACTTGAAGGAAAATGAATGTTGGAACAACTCACAAGCACTTTCTATAAATATCACATTTATATCAAATTCAATATCTAAGTAACTATCTTTAACCCAAAATTTTAAATCAACATGTGAGGTTTAAAAATAATTTTATATCACTCTCAAGCACATCATCTCCATTAAAATTCTTTTAAACATGAAACTTGCATGGATATATCACTACATATACTTAATTTTATTAAATAAAATGAATGAAAAAAAAATATGTAAAACTATAATGCTAATGTTTTCACGTTAAAAGTTAATGGATCCTTAATTAGATTCTTACATTATATGTTGTACTTCATATCGCGAGAGCGTGACATCGTGGCAACCCTTCTTGGGCAAGGGTTTGGAAGGTCTTTTGGTTGGCTGGGGAGTTACCACCTAATATTACGATTACTACGAACCCTAATTGGTTTTTTCATGGATTCTAAGCAAGGGATTGGTTATATAAATGGAAAGTATTTGCACTCCTATCATGCCTTACTTAAGATAAACTGCATTATTTTTTATTGTTTGCTATGGTCCAATGATATCTATTTAATTATACCATCCTACTATGACGGATTTACTACGATGAACAAACCCTGATTTTCTAGTTCAAGAACTCAGTCTAGAAAGATAAAATATCCTCAATTATTGTCGAGGCTTCTTTCAGGGTAAAACTAGAATTGTTGATATTGTTTCTAAATAATATTTTAGATAAAATTCATTGTGAATTTTATCCTTATATTAAAGGTGAATGAGTTATACTATTCACAATAATATTTTGGATATTGACCTCAAACAGGTTTTTATCCTCATATTAAAGTGAGTAATAAAATTATTATCCATAATAATATTTTGGATATTAACCTCTTTTAAGGTTTTTATTTTTATATTAGAAGTGAATAATATTTATTATCACAAATAATATTTTGAATATTAATCATTTTTAAGTTTTTTATCCTTATATTAAAAGTGAATAATTTTTTTTTGCCAAAAATATTTTTTAAATATAGGGTAAAATCCTTTAAAATCTTACAAATTTATTATAAAATCCATGCAATATTTTCTTTAAAACATGTCAAAATACTTGAAATTTTTATTAAAAAAAATACTCAAATATTTTTTAGATTTTTTTACCATATGCACGTTGCATGTCTTGTCTATCACCACTTTAACGACCTTTTTTCTCCCTTACACATGAACACCGTCCCCACTGCTTTCTTAAACCCATTAATTTCTAACTTTATATTCCCTTAAAATTGACCCTAAACACCTAAATACTAGATCAAAGTTTTGAAACCAATTTTTTTTTTCATGGGATCTTCATTTATCGACCCTAAATTAACACCTAAATACTAAATCAAAGTATTAATATATATCATTAGGGGCAACTCAATGATCCTTTTTCTTGAATTCTTGTTGGAGAAGATACTGGCCACATTTCTCTCTCTCTTCTCTTCTCCATTTTATGATCTCTCTATAGCAAGGACCAAAATGTAAAAGAAAATGAACTTCAAGAGTTGAAATATAAGAAAATTAAGGATGATGTGTTATACCTAGCCAGAATGCCCTTGAAGCTTGGAAGAATTTTGCTCGAACATCTCAATTAGGACAATAAATTAAACTTCCGAAGGTAAGGACGTGATGAAAATGGCTTGGACCTTGCACTAATGTTTTTCTTTAATTTGTTCATCCATCGGGCAAGATGGTTTTATTTTGTTTTAGTTATGAATTAAAATTAAAAATCTCCATTCAAATGTTGATTTTCTAAAGCCAAAATTAATTTCATTTTCTATAATATATAAACAAAATGGGATATGACAGAGATTTCTTATAAATTTCAAGTTTTACTAGTTAAATATGACGTTGAGCCTTCAACATAATTTAGTGCATTGCTGAACATCTCCTTAGAAATGTGGAACTTGGAATCAAACCCCACTCAATAATCATCATCTGAAAACTTTCTCAGCCTGCTACTAACAAATAATTTTTTTTTCACGTGGAAAGGGCTCGAATCAATGGCAGAAGCTGACTAAAATCGTCCGAGGACTAAATGGGCTATAGGTTCATGGGTAACTAGTGATCTTTTTCAACATTTATAATAATTGAAAAAAATATCTAGACGTCTATAATAATTAATAAATATTTATTCCAAGTTTCTCTCTCAATCACAACTCTGAAAAGTGACAGCGTTTGCAGTTAAACTTCATGGCCTTGGCCATAATTCTCAGTCTTATCAGAGCTTATGCGCAACGGATTTCTATCTAGCCATACGGCACCCCAATGTTGTTAACTGCATGGCTAACTGGGAAAGTTATATCTCAGTATCACCGACGTAGCTGCTGACAAAGGTCATTAAAAATATTGTTTTTTGACATGATATAAAATATAATATAAACTTGAATTGTAGAATTATAAGTAGTTTTTTTATTAATTATATGTCAATAATTTAAGTTAAAAAATTAAATTACATTAAAATCTGATAAAATAAGTCAACAATATTATAATCAATGAGTTATCTAAATAAAATAAAATAAATAAATAGTTTGAATCAATAAATTAATGACATAAAGAAATAAAAAATCTCAAAACAAAATTTTTTAATACAAGAGAATCACTGAAAGGTAGGAAGGAAGCACATATAAACCTAGTGACAACCTAGTTGTTCCTATCACAATAAATCTTGATAAATTCCTTTTGAATTGTAAGCTAATGAGTTTAAATTAGTAATTAACTAACATAAATTCAATAATAAAATAAACTCCTAAATAATGTCTAATGCACTAGAAAAAATTCAAATTAAAAATAATGATTTAAAAATAAATAAAATAGAATAATAAAAAAACTTCTAATGTTAAAATCCCTCCATGTAATTTGAATATCTAATTTTTATATAATATTGACAGATTTGAGTCATGATTTCAAACATGTCGTTCTCTCTCGTTTGGATGAATCATTGAGCCTATAATATATAGTTCAAAAGTTTCAGATGCCTAGTTTTTATCCCAACTTCAATCGAAGAAACATTCCACCAGTAGCTCTAGATATGTCTCAAACAATACACGAAAGTCTTGTTTGACATATTTGATAATATTAGTTTACTAACTTTAACCCTCTAAAATATTATGTCCCTAACTCCATTTGACCTGAAAATTTACCACAATATATTTTCATGTATCTAATATTTCTCTGTAAAATTTCAGTTTTATCCAATACATAATTTGAAAGATATGTTCAATCTCGTAAAATTAGCCAGCAAATATTTTAAGATCAAATTAAAACCTAACTTGATTCATATTATAAATTTAATAAACTCGTAAAAAAAACAGATGAAGTTTATGATTTTGCATGAATTAAATTTAATTTTACTAATTTCAGTTTTTTAGTTGAATTTAACAAACTCGTAATTTTAAGTGTGTGTGTAAAGAGATAGGATGGTGACTGCTATCTGTGCTCATTGCTACGTACTGTACGACGCTCGTAATACCTCAGCTACTTTCTTAATTATATTTCTTGTTTTACATCAACTTCAGTTCTATTATTGGAATCTCTTTCAAGGCAAAAAATTAAGTTATTTCCTGTCATATGATGTAGGAATGCTGCATTATTTATCAACCTCAACTACTTAAATCAACTGGTAACTCCTTGTATGTTTCTCATGAGAGAGAAGGGATTGAGAAGGAGGAGTTTGAGGCATCCTCTACTTGACAAAAATGATGAAGACCCGAGAGAAGGCATAGTTGAATTTTATATTATTTTTAAGATGTATTTTAATTAAATTTTTTGAGATTTATGTGTTATCTTAATGTTATTTGAAAATCTTTATTTTGTTTCAATAAGCCTATTAAACCAAACATATGCATTAAGATTATTAAATAAAGTAAACAGGTACGGGATTAACTTTAGAGTTCTGAATGAGTCTGAGACAATATACTAATTAAATTTATTAATGCAAAATATAAGCAACCAAACAAAATTTATTAAATAATGTAAATGGATACCACACAATGAAAACTTACTTTGATTAACTTTAAAGTTTTTTTTAATGAGATTGAGACAATATATTAACAATTTATTCTATAATGAAAAGCAACTTGTGCTTCTCATGTATGCATTACTAGGTTTTCATTCATGGGATTGATTTTACAACAAATTTAAAACTTAAATTTTTATTAAAATAAAAATAAATATGATATAGATGGAAATTAAGTACAACAACAACTTAGAAAATATGGTAATTTTATTGAGTAAAAAGAATTGCAGATGTAAACTCTAAATTTATAATTTATTTTAAAAAAAACTAATGAATTCTATCTTTTTAGAAATTTACAAGACTTATAAATAAATTTAAAGATATTGAGAAAGTTGAAAAGAGATTTACAAATTTTGGGTTAAAATTCTTAATATTGGCAAAATTGATAATGAATTTTGGTGGATAAAAGAATAAAGAAGAATTCAAAATAAATATGTTTTGAAATGAAAAAAATAATTCCTAAAATTTAATTAGTGGAATAATCAATACAATCCATGCAAGTATTGAATAAAAAAAATTTGAATTTTTAACATAAAATCACATACTAATCAATTTTACGCTATTATATAAAACTTTTAATTCAATCATTAATCCCACCATAATTTCAGTTAAAATCTCAAGTCAATGAGACTTCTAACAGCCTTCTGACTGTACAAATTTTTCAGGTAAAAGTATAGAAATTGGTCAGACTTATAGTAATAGCATTGTGGTAAATAAGTAGACATTCTTCCTCCCTGATTACTGTTCATTCCGCTGGCTATTAAAGGGAGGAAGAGCTTCATTTTTTGTCCATTCCTATTGCAAAGAAGGTGGGATTCTCAAAAACAAAATGAGAAGAGTTGTGTGGACTGTGGAGTGGGTAGTTCTAAGGAGAAATTACACCTAAACTAAACATCTAAGGGAGAGAATCATGTAAAAAAAAAAATTAGGGTTTAGAGACGGAAGGTGAGGAAATTAAGAGGTTGTTTACGCGGCGGCTGCGTTTTATTTAAAACGCAGTCCGCAGCTGTTTGGTAATTAGAAAACTTACTTTACTGTGCATGGGGTCCACATGTTTTTTGCGTTTAAAACGCTGGAAAGAAAAAGCAACGAAAACATGCTTTGCATGCACTGTAGAAACCTGCGGACAGTGCAATTCACTGCTGTTCAATTGTGAATTGCACTGTTCACGTGAACAGTGCAATTCACTTGCACTGTTCGTGGTGTTTTTTTTTTTTTAGTGTGTTAATTGTATTAATTTTTTTTTAAAAAAAAAACTAGTTTAGAGAATTAGATTCATTCGGGATGTGAACAATATTTTTTTCTCGAAAAACTAGTATAGAGTGAATTAAATTTACGCGCACAGTAATATCAATTTTATATCTGATAATATTTTATCTAATTTTATTACACGCTCAAAAAGTTATGAAAACTGTAGTTCTTATCGGATGAATTTTGGACGTAATGGAATTATAAATAGTTTAATGGAATAATAAAAAATATTTTATATAAAGTATTATTTTTTTCATGATGTAATAAGAGTAATTAATTTTACAATATTTAAATTTAAAACCATCAATATTAATATATTTTTAAAAAAATTATTTTATAACCTCAATTTCAAAAACATTCTTAACCAAACACATTAAACTATTTTTTCTTAAATCTCAATTTTAAACACAGTTTTAACCAAACACCTATTTTTTCAAACCAACCTCAACTAAAAGTACTTTTTATAAAATAATTTTTTTTAAACCACAACCACAACAGCTACCGCAATACCAAACACACTCTAAATTAAAGATGAAGAAGAAGGATTGATAAACATTCAATATGGAAGCATTCAAAGCTCATAACTTCACCACACCACATAAGGTGTTTTAAACTTGATTAAACAAGTTAGAGTAAGAATTAACTAATTAAATTCTATCAAAAATTGAAAATTTTGGTTTAGGGTTCTTTGATGAGAATTGAAGGGTATGAAATTGGTATGGATTAATGTAATTATGATGGAATAGAGTATGTATAACTTAAAATATTAAAATTATGATGGAATATTGATTTTTACTTGTAAATGTATTAAAATAATTTTTATTTTATTTTTAAAAATTATTTTTTATATCAGCATATTAAAATTGCATGCTGGAATTAATATTGTTCTTCATCTCTTCAAGAAATAACCTCTAGAATGATATATTAATTTAGTAACCCAATTATAAAAGAAAAAATCATGATGTTAAAATTGTGTTAAATGTATAATAATTTATCAATAGTTTTCAAGGAGTACATATATTGATGCTTTTATATATAACCATCCATGGTCAAATATGTCTCCGTAAAATTAACTCATAAACCCATAGATTAACCCATAATAATTCACTCTATACAATTCTTAGGTAGATATAAGTGCACATCAATCTAAATCCCAGTCCAACTCCAATATGAAACTATCCAACTTCACATAATTCCAAACCATTTCAATTGCCAAGTCTACTAGGGGCGTATAGCATTGAGTTTAAATATATTTTTCATCAAAATCTGAATTTTTTTTAGGATTGTTTTATCATTTTAATGTGCTTATCGATATCAAAAATATTTTTTTAAAATAAAATATTTTAAAAAATAATATATACCATACTCATGAACAGTCCCTGAAACGCATATCTTCCTTTAATAAGAGTTAAAGAGTTCCCGTGAAAGAGTGTTTTCAATTATCTAAACCAAACAAGGCGTATAATTAATTTCAATATTACTTTTTATGGTAAGAAAAAAAAAACAATTTACATTATAAGATACAAAATGTCCGTTTTCAAACATGGATCTAAAATTAGTATTTAAATAATGCTAATCTCATGGAAATATTATTCCAAAATCACTTATCCAACTTCATCTATCCTATTTATAAAATTCATTCATTTAATGTTTTGAGAGAATATCCGGTAAATTTAGCATTATTTATTTTTTACAAATGCTAAGAGACGATGCGCAGGTGTGTTTGGTATATTGGACATATCAGTACAAATGAAAATAGTCTGGATTGGACTAGACTGTCCAGACAAATACATGCTCTTGTCCTGTATTTACAGCGTAATTGATGTAAGAGAGTGTTTATCATAACAAATGAAAGTATCTGTTTGTGTTCTAAGAATTAAAAAAACAAGTGCTATTTAATATTTGTCTTGTTTTATGTTAAAGTTATTTAATTGAATTTAAATTATATTATTTTGGTGTTTTCTAAAGTTGAAGAGTTATTCTAAATATATAATAATGATTCGTACCATGTATTAAGATCTTTTGATGAAATTTAATTTCAAAGCTTTTTACTTAGCTTTTTGCCAACCTATCAAGTTTTATGTTCTTTGGTCGATTTATTTTTTAATTTTATATTTATAAAGTGGTGGTTTAATCTATGTCATTAGATTAGTAAGTTATTTGTACATGTATATTTTTAGTTTTTTTTTATTAACGTGGGTGTCCGGGCCAGTTTGTGCGTACCTCGACTAATCTCACGGGCCCTGAAGTTAAATGACCATGTAAACCTCTAGTGGCCCTCATATTAGCAACCACATAGGCTCGAACTTGAGACCATAGAAGAAACAAACCCCTATATTTTTTGTTTTGTATCTTAGAATGACGAGCAAAAATATTTTTTTATATGAATGTGGTGTACTACTTTGCAATATTATTTTATCTCGTATGATTCATCAATCTGATTTGCATGTTCATTAAACTTTCATTTCTTTAATAATAAAATGAATATTGCAAAGTAGGGAAAAATATAATTTAGAAAGAAGGGAAAAATATTACATTGAAATTTTTTGCGTATGGAATAATGGCATTTTAATCAAAAGTTAAGGGTGAGCACCTTGAGAAAAAAAAAATCAATCTTTTAACTCTTAACTGCAGCTAAAGTACCTTTAAGCAGTTAGTAATGGCCCTACTTCAACCTCTAAAATTAAGAATACGCAGAGTTGAATGTTTTAAGTCATTCAAAAACTGCCATTTCTGACATGAGAAGAGAGCCTACTATGGCAGAAAATATATTGTCCTCTGCAACGCAATGGATTTACACTCACTCATCATTTTGGGATGTATCTATGGCGTTGTTGGGACTCTTCGTTTTCCAATGCATAAACGATAGGCTCACTAACAAAGGCCCTATGCTATGGCCTGTATTGGGGATCATACCGACCATGTTCCTTCACGTCAACGACATGAACAATTTCGTCACGAGAGCTTTAAGCAAAGCAGGGGGGACCTTCCACCATAAAGGAATGTGGATGGGAGGCGCATATGGAATCGTGACCGCCGATCCTTCCAGTATTGAGTATATGCTTAAAACGAACTTCAAGAACTTCCCAAAAGGGAAATACTTCAGAGAGAGGTTTCAGGAT
The DNA here is from genome assembly GCF_000002775.5 of Populus trichocarpa. Lineage (NCBI taxonomy): Eukaryota > Viridiplantae > Streptophyta > Magnoliopsida > Malpighiales > Salicaceae > Populus > Populus trichocarpa. The sequence continues at coordinate 12,683,652 of NC_037292.2, forward strand.
TTGCTAGGGGATGGTATTTTCAATGCTGACGATGAATTATGGAGGGAACAAAGGCAAGCAGTGAGAGCAGAGATGCATTCAAGCCGGTTCATTGAGCACTCGCTCCGAACCATGAAAGATCTGGTGCACCAGAAGCTGTTGAAGCTGACAGATATATTTTTTAAATATAGGGTAAAATCCTTTAAAATCTTACAAATTTATTATAAAATCCATGCAATATTTTCTTTAAAACATGTCAAAATACTTGAAATTTTTATTAAAAAAAATACTCAAATATTTTTTAGATTTTTTTACCATATGCACGTTGCATGTCTTGTCTATCACCACTTTAACGACCTTTTTTCTCCCTTACACATGAACACCGTCCCCACTGCTTTCTTAAACCCATTAATTTCTAACTTTATATTCCCTTAAAATTGACCCTAAACACCTAAATACTAGATCAAAGTTTTGAAACCAATTTTTTTTTTCATGGGATCTTCATTTATCGACCCTAAATTAACACCTAAATACTAAATCAAAGTATTAATATATATCATTAGGGGCAACTCAATGATCCTTTTTCTTGAATTCTTGTTGGAGAAGATACTGGCCACATTTCTCTCTCTCTTCTCTTCTCCATTTTATGATCTCTCTATAGCAAGGACCAAAATGTAAAAGAAAATGAACTTCAAGAGTTGAAATATAAGAAAATTAAGGATGATGTGTTATACCTAGCCAGAATGCCCTTGAAGCTTGGAAGAATTTTGCTCGAACATCTCAATTAGGACAATAAATTAAACTTCCGAAGGTAAGGACGTGATGAAAATGGCTTGGACCTTGCACTAATGTTTTTCTTTAATTTGTTCATCCATCGGGCAAGATGGTTTTATTTTGTTTTAGTTATGAATTAAAATTAAAAATCTCCATTCAAATGTTGATTTTCTAAAGCCAAAATTAATTTCATTTTCTATAATATATAAACAAAATGGGATATGACAGAGATTTCTTATAAATTTCAAGTTTTACTAGTTAAATATGACGTTGAGCCTTCAACATAATTTAGTGCATTGCTGAACATCTCCTTAGAAATGTGGAACTTGGAATCAAACCCCACTCAATAATCATCATCTGAAAACTTTCTCAGCCTGCTACTAACAAATAATTTTTTTTTCACGTGGAAAGGGCTCGAATCAATGGCAGAAGCTGACTAAAATCGTCCGAGGACTAAATGGGCTATAGGTTCATGGGTAACTAGTGATCTTTTTCAACATTTATAATAATTGAAAAAAATATCTAGACGTCTATAATAATTAATAAATATTTATTCCAAGTTTCTCTCTCAATCACAACTCTGAAAAGTGACAGCGTTTGCAGTTAAACTTCATGGCCTTGGCCATAATTCTCAGTCTTATCAGAGCTTATGCGCAACGGATTTCTATCTAGCCATACGGCACCCCAATGTTGTTAACTGCATGGCTAACTGGGAAAGTTATATCTCAGTATCACCGACGTAGCTGCTGACAAAGGTCATTAAAAATATTGTTTTTTGACATGATATAAAATATAATATAAACTTGAATTGTAGAATTATAAGTAGTTTTTTTATTAATTATATGTCAATAATTTAAGTTAAAAAATTAAATTACATTAAAATCTGATAAAATAAGTCAACAATATTATAATCAATGAGTTATCTAAATAAAATAAAATAAATAAATAGTTTGAATCAATAAATTAATGACATAAAGAAATAAAAAATCTCAAAACAAAATTTTTTAATACAAGAGAATCACTGAAAGGTAGGAAGGAAGCACATATAAACCTAGTGACAACCTAGTTGTTCCTATCACAATAAATCTTGATAAATTCCTTTTGAATTGTAAGCTAATGAGTTTAAATTAGTAATTAACTAACATAAATTCAATAATAAAATAAACTCCTAAATAATGTCTAATGCACTAGAAAAAATTCAAATTAAAAATAATGATTTAAAAATAAATAAAATAGAATAATAAAAAAACTTCTAATGTTAAAATCCCTCCATGTAATTTGAATATCTAATTTTTATATAATATTGACAGATTTGAGTCATGATTTCAAACATGTCGTTCTCTCTCGTTTGGATGAATCATTGAGCCTATAATATATAGTTCAAAAGTTTCAGATGCCTAGTTTTTATCCCAACTTCAATCGAAGAAACATTCCACCAGTAGCTCTAGATATGTCTCAAACAATACACGAAAGTCTTGTTTGACATATTTGATAATATTAGTTTACTAACTTTAACCCTCTAAAATATTATGTCCCTAACTCCATTTGACCTGAAAATTTACCACAATATATTTTCATGTATCTAATATTTCTCTGTAAAATTTCAGTTTTATCCAATACATAATTTGAAAGATATGTTCAATCTCGTAAAATTAGCCAGCAAATATTTTAAGATCAAATTAAAACCTAACTTGATTCATATTATAAATTTAATAAACTCATAAAAAAAACAGATGAAGTTTATGATTTTGCATGAATTAAATTTAATTTTACTAATTTCAGTTTTTTAGTTGAATTTAACAAACTCGTAATTTTAAGTGTGTGTGTAAAGAGATAGGATGGTGACTGCTATCTGTGCTCATTGCTACGTACTGTACGACGCTCGTAATACCTCAGCTACTTTCTTAATTATATTTCTTGTTTTACATCAACTTCAGTTCTATTATTGGAATCTCTTTCAAGGCAAAAAATTAAGTTATTTCCTGTCATATGATGTAGGAATGCTGCATTATTTATCAACCTCAACTACTTAAATCAACTGGTAACTCCTTGTATGTTTCTCATGAGAGAAGGGATTGAGAAGGAGGAGTTTGAGGCATCCTCTACTTGACAAAAATGATGAAGACCCGAGAGAAGGCATAGTTGAATTTTATATTATTTTTAAGATGTATTTTAATTAAATTTTTTGAGATTTATGTGTTATCTTAATGTTATTTGAAAATCTTTATTTTGTTTCAATAAGCCTATTAAACCAAACATATGCATTAAGATTATTAAATAAAGTAAACAGGTACGGGATTAACTTTAGAGTTCTGAATGAGTCTGAGACAATATACTAATTAAATTTATTAATGCAAAATATAAGCAACCAAACAAAATTTATTAAATAATGTAAATGGATACCACACAATGAAAACTTACTTTGATTAACTTTAAAGTTTTTTTTAATGAGATTGAGACAATATATTAACAATTTATTCTATAATGAAAAGCAACTTGTGCTTCTCATGTATGCATTACTAGGTTTTCATTCATGGGATTGATTTTACAACAAATTTAAAACTTAAATTTTTATTAAAATAAAAATAAATATGATATAGATGGAAATTAAGTACAACAACAACTTAGAAAATATGGTAATTTTATTGAGTAAAAAGAATTGCAGATGTAAACTCTAAATTTATAATTTATTTTAAAAAAAACTAATGAATTCTATCTTTTTAGAAATTTACAAGACTTATAAATAAATTTAAAGATATTGAGAAAGTTGAAAAGAGATTTACAAATTTTGGGTTAAAATTCTTAATATTGGCAAAATTGATAATGAATTTTGGTGGATAAAAGAATAAAGAAGAATTCAAAATAAATATGTTTTGAAATGAAAAAAATAATTCCTAAAATTTAATTAGTGGAATAATCAATACAATCCATGCAAGTATTGAATAAAAAAAATTTGAATTTTTAACATAAAATCACATACTAATCAATTTTACGCTATTATATAAAACTTTTAATTCAATCATTAATCCCACCATAATTTCAGTTAAAATCTCAAGTCAATGAGACTTCTAACAGCCTTCTGACTGTACAAATTTTTCAGGTAAAAGTATAGAAATTGGTCAGACTTATAGTAATAGCATTGTGGTAAATAAGTAGACATTCTTCCTCCCTGATTACTGTTCATTCCGCTGGCTATTAAAGGGAGGAAGAGCTTCATTTTTTGTCCATTCCTATTGCAAAGAAGGTGGGATTCTCAAAAACAAAATGAGAAGAGTTGTGTGGACTGTGGAGTGGGTAGTTCTAAGGAGAAATTACACCTAAACTAAACATCTAAGGGAGAGAATCATGTAAAAAAAAAAATTAGGGTTTAGAGACGGAAGGTGAGGAAATTAAGAGGTTGTTTACGCGGCGGCTGCGTTTTATTTAAAACGCAGTCCACAGCTGTTTGGTAATTAGAAAACTTACTTTACTGTGCATGGGGTCCACATGTTTTTTGCGTTTAAAACGCTGGAAAGAAAAAGCAACGAAAACATGCTTTGCATGCACTGTAGAAACCTGCGGACAGTGCAATTCACTGCTGTTCAATTGTGAATTGCACTGTTCACGTGAACAGTGCAATTCACTTGCACTGTTCGTGGTGTTTTTTTTTTTTTTAGTGTGTTAATTGTATTAATTTTTTTTTAAAAAAAAAACTAGTTTAGAGAATTAGATTCATTCGGGATGTGAACAATATTTTTTTCTCGAAAAACTAGTATAGAGTGAATTAAATTTACGCGCACAGTAATATCAATTTTATATCTGATAATATTTTATCTAATTTTATTACACGCTCAAAAAGTTATGAAAACTGTAGTTCTTATCGGATGAATTTTGGACGTAATGGAATTATAAATAGTTTAATGGAATAATAAAAAATATTTTATATAAAGTATTATTTTTTTCATGATGTAATAAGAGTAATTAATTTTACAATATTTAAATTTAAAACCATCAATATTAATATATTTTTAAAAAAATTATTTTATAACCTCAATTTCAAAAACATTCTTAACCAAACACATTAAACTATTTTTTCTTAAATCTCAATTTTAAACACAGTTTTAACCAAACACCTATTTTTTCAAACCAACCTCAACTAAAAGTACTTTTTATAAAATAATTTTTTTTAAACCACAACCACAACAGCTACCGCAATACCAAACACACTCTAAATTAAAGATGAAGAAGAAGGATTGATAAACATTCAATATGGAAGCATTCAAAGCTCATAACTTCACCACACCACATAAGGTGTTTTAAACTTGATTAAACAAGTTAGAGTAAGAATTAACTAATTAAATTCTATCAAAAATTGAAAATTTTGGTTTAGGGTTCTTTGATGAGAATTGAAGGGTATGAAATTGGTATGGATTAATGTAATTATGATGGAATAGAGTATGTATAACTTAAAATATTAAAATTATGATGGAATATTGATTTTTACTTGTAAATGTATTAAAATAATTTTTATTTTATTTTTAAAAATTATTTTTTATATCAGCATATTAAAATTGCATGCTGGAATTAATATTGTTCTTCATCTCTTCAAGAAATAACCTCTAGAATGATATATTAATTTAGTAACCCAATTATAAAAGAAAAAATCATGATGTTAAAATTGTGTTAAATGTATAATAATTTATCAATAGTTTTCAAGGAGTACATATATTGATGCTTTTATATATAACCATCCATGGTCAAATATGTCTCCGTAAAATTAACTCATAAACCCATAGATTAACCCATAATAATTCACTCTATACAATTCTTAGGTAGATATAAGTGCACATCAATCTAAATCCCAGTCCAACTCCAATATGAAACTATCCAACTTCACATAATTCCAAACCATTTCAATTGCCAAGTCTACTAGGGGCGTATAGCATTGAGTTTAAATATATTTTTCATCAAAATCTGAATTTTTTTAGGATTGTTTTATCATTTTAATGTGCTTATCGATATCAAAAATATTTTTTTAAAATAAAATATTTTAAAAAATAATATATACCATACTCATGAACAGTCCCTGAAACGCATATCTTCCTTTAATAAGAGTTAAAGAGTTCCCGTGAAAGAGTGTTTTCAATTATCTAAACCAAACAAGGCGTATAATTAATTTCAATATTACTTTTTATGGTAAGAAAAAAAAACAATTTACATTATAAGATACAAAATGTCCGTTTTCAAACATGGATCTAAAATTAGTATTTAAATAATGCTAATCTCATGGAAATATTATTCCAAAATCACTTATCCAACTTCATCTATCCTATTTATAAAATTCATTCATTTAATGTTTTGAGAGAATATCCGGTAAATTTAGCATTATTTATTTTTTACAAATGCTAAGAGACGATGCGCAGGTGTGTTTGGTATATTGGACATATCAGTACAAATGAAAATAGTCTGGATTGGACTAGACTGTCCAGACAAATACATGCTCTTGTCCTGTATTTACAGCGTAATTGATGTAAGAGAGTGTTTATCATAACAAATGAAAGTATCTGTTTGTGTTCTAAGAATTAAAAAAACAAGTGCTATTTAATATTTGTCTTGTTTTATGTTAAAGTTATTTAATTGAATTTAAATTATATTATTTTGGTGTTTTCTAAAGTTGAAGAGTTATTCTAAATATATAATAATGATTCGTACCATGTATTAAGATCTTTTGATGAAATTTAATTTCAAAGCTTTTTACTTAGCTTTTTGCCAACCTATCAAGTTTTATGTTCTTTGGTCGATTTATTTTTTAATTTTATATTTATAAAGTGGTGGTTTAATCTATGTCATTAGATTAGTAAGTTATTTGTACATGTATATTTTTAGTTTTTTTTTATTAACGTGGGTGTCCGGGCCAGTTTGTGCGTACCTCGACTAATCTCACGGGCCCTGAAGTTAAATGACCATGTAAACCTCTAGTGGCCCTCATATTAGCAACCACATAGGCTCGAACTTGAGACCATAGAAGAAACAAACCCCTATATTTTTTGTTTTGTATCTTAGAATGACGAGCAAAAATATTTTTTTATATGAATGTGGTGTACTACTTTGCAATATTATTTTATCTCGTATGATTCATCAATCTGATTTGCATGTTCATTAAACTTTCATTTCTTTAATAATAAAATGAATATTGCAAAGTAGGGAAAAATATAATTTAGAAAGAAGGGAAAAATATTACATTGAAATTTTTTGCGTATGGAATAATGGCATTTTAATCAAAAGTTAAGGGTGAGCACCTTGAGAAAAAAAAAATCAATCTTTTAACTCTTAACTGCAGCTAAAGTACCTTTAAGCAGTTAGTAATGGCCCTACTTCAACCTCTAAAATTAAGAATACGCAGAGTTGAATGTTTTAAGTCATTCAAAAACTGCCATTTCTGACATGAGAAGAGAGCCTACTATGGCAGAAAATATATTGTCCTCTGCAACGCAATGGATTTACACTCACTCATCATTTTGGGATGTATCTATGGCGTTGTTGGGACTCTTCGTTTTCCAATGCATAAACGATAGGCTCACTAACAAAGGCCCTATGCTATGGCCTGTATTGGGGATCATACCGACCATGTTCCTTCACGTCAACGACATGAACAATTTCGTCACGAGAGCTTTAAGCAAAGCAGGGGGGACCTTCCACCATAAAGGAATGTGGATGGGAGGCGCATATGGAATCGTGACCGCCGATCCTTCCAGTATTGAGTATATGCTTAAAACGAACTTCAAGAACTTCCCAAAAGGGAAATACTTCAGAGAGAGGTTTCAGGATTTGCTAGGGGATGGTATTTTCAATGCTGACGATGAATTATGGAGGGAACAAAGGCAAGCAGTGAGAGCAGAGATGCATTCAAGCCGGTTCATTGAGCACTCGCTCCGAACCATGAAAGATCTGGTGCACCAGAAGCTGTTGAAGCTGACAGATAATCTGGTAAGGTCAGGAGATAGTTTTGATCTCCAAGAAGTGCTTCTCCGGTTTACATTTGATAACATTTGTAGTGCAGCTTTTGGGGTTGATCCTGGGTGCTTAGCCCTAGATATCCCTGACGTTCCCTTCGCAAAAGCTTTTGAAAAAGCAACAGAATTGATTTTGTTCAGATTCCTGATTCCGCCTTTCATTTGGAAGACCATGAAGTTCTTTGGAATAGGATACGAGAAGACGCTGAAGGAGGCAGTTGGAATTGTGCATGAATTTGCTGAGAAGACAGTAAAGGGTAGAAGAGATGAGATCAGGAAGCATGGTAGCTTATGCCATCAATCTGATCTCTTGTCCAGGCTTATTGAGATTGAATATACTGGACGAGGCAAGGAGATGCAATTCCCAGATAAGTATTTCAGAGATTTGTGTGTAAATTTTATCCTAGCAGGGCGAGACACCACATCAGTGGCATTGGCATGGTTTTTCTGGTTAGTACACAGCAATCCACAAGTAGAAAACAGAATACTACGCGAGATCAATGACATTTTGTCCCTTCGTGAGACACAGACAAAAAACGAGGTCATTTTCACAATGGAAGAATTGAACAAGATGGTGTATCTTCAAGCAGCATTATCCGAATCCCTGAGGCTGTATCCATCTGTGCCTATTGAAGTGAAAGAAGTTGTACAAGATGATGTTCTCCCTGATGGTTCCATAGTGAAGAAGGGCGCCCGAGTTTTCTACTGCATATTCGCAATGGGCAGGATGGATTCTATATGGGGAGAGAACTGCTTGGAGTTTAAGCCAGAGAGGTGGATTAAGGATGGAAAGTTTGTTAGTGAGAACCAGTTCAAATATGCAGTGTTCAACGCCGGTCCAAGGCTGTGCCTGGGGAAGAAGTTTGCATACTTGCAGATGAAAATGGTGGCAGCTTCAATCCTGTTGAGATATTCAGTTAAGGTAGTTGAAGGCCATGATGCTATTCCAAAAATGACCACCACTCTCTACATGAAGAATGGACTGTTGGTGACTCTGATGCCTAGATCGGTGAACACTACTGCATCATAATGGCGCTAAATTTACACGATGAATGTTGTTCCAAAGCTTTACTCTGTGTTATTTTGTAGTCTGAAGCTTTATCAGTTAAGCTATGAAACTTCAGTTTACGGACATACCCTCTAAGAATGCTTTTAATTATAAATCTATATAATTATTAATTTTAGGATCGTGAAATTTGTCGAGGTTTTGCTAATTAATTATATGCCAGAGAAGAATGTTTTATTTGTCAGACAACCTCTATGTTTTCTGATCGTTTAGCGTTTCGACACAAAGTACTATCTTGAATATTAGACAATAGTGTTGATGCACGGCGGCTATCGATCCGTGGTGGTAGCTAGCGGTGTAACTTTCAGAGTTTAATTCATTTTATTTATTGGCCAACAATGTTTTTTGCCGCCAGAATCAATATCACGATTAGTCTAAAGATGATGGAGTAGCTGATATGCAAGCCCGTGTAATGCACATCTCATAAATTTTTTAAAAATATCTTTATTTATTAAAAGTCTAAATTATTAAATAAAAAAATTTAAAAGTATAATTCAATCACAATAACTTTTAGAGCCATGAAATAAAGTTAAAGTTAATAGGAGATATCAAATCTTCACATTAAGTGAGGAGACAAAGGAGTAGAGTTCGTATTTATTATTAGACATTTCGTGCATTGCCCATATGGGAATAATAATTATTGGTTTTGAGTCTTTTGACAATGAAATGAATTGTGTATTCTAGTGGTTGATTTTTCAAATATTTTTTTGTTTGAAAATATATTAAAATAATATTTTTTTATTTTTAAAAATTTATTTTTAATATCAGTACATCAAATCAATATAAAAACATAAAAAAAATTATTTTTTTATAAAAATATTTTTAAAACGTAAAAACAAATGGGTTAAAAGTTGTTTCGAGACAAGCACCTAGCTTGAAAACACAAACAAACTTAGCTTATAGTTATGTAATCAAAAGGTTTTTTCAATGAAATAAGATTTGAGTCTTGGTGAAGCTAATGCAGTAGTAATGTAACAAGCAAAGCAATTATTCAGTGTGTGTGTGAATATATATATATATATATATATATAAAGATGGGACTCATAAATTATTTTTATAATAGATTTTATATTTTTATGAGAGGTAGAAGTACAACTACTAATAAATTATTTTATTTATCAAAAAAAAATAATTACTCGTAATAAGCAATGGTTGCTATTATTATGGAATTAGTTATTCTCAAGGCATCCCAATAAAGAGAAAAAAAACTGAAAAGTATCAAGTAAAAAACTCATTACACTATAATTCATTTAAATTTTAGCATAAATTGATTAGAAAATCAAAAATATTTTTTTCAATGAACTCATTGGAACTTAATAGCCAAGTTATCAGCTTCTTTGTAGAATGTTTTAGAGAATAATATAAATTATATCTTGAACCTTACCTAAAAGATTAAGTTTTTAGGTTGAGATGGTTCTTTGACATGGTATCAGAGTCTTGATGACCAAGCAGTCACAAGTTCGAATCTTACCATCCCCATTTATTTGATAAAAATTAAATACAAGATAATGTGGGTCTGTGCAAGTTTCAAGATCAAAAGGCTTTCACTTAAGAGGGTGTGTTAGAGAATAATATAAATTATATCTTGGAGTCTCACCTAAAAACTTAAGTTTTTGGATTTAGATGGTTCTTTGACGTAATATTTAAAAGTATCATTAAACTAATTTTTTCACTATATGATATACCTGTTTTCTTTTTACTCCAAGTTTATGTCACTGTAAGCAATGTTATTCGGTCGGGTACTGACATTGACCCGATCAAGCTATTAGCTAATTGGTTCAACTTATAAATATATTTTGTAATGTGCGAAGCATGAACAAGAAATAATAATAATAAATTGATAAGAACATAATTTTAGAACATGAAAGTCGAATCATGAGTTATAAATTATTTTTAATGAAAAAAAAAGAGGTCAATGTTCGACCCGTTGATTCGACCGCATAGATTTTATTGATAGCAAGCATTAAGGCTAGAGTATTGGGTTTTTAATTGAGCTGATCGGTCCATTGTTTAAGTCTCCCTCTCGTTCCTCCTAACCAACTTCAGTCTCAAAATTGTCATACAATTCCTGGCAAGGCCTTCGAACTTTCAGTTCCTGTCAACTTCATTACATCATTTTTACAATTCTCATCTCAAATTCTACCTTTTATCATGAAGAAATCTTAGATGAATAATGATAACGCCGAAAAGTTTTTGACGGTCTTCATATTAATTTTTTACATTTCAAAATATTTAGATATAACTCGCAACCAAAGCAATAAACTATTGTTACATTAAAAATATATATATCAATGTTTGAGAAGAGTTAGTGAATTCATCCATAGCAATTTTGTGCTCTGGAACTAATTTTTGTCCCTACGCAATTGAAGCTGCTTGTTCTCTGGTAATAATATGCTGCATATTGAAAACTGGTATTGTTAATTATGAAATTGGTTTAGTAATATTTTAAAAAGAAAAAAAAATGAAAATGGTTATAATATGTTCTTGCTCCCCCCACTTTGAGCCAAGGTTGCCTGGTCCTGTGGTGGGAGTCCTAGGAACCAGGCCATTATGATGTTTGAGAATGGTGAACATGCTGCTCAAAATTTCTCTGTACAGTTGCAGGGGGCTTATATTTCTTAAGAAGCAGTAAATCTTTGAATGACAGCTGCATGTCATAAAGATGGAGTAATTAAGTTAAATAATTTCACTTGACAGGAGTAGCATTTGGCAAGATCTTAACCTACTTTCTTTTTGTCTTTTCCCCGCAAAAGGTTGTATCTTGATGGTCTGACACGATGATTTTGTCATGATTGCAGAGCTTATATCAATAAAGATCACTCCTTCAAGAGTAAGGGTGGAAAAAAGTGGAGTAGATGCGATGGAAGAATGGTTTCTGCGGTTAAACCTGCGTTCTGCAACTTGAATAATCTCTCCTATTGATCATATATTCCGTGTCGAAACTATATGGTTTAGACTATTTATATTCTTCATGGTATTAGAAGTTGATCTTTCAGAACATGGTAGGTAATCCGCTGGTTCTTGTCTTTCATTTTCTGAAATGCTTATGAATTTCTATTTTTTTTTAAGGGGAAAAAAGGATAGAAAAAGAAGAGCATGGATTTGGAAAATCTAGAAGCTGTTGTATCCTTTTCATATATTTTCATAGTGGCTGTGCTTTAATCTTGAGCCTCCAATCTGTTGGTTACAATATTACTAGACAGTAGACATTCTTGTGCCTGGATCCATCTGCTAGTTTCTGCAATAGGCCGATATACAAATAGCAAACCTGCACTAAATTGCAGCTAAATTTGACCAAGGAATGGACAGAAGAGAGAATGTTTTGACTGGGCTTGTATGATAGAACAGCCTGTGTAGAGATAAGTAATGTGTCAGACATAAATTCAACCTGACAATTGTTATATTACTTGAGATGCCTGACATTGAACTTCTATATTGTCCAAAGTAGCACCTTGTAAGATTGCTCCGTAGGCAGCTTCTGCTATACAAGTTTATACTGAGCCTAAGAACTTCCATAAGAAATCCTTCGCTGGGAAATTGAGGATTGAACTGATCAGTGACGATGGTTTTGTCATGGTCGAACTTCTTCTTGTGCTATTAACTAATTTAAACCATTGGCTTTCTGGATCGCATGTGTTATCTTTACTCAAACATTTGCAGGTACTTGTAACAATGGTGTTGTTGTAACCTATATCCAGGCAAACGGCTGTGCCATTGGGGGCTTTAGATGACAAGTGCATTTTGGAATCTGAGATAGCTTCCCATTTTGAATTAGAATCTGTGCATATTATACCAAGTTTTGCTGGTTTAGCCAATTCATCTGTTTGTAAGCAGAAGTATGTCCCCTTCACTGACAGTATCTTCTGGGGCGTGTAGTTCCAGGCTTCAGATTGAGTGCAAGGACCTAACCTCAGTGGCTCGAACATTGATTTCCTCAACACACAAAGGCCTGTTGATGGGTGGAAGATCACTTTATGTAGATGAACTTCTGATACACCTGGCCCTGAGTTTTCCACAAACACAACCTTAAGGATTATCTATAAAAAAAAAACAGTTGAATGTATCAAGAGCACAAGATGCAGATTTAAGGAACTTATACGAGGCCACAAACGCCATACCTCGAAAAGGAGATTGGAGGGCAGATATTTGCTGCAAAAAGGTTGAATTCCTAGTCTCACGCCAGTTCGAATTCAACACCCCATAGTACTCATTCATCCCTATAACACCTTGCCTAAAATAATAACTTCCAACTAGCGTCCACAAAGCCCAATCAAAGTCAAGTTCAGCTGCAACACCAAGGAAGCATCCCAAGTATCTGTTATCATTAACATTTGTCCCTCTTTGATCCACCCCAAACTCACTCATGAACAATGGCCAACCTTGGTCCAACAAAAATCCAGATATCCTCATCATATTATCCACCACTCTTCCACACACTTGGTTCGGGTTGCCATTTTTCCATGCCTGCCCATCTGTAAAACCATACCAATGCACTTCAAACACTATTTTACGACTGAATGTTAGATTCACAGGTCGATTGCGCAGGAAAGACAAGTCTTTGTCATAATTCAGGCCCGATAGAATGACAATAACATCGGGGTTCGCAGAGTGCACTGCTTCAGCTCCTTTTTGCATGTACCTAGCTCATGTCATTAGCATGTTAACAAATCATTCGATTTAGGAAGACAACAATTGATTCAGGACAAATATTTCTTTTTTCAAAAAAATTCACCGAGGACAAATTACCTGTACCAATCATTGACGTTTTGTTTGGGGCCTCGAAGCTCATTCCTCAAGCTCATGCCAACCACATTAGGCACACCATTAAACATGCTCGCCATTCTAGTTAGACCTGTGATCCATAGATCGGGATCGAAGTATTGGTCACCGAAGAAACCATTGCCGTCAGAATTACTGCAGCACCAACCAGGCTTGCTTATGTGATTGTCCAATATCACCATCACATTATTATCCCCAAGGCTAGACACCACTGCCTGAAACACCATTAATCTCCATTTCTTAGAAGGAAATTAAATTAAACTAATAGTGCAACAGTGTTCTTTTTTTACCAAAAAAATAGTTTATAATACTAAAAAAAAATTGAGAGAACAAGTTCATTTTCACCTAAAATTAAGGATAGTTTTGAGTCATTTAACCTTTTTTATTGATTTATTTGAAATCCCGTTAAGTTTTGGGCTATACAACAGAGATAATTTTTTAGAACATAATAGGAATTATTGAACATACAACCATTAACTATTTCAGCTTATGTTGCCTTTTTTTTTTTAGTAAACCAATGTAATAATGTTGTTTGAAGCCTTGCTAAACTAACGAAATTTAGCATCATGATAAGGGTCATAATGTAAATTACAGAATATAGGACTTTAAAAACATCGTTGTCGCCGTCGGTCACCATCCATCTATCGTCATCCCGACTTCTTCTCTCAGTAACCTTGTTCTTATCTCAAACCCTCGTAAGCACAAAAAACTTTAAGCATTATTTTTAAGGATGACTTGGTGCTTAAATTATATAAAAAAAAATTGCCAATCAACATTATGTAAATTATCTTGTAGCTACCGCCACTTGCAAAAATATTTCCATGATCTTGTTTCATTTTAATCTTTTTTAGGTAATGTTAATTTCTAAGCAGAGAAAGCTATTACCTGGTAAACGTTAAGGAGGGGGAGATCAATGATGGAGGGGTTGTTGGCCTGGATACCAGAGATTGATTCGAGCAGACCAAGGCTTCGGAGAGATTGTCTTACAGTGAGAGACCCCAGAGTGTCATTGGTTACCAGGAAAACTGGCCAGGTGAGCCTAACACAGTTGAACCCCATGGACACAATCCGCTTGGCGATAGCATCCATGGGCTGCTCGCTAAGCCCCTCGGCTACCATGACCTCGAGATGTGATACCCAATTCACGCATGCCAGCTTCACTCTTTGCCCGTTTTCGTCCACGATCCACCGTGAGTTAGTAGACAGAGGGAGTGCCGTGACATGCTTTTGTGGTATCATCACATCAGAGAAAGTTACAAGAAAAGAGAAGATGGAAAGAAAAGAGAAGAAAACTATCCTATCCATTGGTGGATTTGTTCTGACTTGGAGGTTTTCCGTGGGTCGAGCTCGATGTCCTCATTTATATCCGAGGGAATGCATGTATTTCTTTTTAGACGGAGAAGTGTGGTAGAAGTTAATTTTTGTTTTTTATATTAAAATAATATTATTTTTTTTAATTTTTTTTTATACTAGTATATTAAAATAATTTAAAAACATTAAAAAATATATTAATTTAAAATAAAATAAAAAATTTTAATTTTAATTTTAATTTTTTTTAAAGTGCTTCCATACAATACTTTAGTCATAAAAATAAATATATTTTTTTTATAAAACATAAGTCGGATTAGGATTTTAGTTAAATTAAATAAGATATTAATTTAATTAATCCAGATAGGTTTTAAATAATTTAATTAGGGGTGTTAGTAAGTGAGTTTGAAATAGTTTTTAAATACTTTTTAAGAATATATTTGGTATAAAAAACATTGAATTGTTGTATGTTTTAAATAAATAAAAAATATGATTTTGATGTGTTAATATTAAAAATAAAAATAAATTTTAAAAAATTATTTTGAAATATTTTGAAATAAAAAATTATTTAAAAAAAACATATAAATCTAAATTCACAATAAATCATTACCAAAAAAAAAAAAGAAACTAGACTCAGCAACTTTCAAATTAACCTGATACTCCAGTATCTTTTACAGGTAATTTTCAAATCAAATCTGAGTATTATAAATTTTAACTTGTTTTTTTTTTTTTTTTTTTGTATTTTTTCGTAATGGTAAAACATTTTCCGGAATAATGTGATATTCCAGCTCCTAACTATTTGATGTTATTGATGGATAATAACGCCGAGAAGAAATATATTTTTAACCTGTAAATGAAACGGCGGCAATCATTTACAATGTACTAATTTTCTAGCTTTTATTATGCTGCGAGTTTGATAAAAATAAATTTATAAAAATATTAAGTTCTAATAAATTTTTTGATATTATTATTAAATTAGATATTTTAATTTTTTCTAACATGACTTTTATTTAGCTATTATTTAAAATTAACCCGTGAAAATTATTAAGATATAATCTAATTAATTTAACAATCAAAAATAACTTAGATAACTTATAAAAAAACATGATTTAATTTAAAATAAACCATGTTTTTTTTTTCATAACAAAAAGCTTGTGGCTTATAATAATTATGTGAGTTTTTTTTTTATTTCCTAATACCACTAAGCACACACTTCCCTAGTACTTGGAAACATTGCTATTAATGATGCAAACATGAAAAAAAAACAATAAGAAAAATATAAAACTCATATCAAGAAATACTTGGAAACATTTCTATTAATGATGCAAACTGGAAAAAAAACAAAAAGCAAAAATGTAAAACTAATATCAAGAAAACATTCATACAAGAATTTTAATTTGTATTTTATTTTTAAATAGTTATATCAAACTTGATCTATTTTCTTAAGAAATTTTACAATTCTCTGAATAGTTTAGAAACCAACATTTATATGGAAAAAAGAATCATAATCATAAATAGAAAACACAATATAAGATCTAAAATTAAGTTAAAAATCCAAAAAAACAAAAACAAAATTATCTAAAACAATATCTTTCAAAACCTAATTTAAGGATTTTTCAAAACTTATGGTATTTTTATATCAAATTATTGATATAATGCAAATAAGTTTTTTTAGAATTTAACTCATTAATAGCATGTTTGGTAGTGTGATAGAGATTAAATTTCAAAGTGTTTTTTCGTTCAGAAATGTATTAAAATAATATTTTAAAAAATTATTTTTGATATTAGCATATCAAAATGATAAAAAAAAAACATTATAATTTTTTTTGAGATTATGATGAACCTATGAAAAATTAGCAAAATTTACAATTATGGCATTTCTACATGAAGATAAGAACAAAAAAAATAGTATAAATAAACAAAGTGTAGAGTGATAAATATTCAAAGTGTAAAAAATAAAAATAAAATATTTTTATTTTAAAAAAATAAAATATTTTTATTTTAAAAAAATAAAAAGAAAAAAGAGAGGAAAAACTAAAAAAATATTACAAAAAACATGAAGATAAGAATAAATAAATGCTAATAAATAGGACAAGTTTAAAATGATAAAAATATCAAGTATAAAAAATATAAAAAATACTTGTTATCTAAAATAAAAAAAATCCCTGAAATTTATAATTTTATCATTACTGCATACCACTACAATAAACAATTTAGAAAAATTTATAATTATGTTATTTTTATAGAAAAACAGTATTTGTTTTAGAATATGTATAATAATTAGTATCAGTGAAATATTGGAGAGGCAAAATAATCTTGTGTGTCAAATTTAAAATAGAAACAAGAGCAAAACAACAAAACAAAGAGACTTTCCTATGCCGCAACCATTCTCTTCTTTACCAAGTTAGCTTTTAATGAAGATTTTCAAGGAATTATTTCTTTATCCATTAATTGTATTTTATTTATTTACCACCCAAGATTTTTAATTTCTTAACCCATACTGTTTCGAACTACCATGATTTTTGTTTGTTTACGTGGTTTCACGTGTTTTTTTAAAAAAATTAATTTTAAATTATTTTTTAAATATTTTTATATTATATTAACGTACTAATATTTGAAAGTTTATTTATTTATGCAGAGATATAATAAAGAACACGTAGTGAAATAATTGTTTGATGTCATTTCTATAAGCATGACAAAATTCTAAATTAAACTCCATTTATAAAATTAGGATTTCAAATAATTTCTTTTGTCACTTTATTTCAGATAACAGGGATGACTCTCCTATGATAAATACTAAAATTATTAAAATCACGTTATAATAACTAGTAAATTGAAATTACTAGTAAAAAATAAAAATAGTTTGGTTATTTTTTTAGAATATATTTAGTATTGTGATAGCAGTTATTTTTTATTTTTTTTATTTGAAAATATATTTAAATAATATTTTTTTTTGTTAAAAAATTATTTTTAACATAGCATGTTAAAACGATTAACAAATTATAAAAATTAATTTTAAATAATTTTTTTAAAAAAAACACATGAACAGCTACGTTCACAGAAAAATAAGCTCGTAAATGTAGCGTCTAGATGAAAATGATAAGACATAAATCCAACTTCATATGATCTTCGGTAAAAAATAGAAATTGGCCAAACTAATAGCTTCCTTACGAGTAGAACACAGCGAGGACATGTTAAAGGTCTTCTTTTATTTTAAGAGAGCAAGCTACACATTTTAAAGCAGCTTCAAAGTATCCTATCCAACATGGAAGGAAAATTGTTTCATCTTGTCCCACACCATTTAAAACCATATTTGTTAAACTTGCCCTTGCAAATAAGCTTCACTTGACTAGTTTTTTAATTAAATTCGATAAGTTATTAATCTAATTAAATTTGATCGATCTAATCTAGTTTTTGATGTCTCAATTGACTTGATCAAACTCAATTTAACCCCGATCGACCCAACATTAATAAAATAAAATGATAGTATTTTAATAAAAAAAAAGTTAATCTAATCTAATAATAATAATTAAAAAAAAAGTTATTACACTTTTTTATCTAATAACACATGCTAAAATTAACTCAATACAACACTAGTTATTCAGTGTGTGTTTAGTTTGGAGATATGATGATTTTTTTTAAAATGTACAATCCTTTTAAAGCACAAATCACATCTCCAGAAGGAAAAAATACATGCTTTTTGTGTGGGCCCCATAAAAAAAAGCCAAAGCCACCTCAAAACCAAACATTCAGGGTCTGAGGATGTACCTCAACTGATCAGGCCCTAAATTTACTCCTTGGAGATCATCGATTTGAGTTTTACAAACTTCACGGCTACTGAAGACTTACATGATTATTAATTTTAGAATTCATAAGATTAATTAAGATACTAATAAGTTTGTCTGAACATTTATATTAATAATAAAAAAAAAAAGTGGTAAGTTGCTTGAAGCAAGACATAAGTTACAACCATGTTTCAAACAAACAGTAGCATTATTGGTCTTTGTTGTTGGGAACACGCTAAGCAATCTAAATGTGGCGATACCCGTGAGAGCGAGAAAACGCCACGTACGAAGAAAATCGACAACCCCCCTTTCACTTCAGGAGCAAGACATGATTGCGGTGGTCTCTTTGTCAACCTTGAAAGACTTGCAAGGCAGTGCATTGATTTATGATTCGCTTTCTTCTTCTTCTTTTTGGATGGTGGTTCACTTTTTCTTTTCTTTTTTTTTCCTTGTCAATTTTAACATGCACCTTGCTTGCCTTTTCTATTTTCAACTGGATGTACGTATGGCTGTGCGGTGTAATTTTTATTTTTAAAAAATTTTAAATTTTTTTATTTTAAATTATTTTTTTATGTTTTTAAATTATTGTGATGTTTTGATGTTAAAAATATTTTTTTAAAAAAATATTTTTAATATATTTTTAAATAAAAAATATTTTAAAAAAACAACTGTTACTCTATCCTTATTAGATTAGTGTTTATTATTGCGGGTAAAATTATTGTAGAAATCTCCACGTAATCATATTTCGAAAAACATAAAAAAAAAAATGATGGGATCTCAAAATTATTAAATATAAAGCTGGGTTGAATTAGTTCTATTGAGTTATTTAATAAAAAAATGATGTACCTCACCTAATAGTTTAAGCTATTGAGTTGAATTAGTTCTTTAATATGGTATTAGAGCCTTGATGACCAAACGGTCACAAGTTCGAATCTCATTATCCTTATTTATTTAATAAAAATTAAGCACAAGGTAATGTAAGCATATACAAGTTTCAAGTTTAAATAACTTTCACTTGAGGGGATGTGTTAAAGAATAATATAAATCATGTTTTGAAATCTCATCTAACAGTTTAAAATATTGGGTTGAATTAGTTCTTTGACAATTTCCTCTCTAGTTTCCATAAAATAAACAAAAAAATATATAATACATGTAGTGGATATATATTATTAGTTAACCAAAAAATTTAATTCCTAAAATAAGGTTTTGATACTTTCAAACATCGTTATGAATTTACAAATTTACGGAGGTAAAGTTTTAATGTTCGAAATATTAATTTGTCATTTTAAAAAGGCGCCATAAAAAATTTCCAATTAAATTTTAATTTTGATTCTGAGATCATTTGATGTCTACAGTAAACATTAGAAAACGAAAACGTGCGTGTTATTGGCCTGTTAGGATTTGATAATTGGTTTATTAACAGGTGAATATGTGTTTTATTCAAAGCAAATACTGTTTTTCACTTATAAATATATTGAAATAATATTTTTTAAATTTTTAAAAATTATTTTTGATATTAATACATCAAAATAATTTAAAAATCTCAAAAAAAATATTAATTTAGAGTAAAAAAATAAAAATATTTAAATTATTTTAAAAATATTTTTAAAATATAAAAACAAAAACCACCAGCAATAATGGGCTGAAACGATCGAAATCTTAAGAACGTTTTTAGTGGACTTGAAAATCTTCATGGGCTATCGATCGCATAGGATACATGCTGCTTGCTTTCATAGTTATTTGTTTTCTTGTATGAAATGGACTATGAGCTCATTTATTTTAGCAGCATAGTTTTTTTTAAAACAAAAAATATATATTTTTATTTTAAATTGATTTTTTTATTAATTTAATAAACTGATATCAAAAATAATTTTTTTAAAAAATAAAAAATATATTACTTTAATGTATTTTTTCAAATAAAAAATATTTTAAAAAATAATTATTATCATAATATTAATTAATTACATAAAAATTAATGTACTTTTTTAATTATTTTCTCATTTAGGACTAACCCGATTGGTTATTTTTCTTCACTGGTGTAATCATTTTTTAATGGTTATTTTTATAAATGGAATTAAGTGTTAGCCTAGGAGTAGGGTTACAAAGTGCCAGGAGAGAAGATTTTTTTTTTTTTTATCATGTGAATATTTGTTAAGTAATGTGATGTATAATATTTTATAATAACAAATATATTAAAATACTTATTTTTATTTTTATATTGAAACATTAAAATTATCAAAATATATTTATAAATATATTAATTTGATATATTTTCAGATAAAAAACAATTTAAAAACAGGAGACACCCCGATATAAAACCGAGCAATTATTTCTTTTAAAAATTTCACTCATTTTTCATTCATCTAGATATTTTTAAAACTTCACCCTCTAACACTCTGTCATAGCATTGACAATGTATATATTAATATTCGAGAACCCTGGCTAAACACGAGTGCGTGTTTTGTATCGTTGTATAATAAACTTTTCCAATTGTTTTTCTTATGAAAAATATTAAATATATTTTTAAGTTTATTTTTAAGTTTTTGTGTTGATTTTAAAAATAAAAAATTTTAAAAATATATTTTTAATTAAAAAATACTTTTTAAAAATACCCTACTGCGCATTGCCAAAAGAATGTAATAATGATTTATGGCTATGTTTGTTTCCCGGAATTCACTTTCCGGGAAACTACTTTCTAAACTTTCCTGTGTTTGTTTACCATTAGGAAAGTTGGTCAACGGAAAACACTTTCCGGTCAACGGAAAACACTTTCCAGTCAAAGAAAAATTTGGTTTGGTTTCCAGGAAAATATTTTCCCTTTTGACTGTGTTTGTTTTTCGAAAAGTGGTTTCCGGGAAACCACTTTCCAAACTTTCCTGTGTTTGTTTGCCATTAGAAAAGTTGGTCAACGGAAAACACTTTCAAGTCAAAGGAAAATTTGGCTTGGTTTTCAGGAAAGTGTTTTCCTGGAAAATTTGTGCGGAAAACACTTTCCGGAAGTTGTGAAAAATTTAGAAATGTTATTATTTGCTAATTATATCAAATTTGATCCTCAAACTTTTGATTGCTATATATAATTTATTTTGAATATTTAATTTTCAATTCCATCTCTTAAAATTTAATTTTTATATTAATTTTGGTCCTTATTTTTATAATTGCTATTTGCTTTTTTCTTATCATTTTTTTATTGAAATTTTTTATCTATCAAATTTGGTCCCTGTTTTTTTTATTACTTATTTTATTTGAAATAATTTATGAAATGTTAATTATTATTATTTTAATTTATTCACCTTTCATTTTTTTTAATTTTTTAGATTTGATCTCTATTATTTTGATTATTATTTATTTTATTTGAGATAATTTATGAAATTATATTTTTTTTCAATTTCATTCTCATTCAATTTTTTAATTTGTAAGATTTGTTTCTCATTATTTTAATAAACTTGAGAAAAATAAAATATTAATAAGTTATTTTCCAGCTCATTTTTCATGACATAACCAAACACTGGAAACTGTTTTCCAACTTATTTTCCATTACACTACCAAATATCGGAAAATACTTTCCCGGAATTCACTTTCCAAAAAAAAACTACTTTCCAGCAAACAAACGGGGATTGTTAAGAATATTTTGTAAGAGCAAGAAAAATTATAAATTATATATATATTTTAAATAATCACTAAAATCACCTAGCAAAGAAGAAAAAAACCTTCTCTATCCAAAGACCCCACTAAAATATTTGTGTATTCGTATAAAAAAAATCTTACCAAAAAAACTCAAAATCCAACTCTCACTTAACACCATCAATCGATAAAAATTATTTTAATGGTTTTTTTTCAGGAGAAAAGATTTTTTACAAGGGGTTTTTGGTAACTATCCTTGTGCAAAATTAATTAACATGTATCTGTGATTTTAAATTTGAGTGGAAAAATGGAACGGAATAATTTTAAATTAAAAAAAAAATTAATGGAAAGAGCACAAATCTTCACTTCTTCCCCGGTGAGGTTAACATTTTATCTCCATTTTTGGAGTTAAATATCAACCTCTATGGATCCCCCCTCAAACTTATACCAAACACTGGTAAATGAGGTGGAAATTACGAAGATAATTTTGCACCCCGACACCGTTTTACAGAATATAACCTAATGGTTGGTGCACGTCCATTAAATTTGTAAAGTAACATAAATTATAATTATATCAGAATATATAATTATTGCAATAAGAATAATTATATAAGAGGTTTTCTTTGAGTGTGAAAGTAAGTACGTATACAGGAGGTTTTGTGATTGAGTATAAAAATCATAATTATATTATTGTACTAATTTTCTCTAGAAAAAACCTATGGATCAATAGTAAGTTGGATTTTTTGAAACCATGTTAAATCTTATGTGCCCTGGCACTTTTGTTTTTATCCATCTCTGTTATTTTTCTTTCTATTAAATTGATTTGTTCTTCGTGATGATGTTTGTTAAATCTATTCCCATTTTTTCAACAAATAATGATTGAGAAGTGAGGGCTCAATTGAGACTTTTCTCGAAAATCAATCCTAACGTGTTAATTGAGAAATAAAGTGAGGTCAAATCAACAATTCCATTATTTTGTGGACTGGAATGGAAAGATAGAAACCAAAGGAAAGGATGATATTGAGACATCCCATAAGTACAGGGGCAAATAAAATTGATAATTGAACATCACACAAACAAAATTGCATCACAGCATGTGCCATAAACAATGTTTTTAAATCCGGCTCGGTAGTCGACTTGGCTCAAGACCCGGGTCATAGGTTTTGACCGGGTTATTCGGGTCAACTTTATTTTTTTTATATAAATAAAAACAACGTCGTTTTGGTAAAAAATAAAAAAAATAGTTAATGAATTGCAATTGAGTTTTTGACCGAGTCTTGTCGAGTTAACCAGGTCAACTTGTTAGGTTAGCCGGATTTTAAATTTTTTTTATTTTTTTATAAATCTGATTTGATTTTAGCCCATTAATTAAATTCTAGGTTAAATTTCCAAGTAGAATTGGATTTTAAAACTATATTATAAAACGAGTAAAAAATAAAAATAAATAAGAGGACCATGTAAAGATAGCAATGTGTGCTCGCTGGTAAAATTTTTTTTTATTAAATTATATATTGGATTTTGAATATTAGTATGAGTATTCACTGTATATTATTATTTAATAAAAAAATAAAATAATTAATATATACTTCAAGTGTGTGTGTGTATATATTAAATAATGAATATATTTTTTATATATATACACAAGTGTATTTATATATGTTATATTGTATTAAAAAATCTAAATATTCTATAAATATATTTATATAATATAAATATATATTTCAAGTTATATTTTATTTGGAATTTCATAATATTTATATAAAATATTATTTTATAGATAAAATAATTATTTAAAAAATACCCATCAATTTAGATTGGATCAATTAATATCCATTGAATTTTTTTATTAAAGAACAGTTTAGAATTGCATTTTAATTTTTTTTTATTTTTAAAAATTATTTTGATGTATTAATATGAAAAATAATTTTTAAAAATTAAAAAAATATTTTAATATATTTTTAAATAAAAATATTTAAAAAACAAACCGCCACATACCACGTACCATATAGTAAATTGCCATCCCGGGTCCCAGGCACTTTCGAATCACGGTCTCGTCCTCTTCCACACTCTCTGACTGCCTCGCTTTCTCTTTTCCTGTGCGCCTGTGAAGGAATCGACTCTGAGATTACTGCTAGAGGAAGGTCTTTCAGATTTCCTCTCAGTGAAGCTGGGACGTTTTCTTCTCCTTGCAAGTGAGTGTCTCTCTCCTTCTTTTGAATACCGATATTCAGTACTAGTTTTTGCCGGAACTTGAAATTACTGGAATATCTTAACTGAACCGAAGCAATTCGGTGGACACATTCTGTTTATTTGTTTACTAGTAAAAATAAATAAATTACAAAGCCCTAATTTCAAAATCCTGTTTAATTTTAGGACAGTGAAGCTAATGTCGATTATTATTATTTTTTAAAAAAAATTAGCAACAAAAGGAGATACCTAAACACTTATTTAAGTTGCCAATCCATCGTTTTATGGCTTCGTATGGCCCAGAATCAGAAATTTGATGAAATTTAGCTTCGTACTTAATCATACTTATTTTGAGCTTTAATATATACAGATTTCCAAATCTAGGGTTTTCTCATGTATGATTACTTTTCTTCAATCGGCAGGCATATTTCAATCAACAAAACGATGCGTAAATGTAATTAAACAAACTTGAATATATGCATATACATATGCACATATATCTACCAATAAATTTTCACTTTATTTCTAAATTGCAGGTGGGTTCTGTTACAGAGGCTGACAAGGCTTGCGTACATCATTTTTTTAATCATCTCAAAGAGCATTACCCAACCTGCAAGGTTAACTCCTGTTTTCTGCTCACTGTATCTTACATACTTGAATAGCTTGCGCTCCCTACCTTTTCACAATTAATGCATCAAAACTAAGGTTTATGTCGATACAACCTTACAAGAGATGTCTTGATTTTGATATAATTATTACTTTTGGTCAAAATCATTTCTCAAAGAAGAAAATGCATACCTATTTCCCTAAAAGCTTATCCTTGTCTATAGTTGTTTGGTTAAGGTTAGCGGGAAGGTTGGCATGGCCTCCAACCTTGCCTTGACAGTCTTCTAAATTATTTTTTCAAGCTTCAGATAGTTTAAATTAAAAGGAAAATTTAAAGTGGAAATAATCGCTTTCCTTTCCTAAATATCATTTCTTTTTTTAATGATTCAAAATTCCATTTAGTTTTCCCAAAAAAATAATGAGGGTTCAACCTGTGGTGACCAGGAACCCTTTTCTTAACTACACTTAGATTTTTGCAATTGAAATGTTTGATTACTAATTGATTCAGGAAGAAAAAACTGAATCAACCAAACTGAACCGAACCATTTTGGTTCATAAAATTTGGTTTTGATTTGGTTCAATTTCAGTTTATGAAAAAATAAATAAAAGATGCCAAAAACCACACCAAAAAGCCGAATTCTTACCCCTAGGCTAGTTATGCATGTGATTGATTTAACTTTGCAGTTAGATTGAATTTCTTAATTCTATCTATGTACTTATGTTAAATTTGTCCTTTTTGTCCAGAGTGAACTGCTTGAATATTCGATGTGTACATCAATCAGAGTATAGCTATTATCCCCCCCCCCCCCCTGGAGTGGCTACAGTCTTGCATCCTAGGGCACCATTATCCCCAATTGAGGACTATCCAATTCAATCTCACAACCTGAAAATTTTGAAGCAGCTTGTGCAGGATTAAAAGAAATGTAAGTACCGGCTTCTTTTTCTTAGTTAACAATATCTTGATTCTGTGCTTCAAAGTTTTGAATTTCTTTGTCTCTCTTTGTGCTTGATTGATAATTTTTCAGGGGAGCTTTTAAATTGGCACTACGCTGTCCACAGAAAGTGCATGACATTGTAGTTGACCCCGAACCCAATTGGAGTTTCGAGTCTCTTTCATCAGAGCTCCATTCACTTGAAAAGAAGCTCCATGACTCGTGTTCAGTTCCTGTGCCTTTCACCAAAGTTCAATCTCGGTACTCTGCTTTTTCTATTTGTTATGGTTTCTCTTAGTTGCGTCTGTATATCATATTGTGTATTCATTTACTATTTGAATTCTCGCTTGAATCCAATGTTTTGATTCTTTTTAGAGAGTTTTGGAACAGGAAGGGTGTGAAGAGAAGTCCCATGGCCTTTGTCATGAGCTTGTCCAATGAAGAGACTGAGCTTTCAGAAAGCGAGAGGGAGGAGGATCATGATCTAAGTATGGTGACTGCAAAACGGTTCAATTGCGATGATCTTTATATGAGGTGTGATATTAAACTACACGGGTCTTTAAATGTTGATTACATGAATTATATCTGGATGATTATTTGTTTAGTATTTAATTTAAGTAATTGTTTCTTTGCTTTCTACTTACTGTAAATCTGCTATTTTGGATTTCTGGGTTCAATTTTTTTTGCTGTGTTTTGCTTGTCTTTCAGTGACAGTGACAGTTCTGATTATGAGTTAGCTTTCGATGCTCAGTCCTACTTGATGGATGAAGTAGGGTTAGTTGAAAGTGCTCTTTTTGAGCGAAGTCACGAGCATCATCTTCAAGTGCAGGTGTGTGGATTTAAATTGCAGTCATTTCTTGTGTGTTGCTATGTGCCTTATGTTTTCTTCATTACATACATACATAACAGCCATGTTGAGTTGTCAGAGAAGTAGGGAGGCCCAAGATTTTTTATTTAGTTATTTTGTTATCATTATTTTTTTGCGTTGAGGTTTATTGAGACTTGTTTTTGGGTGTTTAACATTGGTAAAGCGCTTGATTAGCAGGAGGATATCAGGAACCAACTTTCAGCAATAGAGACAGAATTAATGACTGAGCAGGAAAAATCTGCATCTGCATTTGCTCGAATTGAGAAGTATAGGGAAGCAAGGAAGGAACTGGAAAGAAAACTTGATACTCACTATCAACGCAAAATGTAAGACTGCATCTTCTTGTTCTTTTATTTCTTTATACTCCTATGTAAGTTGATAGTTAGAAAATCCTGTTTCAATGATTAGATTTCTGGCCCATTATTCTGTTCTATTGTATTGTATTTTGAATTGCATAAGAAATAATGGAGTCATGATACTGTTCTTAATTGGCCTACGCCTTACAGTCATTTCTGTCGATTTCTTGTTAACACCGTGTGATCGACCTACAATGAAAAAACTGGCTGCTGACAGCTTAATGCATTATTAGTGACCATAGTGGATGCAATCTCCCTGCGTTCCAAAATTCATATTGTTCCTTCTCAATGTATAATTCTGATAGAAGGAATTTGAAATTTTCAATGGAGACAGAAACCAAGAAAGAAAGGAGTTGATATGCTAGAAGGAACCAATGAATTAGGGATCTAAGTGTCATGAAATTCTAGAGGTTTTAAATGTTTGGTTGTTTGCTATTGTGTTATTTAAGTACATTCCTACTAGACAATGGCAGGAAATACAAGTGGTGGTTGATTAAAGTAGAAACTCCTGTTGAGATTATGTTTAAGTTATAATCTTAATTTAGTAAAAACTAGTGTACAAAAGTATAAGTCATGTGTCAAAGGGGATTCTAATTTTGAGGACTGGGCATGATGACATGTTCAAAGTAAGTGCATGCTAATCTTGTGTATGCAATTACTCCTCTGTTGTCATGTGTGTATCTAAATTGAATCGATTGCACACCAGTGGCTTGGCTTAGCACAATGTGAATGCACAATATATAAGGTCTAAAGTGAATTGCACACCAGTTTGCCTGGGGGCTGGGGACAATTCATCTAGAGAAACCTGAAATGATTTATGACATTTCTTTATGATGTTATAGTGCAGAGGCACTTGACAATCATTTAACTGCCATTCAGCGAGATCATGAACTAAAATCACAAATAGAAGAAAGGAGAATAAGAAGTGATGCAGCTCATGAAGAGGCCAAGAGAAAGGAAAGGGCTTTTCACGAGGAAAGATCACGGCAAGAAAGAGCTAGAGCAGAAGCAGAGGTTTGTTGATTTGTCCTGGGTTTTTAATATTTTTCTGTGTAATTCTGGGCATAGTATTTGTGATCTTATAATTTACATGCTATTTCTGGATATATGTACAATGTTTGCTGCATTCCTTTCTTGGCTTATGAGCTCGTTGCCTCTCCCTTCATGCCTGAAGTTTAGGGCTCTTGAATTGCATTTTCTGTGAGTCCTGCTTCATTGAGAGACCTGGTATTTCTTTAATTCCACCATGTCTGTATAAGTATCCTTGCCTGCAAATTATTTTTCCAAGCTGTTTGCATGTGTTGTGTTGTTTTCTAAGAAATACATCTATTGCATGTTTGGGAATTCTGTAATGATATTGGTTAACCATTCCTGATCAAACTTTTTAACTCCAACCTGGATTAAATTTATTGTGGTATATCTATCATAACTTTCTTGGTAGATATTATTTGTCAGCGTATTGATTACAGTTCTGAATGCAGGCCAAACTTAGATTTGAGGAAGCAAAAATGGCTGCTGTAGAAGCAGAGAGGAGAGCAGCAAAGGAAGCGGCTGAAAAGGAAGCTACTGAAGCCTCAAAAAGGATAGATGCTGTAGCCTCGCAACAGGAGGCTGCCAAACCCCAACTAAGTGCTGACTCTTCAAATATGAACCTTCAACCCCAGGGGTCTGGATCTAATAGAACTAAGAAATCACAAACAACAGGTATTCTGTTTTTATTCCTATGCAAGCACTCAAATTTCTAGTGCTTTGAATTATGAAAGGTTTCAGAGCCCAAAAAGCAATTTGGGTCTCAAATTGACATGCTTGTGGTCCATTTTGATTTTATGTTGAACTTTTCTTTAAACATTTTATCCTCCCTCCCTCCCTCCTTCCCTGTTCCTACCTCTCCAATTCTTCTCTATTTTTCTCTCACATATTTCTTTTGTGTGAAATTTTTAAGTGGAAAACGTAAAGGCCAGTGTCAGAATATTATTTTGGTAGTGATAAAAGGAAAATATATTGCTGGTAGCCTAAAACCTTATGATCTCCATCCCTTCTCTGCTTCCCACTATTTTTCTATATAAGAATGCCCATCATTTTGCAGTTGGCTATCCTTTTCAACTTCCTCAGGGCTCAATCCTGGCTCTTCGTCTCTTTGTTTGTTTATTTTCTCTCTTAAAAACTTTATATGTTACCATGATGCCAAGTTCCAGAAAGGAAGCTACACTATTTACATTTCACAATACCCATCATCGGTATTTTGTGCACTTTATTGAATTAGACAATTTTTGCAGGTGATGTTGTGAGGGCTGCACAAACTGCTCTGACTTTAGAGCAGGGAAGATTGCTAAAGCTTAAAGAGCTTGAAGAAGCAAACCGGACATTGATAATGACTTCCAATATGGTATTTGCTAGAATATGTTATGTTAAGTCTTCAAATCTCATGTTCTGTTAACTTCATTAAAAAAATGCTTGTCATTGTGATTTACAATTTCTGGCACTGATCTTATAATTACTTAATTTTTAAAATTTGTTATTGTAGTTCCTTCATATTGGGTACATACATCTTTTCCTTTGGTCATTCTTGGATTTTTATTTATGTTCCAGTTTTTCAATGTGGTCCTTATCTGATTTTAAGGGATCTCATAACTTTTAAATCTTGTATTTGATACTCTGACTTGTTTTCTGGTGTCATTTTCATTAGGATTTTAGCAACCACGAGAGGCATATTTCTAGGCTGATCAGACAAATAAGGGGGATAAAAGAGAACGTTAGGTAAGGTGGATACCCTTTTGTGTTTTGAGTATTCTGTTCATTGTTCTAGTTACTTGAGAGAAACAAATGATTACTTTAAGAGACCTTATATATCCAATTTGCCATTTATTCATGAGTGTGGACTTATATTGCATCCTAAAATATTTTAAATGTTCTATTAATTTTGTTACAGAGTTAAGGCAAGTGAGCTTGTTAAGATTTTAAAGAATCCTTCCTGTCCTCAGTCAATCAGTGTTGCGGCATTTGCAAAGAAGGTAATCTGGATTGTTAGTCTTGTTTGTTGTTTTTATAAGGTAATTGGGAGAATCTAGTGGTGAGAAAGTTCAGGAAGCAGGTCCTAAAACATCATTATATATCCATTGTGATGGAATGCATTCCACATTTTTTATGTAATTATAGAGTAAGACAAAAACAAAAACGTGCAAATATTTTATTTCTGCACTTTGATTAGCATGTGTGTAATTAAGAAAGCTAAAGATAAAGTGTGCATACATCTGATTATAGTTTGCATTCTCCTTGTGAATTACAAGCTTCGAAAACATAAGCTTTTCTCTATTTATATTGCTAAGAAGCTCTGTGGCGCAAAATTTATTTAGTCCATTTAGGTTCTTCGCCCTCTTATTGCAGCTATTGTCTGTATGCAGAGTTTTACTTTGTAATTTGTTCAATCACGGAATGTGGAAGTAAAGGACACACTAATATGTTTCCCTGATTTGGTGTCTATGACTCCATAGGTTGTTTCCCATTGTGAAAGTCCTGATAATGCTGTTTTTGCGTGTGGACACGTCATTGTTCTTGTTACTTCACAGGTAAAGCTTTTCAATTTAACTTGTTCTCTTCTCTTCTGTTTTTTCTTATTTTCTGTCTTGTTCAAACAGGGGTGGGTTTTGTGAGAGAAATTAAGTTATCATGCTCTGTAAGTTTGAAGATTGTGTGAAGATACTAATGGTGAAAAGGAAAATAAGACATGCAAACTGCGGCTGTTTACCTGGGTGACTTTGCAATGCACCATTTGATTCTAAAATGAGAAGATGTGGCCCTAGTGGTCTGTAGAGGATTTTTCACATAAGCATAGGCTAGGGGGTTGGGGTTATGCCTTCCAAGGAAGATTAGGGAATGTTTTAATCATATTTCAGCAGAAGGTATGCCCTTATGCTTGGATATCTTCTGTTCTCTCATGTATGTTAATTATTTGTGAATCAGGTCCCACAAGCAATGGATCTTCTTCTTGCTGAGTTCCATAGAGCTTGCATCTACACTGTCCCAAAGCACATAGTGTACTCAAAGGTGACTCATTTAATCCCTTGAGCTTTCCACAAATGTGTTAAAATAATACATTAAAATAAAATCAAAAGAATCTTGCTTAACCTGTATATGGTACATGCATTTGTGAATGATATAGAATACAGAAGGCAAGATCAGAGAGACTGGGAACTGGAGGAAAGAGTTCCTTAACTTAAAACTCTACTGGGCTGATACAGAGTCTATTTATCAACATTCTCAGTGCTCTTTACTTATTAACGTCAAAGAATTCTAATCTGCCATGCATCAGTAGATCAAAGGATGACCTTATGAAGTCATATTTTTATCTCTCAAACATCTCATCTTGATTAACAAATAGCAGCACATATGAAGGTGTTCCTGTTATATAAATGATTTACTCAGATAACCTATCAAATATCCCTGTTCTAGTTTCAATCTTGAAAAGTGTCCTGAAAGTGGCTAGCTATGCACACTTGAGATTTTCAATTGGGAAGAGCCTAAAGTTAAATCTGTGTCAAAGTAAATGTTTTCTGAAGTTTCTTCCAAGTCGCAACCCATCACTTGTGGCAATAATCATTTGTCACCATAGGGAAAAGCTCTACAATTTTCTTTTATCTATATTTGTGTTTCCTTCATTACCTTTGAACCTGTTTGACTAACTTCGGATTTTAGTTGGTAAAGTGTTGAAAGGGGACCTCCATTCCTATGTGTATTTCATGAGTGTTACTTGAATCTCACCTCAATTTCCGGCAGTATCCTTTAAAAATCCTTGTTCTACCTACTGTGGTCTTCAAATTCTCAGAAATACAGTTCCAGAAAAATCTTTTATCAGCAGTTTTAAATGATTATCTTTTCCACTCTTGCCATTCTGATAGAAATCGAACTTGGAAGTAAAAAGGCTAATAATCAGGTAGTGGTCTGTAAGTGGTAAAAGATGAGAGAACAGGATTTACTTGTGGCATTTCTTCCTTTGTTTTTGTTGCAACTCCCATTATTTATTGTTGTTTTTTTCTCTCTCTCCAATTTCAGTCGGCCTTTGAATCAAAAGAGGCTTACTATAAAGACATTGGACATCGAGAAGATGGTGGGAAGCTTGAGAGTGTGAAGGATTATTTGAAACGGTTAGAATCTTACATGAAACTGTATGGGGCTCTGGTTCAGGTTTGTCACTCTCTTTTCTTAATAATAAAAAAAGAGTTTTCCTTGTATTATTAGGATGACAGCCTGGCCATTCTCATTGAGGATTAATATCTTGGCTCTCATTTTAACCTCTTCATACATTATCAGTGGCAGCTGACCCAGGTCACTTGTAACTTTGCAGACAGAAGTGCAGGGTGTCCCAAACATTCATGGTCCAAAAGAAGGTTGGGCATGGCTTGCGAGGTTCTTAAATGTTCTCCCTGCCAATATGTATACTGCTGTTGCATTGAATGCCTTCCTGCAAGTAAGTTGGTAGAATTTTTTGATGTACTTGGTATAGTGGTATTTAGAAAAGGACCCATGGAGCTGAGAAAATTCTATGTTTCCACAGACAGCAGGATTTGTTCTCTTCAGAAAATACAAATCTCAGTTTACGAAGATGCTCCACATAATCTTAAATGACTTTCTAAATGCATTGAGAGAACGGGAGGATTCAGAACTAAATCCAATAATTCTAGAAATTCAGTCTTACATAGAGGACAATAAGTTCCTCCAGGAGCCTGAAGGAAGGAGCTTGCAGGGTCAATTGCTATCTAGTGTCATGGTACCCGAGTCAGAACCAAGTAGAGGTTACTACTATTGACTGACATGCTATTAAGTTAACAAGGTAGGATGGCATTTCTCGGCCAATTAACAATTAGTCTACTTTCTTATAGTTCGCTGTGTTCTTTCTACATAACACTTCAATTTAACATCTTCTTTCCTAATCCATATTATCTCTAATTCCATGTCTTACATTTTTTCTGTAATTATCTAGATACTTGTTTTCTCAGAGTATGGCTGTGTGGTATTAATACATCAATAATTTCAATCTATCAACAGGGACAAGAAAGTTTTAGTTATTACTGCTAAAGATTAATTCAATCAAGCATACTTCTATCAAATGACCTCCAGGTATTTGTCTCTTTCACGCATATCTGTCCTGTATACACATTTAAACAGTTTTAATTGTTGTTGAAATTTTTTATTATCATCAATGTCGCATAGAAATATGATTGTTGGTGGTTCTTTTCTATTTCACGGATGCAATTGTATGGTCTAAATACAGCTCAAGGCAACTATAATAGATGTCAGTAAGCCTTCACAATAAGTAATAATTAGCCACCATCCCAGGACCTAGTTACTTGAACTTTATGTTGGTGGCCCATTTATCATTTTAATAATTTTTTGTGGCATTTAATTGAGGTTAAATTATTTGGTTATCAAGAACAAATTATTAATGGATTCTACTTTTCAATTGTTTGTTTCTGTTGCAATGAATTTTGTTAGAAAACAATCAATCTATTGGATCTTCTGAGATTAATAGAGATTTGATGTTATTATCTATCATGGGGGTTGAAATCTTTTTCTTAAGAAAGCAAGCAACAAGAAAAAAATATTTGATCATAAAATAAAATCCTTATTTTCTCAAATGCTCTTTTTTGTATAAATAATATAGAATGCAGAGTTATCATAACAATCTTCTCTTTGCTTCATGAGTATGAGTGTAGTTTAGGTACTCAACTAATCGGAAGATAATCTATCGTTGAATGTATTGGAACCCCCGGACAGCCAATGCGAAAGCCCCCCATCTTGCATTGATGCTGATTTATCATCTTGAGAACATTTAACAGATGTATACCCTGAGTGATATCGCTACTCAATCAATTCACTATGCTGCTCGGCCTTCACCCCGGACAAACAAGTGTGATTTGGTAGATAAATCCATCTGAAACAAGGGATGTCCATCAAGTCTGTATTTCTTAGTGGTAGGGGAAACTTCTATGCTCCCAAGGGTAGAACACCTGCACTTAAGATCCCAGTCGTAACCCGCAATTTCATATGATTGATCTGTACCTTCTTGGAGTTAAAATGCAATTAGAAATTTGACCCGAATTGACACTTAGAGTGTGAATGCGTTTGGATGGAGAAATTAGGTACAATGTCCTTCATATTTTTAAATGAGAGCTGCTGTATCCCCTCACAA
Source organism: Populus trichocarpa (assembly GCF_000002775.5). Lineage (NCBI taxonomy): Eukaryota > Viridiplantae > Streptophyta > Magnoliopsida > Malpighiales > Salicaceae > Populus > Populus trichocarpa. The sequence goes on from NC_037292.2 coordinate 12,718,091, forward strand.
CTCTGCCTTGGCGAATGCAGGTTGCCGGAAAAAAAGAGAGTGACAGTATTACACCTTTTGCCGATTGTTGTTTCTGATTCTTTTCCTAGATGTCAATGGCAAATATGTATTGCGTTGATGCGAATTGTGATATTTGATATTGAACACCATTTATAGAAATTTTTTGTGTAATGTTAATCAGATTATGCGGTCCTTGCGTCGACTACACGCTCATATCACAATGATTTTATTATTTTTTTTTTTTGCTAATTTCACTATCTCAATCACTTGTCATGGCTATTGTTTTTTTTTTTTTTAAAATTTTTCCATTGAAGTTAAGCTCTTTTTTCCTTGAAAATAAAAGTGGCCAATACCAGATTTTCTTTTCTGACATTTCTTTTATAATGCTTTTCTTGGGAAAAATTAATCAGCACGTCCTTAGATTAGAGAGGTAGTCGTCAAAAGGTGTCTAATTAAAATGATTAAACAAAATTTTTTTTAAAAAATCAAATAAGTTTTTTATTTATTTTATAAATCGTTCTGGGTATTTTTATACAACCCCCTTTTCCTTTTTATTTGTTTTTATTGTTATTTTTGGAATTAATCACGCTTTTTTTTTTTTAACTTTTCATTCTAATTTCGAAGTTGTTTTTGTCATTAATTAAAGCGGGCCAAGGCATTTTGGAAGCTTAATTAATATACAATCATCACTAATGGAAGGACCTATTGGAGACTTCAACAAAATACAAGTTTCAATTAATTTGATTTTTCTTATTATAAGGATATATTGATTAATTTTCCGGCTTGCATAATTACACCAGATAACGGGGCTCAAATGCATCTCCACAATACATAAAATCCAATCCAATATTACTGACTCAATACCTCAACTAGTTTTTTAACGAAAAAAAATATTAATATTTTTTTCAGTAAAAAGAAGTAGAATTATATAAGAATTGCTTTAATGTATCTCGATCTGATCTAAAAACAATTTGAATAACTAGTAAATATAATTTAACTCAAAATAAATATTTAAAATAATATTTATTTTAATAAACATTGAGGCATGGATCAATTCAAGTTAATTCGAGCCAACCTGCTAATCCAGTATCAAGTCATGAAATTATGATAATTTCATATAAAATAAATTAAAACAAATTATAAAAGTTAATTTCTAATAAATTTAATATTGAATGATGAAATTAAAAAAAATCAATTAAAAAAATAACTCAAGTCAAACCCGCGATCTAGATCATGAAATCGAGACAACTCAATAAAAAATAAATTAAAATAAATTATAAAATATAATTCTCAATCAACAATCAAACTTGTGTTGAAAACAAAATAAATTAAAAAAAAAAACAAAAAATAACTCAAGTCAAGTAGAGTTAACTGCCAAACACATGACGTGAGTCATGAGATAGAGATAATCTCATTGAAAATAAACCAAAACAAATCACCAAGCTTTATTTTTAATTAACTAAATTTTAAAGGATAAAATTGAGAAAAGAAAGTCAATTAGAAAAGAAATAAAAAAACTCGAGTCAACCAAATTAACCCAACAAACTCGTGATTCGAGTTATGAGTTCGGGATAATCTTATAAAAAATAAATTGAAAAAAATAATGAAGTCCTCTAATAAACCTAATATTAAAGCTCTAATAAATTTAATATTAAAAAATAAAATTAAAATTAAAAAAAAAATAAAGAAACTCGAGTCAACCAAATTAACCCAACAAACTCGTGATTCGAGTTATGAGTTCGAGATAATCTTATAAAAAATAAATTGAAAAAAATAATGAAGTCCTCTAATAAACCTAATATTAAAGCTCTAATAAATTTAATATTAAAAATAAAATTAAAAAAAAAAAAGAGAAAAAAAACATTATTCTAATAAATAATATTATATTAAAAAAAATACAGTAAAAACCCCTTCTCTTTTAGTTTTTTTTTTTGTTAATGTAATAAAAAAATACAAAAATCCTTGTCCAAAAACAGAAATAACACCACAAATATATACATATTAAAAAAAAATGGATTTTAGTTTTTGTTTATCAACAGCTAAGAAAAACCTACCTCATCCTAATCCAAGTGTAGTTCATTAACTCCTTTTTGCAAAACCAACTTATGAAACACACGTCTTGGGCAGAGTACTCCGCCATGATCTATACAAGATTGCATAAATCTAACTAGTTTCGCGTTTGTCCTCGCCGAAAAATACATCCACCAAGAAACAAATCAACTCTGCACAATCTTAAAACTGGTTCTTGAAGGTTATTTATAAACCATTTCTTTTCCCTGCTTTCCGAAGAAACACTGTTGAATGGCTATTCAGAATAATGAGCATTTGATTCAGCTCCCACCGAACCAAACATGCAGGGAGCAGATATGATCTCAGAGAACGCATTGAGATTTACTAATAGAGCCTGATTCTAGCCTGTATTGGGCCTCGACATATGGGGCACACTTGGAGGTCTTCTCCACAATCACAACAAGTCTGCAGAATAGGAAGAGGTGGCAATAAAGTACTTGTGGTTATGATTACATTGTCATGACAAAATATCATATATAGAATATGGTTCCTTCTTTAAATAAATAGACAGAAAAAGGATCATGGTTCACCTGATGCCCACAACCGAAGGCCATGTTCTTTGGATTAGTGAGACAAATGGGGCAAACCTGTCAAAGTTCATAAAAAAAGTGTTAATTGCAATGGGAGACTAAATGTGATGGTATGGATATGAACATTGAAAGCAAGAGTTATTTATTTACTTGTTAATGCCCAGATCAAGGACGAAAGGCTGATTTAGTAATGTAACAGAAGAAAAAATACTGATCAATAAAATGAACTGTATCTGGAACAATTTTTACACCTGATTATCATACACAGAGCTAGAAGATGAAGCCCTCTCTGCTGTTGTTTCATATCCACTAACTGGTGTATCATATAAAGATGAAGCCTTCTCTGCTGTTGTTTCATATCCGCTTACTGGTGTATCATATGCAGAGTAAGAAGGTACACGCTGCTGGAAGCTGCTTGAACGGGAAGCTTTTGATTTGCTTGAAGAAGTTTGACCGTAAAGTGGTGGGGGCAAAGGAACCCTCTCTGGTGCATTCCCTCTGTGGTGATTGCTTTATCCATGGAAGCATACAAATGAGATTTATAAAAATTTACATGACTTGGGAATTTAAGTGTATCAATGAAAAGCACTGCACTGAGACTTCGTTTTTACCCCAATAAGCCAAGCTCAATAGTTGCTTTGTATTGAGAAGGTATTTCCATCAATGCTGCAAGAGCAAATTCTGCCTCTTTTCTGGACTGACTCACATTTTTGGACATTATTTCTGTAAAATTCACAAACTAACAAGACACAGAAAAGAAATAGTTCTCGTTAGTATATATGTAGATGCAGAGCTGCAATGTCTGAACAACTACATGACAGAACTACTGGTTACCTGGAAATTGTCAAAGGCTCGAGCAGGGATGTTGTCATCAAACTCCCTCATCATCTCCCAAGGTCCATCACCAACTCCAACTAAAATGATCGATAGAGGGTATTCACTGATATTGTCAAGCATGCAAGCAATTGATCAGGAAAATCTAAAACTAGCTATTGAAAATGTAATATCATATATATCTACCTCCCCCCCTCCCACAGACCCACGTAGCTAAACTGCTTTACCTTGCCTTTACAATTGCATCGATTGTCCTTCTCTCTTGTGGACTGAGCTGGCCATGATGTGTGTCAACACTTCTAGTCACCTTTCATTGATTAAAAGTTTTCTTGTAAGCGGAAGTGGTACAGTGAAAGCATTGACAAGCCAAGTATATAGAAAAACTGTGGATTTTGTGCAGCAGGAATATCATAACTGTTTTGCCTAATTATCAAAAAATAAATAAATACATATCCTTCTGTTTTGCATTTTCCATGCACCAATCAAATGTCATGACCATCACAAGCAACTGCAGCTTCATGGAATGATTGGAAACAGGCAATTCACTTCTGCTTCTGACTGATTAAAATATTTCACCAAGAAGAGACCTGCTTAGAAGGCAGTCTTTCTGCAAAATAGGGCATATACGATCTGCAAATGTTTCTTTTCCTTGAGTTTTGAAAAGGTGAAAATTCTTCTGACCAGTTTTACTTCTTCAGGAATGGATCCACACCGTGTTTATATAATAAATATTAGTTGCAATTTTGATGCTTTAATGTCAACGTTTTCAAAGGATTGGTATTGCCTAGCACTCAAAACCTTTAAAATGAATTGCTAAAGGCGGAGCAACAAAAAATAACTGCCTTTCAACAATAATAAACTGTGAATTCAAAAGAAAAAAAAAATGTGAATACCTGTCCATCAGCAATTATCAGTAAAACATGGTATTGCCCACCACCTTGCTCAACAATAGTAATGGCCATTTCAATAACAGGTGCAAAAGATGTCGGTCCTACGATAACAAAACATAAATGAAGTGTGCCTTAGGACCACCTGATAGAATATTTTGAATAAGATGCCATTTTTAGACAATGTACAGAACCTGACCAGCGAGCCGAAGGTTGGGAACAATTTCTTTGTATCGTGTCAGCACTTCCTCAAATCCATTACAGAATCTCTCTTCAGGAAAGAAACTAAAGACATCTTGATCATGTGTAGATGCTGCAAAAAGTAACGTGAAAATCATCTTCCTCGTGCAAAAAATAATTCTACAGAGAATAATTCAAGAGAATTCTTCATAAACTAAAAAAAGAAGAAGAAGAAGCTTAACATGAAATTACCATCTCCAAATCCAAAACATGGAATTAAGTTATCCTCATCGAATGCAGACATAGTCCTGCCAATAATTGATATTGCTTGTTCATACGGATTTTGACCATTTCTAATATCATGTAAGCTTCGTCGATTGAATGATCTTGCACCTGATATGATTTTGAGAAAAGGTTAAGCATACCTTTTATGATTGAATCATAATTGTTACCACACGTTAAACAAACCAGGAAACAACTAGACCTGTCCACTCATTGCTTTTTGTGAAGTCAATTCCAACAATGAGATTAGAAGACTCTAAGCCAGCTTGAGCAAGAGCAGCAGTCACCTGTGGACAGTAACTTTGTTTAGTACTTAGAAGCATGTTGAATACTTAAAATTATCTTACAAATTTACATTTGACCATCTACAAATTTTACAGCAAATCATCAAATATAGATAGAAACAAGCAAGCAAATGATTTAGAAAGAGGTTTGAAGATGTAGGACCAACTTATAGTATCCATCCACTAATCCTTTCCCAGTCCCTGACCATAAAGATGGAAGTGTCAATGCCAGCTGCCCTCATAGGAATGTCCCCACGGAAATCCTCATTAGATAACAAGGGACTATTTTGAGGCTGGTTGGCATTGCGTTTCAACCTGCGTTTTAAAAATGCATTTAACATGAAATAACATCAAATTGATGATTTTTTTTAGTGCTTTCTGATTATTTTGATATGCTGATATCAAAATTAAAAAACAAAAAAAAAAACATTTTGATGTATTTTTAGGTAAAATAACACTTTAGAAAAGCACCCTACACTACAATACTAAACACACACTTTATCACCAATAGTTCAAACACAAGAATTCACCACATGTTTATGCTTACAGATAATGAAACTCCAGTAAAGCGTAAGCATTCGGTGATTTTGGCCGAGTCTTATATACACTTAAACTGTATCTTGTGTTATATTTCAAGCTGTCATGTCGAAGCCCACATGCTTGTTCACATCATTGTCAACAACATTCTTCAGACTTATCCTATATAGAAGCCATAACAAATGATCATAAACCTGGATCCATTCTATGGTAGCCATCGGCTCAACTTCTTTCTTCATCTGTCACCAATTTCAACAGAATTTCCCACTAGGCGTTGATCAAATTTATCTCATGGGTCCTCAAAATATCTTAAAAACAGGCCTTGGCAGCTGAAGTTGTGTCAGAAGGTTTTTTTTGTCTGTAAGCATTCAACGTTCGTCTAGCTTTTCACTTTGTCACTACCACCCTTAAAAGTCTTATCCCATAGACGCCAAAAAATAAATAAATAAAATTAGGAGTAATTAAATAAATTGATGGTCCAACCAACCTGATCCAAAGTCTGGATCAAATTTCCCACTAGGCGTTGATCAAATTTATCTCACGGGTCCTCAAAATATCTTAAAAACAGGCCTTAGCAGCTGAAGTTGTGTCAGAAGGTTTTTTTTGTCTGTAACATTCAACGTTCGTCTAGTTTTTCACTCTGTCACTACCACCCTTAAAAGTCTTATCCCATAGACGCCAAAAAAAAATAAACAAATAAAATTAGGAGTAATTAAATAAATTGATGGTCCAACCAACCTGATCCAAAGTCTGGTAATTATCAGCTATTCTCGAGTATTTCCTGTCCAGCCTCTTGTGTGGTTGTTGGGGGGGCATTTGTGATTCATAAGGATAAGATGGATTAGGAGCAGGTGCATGGTGATGTTGTTGTGTCCAATAGGGATCATGTTGAGGAGATGGATATGATGATGCTGGAGGATATCCATATTGATTCCATGAAGATGAAGAATTGGCTGAACCATAAGAAGAATAATCTCTCCCTCTTGACCCTTTTGAGCTTTTACCTCCCATCAGCAAGCTAATTGATTCCAAACAGAAAAAAATCCCTCCTTTCCAGCTGCAAATAAAATAATGTCAACTCAAGAAAACAATATCACAGTATATATAGTATTTCTTAACATGTTGATCATACCTTAAAACTTGAAACTAAACTCTAACACAGAAACTACAGATTGGGAATGCAAAAATAAAAATAAAAATTGCAGAATGTTTTTTTAATTATGGGGTATCTGAGTTGGAGATGGTGAAGAAGAAGTGAGTTAAAATGAAGTTTCCGAGTTGAAAAACAAAAGGAGGAGAAGTAGTGCGAAACAGAGACAAAGGAAATTTAAAAGGAGACCAATTCAAAGACAGAACAGGGCACCACCGACCTGATCAGCTCAGACTACACAAATGTTTTGCTTGCAAAGAGAAAGCTTGTTCACTCATCTCATCTGTAAGTTTCCATGATTAAGCACCCAAAGAAAGAGAGAAGAAGCAAAGCACCGATGCCAAGTGGGTTTTGAATTTTGATTAATGAAAACGCAATTGATTGAAATAAATAAATATATATATAGAGCAGGCAGAGTACACGCAATCTTTTAGCTGGTGGGGAGAACCTTCGTTAGTTTGTGTTTGGTATTGTGTTAAGTGTTTTTTTTTTAGTATTTTTATTTTAAAATAAATTTTTAATTTTTGATATTAATATATTAAAAAACATTTGAAAAATATTAATTTAATATTTTTTAAAAATAAAATTTACCTTTAAAAAACACTAAAAATATAATTATCACACTTAAACACTTATTTTTTTGAACCAAGAACATCAAACACTCGGGTTTTAGTTAATATGTTAAAATAAAAAAAATAAAAAATAAAAATATATTTAGTTAAAAGAACACACATATATATATATATATATAATAATTTTTTTAATATAATTTTAGAGTAAATTTTTATATTTTTAATATATAATTAGAAAAAGATATATTCCTTCTATATTTATTGTATCAATATTTTCAACTTGGAAACGTAACGCAACACTACTATAAAATTTCTTTGCCAACTACTTTTATCTTGTGCCTCAAGAGTTATATTTCTAAATACTTCTTGGTGCTTCCATGTGGATTAGATATTTTTTAAAAAATAAAAAATATATATAAATAGGTTTTTTTTTTAATCTTGTTTTGTAGATAAAATACTTTTAAGTGAAAATAAAAAAAATATAACTAAATAAATTAAGAACTATATATATTAATAAATAAATAAATCATAAACGATAACTAAAAAGAAAAATTAAAAAGCAGATATAGATCAAGATATTTAATCTCGTAAGTCGCAACATTTACCTGGTTGTATTTATTAAATTTATTTATTAAAATAATTTTTTTATTCAAGCTAACAATAATAAAAATAAAAACACAAATTAAATTAATTGAATAAAATAAAAAATAAAAAAATATTATTCAAAACTACATATATTATTAAAATTATTATTTAAAAATAAAACTTTTTTATTTATGGACAACTCGTACAGTAAACACCTCCACCACAGACAGGTGTTTTAGATTAGAGGTAATTATTATACTAATTATAGTGAAAAAGACTTAGGAGTCCTCATCTTCATCTATTTTTAGTTATTCAAGATGAGTGGTGGGGTCGATCTTCCTTATAAGGTATATATACGTTTTTTCTTCATCGAGATTTTGCCATTTTTACTTATGAAATTTAAAAAGGTTATCTATCGTATTTGTAATAATGATCGGTAAAAAGGTGAATTCATTGCTAAAAAATTAATACTTCTTTGGAGGTGTTTGGCAGTCCGGATAAAATAATATTTGTTTAAAATTTAATTTTTTTTATTTAAAATTAATTTGTTATAGTATTTTTAAATGTATTGATATTAAAAATAAAATTTATAAAATAAAAAAATATTATTTTAATATATTTTCAAATAAAAAATAATTTAAAACATAATATTTAACACACTCCCCAGTAATTTTGTTGTCGGTTGGATTTTGAAAAATTAAACTAGAAAAAAGAAAAAGCAAAACTGCAAATATTAAACGTGTCATGTCCTCAGAAATTCAAGTGCAGAAAAAGTTGGTAACTTGATATACGATAGCATTGGCTCCAGTGAGTCAACGGGTCAATTTGTTCAAGGTTCCATTTTCTACCCAAAGGTTTCCGGTCTACCTAGCACATGTAAAACAGATTGTCACAAGGAAAAGAGATAGTGACGTGTCAACTACTAAAAGGCGCACACACGTACCGCTCTTCAATTGGAGAGCACGATCGACTTCTCCCAATTTAGCCTCTTTTTGGTTTCGCATGACTTTTCTTTCTTTTTCTTATTTTTTATTTTATCGTATTTAGAATCTTACAACAATATGGTATGCAGTAATTGATTGTCCAATAGTATAATATTGTTCCACACTCTACCATGAATTGAACCATTCTTTAAAAAATAGTAAAAAAATAGTAAAAGTTCGAAGAATTTTTTAACAATGTTATTAAATTTGACCAAAAGAGTTAATTTTAAAACTTTCAAACTCAATTTTTATCTAATTTAAGTTTTTAGTTAAACCATATGAAAGCTAGCTTGATTTAAATTGATCGATTTTATAAGTCCAAATGTAACATTGATGATCAATAAAAATACGACTTAGTTTTTAAAAAAACTTCAAGATAATAATTTTTAAAAAAAATATTTAGATAATAATTTATTGGATCGACCTTGGCCTCCCACGACCCAGGTCTTGGATTTTATTGGGTTTGATAATTTTTTTTACTTAATTATATGATAAAAATAGATACTCACAAAATTAAGCACCAACTTACAAATAGACACTTATTTGAGACAATTATCCCTAGAAAACTAACAAAAATCAATAATGCAATCAATTTCTCAACCAATCTAATATTAAATGATGGAATTGAAAAGGAATAAATTAAAAATAATTAAAAGATCAAAAACAAAAAAAAAACATATCTTATCAGTGGATAAATTTGTCAAACCTGTGAATTGGATAAGTCGAGTTAATATGCCAAACCTGTGAACTGGGTTATAGACTCCATTGAGATTATATTTTTAAAAAAACAATTTTTTTTATTTAATTATATGATAACAAAAATAAATGATTACGAAATCAAAAACCAACCTAATACTGAGATTTTTTTTAGATCGCGATAATCTCATAAAAGGCTAAACAAACAATTATAAAACTGAATTCTCAATTAACTTGGTATCTAAGGATGGAAAAAAAAAACTAATTTAAAAAAGTTAAACTTGCCAAACCCGCAAACCAAGTCAACCAGCCAAAATATATGAATAGGTCTATAGACTTTATAAAGTTTAATAACATAACTTTATTCTGAAACTATTTTTTTAATTATATGAGAAAAAATAAACGATAAAAAATTCAAGTTCAATTTAAAAAAAACAACTCACTGAACTCGTAAACTAGGGCAACCTGGGTTACCCTAGCAAATCTGCAAACCGTACTAACCTTATAGAAAGGTAAAATAAAAGGAAACAAATTATGAAACCAAATTCTCAACTATTCTAATATTAAAAGATGAAATCAACAAAAATAAATTTTGAAAAAATCATAACAAAACATAAAGAAAAAAGGAAAAAAAGTTAAACATTGTGGATTACTATTATTATTTATAATGCAATGTGTGTGGGTGAACAGTAATTTCCTCACACTCTTTATTTTTTGTTACTTTATAAAGTTTAAAATATACTATAAAAAAATCAAGTTCAATTAAAAAAAAAACACAACTCACCAAACTCGTAAACTAGGGTAACCTGGCTTACCATGACAAATACGTAAACCACTCTAACCTCATATAAAGGCAAAATAAAAGAAGCAAATTACAACTAAATTCTTAACAATGTCAATTTAAAAAAATGAAATCGACAAAAAAAAAATTGAAATTTTGTTTTGATAAAAATTCAAAAAGAAAAAAATAAGCAAAACACTATGGATTACTACTGTAATCCACAGTGCAATGGGTGTTGAGTGAACAATGATTGCATCCTTTAATTTTTGTTACTTCATAAAGTTTAATAGTATGGTTTTCTCAAAAATTATTTTTTTTAACAATATGAGAAAAAAAATAAACTATAAAAAATCCAAGTTCAATTAAAAAAAAACCCACCAAATCCATTAATTGGGGTAACCTGGGTTACCTTGACAAACTCGTAAACCACGTTAATCTCATAAAAATAAAATGAAAAAAAATTACAAAGCTAAATTCTCAATCATTTCAATATTAAAAAATAAAATTGACAAAAATAATTTTGAAAAAAATTATAACAAAAAAAAAAAGGAAAGGAAAAAAAAAGCATGTGTTCAAGAAAAAAAAACAATGTAAAGAAATATTATAACAATTTACAATATTTTATAAGGAAAATTATAGAGTTTTTCCACATATGTTAGCTTTTCTTATTGTTAGCATTGATAAATAAAAGATAGTATAATTAAAAAAAAACTAAAGAAGATCAGCAATCATTGCAAAAGTAAATTTATTATATTGTGCATTGCAACATTGTAATTACAAATTTATACTTTCAAAAAATAATCAATGAATTAGTTGTTAGGGTAATGCAGTATTTTCATAAAATCTATTAATCATGGTCAAATTAATCGAAAATAACTTCTTCTTTTATATTTTTAAAGCATAATAAAATAATTAAATTACTCTTAAAAGAAATTTTATTTAAGTGGTGTCCATGGGTTTTTTTGTCTTTTTATCTTGGTTTTATAGCTACAATCAAGTTGAATGAGGAAAAATCTAGTATTTTAATAAATATAAAATATAATTTAAAAATTAAAACTAGTTGGTGTGTGTATCACATACTACTTTGCCATATTTAGGTGTCATATGCGGCGACTTATGGGGTCAAAATGGCCTTCCTTTATGTTTTTTGAAATTGTTTCGACAGACCCTTCCTTACTAGACATCATATGTAGTTTGCTGACTTCTAGTTTGGTGCTGACGATATTTTCTCTTCTTTTTTTATTTTTATGCCTGATATTTAAAATTTGACTTTCCAAATTTTCAAAATCTTCCCTTAAATTTGTTTTCCTTTCATATTGGGTCCATGTTCTTTTGATCGTTATTTGTTTTATTTGGAATAATTTATAAAATTAGATTTTTTTTAATTTAACCCTCTTTTAATTTTTAATTTTTCAGATTTAGTCTCCATTTTTTATTGTTACTTGTTTTTTATTGGATAATTTTTTATTTTTTTTAAAATTCCATCCCCCGTCAGTTTTTTTTATTAGATTTGATCATTATTCTTTTGATTGCTATTTTTTTCTTTGGAAAATCTTTCAAATTAATATTTTTTTCAATTTTATCATTCAACATTAAATTAATTGGGAATTGAACCTCTTGACTGAACTCAGGTCTAGAATTTCATGTGTTGCGAGTTTAGAAAATTAACATAGATTTGATTGTTTTTTTTTTTTAAGGTCATGTTTTTTCCATTGCATCTTTTAGCATTTAATTATTTAATTGAATATCAGGCTCCGTTATTTTTTTCTATATGATTTTTCACTAATTTTAAAAATAAATTGGGTTATTTCAAGTCTTTTTATTTGTCGTTCTTTGTTAACTTTAGCTTTTTAATTTTTTTTTAATTAAATTAAATTAATTGATTACATATAAACATGAGATATATGCTCATTTCATGATATTTTGTTTGATTTGCTTTTCGGATCATTGCTCTGGCAACACGTGCAACTTCTTTCGGTGTCATCATATAGCCTTTGTAGTGTCGTTAGAATCATCTCAATGGACTCTTTCTAGTGGTGGGATAATATTCATGGTGGAGCAACGGTGAGTCTTCAAACATATTTTTTTTTTCGAGTATAATATTGATAACTTATTATATATAGTTAATTATTATTATTATTATTATTTCAAATTATCTACTATTATTATATTTTTTATTATTAAATTAATCAATTTTATTAGTCAAGTCAAGTCAATAAACAGAAACTTAATTTGTTTTTAAAAAACCATTATCATCACCTCAATATTATATTTTATATTAAAAAAATTTAGTGCGCACGCGTCCTAACACTTGCTACCAGTCGAGCTACCGTTCTAGTTACGGCAAACTAAATTAGCTAGGCTTGCCTTTTTTTAATAATATTTAGGATCATACATTAATACAGTTTATTGATTAGACAATTAAGATATTAGCATTAATAATTATTTTTAAAGATGGAATGCTTTCTGATTATTATTTTTAATGACATATTAAGTTCAAATATTTTAAATAAAGGATTTAAAATAGTGACGGCTTGCAAGTTCAAAAAGCTTACTTAAATGCCTATTGATTTTCACATGCCTCCTTGCTTGTTATTTACTTTGGTAATTAATCTTGCTCTTTGCATTTATTTATTTTTTAACTGACAATTCACTTATATGCATTGATTGAATCAAATTTATCCTAATATTATCTAAAAATCTTGTTCAAAAAAACACGTGGCATGCCAAGAAAATACTATCACAAGATCATCAATCACGTGTAATTATACAATTCTTTTCTTTTTAAGTAAATTTTTCCAAGGTGAGCTTTTTTAGACATACCATGTGTAATTTTAACAAGTTTTTTTTTTTATTATTTCTGTCAAATATGAATGAAAAAGCTAATATTGAAACCATTAGGTAATATTAAAAATGAAATTGATCAATTCTAAAGGGCGTAACTCAACTGATCAGACTCTAGATTTGCTCTCTAGAGGTCACCAGTTCGAGTCTCATAAACCTCAGAGCCATTGGAGACTTATATGATTGTTAACTTTAGAGTCCGTGAGATTAGTTGAGGTACGCGCAAGTTGACCGGGACACTCATATTAATAATAAAAAAAGGAAATTGATCCAATCAATCAATCCATGAAAAAACTTTATTTATTTTTTTGCATGTGATAGAGGTTTTGTTCCTAGGAGCAGAGATTGCTGCAAAGATGCCTCGCTCTTTTTTTCCTTCACTTCTGAATTCTGATCCATTTTGAACTTTGAATTCTGCTTCAATCTGAAGTTGAACTTACTGAGTTTGATCAACAAATTGCTTCTGAATGCCTTCCATAGAAACTTGCAGTGAATTCTGCAGATGCTGAAGCTGTTCCTCCATACGTTGAATGATCAATCGTGGAATCAAGGCCCTGAAGTGGTTCTGATACCAAATTTGTTAAGCTTTGTGCTAAAAAAAACTGTAGAAAAGAAAAGGAAGAGATGGAAAAGAGAGGAAGGAGAAGAGAGGGCTTGAGAACGAATCTCGTTTTTATTTTCTGTAAATCTGATCTGTTTCCCTTTCTTCAGTTGATTTAGGTAGCGGTCAATCATAAGCGTTTAATTATACGAGAAAATTGATGCGTAAATATAATTAAAGTTCAAATATTTTATTAATATAATATAATTTTTTATATTTTTATATTTCAATTTAAAGACTGTGAAAATAATTTCATTCCATGCCTGGTATGATATCGTTTAGTTCATGAGTAATGATCATTTAGAATATTATAATTCAAAAGGTTAACTTAATTTTTTCCTTATATTTTAGATCAAGTCTTCAAAATATTCTTATATAATTCTAATGCCTACTGAGTTGTCTTTAAATTTACAATATTTTTCAATATCATTTTGTAAGATTTTTTTTTATCTAAATTGATGAAAAAACTTTTACTTGAGACACTAAATCCCACCTATTAAAAAATAAATATAAAAATGACAAATTTAAATACCATATATATAACAATACGTTTCTTTCTTTCAAATATATTTTTTAATGAATTAGTTGGTTTTAAATTTCTCATGGGAGGGCTTTTTCATCAATTTAAATAAGAATATCACACAAAAGAATATATTAAATAATAGTCTAAAATATAAAAACAAATAAAAAATGATTAAACTTATTAAAAAAACTAAAAGACGAGGGGGTTTTACTGCACTTTTTTTCATGAATACTAGTTACTGGAATAATGTATTTTTTTCATTTCTTTAATTTTTTTTATTTAGATTTTTTTTTCAATTTTGGTTACTTTCTTCAACATTAGATGTAATGGGGATTGGAATTTATATTTTTTTTATTTAATTTTTATGAGGTTATCTCAATTTTATGATCGAAATCGTAGGTTTGATGTGTTGACTTGAGTTTTTTTCCCCTTTTCTTATCATTTTTTTTTCCTCAAATTCATATTTTAACATTGGATGGATTAAGAATTAAGTTTCGTGATTTGTTTTGATTTGCTTTTTATGAGGTTATCTTTATCTCATGATGCAGATTATAAGTTTAGCTAGTTAACCCATATTGACTCGAGTGTTTTTTATGTCATTTTTATAATAAAATATTTTTTTCAATTTTATCTTTCAATATCGAGTTGATTAAGAATTGAGCTTTATAATTTGTTTCAATTTACTTTCTACTAGGTTATTATAATCTCATGATCCAGATCGCGAGTTTGGCAGCTTAACCCGGATTGACTGTGATAATTTTTTTTGTTTTTTTAATTTCATTCTATAACATTGAGTTTATTAGAAATTGAGTTTCATAATTTATTTTGATTTACTTTCTATGAGGTTATTATAATCTCATGACTTGATATACAAATCTTCAGGTTAACCGATTGATCTAAATCGATTCAATACGTTTTCGTTTCAATATTTATAAAAAAAATTTATCTTGAATATTTATTTTGAGTCAAAATAAATTTTTACCAGTCATCTGAGTATTTTTTGGATCCACCAAGTCCAACAAATCACATTAAATCAATTCGGTTTATTTCTTTTTTTCAACTAGAAAAATATTAAGAATACTTAGATATGTTTTTTCTTACATTAAAAGAAAGTTGACCTGGATAGCAGCCTAGCACGAAAAGTATTTAGTAATAACATATTGAAAAAAAATAGCAAAAAGTTGAGCTAATTTCCTTTACAATTCTACAAGAAATGAGATACTGCACTTGGAGATAGACAAGTAATCCTTTTTCTCGGGACACAGTAATTAATTCTTTTTATTTGGGATTGGAATCGAAATCCTATAACACTACTTGCTAGCCCTTTCTTAAACACCGAAACACGGACACTACGAGACATAGGTGAGGAAGAAACAACCAATCAAATTATCATTGAGTGTTCGATCCACAGACATAGGTGAGGAATGATGCTAAGATTGTCTGTTCAAACTGTCTGCGAAGTGCCATGTCCACTATACCAATGTAGATTTATTTTTGTCACCATTGACATGATCATCTTCAAAAAGGGCACCTCTTCCACTACTAGCATCATTCCTCGCGTCTCCTTCGCGTCTTAATTTGGTCTGTAATGACTGCTATATATATAACAATTGGCAATGGAAGGAACAGAATTACACTTCCTAATTTTCCTTGCATCCCTCTTGTTAAGGAAAGAAAGCCAACAAACCAGTAACATGGTTCTTATTAGACATAGATTGCAACAACATCTTAAGCTTCCCCTTCCAGAATTAGAGATTAGTGAATGCAGCACGCTGTGTACATTCTTGCCTAAGCCCATGTCTGACACTACGATTCAAGGGGTAGGTGACTTCATGGACTTGGAAAAACTCTGCGTTCTAGGACGTGGTAATTATGGCATTGTCTACAAGGTACGCCACGGGCAAACATTAGCCATCTATGCACTCAAAATCATCAAGCAGGATACAAATGAAGCTTATGTATCCCACGAGGCAGAAATCTTAAATTGCATAGACTCTCCTTTCGTCGTCAAATGCCACGGGGTTTTCGAGCCTCGGGCTGGTGAAAAAGCTATACTCATGGAGTACATGGATGCAGGAACACTTGATGGGATTTTTAGAGCTAACGGTCCCTTCTCCGAAGCTTCACTTGCCCACATTTCCTACCAAGTACTCAATGGCCTCAAGTACCTCCATGAACACAATATTGTCCACTTAGATATAAAGCCTTCGAATCTTCTAGTTAGTAAGGACATGAAAGTGAAAATTGCTGATTTTGGAGTCAGCAAGATTGTCCATGGTATTGTTAGTCGGGCTGCCACCAATTATCACAATATGTGTGAGGGCACACGTGCTTATATGAGTCCTGAAAGGCTGGACTCGCACACATTTGGCTCGGGCTGCGTGTATGCAGGTGACGTTTGGAGCTTGGGAGTCACTTTATTGGAGCTGCATGTGGGCCATTTTCCATTTTTCCCAGCTGGGAAGAAACCCACTAATTGGATGGAGCTTGTATTGGTGATATGTTTTGGAGAATCCCCTAGCTTCCCAAAGGAAGCATCAGAGGAATTCAGGAGCTTCATCAAGTGTTGCTTGGAGAAGGAACCGAGTAAGAGATGGACAGTCTCGCAACTCCTCTCACATCCCTATGTTTGCTTAGGGGAGAAACTGGGGAAATGACAGTAGAGGATAAATCAAACTATTTTTCGAGAACAAGGTAGGACGCATTCACCAGTAGTAGCTAAGAGTTTTGAAGATTTTGAAATGCAATTCGAAATGGCTCTTGGACCAATAAAAAAAAGAGATAAAGGTCCTCTTCAGCTTTTTTTTTTATTATTATTCTTGAGAATATCAACAGTTCATCAAAATATTTTTGTGAGTCTGGCTTAATTACAAAAACAGAAGTAGAAATAAATTCAGGGGAGTTTCGTTGAACTCAATTTCTTTCTCTCTCTCTCTCTCTCTATTTATTGTACAAAATCAATTATCAAAGGAGGCCATGGAAGCAGGAAATAAGAAAGATCTACCCATAAATTTTGAGTGGCAGCTCAACTAGACAGGTATTATGTTTGTTTTCTAATAATCACGAGTTTGAATTATTGTACAAAATTAATTATCAAAGGAGGCCATGGAAGCAGGAAATAAGAAAGATCTACCCATGAATTTTGAGCAGTAGCTCAACTAGACAGGTATTGTGTTTGTTTTCTAATAATCACGAGTTTAAATTATTTCAAAACTATTAAAAACTTATATGATTGTTAATTTCAGGATCTATGAGATTAGTCAAGATGCGTTTAAAATAATCCGAACACCTATGTTAATAATAAAAAAAATTATATATATGAAAACAAGGAAAAAAAAAAGAATATAGACAGCAGCTATAACTTAATTTCTACAATTAATAATGTTGCAGAGTAAAATTTTAGAAGCACTTTAGTGACTATGAAAGGCTTTATTTGCACCTTTCTTATTTTATTTTTTTGCCCCACCATTATTAATCTTCCTTCAAAAGTGCGAAAATAGTCAAAATACTCATTCCCTATATTAAATTATTAACCGATAATTGTCGGCTAATAGTGAAACACGTGATGGCATATTAAAAGTATGTTTTGTATTGTAGTAGCTGTAGTGGTTGTGGTTTTAAAAAAATTGTTTTTATAAAAACTACTTTTAGTTGAGGTTGGTTTGAAAAAATATATGTTTGGTTAAAACTGTGGTTGAAATTGAGGTTGAACAAAAAATAGTTTAATATGTTTGGTTAAAAGAATGTTTTTCAAATTAAGGTTATAAAATAATTAACATATATATATATATATATATATATATATATATATATATATATATATATATATATATTAATATTTATGGTTTTTAATTTAAATATTATAGATTTAACTACTATTATTTCACCATGAAATAAATAATATTGATATCAAATATTTTTTATTATTTCATTAAACTATGTGCAATTTAATCACGTAAGAAATCTACTAAATAAGAACTATATTTTTCATGGTTTTTTAAGTGCGCAACAACAAAAACTAAATTTTTTGTTACATCTTCAAACGATCTCCTTCTAATTTTTCGAATAAAACACATTAAAAAAAACACAATTTTTTCCACCGTGAACAGTGCCAATTGAATAGCATTGTTCAAGTGAACAGTGCCCAGATGAATTAATTCACCTGGGCAGATGCGGGCGCGTGAGAAGCAGCTGAGAGCTGCTTCTCACAAAACACCGTTTTTTACGGGATCCATGTATACAGTAACTCATGTTTTATTGTTACCAAACGCTTTGTTTACGCGGTTTGCGTTAAAAGCAGCCGCAGCCGCGTAAACAAACGCTACCTAAAAATGCGTTTATGTGATAAATTATTTGCAAAGAAAAATGGGGTTTTAGAATATTTTGTTATTATAATATATTTTGAAAAGCATAATTTAGGGGATTTTTTTTTGTCTAAATAGTAAAAATAGATTGTAGGGTGAAACCAAGACCAAACTTTCATTGGATTAAAGCAAGAGTAATTTAAATTAATTTTAAAAAAATCCTGTTTAAAGATTCTATTTGTTTAATTACTCTATCCATTTAAAAAATCTTATAAAATAATTAATATAATAAGGAAATGAAAAAATATTTATACCACTCGGAGCACTGAATTAGAATCCGTTTGTTTTTTTATTTCAAAAATATTTTAAAAAAATTTAAGTTTTTTTATTTTTTTTGTTTCAAATTAGAATTTTTAATGTTATTAAATTGTTTTAATGTGGTGAAGTTAAAAATAAATTTTAAAATATTATTTTATTATATTTTAAAATAAAAATCACTATAGTATTTTAGAATTTTCAAAATTTCCAAGGGTCGAGGAAAGAGGCAAGAGATGAGCATTTTGTTTTGGCTTATTATATATGATATATTTCAAAGTCTCGAACACGCATCCTCAAGCAAGCACGACTTGACCACATTTCCATGCCATGGCACGAGAACACGCACCCACCACGCTTTGGTTTACAACTATTTCTTGCATAGTTACGATACCAGCCCGGCCTAGATACAGTTTCAGGTTGAGTTCTTCAGGTTGTGTTTGTTTTTTTTGAAAAGTAATTTTTAAAAAATTATTTTTTAAATTATTTTTGTGTTTATTTGTTATTAGAAAAGTTGGTCAACGAAAAACACTTTCCAGTTAAAGAAAAATTTGGCTTGGTTTCCAAAAAAGTGTTTTCCTTTTATTTTGAGCGGAAAATACTTTCTGGAAGTTGTGAAAAAATTTAGAAATGTCATATTATTTGCTGATTATATCAAATTTGATCCTCAAACTTTTGATTGCTATATATATTTTGTTTTAAATATTTATTTTTCAATTTTATCCCTTAGAATTTAATTTTTATATTAATTTTGGTCCTCATTTTTATAATTGTTATTTGCTTTTCTCTTATCATTTTTTAATTGAAATTTTTTATCTATCAAATTTGGTTCTCATTCTTTTAATTGTTACTTATTTTATTTGAAATAATTTATGAAATGTTAATTATTATTATTTTAATTTTTTCATCTTTCAATTTTTTAATTTTTTAGATTTGATTTCTATTATTTTGATTATTATTTATTTTATTTGAGATAATTTATAAAATTATATTTTTTTCAATTTCAATTTCATTCTCATTCAACTTTTTAATTTGTAAGATTTGTTTCTTATTATTTTAATAAACTTGAAAAAAAATTAAACATTAATAAGTTATTTTCCAGCTCATTTTCTATGACATAACCAAATACTGGAAAGTGTTTTCCAACTTATTTTCCATTACACTACCAAACATCGGAAAATAATTCATTTTCCTGGAATTCACTTTCAAAAAAGAAACTACTTTCCAGCAAACAAACGGGGTCTAAGAAAATCAACTAGGAGTGATTGGCTTAACTTATAATTGATTTAAGTTAAAAAAATATTATTATTATTTTAATTGATCAAGATTAATCTAAATATATATATTTTTTAATTTAAAAGAGGTTTTTAAAAAAATTTGAATTTTTTTTTCAAATTAATATTTTTATAATATTGAATCGTTTTGATGTACTGATATAAATAATAAATTTTAAAAAATTAAAAATAAATTATTTTAATATAGTTTTAAATAAAAAATATTTTAAAAAATAATTATTATCACAATTATGAAGTATCTTAATTTAATCTATAAGTAATTCTTAAAATTGATTAGGTTTAATAACATTGATTTGCTTTTCTGTGTGAATTAAGATTTCTTCATGAAACAAGACAATAAAGTTATAAACTATTTGATAATTAGAAGAGGTTGGCTGGGGAGAGCATTGCTGTTGCATGCATGAGTGCGTTTGAACTCCGTAGTGAATTCTTTAACACTTGATCATTTATTGTTAATTTTCCAGTGACGTTGGTTTTAAAAAAAAAATTTAAGTAATTTTAGGGGTAATATTTTGAGTTTTTCTATTACCTTTGGTATTTAAATGGTGGAGAATGTTTATTAGGAATAGTTTTTTATAAATCATGACATTTCTATTACTACTATTGAATTTATATGCATTCATAATATTATTATTTTTCAATAAACTTTAATTTAAATGATATTAGTTTGTTATTTTTCAAATTAAAACCTTTGTAAGAAAATTGTTTTTTTATAAAAAACTTTAAATTATCCCAAGCACATCTCTTAATAGTAATAAATAGTATAGCTATAGGGTGAATGACTTTTTTTTTTTTTTTTTAACTAAGTAGATATACAATCAACACTAACTAATTGTAAGAAAAAAAAAACACTAGCTAAGCTAATGATATAAACTTAGGATGATAATTTAATCTGAATTTGATGGATTTTAACTTGTTTTATTTTAATTATTTTATCTTGACTTAAATGAGTAAGTATTTTTTTAAAAATTACTTTCCTTAATAGATAATGAATATAATATAAATATTATTAAATTTAATTATATTCATATTATATAGATATCTTTGTAAAGTGTTTAATTATTTTTTAAACATGATATGATATATACATATATTATATATACATATCTTAATATTTATAATCTTATCATTTAATATATATATATATATATATATATATATTATTAAATAATAAATAATAAATAATAATTAAATAATAGATACACAATAAATAATTTCTAAATTTCTTATCAATAAATAATAAATGGAAAGTAAATATAACGGCTACTTACGAGCGTCGTGGAACCGGGGAGTAGGGAAAAAACGCTTGACTCCCGCAACCTAAATATACAATCAATTTGATTAATTGTTTTTAAAATTTCACAGTTTCTTCCCTGTAAATTTAAACTATATTCCAATTTTTTCCCATGAAGGTATTTTTTCAACATCTATGATAAATATGGTTTTTATTTTCTTTTAAAAAAATATTTGATTTAATCACAAGAAAAAAAATCGCTTAACATAGTTAAGTGTTAATCTCTACCAATCTATATTACGTCATGGACATAGATAGAAGATATAATTACGTCATGATATAGATACGAAGATACGATAATTTTAAAATACAATATGTGAGGAACGTTAAATTTTTTAAATTATTTTATATCATATACACAAAAAAATATATTTGGAAAGTCGATTAAAACCAGCACTAAAAATCAATATAATGAATTGTATATACATATCATTTTTTTTATTTTTCTTAAAATTAAAAATAAATTTGAATGTCTAAAAATTAAATTATCTTGAAAATTATTATAAGTATTATGAAATGATATCATAATTCATTACTATTTAAAAAAAAATGCAATTACTACTGCTCATTTTTTATTTTTTATTTATGGAAAAAATATTTTTTAATAAAAATAATGATGTCATGTCTTGTTATGAAATTTATATATATATAAAAACTATGATCCTTGCGTTTTTCACTTCAAATAACTCTTGCATAAAATATGATCATATCATCACATAATATTGCATTAATTCTCATTATTATATATATATATATAAGTTGATAAATTATAGATAATTAATTGAAAAATGTTGAAGTAAGAGTATTAAATGTTTGGATTTTTTTTAAGTCACAAAACTTAAAACTATATTTGGATCTATTTTTTCAAAAACAAATTACAAATTTAACACTAAAATGTTACACGTATCATACACTTATTAACCAAAAACTAAAGGAGCAGGGGTCTTCACCTTCCTTTTTTTTTTTTTTGGATTTTTTTAATTTAGTTTTTTAATTTACTCTTAAACATTAAATTTATTTAGTATTAAACTCTATAATTTATTTTAAATTGTTTTTTTAATGTTTATTTCAATATCATATCTAGGTCACAGATTTAATGAGTTAACTTAGTTATCTCGAGTTATTTTTGTTATTTTTGTTATTTCTTTAATTTTATCATTCAATATTAAACTAATTAAAAACTAATTTTTATAATTTATTTTGATTTGTTTTTTATAAAGTTATCTCGGTCTCATAATTTTGATCACGAGTTTGACGAGTTAATTCAGACTGAATCAATTTTTTTCAATCTCATTTTTTAACATTGGGTTGATTGAGAATTAAGTTTTATAATTTATTTCGATTTGCTTTATATAAAGTTATTACAGTTTTATAGAATGGATCATGGATCTGATAAGTTAATTTAGATTAATTCAGGTTAATTAAGTATATCGTCGTCTCAATATTTAAAAAAAACAAGTATTATTTTGTAATTTTTCGAGTCAAATTATATTTTTACAAGTCATCTAAATTATATTTGGATCCATTAAAGTAACTAGAATATACTCTCATTTGATTTGATTTTTTTTATAAAAATATATATTAGAAATGAATGAATATTTTATTTATATATATTTTTTTTACCCCGCAACGTAAAAAATGAATGATTGAATATATTTTGTTTATATATATTAGAAAATATATATTAGTCATTTAATATTTTTAAAAAACAAGTATTATTTTATTATATTTTTACATGTCATTTAAATTATATTTGAATCTATTAAATTAACTGGGATATATTAAATCAATATGATTTGATTTTTTTTAATAAAAATAAATGTTAGTAATGAATGAATATTTTGTTTATATTAAATTTTTTTTCTTACCCCGCAACGTACATGACGTTTGAATGATTTAGACCTAGCTATATCTCCCAAATATCCTCCACTTGTTCGAAATTAAATTGATTTCTTATTATTTCTTTGCTTTATCCCTGTATCTCTAATACGTATCCAATGCATATCCATGTCCTGCATGAGCTTGACATGGATTTGGGGGATTTTTTAGAGTATTTGTATTTTTTTGGTCTACCAACTCAAATAAATATATTCTTTAGGCCTCCTGAGTCTTTATCTGTGGACTCGTCACATAATTATAATCTAATTATATGATGCAGTGGATATGATGGTGTCTTTGATTAATGGTTTGGATTACTATATATGTGTTTTAAAATAAATGAATAAAAAAAACCAACGAATATATCACATGTATTATGCATAAAGACATGTTTATACAGTATAAATAACATCAACAAAGAAAAGATAACATATGCTATTTAATAATCTGGACCTAATTAAAAATTATAACTATTGAGGGGCTAATCGTTACCATCCCAAATAATCAAGGACTAATTCTGAAGTTCTCTGTTCGTGTTGTAAATTTGTTTTTGAAAAAAAAAAACAGACAAGAGACCGGTTGGTACGAAACAAAGCTGCTTCGCTGTTGTGTTGTGTTGTTCACATTCTCTTTCTCCCCGCCTTCCACGTCAGGTACGATACCATCTCCTTCCGTCAATTTTGCTTCCTAAATCCCTCTGTTTCCTAATCCGTCACAAATTCCATCTCCTCCTTCCCTTCTGTTATCCGTTTATTGCAAGTAATCCTTGCTTGCTCCATCACTCTTTACTTTAGGGCTTAAAAAAGAAAACCTAAATTATATATAATTATTAAAAGCAGTAGGGTTTGGGAATTTTGATTTGAATTATTCTGAAATGGCGAACACCGTTGACGAAGACGCCGATGCGGTGTTGAGCGATGTGGAAGGGGATGAACCGGTGCCGATCGTAATGAAAAGTCCGAGTCAAGAAGATATTTCCGTCGAGAAATTCCGCGAGCTCCTCGATCGAGAGCGAGCCGCACGCGAGGCAGCAGAGACTTCGAAATCCGAAATTCAAGTGTCATTCAATCGATTAAAAGCTCTCGCGCACGAAGCAATCAAAAAGCGGGACGAGTGCTCGAGGCAGAGAGACGAAGCGATGAGAGAGAAAGAAGAGGCGTTGAAAGCTAACGAGAAATTATCGAATGAATTGATTCAAGTGAACAGGTCGAAAGAGGAGACTCAGAAAAAATTCGATGATTTGCAATCGGAGACTGAGAAATCGAGGCATATGTTAGTGAGTGGAATTGAGAAGATATCAGGGAAGCTTAGTAATTTCAAGAATTTCGCGGCGGAAGGATTACCTAGGTCGCAGAAATACAGTGGATTACCGGCGGTTGCCTATGGAGTTATTAAGAGGACAAATGAGATTGTTGAGGAGCTTGTTAGGCAGATTGATGTCACTGCAAAATCTAGAAATGATGCGAGAGAGCAGATGGAGCAGAGGAATTACGAGATTGCCATTGAGGTTTCTCAGCTTGAAGCTGCAATCAGTGGATTGAGAGATGAAGTTGCCAAGAAAACGACTCTGATTGAGGGTTTAGAGAAGAGTGTGGTTGAGAAAGAGGGGAAAGTGTCGGAGATTGAGAGAGAGATGTTGGAGAAGATGCATTTGGTGGAGAAGGAGGCTTCGGAGATGAGGGACTTAGTTGGTGAGTATGATGACAAGTTGAGGAATTTGGAGTCGAAGATGGAATCGCATAGACCTTTGTTGTTTGATCAGTTGAATTTGGTGGCGAAAATCCATGACCAGCTTTATGATGCTATTGAGATAGTTAACACTAGTCATTTGAATTCCGAGGTGTCAGAGTCGCTGTTTCTTCCCCAGCAAACGGACGTGGAGGAGAATATCCGTGCTTCTTTAGCAGGGATGGAATCAATTTATGATTTGAGTAGAATTGTTGCTGAAAAAACAAGGGATTTGGTAGAGGAGAAGAATCATGAAGTGAAGAATTTGAATGAAACAGTGGATCGATTAATGAAGGAGAAAGAACACATCGGTACTTTACTTAGGAGTGCCTTGTCGAAGAGGATGAAATTAGATCCATCCTCCAAAACAAATGAGTTGTTTCAAGTTGCTGAAAATGGTTTAAGAGAGGCTGGGATTGATTTCAAATTCAGTAAAGTCCTTGGTGATGGTGAGGTATCTGGTGATAAAGGCGGCTCACTGGAAGCGGAGAGTGATGAAATATACACTCTAGTAAGTGTCTTTTAGAGTTGATTTGTTCAATCCTGTTTTTTATGTTTGTATGTTTGAAATCCTAATTTGCTGTTGCACTTGTATGTTGCACACAGGCCGGTGCTTTGGAGAACATCGTTAAGGCATCTCAGCTTGAGATCATTGAGCTGCAGCATTCTGTGGAGGAACTAAGGTATTTAGAATGATTCCTGTAATCGTAAGGCTGCATTTAGACGGTGAACATGTTCTATTCTTGTACTGACTTGGCTGTTATGTTTTGTGGTTACCTGTATTAAGGGCAGAGTCAAGTTTACTTAAAGAGCATATAGAGATTCAAGCCAAGGAACTAAGTCATAGACTGCGCAGGATAGAGGAGCTTGAAGAGAAGGAGAGAGTGGCAAATGAAAGCGTAAGTTGTTAATGTTTTGCTGAGATCAGTTCAACATCAAGCAGTTAACTGCACTGTCCATGGAACACTTCAGAAGGACAAATAATCTTTTGCGTTTTGGTGTTCTGATTACCAAGTTCACCTCTCTGGCATTGTAGGTTGAAGGACTTATGACAGACATTGCTGCTGCAGAAGAAGAAATTACAAGGTGGAAAGTAGCAGCTGAGCAAGAGGCTGCTGCGGGTAGAGCAGTTGAACAAGAGTTTGTGGCTCAGGTATGTTGAACAGATTGGCCATAAAATTTATGCTTGGACATTTTACCTGATATTTGATGGCTAATTGTGTGAACTCGTGAAACCCACTTTCTTTATATCGTAATTTAACCAAATCACTTTTGTCATTGAATTTCCAAATAATAAGAGAAGGTGCTTTTGCAAGTAACTTTTGAGATAATGATTCTTTGATTGGCAAGAGCGGTTTGGCTTGAGCAAAATAAACTAATGAGAATTAAACTAGAAGCTAGTTAGAGCTAAAGGCAATAGAGAAATGATATGTTACAAAACCAGAATTAAGCAGTTTTGTTAGACACTGCAATTCTCTAGGAAAGTAGGTGAGAAATAATTACTTTATCATATTGTTGGCTAGAGAAGGTTTCATTTGATGAATAGAAGAGGCTTTAGACTAATGAGATATCTTGAGAATTATAGTTGAATGCCCTCGTTGATTTTAAATCCACTTCTTTTCTGGTGCTACTCATAGATTGAAACATGGGAGGCATAATTGTTCTTCTTTTTTTCTTTCTTTTTTTTGAATATTTAAATTATGGAATTGGGTTAATATGTTTACATTCAATATGGTGCGAGGCAGCTTGATGAACTGTTTAAAGCAAAGATAAAAAAAATCCTATGTATCTTGATACTCAAAATACTTTCTGAAGAAGTACTGGTTGGATCTTGTGCTTAATCGTTATGTATTTGCAGCTGTCGGCAGTTAAACAAGAACTTGAAGAGGCAAGGCAAGCCATATTAGAATCAGAGAAGAAGTTAAAATTCAAAGAAGAAACAGCAGCTGCTGCCATGGCAGCAAGAGAGGCTGCTGAGAAGTCATTGAGTTTGGCTGATATGAGGGCGTCTAGGCTGAGGGATAGGATAGAGGAGCTCAGCCATCAGCTGGAAGAGCTTGAAACTCGAGAAGATTTGAGGGGCCGAAATGGGCCTAGATATGTATGTTGGCCTTGGCAGTGGCTTGGGCTGGACTTTGTAGGCTACCGCAATACCGAGACACAACTACAGAGTTCAAATGAAATGGAGCTTTCCGAACCCCTCCTATGATCGTCTCTTTTCATTTTTCCTTTTTTGTGTATGTATCACGAACTCTCAAAATTATAGAAATGATAGTCAATACATCTTCATTCTTCAAGCTTAGCTTTCTTTGTTTTTTTTTTCCATATAATGAAGAAGATTTGCACAAGCATATGCATGATTGACTCTCTGCTGTATGCGACTCTGATG
Organism: Populus trichocarpa; assembly: GCF_000002775.5. Lineage (NCBI taxonomy): Eukaryota > Viridiplantae > Streptophyta > Magnoliopsida > Malpighiales > Salicaceae > Populus > Populus trichocarpa. The sequence continues at coordinate 12,745,633 of NC_037292.2, forward strand.
ACCTACTTCTGAACATTGCCCAAGATGATGATGTACTTTACAGTCAAGATGGAGCAGTTTCTTGTCAAATTTCTTCCATTCAATCTCTGTTTTCTTCTTCTCATTATTCTGTTCAACTTTTAAGGTCTTATGCCTAGTCTTCCACTATCCCTTTATATGGAGTCAAAAGAAAGATCTCCAAGTTGCCCGTTGTTATCTCCGTAACCTGTGTGCATCTTTTATGGTTCTTTGGTAGTTCTAAAGCTCTTCTTTCAGGTTTTGATGGGCATCGATCTCATTGGACACGGAGGATACATCAATCTGTAGGATCGCAGAGTGAATCGAATTTACATCGGACCATGATTTGTTGGTTACTCTCAAGATCCGTTCTCAACACTGGTGGCAGAGTTTAGTAGAAGGCAGCTGGACAAAACAAGGAATGTTCAACTCCTGTTGACAAAAGTGCAAGACAATATGTTCCGCTCACGCACACACTTGAAGCTTTTTGAGACTGATTTTTTTTTTTATTATTATTTTCTTTGGTTGAAGAAGATGGGTTCTATAATTCATTTGGTACGTGTACATCCAACAGCACATCCTCCACCGCATGTAAATCACACAGACATCTTTACATAAGACAAACTGGTAGCAGAGTAATACAGACATTTAAGAACACGTATGTTTAGAAAGCGGTGATATTCGGCTCATTTTATCTGGTTGTGCCTGCTGAGGATAGTTGATACGCACAAGGAAAAGAGGATTCTTCTTAGAGATGGTAAGGCCAGCTGCCTCCTCCATGTTGATGGCTACCGCGTTGGGTAATTTCCAATCAAAACAGTGTAAGAGATTAGCGAGTGCAAGCTCCACCATTGTTACTCCCATAAGTATTCCAGGACAAACTCTTCGACCAGATCCAAATGGCAAAAACTCAAAACGTTGTCCTTTATAGTCAATGGGGCTGTCAACAAATCTTTCAGGGAAGAACTCTTCAGAATCTCTCCAGTACTCAGGATCTCTTCCAATTGCCCAAGCATTAACTTGTATCAGTGTTTTGAGGTAAATGTCATAACCATTGATTTGACAGCGAGACATGGTTTCTCTTGGGAGAAGTAGGGGGGCAGGAGGGTGCAATCTCAGAGTTTCTTTTATTACCATCTTGAGATATTGAAGCTCATCTGTTCTCTCCTCAGTTGCTCTTCCTTTCTGTCCAACAGAGCTCCTAATTTCTTCTTGTGCTTTCTTCATTATTATTGGATTTCTAGCAATCTCTGCCGTTGCCCAGATGACAGTGATGGCACCGGTGTCAACTCCGCCTAAGAATATATTCTGAAACTCAAGCATCACAGATAAGTTAGATAAGACTTCTTCATTTCTTTTAGTCATATAAAAGATATTCAAGTTAGATATCTGGATCTTAGTTTCAACGAGTCTTAAAAAATCATGTGTAAATAAGCACTGAATGTGTTCCTTCTCTGCTGTAACAACTTGAGGAACATGTGGCAACAACAGCTAGGCTTTTTTCCACTCGATATGCCAGAGTAGCACCCTGCTTCAAATGGGTGCTGCTCGACCTGCTTCATGTGATCTTGAAAATCCAATTATGTAAGAAACAAAAGTATCATGGCTGTCATGGAAAACATAAAAAAATAATAATTATACAAGGGAAAAACCATCTGTAATTATGCTGAGAGATGAAAAACAACTGTATGAAAGTGGTCACTCTGGATGCTGCAAGAGTGTAGCAAGGTCCATGCCTGTCCTACTTACAGCCTACTAGGATACCTGTCATGTTGGTTACTGAACCTTCCATGGCATTTCCAATTTTTTTTTTGTATATTTGATAATAACCTTTCATTTGCTCATTCTTAGTGGCTATAGAGGGAAAGGGCTCGTAGCTTAAAAGGATGACTGCCTTAATATTATCTTTTGTGAGCTGTGGTGCACTAGATTCAGTTTGATCCCTCTCCATTTTCAGCAGCACGTTGATAATGTCTTCCTTCCGTTCTTTCCTCTCAGCTTTAAGATGATCATCAATCACCTGCTGAAAAAGAGTATCCAGCTCAAGGAAAACTCGTTCAATCATTGCGTCATAACCTGTAATAAGCATCCTATTATGGCCTCAGCTTCATGAATCGCTTTTCGACATCTTTCATTATGAAAATCACTTCCTTGAAAACTCTTCCCAAGAGCCATCCTGAATACTATACTTGCAAATACAGAATATAGCATCTGAGTGAGATTAACTGGAGTTGCAGGTGATGATGACTGGGATATGGAATTCATAAGAAGAGATATTACTTCTTCCCTAATGAACCTAAATGACTGTACTCTTCAAGCTAAAAAGCTCAAGAACATATAGTTTTGTTGTTTCTTTTTCAATATAAGCGGAAGAGGAAACAGAAGGAGAAGAAGTAATGCCAGAGGTAGAATATAGAAAGCCATTTGAACAACCTCAAGATTTTTCTGTACCTTCAACTTGACCATTTATTTCTTAAATATCCAAGCTATATATGAACCTACAAATTAACTAATATGAACTGTTAAACTCGCTAGGCCGCTGTTACTGTTTTATTACTCAGATTTGGCTTAGATAATCGGTTGAATTGTTTAAATTAAGTTGTTTGCACCTGTCGTGTTCTTGAACATATGGAATAAAAACAAACCTCTACCTCTTGTTAGTCAGGAAACTTACGCTGCTCATCTGTTATCCCAAAAGGAATACATGACGAATCATCCATGGATTCCCTATTAAGCAAGTCAATTTATGAAGCATTTGCCTGCTAATATTGCATTACTGGTTCGAAAGGTGGAGAACGTTCTGAGAAAGAATTATGCTGTCCCTGACTTTTAAGTTTAACTTGCTATGCACTGCCCTCAATCCTGGAAAACTCACTGTGAGTAATACTTCGAAACTAAAAGGCCAGTTGAGTTTGCATCTTGGTGAATATTGAAAGTATTTAAGTGAAGAAAGAAAATAAGAAGAAAGTTAAAGACAGCAAACAAATGTGTACTGTTTTAGTTGATCTGAATTGAATTAATTGGTTAAAATAAAAGATTAACTAAACAAATCCTGACAACTAGAACAATCTGCAACACTCTTTTTCACTTTAGAAGACTCAAATTCCAATCTTTTATCTTAAAGACTCAAACCTACTTACTGAAAGAGGTTTAGTAAACAAGTCAGCTAGTTAATTTTTAGACTTATAATAGATCAACTTAACATCACTATTTTTAAGTACTTCTTGTAAAAAATAGAGTTTGATGTTAAAGTATTTGGTTTTTCCATGAAACACTGGATTGTGATAAATTACTATAGCTGCTTAATTGTCCACTGAGATCTTTGTTATTTCTTTCTCCCCCTGTGCAAATCACAGAGAATCTTCTGAAGCCACAATGTTTGATTCACTGTTGCTGTTGCTGCAATAAACTCTGCTTCTGCAGTGGATTGTGTCATAATATCTTGCTTCTTGGATGACCGTGAAAACATTCTTGACCCTAGGTTGTAACAGAATCTAGAAATACTTTTTATGTCATCAATATATCCACCCCAATCACTGTCAGAAAAGCCATGCAATCTTAACTTCTGACTGCTCTGAAATTGAACACCAAAACTGATTGTTCCTTTGATGTATTTTAGAATTCATTTGACTACTCTCAAATGTATTTCTCTTGGACAATGCATGAAACGAGATAGAAGACTTATTGCATAAAGTATATCAAGTCTGGTTGTCGTTAGATACATCAAACAACCAATTAAACTTTTGAACTTCTCTTCATCAACTCTGTTGGTTCCATTTTCTTTGTTGAATTTGTCTTTTTGATTCATTGGAGTGGTTGTTGGCTTACAATTCTTCATGTGAAATTTCCTTAAAATTTCCTTTGCATACTTCTTCTGGAAGATGAATATCTCATTTTTGCCTTGCTTGATTTCCATTCTAAGAAAAAATATCATGAGACCAAGATTAGTCATTTCAAAAACTTGTATCATCTTTTGTTTGAATTCTTCGACTTGTTGTGCATTGCTTCCTGTCACTAGAAGTTCATCAACATAGAGTGATATTATGAGAATATCATTGTTAGTTTTCTTTACATAGAGAGTTGCTTCAAACAAGCTTTTTTGAAAGCCAAAGCTCATCAAATAATCATCAATTTTGCTATACCAGGCTCTAGCAAGTAGACATTCTCTTCTTTTTCTTGAATTACAAACACAGCTGGTTGTTCAACATAAATCTCTTCATGCAGAACACCATTCAAGAAGGCTAACTTGACATCTAATTGGAATACCTTCCAATTCTTGTGTGCATCAATAGCAAATAATAGTATGATGATGTCCATTCTTGCTATAGGAGCAAAAGTATCTGAATAATCAACACCAAAATATCTGAGCATACCCTTTAAAAATCAGCCTAACTTTATGTTTATTGATGGATCTATCTATATTTAATTTAGTCATGAACACCCACTTGACGCTAATGATGTTTTTGTCTGGTGGTCTGTCAACCACTTCCCAGGTATAGTTTTTTTGAATCATTGATATCTCCTCCTCCATTGCTTTCTACCATGTAAAGTCCTGGTGAGCTTCTTCATATGGTTCACAGACTGCCACATTGCTCCATTGATAAATGTTTGCAAGAGATTTTGTGCCTCTGATTGGTGAATCATCAATTGATTCATCATTCTATTGAGATTTATCTTGAACTCCAATCAGCGTGTTGTTTTGTGAGTCTTTCCAATCCCATTGTTCCTCTTCATGGAAATGAACATCTCTTGTAATGGCTATCTTTTGAGTTTGAGGATGATATACTTTGTAGGTTTTAGAAACAAAACTATAGCCTATAAAAATACCTGGTATAGCCTTCTTGTCAAGCTTATCTCTCTTGATCAGTGGAACATGAACATAACATATACTGCCAAATTTTTTAAGAAAGCTTAATGAAGGTTTGTAATCATACGCTTCAAATAACATCTTTTGCTTCAAAAATTTTGTTGGAAGTCAATTTTGAAGAAAAACAACTATGTTAGCTGCTTCTGCCCAAAAAATCTTGGATAAATCCTTCTCATGTAGCATGCATTTGACCATCTCCATTATGTATCTATTTCTCCTTTCACTGACTCCATTTTGTTCTGGAGTGTAAAGAGTTTTGAGTTGATGTTCAATGCCAGCATCTTCACAGTATTGATTGAACTCTAATGAAGTGTATTCTTTACCATTGTCAGATCTAATGGCTTGAATTCTACATCTACTCTGATTCTCCACATTCTTCTTGAATTTCCAAAAGATCTCAACTACTTCTGACTTGTATTTCATAAAGAAAATCCAACACATTCTGGTGAAGTCATCAATGAAAAGAATGTAATATCGACTACCTTTCAATGAAGGTGTTTTTAGAGGGCCAGCCATATCTGTATGAATTAATTGGAGTTTTTTTTTACAGATTTCCAAGTTGATTTTGGAAATGCTTTCCTATTTGGTAATTGATCAGAAAATAGAGGCACTTCTTTTTACATCATTCTTCTTCATACTAAGCATCCGTTGTTGATGACAGTGTCCCAACCTTTTATGCCATACTTCTATATCTTTTAGCTTTGTTGAAAAAGCTGTGTGCTCCTCCTCAAATGGTAAAAATGAGAAACTTTTACCTCTCATCTTAGCTTGCAATATTTTTTTGTCCAGCAACATAAAAAATATAACATAATTGATCTTAAAAAATCACCTTCATGCCCTTTTCTATTAGTTGCCCAACACTTAACAAATTTTGTTCTATATCAGGTACATAGAGAACATCTGAAATTGTTTATGTACCAGAATTTGTTGTGATAACAATGGTTCCTTTTCCCTTAGCTACTATACAATCACCATTTCCAATTCGAACCCTTGCAACTTCTATAGATTGCAATGTTCTGAAAAGACTTTTGTCAAAAGTCATGTGGTTTGTGCAACCACTGTCAATGAGTCAATTATCTGAGGAGTTTTGAATTGAAAAACACATAGCTATGAACATTTGATCTTCATCATCTTGACTAGCAACTTGAGCATCTTCTTCTTATTCTGAGGTTTAGTTATGCAAATAACTACTTCATGTTCAAGTTGATTGCATTTGCTACACCTTGCATCAGGTCTCTTCTAGCACTTGAATGGTGGATGGCCTATCTTGTTGCTGTGTTGGCATGGTGGAAAATTTCTTTTAAAATTTTTTCCCTTGTTCTGAAATTGATTCGCAATAAACTTATTGCTGCTTAAAGCTTGGTTTTTCTTGAAAAACTTCTTTATATCCTTTTAGAATCTTGATACTTGCTTGTAAAGCTTCTTCTGCAAAACAATCTTACCTCATAAGTCTTCGTTGTTCTTGAGCTTGCAAGGAATTCAAAAGTTCTGCCAATGTAATTTTTAACATATCTTTTGTATTCTCTAATGTAGTAATTAAAGCTTCATATTTTTTTGGTACTATAACCAGAAGTTTTTCTTTAATTCTAGAGTCTGTGAACGTGGTTCGTAGTAATCTGACTCTGTTTACAATACTATGCAACTTATCTGAGTATTCCTTTATGGTCTTAAATTCTTTCATTTTTTGCAGCTCAAACTCTCATATCAAGTTTAGGCTTTGCATGCCATAAATTCTTTCATCTCCTCCATATTCTTTCTTCAGATAATCCCAAACTTTTTTTTGTTGATTTAAAAGACATGATTCTTGTGAAAATGATTGTTGAAACAACAACAAACAGACATTCTTTTGCTTTTGCTTTTGATTTCTTCGTTTTTCTTTCTTTATGAGTCTTGATCTGGGTCATGGTTGGATTATTTGGTAATAGAGGGACATCAAAATCCTCTTCAATGGCTTCCTAAAGATCTAAAGCCTCCAAATAAGTCTTTATTTTCATTGCCCAAAGTTGATAATTCTCTTCATCAAAGATAGAAGAAGTAATGTGAGAAAAACTTGCTTCATCTTTCATTACAGGTCCCTTAAAAAAAAATGCTTTGATATCAATTGAAAGTATTTAAGTGAAGAAAGAAAGTACGAAGAAAGTTAAAGATAGTAAACATATATGTACTATTTTATTTGAACTGAAATGAATTAATTGTTTAAAATAAAAGATTAACTAAACAGAATCTTGACAGCTCTTGAAGCAATCTAAACAATTGAGTTTGCATCTTGGAGGATATAGCCAACTAGGAGATTGGAATTGGGTGTTATTTCTTTCATGATATTGTTCTAATTAACTTGAGATAATTGCATTGTGGATAAGTCAAGATATCAAGCAATTTAATAGAATCAAGTAGACCCATTTTATTTGATTTCAAATGCCCAGTTGAGTTTGACATATAATGCCCTATTGCCATTTTTAGTAAGAGATGCAAAATATAGCAACAATGCGAATCTTAAATACCAAGGTTTTGCTTTTGAAAGTAGACATCAGTTTTGAATAACTCTTTACTCTAAATCTAGCTATAACAGCTAAGGAACATGAACAATTAACCCCATAATGCAGTATTTGGAATCAGCTTTGGCTATGCTATGTCTCATGTTGTATTTCAGCCTGCAAAAGGGTTATGCAAATTCTCATGGTGCTCATTATGTATTACTCAATTTCCTCGAGAATTTATCTTGGAAGGAAGCAAGAAAATACACCATAACAGAAATCTCACAAGAATAAACATGTTCACGTGCTTTGCATATCTCAACCTGAGTACACTTCCAGGTGAGAGTATTATAGATTACATACAGAATTAATCCATTTCTCTGTCATGCATGCTCAGTCTTAGCCCTATACCAACACACTAAATTTCATTGTTTTGGCCCTCTACAACCGCATTTGTTCCATGAAATCGATTAGGGTGCCTCATCACCGCTTAGGGTCCATCTCAATTACTATTTATGATATTCATTAATTTTCATCTTTATTTATTAAGTAAAAATGAATCAAGAACTCTTTCTAGAAGCAAAAGCTCATTGGAGGCAGTTTTGAGCATGTCTAGCATGCTTAACAAGCCATGGGACAGATTGAGGCAACAAATTTCGACTATGAATTTGCAACTCTAATACATGGTTTCCCTAAAGTTGTGGATTAGATGTTTCACAAACGATGGTACATGACCTCATTTTACTGCTGAATGGCCATTTTAGAGTCCTTAAGATAAAATCTATTTTACTGGAAAAATATCAACAAATTCAGGGTTAATTGTGATAAACCAAAAGATCTTTAAGAGTGCCTGTGAAGAACCTGAAATATTTGGACTAAAAGTTGTCATCGTAAATGCATTTTCCATGTGCAGGACCCACGCAGGGAGAAGGTTATGTTGGCAAAGACTTGGTCTTAGTTGTTGGTCATGTCCACAAAGCTTGCTTGCTTAAGAATAGGTCAATTAGTTATTATTTGATTTTCAATAATGCATGATTGGCTTGTTGCCAATAGTAGCTGTTAGTGTCCTAATTCTTAGAGATATGATCTTAGAATTAGGAGTAGTTATTATTTTCATTCTTGTATTTAAACCATTTCAAAATCAGTAATGTCAAGCTTATTCTAATTAAAACTCTTGCGGTTAATTCTCACCCTGAGTATAATACAATATGCACTATAGCATTTCATAGCCTGATTGAGACCTATCATTGATATTAGAGCCATGGGTACAAATAAGGAAATGATTGAAAGTTTAGAGGCTGGATTGGGTGGACTCCAAAACAACTTTAGCCGCATGGAGATTGGTGTTAATAATAAGTTGCACTAGATAGAGGATGCTCTTAGCAAGCTCTTTGAAGTCCTACTCTCCAACCAAACTGCATCTATTAGCAACAATTCTGACCCTACTGCAAGCTCTCTTAATGGACGCTCTCGTTCTATAAGAGAGGAATCTAGAGATATCTCAAAAGGAGGACGACCATTATTTTCTTCTAAATTAGCTAGTTTGGAGTTCCCTTATTTTTCTAGAGATAACCCCGTTGAATGGTTCACAAGAGTGGATCAATTCTTTGAATTTCAAAGCACCACTGAATCTCAAAAGGTGTCTCTAGCTTCTTTCCATTTACAAGGTGAGGCTAATCAATGGTGGCAATGGTTGAGAAGATCCTATTAAAAAAAAGGTAGGGAGGTGACATAGAGCACTTTTCAAGAAGAATTGTGGGCAAGATCTGGTCCTACTAAATGTGAGGACTTTGATGAAACCTTGTCAAAGGTAAAGTAGGAAGGTTCTTTGTGTGAGTATTAAAAGGACTTTGAACGGCTGAGTAATCAAGTGCTTGAATGGCCATAAAAGGCTTTACTAGGGACATTCATGGGCGGTTTCAAACCAGAAATAGCTGATGGTATAAGAATGTTCAAACCAAAATCCTTGAAAGAAGCTAGTAGTCTTGCATGAATGAGAGATGAGCAGCTGAACCACCAACAGAAAGTCACACAATCTGTCAATCGAACTACTGTCGACTACCTTATGAAAAGACTCTTCTAGGATGAAATGCAGAAGAGAAGAACACATGGGCTATGTTTTAATTGTGAAGAGAAATTCACACTTGGTCACATGTGTAAGGGGCCACAGCTCCTACTGTTAGAAGGTTGATATGAATATCCAGATGGAGACTTTATTAAAAGTTTGATGGAATTCCAACCCGAAATATCACTTCATGCATTCTCAGGATGGACATCATATAAAACCATGCGGGTGCTGGAAAAGATTGGGCCCTATGAGGTGGTTGTTCTCATTGATAATGGGTCTACTCATAATTTTATCAGTGAAAGGGTGGCTAATATGTTGCAACTACTAGTAGTTCCAACCGAATCCTTCAATGTCAAGGTGGTTAATGAAGGGCCATTAAAATGTCAATGAAGATTTGAAAATGTCCATATTACACTCCAAGGTATTCCTTTCGTCCTCACTCTATATGCCTTACCATTAATTAGGTTGGATTTGGTCTTAGGAGTCCATTGGTTGGAACAATTGGGCATCGTGGTATGTAATTACAAGCAGTTAACAATGGAGTTCCAGTGGCACAACCGAACTCAGAATTGTAAGGGATGGATACATCAATTCAATCCACATCAATAAAAGCTATTTCCAGAGATTTATGACAAGGGAGCTCTATGTTTGCCATTTGTCTTCAATCCTCAACTGATCCTACATTACAGAATGTCAATCCTGAGATAAAACAACTATTGGAGGAATTTGAAGAACTATTCCAAGAGCCAACACAACTTCCCCCCACAAGAGGAGTAGATCATCACATCATTCTGAAGGAGGGAACATAACCCATTAATGTGCGACCATATAGGAATGCCTATTTTCAAAATGCTAAAATTGAAAAACAAGTTCATGACATGTTAAAATTAGGGCAAATAAAATCTAGTACTAGTCCTTTTTTATCTCTTGTTTTGTTGGTAAAAAAGAAAGATGGTTCATGGCGGTTTTGCACTGACTATAGAGCATTTAATGTTGTAACCATCAAAGATAGATTTCCTATTCCTACAGTTGATGACCTGCTCGATGAGCTTCATGGAGATACTTATTTCACCAAACTTGATTTACGGGCAGGATACAACCAGGTACGAGTACATCCCACAGATATTCATAAAATTCTCTTTCGTACTCATAATGGTCATTATGAATACTTAGTTATACCATTTGGTCTTTGTAATGCTCTATCTACTTTTCAAGCAATTATGAATTCAATATTTTGTCCTTACCTCCGTAAATTTATACTAGTCTTCTTTGATGACATTTTAATTTATAGCTTCACTTGGATCATGCATCTTGAACATGTTAAAAAGGCTTTTGAAATATTAAGACAACATCAATTTTTTTTGTCAAATTCAGCAAACATGCCTTTGGTTTACAAGAATTGGAATACTTGGGGCATATTGTGACTCCCCAAAAAGTTAGGTTGAATCAAAGCAAAATTAAGACTATATTGAATTGGCCTTGGCCTACTAATGTTTTCGAGTTACATGGATTTTTAAGAGCTACAGGTTGTTATCGGATATTTGTTCGCAACTATGGCTTTATTGCACGTCCTCTCACCAACCTTTCAAAAAGGGCAATTTTGGATGGCCAAATAGAGCTGAAAATGATTTTCAAGAGCTTAAAAAAGTCATGACTACTACACCAAAACTTCAATGCTGAATTTCAATGATCTATTTACTATTGAATCAGATGCTTCTGGCAACGACATAGAGGCAATTTTAAGTCAACAAGGGAAGCCCGTTGCATTCATAAGTCGAGCCTTAGGTATTACCAAACAATTCTGGTCTGTGTATGCCAAAGAAATGTTAGCCATCATTCTTACAATTAAGATGTGGAGACCATTTTTGCTGGGTTGGAAGTTTTACATCCAAACTGATCAGTGCAAGCCTCAAGTACTTGTTGGAGCAACGCATAACAACACTTGAACAATAAAAATAGGTAATTAAACTGCTTGGCTACAATTATAAGATCACCTATAAACCAAGTCACAAGAACAATGCAGTTGATGCATTGTCACGGGTGACGGACAGTCATAGTCTTGATACCTTGTTTGTTGCTCACACTCCATGTCACGACCCGATTCCCGGATCCATGACCGGCACATAGGCAGGTTCCCCTCCAAGGTTCCATACCTATGCAAACCCAAACTTACATACAAACTTATCCATTAAATAAGTCAATCAGAATTCAACACAGCAGTAATAACAAAACTAACTTTATAATATAATTTAATTGACTTAATACAAGAGTTAATATAATTTCATAGTTTTGGAGCACTAACTAGACATAAAGGAAAATGTACAAATTACAACCAAAAGAGTAGGTTCTGAAGGTCCAACAAAAGTGACCTGCTATCAAGCTATAAGCCTGAAAAGGATAAATAATGAGAGGGTGAGTTCAACAACTCAGTGAGTAGATAACATTCAATATACACACACGAGGTAATACTACAATGAGAAATATATATACAAGTACGGCATTAGGTTCTTATAGAAAGCTTTCTCAAATAGGCCATAACAAGAAAATCATATCGTAAAACTCGTCAGAAAATCAAAATGCAATAAGCATGAGGCTCCGTACTGTGGGATGATCAGTCCACACAGGTTGGTGACTTCCCCGACCAACTAGGGTTCATATACGATGTGCACAAAGACTAACACTACCCTGTTAGCATGAGTATTCTAACTAACATATCATAAGTTCATAATCATAATCAAACGGACATATTCATATCTCAAGGCTCAACTCATGACATCAATCAAATGAGGAGCTATCAATTCAGAAGTCAATTCAAAATATATACTGGTTCATATCAAGAATTCAGATTCAACAAATGATCATGCTTTATCATAACAAGGATAATAGTCAACATATATATTATCAATAAGCATGATCCAATTCATATTAACAAATCAAATATTTATAATATTTCTCATGCATATGGAAAATTATCCACTCACCTGACTCGAAAGCAAACAGAAGTCAAAAGCAGACACCGAAGAAAATCCTACTGACCTCCCGCCGGTAGAATATCAGGATTATCTGAATATAAAAGGAGACATATTCAAGAATGACTTAAAAGAACATATAACCCATTTAATACATTTATCTAAGGGTATATTCCATAACCCTATATGTTTTTTTGACTAAACTAGTTATTTTCTCAAAAACCCAAAATCTAACGGTTTTTCCGAAATCTAATCCATAATAAAACAAATAATAAAAATGGTAATAATTCACTAAATAACCCTCAATTATTCATCAAACTAATCTGCAAAAGCTAATATTACAACTAGGGACCAATCTGAATTTTATCATATTTTTAAGGGTCAAATTGTAACTTTGTCAAATTGGAGGACCAAACTAAAAATATAATAAATTCATGACTATAGTGGAATTATGTCCATAATTCATCCTCATTTCTGTCCAGAATCTCTAATTATGCTCCAGGGACCATTCTGGAATTTTTCCAAATTTTTAGGGTCAAATTGGAGGACCAAATTGAAAGTGTTAAAATTTCATAACTATACAGGAATTCTGCCCATAATTCATCTTTTATTCTATCCAGTATCTTGGAATATGCTCCAGGGATCAATCTGTAATTTTCTAAAGTTTGGGGACTAAACTGTAATTTTCATAAATTGAGGGACCAAATTGAATTTTAGTCATCTTCAACCTCAAACCCAGAATTTTCATAGATTACCTACTGTTCTTTCCAGATTTATAACTCAAAATTTACCAGTTACACAAATCATAACTCAAAATCATCATCTTCACCTACAATATTCCATAATCAATTAAATAATCAATTACTCACAACAATCAACCCTATAACATTCAAATTAATTCATCAATAAACCCAAAACACAAATTTTCAAAACCCTAACATTCATCAAAACCAAAATTTAAAGTTCAAGAAAACATATTAATACATTTAACAACCTAAATCTTACCTTTAAACTTATTTTCTCCAACTCCTTTCTATTTCCCTTCTAATTTTCCTCTTTTCTCTTCTTCTTCTTCTTTCTCCTTTCTCTCCTACCGGTTTGCTCTCTTAATTTCAGATCTATCTCTTTTTTTTTTTCTATTTATACTTATTATGTTTATTCAATTACCACACTACCCCTTATTCATTTATACCCACTCTTTAAGTCTCCAAGGGTTTTGTTGCCTTTTCCTATCCCTTTAATTCAAAACGTTACAATCTCCCCACCTTATAAAAGTTTCGTCCTCGAAACTTAATGGAAAAGATTGAATACTTACCGAGATTATCAAAAAGATGAGGATACTCCTCACGCATCTTATCCTCGAGCTCCCATGTCGCTTCCTCATGTGAATGACCTTTTCATTTCACTTTCACTGAAGCTATATCCTTTAACCTAAGCTTCCTCACTTGTCGGTCGACTATAGCTTTTGGTTGCACCTCATAAACCATATCATCTCTCAATTCAATGGGATAAACCTCTAACACATGCGATGGATCTGACATATACTTCCTTAGCATGGAAATATGAAATATCGGATGAATACCAGACAAGTTGGGTGGTAATGCTAATCTATAAGCAACTGCCCCAACTCTCTCCAGAATCTCATACGGTCCAATGAATCGAGGACTTAACTTGCCTTTCTTCCCAAACTTGAATACTCCTTTGGTCGGTGATACTTTTAAGAACACACAATCACCCACTGAAAACTCTAAGTCACGCCTTCTTTTATCTGCGTAACTCTTTTTTCTACTCTGAGCTGTTTGAAGCTTCTTTCTAATTACCTCTATCTTCTCCAAGGTAATTTGAATCAACTCCAATCCTATTAGCCTCTTCTCACCAACCTCATAAGGTGCCATCTCTATGCTAGCCTGATAACTGTTGTTGTAAGCAAATTCCACTAACGGTAGAAACTTACTCCAACCAACTCCAAAATCCATAACACAAGCCCTTAACATATCCTCCAAGATCTGAATGGTCCTCTCAGATTGACCATCGGTCTGAGGGTGAAAAGCTGTACTCAACTGCACTTTAGTACCCATAGCTTCTTGAAATTTCACCCAAAACTGCGATGTAAACTGTGGACCTCTATCTGACACTATCGAGATTGACACTCTATGCAACCGTACAATCTCACTAATTAACAATTCCACCAACTTTGCATATTCATAAGTAATCTTAACTGGCAGAAAATGGGCTGATTTTGTCAACCTGTCAACAATCACCCATATCGAATCATGACCCTCCTGACTCCTAGGCAATCCTGTCACAAAGTCCATTGTGATCCTTTCCCACTTTCATTCTGGAATCAACAATGGTTGCAACAATCCAAGAGGTTTCTGGTGTTCACCCTTTACCCTCTGACAGGTTAAACACCTAGAAACAAAATCTGATACATCAGCCTTCATCCTATTCCACCAATAACACACCTTAAGATCTTTATACATCTTGGTGGAACCTGGATGCATTGTGTAAACTGTCTGATGTGCCTCTACCATCAATTCTCTCCTCAGATCATCTACATCAGGTACACAAAGCTTATTCCTATATCTCAGCACATCATCATCACCTATCACAAAACCTGCAGCCTTACCCTGCTCAACCTCATTTCTAATCCTAAGTAGTGAAACATCTTTCTTCTGAGCTGCTTTTATCTTATCAAACAAATCCGATTTAACCTGAAAGTGAGCAATCATTGCTCCAGCTTTACTAAGATCAAATCTGACTCCTTCATCCACTAACTCATGCAGCTCCCTAATCAGAGGTCTTCGTACCTCCTGAATATGAGCTAAGCTCCCTGATGATTTTCTACTCAAAGCATCGACAACTACATTTGCCCTACCCAGGTGGTACTGTATGGTACAATCATAATCCTTCAGCAGTTCCATCCATCTTCTCTGCCTCAGATTTAGATCCTTCTGCTGAAAGATGTATTTCAAACTCTTGTGATCTGTGAAGATCTCACAAGTTTCACCATACAAGTAGTACCTCCAAATCTTCAAGGCAAAAATTACAGCCGCCATCTTTAAATCATGTGTAGGATAGTTATGTTCATGCTCTTTTAGCTGCTGTGAAGTATATGCAATAACCTTGCCATGCTGTATTAGAACACATCCTAACCCCACTCTCGAAGCATCACAATACACTGTGTAACCATCAGAACCTGATGGTACTGCTAGAATAGGCGCTGTAGTCAATCTCTCTTTCAACTCTAAGAAACTTTTCTCACAAGCTTCAGACCACTGAAACTTAACATTTTTCTACGTTAACTTAGTCAATGGTGCAGAAATCCGAGAAAAGCTCTCCACAAACCTCTGATAGTAGCCGGCCAAACCTAAAAAACTTCTAATCTCTGTCCCCGAAGTAGGCCTTAGCCACTGCTTAACTGCTTCAATCTTTTGAGGATCAACCTCAATCCCATTCCTTGACACTACATGCCCAAGAAATGCTACACTCTTCAACCAAAACTCGCTCTTTGAGAACTTTCCATACAACTGATGATCTCTTAGATTAACATTCTCAAGTGTTGCTCATGCTCTTCTATAGACCTTGAATACACCAAAATAGCATCAATAAAAACTATCATAAATCGATCAATAAACTGGCCAAACACTCTATTCATCAAGTCCATAAAAGTTGTTGGTGCATTCATCAACCCAAAATACATCACTAAGAACTCATAACGACCATATCGAGTTCTAAAAGTTGTCTTTAAAATGTCTGCCTCCCTAATCCTCAACTGATGATACCCAAATCAAAGATCTATCTTAGAAAAGAATTGAGCTCCCTGCAACTGGTCAAACAAATCATCTATGCGAGGGAGTGAGTATCTATTTCGAATTGTCACCCGATTCAGTTGCCTATAATCTATACACAACCTCAATGACCCATCTTTCTTCTTTACAAACAACACTGGGGCTCCTCAAGGGGACACACTTGGTCGGATAAAATTTTTATCCAACAAATCCTGCAGTTGCTCCTTTAGCTCCCTCAATTCTGCTTGTGCCATTCTATATGGTGCCATTGATATTGGTTCGATACCCGGAACCAAATCAATACAAAACTCAATTTCCATATACAGAGGCAATCCAGGTAAGTCATCTGGAAAGACATCAATAAACTCCCTAACTATAGGGACTTTGTCTAATTGAGGAGCTTCTTTCTCTACATCCACTATATATGCTAGGTAGCACTGTACCCCTTTTCGGGCCATTTTCCTCGAGATATCCGACAATATAATTGATAGAGACCCAATCTTATCTCCTTGAAATACCAACCCAACTTCTTCATCTAGATCAAACATTATTTTCTTACCCTGAAGCCCTATGCTTTGCCAACCAATCCATTCCCAAAATCACATAAAATCAACCATATCTAAGACATTTAAGTCTCCCATAAAGATCTTATCTCCAATATCTATTTCACAATCCAGATACACATACTTCACTAATATTAATTCACTTAAGGGAGTGGAGACTGAAATGGGGGATTTTAACAAGGTTGGTTGTTTATCTAACCTCATGGAAAAATATGGAGACACAAATGAATGAGTTGCACCCGTATCAAATAAAACTTTTGCTTCAAAAAAGCAAACATGAAGAATACATGAAACAACTGTGTTGGATGTCTGGGCATCCTGCTGAGTCAAGGCAAAAACTATAGTATGCCCCTGACCCTGCTGTATCTAACCTCTATCACCTACACCCCGGCCTCTCTGACCACGGCCACCAAAACCTCTACCCCCATGAGCCACAGACTGGCTCGTTGATGGTGCATGAATAGGATGCTGGACTGAAGCAGATAACCCCGAAGTTGACAATTGTCTCCTCAGGTACTCTCTGATCTTATGACCTATCTGGCCACAACTAAAACAAGCCCCAGTCCTTCTGTAGCACTCTGCACTAGTATGACCTCCTTCATAGTGCTGACATGAAGAACTATCAGTAGGTGAAATAAATGAACTACGAGGTGCAGTCTGAACTAAACTCTGAGTACCAATATTGCTACTCTGACCGCCTAAGCCACTAACTGACAGTCTCTGTCTAAACCTCCTCTGAACCCATGAGCCTTGATGGCCACTTCGTCCCCTAGACGAACCTGCACTTAATCCCCGTTGCCTAAAAGACTGACCCTCTTCTCTAGGCCTCTTAGACTGGCCTGTAATCATGTTCTCTAATTCTCGCGCCTCTATCAATTTGGCGCTATCAACAGCTGAGGAGTAGAATGGAAACACCTGTGACACCATCAATGCTAGAACAATGGCATGATAATTATCACAGAAATATAGGAAAACATATCTTTCACAAGGAAGAAGACATGTTTGATGAGAATTTAAAATTTCAAAAAAACAACAAACAAGATGATACGGATCCTAATGCTCAATTTTTTATGAAATTAACTATACTATTGTTTCTTTAACCTAAAGCTCTGATACCAAGTCTGTCACGACCCGATTCCCGGATCCATGACCGGCACATAGGCAAGGTTCCCCTCCAAGGTTCCATACCTATGCGAACCCAAACTGACTAATTTAGGTGTATTAAGGACATATAAGAGACTAGTATAACAATTCTATTGGTCGTCCATGTTCCACACTGTGAAGAATTACATTGCCTATTGTGACTTATGCTAACACACTAAAAATGAGACTTTGTCGCCATCAGGACTTTTGCAGCCTCTTCTAATCCCATATCAATTTTGGGATGATATCACTCTGGATTTCATTGAAGGTTTTCCCCCTTCCAATGCCAAAACTTAAATTCTTGTTGTTGTTGACAAGTTGAGCAAATCGACGCATTTCTTCGCCCTTTCACACCTGTATACAACCAAATTGGTGGTTGAAACATTCATTGCTGGAATAGTTAAACTTCATGGCATGCCTCAGTCCATAATCAATGATCGAGACCCAGTGTTCATTAGTTATTTTTTGGAAAGAATTCTTCAAAATGTCAGGCACCCAATTGAAGATAAGCTCCGCTTACCATCCACAAACTGATGGAAAAACAAAAGTCGTTAACCATTGCATTGAACAATATCCTCGCTGCTTTGCTTACCAACAACCCCGTAAGTGGCATTCCTTCCTTCCATAGGCTAAGTTTTGGTATAATACTACCTATCATGCATCTACATGAATGACTCCCTTCCAAGCTCTATATGGAAGGCCTCCTCTAACAATCCCTCATTACCATGAAGGTTATTATCCCGTACATGAAGTCTACAAAAACTTGGCTTCTAGAGATGCTCTGTTATGGCAGCTTAAAAGCAATTTACATATAGCAAATAATTGAATGAAACAGCAAGCCGATTCTAAACTCGAGACATTGAATTTCAGATCGATGATTTGGTGTTTCTGAAGCTACATCCCTACCGACAGCAGACTGTGTTCAAAAGAGCTTATCAAAAGCTTGCAAGCAAATTTTATGGGCTATATCCAGTTGAGGAAAAAATTGGAAACATTGCCTATAAACTCAAGCTTCCCCTCGACTCTCGTATTCACCCAGACTTCCATATGTCCCTTCAAAAAAAAAAAGTTGGGGTGAAACTATTATTGCTAATAGTGACTTACCTCTGATGGCTGACGATGGTGACTTACTTATAGAGCCGGAGGTTATATTGGATACACGTTGGGTAAAACAAAGATCCATATTTATTGAAGAAAGCTTGGTCCAATGCAAACGACTTCCAGTTGATTATGCTACATGGGAGAACTCTCAAGAATTATGCGACAAGTTCATCAATATAAACCTTAAGGACAAGGTTTCTGTCACTGGAGGAAGTATTGATAAACCAAAAAGATCTTTAAGAGTGCTCGTGAAGAACCCGAAATATTTAGACTAAGAGCTGTCATTGTAAATGCATTTTTCATGTGCAGGAGCCATGCAGGGAGAAGGTTCGGTTGCCAAAGACTTGGTCTAAGTTGTTGGTCATGTCCATAAAGCTTTCTTGCTCAAGAATAGGTTAATCAATTATTATTTGATTTTTAATAATGGATGATTGACTTGTTGTTAATAACAGTTGTTAGTGTTCTAATTCAGAATCACAAAAGTCACAAATAATTGTTATTTTTATTATTGTATTTAAACTCTTTCAAAATCAGTAATGTCAAGCATATTCCAATTAAAACTCTTGCGGCTAATTCCCACCCTCAGCATAATACAATCTGCACTATAGTATTTCATAGACTGATTGTGACCTATCAAATTGATTACTTGAACCTTGATTTTGTTGGAGGATACTTGCTAATCATTTTTTAGACAATGAAGTGACAGAAGCCTGAATTAAGCACCGACACCTTTTAACAGTATTGAACAAAAGCTAAAAAGAAAGAAAAGCACAATCATACATTCTTAAGTGCATGAAACTATAGATATGCTTATGAGATCATGATATCTTCTGATAGTCACTGAAGGTAGTTGACTGGTACAAGAATGAGAGGTGTCTTCTTAGAGGTAGTAAGACTAACACCAGCTTTCTCTTCCATGTTGATATCTTCCTTCTTCATCCCATCGGGATAAACCCAATCAAAACAATACAAGAGATTTGCAAGTATAATCTCCATTGTTATAAATCCCATATGCATCCCAGGACAAATTCTTCGACCAGATCCAAATGGCAAGTACTCAAAACTTTGTCCTTTATAGTCAATGGAGCTATCAAGGAATCTTTCAGGGAAAAACTCTTCAGGATCCTTCCAGTACGTGGGGTCACGTCCAATTGCCCAGACATTAATTTGGACCAGCATCTTCGGATAGATATTATGACCACTGACTTTACAGTGAGACATGGTTTCTCTTGGGATAAGTAGTGGGGCAGGAGGGTGCAGTCTCAGAGTTTCTTTTATTACCATCCGGAGATACTCAAGTTGATCGATGTCGCTTTCAGTAACTCTTCCCTTATTTCCAACACATTTCCTAACTTCATCCTGCACTTTCTTCATCACTCTTGGATTCCTAACAAGTTCTGCCATTGCCCAATTCACTGTCAGTGAACTAGTGTCTACTCCTCCCAGAAATAAATTCTGACAGACGAACATCAGAATCCAATTAGACAATTAATTTGTTGAAATGAAACAATAGACAAAAGTAGGCAATTAATTTCATAATAACAGCAAGCAAATATTTCTTTATAGCTTTAGTTTATAACAGAAATTACAGCGCATGATGTTGCTGGACAGCAGTCAGCTTCATTTAGCATGTTGCTCTTGCTATTCCCGGACACTAGCACATAGATGAATCTCAAGAATCATGCAAATATATCAAGTTTGAGATTATACTCTGAGGGGGTTTTCTAAATGGTATAGCAACCATGCCAAGAAACACAACAAAATTTTCTGATATAATAGCACTTGAAAAAGCTTTGGCAATGCACAAACAAGGGCTTAGATGTAATGATAGACGCCACCTCCAACCCAAAAGCCTATACTAAAAACGTACGGGTACATCTTACATATTTACCACTGGGCACCCAAGAAAAACTATCTAACTTTGACGGCTTATCAGCTAGACCCTTTACATATATATGTGAAACTAGATTACTAGCTAGATTCCTGTTTCAGACAACCAAAGGCCTGTGGCTTGGTGCTCCCTAAAAGCCTGGTGGCAAATTCTGAAATATGCTAGCGGCAATGAAATGATAGGCACTACATATACACTTAATAACAAAAGGTAATCTATTGAAGCTCAGGATTTAATGTATGATAATGGCAATGTTGAACAGCATACCAGGAGGATTGCCTTGATATTATCCTTTGTGAACTGAGATGCACCAAGTTCAGTCTGCTCCTTCTCTATTCTCAGCAGAACATCTACCATGTCATCGTGCTCCTTTATCCTTCCAGGTTTAAGATGATTATCAATTAAATGCTGAAAGAAAGTATCTACTTCATGGAAAACTCTCTCAGTCCTTGCACGATGACCAGTAAGCCGATCCACAATCCACCCTAAATACGGGATGGATTCATCTGCTGAGATGCTTCCCACCACAGCCACGGTGTCATGAACCACTTCATGAAATTTATCTCGATCAAAGCTAGTCCCTCGATAATTGAATCCATAAGCCATCCTGAATGTTATATTCGCAACGAGAGCATATAATTTCTGAGTAAGATCAACAGGTGCTGCTAAAGCTGATGACTCAGAGATAAAATTGACCAGCAAGCTAACTTCTTCTTCCCTGATGAACCGGAAAGACTGCACCCTTTTCAAGCTGAATAGCTCCAAAGTAAGAATTTTTCTCATGTTTCTCCAGTGATCACTATAAGGTGAAAATGCTATGTCTAGATAATTGTAAGTGAGTCTCCCAGTCCCAGCTAAAAGAGGTCTACTGCAAAAGGCAACATCATGAACTTTTAAGACCTCTCTTGCTGCCTCAGCAGAGGAGATTACGACAGTTGGTATTCGACCAAGTCGAATTAGCATGACAGGGCCATATTTCTTGGAGAGTTGCCACAGAGATTGGTGAGGCAGTGATCCAAGTTGGTGCAAGTTGCCTAAAATTGGAAGCTTAGGAGGGCTTGGAGGAAGAAGCTGCTCGCTTTGTGTCTTAACTTCCATCTTTTTCATAAATAGAAGCAGTAGTGCCAGAAGTAAGATAAGAGGAAGCCATAAAGGTACAACATACGGAGCCATAAAAGTTTAGCATGTAGAATGTCTGAGCTACCTTGAGATTAAATATCCTCACCAATGATTAAAAATCAACAATGAGTACAAAACATATCAGTACTATTTGCCCCTGTTAGGCTAAATGATTGTTGCCAACTGTGGTCCAATTATTTAAAGTGATAAGGTTTACTCTTACTAGTCATCCAGGAGCTATCTTTTTCATAAAAAAGAACATTTAACTCCCAGTACAAATTCATAACTGCTCAATTGACTCCTAACGGGCTGTGTTTTGGTTGCTTTCTACATCTAATAACACTCACAGAACACGCTTGAATTTATCACACAAATGCTGTAATTTCCCCGTACAAAACTTGCACAAGAAAGGGGATGCAATGAAAGAGAGTTCACACACTCTGCTACTGTTTGTTTTCTGTCTTTTCAGCTTCTCCACCTGCTGCCCCTTCTCTTTCAATAAATTCAGCCAGGTGTGCCCTACCATTTTAGACAAAACAACACACTTAACACGTTGAAGAGAGAAGGCTCAAACATGGTTTAATAATGATTTGGATTGCTTATCCCATACGAGTGGTCCAAATCATTTCTTTTTGTAATTAAATTTCTTTATACATAAAGAATTACCTATTAAATTAGAGTATGAAGTTGATATTGTTTCTATATTTTACACACAACAAATGAATTTATTATTATCAAGGGACATTAAAAAAAAAAAAACTTGTGTTATGCTGTTCAAATCATTGTCAAGACAGGATCTTGCAAGGATAGACCCAAAAAAATTGATGTAGTTTTATTATACCCGAAATAAAAACGGGGAGAAGATTGAAAATAAAATAAAAATGAAGCTAGACTGAACCACGTTAAGTTGTAGTGCTTCTAGCTAACTATATATGGTGAATAGAAGAAATCATGGATCATGGATTTGCTGTTAACACAGGTGTGCGGTGCTGTGGGCAGCAGTCTGTTACGCGTGTAATGTTCAGTGATCCAAACAGTATGGGCTCTGCTTGGCAGGTTTGGGTATGGGGAAATCTTAGCAGCGAAGAATGGCAGGATTCAACGTGTGAACATGGCGAGGGTGTGGGTAGCTTGGGCTCTGATAGAATTATTGCATTTAATCAAAACGCCGTGTTTAAAGAAAAATACAAAACGGTGCAATTTAAATGGTTTAATGAAACGGTGTGTATCCAGTAATGGTTATTTAATTTGAATCTCATATCAATCCTCTTCTTCTCCCACTTCAGTTGGTAACAATCGCCCCTCCTTGAATCCAACCTTGTCCTCAAGGTTGAAACTGGGAAACCTCATGCTTAATTCATCAGTGAATTCCCACGTGGCATCAGCGGGAGGTAGCCCCTCCCAATGGACTAGAACTTGGGTGGTAGCTTTGTGATTTTGTCTTGCTAAACGTCTGTCTAATATGGCTCTTGGATGCAGGTAAGGTGTTGGTTGTGGTGCTGGTAGGGTCTGCTGCACTATTTGGTTGCCCACATGCTTCTTGAGCTGAGATACGTGGAAAACTGGATGAATCATTGAAGATGGTGGCAGATTGAGCATATATGCCACGGTTCCCACCTTTGCTAATACCTGGTAAGGACCGTAGTATTTCGCAGCTAATTTGTGTGAAACTCTAACAGCTGTAGATTGTTGTCTGTATGGTTGAAGCTTGAGATAAACATAATCTTTCACCTCAAAACTTCTGTCACTTCGCCTTTTGTTTGCAATTGTAGTCATTCGATGCTGAGCTGTCTGTAGATGTGACCTGACCCTCTTAATCAAGTTTTCTTTAGTAGTTAGATATGCATCCACTGACTCCACTGTAGAATCCCTAGGAAAGTAAGGAATGTGTATGGGAGGAAGAACCCCGTACAACACTTCATAGGGTGTCATCTTGGTAGCGGAGTGATAATTGGTGTTGTACCACCACTCTGCGAGGGGAAGCCATTTTGCCCATTAGTGAGGATGATCTCCGGTCATGCATCTTAGGTGGTGTTCGATGCATTTGTTGACAATTTTGGTCTGACCATCAGTCTGCGGGTGGTATGCTGTAGAGTAGTGAAGGTCCACGCCTTGGATGTTGAACATCTCCTTCCAAAACCTGCTGAGAAATACTGGATCCCTATCACTAGTGATAGATGCTGGTAACCCATGTAGTTTATATATATTGTCCATAAACATCTTGGCAACCTTCGGAGCAGAGTAGGGGTGACTTAGTGCTAGGCAGTGGGCATACTTACGGAACCGATCCACCACCACCAAAATAACATCCTTTCCCTTAGACTTGGGTAGGTCTTCGACGAAATCCATACTGATATTGATGAATGGTGCATACGGAATAGGCAGTGGTTGTAGAAGACCTGGGCTAGCCATATTTTTGTGTTTGTTTCGTTGACACACACTGCATTCTCTGACATGTTGCCTTATGTGTTTTTGTTGTCCTCTCTAATAGAATAAGCTTCCCACTGTCTTAGTAGTAATCATCATGCCAGAATGCCCCCCCATAGTTGAGTTATGGAACATGGAAATAAGTTTACCCCGTAGTTCCTGATTATTGCCTACCACTACCTTCTCTTTCCTGTTAAGATAGCCATTAACCCACGTATAGTGTGGATGAGAGGCTGGAGATTGCTGTAATTCATGAATGAGAGTTTGAATGATGGGATCATTGTCATAAGACTGCACAATCTCCTGCATAATAGTTGTAGAAATGGTTGAAGTTGTTAATGCATAGAGTTCTTTACTTGGAATCCTGGAGAGTGCATCTGCAGGAACATTCTCCTTCCCTTGCTTGTATTCTATGTCATAGTCATAACCCAAGAGTTTGACTAACCATACATGCTGGGCAGGAGTCGTCAGTTTCTGGTGTATGAGGTATTTTAGGCTTATATGATCCGTCCGGATGTGAAAGTGTCTTCCCCACAAATAGTGTTTCCATTTAGTGATTGCTTGTAGGATTGCCATCATTTCTCTCTCGTAGACAAACATGATTTGTTGTTTTGGACCCAAGGATTTGCTTATGAAAGCAATTGGATGGCCCTCCTGCATTAGGACTGCCCTGACCCTTGTTAGAGATGCATTTGTTTCTACTACAAACTGCTTGTTGAAGTCAGGTAGAGCCAACACGGGAGCGTTTGTCATTAGTTTCTTCAAGAGTGTGAATGCCTGTGTAGCTTCCTCATTCCACCCTAAGGCTTCCTTTCTCAATAAATTAGTTAAGGGTTTAGAAATGCTGTCATATCCCTTAACAAACCTTCGGTAGTATCCTGTCAACCCCAAGAACCCCCTTAGCTGTTTTAGATTTTTAGGAA
Organism: Populus trichocarpa; assembly: GCF_000002775.5. NCBI lineage: Eukaryota > Viridiplantae > Streptophyta > Magnoliopsida > Malpighiales > Salicaceae > Populus > Populus trichocarpa. Next base: position 12,770,966 of record NC_037292.2, read on the forward strand.
TTGGCCAATCTAGAATTGCCTGGATCTTGAGAGGGTCGGTTGCTACCCCTTGTGCTGAAATGATGTGACCCAAGTATTCTACCTGCCTCTTGCTGAAAAAACATTTGTTAGCCTTGGTAACTAGCTGATGTCCCTTTACTAGTTCCAGAACTATCCTTAGATGTTTGTAATGATCAGTTAAGGAGTTGCTGTAAACTAATATGTCATCGAAGAACACCAGAATGAACTTCCTTAAATGATCTCTGAAGACTTCATTCATGAGGCTCTGAAAGGTGGCGGGGGCATTGGTTAAGCCGAAAGGCATAACCAGAAATTTGTAATGGCCACTGTGAGTCTTGAAGGCTGTCTTGAATTCATCCCCTGTTGACATTCGGATTTGGTGGTACCCTGATCAAAGATCGATCTTTGAAAATGTTGTCGTACCCACCAATTCCTCTAGTAGTTCTTCAATCATGGGAATGGGGTATTTGTGTTTGATAGTGAGTTTGTTTAAGGCTCTATAGTCGACACGAAACCTCCAAGTGGAGTCTTTTTTCTTCACCAGAATCACTGGCGATGCAAATGGGCTGTTGCTGGTTCTGATAATTCTAGCTTCCAGCATTTCTTTCACCATCCTTTCAAGAATATCCTTCTAGAGTCCAGAGTATCAATGTCGCAGGTGCGCGACGTCGCGGCGAATATTCCACTTTTTAAATCTAGGAAATGTGTATGGTATCTATCCGGCAAATGTGGGGAGACAAGAAAATATATTGTCTTTTATTGGTAGAAAATGGAATGAGAGTCGCCACCTAGTATTTTGGTCACTAGGAACCCTAACTGGTCTCAGAGATCGGGTACGGGGACTGGTTGCGTAAAGGGAAGGTATTAGCACCCCAAATACGCCATACCTAAGGTAAGCTGCATCGTTTTATTGTCTGATAAAATTTAAGGTGTTTTCGTGTTTTCCTAGTTGTTGGTCTGTCTATGGTTCAAGAAAAATCCTCCTCAGTAAGAAGGTCTTTATCTTCTCGGGTAAAGTCCTAACCGTTCTAATGTCTATACCAAAACTTTATTATTAATATTTAGGAATACGTTTTACGTATAAATTCGTAATCCCAAATACTAAAAGAAAACAAAAGATTTTTTAGAATTTTTGAAATATTGGCCTAGTTCTCATGGCTTAAATAAACTGGTTATTAAAGCCAAAATGCATGCTAATACATATATTGTTTTTTGAAAATTTCCTTTGTTGTGTAAAAATATGATGTTATAATATTTATATATATATATTGGAGAGACTAGGCCGTATTTTAAAACAAAAAAACAATTTTTTTTGGAAAATATTATTTTTTATGCTTTGACGAAAATTGAGTATTTTAATACTGAGCTTGTATCCTTACGGTATAAAAATACAACCCAATATTAATCCACTTTGATAAAAAATTGCAGAAAAATCAACCACATTTTTAAGGACTTTTTAGAATTTTTTTGAAAGCAAAAACATTTTTTATTCTGAAAATCTTTGATATTTCGACAAAAACCGGGTATTTTTAACACTGGTTTTGTATCTTTACGGTATAAAAATACAAACCAACATTAAACCACTTTGATAAAAATATGCAAAAAAATCAACCATATTTTTTAGATTTTTCCAAATATATATATATATATATATATATATATATATATATATTAATTATCATATTTATATATATATATACATATATACACACATATATTATAACATATTATAATATATAATATATAATATAAAACAAATCGGGCTGGGCCGGCCCAAATAAATGGGCCGGACTCAGCCCAACAAAGAAAGGTTGGGCCGATCTCGGCCCAGACTGGGTTGGGCCGATCTCGGCCCAACAGGCCATCATGCTTCTTCTGTGACGGGATACTGTACACAACAGTGACTGAGATACTGTACACAAATAGTGACGGGGTACTGTGCACAAATAGTAACCGGGTTACTGTACATAAGCACAGTAACCCGTTAATTAATTAGGTGGCTACTGTGCACCTGCGACGATGAGCTTGGGTAGAGGAGCTGACAGTGGTGCTGGTGGTGGTTTTGCTGGTGGTTGCTGACCGAAGGTTGGCTCTTCCTCTTCTCTACTGCTTCTGTGTTATTTCTCCTCTCCTCTCTCTCTCCTGCGTTCTCTCTCCAATTCTTCCTCCGGTTTTTTCTTCGGGTTCTCTCCTCCTTTCCCCCTTTTTTTTTCCTTTCTCTTTGTTTTCGGTTTTCTTTTCTTTGTTTTCGGTTTATTCCTTCCTCTTTTCCCTCTCTCTTGTTTGTTCTCTCTCCCTTCTTTTCCCCCCTCGGTCTCCCTCTATTTATAGGAAAAAATGGAGCAGGTGCGCCTTCAATCACGCAACGGCTGGTCGGCCAGTGACCCGTTCGGTGGTCTAAAGGTGTGGGGCTTCGGTGGGGACGAGGAGAGAGAGGCGGGACGGTTTTTGAAAATGGTTTTTGTCTTCTGTTGTTGTTCAACGGGGGAAGGAGGAAGATGAACAGTGTCGTTCAAAACGACACCGTTCTGGCCGTTTCATTTAAATGAGCCAAACTTCAAATCAGTCCTCTATCATTTCTTGTTCATTTCAATTGTATCCCTGCCAAATTCGATCTCCGCCCCCATAGTTGGCCGCAGTTTTTCACTTTAGTCCTTGGCCTCTGATTTATGCAATTAAGCCCTCAATTGATCAATAAACTTCCAATTTCTTCAATAAGGCCCCTGAACCAAAGTAAAACAGCCCCCTCTATTTACCCGGTTTTTCCAAATTGGTCCCTGGTTTTGGTTTTTTCAATTAAACCCCTAATTGGTCATTAAACTTCAATATTTATTCAATTAAACCCCTGATTTGACCCAATAAATTCCTAAAAAATATATTTTGGCCCCAGAACTTAAATTTCTTTCAATTAAAGCCTAAATTGACTTAAAAATCAATTTTCTTGCAATCAAATCCCCTATAAAATCAATTAAAAATCCAATTAAGTCTATAAACATCCAGACTTGGGCTTTTCTCCTCAAAATTCAAATTTCCTTCTCAACATGGCTCTGATCCTTCAAGAATATACTGTCAAAAATCCAATCTTTGTATTTTTAACCTCCTTGACCGATTTTTCTGACCATTTGCTGAGCGCTTCTGCCTCCTGTTATTTTTCTAACCTCCTTTGGCTATTTATTTTATTTCATTTATTTGGGGACCCAAAAATGGGTTACAACAATCAATAGGGCCTTAGATTGACTGCTTCACTATCTGTTTTCAATGGAATTCTGTGGTCGTGAGCTCTAGGTGGTGGCAACCCCTTCGGTTCATGAAATAATTCCTAGTAGGATTGAAGGAGACTTAGCAGATCCGTATCCTTGATGTCAGGGAACATAGTGGTAATTGTTCTTGCGCCTGTTATCTCTTCATCTCCATCTTCAACTGTCATGAGACTACATAAGAAGTAGTCGGCCACTTGCCCCTGATTGCCCACTAAGGAACTCAACTGTTTTAGCTCAATGGTTTGGAACTTGGGTGAATTTTCCCCTTTAAGTAAGACTCTCTCCCCCTGCCAATCAAAAGACATCCATAGGTGTTTGTAGTTGCATAAGATGTCTCCTAACATGGATAGCCATTGTATCCCCAATACCATTTCGCAGTTGCTGAGGTCAATGATATAAACATCTGTTTGGAAACTTATCCCCTGCATCTTCCACCTGAGTCCCCTGCACATGGACTTGCATACCATCTTCTCCTCATTGGCTGCTTGCACTATCATGGGTTTTATGGTTGTTAGCTGGAACTGTAGTTTAAGGGCTAAGGTGGTGTTTAGGAAATTATGGGTGCTGCCTGAATCTATCAGGATACAAACTGTAGTCTTATCTATTTTGCCATTGACCTTCATAGTATTTAGTCCCACGATTCCTTTGTGTAGGATTTGGTGGGTTTCGTGTAGGTTTTTGTGTAGCTACTGCCAAGGTTATTAGTCCATGGAGTATGAGTGGTTTTTTGTGGAGCTGCATGAGGTTTTGTAGTGTTGGTTGTGGAATGTGGTGGACCAGTAGTCGTGGCTAGCACAGGATGGTGTTGGAAAACACTGGGTGGTCTCCTGACATAGGCTGGGGATCTCCTGTATGTTTGGGTATTGGATTGTAATCGAGACAGGTTATATGCATGTCTAAAGGTTTTTGGTTCGAACATCTTGACTGTGTTTTTAATCTCTGTTTACAGTCCCCCTAAGAAGATAACCAAGGCTTGTTTCTCACTTACTTCAGCCTTGTTCCACAAAATATCAAAGTCCTGGATGTATTCCTCCAACTCTCCCCGTTGCTTCAACTCCATCAATTCCTCTAGAGGGTCTTGTTGGCCTCCAAACCGATAGCAAATGGCTTCTACATAATCCTCCCAAGAGGACTTTTGGTTTCCCAAATTTTTAAGGAAGTTTTGATGCCAATAAAGAGCAACTCCATCAAGATAATAAGATGCAATTTGTAATTTCTCTGAAGCCGCAACCTCTTCTATCTCGAAATACTGTGTGCATTTAAAAAGCCACTTGTGCACATATTCCCCATTGAAGGTGGGAAAAAATGTTTGGGTCTGTGTACCTTATAGGTCGACATTCGGTCCTCACGATGCTCTTGGTTCCTGAATTCCACTCCCTCTGGACTTGGTACTGGCCTCTCAGTGTTGTAACTAGAGCTTCCTGGAGCTTGAGAGAGTTTCAACAGTGTGAACTCTATTTGATGTGCCATGCTTCCCATCATGTGCCTTATATCATTAATTTGGGCCCCTTGGTTCTCAATGGTTTGATCGAGCTTTAAACTCTGTCCCTTCAAGATGTCCACCAGCTGTTCATACTTCTGGCCACTGTCCTGCTTGACTGCTGCAATGGAGTCTTCCATGCGTTTGATCTCGGTGGTTCTAGTGTCCAGTGGCATGGTTGTAAGCCGTGGATTGTCAGCTCCAATACCACTTGTTACGTGTGTAATGTTCAGTGATCCAAACAGTATGGGCTCTGCTTGGCAGGTTTGGGTATGGGGAAATCTTAGCAGCGAAGAATGGCAGGATTCAACGTGTGAACATGGCGAGGGTGTGGGTAGCTTGGTTACAGTGGAAAGTTTGTTAACATTCCTAAATTATAGGAGAGTCATTCATTTCTCATTTATCTTTCACGTGAAAACTTATTCAGTCTGTTACAGGTATATATAGCTGAAGACTACCCTCAACTACCCCTGATAGAATTATTGCATTTAATCAAAACGCTGTGTTTAAAGAAAAATACAAAACGGTGTAGTTTAAATGGCTTAATGAAACGGTGCGTATCCAGTAACGGTTATTTAATTTGAATCTCATATCAATCCTCTTCTTCTCCCACTTCAGTTGGTAACACAGTCACAAGATTGGAACTTGCTTGGTCATTGTTTTGGAATTTGATTCTGATTCTGCACTGATAGTAAACCTGATTACTAAGAAGCAAATTTAACACCAATTTAGCTTTGATTGCCAGAGCTAAAAAACTCCTGGGGCGTGGGAAGACAAAGTACATCACAAATATAGAGAGGCAACTTTGATTTAACCAAAAATCTCTGATTAAAGATAACTGGATTATCAATGATCGGCTTATGGGTTTATATTTGATTTTATGTTATGATTTTATTGTATCTACTTTACCTCGTTTAATTTAGTTTTTGGATGAAAAACCTGATTTCAAAAAAAGAAAAAAGAAAAAAGAATCATCCCTACCGACAGTCCATCAATAATAATAATAATATATGAAATATCAATCAGTGGAACCTTTAAAAAAATCCATGTTTTTTTGAGTAATACAAATGATTAGGTAGAGGACATGTGATGCATGTGCCGGAGCGTCCAGCAAAGAAAAGTCTTACACTATTATTTAGAGATTTTCAGCTTTGAAATTATCATGAATTAATCATGAAAGTTATGATATGAAATCAGCAAGTTTCTTTCTTTCTCTTGCATGCATTTCCTCTGTTGCCAATGAAAAATAAATATTTTAATTAATTGATCGATCGATCAAAAGTTGATCATCCACAGATGTTAGGATTAGGGTGACCGTTTTTGTTTTTTTATCGAAGGCTGATTTGCCTTGCTGTGTACCTCCTCTGTGTTGTACTTTTCATTTCTACCCTGGTGTTACTGTCACATAAATTGTTGAAAGAAGGCCTTCGGCCATTGCAGATATCTTGTAATTTTCAGTGATTTGTTATGAATCAGTAAGGACAACATTACGCTCTCCATCTTGCACTCTCTATCTACTTGAAGGTAATGCACTTTGTAACTTCCAGTGATGCATAGACATGAACGTGAAACGGGGCAAGAACTAAAATGGAACAGGACTATAAGCGATTGCAAATCCTGAAATCCATGAAAATTAGAACCTGGAAAAAGAAGTAGAAAACTAGACCAGGGAACAATCACTTCAATGCTGATGCTCTTAACAATGTGCAAAATCGAACAATGTTTGCCGGTTCGAAAATGTATACAGGATTGGTTCTGCTATCATCGTTTTGTTCTGCATTTGGTAGCTCGAAGGACACCACTAGGAGGACTTGTCACCAAGATAATGCAATGACCATACAGCCTATACGAATACAACAGCAAACTCCCCAGTTTCGATCGCACCCTGAAGACTCCTTTCACATCATATAGGACTCTGTTTATGCTAATCTGCTCCGAAGCTGCTCGCTTTCCATTACGGGAAGCCGAACCTGAGTAGAAACCATATGAACATTTCCAAACCTTGACTCAACCTTGACTAGCAATAAGAGTGCTTCCGTAGTATAGATCAATGATCAGGTAACTGAAGTCTACACTCACTTTCCTGTTTGGATTGGTTTGGTTTGCTAGCACAGAGAGATCGGCGTCAAGTTGAGAGCCTGCATCGATGGACGCTGAGGTGGCACTAGAAACATCAAACCGTGGACTACGTGAACGATATACTAGGTAGACTACAAGGACAGTGGGGCCTCCTATGAATATTACGATGTAAAAAATTGTGCAGAAAACTGCACCTAACCATGTTATGGGTTTGGTTCGAACAGGTCTTGGCATCCCAGAAAACTGTGCTTGTGGGACTCTTTGGACTGTGGGGCTGCCGGGGATGACGTTCTTGATGCCGTGGATATATCACCCTAAGACCACGGTCTCGATCTTGATGCATTGGTGGTACATGGGGTTCCCCGTCATGCTTTGGACTATCTGCCTTGGATGACCTTGGGGCTGTGGTGGCAGCACCCATGGACTCTGGAATTTTCCATCATGCTGTGGAAACGGAGATTCGGGATGGTGGTCCGTTTGTTGTTGTGGTGTGATTCACGTACAGTGGAATTGACCTTCATGCTTTGGTTGCACCACCGATGCACCCTTCGTCTTGGAACCTTGGCCTGTAGTTCGTGTTTGACTCGCCAGTGGGCCATGTGGTAGCTGATTTTGTTGATCTTGGCGAAGCGACACCCCAGGGCTAGGTGGTTGTAGAAAGAATTTTGAACAACTCAAATTAAAAGCAGACATGTATAAATATATGATTTTATTAAATATATGAATGGGTATAATTTTTATTTAATATATTCTTTCAAAAAAACATGATAATTTTCTAATTCTTTCCTTGAATTTGATGTATGGTGACTTGATTTATTTGAGAAATCAAGCCACGATTTGTGCTTTGCTAGAACGCGAATTTAGACGTATATTGCAAAGCAAGATTTGGTGATTTGATGCTTTGAAGAGTACATTTGATTCGTCTTCAAAGTGTTGCTGAAGAACTCTTATGGGGTGTTTAGGCTTGATCCAACAGAGCTTAGCGAGATTTAGTGATTTGATGCTTTGAAAGTACCTTTGATTTATCTTCAAAGTGTTGTTGAAGAACTATTATGGGGCGTTTAGGCTTGATCCAACAGAGCTTCGTTTCTTTGTAGACTTCAAGCGTAGATGAAGGAGGCTTGAGAACTCTTTGAGAGAGCTTACTTGCTTAGAGAGAGAGAGAGAGAGAAAGAGAGAGCTTCCTTACTTGAAGAGCTTGTCTTGAAGAAAATTTAATTATATCCCCTGGAATTCCCTTCTCTTTAGGTTGAGGCCCTCTATTTATAGAGATCTGTAGGGACTCTCAGGTTCTTTTCCAATGTCACATGATATAATTTTATTGGTTGATATTTATTGACGGGATCTTGCATTTATGACAAGATATCTGATGCGATCTTGTATTTATGACAAGATATCTTGAATATCTCATCCCAAGTGTCAACTTTTCATTGGCCAAGAAATATATGAAGGCTCATTTATTTTCCATGTCATTTATTTCAATTTTATTTTATCCTTTCTTTTAAAGAATAAAATAACACATGACGAAATTTGATTGGTAAAAAATTTATGTTTCTATAGATGCCCCCTCGAGACAAGTTCACTTACTTTCGAAACAAGTGGGCATGTCTCAAAAAATATAGTTGAGAGGGTTTTATATTTTTTACTAAAATTTAATTTTATCATATTAGATTTTCACAATACATAGATAAATTTTATTGTGAAAATAAAATATAATAGTCAAAATTAAAAAAATTATGGATGATGATTGAAATTTATCATATCAAATGATAGAATATCCAGGTTCAAAACCTCATTCGAAACGGTTGCATATTCAGAGACCAAGCAAAATTTATCTTTATACCCGAATAGCAACAAACACTTTGACCGGACTGCATGAATTTTTTTTTCACTGGAAGTGGTCACTGTAACATCTTGTTTTAAAGATCTCGTTGTTCTGAATCCAATGACGCAAATCGTTTGTGATTCCGAGTAGCAGTTAATGAATTATCACATATTAAAGATTTTGATTCATATTCTCTTTCTTCTCTTGATATGCGTGCACTCATTGTTTGATGATTTATTTGCTTCATTCCCGTTTAAATGTTCTTTCCTTTTATAATTCCTTGTATTCTGAACTGATTGAGAGCAAGGACTAATTAGATGCTTTTCAAGTTAGGAAAGATAGTTTGCCTTTTCAACAGTATAGGAAAACTTTGTCTTAGGTAGCATGTCGCGTCCTTTGTTTCCTGAATGAACAGCCGAGAGAGAGTAAATGAAGAGTGCAGAACCGAACAGGAATTATCGCTTTTTTCGCTATGACTTGAATAGGAAAAATTTGCAGAACTGAACAGGAATTATTGCTTTTGTTTCAGAAGTGGAAAAGCAACTTGCATAGCCAACCTTTCTATCACAGAATACGAGTTTTTTTTTTCTTCTTTTGTAATCAGGCAACTGTCTATAGTGTGGCTATAAAAGGCCACTACATTGTCTTTTTTTTTTTTTTTCACCAACTTAGCAGTCCTTCTGTTCCTTCATTAACTGTGTGGCATCTACCTAGCAGCTCAACATCACCGACGGTCCTAGCAGGTATGCATAGCTCTTCAGTATTTGTTTAACAACTGCAAGTCTCTTTTTTTTGTTTTTATATGTATGCAGGACACAATTCTGAGTTTGTGCAGGTGCAATAAGCTTTAAACTTCTAACCAAAGCTCATGATGATAGTAATTTAAACTTCTCTCTTTTATAAATGCACTTGCATCGTCTTCCTATTTTTGACCGCATGGAGAAAAGTGAAATTATGCATGGCCTAGAATACAGCAAAAAGGGGAGCGACTGCTCAGCGAAATATTTCCAGCAATTTGCATAGTCTTAAGAGGTGACATGGAAAACTTGACAATCCGCAGTCCTCTATTCGTTGAATTACATAGTGACGCAGTGAAACTGCATGCATTTGGCCATGTGTTATTTTATCTGCCATGGTCAAATTACATGGAGATGCAGGGATGGTGACTACTCAGCGACTAGAAGGCAACCATTTTCTTTGTGTTGACAGTAAAGGTGAGCTCTGGATGCCGCAGCAACAACAACAATTTTTTTGAACTTCACCTTAGCAGGCTCTGGAAAAGTTGTTTCATGACTGTTGTTTTCTAGATGAAAGAACTCCTTTCAAAGCCTTGGAGCACTGCAGAGTTTCTTGATAGCACATCCAAAGAGAGAGCTTGTATTGGAAGAGAAAATATGGACGCCAAAAATATATTTGGAGGAGTTGTAGCAGCTTTCTTGTTGGGGTTTGTTGCATCCTGATTTTACTTCTATTTCAAAAATATATTTGGAGGAGTCCGTAGTAGTTTTCTTGTTGAGGAAAAGCATATTGTTGACATGTGTGTGTTAACCAAAAGCAACCTTTTCTGCTTCTGCAACTGCATGATCGATGACGCAAACTTGTTATTGAAATAGACTTGACTAAGCCTGATTGAGTTGTTGGTGAGCCCGCCTGTTTCCATTAATTAACAACTATTCTTATTGCAGGGTTGCAGGCTTCTTTGGGTGATCTAAATTCTCTTGCCGTAATACTTCACAAGCCTTGGTGCTTGACGAGTTTGTTTCTTAAGGGTCACTGTTGCTGTTTTTTAACACGTCATCAATTTTGGCAAGTCCTTTTCTTTTTTAACATTGGAGCATCACTTTTCTTTGGCTCTTGATCAAGGTAAGTTCTTATTCTCTTTCTTTCTTTTTTATCATTACTTTTTTTTTTCTTAGGACATATAAATATCATGGGATTTATAATCTTGTTCCCCATCTCTTCTTTCAAATATGCATCTAATTCACATATTTTTATGTCTCCCTTTTCTTTTTAGATGGTGCTTTTCAGGAATTCTTCTTTTTCCACTAAAAGATTCTTAGTAATTGATGAGAAGTATCGTCGGACAAGCCTTCGCGTATATGAACCTGCCATTGGTCCATTTGCTAAGAAGTGGTCTTCCGAAAGCATCAAGCATTTGACTTCCTGGTCATTGGAGACTTCTTATGAACTTTATGGTCATGGTGGTTTGCCTCAATCAGTTTTACAACTTTAATCCTCCTTTCCACATTCAACAACTTTTCTAGCTGATCTGCCGTCATTAGACTATCGTAAACGTGATGGAAATGCTACTTGCAAGGATTATTTCCCAATCTCTGATGCACTTGAGTATACTCTCAAGTATTGGGAATGGACAGAAGATATTTTGAAACATTACGAGCCAATCCTCGCGAGGGCACATATTCGAGACACTATTTTTGCATCCCTTTTTACATATGACTGGCAGATGAATGTTATCATTTCTTTCTATAACCATTGGAATCCTGCTACTAACACGTTATCTACCCCGAATGGAGAGGAGTTCGTATCCCTTTAGGAGTTAAAATCATGTAGCGGCCTTCCTATTTTTGGTACTTTTTATGATGAAGTCATCCCTTCTGCTGATGAACTTAATGAAGCTGATAAGAAAGGACGTTCTTTTCTTCCGAAGAGCTGCAAGTACTTGTTCATCGCCTTTCATAAATAATGTCAAACCATTGATGGTGACCATGTAATGACCCTTCAAGATTGGGTAGATTTCTGGTTTCAAGATGACTTGAGATACAAGGTCCCTTTTTCTGTGGGTAAGTACAGCGAATCCAATAAGACTACTTATCCATCTGGCTCAATTGACAAGTCTTGTGTTCGTTCTAGCAAATTCATTCATCCTTTTAAAGAGCTTAATTTCCCTTCTCATATTCAAGATGAAGTTTATTTAGTGGCTTTTCTTTCATGCTGGCTATGCAAATGTGTATTTCCTAGCAAGGACGTTGGTTTCATTCGTCTTAGTACTTTCAAAGTAGCATCCATGATGGCGGTTGGAAGGCAATTCTCTCTTGCGATACCAGTTCTAGCAAGTATCTTCAAAGGTCTAAAGGAAGTCCAATCTGCATTAAGTGTGACCGCACGAGACATCCCTTTTCCTATTCATTTTCTCAGTAGTTGGCTTGCAGAAAAATTTGGCACCCATCAAACAGCCATTAGCCCTGCCAAATTGGTTGGGATGACAAAATATGTCGGCGTGGGGTTGGCAAAATATTTCAATGAATCTCAAGCTAATGCTCTTTTCAAAGATCCCAAGAGAGTCATATTTCCTGCATTACTTCCCCTGGCCAAAGTTATGGTCTTGTGTGATGATGGCAACTTATCAGTCCTCAAGAGTGACTACTTTATGTGTATTCGATCCGGTTATTTGACTCTTCGTTATAATGATACTTTTATTATTAAGTCTTACTGTGTCCTGATAGATTCAGTAGAAAATTTGGGTTTTGCCAACATGTTCCCCGTGACTTTGGAGGGAGAACTGGAGTTCCAACCTTGGAGGATGTATCCCAACTTTGGCATAGTTTTACCAAACTCAACACTCATTCTCAGTGCAAGCTTCCATTGCCCCTAAGTGATAAACTTCCTTTGGTGACTAAACGTTACATGGACTAGTGGACTCCGAAGTGGTCCAAAGTTTGTTCTCCAGAGATGAAGATCATTCTCAAAAGTCCTGTTAATGTTGCCATAGTATCTCGAAGGACAAAAGAAAAGAAGAATGACCCTCTCTTAACCAAAAAGAAACGATTTTCTCCTACCTATAAAAGAGACAAGCGGGCAGTTGATGTTGATTTAGGCAAGGAAGATGGTACTCAAACATCTGCCCATATAAGGAGGACACCACTTGTGATTCCTAGTGTAAAGAGAGTGAGTACTTCAAAAGATCATCTCAATAAGAAATCCTCTAACTCATCAAAGGCAAAGGAAAGAAGTGCACAATCCTTTTCTCCACAATTGGTAAATAAATACTTGTCCCTTTTTTATGTGCCTTATTAATTCCCTTTTTTTTTTATTGAGATGCTCATAAGGATATGCATGTAGCAGGAGAAGGAAGACAATTTTGAAGCAATCTTAAATGTTGAGGACAGTGAGCATGAAAACAGTGATCATCATTGGAAATGTTTAAAACGTACCAAGAAAGTGTTCAATCCTTGCAGCTCGGGTTTTCTTCATGGAGTCCCTAGTGCATCAATCATGCCAGACAATATTGATGAATTGGTTTGACACTTTTTTTTTTCTTTTCAATTCATGTTATTTATCATATATTAACCTTTTTTTGTTGTTCTTTGTTTCAGCTTGGTTAACAAGACCTGGGGAATGACTTTGATATGTATATTGGGCCAGAAATGAGTGTTGCTTTTGTTGCTAGCCCTAACCCTTTCAATATTTTAGCTGCTGGGATTGGAAACTCTCATCCTTCATTTAGTTTACCACATGAGTAGCCTAATCCATCTTTGCCGATCTTTAATATAGTGACCAACTTGCATAATCTTGGACCTACTACTGCCTTTGAGCCTTCAGGAGTTACTAGGTATTGTGCTGATGACATAATAGGATCTGAATTTGCTATCAAGTGTTGGGAGAGCATCAGAAATAAAATTGTTCGTACACAGATCCATTATATTCCTAACCTGGCTGATGAAGTTGAGAAGATCCTCCACTCCATTGAAGATATAAAGGTTGATTGCTCCTCTATCAGAAGAATGGTGACTGAGGTGATTGAGGATTCTAAAAAGTTTATTCACTTAGAGTCTTTATTATCTCCTACGATGACATCAGAGCAACGAGCCTTAGATGTTGAAAATCTTGAAGTGCAACTTAAAGATTCAGAAGCTTTTGAAGAGGAGGCATCTAGATCCATTTCCATCACTCATGCTGAGATAACGAAAATAGCGGGACAATTGATGGAGTTGCAGAGTAAGAAGATTGAGTTAGAGCATCTCTCAAGGCATGTGATGAAAAGCTTTCTGAGAGAGAAACCATCACCTCCGGCATTCGAGCAGAGATCACCACACTATCCTCTTCCCCTGTGATAAGTGAAACTGACGCAGCCATTCTTCAAAAATTAAAAGGATTATTGGAGACCAAACAAAATGAGTTAGAAGGACATAACTGGAAACCGTAGTACGATAATGGTTTCTTATGCTTTGGAATTTTTTTGTTTTGGTAACACAGGCTTGTGACTTTCTATTGAGGCTACATACTTTATGTAATAGAATTCTTCTTTCTATTAATAAAGTCTATATTTTGCCTTCACTTGTGTCTTGTTACCTGGATTTCCATGTTATGATTGTGTTTTGAGGTTTACTTATCCCTCTTTTTCCATGTGAACAATCATAATGGCTCAAATAGCTTTAAAGGATGATGTGCAACTGTACTTAGAATAACTTCTAAGTTGCCTATATACCTTTGTGGATAAAGGATCAAGTCACAACGTAGTTCAAAACATTTGTTTTTTTTGTCAAAGACTTTTTTTTTGCGTGACTGTACTCGGAATGAATTCCAAGTTGCCTACGTACCTTTGTGGATAAAGGATCAAGTCATAACGTAGTTTAATTTTTTTTTTATGCCTTTCACAGTTTTAGCTCGTGCGGGTTAGGAGCTACATCAGATTTCAAGCATAGTATCTTTTCAAGAATTTGTCGTTGATAGGCCCAATCCTCAATCCATTCTCATCGATAATTTTGTAAGCTCCATTGGTGTAGACTTTTTGAACCACATAAGGGCCATCCCATTTGGAGAGGAATTTGCTGCCTATGCATTTTGACATAATTATTGGACGTCGTACTGCCAAGACAAGATCTCCTTCTTGGGATGAGCGTGGTCACACCTTCTTGTTGAAAGCTCTACAAAGTCGCGCTTGATAACATTCTAATCGTTGTTGTGCCTCAAGATGTTTTTCATCTAAACCTTCAAGCTCTTCAAGGCGTAGACGAACATTGTCTTCATTGGAAAGTCCTTCTTGGATTGCGATTCTTAAAGATGGAATTTGACATTCTAGTGGAAGAACAGCTTCAACCCCGTATACCAAGGAATATGGAGTAGCTTGAGTCGGTGTTCGGAATGTAGTACGATAAGCCCATAGCGCCTCCCCAATTCTCTCATGCCAGTCCTTCTTCGAGCGATTCACCACCTTCTTGAGAATGTTGCATAAAGTCTTTGTCACGACCCGAATCCCGGGTCCATGACCGGCAACGCAGGAGCGGTGCCGGAAGGACACCCCGCCCGCGCTAAGCCTCAAAACGGACATATCAAAAGAATAATTTATTCAAAAATACGCAGCATTTCATAATCTTCAGAAATCTTATATTATTCAAAACTGATGAAACCAAAAGATAGTTTAAAACTCCTCATCAGTAATTAAAACAAAAACAATAATCCATAATACTCATTACATTGTCAAAATCCAAACTTAATCAAAACAAGGTAATAGTGGAGCGCCTAAGACATCGAATCAAACAGCCTTGAAAGATAAGCAAGGCATACTGACCCAAAACTGAAGAAGCAGGAACACTCAACAAGGTTCACCTGCTATCAGAAACTAAGAACCTGAAATAATATTAAGAATGAGGTGTGAGTTCAACCAACTCAGTGAGGGAATAATAATTAATATACATTTTAGATATTCTTGATATTAATAGTTCGCAAGATCCTTTATCTTGATATACATATACATATACATACTGAACATATCATATACATATCATATACATACTAAACATATCATCATAACGTAGTGGACTATATGTCAGAGATCAGATGACACCCGAAGGTGACCAGATGACACCCGAAGGTGACCAGACCAGATGACACCCGAAGGTGACCACTGTGGGATGATCAGTCGCCACAGGCTGATGCCTCTCTCACCAGCTAGGTTTACAGAATACTATGTGCACATAGGCTAACTACTCTCCGTTAGCATGGAGTTACTGACAAGTCCCATATCAAGGCATAATAGATATTCACATAATCATCAAAGAAACGTATATCATATCAAATAGAATTTACTTTGACAGATTGCGAGTGCAAATTCAAGAATAAATGAGTACTCGGAAAATAAGCAACATATATAATTATTCAAGAAATTAACGAGTTGTACTCATTATAAAATCAACATACATATTTACTTATCATATATGCATATTAAAGATTATCCCACTCACCCGGAAAATATAGAACTAAAAGGAATGTCAGACGAAAGACCCGAAAATCATATTGAGGATCGTTAGGAGAACCTACAACAATATGAAAATATACTCAAAAGCAACTCAAACAAGAGATCCCAATGCATAAAATAAAACCAGGTTTAGTCTCCTAAGTTTATGGACTAAAACGATAATTTTCCAAAACAGGGACCAAAACGTAATTTTACCAAAATTGGACCAATCTGGAAAATACATAACTATACTGAATTTTCACCCATAAACCATCCTTAATTCTGTCTAGAACGAACCAGGGACCGAACTGTAATTTTCATAAAGTTCAGGGACTAAAATGTAAATTCCTAAAATTGAGGGACCAAACTGAAAATATTCCAAATCAATTATCAAACTCAGATTCATCATCCTTAACCTCATAATAACACTGTCCAGAATCTCAAAATACAATTAGGGGTCAAATTATAATTTTCCCAAAGTTTAGGGACTAAACTGTAATTTCACAAATTGAGGGACCAAATTGAATTTTCGTCATCTTCAACCTCAAACCCAGAATTTTACAGATTAGCTACTGTCATCTCCTGATTTCTAACACAATTTCACCATTCAAATAAAATCATAACTCAAAATCATCATCTTTACCTTCAATCTCTCACAATCAACTAATTAACCAATTACCCACAACAATCAACCCATAACCTTCCAATTAATTCATCAATCAAACTCAAAACACAATATTCAAAACCCTAACATTTATCAAAACAGAAATCAAGGCTTAAAGAACACACATTTATACATAATCTTACCTTTAAACTTATTTCCTCCAATTCTCTTCTCCTTTCCTTATTTTTCCCTCTTTTCTCTTCTTCCTCCCCTTTTCTTCTCTTCTCCCGTCAGTTTTCACTCTTAAAACACAGCCCTCTTCTTCTATTTTCTTTTCTATTTATATTTATCAACTCTTTGTTCAATTACTACAATACCCCTTATTCATTTATACTCATTTTTAGCCTTCAAGGGCTTTATTGCCTTTTACCCACTCATTAAATTTCAAAACATCACAATCTCCCCACCTTATAAAAGTTTCGTCCTCGAAACTTAAACTTTAAGAAATGAAGTCTTACCATCAAGTTCAAACAAGAATGGATACTTGTTGAGCATTTCCTCCTCAAGCTCCCACGTCGCTTCTTCACGTGGGTGTCCGCTCCACACAACCTTAACCGATGCGATATCCTTCGACCGAAGTTTTCTAACTTGTCGATCCACTATTTTTATTGGTTGAACTTCGTATGTCATAACTTTCCTCAGCTCAACCGGTTGTACTTCCAGCACATGAGATGGATCAGACAAATACTTCCTCAACATCGAAACATGGAACACTGGATGTATAGAGGAGAGATTAGGTGGTAAGGCAAGCCGATATGTCACTACCCCTACTCTTTCCAAGATCTCAAAGGGCCCTATAAACCTAGGACTCAACTTTTCTTTCTTCCCAAATCTGAATATCCCTTTAGTCGGAGAGACTTTTAGGAATACGTTGTCACCCACTGAAAATTCTAGATTACATCTTCTCTTATCCGCATAATTCTTTTGCCTACTCTGAGCTGTTTGAAGCTTATCTCGGATCACCTTAATCTTATCCGAAGTAATCTGTATTAACTCGGGACCCATTAATCTCCTCTCACCAACCTCATACCAACATACAGGTGATCTACACTTCCGGCCATACAAGGCCTCATATGGGGCCATATCAATGCTCGCTTGATAACTATTATTATATGCAAACTCCACCAAAGATAAGTACTTGCTCCATCCGACACCAAAGTCAATCACACAAGCTCTTAACATATCCTCCAAAATTTGTATAGTCCTCTCAGATTGTCCATCTGTCTGAGGATGAAAGGCAGTACTTAACTGAATGTTAGTCCCCAAAGCTTCCTGAAACTTCACCCAAAACCGAGAAGTGAATTGTGGACCTCTGTTGGACACAATTGAGATCGGCACACCATGCAACCTTACGATCTCGTTAACATAGATTTCTGCAAGTTTTGCAAACCCATATGTCACCTTTACTGGCAAGAAATGAGCTGACTTGGTCAAACGATCAACTATTACCCAAACCGAATCATAACCCTCCTGGCTCCGAGGCAAACCTGACACAAAGTCCATGGTGATCCTCTCCCATTTCCATTCAGGAATTAACAATGGCTGCAAAAGCCCTGGTGGTTTCTGATGCTCACCTTTAACCCTCTGACAGGTCAAGCATCGAGATACAAATTCAGCAATGTCCCTCTTCATGCCATTCCACCAATAGCACTCTTTCAAGTCTCTATACATCTTGTTAGAACCAGGATGTATAGTATAGGCAGTTTGGTGTGCTTCCGTCATCACATCTCTTTTCAAATCATCCACCTCAGGCACACATAACCTGGAACCAAATCTCAACACACCATCTTCATGGATAACAAAACCCGGAGCTCTCCCTAACTCCAACTCATCTCGAATCTTGCAAAGTCGCTCATCCTTCATTTGAGCTACTTTAATCCGGTCTACCAAGTCTGACTTGGCCTGAAAGTGAGCCAACAATGCTCCCGATTCACAAATCTCAAAACTGACTCTCTCATCTAACAATCCGTGTAACTCTTTAATCAAGGGTCTCCTCACCTCCTAAATATGAGCCAAACTACCCATAGATTTTCTGCTTAAGGCATCGACAACAACATTTACCTTGCCCGGGTGATATTGAATCGTGCAATCATAATCACTTAACAATTCCATCCACCTTCTCTGTCTCAAATTCAGATCCTTCTGCTGGAAGATATATTGAAGACTCTTATGATCTGAAAATATCTCACATGTCTCCCCATACAAATAGTGTCTCCAAATCTTAAGGGCAAACACTACTGCAGCCATCTCCAAATCATGTGTGGGGTAATTTTGCTCGTGCTTCTTCAACTTTCTCGAGGCAGGAGCAATCACATTACCATTCTGCATCAAAACACAACCCAAACCAATCCTGGATGCATCACAGTACACGGTAAAACCACCAGACCCTGAAGGTACTGTCAAAATTGGAGCCGTAATTAACCTTTCCTTCAACTCCAGGAAACTCTTCTCACATTCTTTTGACCATTGAAACTTGACACTTTTCTGTGTCAACTTCGTCAACGGAGCAGAGATTCGGGAAAAATTCTCCACGAATCTCCTGTAGTATCCTGCTAAACCCAGGAAACTCCTAATCTCAGATACCGTGACTGGTCTAGGCCACTGTTTAACTGCCTCCACTTTCTGTGGATCAACCTCTATCCCATTTTTGGACACCACATGTCCCAAAAACCCAACACTCTCTAACCAAAACTCACTCTTCGAGAACTTTCCATACAACTGATGATCTCTTAGAGTTTGAAGCACCAATCTCAAATGCTCTTCATGTTCCTCTTTACTTCTTGAATACACCAAGATGTCATCAATGAACACAATAACAAACTTATCAATAAACAGCCTAAAAACCCTGTTCATCATGTCCATAAAAGCCACAGGTGCATTCGTTAACCCAAAAGACAACACTAGGAACTCGTAATGCCCATAACGAGTCCTAAAGGCAGTTTTAGGAATATCCTCATTCCTAATCCTCAACTGGTGATACCCCGATCGCAAATCAATCTTTGAGAAACATTGA
Source organism: Populus trichocarpa (assembly GCF_000002775.5). Taxonomy (NCBI): domain Eukaryota; kingdom Viridiplantae; phylum Streptophyta; class Magnoliopsida; order Malpighiales; family Salicaceae; genus Populus; species Populus trichocarpa. Next base: position 12,790,482 of record NC_037292.2, read on the forward strand.
GCTCCTTGTAATTGATCAAAAAGATCATCAATGCGAGGGAGTGGGTATCTATTTTTAACAGTGACCTTGTTCAATTGTCTATAGTTTATACACATCCTCATTGATCCATCCTTCTTCTTTACAAATAAAACAGGTGCTCCCCACGGAGACACACTTGGACGAATAAACCCTTTATCTAACAAATCTTGAATCTGCTCCTTCAACTCTTTTAATTCTGCTGGCGCCATCCTGTAAGGTGCCATAGAGATTGTTTTGTTCCTGAAACTAGATCAATACAGAATTCGATTTCCCTATTGGAAGGTAGTCCAGGTAAGTCATCGGGAAAAACATCGATGAATTCTTTAAGTATCGAAACTTGTTCCATCCTCGGGACCCCCATGTTCATATCATGCACATAAGCCAAAAACCCTTGCATACCCTTTCGTACCATCCTTCTCGTGATGGCCGAGAGAATACTAGATGGAGATGATAACCCATCTCCATGAAAAGCAAACTCCGTCTCCTCATCAGGCTTGAAAATCACTGTCTTATTCCAACAATCAACTGAGGCATGGTGCCTTGATAACCAATCCATACCTAATATCACATCAAAACCTACTATTTCTAAAATTACCAAATCGCCTAATAGGTTTCTACCTTGCACTTGAACCTCACAATCAACATAAACATATTCCCCAAACATAACCTCATCCGAAGGGATAGCTACACACAAAGGACTCTCTAACAAAATGGGTTGTTTAGTAAACCTTAAAGCAAAATATGACGACACGAAAGAATGAGTTGCCCCCGTGTCAAATAACACTCTAGCCTCGAAGGAACATATTAAGAGTGTACCTGAGACAACAATATTGGATGTCTGGGCATCTTGCTGAGTAATGGCAAAAACTCGTGCCTGTCCCTGACTTGCTGGCGCAAAACCTCTACCGCCTACTCCACGGCCCCGCTGGCCGCGCCCACCAGCTCCACGACCACCCTGAAACACAGAATGGCTAGCTGATTGAGTCTGAGTAGGAGATGTAATCGGTGAAGCACCAGGTTTGGACCACCACTTGTTCGGACAATCCCTCAATAAGTGATCAGTCTGCCCGCAACCGAAACAAGCTCCTGTCTGCCTATAACAGACTGTGCCATAATGCCTAGACCCACAAGACGGACATTGAGGCCTCCCATCTGAACCTTGTGGTGTTAACTGAACAGTACCTCGGCTCTGAGTCGGACCAGCTCCACTCATACTATGTCTATTGTTTCCCCTGAGAATAGACCTCGACAAGAAATTCCTTGACTGATTTAATTGGCCCTGCCGGCCCCCATGTCCCCTGCTAGGACCTGTATCAGACCGCTGCTGAAAAGAGAACTGATTTGCCACTTTGGGCCTCTTAACCGAACCCACTGATAATTCATCCTCTAACTCTCGTGCCTCAATAGCTCGGGCACGATCCACTATGGCCGAGTACGTCTTAAACTCATGAGCCCCAATAGCTTTGAATAAGTAGCTATTAAGACCTCGAACAAACCTCTTAATCTTCCTCTCCTCAGTCGGTACCAAATACCCAGCAAATCTGGACAACCGTGTGAATTCCACTTCATACTCTGTCACACTCAAGTCACCCTGAACCAACTTTTCAAACTCATATGATCTGGCTTCCCTCACACTTTCAGGTAGAAAACGTTCCAAAAACATCTCAGAAAATTCCTTCCACTCCATCGGTGGCGAACTAACTGCCCTTTCACCCCTCTTGGACTCATACCAGTTCACAGCCACCTCTCCTTCTAGCCTGAAAGATGCTAAAGTCACTGCACGATGATCCGTGCAACCCATGGCCTCACACCTACGCCATACTGCATCTAAAAACTGTTGTGGTTCCTCAGAGTTATCAACACCCTTAAATGTAGGAGGTGCCAGCTTAAGGAACTCTGACAATGGCACTTTCACCCCATGCACAGTATGGGAAGTTGAAGATGCATTCTTATCCTTCTCCTTCTCTCTCTCAGTTAAAAGGTCAGCCAGGGTCTGCATGGCTTGTCCAATCTTATCCAAAGCACTATCAGTATAAGACACCCTATCATGGGATTCCTGCTCCTGATTCTTACCAACATCCAGACCATAGTCTCCCTCAAACTCCACCTCATCCTGAACTTCTGCTTCCATTGGTTGAGGCGAAAGGGTTCTAACCCTCTTTTTGCGCCACTCCTTCCTAAGCTGAGCGATAGGAATGTCCTCTTGATCATTACCGACATAATCGGCATTAACTACATGTTTAGCTCTCGGCATATTTCCTAAAAAAAATGCATTTATATATATGTATCAACATAAAAGGAGTTTTAAGGAGGACACACCAAACACTAGATTGGAGAATTATAAGAGGACTGACATCAAGACAAGATAGATCTTAAGCTCCACATATTACGAGGGTTTTAAATAAATAAAACAGATTATGAGGTTTTAATAAAAAAACCTGGCTCTGATACCACCTTTGTCACGACCCGAATCCCGGGTCCATGACCGGCAACGCAGGAGCGGTGCCGGAAGGACACCCCGCCCGCGCTAAGCCTCAAAACGGACATATCAAAAGAATAATTTATTCAAAAATACGCAGCATTTCATAATCTTCAGAAATCTTATATTATTCAAAACTGATGAAACCAAAAGATAGTTTAAAACTCCTCATCAGTAATTAAAACAAAAACAATAATCCATAATACTCATTACATTGTCAAAATCCAAACTTAATCAAAACAAGGTAATAGTGGAGCGCCTAAGACATCGAATCAAACAGCCTTGAAAGATAAGCAAGGCATACTGACCCAAAACTGAAGAAGCAGGAACACTCAACAAGGTTCACCTGCTATCAGAAACTAAGAACCTGAAATAATATTAAGAATGAGGTGTGAGTTCAACCAACTCAGTGAGGGAATAATAATTAATATACATTTTAGATATTCTTGATATTAATAGTTCGCAAGATCCTTTATCTTGATATACATATACATATACATACTGAACATATCATATACATATCATATACATACTAAACATATCATCATAACGTAGTGGACTATATGTCAGAGATCAGATGACACCCGAAGGTGACCAGATGACACCCGAAGGTGACCAGACCAGATGACACCCGAAGGTGACCACTGTGGGATGATCAGTCGCCACAGGCTGATGCCTCTCTCACCAGCTAGGTTTACAGAATACTATGTGCACATAGGCTAACTACTCTCCGTTAGCATGGAGTTACTGACAAGTCCCATATCAAGGCATAATAGATATTCACATAATCATCAAAGAAACGTATATCATATCAAATAGAATTTACTTTGACAGATTGCGAGTGCAAATTCAAGAATAAATGAGTACTCGGAAAATAAGCAACATATATAATTATTCAAGAAATTAACGAGTTGTACTCATTATAAAATCAACATACATATTTACTTATCATATATGCATATTAAAGATTATCCCACTCACCCAGAAAATATAGAACTAAAAGGAATGTCAGACGAAAGACCCGAAAATCATATTGAGGATCGTTAGGAGAACCTACAACAATATGAAAATATACTCAAAAGCAACTCAAACAAGAGATCCCAATGCATAAAATAAAACCAGGTTTAGTCTCCTAAGTTTATGGACTAAAACGATAATTTTCCAAAACAGGGACCAAAACGTAATTTTACCAAAATTGGACCAATCTGGAAAATACATAACTATACTGAATTTTCACCCATAAACCATCCTTAATTCTGTCTAGAACGAACCAGGGACCGAACTGTAATTTTCATAAAGTTCAGGGACTAAAATGTAAATTCCTAAAATTGAGGGACCAAACTGAAAATATTCCAAATCAATTATCAAACTCAGATTCATCATCCTTAACCTCATAATAACACTGTCCAGAATCTCAAAATACAATTAGGGGTCAAATTATAATTTTCCCAAAGTTTAGGGACTAAACTGTAATTTCACAAATTGAGGGACCAAATTGAATTTTCGTCATCTTCAACCTCAAACCCAGAATTTTACAGATTAGCTACTGTCATCTCCTGATTTCTAACACAATTTCACCATTCAAATAAAATCATAACTCAAAATCATCATCTTTACCTTCAATCTCTCACAATCAACTAATTAACCAATTACCCACAACAATCAACCCATAACCTTCCAATTAATTCATCAATCAAACTCAAAACACAATATTCAAAACCCTAACATTTATCAAAACAGAAATCAAGGCTTAAAGAACACACATTTATACATAATCTTACCTTTAAACTTATTTCCTCCAATTCTCTTCTCCTTTCCTTATTTTTCCCTCTTTTCTCTTCTTCCTCCCCTTTTCTTCTCTTCTCCCGTCAGTTTTCACTCTTAAAACACAGCCCTCTTCTTCTATTTTCTTTTCTATTTATATTTATCAACTCTTTGTTCAATTACTACAATACCCCTTATTCATTTATACTCATTTTTAGCCTTCAAGGGCTTTATTGCCTTTTACCTACTCATTAAATTTCAAAACATCACAGTCTTGTTGAAGGCTTCTGCCAAACCATTAGCCAGAGCATTGTACATAGAAGAGTTATGTTGTTTGAAACTGAACTGTGCACACAACTTATTCATGGCTGTATTGTAGAACTCCTTTCCATTATCGGTTATGATGTATCTTGGTACCCCATAACGGTAAATGATGTTTGTTTGAATGAAGTTTACAACTGTCTCTTTCTTGACCTCTTTTAATCCTGTAGCTTCTGCCCACTTGGAGAAGTAATCTGTTGCATCCAATATGTAAAGATGCCCCCCAGAGCTTTTCGGCAATGGTCCTACCACATCCAGTGCCCAACCATCAAAGGGCCAAGAGGCAACTGTCGGGTGTAAAGGCTCGGGTGGCTGGTGGATCAAATTAGCATGCAATTGACAACTTTGACATTTTCTAGCATAGTCTATGCAATCCTTCACCATTGTTGGCCAGTAATATCCCATTCTTTTGATCTGGAAGTGAAGTTTAGGGCCTGATTGGTGTGCTCCACAGATCCCTGAGTGAGCTTCCTCTAGTGCTTTTGTTGCTTCTTCTTCTTCGAGACAGCTCAAAAAGACTTCGTCAAAAGAGCATCGGTAAAGAGTGCCTTGGAAGTATATGAAGCGAGAAGCTCTTCGCCTCACCTCTGTCTTATGGCGTAGGTCTTTAGGTAGCTCTTCATGTCTCAAATAATCGATAAGCGGCTGACGCCAGTCTTCTCTTTCAATCTCGTAGACAGAAACTACACCCACTTGTTCTTTCTCTTTTATGTCATGATTTAGTGGTGGAACAACCCATCTTTGACATACAGGGACTTTTATCTCCTCACTACATGATGTTAATGTTAACGACAGATTTGCTAAGGCATCGGCTTGCTTATTCTCTTTTCGTGGCACATGTTCTAAAGTGACACAATCAAGGGATGTTATCAGTTTAAGTGCATACTTGTGATATGGGATGAATTCCGGCTTCTTGACTTCATATAGTGAGAGGAGCTGTCTGATGACTAATTGAGAATCCCCAAAAACTTTAAGGCGAGACATCTTTATATTCACTGCCATTTTCAACCCAAGAATCAAGGCTTGATATTCGGCCATGTTATTAGAACAACATTCGGTAAGTGAAAAGGAGAAAGGCAAGACCTCTCCTTCCGGTATGATGAATATAACCCCAGCCCCGGCTCCATTTTGTCGTGTTGCGCCATCAAAGAACATTTTCCATGGTTCTTACATTTCAATAAACAAAACATCCTCATCAGGCAGGTCTTCAGAGAACTTCCATTCATCACGAATAGGATGATCAGCGAGAAAATCGACTAGTGCTTACCCCTTGAAATCTTGATAGACTTTTGTGAGATATAGACAATTTCAAATTCTTGAAGCAATAAAGCCCATTTTGCCAATCTTCCTGATAGTATTGGTCTTGAGATGATGTACTTGAGAGGGTCAGCTCGAGAGATTAATCTTACTGAATGCGCTTGGAGGTAATGCCTTAACTTCTTTATTGCAAACATTAATGCTAGACATGTCTTCTCTATTTTCGTTGTATTGAACAATATCTTCGCTGCTTTGCTTACCAGCAACGCCGTAAGTGGCATTCCTTCCTTCCATGGGCTGAGTTTTGGTATAATACTACCTATCATGCATTTACAGGAATGACTCCCTTCCGAGCTCTATATAGAAGGCCTCCTCCAACAATCCTTTATTACCATGAAGGTTATTGTCCCGTACATGAAGTCGATAAAAACTTGGCTTCTAGAGATGCTCTGTTATGGCATCTTAAAAGTAATTTACATACAACAAATAATCGAATGAAACAGCAAGTCAATTCCAAACACCGAGACATTGAATTTCAGATCGGTGATTTGGTGTTTCTGAAGCGACATCCCTACTGAAAATAGATTGTGTTCAAAAGAGCCTATCAAAAGCTTGCAAGCAAATTTTATGGGCCATATCCAGTTGAGGAAAAAATTAGAAATGTTGCCTATAAACTCAAGCTCCCCCCCCCCGACTCTCGTATTCACCCAGTTTTCCATATATATGTCCCTTCTAAAAAAAGATTGGGTGAAATTATTGTTGCTAGTACTAACTTACCTCCAATGGCTGACGATGGTGACTTACTTATGGAGTCGGAGGTTATATTGGATACACGTTGGGTAAAATAAGGATCCAAATTTATTGAAGAAAGCTTGGTCCAATGGAAACGACTTCCAGTCAATGATGCTACATGGGAGAACACTCAAGAATTACGCGACAAGTTCGTAAATATAAACCTCGAGGACAAGGTTTCTGTCACTAGGGGAAGTATTGATAAACCAAAAAGATCTTTAAGAGTGCATGCCTGTGAAGAACCCGAAATATATGGACTAAGAGCTGTTATCATAAATGCATTTTCCATGTATAGAGCCATGCAGGGAGAAGGTTTTGTTGCCAAAGACTTGGTCTAAGTTGTTGGTCATGTCCACAAAGCTTCCTTGCTTAAGAATAGGTCAAGTAATTATTATTTGATTTTAAATAATGTATGATTGGCTTGTTGCCAATAACTGTTAGTGTCTTAATTCTTAGAGATATGATCTCAGAATTAGAAGTAATTGTTATTTTCATTTTTGTATTTAAACTCTTTCAAAATCAATAATATCAAGCTTATTCCAATTAAAAATCTTGCAGTTAATTCTCATCCAGAGTGGAATATAATGTGAATTATAGCATTTCATATCCTGATTGCGACCTATCAAATTGATTCCTTAACCTTGGTTTTAGTGGAGTATACTTGCTAGTCATTTTTTAGACAATGAAGTGACGGAAGCCTGAATTAGGCACCCACACCCTTAACAGTATTGGCCACTAATTCCAACTCATTCATCCTCAGGCATTTAAGATCTGCTAGCTATGGAGAAAGTATCCCGTCGACCTTCCTTAAAGGATACCCTGGAAAGCTTTTTACACATAGAAGTTTCATTGAGAGACACGGAAGAAAACGAGAGAGGGCTCAAACATTTCAACCAAACTCTTTGTGTTGAAATTTTTGGAACTCTCTGCAGACAGCCATAACTACAAGCACATACATACACATTACTCGCATACATTACAATCGTGCACAAATCGTACTTTTTAAGTGCCATGAGCCTCTGGCTCAATGGTATCCATGTCCCGGCCCCACCTCGAAAGAGGTGTTCTGATCCGAGCCTATCCTTCGTAACAAAAGCTAAAAAGAAAGAAAAGCACAATCATACATTCTTAAGTGCATGAAACTATAGATATGCTTATGAGATCATGATATCTTCTGATAGTCACGGAAGGTAGTTGACTGGTACAAGAATGAGAGGTGTCTTCTTAGAGGTAGTAAGACTAACGCCAGCTTTTTCTTCCATGTTGATATCTTCCTTCTTCATCCCATCGGGAAAAACCCAATCAAAACAATACAAGAGATTTGCAAGTATAATCTCCATTGTTATAGATCCCATATGCATCCCAGGACAAATTCTTCGACCAGATCCAAATGGCAAGTACTCAAAACTTTGTCCTTTATAGTCAATGGACCTATCAAGGAATCTTTCAGGGAAAAACTCTTCAGGATCCTTCCAGTACCTGGGGTCACGTCCAATTGCCCAGACATTAATTTGGACCAGCATCTTCGGATAGATATTATGACCACTGACTTTACAGTGAGACATGGTTTCTCTTGGGATAAGTAGTGGGCCAGGAGGGTGCAGTCTCAGAGTTTCTTTTATTACCATCCGGAGATACTCAAGTTGATCGATGTCGCTTTCAGTAACTCTTCCCTTATTTCCAACACATTTCCTAACTTCATCCTGCACTTTCTTCATCACTCTTGGATTCCTAACAAGTTCTGCCATTGCCCAATTCACTGTCAGTGAACTAGTGTCTACTCCTGCCATAAATAAATTCTGACAGACAAACATCAGAATCCAATTAGACAATTAATTTGTTGAAACAATAGAGAAAAGTAGGCAATTAATTTCATAATAACAGCAAGCAAATATTTCTTTATAGCTGTAGTTTATAACAGAAATTACAGCGCATGATGTTGCTGGACAGAAGCCAGCTTCATTTAGCATGTTGCTCTTGCTATTCCCAACACTTGCACAGAGATGAATCTCAAGAATCATGCAAATATATCAAGTTTGAGATTATACTCTGAGAGGGTTTTCTAAATGGTATAGCAACCATGCCAAGAAACACAACAAAATTTTCTGATATAATAGCACTTGAAAAAGCTTTGGCAATGCACAAACAAGGGCTTAGATATAATGATAGACGCCACCTCCAACCCAAAAGCCTATACTAAAAACGTACGGGTACATCTTATATATTTACCACTGGGCACCAAAGAAAAACTATCTAACTTTGACGGCTTATCAGCTACTTTACATATATATGTGAAACTAGATTACTAGATTCCTGTTACAGACAACCAAAGGCCTGTGGCTTGGTGCTCCCTAAAAGCCTGGTGGCAAATTCTGAAATATGCTAGCGGCAATGAAATGATAGGCACTACATATACACTTAATAACATGAAGTAATCTATTGAAGCTCAGGATTTAATGTATGATAATGGAAATGCTGAACAGCATACCAGGAGGATTGCCTTGATATTATCCTTTGTGAACTGAGATGCACCAAGTTCAGTCTGCTCCTTCTCTATTCTCAGCAGAACATCTACCATGTCATCGTGCTCCTTTATCCTTCCAGGTTTAAGATGATTATCAATTAAATGCTGAAAGAAAGTATCTAATTCATGGAAAACTCTCTCAGTCCTTGCACGATGACCAGTAAGCCGATCCACAATCCACCCTAAATACGGGATGGATTCATCTGCTGAGATGCTTCCCGCTACAGCCTCGGTGTCATGAACCACTTCATGAAATTTATCTCGATCAAAGCTAGTCCCTCGATAATTGAATCCATATGCCATCCTGAATGTTATATTCGCAACGAGAGCATATAATTTCTGAGTAAGATCAACAGGTGCTGCTAAAGCTGATGACTCAGAGATAAAATTGACCAGCAAGCTAACTTCTTCTTCCCTGATGAACCGGAAAGACTGCACCCTTTTCAAGCTGAATAGCTCCAGAGTAACAATTTTTCTCATGTTTCTCCAGTGATCACTATATGGTGAAAATGCTATGTCTAGATAATTGTACGTGAGTCTCCCAGTCCCAGCTAAAAGAGGTCTACTGCAAAAGGCAAGATCATGAACTTTTAAGACCTCTCTTGCTGCCTCAGCAGAGGAGATTACGACAGTTGGTATTCGACCAAGTCGAATTAGCATGACAGGGCCATATTTCTTGGAGAGTTGCCACAGAGATTGGTGAGGCAGTGATCCAAGTTGGTGCAAGTTGCCTAAAATTGGAAGCTTAGGAGGGCTTGGAGGAAGAAGCTGCTCGCTTTGTCTCTTAACTTCCATCTTTTTCATAAATAGAAGCAGTAGTGCCAGAAGTAAGATAAGAGGAAGCCATAAAGGTACAACATAGAGAGCCATAAGAGTTTAGCATGTAGAATGTCTGAGCTACCTTGAGATTAAATATCCTCACCACTGATTAAAAATCAACAATGAGTACAAAACATATCATTACTATTTGCCCCTGTTAGGCTAAGTGTGTTTGATATTGTTGTTGCTGTTGTGGTTGTGATTTTAAAAAAGTTGTTTTATAAAAAGTATTTTTAGTTGAGATTAGTTTGGAAAAATATATGTTTGGTTAAAACTGTGGTTGAAATTGAGGTTGAACAAAAAGTAGTTTAATGTGTTTGGTTAAAAAAATGATTTTCAAATTGAGGTTATAAAATAATTAAAAAATATTTTTAATTTAAATATTGTAGATTTAACTACTATTATTACATCATGAAATAAATAATATTGATATCAAATATTTTTTATTATTCCATTAAACTATGTGCAATGTCATCACATACGAAATATATCCAATAATAACTATATTTTTCATGGTTTCTTAAGCACGCAACAACAAAAACTGCATTTTTTGTTACGTCATCAAGCGATCTCCTTCTAATTTTTTGAATAAAACACAATTAAAATAAAAATATAACCTGAATTTTTTTTAACTGGGTCGGACCCGGCAAGAACATAATTGGAATTGCGATCAAATTCCACAAATGCTACGTCATCATGCGATATCCTTCTAATTTATATAGTGTTATTAAATAATATTAAATACTAGTTTTTCGAGTAAAACTTAATTTTTTAAAAAATATTTTACAATTTCATTACGTACAAAATTCATTCGATAAAAACTACAGTTTTCATGATTTTTTAAGCATGCAATAAAATTAGTTAAAATATTATCAGAAATAAAATTGAGATTACAGTACGAGTAAATTTAATTCACCTTAAACTAATTTAAAAAAAAAAAACAAAAAAAAATATTGTTCATGTTCACGTGAATAGTACGAGTAAAATCACTTAACTGCACTAGTTTTTCAAAAAAAAAACTAAATGTTTCCTGGTTTTTCGAAATAATAATAAAAAGAAAAAACTAAACTTTTCCTGGTTTGTCAAAATAATAATTAAAAAAAAACTAAACTTTTCCTGGTTTTTCAAAAAAAAAAATTGATTTAAGTTTAAGTGTACAGTGCGAGTGAATTAATTCACTCACACTGTACAGTGGAGCCATGCTCCACTGTTACAGCTTCTTGCCTCAGGAGAAGCAGCCAAATGCTGTTTCTCCAAAACCTGCGGTTTCATTTTAATTTGTAGTGGGTTTTACCAGTGAAAAGTATTTTTTTTTTTTTACCAAACGATATTATATGTGGCTGTGAGTGAACCTCACCCGCAACCACACTCCTAAACGGCCACTAAATGATTGTTGCCAACTGTGGTCTAATTATTTATAGTGATAAGGTTTACTGTTACTAGTCATCCAGGAGCTATCTTTTTCATAAATAAGAACATTTAACTCGCAGTACAAATTCATAACTGCTCAGTTGACTCCTAACGGGCTGTGGTTTGGTTGCTTTCTACATCTAATAACACTCACAGAACACGCTTGAATTTATCACACAAATGCTATAATTTCCCCGTACAAAACTTGCACAGGAAAGGGGTTGCAATGAAAGAGAGTTCACACACTCTGCTACTGTTTGTTTTCTGTCTTTTCAGCTTCTGCACCTGCTGCCCTTTCTCTTTCAGAGTTGCAATGAAAGGTGTGCCCTACCATTTTAGACAAAACAACACACTTAACACGTTGAAGAGAGAGGGCTCAAACATGTTTTAATAATCATTTTTTTTTTGTAATTAAATTTCTTTATACAAAAAGAATTGCGTATTAAATTAGAGTATGAAGTTGATATTGTTTCTATATTTTACACACAACAAATGAATTTATTATTATCAAGGGACATTTAAAAAAAAAAAAAAACTTTTGTTATGCTGTTCAAATCATTGTCAAGACAGGATCTTGCAAGGAAGTCTCGTATTTATAGACTCAAAAAAATTAATGTAGTTTTATTATACCCGAAATAAAAACAGGGAGAAGATTGAAAATAAAATAAAAATGAACCTGATTTCAAAAAAAGAAAAAAGAATCATCCCTACCGACAGTCCATCAATAATAATAATAATATATGAAATATTAGTCAGTGGAACCTTTAAAAGAATCATTCCTACCGACAGTCCATCAATAATAATAATAATAATAATATATGAAATATTAGTCAGTGGAACCTTTAAAAAAATCAATGTTTTATAGAGTAATACAAATGATTAGGTAGAGGACATGTGATGCATGTGCCGGAGCGTCCAGCAAAGAAAAGTCTTACACTATTATTTAGAGATTTTCAGCTTTGAAATTATCATGAATTAATCATGAAAGTTATGATATGAAATCAGCAAGTTTCTTGCTTTCTCTTGCATTTCCTCTGTTGCCAATGAAAAATAAATATTTTAATTAATTGATCGATCGATCAAAAGTTGATCATCCACAGATGTTAGGATTAGGGTGACCGTTTTTGGTTTGTTTTTGTTTTTGTTTTTTTACCGAAGGCTGATTTGCCTTGCTGTGTGCCTCCTCTGTGTTGTATTTTACATTTCCACCCTGGTGTTACTGTCACAGAAATTGTTGAAACAAGGCCTTTGGCCATTGCAGATATCTTGTAATTTTCAGTGATTTGTTATGAATCAGTAAGGACAACATTACGCTCTCCATCTTGCACTGTCTATCTACTTAAAGGTAATGTGCACTTTGTAACTTCCAGTGATGCATAGACATGAACGTGAAACGGGGCAAGAACTAAAATGGAACAAGACTATAAGCGATTGCAAATCCTGAAATCCAAGAAAACCAGAACCTGGAAAAAGAAGTAGAAAACAAGACCAGGGAACAATCACTTCAATGCTGATGCTCTTAACAATGTGCAAAATCGAACAATGTTTGCCGGTTCGAAAATGTATACAGGATTGGTTCTCCTATCATCGTTTTGTTCTGCATTTGGTAGCTCGAAGGACACCACTAGGAGGACTTGTCACCAAGATAATTCAATGACCAGACAGCCTCTAAGAATACCACAGCAAACTCCCCAGTTTCGATCGCACCCTGAAGACTCCCTTCACATCAAGTAGGACTCCGTTTCTGCTAATCTGCTCCGAAGCTGTTCGCTTTCCATTACGGGAAGCCGAACCTGAATAGAAACCATATGAACATTTCCAAACCTTGACTCAACCTTGACTAGCAATAAGAGTGCGTCCGTAGTATAGATCAATGATCAGGTAACTGAAGTCTACACTCACTTTCCTGTTTGGATTGGTTTAGTTTGCTAGCACGGAGAGATCAGCGTCGAGAGCCTGCATCGATGTACGCTGTATTTAAGGTGGCACTGGAAACATCAAACCGTGGACTACGTGGACGATATACTAGGTAGACTATAAGGACACTGAGGCCTCCTAGGAATATTACGATGCAAAAATTTGTGCAGAAAACTGCACCTAAACATGTTATGGGTTTGGTTCGAACAGGTCTTGGCATCCCAGAAAACTGTGCTTGTGGGACTCTTTGGACTGTGGGGCTGCCGGGGATGACGTTCTTGATGCCGTGGATATGTCACCCTAAGACCACGGTCTCGATCTTGATGCATTGGTGGTACATGGGGTTCCCAGTCATGCTTTGGACTATCTGCCTGGGATGACCTTGGGGCTGTGGTGGCAGCACCCATGGACTCTGGAATTTTCTATCATGCTGTGGAAACGGAGATTCGGGATGTTGGTCCGTTTGTTGTTGTGGTGTGATCCACGTACAGTGGAATTGACCTTCATGCTTTGGTTGCACCACCGATGCACCCTTCGTCTTGGAACCATGGCCTCTAGTCCGTGTTTGACTCGCCAGAGGGCCATGTGGTAGCTGATTTTGTTGATCTTGGCGAAGCGACACCCCAGGGCTAGGTGGTGTCTGGGAATCTTGGCCTTCAAGCTGTTGTAGCAGTGTCTCAATAAAATGTGGGTTTGTTTCTGGATGCCAAAACATGGAAGCATGGAGATTGTCTCAGAATTGGCAACTTGTAACAGTGATTCTGAACGTGCATAACCATCTTCTGCTTCCTACACCAGAACAGTTTGGTCACCAGTGAAGCAAAATACAAGAGAGGAATTTCCACTTTCGCATTTCTCTTCCCACTGGAGCAACGATAATAAATTGTTTCTACTGCATATTGGCCAGCGAAGTGGAGAAGAAGATGGAAATATTTAGTGCCAAAGAAACTAGCTGCTCCTAGTCCTATAGTAAGGAAGAAAACTGGCAGTGAAATTTAAATCATACAAGATTGGATGCTTTCAATTTCTTCTAGCCAAGGATAATAAATCTCGGTACACTACAGGGCTCTATTTTTTACTTTGAGTTACCAGCTCATGTTTGAGAAAAAAAAAATCTGAGTTCCGTAAGAGAAGGCTCACTTAATAAGCAATCAGTTCTTCATCTGTATGTCATCTTTGTAGGAGGCCTGTCAATTGGAGTCACAATTTCAGCCCTGAGCTATCGTCAGAATAAGATGTGTTTTATTAAAATTTTGATATCGGCAAAAGGGGCAGCTAACAGATATTCAGACTGTCACAACCCGAATCCCGGATCCATGACCGGCACATAGGCAAGGTTCCCCTCCAAGATTTCATACCTATGCGAACCCAAACTTACACACAAACTTATCCTAACTCAATCAGAGTTCAACGCAGCATTAACAACAAAATCAATTTCATAATATAATTGAATTGTCTTAATACAAGAGTTTATATAAGTTCAGAGTTTTGGAGCACTAACTAGACATAAAGGAAAGGTACAAAGTACAACCAAAGAGCAGGTTCTGAAGGTCCAACAAAATGACCTGCTATCAAGATATAAGCCTGAAAAGGATAAATAATGAGATGGTGAGTTCAACAACTCAGTGAGTAGATAACGTTCAATATACACACACGAGGTAATATAACAATGAGAAATATATATACAAGTATGGCTTTAGGTTCTATTAGAAATGTTTATCAAATTGGCCATAACAAGAATATCAGAAGGTAAAGCTCGTCAGAAAATCAAAATGCAATGAGCATGAGGCTCCGTACTGTGGGATGATCAGTCCACACAGGTTGGTGACTCCCCCGACCAACTAGGGTTCAGATACGATGTGCACAAAGACTAGCACTACCCTGTTAGCATGGGTATTCTAACTGACATACCATAGGTTCATAATCATAATCAAACAGACATATTCATATCTCAAGGCTCAACTCATGACATCAATCAAATGAGGAGCTATCATTTCAGAAATCAATTCAAAATATATATTGGTTCATATCAAGAATTCAGATTCAACAATTGATCATGCTTTATCAAAACAAAGATAATAATCAACATATATATTATCAAGAAACATGATCCAATTCATATTAACAAATCAAATATTTATAATATTTCTCATGCATATGAAAAATTATCCACTCACCTGACTCAAAAGCAACAAAACTCAAAGCTGATATCGAAGGAAATCCTACTAACGTCCCGCCGGTGGAATATCAGGATTATCTGAATACAAAGGAGGCATATTCAAGAACGACTCGAAAGAATATTTAACTTATTTAATACACTTAACTAAGAGTGTATTCCGTAATCCTATATGTTTTTGAACTAACTAATCAATTTTCTCAAAAACCCAAAATTTAACGGTTTTCCCGAAATCTAATCCATAATAGAACAAATAATAAAATTGGTAATAATTCACTAAATAACCCTCAATTATTCATCAAACCAATCTGAAAAAGCTAATATTACAGCTAGGGACCAATCTGTAATTTATCATATTTTTAAGGGTCAAATTGCAACTTTTGTCAAATTGGAGGACCAAACTAAACATATCATAAATTCATGAATATAGTGGAATTATGTCCATAATTCATCCTCATTTCTGTCCAGATCATCTCATTATACTCCAGGGACCATTCTGGAATTTTACCAAATTTTTAGGGTCAAATTGTAATTTTTGTCAAATTGGAGGACCAAATTGAAAGTGTTAAATTTTCATATCTATACAGTAATTCTGCCCATAATTCATATGTTATTCTGTTCAGAATCTCGGAATATGCTCCAGGGACCAATCTGCAAATTTTCCAAAGTTTGGGGACTAAACTGTAATTTTCCAAAATTGAGGGACCAAACCGAAATTTTGTCATCTTCAACCTCCAACCCAGAATTTTTAACAGAAACCTACTGTTCTCTCCAAATTCTTAACACAATTTCACCATTCAAACAAAATCATAACTCAAAATCATCATCTTTCAATTCAATCTCTCAAAATCATCCAAATAATCAAATACCCACAACAATTAACCCTACAACATCCAAATTAACTCATCAATCAAACTCAAAACACAAATTTCATAACCCTAACATTTATCAAAATCAAAATTAAAGCTTAATTAACACATATTTATACATAATCTTACCTTTTTACTTATTTCCTCCAACTCCTTTCTATTTCCTTTCTAATTTCTCTCTTTTCTCTTCTTCTTCTTTCTCCCTTCTCTCTCCTGCCGATTCTCTCTCAAATTTTCAGATCCCCCTTTTGTTTTTTTTCTTATATTTATATTTATTATGTTTATCTAATTATCACACTACCCCTCATTCATTTATACCCACACTTTAAGCCACCAAGGGCTTTGTTGTATTTTCCAATTCATTAATTCAAAACGTTACACAGACAACATGAGGAAACCTTTCCCTTTAATTAGCTCATCTCCTGCAAGATCCAAAGAAATACTAGCAAAGAATTAGCAACAGTCATCTCAAATCAAATATCTGCTTTCAGTTTTGTTTCCATTTAACATGATATTACTAAGAATAGGATATCCAGGATGTCACCTTTGATACATTTAGGATTTGAGAAGCCATACATCTGCATCTGGATTTTAAAGCTTGAAATCCATCATTAGCGATCCTGGATGTCTGACACCATTGAAGCAGCCTAATCACACTCAAGAAACATGAATAGTTTGTTAAGATGGTGAGAGAGATATTGGAAGACATTCTTAATATAAAGATCCTACAACTTTGGTTTACAGGAATGTATGGGGAGACTATGGAGAAAATGAAAAGCTAAAATGCAAATACAAATTCATAAATTTTGACGGATGGCATCCCTGTTTCTTGGCACTTCATTTTCTGTTAAGAATTCGAAGAGTGGACTAAAAAAACATAGTGGTTAGTGATTCTGTTATATCACCCCCAATGATCGAGGGTCAAAGTGAAAAAGGGTCTGATTATTCATATACATCTTCAAGCTGAAAGTGAAATGATGGAAGAAAAAGAGCATGGACATGTCGCAATAATTTCTTTGAGGGTGGCTAGTGCTGCTGAAGTTAAGTGTTGTGTCAAACCGCCACCACAAGGTTCTTCAGAAATCGCTTAAAAATTTAGTGTCCCGATCTGAGGTGATAGATTTAAGGACCCCGTGTAGACGAACAACTTCCTTGAAGAATAAATTAGCCACATGCACGACATCAGAAGTCTTTTTGCATGCAATAAAATGGGCCATTTTGGAGTACCTGTCCACCACCACAAAGACTGAATCAACACCACGCTGAGTTCGTGGAAGTCCTAGGATGAAATCCATCGAAAGATCTTCTCAAGAAGCTGCTGGAATGGGTAGGGGCAAGTATAGATTTGTATTCTGGGTTTGGCCCTTGGCTGCTTAGCACGTTGGACATCTTTTGACATGGCTACCAATATCGCGCTTCAGCTGGGGCTAGTAATATCTTTCTTCTGCAAGGGCCATGGTCTTATCCCGACCTAGGTGTCCTCCCAAGCCACCCCCATGCAGTTCATGGATCACCTGCTCCCTTAATAAGCTCTTGGGAATACACAACTGATTGCCCCAAAATAAGTACCCCTCTTGAATTTGCATTCCTTCATGAGATAGCCCCTGTTGACACTTGCTCCAGATATTTCTGAAATCCTCATCATCTGTATACAATTCCTTAAGACAGTCGAAGCTTATGACTTCAGCCCGCATGGTGATGAATTAATAGAGACACCCTTCGGCTTAGAGCATCAGCCACTTTATTCAGCTGACCTGACTTATGTTTCAGGGTGAAGGTGAATCGCTGGATGAAGGAAACTCAACGAGCATGCATTCTGTTCACAGTACTCTGACTGTTAATGAATTTCAGTGTTTGGTGATCGCTGAATAGGATGAACTCCCTCTGCACTAAGTAATGCTCCCAAACTTTCAAAGCTCGAAATACAGCATACAACTCACGCTCATAGGTGGACCACTTATGGCAAGCCTCATTAAGTTTTTCACTATAGAATGCAATGGGTCTACTTTCTTGAGATAGAACAGAACCAATACCAATGATAGAAGCATCACAGTCCACCTCAAATAATTTATCAAAATCTGGTAGTGCCAAAACTGGGGCAGAAGATAACTTCTCTTTAATTAGTGCAAAATTGTGCTCTACTTCAGTTCCCCAATGGAATTTCCCTTTCTTCATGCATTCAGTGATTGGCGCGACGATTCGGCTAAAATCCCTGACGAATTGTCGGTAAAATATGGCTAAGCCATGAAAGCTACGCCCTTCGTCAACATTTTTCAGGGTAGGCCAATCCCGAATGGCTCGAATCTTTTCTTCATCAACTTTAATCCCATCAGCACTCACAATAAATCCCAAAAATAATAAACTGCTGGTCATGAATTTGCACTTCATCAAATTAACATATAACTTGTTCTGCTGTAAAACCGTAAGTACCTTCCTCAAGTGCTCAAGGTGGTCAGATTCACTCCGGCTATAAATTAATATGTCATCGAAGTATACTACAACGAAGCTGCCAGTAAATTGTTTGAGTACCTGATTCATTAACCGCATGAAAGTACTTGGGGCATTGGTTAGTCCAAACGGCATTACCAACCACTCGTACAAACCATCTTTCGTTTTGAAAGCGGTTTTCCATTCATCCTCGGGCCTGATTCGAATATGATGGTATCCACTCCTTAAGTCAATTTTTGAAAAGATTTTGGAACTGGCCAGCATGTCTAGCATATCCTCTAGTCGAGGAATAGGAAATCGATACTTAACGGTGATCTTGTTGATAGCTCGGCTGTCGATGCACATGCGCCAGCTACCATCTTTCTTTGGTACTAACAAGGCTGGTACTGCACAAGGACTCATACTCTCCTGAACCAACCCCTTTTTTAATAGCTCTTCCACCTGCTCCTGTAGGACAAGACCCTCTTTCGGACTCATCTGATAGTGTGGCTGATTTGGTAGGCTAGCCTTGGGAATTAAATCAATTTGATGCTGAATATCGCGCATGAGAGGTAACCCCTTTGGTAAATCTGCTGGTATTATGTCCTAGAATTCTGTTAGTAAGGGCAGTAGTGCTCTTGGAACGTTGGGAGGGTCGGTTCAAATTCCTCCACCCCACTACCACTACAAAAACCTCACTA
This sequence comes from Populus trichocarpa, assembly GCF_000002775.5. Lineage (NCBI taxonomy): Eukaryota > Viridiplantae > Streptophyta > Magnoliopsida > Malpighiales > Salicaceae > Populus > Populus trichocarpa. Next base: position 12,809,956 of record NC_037292.2, read on the forward strand.
GCCCCTTTGGTTTCTGCTATAAATGTCCCTCCATCAACTAGCAATATTGGCTTCCCCTTCACCTTCGTCTCTACTACAGAGAAGTCCTTTTTTAGAGGACCCAACACTACCTTCTGCCCTCCTCTCATGAAGACATATACATTATCACGGCCTTTGTAGGTAACGTCCACATCATATTGCCATGGCCTGCCTAGAATCATATGACAGGCATCCATTTTGACAACATCACAAGTAATCTCGTCCATGTAATTTCTCCCGATGGAGAATTGAATTAGGCAAGTTTCAGTAACTTTTGTCTCTGCACCCAGCTTGATCCAGCCAATTTTATAGGGTGAGGGATGTTTCTCCGTCTTCAAACCTAGTTTCGTTACCATTGTTCTGGAGATTATGTTTTCGCTACTGCCACTATCAATAATAACATCACATACCTTTTTGCTCATAGTACACCGGGTTCGAAATATGTTGTGACGTTGTGACTGCTCCATCTGTTTCGGTGCCAGCAGAAGTCTTCTAACTACCAGAGAACGTGAAAGTAACTCTCCATCATCTCCCCCTGTAATTTCATCTTCTTCGTAGGTGTACTCAGTCTCGTCCTCTACCCTTTCTACCTCTAGGTCTGTTCCCTCTCCTGGCTTAATCAGGTTCACTACTCCCCGTTTTGGACACTGATTAGAGTGATGTCCTGGCTGTCCGCACCTATAGCATTTATCTAAAGTTGGTATGAAATAGGGATTCCTTGGTGCTTCTGGAGGCACTACTCCTGCAGTCGTCATCTGCGTTCTGCTACCACTTAGCCCTTTTGTAAAGTTGGACATGGGAGGTGGAGGGTTTAGTGGGAACTTTCCTTTGTGTGCTGCAGCATGCATAGAATCAACAGGGTTCCTTGCCACGTCCATTGCTCTTGTCCTGTCCAATTGTGCCTCTGCTTTTGTAGCCAAATTAATGGCTTCTGTTAAGGAATAGATGGTGTGCATTGAAACTCGGTCTTGTATATTTAAGCGCAATCCTCCAATGGACCTAGCGACTTGTTGCGCGTCTGTTTCCAGCAAATTATTATGAGAAGATAATCTGTGGAATTCCTCAACATATGCTTGAACCGTCCGACTCCCTTGTCTGCAATCCTGGTACTGCTGAAATAGTATCTGCTCATAATCTGGTGGCAAATACTTGTAATGCAGCAATCGTCTCATCTTTGATCATGTCTGTACCATCCCTTTTCTTTGTCTCATTCATGTGAGTTGTAACTGTTCCCACCAAGCGAAGGCTCCTCCCATTAATCTGTAGGCGACTAACTTCACTTTTTCATCTTCAGGGATTTCCATGTAGTCAAAGAACCTCTCCACTGCTGCTAACCAATTGAGAAACCCCTCAATCTGAAGCTGACCATTAAAGCTGGGTAGATCCATCTTCATCCGAAACGCATGAGGCTCTCGCTCTCCCATATGGCAATGGCCCTGTCGATTAGGTCTTAATATGCGTTCGACATATTCTTCATCATCACTTAATGCTTCCTCGTAGGCTAGCTGCCTACGTGGAATTGGATTGTGTTCACGAGCAGGGTCAATCATTTTCCTGTAATTCTTGCGATCCCTTACATCTTCACACCGCTGATTATTTCCAGTCATTAATCTAGCAAGAGTTGTTTGTATTGCTTGCAAGGTCTGCTGGGTTTCACTCTGGAAAGTTCTCAATTCTGGCTGTGTGATCACGTTGTCTTCACGGATTCCGCCATCAAGAGCTTCTCGTTCGTTCAGTGTGTTTGCCATCTGAACAATGATTAGACCTGCTCTGATACCAATTGACGTAGCGAAAGGCTAACGAGAATAAAAAAAAAAAAGGTCACCGCCTCTTTTCTGAATGGTTTACTCGAATCCACGAGTAAGAATGACTACCCGAATCCATGAGTATCAAAGTAACGTTTCTGAAAGAAAATTCTTATTCAAAATCAAAAGTATCCTAATAAGTGGATGGCTGCTTGTATTTATAAGCTGCCAACCCTAATCCTACTGAAATAATTATTTACGGAAGTAAATAGGAAAATCCCTACAAAAAAAATAAATCACGTCCTAAACTTAAGCTGAAATAATAAAGGCACACAAGGGCCACAAATAAGAATCTACGTTAAAAATAAGGAAAGAGTAGCTGGCAATTGTTTCATGGTAGTAATTCCGTTCAGGACTTGTATTCTTCGGTTGCAGCAAACCGTAATTCAGTTCTGATATGTTGAATTTAGGGAGTGAGAAGAGAAGCAGAGAAGTAAGAGAGGAGACAATATTGGATAATTTTCGATACTTTTATTGGATGCCACCAGGCCCTTTTATACATGAATTGAATAACAAACAATGCTAGAATTTGGGAAACTATCTAAAAAATGGGAAACAAACAAGGGATCCTCCGAGGAATCCTTATTAACTGTTAATACTAAAAATAACTGGAGAATGACTAATTCCATAACAAACCCCACTAACAATCTGGCGACCAAGCATGATCCACGTCCAAGTGTCTTCCACGTACCACGTGCGCTACTGCCACCTTCTGGTTTGTTGCGGTTTGCATGTATCTTCATGCACGTATCAATCCTTCCCCCTTAAGAATCCTTGTCCGCAAGGATGAAGGTGGGATAGGTCTTGATAAAACGCCTTTCATTCTCCCAAGTAGCATCTTCCACTGGTGCACCATCCCATTTGACCAAAATTTCATGTTTTGGATGATATTTCCCATTGTTAACTACTCGTCGGTCTAGGACAGCCTCAGGTTGTGGAAGAATATTGGCTGATTCTGAAACAGGAGGAAGGCTCGCCACTGTTGATGTAGGAGGGAGGGGCCCAAAGTATTTCCGTAGCAAGCTAACATGAAACACGTTATGGATTTGGGAATCCTGTGGCAGTGCTAATTTGTAGGAAACTGTTCCGACTTTAGCTAGGACCTGGTAAGGCCCAAAGAACCGTGGGGCTAACTTCATTGAGCTACGAAATGCCACTGAGGATTGACGGTAAGGTTGGAGCTTTAAATACACATAATCTCCAACGTCAAAGGAGACATCCCTGCGATGTTGATCAGCTTGGCTCTTCATCCTGTTCTGGGCAATCAACAGATTCCTCCTCAGCTCACGAAGGAGACAGTCTCTATCGCGCAGATGCTCATCCACGGCTTGAACATTTGAGGTACCGGGAACATAGGTGAGTAAACTAGGAGGGGGAACACCATAAACCACCTCAAATGGCGTCATCTTAGTGGCAGAGTGGAGCGAGGTATTGTAGCTGAACTCTGCCCATGGAATCCAGTCGAACCATTTGCGTGGCTGGTCACCTGCAAAGCACCGCAAATACTGTTCGAGGATGCGGTTGACAACTTCAGTCTGACCATCCGACTGAGGATGGTAAGCTGAGCTCATGCACAGCTGAGTGCCTTGGGACTGAAAGAGGGTGCGCCAGAAGAAGCTAATAAACACCTTGTCACGATCGCTCACAATAGAGGCTGGAATACCATGCAGGCGGACGACGCAGGAGATGAAGGCTTTGGCCACCGTGATTGCTATGTAGGGATGCTTCAACGGAATGAGATGGGCATATTTGGACAGGCGATCCACTACCACCATTACACAAGTATACCCTTGGGAGGAAGGCAATCCTTCGATGAAGTCCATGGAGATATCAGTCCAAACTTTGGAAGGCACAGGTAGGGGTTGCAGCAGCCCAGCTGGCTTCATGCAATCTGTTTTGAAGCGTTGACATGTGGTACATTGCTACAAGAATTCCTTCACTGTGACGTGAACTCTGGGTCAGGTAAAGTCTTGCTTAATGCGTGCGAGTGTTTTATGGAACCCAAAGTGTCCACCAATCGGCGTGGCATGACAGTCTGCCAAAAGTAGAGGGATAAGAGTAGAATTCGGGCTTAAAAACACCTTACCCTTCTTGAACCACACTCCGTCTCTTTGAACCACGAAGGGGTCCGTTGATTTGAAGTTGGCATAAAATGGATCCTGTTGCACCTCCTGTTGCAGAGTTGGCCACCACTCTGCCTTGGGGAACGAGATTGTCAAAAACTGAAATTCCACTACTCTGGACAGTGAGTCTGCCCCTTGGTTCTCGCTCCCTTTCTTGTACTCGATTACATAGTCATAGCCGAGAATTTTAGGAAGCCAACGTGTCTGTGTTGGGGTAGTAATCCTCTGCTCCAGGAGATATTTGAGACTCCTCTGGTCCGTGCGAACTGTGAATGGTTTACCAAGCAGATATGGTCGCCACTTACGAATTGCCTTGACAATGGCCAGCATTTCTTTCTCATAAGTGGATAGTGTCAAAGAGGACCCTTTTAATGCTTCACTAAAGTATGCCACGGGTTGATTCTGTTGGGAAAGTATTGCACCAATTCCGATCCCACTGGCATCACACTCGACCATAAATCGTTGAGAGAAATCTGGCATGCGTAAGACCGGGGACTGGGTTAAGGCTTCCTTCAGACGTTGAAAAGCCAAATCAGCTTCTGCACTCCACTGGAACCCATCCTTGGTCAGCAATCGGGTAAGTGGTGCGGCTATTCCTCCAAAATGGCGGATGAACTTTCTGTAATAGCCGGCCAGGCCCAAGAATCCGTGGACCCCCTTGGCTGTCGTAGGGGTAGGCCACTCAACCACTGCTTGAATTTTGGTAGGATCCACCGATACTCCTTGGTTTGAAATAACATGGCCCAGGTAGTCAACCTGTGTAACCCCGAATCTGCACTTGGACTCCTTTGCAAAGAGTGTATTATCTGCTAGAATCTTCAAAACAGTGTGCAAATGGGTTAAATGGTCTTCCCACGATTTGGAATAAACCAGAATATCGTCAAAAAAAACCAAAATAAACTTCCTGAGGTGGGGACGAAAAAGATCATTCATAAGACTTTGGAAGGTTGCCGGAGCATTGGTGAGACCAAATGGCATGACAACGAACTCGTAATGGCCTTCATGAGTTCTGAATGTTGTTTTAGGTATGTCGTCGTCTCGTACCCGGATTTGGTGATAGCCGGATCGTAGGTCCAATTTGGAATAGTCACGAGACCCATGCAGCTCGTCTAGGAGCTCATCAATTACGGGAATTGGATATTTGTCTTTGATGGTGATTTCATTCAAAGCGCGATAATCCACACAAAAACGCCAAGCCCCATCCGCCTTTTTGACTAGCAAAACAGGAGAGGAGAATGGGCTATTACTGGGGCGTATCAATTCAGACTTCAACAAGTCTTGCACCATTTTTTCTATCTCGGTTTTCTGGTAATACGGGTAGCGGTAGGGTCTCACACTTACTGGGCCGGAATTGGGTTGTAGAGGTATGTGGTGGTCTTTGGCTCTCTGGGGAGGCAGACCCGTGGGCTCCTCAAACACCTGCGAGAATTCGGATAGAAGGGCCTTAAGCTCCGGTGGATGGCTGCTACTGTCAATGATGGGATGTGAGGGAATGATTTGAAGGAAGAATCCATTCCCTTGTAACCCATGAAACTCCTTCTCTGTGAAGGCAGCATGACCCGTGTGCTTCAACCCGTAAAAGGTGTGTTTCTCTTCATGCGTTTTGTAGCTCATAGTGAGCTTTTTGAAATCCATTTCAATCGGACCCAGTGTCTCAAGCCACTACACACCTAGTACCACTTGACAAGCCGTGACCGGTAGAACATAGTAATTGGCAGTGATGGCTATGCCCTGAATGATTAATGTGAGGCTCTGACATTGCCCAGTACAAGTGATTTTCTCTCTATTAGCCACCATTACCTGAAATCGCTGGCTGCGATTAATGGGTATCCCAAATTTGGTTACCACCGCCTGATCAATGAAGTTATGCGTGCTGCCTCCGTCAATGAGCACGATCACCTTCTTGTTGCCCAATTGACCCAACACCCGTAAGGTTTGAGGGTGTTCAGCACCTGCGATAGCATGGAATGAAATTTCGGGCATGTCCTCTGAATTGATGATGTCCTCAGTATCTGTTATTTCTTCCTCAAGGCTGGTGTTGGAGCTGTCTTCGATCATAAACAATTGTGGTCGTTCACAGCGATGGCCTGGCTTGAATTTCTCATCGCAATAGAAACACAGCCCCTTTTCCCTTCGTTCCCGAGCTTCTTGAGTGGTGATCCTCCGGAATGATGTTGGTGATAGGTTTGGTCTTTGTGATGGGGGTGGTCCCAACACTCCAGCTGCTGAATTTGCTGGTGCCCTGGAGGGTAAATTCATGGAAGAAGACCGAATTGGAAGATGGGTCTTCCTCTGCAGTAGATTGCGCTCCTCAATCAGTCGGGCAACTCCAATTGCTTCTGCCAGTGTGTGGGGATGTTTAATCTTGACATCAATACGGATTTCATCTCGCAGCCCTGCAACAAAACATCCTATTAAAAAACCTTCCGGTAGTCCATCAACTTGATGGGAGAGCCTCTCAAAAGCCTCTTGGTAAGCTGCTACAGAGGTAGTTTGTCTGAGACGAGTGAGCGATTCCGATGGGTCTTCATAGTTTGTGGGTCCGAATCATTGCAAAAGGGCTTGCACGAACTCGTTCCACAGAAGGGGTCCCCGAAACTTGGTCAGCCATCGGTGCCATTGGAGAGCAATTCCATCTAGATGGAAGGAGGCCAATTGGACCTGCTGGGCCGAGTCAATGTCCTGAAATTCGAAGTACTGTTCGGCTTTGTACACCCAACCTGTGGGCTCACTGCCATCAAAACGAGGGAATGAGAGTTTGAGGTGGGAGTGTGTTTGACCAGTGGTGTTTGGGTTGCGAGAACTATGTAACTGGGATGATGATTCTGATGCAAAGGGATTGATTTCGGGAGGGTTAGTGTTTGGGTGTTTTTGGGTGCGGATGGCTTGTAGTTCGGTTAATACTGCTTGAAGGGCAGCATTCACCTGATCAAAGCTAGACTCATGCCTAGCTAAGGCGTCATTGACCTCAGTCCGGAATTCAGCATTACTTTTTCCGCGAGTATCCATGACAACTGTGTAACCAGGCTCTGATACCACTGATATGTTGAATTTAGGGAGTGAGAAGAGAAGCAGAGAAGTAAGAGAGGAGATAGTATTGGATAATTTTCGATATCTTTATTGGATGCCACCAGGCCTTTTATACATGAATTGAATAACAAACAATGCTAGAATTTGGGAAACTATCTAGAAAATGGGAAACAAACAAGGGATCCTCCGAGGAATCCTTATTAACTGTTAATACTAAAAATAACTGGAGAATGACTAATTCCATAACAAACCCCACTAACAATATGGCGACCAAGCATGATCCACGTCCAAGTGTCTTCCACGTACCACGTGCGCTACTGCCACCTTCTGGTTTGTTGCGGTTTGCATGTATCTTCATGCACGTATCAAGTTCATGGCAATCTCTTCGCCTGTTGCAGCAAGCTGTCCTGCATCACCGTTTCTCGTTTCAATAATACTTCTCATGACTGGATGGCATTGCTCAGCATTTCAGATATACCCCTGTCAAGAGTGAGGCCCCTCTCCATCATCTGATCCCACACCCTACAAGCATCTGAAAGCTTATTTTCCCGTACAAGAGCTCCAATGATCAACTTATAAGTCACTTCATCAGGAAAGGATCCTCTTTGCAGCATTTCCTCCTATAGATGCATAACTTCACCTACTCTCAAAGATTTACAAAATCCATTTATAAGGGCATTATATGAAACCACATCAGGAGTAATACCTTTTTCTACCATATCACAAAAAATGCTGAGAGCCATCTCAACTTTAGTAGAGGAGAAGAATCATGAAGTGAAGAATTTGAATGGAACAGTGGGTCGATTGATGAAGGAGAAAGAACACATTGGTACTTTACTTAGGAGTGCCTTGTCGAAGAGGATGAAATTAGATCCATCCTCCAAAACAAATGAGTTGTTTCAAGTTGCTGAAAATGGTTTAAGAGAGGCTGGGATTGATTTCAAATTCAGTAAAGTCCTTGGTGATGGTAAGGTATCTGGTGATAAAGGCGGCTCACTGGAAACGGAGAGTGATGAAATAAACACTCTAGTAAGTGTCTTTTAGAGTTGATTTGTTCAATCCTGTTTTTTTATGTTTGTATGTTTGAAATCCTAATTTGCTGTTGCACTTGTATGTTGCACACAGGCCGGTGCTTTGGAGAACATCGTTAAGGCATCTCAGTTTGAGATCATTGAGCTGCAGCATTCTGTGGAGGAACTAAGGTGTTTAGAATGATTCCTGTAATCGTAAGGCTGCATGTAGACAGTGAACATGTTCTATTTTTGTACTGACTAGGCTGTTATGTTTTGTGGTTACCTGTATTAAGGGCAGAGTCAAGTTTACTTAAAGAGCATCTAGAGATTCAAGCCAAGGAACTAAGTCATAGACTGCGCAGGATAGAGGAGCTTGTAGAGAAGGAGAGAGTGGCAAATGAAAGCGTAAGTTGTTAATGTTTTGCTGAGATCAGTTCAACATCAGGCAGTTAACTGCACTGTCCATGGAACACTTCAGAAGGGCAAATAATCTTTTGCGTTTTGGTGTTCTGATTACCAAGTTCACCTCTCTGGCATTGTAGGTTGAAGGACTTATGACAGACATTGCTGCTGCAGAAGAAGAAATTACAAGGTGGAAAGTAGCAGCTGAGCAAGAGGCTGCTGCGGGTAGAGCAGTTGAACAAGAGTTTGTGGCTCAGGTATGTTGAACAGATTGGCCATAAAATTTATGCTTGGACATTTTACCTGATATTTGATGGCTGATTGTGTGAACTCGTGAAACCCACTTTCTTTATATCGTAATTTAACCAAATCACTTTTGTCATTGAATTTCCAAATAATAACAGAAGGTGCTTTTGCAAGTAACTTTTGAGATAATGATTCTTTGATTGGCAAGAGCGGTTTAGCTTGAGCAAAATAAACTAATGAGAATTAAACTAGAAGCTAGTTAGAGCTAAAGGCAATAGAGAAATGATATGTTACAAAACCAGAATTAAGCAGGTTTTGTTAGACACTGCAATTCTCTAGGAAGGTAGGTGAGAAATAATTGCTTTATCATATTGTTGGCTAGAGAAGGTTTCATTTGATGAATAGAAGAGGCTTTAGACTAATGAGATATCTTGAGAATTATAGTTGAATGCCCTCGTTGATTCCAAATCCACTTCTTTTCTGGTGCTACTCATAGATTGAAACATGCGAGGCATAATTGTTCTTCTTTTTTTCTTTCTTTTTTTTGAATATTTAAATTATGGAATTGGGTTAATATGTTTACATTCAATATGGTGCGAGGCAGCTTGATGAACTGTTTAAAGCAAAGATAAAAAAAAATCCTATGTATCTTGATACTCAAAATACTTTCTGAAGAAGTACTGGTTGGATCTTGTGCTTAATCGTTATGTATTTGCAGCTGTCGGCAGTTAAACAAGAACTTGAAGAGGCAAGGCAAGCCATATTAGAATCAGAGAAGAAGTTAAAATTCAAAGAAGAAACAGCAGCTGCTGCCATGGCAGCAAGAGAGGCTGCTGAGAAGTCATTGAGTTTGGCTGACATGAGGGCGTCTAGGCTGAGGGATAGGATAGAGGAGCTCAGCCATCAGCTGGAAGAGCTTGAAACTCGAGAAGATTTGAGGGCCCGAAATGGGCCTAGATATGTATGTTGGCCTTGGCAGTGGCTTGGGCTGGACTTTGGAGGCTACCGCAATACCGAGACACAACTACAGAGTTCAAATGAAATGGAGCTTTCCGAACCCCTCCTATGATCGTCTCTTTTCATTTTTCCTTTTTTGTGTATGTATCACGAACTCTCAAAATTATAGAAATGATAGTCAATACATCTTCATTCTTCAAGCTTAGCTTTCTTTGTTTTTTTTGTTTTTTTTTTTTCCATATAATGAAGAAGATTTGCACAAGCATATGCATGATTGACTCTCTGCTGTATGCGACTCTGATGACCTACTTCTGAACATTGCCCAAGATGATGATGTACTTTACAGTCAAGATGGAGCAGTTTCTTGTCAAATTTCTTCCATTCAATCTCTGTTTTCTTCTTCTCATTATTGTGTTCAACTTTTAAGGTCTTATGCCTAGTCCTCCACTATCCCTTTATATGGAGTCAAAAGAAACATCTCCAAGTTGCCCGTTGTTATCTCCGTAACCTGTGTGCATCTTTTATGGTTCTTTGGTAGTTCTAAAGCTCTTCTTTCAGGTTTTGATGGGCATCGATCTCATTGGACACGGAGGATACATCAATCTGTAGGATCGCAGAGTGAATCGATTTGTTGGTAACTCTCAAGATCCGTTCTCAACACTGGTGGCAGAGTTTAGTAGAAGGCAGCTGGACAAAACAAGGAATGTTCAACTCCTGTTGACAAAAGTGCAAGACAATATGTTCCGCTCACGCACACACTTGAAGCTTTTTGAGACTGATTTTTTTTTATTATTATTTTCTTTGGCTGAAGAAGATGGGTTCTATAATTCATTTGGTACGTGTACATCCAACAGCACATCCTCCACCGCATGTAAATCACACAGACATCTTTACATTAGACAAACTGTTAGCAGAGTAATACAGACATTTAAGAACACGTATGTTTAGAAAGCAGTGATGTTCAGCTCATTTTATCTGGTTGTGCCCGCTGAGGATAGTTGATAGGCACGAGGAAAAGAGGCATCTTCTTAGAGATGGTAAGGCCAGCTGCCTCCTCCGTGTTGATGTCTACTGCGTTGGGTAATTTCCAATCAAAACAGTATAAGAGATTAATGAGTGCAAGCTCCACCATTGTTACTCCCATAACTATCCCATGACAAACTCTTCGACCAGATCCAAATGGAAAAAACTCAAAACGTTGTCCTTTATAGTCAATGGGGCTGTCAACAAATCTTTCAGGGAAGAACTCTTCAGAATCTCTCCAGTACTCAGGATCTCTTCCAATTGCCCAAGCATTACTTGTATCAGTGTTTTGGGGTAAATGTCATAACCATTGATTTGACAGCGAGACATGGTTTCTCTTGGGAGAAGTAGGGGAGCAGGAGGGTGCAATCTCAGAGTTTCTTTTATTACCATCTTGAGATATTGAAGCTCATCTGTTCTCTCCTCAGTTGCTCTTCCTTTCTGTCCAACAGAGCTCCTAATTTCTTCTTGTGCTTTCTTCATTATTATTGGATTTCTAGCAATCTCTGCCGTTGCCCAGATGACAGTGATGGCACCGGTGTCAACTCCGCCTAAGAATATATTCTGAAACTCAAGCATCACAGGTAAGTTGGATAAGACTTCTTCATTTCCTTTAGTCATATAAAAGATATTCAAGTTAGACATCAGGATCTTAGTTTCACAGAGTCCTAAAAACTCATATGTAAATAAGCACTGAATGTGTTTCTTCTCTGCTGTAACAACTTGAGGAACATGTGGCAACAACAACTAGGCTTTTTTCCACTCGATATGCCAGAGTAGCACCCTGCTTCAAATGGGTGCTGCTCGACCTGCTTCATGTGATCTTGAAAATCCAATTCTGTAAGAAACAAAAGTATCTTGGCTGTCATGGAAAACATAAAAAAAAAAAAAAATTATACAAGGGCAAAACCATCTGCAATTATGCTGATAGATGCTGCAAGAGTGTAGCAAGGTCCGTGCCTGTCTTGCTTACAGCCTACTAGGATACCTGTCATGTTGGTTACTGAACCTTCCATGGCATTTCCAAATGTTTTTTTGTATCTTTGCAGTGTTTCATTATATCTCTGCTTCCATGTTTCTTATTTTCATTCCAGTAATAATAATAAAAATATCTTTCATATGGGATAGACTAAAAACTGATAATAACCTTTCATTTGCTCATTCTTAGTGGCTATAGAGGGAAAGGGCTCGTAGCTTAAAAGGATGGCTGCCTTAATATTATCTTTTGTGAGCTGTGGTGCACTAGATTCAGTTTGATCCCTCTCCATTTTCAGCAGCACGTTGATAATGTCTTCCTTCCGTTCTTTCCTCTCAGCTTTAAGATGATCATCAATCACCTGCTGAAAAAGAGTATCCAGCTCAAGGAAAACTCGTTCAATCCTTGCGTCATAACCTGTAATAAGCATCCTATTATGGCCTCAGCTTCATGAATCGCTTTTCGACATCTTTCATTATGAAAATCACTTCCTTGAAAACTCTTCCCAAGAGCCATCCTGAATACTATACTTGCAAATACAGAATATAGCATCTGAGTGAGATTAACTGGAGTTGCAGGTGATGATGACTGGGATATGGAATTCATAAGAAGAGATATTACTTCTTCCCTAATGAACCTAAATGACTGTACTCTTCAAGCTAAAAAGCTCAAGAACATATAGTTTTGTTGTTTCTTTTTCAATATAAGCGGAAGAGGAAACAGAAGGAGAAGAAGTAATGATGAGATTGTTAGTTTTCTTTACATAGAGAGTTGCTTCAAACAAGCTTTTTTGAAAGCCAAAGCTCATCAAATAATCATCAATTTTGCTATACCATGCTCTAGGAAGTAGACATTCTCTTCTTTTTCTTGAATTACAAACATAGCTGGTTGTTCAACATAAATCTCTCCATGCAGAACACCATTCAAGAAGGCTAACTTGACATCTAATTGGAATACCTTCCAATTCTTATGTGCATCAATAGCAAACAATAGTATGATGATGTCCATTCTTGCTATAGGAGCAAAAATATCTGAATAATCAACACCAAATATCTGAGCATACCCTTTAACAATCAGCCTGACTTTATGTTTATTGATGGATCTATCTATATTTAATTTAGTCATGAACACCCACTTGACGCTAATGATGTTTTTGTCTGGTGGTCTGTCAATCAGTTCCCAGGTATAGTTTTTTTGAATCATTGATATCTCCTCCTCCATTGCTTTTTACCATGTAAAGTCATGGTGAGCTTCTTCATATGGTTCACAGACTGCCACATTGCTCCATTGATAAATGTTTGCAAGAGATTTTGTGCCTCTGATTGGTGAATCATCAATTGATTCATCATTCTATTGAGATTTATCTTGAACTCCAATCAACGCGTTGTTTTGTGAGTCTTTCCAATCCCATTGTTCCTCTTCATGGAAATGAACATCTTTTGTAATGACTATCTTTTGAGTTTGAGGATGATATACTTTGTAGGTTTTAGAAACAAAACTATAGCCTATAAAAATACCTGGTATAACCTTCTTGTCAAGCTTATCTCTCTTGATCAGTAGAACATGAACATAACATATACTGCCAAAATTTTTAAGAAATCTTAATGAAGGTTTGTAATCATACGCTTCAAATAACATCTTTTGCTTCAAAAATTTTGTTGGAAGTCAATTTTGAAGAAAAACAACTATGTTAGCTGCTTCTGCCCAAAAAATCTTGGATAAATCCTTCTCATGTAGCATGCATTTGACCATCTCCATTATGTATCTATTTCTCCTTTCACTGACTCCATTTTTTTCTGGAGTGTAAAGAGTTTTGAGTTGATGTTCAATGCCAGCATCTTCACAGTATTGATTGAACTCTAATGAAGTGTATTGTTTACCATTGTCAGATCTAATGGCTTGAATTCTACATCTATTTTGATTCTCCATATTCTTCTTGAATTTTCAAAAGATCTCAACTACTTCTGACTTGTATTTCATAAAGAAAATCCAACACATTCTGGTGAAGTCATCAATGAAAAGAATGTAATATCGACTACCTTTCAATGAAGGTGTTTTTAGAGGGCCAGCCATATCTGTATGAATTAATTGGAGTTTTTTTGCAGATTTCCAAGTTGATTTTGGAAATGCTTTCCTATTTGGTAATTGATCAGAAAATAGAGGCACTTCTTTTTACAACATCATTCTTCTTCATACTAAGCATCCGTTGTTGATGACAATGTCCCAGCCTCTTATGCCATACTTCTATGTCTTTTAGCTTTGTTGAAAAAGTTGTGTGCTCCTCCTTAAATGGTAAAAATGAGAAACTTTTACCTCTCATCTTAGCTTGCAGTATTTTTTTGTCCAGCAACATAAAAAATATAACAGAATTGATCTTAAAAAATCACCTTCATGCCTTTTTCTATTAGTTGCCCAACACTTAACAAATTTTGTTCTATATCAGGTATATAGAGAACATCTGAAATTGTTTCTGTACCAGAATTTGTTGTGATAACAATGGTTCCTTTTCCCTTAGCTACTATACAATCACCATTTCCAATTCGAACCCTTGCAACTTCTATAGATTGCAATGTTCTGAAAAGACTTTTGTCAAAAGTCATGTGGTTTGTGCAACCACTGTCAATGAGTCAATTATCTAAGGAGTTTTGAATTGAAAAACATATAGCTATGAACATTTGATCTTCATCATCTTGACTAGCAACTTGAGCATCTTCTTCTTATTCTGAGGTTTAGTTATGCAAATAACTACTTCATGTTCAAGTTGATTGCATTTGCTACACCTTGCATCAGGTCTCTTCCAGCACTTGAATGGTGGATGGCCTATCTTGTTGCTGTGTTGGCATGGTGGAAAATTTCTTTTAAATTTTTTTCCCTTGTTCTGAAATTGATTCGCAATAAACTTATTGCTGCTTAAAGCTTGGTTTTTCTTGAAAAACTTCTTTATATCCTTTTAGAATCTTGATACTTGCTTGTAAAGCTTCTTCTGCAAAACAATCTTACCTCATAAGTCTTCGTTGTTCTTGAGCTTGCAAGGAATTCAAAAGTTCTGCCAATGTAATTTTTAACAGATCTTTTGTATTCTCCAATGTAGTAATTAAAGCTTCATATTTTTTTGGTACTATAACCATAAGTTTTTCTATAATTCTAGAGTATGTGAACGTGGTTCGTAGTAATCTGACTCTGTTTACAATACCAAGCAACCTATCTGAGTATTCCTTTATGATCTCAGATTCTTTTATTTTTTGCAGCTCAAACTCTCATATCAAGTTTAGGCTTTGCATGCCATAAATTCTTTCATGTCCTCCATATTCTTTCTTCATATAATCCCAAACTTTTTTTTGTTGATTTAAAAGACATGATTCTTGTGAAAACGATTGTTGAAACAACAACAAACAGACATGCTTTTGCTTTTGCTTTTGATTTTTTTGTTTTTCTTTCTTTACGAGTCTTGATCTGGGTCATGGTTGGATTATTTGGTAATAGAGGGATATCAAAATCCTCTTCAATGGCTTCCTAAAGATCTAAAGCCTCCAAATAAGTCTTTATTTTCATTGCCCAAAGTTGATAATTCTCTTCATCAAAGATAGAAGAAGTAATGTGAGAAAAACTTGCTTCAGCTTTCATTACAGGTCCCTTAAAAAAAATGCTTTGATATCAATTGAAAGTATTTAAGTGAAGAAAGAAAGTACGAAGAAAGTTAAAGATAGTAAACATATATGTACTATTTTATTTGAACTGAAATGAATTAATTGCTTAAAATAAAAGATTAACTAAACAGAATCTTGACAGCTCTTGAAGAAATCTAAACAGTTGAGTTTGCATCTTGGTGGATATAGCCAACTAGGAGATTGGAATTGGGTGTTATTTCTTTCAGGATATTGTTCTAATTAACTTGAGATAATTGCATTGTGGATAAGTCAAGATATCAAGCAATTTAATAGAATCAAGTAGACCCATTTTATTTGATTTCAAATGCCCAGTTGAGTTTGACATATAATGCCCTATTGCCATTTTTAGTAAAAGATGCAAAATATAGCAACAATGCGAATCTTAAATACCAAGGTTTTGCTTTTGAAAGTAGACATCAGTTTCGAATAACTCTTTACTCTAAATCTAGCTATAACAGCTAAGGAACATGAACAATTAACCCCATAATGCAGTATCTGGAATCAGCTTTGGCTATGCTATGTCTCATGTTGTATTTCAGCCTGCAAGAGGGTTATGCAAATTCTCATGGTGCTCATTATGTATTACTCAATTTCCTCGAGAATTTATCTTGGAAGGAAGCAAGAAAATACACCATAACAGAAATCTCACAAGAATAAACATGTTCACGTGCTTTGCATATCTCAACCTGAGTACACTCTCAGGTGAGAGTATTATAGATTACATACAGAATTAATCCATTTCTCTGTCATGCATGCTCAGTCTTAGCCCTATACCAACACACTAAATTTCATTGTTTTGGCCCTCTACAACCGCATTTGGTCCATGAAATCGATTAGCGTGCCTCATCACCGCTTAGGGTCCATCTCAATTACTATTTATGATATTCATTAATTTTTATCTTTATTTATTAAGTGAAAATGAATCAAGAACTCTTTCTAGAAGCAAAAGCTCATTGGAGGCAGTTTTGAGCATGTCTAGCATGCTTAACAAGCCATGGGACAGATTGAGGCAACAAATTTTGACTATGAATTTGCATCTCTAATACATGGTTTCCCTAAAGTTGTGGATGAGATGTTTCACAAACGATGGTACATGACCTCATTGTACTGCTGAATGGCCATTTTAGAGTCCTTAAGATAAAATCTATTTTACTAGAAAAATATCAACAAATTCAGGGTTAATTGTGATAAACCAAAAGATCTTTAAGAGTGCCTGTGAAGAACCTGAAATATTTGGACTAAAAGTTGTCATCGTAAATGCATTTTCCATGTGCAGGAGCCACGCAGGGAGAAGGTTATGCTAGCAAAGACTTGGTCTTAGTTGTTGGTCATGTCCACAAAACTTGCTTGCTTAAGAATAGGTTAATTAGTTATTATTTGATTTTCAATAATGCATGATTGGCTTGTTGCCAATAGTAGCTGTTAGTGTCCTAATTCTTAGAGATATGATCTCAGAATTAGGAGTAGTTATTATTTTCATACTTGTATTTAAACCATTTCAAAATCAGTAATGTCAAGCTTATTCTAATTAAAACTCTTGCGGTTAATTCTCACCCTGAGTATAATACAATATGCACTATAGCATTTCATAGCCTGATTGAGACCTATCATTGATATCAGAGCCATGGGTACAAATAAGGAAATGATTGAAAGTTTAGAGGCTGGATTGGGTGGACTCCAAAACAACTTTAACTGCATGGAGATTGGTGTTAATAATAAGTTACACTAGATAGAGGATGCTCTTAGCAAGCTCTTTGAAGTCCTACTCTCCAACCAAACTGCATCTATTAGCAACAATTCTGACCTTACTGCAAGCTCTCTTAATGGACGCTCTCGTTCTATAAGAGAGGAATCTAGAGATATCTCAAAAGGAGGACGACCATTATTTTCTTCTAAATTAGCTAGTTTGGAGTTCCCTTATTTTTCTAGAGATAACCCCGCTGAATGGTTCACAAGAGTGGATCAATTCTTTGAATTTCAAAGCACTACTGAATCTCAAAAGGTGTCTCTAGCTTCTTTCCATTTACAAGGTGAGGCTAATCAATGGTGGCAATGGTTGAGAAGATCCTATAAAAAAGAAGGTAGGGAGGTGACATAGAGCACTTTTCAAGAAGAATTGTGGGCAAGATCTAGTCCTACTAAATGTGAGGACTTTGATGAAACCTTGTCAAAGGTAAAGTAGGAAGGTTCTTTGTGTGAGTATTAAAAGGAGTTTGAACGGCTGAGTAATCAAGTGCTTGAATGGCCATAAAAGGCTTTACTAGGGACATTCATGGGCGGTCTCAAACCAGAAATAGTTGATGGTATAAGAATGTTCAAACCAAAATCCTTGAAAGAAGCTAGTAGCCTTGCATGAATGAGAGATGAGCAGCTGAACCACCAACAGAAAGTCACACAATCTGTCAATCGAACTACTATCGACTACCTTATGAAAAGACTCTTCTAGGATGAAATGCAGAAAAGAAGAACACATGGGCTATGTTTTAATTGTGAAGAGAAATTCACACTTGGTCACATGTGTAAGGGGCCACAGCTCCTACTGTTAGAAGGTTGATATGAATATCCAGATGGAGACTTTATCAAAAGTTTGATGGAATTCCAACCCGAAATATCACTTCATGCATTCTCAGGATGGACATCATATAAAACCATGCGGGTGCTGGAAAAGATTGGGCCCTATGAGGTGGTTGTTCTCGTTGATAATGGGTCTACTCATAATTTTATCAGTGAAAGGGTGGCTAATATGTTGCAACTACTAGTAGTTCCAACCGAATCCTTCAATGTCAAGGTGGTTAATGAAGGGCCATTAAAATGTCAATGAAGATTTGAAAATGTCCATATTACACTCCAAGGTATTCCTTTTGTCCTCACTCTATATGCCTTACCATTAATTGGGTTGGATTTAGTCTTAGGAGTCCATTGGCTGGAACAATTGGGCATCGTGGTATGTAATTACAAGCAGTTAATAATGGAGTTCCAGTGGCACAACCGAACTCAAAAATTGCAAGGGATGGATACATCAATTCAATCCACATCAATAAAAGCTATTTCTAGAGATTTATAACAAGGGAGCTCTATGTTTGCCATTTGTCTTCAATCCTCAGCTGATCCTACATTACAGAATGTCAATCCTGAGATAAAACAACTATTGGAGGAATTTGAAGAACTTCCCCCCACAAGAGGAGTGGATCATCACATCATTCTGAAGGAGGGAACATAACCCATTAATGTGCGACCATATAGGTATGCCTATTTTCAAAATGCTAAAATTGAAAAACAAGTTCATGACATGTTAAAATTAGGGCAAATAAAATCTAGTACTAGTCCTTTTTTATCTCTTGTTTTGTTGGTAAAAAAGAAAGATGGTTCATGGCGGTTTTGCACTGACTATAGAGCATTTAATGTTGTAACCATCAAAGATAGATTTCCTATTCCTACAGTTGATGACCTGCTCGATGAGCTTCATGGAGATACTTATTTCACCAAACTTGATATACGGGCAGGATACAACCAGGTACGAGTACATCCCACAGATATTCATAAAATTCTCTTTCAGTACTCATAATGGTCATTATGAATACTTAGTTATACCATTTGGTCTTTGTAATGCTCTATCTACTTTTCAAGCAATTATGAATTCAATATTTTGTCCTTACCTCCGTAAATTTATACTAGTCTTCTTTGATGACATTTTAATTTATAGCTTCACTTGGATCATGCATCTTGAACATGTTAAAAAGGCTTTTGAAATATTAAGACAACATGAATTTTTTTTGTCAAATTCAGCAAACATGCCTTTGGTTTACAAGAATTGGAATACTTGGGGCATATTGTGACTCCCCAAAAAGTTAGGTTGAATCAAAGCAAAATTAAGACTATATTGAATTGGCCTTGGCCTACTAATGTTTTCGAGTTACATGGATTTTTAAGAGCTACAGGTTGTTATCGGATATTTGTTCACAACTATGGCCTTATTGCACGTCCTCTCACCAACCTTTCAAAAAGGGCAATTTTGGATGGCCAAATAGAGTTGAAAATGCTTTTCAAGAGCTTAAAAAAGTCATGACTACTACACCAAAACTTTCAATGCTGAATTTCAATGATCTATTTACTATTGAATCAGATGCTTCTGGCAACGACATAGGAGCAATTTTGAGTCAATAAGGGAAGCCCGTTGCATTCATAAGTCGAGCCTTAGGTACTACCAAACAATTCTGGTCTGTGTATGCCAAAGAAATGTTAGCCATCATTCTTACAATTAAGATGTGGAGACCATTTTTGCTGGGTTGGAAGTTTTACATCCAAACTGATCAGTGCAGCCTCAAGTACTTGTTGGAGCAACGCATAACAACACTTGAACAATAAAAATAGGTAATTAAACTGCTTGGCTACAATTATAAGATCACCTATAAACCAAGTCACAAGAACAATGCAGTTGATGCATTGTCATGGGTGACGGACAGTCATAGTCTTGATACCTTGTTTAGTTGCTCACACTCCATGTCACGACCCGATTCCCGGATCCATGACCGGCACATAGGCAGGTTCCCCTCCAAGGTTCCATACCTATGCAAACCCAAACTTACATACAAACTTATCCATTAAATAAGTCAATCAGAATTCAACACAGCAGTAATAACAAAACTAACTTTATAATATAATTTAATTGACTTAATACAAGAGTTAATATAATTTCATAGTTTTGGAGCACTAACTAGACATAAAGGAAAATGTACAAATTACAACCAAAAGAGTAGGTTCTGAAGGTCCAACAAAAGTGACCTGCTATCAAGCTATAAGCCTGAAAAATATAAATAATGAGAGGGTGAGTTCAACAACTCAGTGAGTAGATAACGTTCAATATACACACACGAGGTAATACTACAATGAGAAATATATATACAAGTACGGCCTTAGGTTCTTATAGAAAGCTTTCTCAAATAGGCCATAACAAGAAGATCATATTGTAAAACTCGTCAGAAAATCAAAATGCAATAAGCATGAGGCTCCGTACTGTGGGATGATCAGTCCACATAGGTTGGTGACTCCTCCGACCAACTAGGGTTCAGATACGATGTGCACAAAGACTAACACTACCCTGTTAGCATGGGTATTCTGACTGACATATCATAGGTTCATAATCATAATCAAACGGACATATTCATATCTCAAGGCTCAACTCATGACATCAATCAAATGAGGAGCTATCAATTCAGAAGTCAATTCAAAATATATACTGGTTCATATCAAGAATTCAGATTCAACAAATGATCATGCTTTATCATAACAAGGATAATAGTCAACATATATATTATCAATAAGCATGATCCAATTCATATTAACAAATCAAATATTTATAATATTTCTCATGCATATGGAAAATTATTCACTCACCTGACTCGAAATCAAATAGAAGTCAAAAGCAGACACCGAAGAAAACCCTACTAACGTCCCGCCGGTAGAATATCAGGATTATCTGAATATAAAAGGAGACATATTCAAGAATGACTTAAAAGAACATATAACCCATTTAATACATTTATCTAAGGGTATATTCCATAACCTTATATGTTTTTTGACTAAACTAGTTATTTTTCCAAAAACCCAAAATCTAACGGTTTTTCCGAAATCTAATCCATAATAAAACAAATAATAAAAATGATAATAATTCGCTAAATAACCCTCAATTATTCATCAAACCAATCTGCAAAAGCTAATATTACAGCTAGGGACCAATCTGAATTTTATCATATTTTTAAGGGTCAAATTGTAACTTTGTCAAATTGGAGGACCAAACTAAAAATATCATAAATTCATGACTATAGTGGAATTATGTCCATAATTCGTCCTCATTTCTGTCCAGAATCTCTAATTATGCTCCAGGGACCATTCTGGAATTTTTCCAAATTTTTAGGGTCAAATTAGAGGACCAAATTGAAAGTGTTAAAATTTCATAACTATACAGGAATTCTGCCCATAATTCATCTTTTATTCTGTCCAGTATCTTGGAATATGCTTCAGGGACCAATCTATAATTTTCCAAAGTTTGGGGACTAAACTGTAATTTTCATAAATTGAGGGACCAAATTGAATTTTTATCATCTTCAACCTCAAACCCAGAATTTTCACAGATTACCTACTGTTCTTTCCAGATTTCTAACTCAAAATTTACCAGTTACACAAATCATAACTCAAAATCATCATCTTCACCTACAATCTTCCATAATCAATTAAATAATCAATTACCCACAACAATCAACTTATAACATTCAAATTAATTCATCAATAAACCCAAAACACAAATTTTCAAAACCCTAACATTCATCAAAACCGAAATTTAAAGTTCAAGAAAACATATTAATACATTTAACAACCTAAATCTTACCTTTAAACTTATTTTCTCCAACTCCTTTCTATTTCCCTTCTAATTTTCCTCTTTTCTCTTCTTCTTCTTCTTTCTCCTTTCTCTCCTGCCGGTTTGCTCTCTTAATTTCATATCTATCTCTTTAAGTCTCCAATTACTACACTACCCCTCATTCATTTATACCCACTCTTTAAGTCTCCAAGGGTTTTGTTGGCTTTTCCTATCCCTTTAATTCAAAACGTTACAATCTCCCCACCTTATAAAAGTTTCGTCCTCGAAACTTAATGGAAAAGATTGAATACTTACTGAGATTATCGAAAAGATGAGGATACTCCTCACGCATCTTATCCTCGAGCTCCCATGTCGCTTCCTCACGTGAATGACCTTTCCATTTCACTTTCACTGAAGCTATATCCTTCAACCTAAGCTTCCTCACTTGTCGGTCGACTATAGCTTTTGGTTGCACCTCATAAACCATATCATCTCTCAATTCAATGGGATAAACCTCTAACACATGCGATGGATCTGACATATACTTCCTTAGCATGAAAATATGAAATATCGGATGAATACCAGACAAGTTGGGTGGTAATGCTAATCTATAAGCAACTGCCCCAACTCTCTCCAGAATCTCATACGGTCCAATGAATCGAGGACTTAACTTGCCTTTCTTCCCAAACCTGAATACTCCTTTGGTAGTGATACTTTTAAGAACACACAATCACCCACTGAAAACTCTAAGTCACGCCTTCTTTTATCTGCATAACTCTTTTGTCTACTTTGAGCTGTTTGAAGCTTCTTTCTAATTACCTCTATCTTCTCTGAGGTAATTTGAATCAACTCCAATCCTATTAGCCTCTTCTCACCAACCTCATAAGGTGTCATCTCTATGCTAGCCTGATAACTGTTGTTGTAAGCAAATTCCACTAATGGTAGAAACTTACTCCAACCAACTCCAAAATCCATAACACAAGCCCTTAACATATCCTCGAAGATTTGAATGGTCCTCTCAGACTAACCATCGGTCTAAGGGTGAAAAGTTGTACTCAACTGCACTTTAGTACCCATAGCTTCTTGAAATTTCACCGAAAACCACGATGTAAACTGTGGACCTCTATTTGACACTATCGAGATTGGCACTCTATGCAACCGTACAATCTCACTAATAAACAATTCCGCCAACTTTGCATATCCATAAGTAATCTTAATTGGCAGAAAATGGGCTGATTTTGTCAACCTGTCAACAATCACCCATATCGAATCATGACCCTCCTGACTCCTAGGCAATCCTGTCACAAAGTCCATTGTGATCCTTTCCCACTTCCATTCTGGAATTAACAATGGTTGCAACAATCCAAGAGGTTTCTGGTGTTCACCCTTTACCCTCTGACAGGTCAAACACCTAGAAACAAAATTTGATACATCAGCCTTCATCCTATTCCACCAATAACACACATTAAGATCTTTATACATCTTGGTGGAACCTGGATGCACTGTGTAAACTGTATGATGTGCCTCTACCATCAATTCTCTCCTCAGATCATCTACATCAGGTACACAAAGCTTATTCCTATATCTCAGCACATCATCATCACCTATCACAAAACCTGCAGCCTTACCCTGCACAACCTCATTTCTAATCCTGAGTAGTGAAATATCTTTCTTCTGAGTTGCTTTTATCTTATCAAACAAATCCGATTTAATCCTGATGTGCCTTAGGTTCTTATAGAAAGCTTTCTCAAATAGGCCATAACAAGAAGATCATATTGTAAAACTCGTCAGAAAATCAAAATGCAATAAGCATGAGGCTCCGTACTGTGGGATGATCAGTCCACATAGGTTGGTGACTCCTCCGACCAACTAGGGTTCAGATACGATGTGCACAAAGACTAACACTACCCTGTTAGCATGGGTATTCTGACTGACATATCATAGGTTCATAATCATAATCAAACGGACATATTCATATCTCAAGGCTCAACTCATGACATCAATCAAATGAGGAGCTATCAATTCAGAAGTCAATTCAAAATATATACTGGTTCATATCAAGAATTCAGATTCAACAAATGATCATGCTTTATCATAACAAGGATAATAGTCAACATATATATTATCAATAAGCATGATCCAATTCATATTAACAAATCAAATATTTATAATATTTATCATGCATATGGAAAATTATCCACTCACCTGACTCGAAATCAAACAGAAGTCAAAAGCAGACACCGAAGAAAATACTACTGACCTCCCGCCGGTAGAATATCAGGATTATCTGAATATAAAAGGAGACATATTCAAGAATGACTTAAAAGAACATATAACCCATTTAATACATTTATCTAAGGGTATATTCCATAACCCTATATGTTTTTTTGACTAAACTAGTTATTTTCCCAAAAACTCAAAATCTAATGGTTTTTCCGAAATCTAATCCATAATAAAACAAATAATAAAATGGTAATAATTTACTAAATAACCCTCAATTATTCATTAAACCAATCTGCAAAAGCTAATATTACAACTAGGGACCAATTTCAATTATATCATATTTTTAAGGGTCAAATTGTAGTTTTATCAAATTGGAGAACCAAACTAAAAATACCAAACTACAAGAATCGCGTGGTGGTGCCTCCTCATTCCAATATTATTCCATAACTTTTACATGAATTCCATGATTCCCCAAGTGGTGGACATTCAGGTGTATTAAGGACATATAAGAGACTAGTATAACAATTCTATTGGTCGTCCATGTTCCATACTGTGAAGAATTACATTGCCTATTGTGACTTATGCTAACACACTAAAAATGAGACTTTGTCGCCATCAGGACTTTTGCAGCCTCTTCTAATCCCATATCAATTTTGGGATGATATCTCTCTGGATTTCATTGAAGGTTTTCCCCCTTCCAATGCCAAAACTTAAATTCTTGTTGTTGTTGACAAGTTGAGCAAATCGGCGCATTTCGTGGCCCTTTCACACCTGTATACAACCAAATTGGTGGCTGAAACATTCATTGCTGGAATAGTTAAACTTCATGGCATGCCTCAGTCCATAATCAATGATCGAGACTCAGTGTTCATTAGTCATTTTTTGGAAAGAATTCTTCAAAATGCCAGGCACCCAATTGAAGATAAGCTCCGCTTACCATCCACAAACTGATGGAAAAACAAAAGTCGTTAACCGTTGCATTGAACAATATCCTCGCTGCTTTGCTTACCAACAACCCCGTAAGTGGCATTCCTTCCTTCCATAGGCTAAGTTTTGGTATAATACTACCTATCATGCATCTACATGGATGACTCCCTTCCAAGCTCTATATGGAAGGCCTCCTCTAACAATCCCTCATTACCATGAAGGTTATTATCCCGTACATGAAGTCTACAAAAACTTGGCTTCTAGAGATGCTCTGTTATGGCAGCTTAAAAGCAATTTACATATAGCAAATAATTGAATGAAACAGCAAGCCGATTCTAAACGCGAGACATTGAATTTCAAATCGATGATTTGGTGTTTCTGAAGCTACATCCCTACCGACAGCAGACTGTGTTCAAAAGAGCTTATCAAAAGCTTGCAAGCAAATTTTATGGGCTATATCCAGTTGAGGAAAAAATTGGAAACGTTGCCTAAAAACTCAAGCTTCCCCTCGACTCTCGTATTCACCCAGACTTCCATATGTCCCTTCAAAAAAAAAAGTTAGGGTGAAACTATTATTGTTAATAGTGACTTACCTCTGATGGCTGACGATGGTGACTTACTTATAGAGCCGGAGGTTATATTGGATACACGTTGGGTAAAACAAAGATCCATATTTATTGAAGAAAGCTTGGTGCCAATGGCAAACGACTTCCAGTTGATTATGCTACATGGGAGAACGCTCAAGAATTATGCGACAAGTTCATCAATATAAACCTTAAGGACAAGGTTTCTAGTCACTGGAGGAAGTATTGATAAACCAAAAAGATCTTTAAGACTGCTCGTGAAGAACCCTGAAATATTTGGACTTAGCGCTGTCATTGTAAATGCATTTTTCATGTGCAGGAGCCATGCAGGGAGAAGGTTCGGTTGCCAAAGACTTGGTCTAAGTTGTTGGTCATGTCCACAAAACTTTCTTGCTCAAGAATAGGTTAATAGGTTAATTAATTATTATTTGATTTTTAATAATGCATGATTGACTTGTTGTCAATAACAGTTGTTAGTGTTCTAATGCAGAATCACAAATATCACAAATAGTTGTTATTTTTATTATTGTATTTAAACTCTTTCAAAATCAGTAATGTCAAGCATATTCCAATTAAAACTCTTTGCGGCTAATTCCAATCCTCAGCATAATACAATCTGCACTATAGTATTTCATAGACTGATTGTGACCTATCAAATTGATTACTTGAACCTTGATTTTATTGGAGGATACTTGCTAATCATTTTTTAGACAATGAAGTGACAGAAGCCTGAATTAAGCACCGACACCCTTTAACAGTACTGAACAAAAGCTAAAAAGAAAGAAAAGCACAATCATACATTCTTAAGTGCATGAAACTATAGATATGCTTATGAGATCATGATATCTTCTGATAGTCACTGAAGGTAGTTGACTGGTACAAGAATGAGAGGTGTCTTCTTAGAGGTAGTAAGACTAACACCAGCTTTCTCTTCCATGTTGATATCTTCCTTCTTCATCCCATCGGGAAAAACCCAATCAAAACAATACAAGAGATTTGCAAGTATAATCTCCATTGTTATAGATCCCATATGAATACCAGGACAAATTCTTCGACCAGATCCAAATGGCAAGTACTCAAAACTTTGTCCTTTATAGTCAATGGAGCTATCAAGGAATCTTTCAGGGAAAAACTCTTCAGGATCCTTCCAGTACCTGGGGTCACGTCCAATTGCCCAGACATTAATTTGGACCAGCATCTTCGGATAGATATTATGACCACTGACTTTACAGTGAGACATGGTTTCTCTTGTGATAAGTAGCGGGGCAGGAGGGTGCAGTCTCAGAGTTTCTTTTATTACCATCCGGAGATACTCAAGTTGATCGATGTCGCTTTCAGTAACTCTTCCCTTATTTCCAACACATTTCCTAACTTCATCCTGCACTTTCTTCATCACTCTTGGATTCCTAACAAGTTCTGCCATTGCCCAATTCACTGTCAGTGAAATAGTGTCTACTCCTCCCAGAAATAAATTCTGACAGACAAACATCAGAATCCAATTAGACAATTAATTTGTTGAAACAATAGAGAAAATTTTTGTAGGCAATTAATTTCATAATAACAGCAAGCAAATATTTCTTGATAGCTTTAGTTTATAACATAAATTACAGCGCATGATGTTGCTGGACAGCAGTCAGCTTCATTTAGCATGTTGCTCTTGCTATTCCCAACGCTTGCACAGTGATGAATCTCAAGAATCATGCAAATTTATCAAGCACAACAACTTAGCTTTGAGATTATACTCTGAGGGGTTTTTCTAAATGGTATAGCAACCATGCCAAGAAACACAACTGAAAAAGCTTCGGCAATGCACAGACAAGGGCTTAGATATAATGATAGACGCCACCTCCAACCCAAAAGCCTATACTAAAAACGTACGGGTACATCTTATATATAAGCACCTTACTTACCACTGGGCACCCAACAAAAACTATCCAACTTTGACGGCTTATCAGCTAGACCCTTTACATATATATGTGAAACTAGATTACTAGATTCGTGTTTCAGACAACCAAAGGCCTGTGGCTTGTTGCTCCCTAAAAGCCTGGTGGCAAATTCTGAACTATGCTAGCGGCAATGAAATGATAGGCACTACATATACACTTAATAACATGAAGTAATCTATTGAAGCTCAGGATTTAATGTATGATAATGGAAATGCTGAACAGCATACCAGGAGGATTGCCTTGATATTATCCTTTGTGAACTGAGATGCACCAAGTTCAGTCTGATCCTTCTCTATTCTCAGCAGAACATCTACCATGTCATCGTGCTCCTTTATCCTTCCAGGTTTAAGATGATTATCAATTAAATGCTGAAAGAAAGTATCTACTTCATGGAAAACTCTCTCAGTCCTTGCACGATGACCAGTAAGCCGATCCACAATCCACCCTAAATACGGGATGGATTCATCTGCTGAGATGCTTCCCGCTACAGCCTCGGTGTCATGAACCACTTCATGAAATTTATCTCGATCAAAGCTAGTCCCTCGATAATTGAATCCATAAGCCATCCTGAATGTTATATTCGCAACGAGAGCATATAATTTCTGAGTAAGATCAACAGGTGCTGCTAAAGCTGATGACTCAGAGATAAAATTGACCAGCAAGCTAACTTCTTCTTCCCTGATGAACCGGAAAGACTGCACCCTTTTCAAGCTGAATAGCTCCAGAGTAAGAACTTTTCTCATGTTTCTCCAGTGATCACTATATGGTGAAAATGCTATGTCTAGATAATTGTACGTGAGTCTCCCAGTCCCAGCTAAAAGAGGTCTACTGCAAAAGGCAAGATCATGAACTTTTAAGACCTCTCTTGCTGCCTCAGCAGAGGAGATTACGACAGTTGGTATTCGACCAAGTCGAATTAGCATGACAGGGCCATATTTCTTGGAGAGTTGCCACAGAGATTGGTGAGGCAGTGATCCAAGTTGGTGCAAGTTGCCTAAAATGGGAAGCTTAGGAGGGCTTGGAGGAAGAAGCTGCTCGCTTTGTCTCTTAACTTCCATCTTTTTCATAAATAGAAGCAGTAGTGCCAGAAGTAAGATAAGAGGAAGCCATAAAGGTACAACATAGAGAGCCATAAGAGTTTAGCACGTAGAATGTCTGAGCTACCTTGAGATTAAATATCCTCACCACTGATTAAAAATCAACAATCAGTACAAAACATATCAGTACTATTTGCCCCTGTTAGGCTAATTGATTGTTGCCAACCGTGGTCCAATTATTTAAAGTGATAAGGTTTACTCTTACTAGTCATCCCGGAGCTATATTTTGTCAATAATACAGCTGTAAATGCTTAAATAAAAATATAAATATCTAAATGTCTAAATAGGAATATAAATAATTAAATAGAAAATTTACCTTACTATATTTAGCTTCCTAGATTTCCTCTTTGTACAATTTTTTCTATATAATGAAAGTCTAGTCAAAAGATGAAGGTAATTCAAATAAATTTATTATGGTATCAGAGTTTCTTTCATAGAATTCTTAAATTTTAGTCTTTTTTTTTTCAGTCATAGCTTCATAAAAAAATCAGATAATATTTGTGTCAGATTTGCTAGCAAAAATTATGCTGTTTAGACATTTCAGTTGGAGATATTTTTCAAAAAATAGGAATTATGGAACCATATAGATGATAGCAACAAAAGAAACTTGACTATTAAAGGATATGCTATTGCTAAGGCAGCCAAAGATGTACAAATCATGCTGTGGATTCTCAGTTATCTTTTTCATAAATAAGAACATTTAACTCCTAACGGGCTGTGGTTTGGTTGCTTTCTACATCTAATAACACTCACAGAACACGCTTGAATTTATCACACAAATGCTGTAATTTTCCCGTACAAAACTTGCACAGGAAAGGGGTTGCAATGAAAAGAGAGTTCACACAAGCTACTGTTTGTTTTCTGACTTTTCAGCTTCTGCACCTACTGCCCCTTCTCTTTCAATAAATTCAGCCACATGTGCCCTACCATTTTAGACAAAACAACACACTTAACACGTTGAAGAGAGAGGGCTCGAACATGTCAACCAAACTCTTTGTGTTGAAGTTTTTGGAATTCTCTGCAGACAGCCATAACTACATGAGCCTCTGGCTCAGTTGCATCGATCCATTTCCCCCACCTCAGAAGAGGTTTTCTTGTTGAGGACTGTGTTTTGTAATAAAAACTAAAAACATAGTAAAAAATTCACCCCTTTAAAATAAAGTGAGTTCATTGATAATCATGAAAGAAAGAAAAAAATACGACGCAGTTTGTTGTTGTGTATGCAATTATATATTTAGGTGTGTTTTAAAAAATATATTTGATTTGAAAAAACATTTAAATTAATGTTTTTTTAATAATTTAATTTTAATGTTAAAAATAAAAAAAATATTTTAATATATTTCAAGTAAAATACTTTTTAAAAAAAATCATATACAGCAATACCAAATATAAAAATAATACAACCATCAACAATCATTGGATTAATTTTAATAATGATTTGGATTGCTTATCCCATACGAGTGGTCCAAATCATTTTTTTTTTGTAATTAAATTTCTTTATACAAAAAGAATTGCGTATTAAATTAGAGTATGAAGTTGATATTGTGTCTATATTTTACACACAACAAATGAATTTATTATTATCAAGGGACATTAAAAAAAAAAAAACTTTTGTTATGCTGTTCAAATCATTGTCAAGACAGGATCTTGCAAGGATAAACTCAAAAAAATTGATGTAGTTTTATTATACCCGAAATAAAAACGGGGAGAAGACTGAAAATAAAATAAAAATGAAGCTAGAGTGAACCACGTTAAGTTGTAGTGCTTCTAGCTAACTATACATGGTGAATAGAAGAAATCATGGATCATGGATTTGCTGTTAACACAGGTGTGCGGTGCTGTGGGCAGCAGTCACAAGATTGGAACTTGCTTGGTCATTCGTTTTGGAATTTGATTCTGATTCTGCACTGATAGGAAACCTATTAGCTTTGATTGCCAGAGCTAAAAAACTCCTAGGGCGTGGGAAGACAAAGTACATCAAAAATATAGAGAGGCAACTTTGATTTAACCAAAAATCTTTGATTAAAGATAATTGGATTATCAATGATCGGCTTATGGGTTTATATTTGATTTTACGTTATGATTTTATTGGATCTACTTTACCTCGTTTAATTTAGTTTTTGGACGAAAAACCTGATTTAAAAAAAAAAAAAAAAAAAAAAAAAAAAAGGAATCATCCCTACCTCCAAAAGAGCAAGGCTTAGGACAGGACAAGTATCCCTCCTTCTGTTGCCAATGAAAAATAAATATTTTAATTAATTGATCGATCGATCAAAAGTTGATCATCCACAGGTGTTAGGGTTAGGGTGAACGTTTTTGTTTTGTTTTTGTTTTTTTTCGAAGGCTGATTTGCCTTGCTGTGTACCTGATCCTCTATGTTGTATTTTTCATTTCCACCCTGGTGTTACTGTCACAGAAATTGTTGAAACAAGGCCTTCGGCCATTGCAGATATCTCGTAATTTTCAGTGATTTGCTATGAATCAGTAAGGACAACATTACGCTCTCCATCTTGCACTCTCTATCTACTTGAAGGTAATGCACTTTGTAACTTCCAGTGATGCATAGACATGAACGTGAAACGGGGCAAGAACTAAAATGGAACAAGACTATAAGCGATTGCAAATCCTGAAATCCATGAAAATTAGAACCTGGAAAAAGAAGTAGAAAACGAGACCAGGTAACAATCACTTCAATTCTGATGCTCTTAACAATGTGCAAAATCGAACAATGTTTGCCTAACCATGTTATGGGTTTGGTTCGAACAGGTCTTGGCATCCCAGAAAACGGTGCTTGTGGGACTCTTTGGACTGTGGGGCTGCCGGGGATGACGTTCTTGATGCCGTTGATATGTCACCTAAGACCACGGTCTCGATCTTGATGCATTGGTGGTACATGGGGTTCCCCGTCATGCTTTGGACTATCTGCCTGGGATGACCTTGGGGCTGTGGTGGCAGCACCCATGGACTCCGGAATTTTCCATCATGCTGTGGAAACGGAGATTCGGGATGTAGGTCCGTTTGTTGTTGTGGTGTGATCCACGTACAGTGGAATTGACCTTCATGCTTTGCTTGGACCACCGATGCACCCTTCGTCTTGGAACTTTGGCCTTTAGTCCGTGTCTGACTCACCAGTGGGCCATGTGGTAGCTGATTTTGTTGATCTTGGCGAAGTACAGACCAGTGCTTTTTATTTTTCTCTTTCTAATTACGTGCATATAAACTTCTGGAGGAAGCAAACCACGCCCATGTCAAATAATAAATAATAGGGATAGAAAAATAAAGACGGGAGTTGACTTCTATCTGTAAATCAAGTAAGAAATTGTCTCAGAATTGGCAACTTGTAACAGCGATTCTGAACGTGCATAACCATCTTCTGCTTCCTACACCAGAACAGTTTGGTCACCAGTGAATCAAAATACAAGAGAGGAATTTCCACTTTCGCATTTCTCTTCCCACTGGAACAACGATAATAAATTGTTTCTACTGCATAATGGCCAGCGAAGTGGAGATGGCCTTGTATCGAGGAAATATTTAGTGCCAAAGAAACTAGCTGCTCCCAGTCCTATAGTAAGGAAGAAAACTGGCAGTGAAATTTATAAATCTCGGTACACTACAGAGCTCTATTTTTTACTTTAAATTACCAGCTCATGTTTGAAAAACAAATCTGAGCTCCGTAAGAGAAGGCTCACTTAATAAGCAATCAGTTCTTCATCTGTATGTCATCTTTGTAGGAGGCCTGTCAATTGGAGTCACAATTTCAGCCGAGTTCTCCTCAGAATAAGATGTGTTTTATTAAAATTTTGAGATCGGCAAAAAGGGCAGCTAACAGATATTCAGACAACATGAGGAAACCTTTCCCTTTAATTAGCTCATCTCCTGCAAGATCCAAAGAAATACTAGCAAAGAATTAGCAACAGTCATCTCGAATCAAATATCTGCTTTCAGTTTTGTTTCCATTTAACATGATATTACTAAGAATGGGATATCCAGGATGTCACCTTTGATACATTTAGGATTTGAGAAGCCATACATCTGCATCTGAATTTTAAAGCTTGAAATCCATCATTAGCGATCCTGGATGTCTGACACCGTTGAAGCAGCCTAATTACACTCAAGAAACATGAATAGTTTGTTAAGATGGTCAGAGAGATATTGGAAGACATTCTTAATATAAAGATCTACAGCTTTGCTTTACGGGAATGTATGGGGAGACTATGGAGAAAATGAAAAGCTAAAATGCAAATAGAAATTCATGAATTTTGACAGATGGCATCCCTGTTTCTTGGCACTTCATTTTCTGTTAAGAATACGAAGAGTGGACTAAAAAAACATAATGGTTTGTGATTCTGTTATATCACCCCCAATGACCAAGGGTCAAAGTGAAAAAGGGTCTGATTATTCATATACAATATACATCCTCAAGCTGAAAGTGAAAAGATGGAAGAAAAGGAACATGGACATGTCGCAATAATTTCTATCACAATGAGGAGAAATAATAATGTTTCAATAGAAGGGGGAAATCTTACGAGGATAAGCCCCATATTTTTTTGAAGCATCTGACTTCGAAGCACCAACCCCACCATGCACTGCATATTTTCAGTTAAATGTCAGTTTCCTTGACAACATTCCAATTTGAACAAATAGAGATATGCCACTCAGAAATAATTAAAGAAAAAGATAGTCTTGGAATCATATTGTTGCTATGCCCATGTCCCTTTCCATACCATTTTTTTCATTTCATAAATAACCAGCAGAATATTAGAATTATAGGTATGTATGCATAAGAAGAAAAGTTCAAGAAAAGGCAGGGACTCAAACCTGAGTGTCTCATTATTGCAATTCGTGAAAGAAGCCGATGAAGTGTCAATGAAGTAGTAGCAATTTAGGCATGCTAAGATGTACTCCAACCACAAAATACTCCAAAACTTGGGCTTGCAATTGACTGCAGAGGTGAAGAGAAATACCGGTTAGATGAAGGGGCATTCTATGGTTCAGTTGCTTAGTCATAAAAGGCACATGTATATAAACTGTAAGAGATTATTGTCACGCAGTGAACTTGAATCAACATTATATGTGTAAGCAATGCACTTGCTCATTAATCTATAAACATTTCAGACCATTTCCTGATGAAAATGAGAATTTGTATAACGATTGAAACCAATAAGTCATCTCCATCCTTTAGGGGCCAATTGCATGCTCATACCCACCTTACGACAATGCAGTTGTTTTCAAATTCAGTAAATGGCACAAACTGATTGGTCGGCACAAAAATGTCTTAGCATCGTAAATTGGCACCAGAAAATGTAGTGCCTAAGAATCAGTAATGGCTAGCAAAACAGTAAACTGTTTATTCTCTACTCTCTAGACATCATTCAAACAAGGATTTCTTGGGATAATGGTCATCAGTCATCTGTAGTCATTGCAAACAATGCCCTAGTAAAATCACTCCACTTAACCTTGCCATTCATAATCAGCATTAGCAAAGAAGGAAAAACATTTAGCTTTGGAACATGCATTTAACACACACGTGGAGAGGATCTGGAAATAGAAATTACAAAATACACAAACCGTTTCTCGTTTCAATGATACTTCTCATGACTGGATGGCATTGATCAGCATTTCAGATATACCCCTGTCAAGAGTGAGGCCCCTCTCCATCATCTGATCCCACACCCTACAAGCATCTGAAAGCTTATTTTCCCGTACAAGAGCTCCAATGATCAACTTATAAGTCACTTCATCAGGAAACGATCCTCTTTGCAGCATTTGCTCATATAGATGCATAACTTCACCTACTCTCAAAGATTTACAAAATCCATTTATAAGGGCATTATATGAAACCACATCAGGAGTGATACCTTTTTCTACCATATCACAAAAAATGCTGTGAGCCATCTCAACTTTCCCACTCTTGCAGTGGTGATCAATGATTGTCGTATAAAATATACGATCAGGCAAAAGGCCCATTCCTGCCATCAGATCAAGAAGCTTCTTTGCCATATCAGAATTACCTTCTCTAAGAAAAGCTTTTATAAGTATTGTGAACGTTACCACATCTGGGGCAATCCCCTTTCGTCCCATTTCCTCAAACAGCTTATAGGCCCTTCTGTTATTACTAATACTGCAAAATGCTTTGATAATAGTATTGTACGAAACGACATCACAAAAACCTTTTGGCACCATCTTCGTCACCATAAACAGATAAGCTTTATCCGGGTGATTAGCTTTACAATGTGCCTTGAGAAGTTGATTATAGCTATATACATCAGGTTCTATCGCACTACACTCCATCTTCTTCAACAACTTCACCGCCTCCTCAAACATAAACTCGTTGCAACAATAATTCAACAACACGTTGTATGTAACCAAATCCGGCTTGCACCCAGTCCTACTCATAAAAGACACCATAGCCAACGCCTTATCAATCCTACCTGCTCTACAAAACCCACTAATCAATGCATTATAAACCAATGTACTAACCTCTGACAGACCACCACTAATTACACCAATTATAAGCTCATAAGCTAAATCCACTTGCCCCCCGTCGCACAAGCCAACAGCAAGCGCCACACAAGCCTTGTTATCCGGCCTAATCCCTTTATCTAACATATTAAGCCAAAACTGAACGGCAGCATCAAATTTCTTCATTTTACACAAACCATCAATAATAATAGTAAATGTCACTACATCAGGCTCTCTCCCTCTCTCAACCATTCTCCCAAACACCTCCAATGCTGACTCTTCCCTATTCTCGCGAAACAAAAGATTCAAATAGATATTAAAAGCCCAAATATCAGGCACGCAATGAAGTTTCTCCATGTCTTTTAACAAATTATCAATAAAGGTAAACTCTTTTGTCTGGCACAAACCTGAAATGAAACGAGAGTAAGTAAAGGAAGACAAGGAGAACCCAAGAGGGGCCATTTTAGAATAGTAGTGATGGGCTAAATCGAAGCGAGAGTGGCGAATCAAAACGCCAATGAATCGGTTATAATCGATGCCAAAAACACGACATTCTGACAAAGTCATTTCGTCGAACACCTTGACTGCATAATCGATGAGACCAGCTTTGACGTAGCTGGCAATGCGAGTACGGTATATGAGGCGGTGTACGCCCAGAGGTTGATACATGTCAGAGAGATATGCATATTAATCGATTGAATGGTGAGCTCATGAGCTTTGTCCTAAAAGAGAGAGTGTAGACACGGAATCATCAACAGATAGAAATGGAAAGATGAAGTAAATTTTTTCTATGGAGAAAACTGAAGAGAAGCTGTAGAAGTAGTAGCTTCTTTTATCTGAGCCCTAGCTGGTTTCGGCGATGGAGAAATGAGAAGGGGAGAGACAGGACAGGTGAGACCGAGAGAGCGGCGACGCGAAAGAGGGAAGCTGGAGACACA
Source organism: Populus trichocarpa (assembly GCF_000002775.5). Taxonomy (NCBI): domain Eukaryota; kingdom Viridiplantae; phylum Streptophyta; class Magnoliopsida; order Malpighiales; family Salicaceae; genus Populus; species Populus trichocarpa. Next base: position 12,845,749 of record NC_037292.2, read on the forward strand.
TTTGTTTTCTCTTTTTCTTTATTTAGACTGAGCCCCTTCCGCGCATAGTTATTAAACCCAACCAGGGTTAAACCTGATCCAATGTCTAATTAAATATGAGATTATCTAACTAGTTATTTGACCGAATTTCACCACAATTCGAATAATTTTTATTATTATTAAAAATATATATGTTTTTTTTTAATCTAAATAATTTCTCAATCATAAAAAGAAGCTTATATACCTATTTAATTAATTAAATTGATATTTAATTTTGCATGAATAATATACTCAATTGTATTTAATAATTCTATTTTTTATAATAAATATCTTATTTAATCAAACAATTATTTGCACTAATAAAAAACTATTTTGAATAAAATTATAAAAAAGAAAAGATTGTCAAACTGGATTGGTACGAGCCACACAATACACCTTAACATAGAAAAGAATGGCAAAACAATTCAAACGTCATCATGAAAAGTGTTGATGTTTGATCACCCGACAAGCTCGCATGCTTTGCATGAAGGGCATGGGATCGCTCGTGCACTAACGGGTGCATTGCACACATCATCTACTTTTTAAAAATAATATTTATATTTGTTAAATTTCAATTTTTTCCCTAAACTATCCTGAAAAAAACCCTAAATGAAAATACAAAAATACCTGTAAGCTAAATTAACTCTCACTTTGTCATTTAAATCATTTTATTATTCTTAAGGAATTGAAGATATGAAACACGCTGGACATTAGTGCTAAAGAATTTTGAATCTAATGATAGAATAATTATTTTATTGTGCATTTAAAATATAAAATTACTTAATTGTCTTTTTTTTTAATTTTGGTAATGGCTTATGAGCCCTTGTAAAATTACAAAATTATCTAAATAACAAGTTGTTTTGTTTTGTTTTGAAAGGGTAAAATGGATATTTTATCGTGTATTGTTATAGTAAAATACCCGTGTCTTTTAGAGTTTTATTAATTATATATTAAATAAATTAACCAGAGTTAATGAAATTTTTATTAAGAAACCAAAACAAAGTTATTTTAAAAAAAAAATTTAATAGATTTTAATTCGATCAACTTCCCAAATTCTAGGTTGATCTGCCCTAGATGTAATAAAAGTGTTTCCATACTGTTCTGGTTTGTTTCTCAGTTTTTTTAATTATTTATTTATTTATTCTTTATCAAAACTCCAATGCTTAAAAGGATTAATTAGGAAATCATGTATCAAGTATTTCCCCCTCCAAACAAAGCCTATCTTTTCAATCCAGGACATTGCTTGTTTTCTAAAGAAACAGTTTTATTTTTTTTTAATGGATTATTTCTTTATATAAAATATTTGATGAATTATAGTATTTGTTATGTTAAGCATCATGCCATCAAATCCAATTTCTTTAAATTAATTGCAATTTGTCAAAATTCTGTACTTCTAATTCTCATAAAATTGCATATGAAAATAAAATAAAATAAAATAAAAACTAAATAATATAAAAACAGGTATTATTTTATAATTAATTAAAGTAATTCAAAATTCACCGAGAAACAATTTAGTAAAAAAAATGTCAAGAAAGCCTTGCACCATGCATTTTCTTCCTAAAAATGAAGAGCAGAGACAAAAAATGGTAGATCTCTCCTTGAAAATTAATCCAACTTCTCCACTGTAATTTTTGCGAGCGTAGAAGGAAAAAAATTGACACATGGCAAAAAATTCAGAACTAGAACGCATATCAGGACAAAACTCATAAAAAAATTGTATAGCAAAATCTGGCACCCCGACAGCCTCCACCTCCACCTCCACCTGCACCTCCACCTCCACCTGCGGAGGTGGAGGTCCTTGAGATTTTCCTTGTGATATTAGGAAAAAGCAAACACCAGATACCAAGATGGGTCTTTCATTTGCCTCCCATAAAAGAAAAGAATCGCAATTTCAGAGTAAGCACCTATGGTAATAAACAAAGGTTATGACTTTCATGCTTTTCTAGTTCAACAACAAATCACATTCCTCCACTGAGAACGTTGTGATTGATTGAAGATCTCACACTGCATGAAGGAGATAATTGACAGAAAGGAGTTATACATAAAATCTCAGCCATAAATATCCCTTGCATTACATGTTTTCATTGCATCCCGAAAGCAAAACTTGGCATCATAAGTGAAATGCTCACCCACCTTGAGGTTGCAAAATCAAATGGATGGCAAATGCACAGTTCATGCTACTCAATTCGTTTTGTGCTCTTCATATTCCATTCATCTCGTGCTCATCATATTTCGTTTTGTGCTCTTAATAAAGCCATTGTTCGACCCAGCGAGCTGCCTCTCAAGGCCTTATAGGACCATGGGCTCCTGCTTGAACTCTCAGTTTTTTTCCAACCATCCTCCTGAGACAGCAGTTCCTTCTTTGCTGTCAAAGCCTGGTTAATTTCTTCCCATGGATTACGTTTTTCATTTTCTGAAGCACAGAAAAATCAAGTGAGCTTGTTTGCATTTAACATATTGCTATCATTGCTACTTGCACTCAACCATTAACCTGATCCTTGGTGTAAAAATAGTTGGAAACTTGGAATTAATACCTTGAGCGGAAGTATTAGCTTCATGGTTATTGTTGGGACTAAAACCTGTTCCAGAATCTTGATCCCTGACATGGACTTCATTAGATCCACTAGCAATGGATTTTGCTGACTCTAGATTACCATGGCGGACAAGGCGAACCTCATGAAGTGTTGAAAACTTTATCTGTAGAAGAGCTTTACTTGTCAACCTTCTTAATTGAGAAAGACAAGCAAGAAAAGATTGGCCTAAGGTTACTAAATCTATAATTCAGACAAATACAAACTTGACCGCAATTATGCCCAAGCGTTGATCTAATAACCTTAACATAGAAGATGCAGATGCAAAACCTAATCGAATTTATTTGAGCAGTTCAAAACTAAAGAAGAATACCCCAATTAATTTAGTCAGATTCCTCAAGTTTTGGGAGGCGCATCCAAATTATGCGATGGTTAAATACAAATAAATCTGCATTCACTAAACTACAACCCCTCCATGTATATAGAGAGAGAGACGTGCACACATACAGAGATGCCTCATCACCAACACCGCCCCACCCCCAACCCAAAAGAAAAAAGAAAATATTCATATATAAGAAATGTGAAGCTAATATACCTCTAAAGATCCATCTTCCCCATAAGGGGATGTTTCTGGTAGTGCAGCAGATGCCTCATCATCTATCTTCTCAGGAACTACTGGATATCCTGGTACTTGGACCAGTATAACTATATTGGATTCGAGATCATATTTTGATATCTTTCCAACCTGTGCACAAAGAGAACAAGATAACTTTCATGCCCTGCCAGTAAATAATAAGTTGAACATCAGTTTTATTGAAAAAGAAGCCTACACGGTAGGATGAGAGCTCAGGGGTCCAGGACAATGACAGCTCAACTACACGATAAGCAATTACATCACCTTCCTGCAAAATTTCAAGAACAAATAGATGCTTTAGCCTCCAAACAAGAAACAAACATGGACCATGCTCTTGCATACAACAACACTATAAAGACAAAAAAGAATTTAAGAAATCAACCAACTGACCCAGAGTAGGTCTCAAAATTTACGTAAACTAGCAGTTGCTATGACCATAGAAAGCCAGTTGCCACTGTCATGTTTTTCTAAAATAGAACGTCATAGAGATCAACACAACAATTGCAATGAAGTTTTAAAAGAAAAAAACCTTTGGCAAGCTAGCATAGAGTGGAAGCTCTTCAAAGTTGGTACAATCATATACAGGTGTCTGTTCTTCAATAGAAAGACTGCTGGAAGACTCTTTCCTGAAATTGTTATAATCATTTCTTTTACATGACACTGCTTTCTCTTTACCCCACTTTTGACCCTTCTTTTTGCTTGTTATCCCATTCCAGTGAAATGATTCCTGAAGCAGGACATGAGAACATAAATTTAACATCAATTGAAGCTAAGAACAAGTAAGCATTATTTTACAAGGAGCATGTACAGATATTGTAAAATTTTGAAACCACAGAAGTCAGAACCTGTTGATTATTTTATAAAAACATCTATGCATATAAATCCTATTTCAAAGCAGATCCAGAATATTTATAATAAACCATTCCGCAGAATATTTAACGATCCCCTATATTCACCCTCATAAAGTATGACATACTTGTAGAGTTTGCGAGCCATGAAACCAAGATTATAGAGATGTTTGAGCACAAACAGCTTAAAACTTACAAAAGTGAATATGGGGGAGAGCTTAAAATGCTCTGCAGAAATGGTTTGTAAGTTTGACTATGAAACTTAAATGGATAAAACAAATGCTTTGGAACATATCTATCTTCAAGGTATTGATTATTCAAACATAACACAGAGAAATGCATTGAAAAATTAATTGGATAAATGAAACATACAGTGGGAATGTGATTTTGCAGCACAGCCTGATCATCACCCCCTGGAACAACAAACATGTAGGCACATTACATGATTGAATGGAGTATATACAGTACACAAAATTGTTAATCACTTGGAACAGCTGTAAGATAAAAATGTAGAATCAGACCTTTCTTGAGTGGCTCAAAGCGAATATGTCCCGGCCTTATCACTATGGGAACAACATCACCTTCTACATCACTATCTTGCTCTCCCAATTGATTGTCTTCCCTGAGTTTTTCTTCTGAAAGTTTGTGACTTCCCAATTCAGGTGATTTCTCAGCAACATTCTGATTATCCCTTTTAGACGATTGCTGATTGATTTTTGAAAATAACTGCATCTGATTTTGCTGTAAAATTCAAAATAATAAACAAACAGTGTAGAAGGTGACTAATTTTCCCACCAACAGCACCGATATAGATGTGGGTGTGTGTTGTGCAGGTGCATGCACATGTGAAACTCTTAACCTAACACCTACTCAAAAACTGTACCCATCAGCACTTGAGCCAAGCCCAAACACAAACACAGCTATACCACATAAATACAATGACAATGACAATAACAGGGTTGAAAACCTAACGAACACCAATATACCTCTTTCTTTTCAGCTTTGAGTTGTTCCTTTAACCATTGCCTCTTGGCCTTTTTACGCCTAGCACTTCTACTAGGGAACTAACAAGAAAGGGGAATGCAAGTGTTAAAAAACACACTGGACATTCAAGTGATGAACAGGTAGAGCTTATCATGATAGAAGCAAGGTCATGTATAACATCCTGCATTTCATTACCTACCTACCTCACCTAAAATGGTTGCTTGCACGGGGAGGCCAATAGCCTTGGACTTGAGCCCACGGGTCCACTGCTCATACTTGCAAGACCCCTAGCCTCTTAAATGATAAAAATCAACTTTCAATTATGCAAACGCTCTATTCCTTTTCTTTCCAATTACCATTAAAGTTCATGTTTTCTAATTTGTCCCTTTGTCTTCTGGAAGGGAATCATAACTATGCAAGCATCCATCTTACATGGTCCTCCATGGAAAAAAGGGCAATGAATAGGGAATACATGATGTTGTTTCTTCTATAGACTTTTATGAGCAAAGGACACCCATCAAATTAGACTCTGACAATTTTAACTGCACAGACTCTTTCATAAATACAAGCAAATTATGGCTGTTTGCCATCAGAAAGAGAGCTGCTCTTACACAAACATACATTTACAGAACGTGTTTACTACTATGCATGGTGGTTTTAGCCAGGTTTTAATAACATTTACTGGGGGGGGGGGGGGGATGACAGCTATAATATTAGTCAAATTGAATTGGACACCAAAAGACTTTTGTTGCGCCATGAAAAGGTGCAGGTGGCAGAAATCATTATATCATGCTGAGTTTCACACAATTCCTAGATGAAAAACTACAGCACGTCTCAGAATTAGAAGCACAAAAATAGTAGCCATAAATTCAGTAAAATGATAGATCAAAACCTTTTTAGATCCAGAAAGTGTATGTAATGCATCCACACTCCCATTGCCATTTTGTTCAGGCTGGCAAGACCTACAAAGCAGGACAAAGAGATATTCAGTAAACCAAAGGAAAATGTGGAAAAGAATTGAAGACATCAGGAGCTATGAAGATGCATCTACTCATGAACAAGCAATATTTTTGCATAGTAATGTCATATAGGAGGAGACCAATCATCATATCATGTGCTGACGTTTCTAGATAAGTCGATCATAAATTTCAAAATATGAATAGAGTTTTCGATTGAATATTGTGGTATAGGAACTAGACAAGACCTAGAATCTTCTTCTCTCTGGATAGCATGTTCCTTAGGTCAGAAATGATCCTAGTTAACTTCATCAAGGTACATATCATTCACCACTCAACAACAAATAGACATGACTATGGAAGGCTGCGTGCTCAAATTGGCAATGAAAAGACAGGATGCCTTGAAAGTCTTGCAACTAGTCTGGTGAAGTTGATTTGGAATTGGTGATCAAAACTTAGTATCAAGGTTTTGGTAAAAGGGACACTTGTGACAAACTTTATTTATGCCTACCTTCTGCATTTGGCTTCTATTAAGGCAATCCTTCAATGCTGTATATAATCCTAGCCCCATTGAACAATGTTCTGGGACAGGTCATTCCCCATTCCCATTCCAAGTTCATAATGATTGAAATTCTTGGTAACTTGGACACAAAAGAATACATAGCTCAAAACTTAGTGGTGCCACAAACAATGATGGGTGATGAGGAATCTCTCATAGTGAATTTTTTTTTTTGGAAAATCTTATATTTCGGAACCTAGTCAGGAGGAAAAACAAGATTATGCGTGAATATGGATTTTACAAAACTTACTTCTTTGCATTGCATGTAGCTTCTGTCCTCTTGCTACTTCTTTCATCTGATTTCAAAATGGTCAAAGTGCCATTCTGTCCTGTGCAGACACTTGTCCCTGCATTTTCTGAAACTTCCAGACATTTTTCAGCAATAGCAGATTTATTTTTCTTCCTCCTGCAGTATAGGAATTCCATAGTTGAGTGCAAAACCAAAAGTTCTTAGATAAATTATAAAAACTGAAAAGTGCGCTTATATAAACAAAACTTACAGTTAATAAGGTGTGCTAATTGGTAGAAACAATTTTAGGGAAAAACATACAGCATTAAACTACTGAGAAACAAATTTGGTGGGAGAAAACAACACTTGAACAGCATTGAGGCACACAATTTTTGTACTAAAGCAGTAACCAGAACATGAATGTAATCAGTATGATCATGACCAAATAACAGCTAATTGTATTTTATTCAGTTCTTGTTCAAGTGTTAGGGTGAATATGATAGGGAAGCGTCTAGTAAAAAGGTAGGTTTCTAGTTTATTTGTAAAATTCATTCTTATAACCAAGCAAGTACGACAGCTTGTCAGTTTAAATAAATGCCTTGAAGCGAGAAAAGTTTCATATATAATGATTGTCTGATAGGTGAATGATATTAGCATCTGTGCAACTTATAAAGATTCCCTCGAACATTACAAATTACTGATACATTACTGTGATATTGGAAAGAATGTAACCGATAAAATGCAATAAGACAACTACTTGTCTAAGTCGAAGAACATCTACAACAATTGTAATACTCAAAGCTCAACCTCCTTAGGATGAATACATGCAACAGGGTAAAGTATGAAGCATTAACATAAATGCAATTTGCCCCTGTAGCACCTAACACCAATTCTTAGAAATCTTTTAGTTATTTTTACCAAATTTTCAGAGTTTTGATGAAATCTCACGCTGCATCTCTGGTATTGAGATACATGAAAGGCCACAGAATATGCAACCGATAGAATAATAAAATGTGCTCATAAAGCTGCTTCTAGCAGTGCTTCAGATTTCAATTTATCTTTTAGTTGAACGGTATCCAACAATATGTTGTGTACCACATAAGGAATCATATATGAGCTTTTCAAAGACCAAAATCACTGTGTTTCATGCAGTGATACACTTTTCATCCTTGTCTTTACTGCATGATTTAAACACCACATGTGCTAGCTTTCTTTTGCGTTACAGAAATAGTCTTAACAATGCAAACATGGACATCATTGCATCTATACAAGGGAATGCTCTTATTTTCATGCAGCATTGAAGACTCGGAAGGGAAGCCAGTTCAAATCAGGCTTCAGCTATTGAGTAAGAAAGCTTCTTCTCTTGATGAAGTAAATGCTTCTTGAGTTTCCAAGCTGCCATAATATCAATAACTGACCACCTTCTTTGCAAAATATATGACCACTTCTCAGCAAAAGACACCAAAAGAAATCTCTTCTTATATTTATATAGTGACTTAACAAGAATCTTTCTACAGTGGCCATGTTATCTAGAGATTTTTTTTGGAAATATCTCTCTCCATAGCATGTTCCTCAGGTTAGAAATAGCTCCTTGTTAGCATCATTGAGGTACATCCCATTCACCAACGACAAAAAATAGACACAAAAATGGAAAGTTGTGGGCGCAAATTGGCAATGAAAATACAGGATGCTTTAAGAGTGTGGCAACTAGTTCAGTGAAGTTGATTCGGGAATACTGATCCAAAACATAGCGCACTCCAAAACACTGATTTTGTCACCTAGAGTCTACTTACAGTATCAAGTTTTTGGGAAAAGCAACATTTACAACAAATGTTACTTAGGGACACTTATAACAAACTTTCCTTATCCCTACCATATTGCATTTGACCTATAATTAAGCAATCCATCAATGCTGTATATAATCTTAGCCCCATTAGATGATGTTCTGGGATGTTTCACACCCCATTCCCATTCCAAGTGGTCATAATGATTGGCATACTTGATAACTCAGATGCGAAAGACACAGAGCTCAAAATTTAGTGGATGAATGATAGTTAAGAACCTGTGAAGGAAGTAAAAACAAGATCATGCAAAAATAAGAATTTTACAAAACTTACTTCTTCGTGTCAGGCGTGGATTTTCTACTCTTGTTACTTTTTTTATCAGCGTTAACAATGCTCAAAGTTCCATTCTGCTCTGCACAGACATTAGTCCCTACATTTTCTGGAACTTCTAGACATTTTCCAGCACTAGCAGATTTGGTTTTCTTCCTCCTGCAGCATCAAAATTCCATTACATAATGATCTTACATTTTACAAGAACCCGTTCTAGACTGCCTACTTTATCTTCAAATTTGTTTTGGACACAGTGAAATTACTAGTCAGAGTCTCTAAACCCAAAGGACTGATTCGGATACACTACCACCAGCGCAAAATGGGTGATAAGGGTTGTAGAACATAAGATATATTAAAATTGTTCTTATTTTTTACTCCATTTTGAGGAGGAGCACGGGAGCCATACTTTGGGCAGCGAAGATCCTTCGATGCCTTTCTCTTCTTGGAAACTGTTTTCACCTCTGGACTATTTTCCACATCCTCCACCTCTTCAGCCACATCCTCCTCTGGTTCAGTTTCGTAGCCATCAGATTGCTTTTCAAATTCCTCATTTGCAAGCAGATTCGTGCCTTTAGTTACCGGTGGCTTGTCAATTATCTCCACCACATTCAAGGAATCATTCAGCCCATCATCTATCTTGATAATTTCAGTAGACGTGCTGCCTTTCTTTTTCACTCTGTTGCAGACATTACAGAGTAATATAAACAGCACACGGAAAAATGATTTAAAAAAAACAAATCTATTTTTTTAATAAAACTAACCTGATAATATCTTTGTCCTTCAAAATACTTGTAGACTCGAAAGGCGGTAATGCAAACCCTTCCATCTGTAACCAAAAGGGAAAAAAAATCAAGGACTGGTGAGAGAAATTCCAGGCTGTTTTGGAGAGATTAAATACTTACGGAGAGGAGGAGGCCGTGAGGGCATGCATTGTGGAGGTCAAAAACGTGGAAGATATGGGAGGAGAGATCGGAGATGGTTTTGTGTTGGGGCTTTAAAAGAATCCAGCACTTTCTAAGTCCTTCCGTCGTCGTATTCAAAGCGTTGTCGAGCACTAAACGGAGCCTCACCGTGTCCATCGCTGCAGCGATTGAGGGGAGAGGGGGGCTTTCGAGCAGGACAGGGTTGCCGAGACCGGCAATTTTAAACCCTCTTTCTCAGTGGCTTTGGGGTTTGAAACCAGTAGACTGTCAAGCGTCGGGGTTTACAATTTCGCGTGTACATTTTAAAACGGAACACGTAAGATTTGAGGGTTTTCTTATTTTCTTATTATTATTATTATTATTATTACAGCATATGCCATCATCTGCGAACGACAACAAGCATGAGTCGCCATGCATTAAAATAAATATTTATACACTATGTATTATTCATTAAATACAAATTTTGAACATCTATAACTAATCTGTGGTTATTTTATACTAATTCAAGTGTTATTATAATATATATATATATATATATATATATATATATATTATTAAATAAAAATTTATAAAAATCATGTACATGCATGTTATTGTTAAGTGTTGGAGCGTCACAAATATACATGTATATATTTTAAAATAAAATATGTAAAATTTGAGGGTTTTCTTATTTTTTTTATAGCAAATGCCATCATTTACAGGTCTCTATACGTTAAAATAAATATTTATACTTTATGTGTGATTTATCAAATATAAAATTTGAATATCTATAACTAATCTATGGTTATTTTATATTAATTCATGTATTATCGTTAAATGAATATATATATATATATATATATATATATATATATATGTATGTATGTATGTATGTATGTATGTATATTATTGAATGAAAAGACTATAAATATTATATGTATGTATACACATATGCGCACGTGGGCATATACAATATTAATGCATATATTTTGAGTTGAGCTTTGATTAAATCTTGCTCATTTTTTTTATAAAAAAAATGCAGTTGTTTAAATTGGTTTATATTATTTTTTCATCTTTATAGATGGATTTTCTTTTCAGGATGATACATTCACACATCCAGCCACATATATTTCTTAGACACAAACATAATAGATTTATAATTATGCAGACAAATTTACAGAAAATTCCACCATTTTTCATATCATTGTGTTTTTGCCCTTACAACCTTCAAGAAATCACATAGATAATAAAGTACATTTTGATTATTTAATTAAAAATTCACAACCTCATCATTATTTTTTTAAAAAAAAACACTATTATAATTATAATTATAACTATTTCAATTATATTATATTATAAAAGAAACTAAAAGATTTGAGATTTCAACCATGGTTTTTAGATTCGGACCAAAATCCAGTTTTTGGATTTTGACTGGGTCACTCGGGTCAATTTTTTATTTTTTAAAAAAATCAAAACGATATCATTTTAATTAAAAAAAAAATTAACAAGTTGCAATCAGGTTTTTTACCGGGTTTTACTGGGTTACACCAAGTTTTTCTTTTTTTTATATTTTTTTCAACCCAATCCAGTTTCAGTTTTGGATTGACTCACCGGTTTTAAACTATAATTTCAATTATGCTTGTTTTCACACATTTCAACGTTCACGTCATTATTCACTACCAAATTTTCACTTGGTCCTTGAATGTTTTCTCACTTGACACTTTTGTCACTAATGTACTTTTTTTTATTTAATTCCTGCGAGTAATGCTAGCATTATTTTTAATGTTGGGATTTATTACTATTTGCATTCCTTCGTACACCAGATTCATCATTAGATGTCCTGATGATAGATTAAAAAGCAAATAAATTAAATTAATTTTAATTTACCCTCAAGAGAATAATAGAAAAGATCAAGGAAAGATTGATATTTAAAACACAATCAAAACCTCTTCCCACTTACGTTGTTCAAACGGTGTGGTAAAGTTCATCTAGGTCTCTCAAGTTTTACTTTTTTCATATTCCTTGCCTGTTTTTTAACATTTTTCATTTTAATCCTTAAATTTATTTTTTTCATCCCAATCCTTGGATGTTTATAGAAAATAGAAACAAAATCATAAAAACAGTGAGACAAAACTCTCCAATTGCTAAATTATCACTATCAATAGCCATGATCTTGATGTCATTTGATTTATTTTAAAAAAAGTATTAAATATAGGTTGTTTTTAGTGGGATTTAATTTTTTTTTATTTGATTTTAATTTTTTTTCTTTTTAAAATGTGTTTTATGATACCTAATTTCTCCCGTAGTATATAAAATGACCGGAAGGTCCAAGTATTTTTTACCTTGAATCTCAAATTTCAATATTTTTTTATCCAAAAAATGGAAAAAAATAATATAAATCTTTAAATTTCATTTTAGTAATAGTGCAATTGTCCCGATTATTATCTAAACTTGAGACGGTTCACCATCACCACCCGCGGAGCTGGCTTACAGTCCAAAGAGAGCGATGGTGGAGCTGAGGCACTCGAGCTCGCTTGGAGCTCGAGCCTCTTCCTCCCCAATGAAGCGTGACGAGGACGCCTCCCCTCTCATCCACGGTAGCACTCACGACGACGATCACCGCCATCAATTTTCCAGAGATCGTGACCGTCCCTTTTGTTCTTTTCTCAGTGACGATCCTAGGGTTTTTTCTCCCCTAAACTCCAAGATCTCCTTAATCTTGATTTCTATCTTTGTTATTGTGGGATTAATCTCCGCTTTCTCCATCTTTAATCGATTGGTGAGTTTTTGGATTTCGATTTTGAAATTTGTTTGCGTTTTTGTTTAACTTTCACTGCTAATTTTTTTATTGTCTTTGTAGAATGCTCCATACCTGTGTAAGAAAGATGGCATTGTTCTTCATTGTCCGCATGTAAGTTCTTGAAATTTTCTCTCTTTTTGCCTCAATTTACAGTTCTTGATTAAAGTATGCCAGCTTATTTAACAGCTTCTATATTTTAGGTAAAGGAAGCCCCTTCACTCTGGGAAAACCCAGTCTCCGCCACAACCTCTTGGAAGCCTTGTGCTGAGCGCCGCGATGATGGGATATCAGGTGATTTTATCATGAACTCAGTAGTTTAGCCCTAGATATTCACGTTGACTAGATACAAAATTGATGTGGGTGTGAAATCTAAGTTCTAAACACAACTGTACCTGGTAGTCTAGCCCAGCAATACTAATGTCCACATGGTGTGATCCCGTCCTTTCATTTTATTCTCGGTTCCAATTCACAACCATTTTGTTTGTGAGCATTGATGAACAGAGATATGAAGGTCGAGCCCCCCTTTGGGCTCTTGATGTCACCTATCACATGGCCCCTCTAACTCCCTTGAATTCTTGACGATCACCTGCAAGCTTTGCTGTTTTTTACCTTCTTGTTATTACAACCTGTTCCATTTTTTTCAATAAAGGAATTTAAAAGCCCTCTGTTGTTTGTCCGTTTGTGCCTTTACAACTTCAGGAATAAAAGTGTTCTGTAATCTGTAATAGAAATGTTCTAGGCAATAAAAAAAGCCAGTTTGCATAAGGAATTTAGAAGAAACTTGTGCTGTTTAACATGTTTTAATGCTATATTTCCAGTTTACATATCCACAGATATAGGAAATCGCAGTTGTATGTCGTGTTGTTGGAAAGATCAGCATGAATTAAATCTAATAGTGAAAGCAACTTTCTTTCTTCTCATCCATTCATTTTGTCTGTTTTAACTCTGACTTTTCTCTAATTTTTGCAGATCTGCCTCCTGAAAATGAAACAAATGGTTATATATTTATCCATGCAGAGGGTGGTTTGAATCAGCAAAGGATTGCTGTATGGATTCATTCTCTCAAATAGTATAATTATGCAAGTTCTCTGTGTTTTTTTGTTTTTTGGTTTTGAATTGAAATATCACAGCGACCCTTCCCCTCCACCTACCCCCATCCACAAGAAGGAAAAAGAAAATAATTTGTGAAATGACTGGGTCTTGTGGTTCTTTATATTTTTCTTTGAGAAATTGTCATTTGCTTCCTTTTCTTACTCCCCCCACATTCAAAGCAAGGAGTTGCATGAACCTTGAGAATCTATCTCTTCATCCTCTGCATGGCCTAATGTGTCACGGAACCACATGGTTCTGTCATGCTCGACCTATCTCAAATCTCTTAAGACTTTTGTTGTTAAATATATAGTCTTAACCCTGTAAGTGATATATTTTTTTTTGTTTTTAAAAAAGGAAACTAATTATAGATTGTGATGTAATTTCTACCCAAATCCCATCTTTTCTAATGCAATTCACTATTGTGTCTTCCCTTGCTGGCCATGGCCACAGAATAGTTGGCATGCCGCACAATGTCCTTAAGGATAATAGAATTCCAAATAACTAGAGTTAGCTCCTATTTAGCTGTAATATGGGGCATTTATTTCATATTTGGGGAAATCTACCTAACAGGACCCAATTCATGCCACAAGGTACACGTTAAGGAGGTTGACCTTGCTAAGACACTTTTAAGGTAGCGTCTAATTATTGTCTCATGACAAAAGAGACGGAGACAATGGAGACAAAGAAGACATGATTCTTTGCACCTTTTGTTTTCAGAGTACAAAAACACACTCCAAAACTGACCTACAGATTTATTTTGTATCCATGTCTATTCAACCAAACACGTTTTTGTCTCTTTTGTATCTGTTCCTTCTATTTTGTGACACTAACCATACGCAACCTAAGTGATCACTTCACTTAGAATCCTTTGATCTTAGTATAATGTTTGTTAGTTTGGTAGGTCAAAAAATTAAAATATCTGAACTAGGTGGTTTCTGATACTCCCTTTTTTGGCCAATCAATTGTTAATATTTGATCTTGGTAATTTTGCTGGTTTGATAATTAAGTTTTCTTTTTTTCTCTCCTTACCTCTTCATGATTAATCAAATTAACTTCCAGTAGTAGATTTTCATAAACAAATTATGCTTGTTTTTTCCACTTACTTACCAAGCAACAAGCTTTAAAGTGATTGGATTAGACTGAATATATGCAATGCCACCCTTGTTTTTAATGCAGATATGCAATGCTGTAGCAGTGGCCAAAATAATGAATGCCACCCTTATTTTGCCTGTTCTGAAGCAGGATCAGATTTGGAAAGACCAAACGTAAGCCAATATTCTTATGCATATAATAGCATTGATACCTAGAGCTTACGTCTTGCAACATTCTTATAATGTAAAATGTTGTTTTTGTTTCTTTTTCTCTTGATTCTATCTTTAACTTCGAGAATTAAGAAATAATGTTTCTCAAGTATAGCGTTGCTCCTCATATCCCTTATTAAGGTCTTCCAGCTTCCACACTAACTGTTCCTGCTGTTTTTCAAAAAAAGAAGAAAAAATCAGTTGGAAATTGATGTGATTCTGATATGCACTCAACAAATATGTATATTTTGTGGCTGTATAATTGTCTGAAATAGGTTCATTTGACTTTGGCATAATTACTAGTATATGTTTTGCTATATTTCCTTTTCTCTTGCTAAACTTAGTCACATGTGTGGTTATATTAATGAGTTAGGTTGTATCCTCTGTTCACAAGCCATCTTTTATGATTTTAGAAACTTAAATACCTGCAGGAAATTTGAAGACATTTTTGATGTTGATCATTTCATTGACTATTTAAAGAATGATGTACGGATTGTTCGTGATATACCCGAGTGGTTTACTGACAAATCAGAGTTATTCACAAGCATAAGGTTTGATTTTTGTGTTCTTTATCATTTTCTCATATTATGTACATTCATGTGTGGACTCCAATTTGTTGTGACTAGCATTGATTATTTGGAAACAAATTGCCATTTATGTTATAGACGAACAGTGAAAAACATTCCAAAATACGCACCTGCTCAATTCTACATAGACAATGTACTGCCTCGAATCAAGGAAAAGAAGATAATGGCCCTAAAGCCTTTTGTTGATCGGCTCGGGTAAGTCATGGATGTCTTGCATCTTTGGGGCACTAGGCTCAAAATTTTGCTTTCGTCAAGGGAAAAATAATTCTTGTATTGTTTTTTTTCTTAATCTGTTTATTTTCCTTATTCGTTTATGTTGTAGATATGATAATGTTCCTCCAGAAATCAACAGGCTAAGGTGCAGGGTGAATTATCATGCTCTGAAATTTCTTCCTGAGATAGAGGAGATGTCTGATTTATTGGTATCAAGGATGCGAAACCGCACAGGAATTTCAAATCCATTTATGTATGTGACATTGTAATCTGAAGTTGACTGGGCTTCTTTCCAGTCATTGTTAATTCGAAGTTTAGTGGTGCTGAAAGTTATTTATCATACAGGGCTCTTCATCTTAGATTTGAAAAGGGGATGGTAGGTCTATCATTCTGTGATTTTGTGGGGACAAGGGATGAGAAAGATAGAATGGCAGAATATAGAAAGAAAGAGTGGCCTCGACGGTATAAGGTGAGTTATCATGCATCATAAGCTTTTCTGGTTTTAGTTGGAAACTAAAACAGGCATGGATGCATCATAAGCTTTTGGTGATTTATCATGCAGAATGGTTCCCATCTATGGCAACTGGCCCTGCAAAAACGGAAGGAAGGACGGTGCCCTCTTGAACCCGAGGAAGTAGCTGTGATTCTTCGGGCTATGGGATATCCTAAGGAAACTCAGATTTATGTAGCTTCTGGCCAGGTTTATGGTGGACAAAACCGAATAGCTCCACTAAAGAACATGTTCCCAAGCCTGGTAAGGCCTTTGATTCTGTTTCTTTGCTCCCCCTTCTCCATTGATGAAGTGACTAAACATGTTTTATGAAATCATTTCCATCTCTCTTAACTGCTCATACTTTGTCCCCAGCATATACATCCAATTGATGCTTTTAAGATGGAAAATTGTGTATAAATTCCACATGTATAATATTGCAGCCATGGGCAACCCCATCTCATTATGCCCTTGATTCAAAACCACTCACATCAGTTCCTCACTGATTGCCAGAGATAAAAAAAAGGAAGAATGTTTTCCAGTTACTGAAATATCGAGGCCTGCTTGAATACAAATGCTTAGTAGTGTATTTCTATGTGTGTTACCATTGGAGAAGAGAATTTCATTTTTCATTGGGATGGGAAGCTGAATGGTTTTGCATGCTCAATGTTTAGGATATTGAGAAAACAAAGCACCCGTAGCTGTGATCGTTGGCTTAATTTTTGTAGTTGCGTTTTTTGTGAATGCCTAGCCTGTGAGAGGACCCTTTCAAAGTGAATTTTCTTATAAAAAGTTTGATGTTTTAACCTCATATATGACTCCAAGGTTTTCTGACAGGTAACAAAGGAAGAGCTGGCAACCAAAGAAGAGTTGGATGGATTCAGGAAGCATGTGACAAGCTTGGCAGCCCTTGACTTCCTGGTTTGCCTCAAGTCTGATGTGTTTGTGATGACCCATGGAGGCAACTTTGCTAAATTGATTATTGGGGCCCGTAGATACATGGGTCATCGTCATAAATCCATAAAACCAGACAAGGGGCTAATGTCCAAATCTTTTGGAGACCCGTACATGGGCTGGGCGACTTTTGTAGAGGATGTGGTTGTCACTCACCAGACACGAACTGGATTGCCAGAGGAGACTTTCCCTAATTATGACCTCTGGGAAAACCCTCTGACTCCTTGTATGTGTAGAGCCTGACTGCGTATCGTTTTGGATGCATCACGGAGAGTTCATTTTCAGGAGCATGTCCTGAAAGAGCCAAAACCAAGCGGCTTAAAGGTAAGAATATGGGAAGAACTAGAGGAATATGATCTGCACAAATAGGTGCTGGCTAGCTGTACCAGGAATCGGGCATGTGGTTGGATGACTCAAGCCTTTTTGCAGGCACTCAGCAGTTTAGTCTCCAGGACAAAAAAGATGAGCAGGTGTGCCAAAGACTGGAGACATTTTTTTCTTTTCTTTTTGGTCTATTTATTTATTGTAATTGCAAGTTAAAATTTGTAAGTTGATAGCTAATGCTTATGGAAATATCGAAGGAAATAGAGAAGACAAGGTACTGGTATCCCTGTGAAGAATGCTCTACTATCGGTACTATCGGGTGTTTGAGAAATATATTAAAATAATTTTTTAAAAATATATTAATTTTTTTTTATTTTTAAAAATTATTTTTGATATTAATAAATTAAAATGATATGAAAATATTAAAAAAAATATTAATTTGAAGTTAAAAAAATAAAATTTTTTGTTTTTGTTTTAAATATGTTTGAAATGTAAAAACTGGAATGGAAGGATAGGCTAGTTGTTGAGTTGGTATTTGAAAGGGATGTTTTCTAAAATATTTTTTAATTAAAATAATATTTTTATATTTTTAAAATTTTATTTTTAAGATAGTTTAGGAAATAATATAAAAATATTAATTTTTTAAAAAATATTTTTAAAACAAAAAATGAAGCTATTAATAAGATTAACTATTACCTAATTTTTTTTATATATAAAAAAAAAAAACAGTAGAGGTTGACAGATTTTAATAACAGACAGGAGAAGTGACTCAAATTTTGACACTTCACTTGTTTCTTCTTATCAACTAAACCAGACAACGCCGTCTAATTTTTAATCTTCTTAAAATATACTAGAACTTATGATTCCGTCAAGTAGAGTAGAAAAAGACACGAGGGAGGATTTCAATTCCCGATACCCAACACGCTACCATCACCGGCAAATTAAATAAGAAAAAAAATAGATTATCCTCCCGTCCATTATGAAAATTAAGTACTAACCGTCCTTTGAAAAACCTGATGGTGCATTTGCATTTCATTGATCATCAAGAAGAGCTGAGAACTCGGGATTATGGCTATCCTACCACGCACCTCTCTGTCTCTCTTCTTCTTCTTCAGTTTCTCTCTTTACAGGTGCTTTTCTGTCTCTCTCTTTCTCATAATTGCTTATCAATCAACCATCGTGAACAACCTAGAACCTGAAAATTCTCCTTCCTTTATATAAATTTTTAAACTCTTTGTGTGAATTGCCAGATTCTATATAGAAACTTGTTTGAGTAAATTTCCCTTTTCTGGCTTTGAAATTTCTGATATATTACTGCCATCTAGCTTGGTTTACCAAAGTTTAAATTTACTATATTGTTGTGTCTTTGACAACTCTCTTGTACTTGCTAGATGTTTTTTTTTCATGAGGTTACCAAATCACACACACACACACACCCCACTCTCTTTCCAAATATGTATGTGTGTGTGTGTGTTTGTGTGTGTGAATTCCTTGTATTTTGTATTTAGTTTCCGTATATTTGTATTTAATTATGGTATATACGAATGATTTCTATAGATGGTATGATGCCAAGATGCATTTGTAGCCCAGGGTATGTTTACTATATAGTGAACGCCTTCTCTCCCTGTCCTAGATAGTTAGGCAGAAGGGTTGTGTTTGGACTTCAGTATACTAAAACAATGACGACCCTACTGCTGAGCTCTCTGTTCTCTTCATGTTTGGTTCCTTCGGTTTTTATTTTCACAGGTGCTTCTCTTTCTACGTTTCTTCTATTCACTGCTGTTATAACTAACATAGGAGATATTCTGATAGAATTCCAGAGTTTGTTGTAAACTTCCTTCGCTGGTTTTGAAATAAGAAAACCCTTTTTACATCTGATTATTGGAAGCAAGGCAAGTACTTTCGAAGTTGCTGACTAAACAATGCAATTACATTGTTAAATTTTGGTACATAGATGTCCATATTGAATTGAAGAACTCATAATTATGTTTCATTTTGTCTATCTCATAAATGTTCCAACTGTTCTGAAGGTTTTCTTGACTAAATCTGTGAACTTAATTCATACAAAACACATGTTAGGGTATCATCTCAACCTGAGCGGGCTAGCTTTCCACCTCGAGGTTGGAACTCTTATGATTCCTTTTGCTGGATTGTTTCTGAAGAAGACTTCCTGCAAAGTGCCGAAATCATCTCTCATCGTCTAAAGCCTTATGGGTATGAGGTATGAATATGGTTGATGACTACAATCAACTTTTTTAATTACTTGATCAGTATGAGAATGGGAAAGTTTACTGACATGGAGGTTGTCTTTTATCTGTTCAAATTCATGTAGTATGCAGTGGTAGATTACCTCTGGTATAGGAGAGATGTTCCAGGTGCTTCAACAGATTCTCGTGGATTTGATGTAATTGATGGATGGGGGAGGTTGATCCCTGATCCAGTCAGATGGCCCTCATCCAAGGGGGGGTTCACAGAAATAGCCAAGAAAGTTCACGGCATGGGTTTGAAGTTTGGGATTCACATTATGAGAGGATTAAGTAGACAGGCATATGATGCGAACACCCCTATCTTGGATACTACCAAGGTAAGTTTGGGATTCACGTTATGAGAGGATTAAGTAGACAGGCATAAGAATATATGATGTGAACACCCTCATTTTGGATACTGCCAAGGTATTGCTCCTTGTTATCAATGAGGATTCATTCTTCTCTCTTCTCTCTTTTCTATTTTCCCCCCCTCAGGAAAAAATTTTCTTCTTGTTTCCTTCACAAGCTCAGATTGCACAGTCCTGCAAAATCTATCATCATAAAAAGTAGACTGGTCAGGTGAAAGGTGAAATGTAAGACATAATGCTAAAATTCAATTTCTATTAGGGAGGTGCTTATGAAGAGTCTGGACGACGATGGCGGGCAAAAGATATAGGGATCAAGGAGAGGTCTTGTGCCTGGATGCCACATGGTTTCATGAGTGTAAATACTAAGTTGGGAGCAGGAAGAGCCTTCTTGAGGTCACTTTATGAACAGTATGCCGAGTGGGGTGTTGATTTTGGTAATTAGTAATTAACTGAAATCTGCATTTTTCCATCTTTCCCAACACATTAACAGGTCTATGAATCCAACAGGGTGCATCTCAAGTCTCAACATTCTCTAGAGAATGAATTTTCTCTTT
Organism: Populus trichocarpa; assembly: GCF_000002775.5. NCBI lineage: Eukaryota > Viridiplantae > Streptophyta > Magnoliopsida > Malpighiales > Salicaceae > Populus > Populus trichocarpa. The sequence goes on from NC_037292.2 coordinate 12,866,453, forward strand.
CACTTCACTTATTAAGAATGGTAAAATAATTTGTCAAAGCAGCATTGCAGCTTTCGAGAACCGTTTGCATTGTTGGAAGCATGAATGAAGTATTGTTCTGTAATAATGTAGGAAATATATGTTGAAGGTCTTGGAAGGACCCAATAGTAACAATGCAATGAGTCAAATAGAGCTTTGACCTCTTCAAGCATCCTAAGCTTGAACTAGGCTTAGGTCAAGCTTCTTATGGTTTATTTGAAAAAAATCCTCCAAAATTAATCTTGAGCTCAAGGTTGTTAACTCAACAAAGAAATGGAAGTACAAATTCTAGATACACAAGTCATATTGACAAAACTATTACCAAACCTATAGCTGTATAGATATAGATTATTATGGAAAGAAATTACAAAAAATAATTTATTTCTGAAAAGATTGACCTCTATAGCTTTATTTTTAGGATGCTTAGTTGCCCTGTTTGTGCTGAATGTGTTTGTACGTTTAAAATCAAGTTAATCTGTTATGGAGTTGAGCTTAGAACTGGTAACGGACAATTTGCTTGGTTTTCTGCCCTAAAATCTAAATCAAGTCAGAAATTAAAAGTTTTGACTGGCATTTATTACAAAATTGTGAATTCCGTCCAATTCAGTCTTCCCTCCTGTTATTTATACCTCTAGGATTTCTGAGTGGCTTCACGTCAGTCTCTCTATTTTAATAATTTTTATATTCTTTGCTTCTCTTTTATTTGCAGTGAAGCATGATTGTGTATTCGGTGATGACTTGGATGTAGATGAAATAACGTTTGTGTCAGAGGTATACAGCATTTTTGGTGCATAAATTTTACCTCTTCAATCTTTTCTGAATAGTGATGGTGATATATGAAGAGCACTTGTTTAGGTTCTGCAAAAGCTTGATCGTCCCATGCTGTATTCTTTGTCTCCTGGAACCAGCGCGTCACCAACCATAGCAAAAGATATAAGTGGATTGGTAAACATGTACAGGGTCACTGGGGATGATTGGGATACATGGGGAGACGTTGCAGCTCATTTTGATGTTGCAAGGTGGATCTAAGTTTTCATGCAAAATAAGAGCTTAAAATTCAAATTACATGTAGATTGCCCTCTCTAATTGGTGTTTTTCTTCTATTCTTCCATTTTTTTTGATGTGATGTCTTGTTCTTCTGCTTCAGGGACTTCGCTGCTGCTAATAAGATTGGTGCCAAGGGCTTGCTGGGGAGGTCATGGCCTGACTTAGATATGCTACCCTTGGGATGGCTTACAGATCCAGGTGAAAAGTTAGCAGATTCTTCTTTTTAATTCTAGCACTTTTTAAATGAAGCAATGGAACGCTTGCTGTTACATGGTGGTAGCAAAATAGCATAGCTTGCATAGGTCCAGGCACTTGAGTGTTGATCATGTTAACTAACAGTAACAAAAACACATCCTAGTAACAACTTCATTGAAAAGTAATGCATCTGGACCAGTTTTTACCTTGGGTCTAGGGGTTTGCAACTTAAATTGCAGAGTATTCATGATTAACTTGAAAGTGTTTAAAAAGTTCCACTAAAAAGAACAAAAATTTGAATAATCACATTGCTTTTCTGCATCCTAGGTTCTAACAGGGGACCATACAGAATGTGCAACCTTAATCTAGATGAACAAAAAACTCAGGTATGTATATGCAACTCTAAATGTGTGTCAGTCCAATGTAATAAATAAGCTTTTTTTATTGATGACTTGATACAAGTTTTTTCTTTGCAGATGACTTTGTGGGCAATGGTCAGATCCCCTCTCATGTTTGGAGGAGATGTTAGAAAGCTTGATGAGACCACATACAGTTTGATCACGAATCCCTTTGTTCTGGAAATAAATTCTTTTAGCATGAACAATATGGAGGCATGTGAAACAATGTTTTTTTTAGAGGCCTTTGGAATATTAACTGATTTTTTTCCTGATATATCATCACATTGCACATGCAGTTTCCTTATGTTACTGGTACGAAGGGTTCTATACATAAGACCATGGCTCTCAGCCAACTATCAAGAAAATGTTTGAAGGAAGTTGTATCACGTACACGATTTCTGGGTCTCACTAGCTGCAATAATCCCAAAGTTAATGGATGGTTAGTTGAAGCTCTTGACGATCTTGACCAGATATGCTGGAAAGAGAACGTGCGAAGCCACGAACCTTTATGCCTATACAAGCGAAAACCTCTTTTGGCTTCGTAATCTCTTTTACCCTCCTTAGTTGTTCCAAACAACAGACTATTATTATGACATCCTCTGATGCTGTGAATGGAAATGTAGTGATGAACAGTTAATTTACAATCAAGGAGAGCTCCATTTATTAGCCAGTGATGGAATGGAGTTTTGCTTGGATGCTTCTTCAAGACAGAAGCGTACTTCAAAAGAACTAAAGAGCAGTTCCTTCTCCCCCTGCAGATCAGATGCCAATCAGGTATCTCTTCATTCACAATTCCCTAATTTCTAACGAAGGCACAGGAGCTAGTTTCCTGTACAATTTTAGTGGAACACAGAGAAGACAAATGTCACTTTCTTGCAGAATCATGTATAAATTGAACGCAAACAATTAACAAATACATAAAGTAGGAAACTATAACTGTCTGATTGTTGAAGCTCCAAATTATATTGTCATTATTTAATTAATGGTTATAATTATCATCATATGAGTGATACTTGAAGGCACAGGAGCTAGTTTCCTGTAAAATTTTAGTGGAAAACAGAGAAGACAGATGTCACTTTCTTGTAGAATCATGTATAAATTGACAGTAAACAATTAACAAATACATAAAGCAGGAAACTATAACTGTCTGATTGTTGAAGCTCCAAATTATAATGTCATTATTTAATTAATGGTTTTGCCAGAATGGTTATAATTATCATTATATGAGTGATACTTGAAAGCAAACTCTCAATTTCAACAGATGTGGGAGTTAAACAATAATGGATCCCTTATCAGCAGCTATTCTGGTCTGTGTGCAACTGTGAACTCAATTGACGGTAATATGCTAGAAGTTCAAGCTGATTTTCTACATGTTCATTAAGGGCCACTCGATGATTTTTCCTTGCCATGTTAATATATATGCAGCTAAAGTTGGTAACAGTGGAGTTCGCTCTTGGATTGCCACTGGAAGAAAAGGTTTGATGCCCTCCAAACTCTCGATAAATTTGGTTTCAATGTCACCATTCCTTGGCAGTATTTTTAAAAGAACCCAGAGAAGTTTGTGGTTTAATGAGAAACTTGATCCCTAGGATGATTTTCCATTTCTTGATGAGTGCGTTCCAATTTTTGTTGAAGTTTTGGCAGAGGTGAGACTCAAACAAGAGACCTCAACCTTCTTGCCTACGCAAGAGTACCACTGAGCTACATGCTTACTGGTTACCCCCAAGATGATTATGATCCCTTGGTGAAGGGAAGCTATTTAAATCGAACTGTTATGTTTTTCCATGTATCTGGGGTGGAAAATAGTCTGCTCAATATCAATATTCATGCCTTCATTTATTATTGTTGTTGGGCGTATATGTTTATTTTATAAGTTCCAAATTGCCTCATTCAAAAAGGAACGATCTTCTCCTCTTAGCTGCCAACTTGTTTGTCTAGTATGGCACTCTGGTAGCGTCTAACCATACCTATGAATTATGATTGATAATTAGCATGCCTACAGTCATTGATCTGAAAACTCTTAGGGCATACTGCATATGTATCTATTTCTCTTAATACATCAATGCCTTCGCCTTTCTGTTTACTCAGGAGAAATTTATGTCGCACTTTTCAATCTGAACTCGGTGAAGACAGTAATATCAGCGAAGACATCAGACATGGCTAAGGTACTTCCTGGGAGAAACTTTAATGGGACATCATGCCACGGCAGAGAAGTTTGGAGTGGAAAAGATTTTGGAAAAATAGAAGATTTAATATCAATGGAGGTAGAGGTGCATGGCTGTGCATTGTTCGTCGTCAACTGTCGCTAGTGTAAACCGACACGGCAGAGTTTGTTTCCTTGCCATCCCTTTCTTTTCCGTTTCTTCTTCACTCTCTGTTATTGTATGAGCGAAAAGAAGAGGTGGCTGTTGTGTCAAACGCAATGAAGTTAAGTTCCATTTAAGTTGGAGCAGCCAAAATTTGATAACTGTTTTTTATATATATATTAAAATAATATTTTTTTTATTTTAAAAAAATTGCATTTCAAAACAATCAAAAAGATATAAAAAATAATTTAAAAAAATAAAATTTTAGAGAAACAAACGCTTTCCAAAGACTAAGAGCGTGTTTGGCAGTGTGGTTGCGGGTGCTTTTCAAATAACTTTTCGTGCCAAAATACATGTCAATGATGTTTTTTTATTTTTTAAAAATTATTTTTGATATCAGCACATCAAAACGATTTAAAACGGTTTAAAATGTATAAGCTATATTAAATTTTAGTAAAACAAAAAAAAATAAATTTTTTAAAAATGCAGCTGCACCCACGTTCCCTAATAAGAGGGTGTTTGGCAGTGTGGTAGTGGTTGCTTTTCAAATAGCTTTTCGTGTCGAAATACATGCCAATGATGTTTTTTCATTTTTTAAAAATTATTTTTGACATCAGCACATCAAAACGATCCAAAAAGTACAAACTGCACTCAATTTTAGCAAAAAAAAAAAAAAATTTGAAATTCGGTGAAAAGCAGGTTCAACCGCAGAACCAAACAGCCCCTAAATGTCATGTTGATTTGCCACTCTCCTTGTATCCTTCGATGGACTTTTAGACAGCAGAGAGCATACTTATAAATCCGATCCAAGCCGATCCGGGATGCTTTATTAAAAGTCAACAGACTTGACAGTCAATTCTTTTTTTCTTTTATTAACCCGGCCCAAGCCGATCCGGGTTGTTTTATTAACAGCTACACTGGGAAGGTTATGCAGGTAAATAACCATTAAAAAAGCATCAGGAGATAGTGCTTGCTCAGGGAGGGGGGCGTTTCTCGGAGTTTTGCTTTGGTTTTTAGATGTTTTGTAGAGGTATTTTTTTATTTTAAAAATATTAAATTAATTATTTTAGTGTTTTTTTTATTTTAATGTGTTAGTATTAAAAATAAAAAATTATTTAAATATATTATCGAAGTAAAAAAAAAAATCAAGGAGTTTGTTGATAGAATTTTTTGAACGAGAAAGAAACAAACGAAAAAATATGCACTGACAAATGAAAGAGAAAAGGATAATGGTGGGTGGAGAGGTGATGGTTGCTTAGGTGTGTATTTTTTATGAGTTTTTTTTTTAAATATTTTTAAGTTTTTTGAAAAATATTAAAATAATATTTTTAGTTGTTTTTTTATATTTTTAATATACCAATATTAAAAATAAAATAAAAATATTATTTTAATATATTTTTAATTAAAAAATATTTTTTAAAATACTATAAATTACAATACTAAATATTTTAAAAATTATTAACATGGGTTAATAACGTGGGTTACTAGTTACAACTTAAACATTTTAAGTTTTCTCAATTTAAAAATAATATAATTAGTTTTTGCTTGGCATGATGTTTTTTATATTGTTTTTTATTTTAAAAAATATTAAATTAAATTTTTATTTTTTTATAATCTTATCGTATCAATGTTAAAAATGTTTTTTTTTTTAATATATATTTTGTAATTAAATATACTTTACAAAAAAGCTTAGTCACATGGAAAAGTATACTTCTTTACTTTAAAGCCCAAGTGAATCTTCCCCGTTAAGAAAATCCTGAAAAGTTACACAGGCTGGGTGAGCTCCTAGGCTCCTAGCCTACTAGTCAATGCGTCTGCGCAGCTAGCATAGCAAAGCTACCCGCCCTTCTCCACCAAAAATAAAGGTGGAGATTCCAAAGAGCATCTTGACCGTCCAATTGTATGGATTCGAAAATCATTGACGCCTCCCTTGCAAGTGGGCCACACAATCCTCCACTACCCCCCACTCACCAACCAAGTATCCCTGCAACATTTCTTCCGCTGATCTCATCAAGTCTGATCACTCCCATCTCATCACCCGCGGGTTACCTTAGCCCTTCTTTCATCCCTTCCGTTTATAATAAAAATTAAAAATATTTGAAAAACAAAAACCATCGACGCACCAAAACTCAACAACTGTAACCTCCCTCCTTTTTCTTCATCTTCATCAACGCATGTTCCCGGTGCTCCGGCTCCCTTCACGGAGCCCAAGCTAATCACCCACCCGAATCTCTATCCCTCTCTGAACTCACCAGTTTTTCATTATTCTAAAAATCGGTTCATTTTCCATTTCCCCTTTGCGGATCTTTTTTTTATTTTTTTGAAAAAAAACCATGTCAAAACAGAGGAGCAAAATCGGCGCATGGGCAGCCGATGCGGAGCAAGCCGAGGAAGAGGAGCGTGCAGCCGCTGCAGCTGCCGTTTCTCAAAGTTCCCCTAATCTGAAAGAAGTTGCCGGAACCGCTAAGACTAAAAAGAAGAAAATGTCTCTAAATGAATTCCACTCCACGCCCATCGGCGGCGGTGTTGAATCCAGAGGATTGACTCCGAACGTGATGTTCGGCCTCCCTACCGGTCCAAAAGAGCGTTCCGATGAAGAAATGCAGTATGGACGCCTCGGCGGTGGATTTTCCAATTATGGTCGAACTGGGCCGCAGCCTGGACATATGCGTGATCGTGAAGACAGCGATGGATCTTGGGGAGGTGGTGGTGGTAGAAGGCAATTTGGTGGCGGTTTTGATGATGAACGAAGAGGTCCATCTTCTTCTAGGGTTTCTGATTACGATCAGCCTTCGCGTGCTGATGAGGTTGATAATTGGGCAATGGATAAGAAACCACTGCCTTCCTATGATTCTGGACGACAAAGCCGTTACGGTTCACTCGGCGGCGGCGGAGGAGGCGGCGGAGGTTTTGGAGGTGGTTCTAGAGCTGATGAAGTTGATAATTGGGCGGTTGGTAAAAAGCCGTTGCCTACTCCATCTTCGACTTTTGGTTCGGGTTTTCGTGATTCTGGGCCGGATCCTGATCGCCAGAGCAGAGGAGGATACCGTGAGCCGGAGAGGGAGAGGCCTAGATTGGTTTTCGATTCACCAAGAGGTGAAGTTGGAGTTAACGAGCCTGTGAAATTAGACAGGCCAAATCCATTTGGAACAGCGAGGCCGAGAGAAGATGTATTGGCAGAGAAAGGATTGGATTGGAAGAAGCGGGAAATGGAAATAGAAGCTAAGAAGACTATGAGCTTACAATCTAGCAGGCCAACTAGTGCGCATTCTAGCAGACCTTCTAGTGGGCAATCGAGTAGGTCTGAAGGGCCAGGGCTGCAGCAACAAGGATTTGAGAATGTGGCTGTGAAGCCAAGGCCGAAAGTGAATCCTTTTGGAGAGGCAAAGCCCAGGGAGCTTTTGTTGCAGGAAAGAGGTCAGGATTGGAGAAAGATTGACCGTGAGTTGGAGCATCGTGGTGTAGATAGGTATGTCTTGTGGCATTATTATTGCTGTGAACGTATGTTGTGCACGTGGTTTTCTTGGAATTGCTTAGAAATTAATGTTCTTGTGTGTTTGCTTGCTTTGGTGTTTGCATATTGACAATACGAGGGTGCTTTGTTTATCTTATCTGGCTTCAAACTGCTTCTTTTTTGTTGTGGATATTTCTGTTGTTTTCAATTTGTTGTGGGGTATACATCATGCTAGCCATCAGCTTATCTTATAATGATAATAGGACATAGAGAGGAATCTGGATAATTTTGAATTACAAGTATGATCTGATGCTTTACTCGTATTATCAGTGCCTTGTTGTTATGCAAAACATGTTGACTGACAACCATGCCTATTGCACTAGAATTTTGATGCTAGAAATGGACCAACATTTCTTCTTATACTGTCCCTTTCCGAATCTGAATCTTGATTTGTGATGTAAAAGATATAGTTGGTTTGAAAAGCCAAGGCTGTTGACCAGACTCAAATTTGAATAGGCTGAGCTCTAAATCAGACAAGCTGGTTCTATCCCGTGTTCAGCTAAAATTTTCTTGTTCACAATCATTGTTTCTAGGCTTATCCTTAATTATTATTATGCTTGGATGATATGTAGTTGCTAAATAACGATCAGAAAAAGGTAGCTTGGTTCCTATTGTCATTGAAGCTTTTGCGTTTCTCATATAAATGCTACTATTTTGCCTCTTATTTTTATTCATTTTCAGTCACTAGAATATATATATATTGTTTTTAATTTTACAATTGGGCCTTAAAGTTGGCAAGTTGGCAAGCATTTGATTCTCCGTTACTTCTTGAGAATCACAGATAATATCCTTTTGTGCAAACAGGTTTTTGTGCCTGCTTTTTTAGCTTTCTTATATTTTCAGTAAGTTTTCTCATCATGTTTTATGATGAGAAATTTTTGTTACAGCTGATACAAGCACAAGATGGAGAAGTCTTGCCTTACCAAATTTCATTACTAGATCACTGTACTTTGATGGATGATGTTGTCTTGTTTTCATGTCATAAGGTGGTTGGTACTTTCTTTTAATTTCGTTAGGGAATAGATCCGAGTGCAACAGAGTGAGTTTTACTAAAAAAAACATGGTTTCTAATTTTAGATTTTATACCTCTGCTATATATATATGTTAACATACCGACTATTTGGGCTGGTTCTCATTGTGTCCACTTTTACTTGACAGAAATATTTTTTTTTGTAAGAAAAAAAGTTTTTCTAGGGTAATTTTTCCTATCTTATTTTTCTCCTTTACATCTTCTTCTTTACTGTCCTCAACCACTAGTTGAATGCTATAATGTTATCTTTTCCATCATCATGCGTATGGAAATACACTTTGAAACTAGGAATTTGCTGATCTACTAATGTTCGTAATTCGTTCATGTCATTTATCTGTTTTTAAAATTGCTCTAAAAGTTTTAATGTCTTGTTAAATCAATTTTACTAGTTCAGGTTCTTAAATGGATGGTCATGGTCAATTCTAGCTAGACTTTTGTGTTACTCTTGATCTCAGGACATTTGTTCATTTTGAATTGAATTCAGCTGGTGTCATGCCACTAACATAATGTTTGCAAATAAAGAAGGAACAAGAAAGAGATGGGTAGTGCAAAGATGTTATCCTGTGTTTATAAGCTTCAATGTTCTACTTTAGGGGCCAAAATATCTGCATAATCTTGCTGGTTAGAGTATAATCTTGTCCATTTGATCTAGAATGTTTATGATCTTCATGGAAAAAAAAAGTTTACAGTCAATTAGAAACGAAGAAAGGAGAGGTGTGTGAGGTAGAGACCTTTGTAACTAATTGATATATATACCTTTAGAAAATATTAAACTCAAGGTTAATTTCTGTCCATAGAAAAGCTGGCACAGGGGGTAGTTTAGCAGAACCCACATAGTCACACATGTATATACATAGTGAGGGTTTCTATTTATTTTTTTCTTTTTCCCAACTTCTTTTGTTCGCCTTTACAACTTTAATTCAATAATTTTTTCTTAGTGAAGCATGCATAAATCGACATTGCACATGACCAAAACATCTTAAATGATTTCCAGCAGCTCATTTTCTATAGGTTTTGCTTCCAAATTCTCATGAATGCACATGTTTCTCACATATTTGATCATGATTTTCCTACGAGGGAGAGGTCCTTCCCTTTTTGGCCACTTGTGGTCGAGGAGGGATTAGCCACATGCTCAAATCTTTAGCTATAAGCCCCACTTTGTCTCTGTTGGATATGTCTCGAGGAATACCCTAAAATGTAACCTTTCCACTCCCCAGCCATTTCAGAGTAAGATGTGAAAGCACCTCTCTGTCTCTATTGTCTCCTTTTTAATTGTGCTCGTTTATTGTACTTTTGATGTCATGTAGGATAATATTCAAACTTGAAAGAAGTAGAATTCCATATAAGAGAAAAATATAGCAAAAAGAAAGAACACCTATAGTAGTGGGTAAATCATATAGAAGAGGATTGAAGAATTGAAAAAAGACCAAAGAGAGTTCAAATAAACAAAGAAACATACTTAATTCCGAGTCTCAATTTATCATCAATTAATGTTGTTAGCATTCTACTACGAAGATATGGTGTTTACAAAGAAACTAAGAAACCCTAGTGTCCTAAACTAATAGAAAAAAAATCCTAAAAAAACATTATCTTTTAATAAAAATAATAACTAATCCTAAAAATCTACTTAAATAATAATAAAAATCTTAAACAAAATATTATCCTTTTCTATTAGTAAAGCTACGGAATTTGTCGAGAGTCCAAATTTTGTCCATAAACTTCAATGCATATATTGAGATAGGAGGCATGTTAGTAGTACAAGATTACCTTATAAGGGATTAGATTCCTAAATAAGAAAATACTAACAGTCTAAAAAACTAATAAAGTTGATTACTATTTAGGACTAATAAAATACTAAATAGAAAAAAAAAATTGACAAATTTTCCAGATTTTCTAGTGAATATTGAAATTCCTGAAATACCCGTGTGTGAAAGACATAAATTTTGCATCTTTTGTTGTCTGCATAATCTAGTTGTATATGGATGCTTTAGAATGATATGTTTTCTATGCTTGTGCTCATTTTCAGCTCTGTGTGAACTGTGTCCTTGGTTCTCATGTTGACTTATGAACTTTTATTCTTGGTACCAATTTGTTTCAGGCCTGAAACTGAAGAGGAAAAATTATTGAAAGAAGAAATAGAGCATTTGAAGAAGGGGCTTGAGAAAGAACTCACAACAAAAGGGAACCAGGAACCTCCACGAGGTTCTGCTGACGACATACCCAGCTTAAGGGAGATGATATCTGAGAAAGAAAGGGAATTAGAAATGTTGGTCCGTGATTTGGATGACAAAGTTCGATTTGGATCGAAAGCCAATGAAAGGCCAGGTTCTGGGGCAGGCAGGGCTTCTGGGTTTTCGGAGAGACCTCCTTCTAGATCTGGGTTATTTGACGAGTCTAGAAATATGGAGTTAATGGATAGGCCTCGATCTCGTGGCAAGCCAGATATTTGGACAAGGCCTGTTGATGACCGAAGAGCATTTCAAGGTGGAAGGGAAAGAGGATTTCTTGGTAGCGGAGATTTTGACAGGTAAAGATATAGCAATGGTTTCTTTCGTGTATTTCAGATCTTCCCTTACGCATTAACTAGAAAGTAGCTTTTTGCCAACTCTTTCATTGTGGGACCCTTAAGGTCTTATGTTGTTCAAAGTAATGTCAACCATGGTTGCATCTATTAATATGGCCAAAAGGTTCAGTGGTTAATTTTAAGCTGACCATTTCATATAGGAAGTTAATTACTTTACCAGAAGGCCATGAGAAAAAGGTTTGTGAATGAACTCATAATATCATTAGAACTTTTTGTTGGAACAGTTTATGAAACTTTAAAAGTTGCTTGTAGTTGTATCCTTATATTGAGAATTTTGTAGTGGTTTTCGTTCATTAAATTAGGTGCAACCCTTTTACCTTGTTTTAATTTTTGAAACCATCAGTCGAAAGAGCATGTTATTTCAAAAAGCCTAGAGATCTAGTTAACATGAAAGAGTTTGGGCAACGAGAGCCACAAGCATCATCTTCTAGCTGAGAGTTAACAATCAGAAGTGGTTTAAGGCAAAGGAATGCTTTGGAACCTCTATTTGGACAATAGCTCACCATGATTGCTCCAGTTGTGAGTGTAAAGGCTAAACTGATCCAGCTGTTTGCAAGTGCCTTGCAATCACCTAGGAGAGTACTTTGATGAAATGCTTGATGTATTATTTTTCCTACTCATCTTACTAGGAACCATTTATGCATAAAAAGGGTATCAAATTTTGTTAAAACCTAGCCTTTTCTGCATGGTTGTTTTATTCTCCAAGTTAAGGTAAAATAAAAATGTCTACCATGCTTGTTTTGCCATAATCATGCTATTGTTTTGCATGGCATATGTATTCCTCTCGGTTCCGAGCAGAGGAAAAATGAAATCCCTCCCGAATGCTAAGAAGGTTTTTCTTGACAGGCCGCGGACAGAAGATAGATGGTGAGAAGCTGGCGGTGTTGATTCATTGAGTTCTCTTCATCTTTGACAACAGAAACCAAATAATATTTTCACTTCTTTTCCTTTTTTATTCCTTGTATTTTTTTTTTCTTTTTTTTTTTACATGTTCTTGTTTTTTGCTCTGGAAATGGAACAAGGATTAATGAGTTTTTAGCATTGGGTTGATCTGTTGTTACATCTTGAGACCAAGTAAAACTGAATTTCCACCCATTTTTAGTCCGTTTTGAGGCAAGGAAGCTGTGTTATTGGTAGGACTCAATTTATTTGACCACCTCGGGACCTATAGGTTTTTCTTTCGCCTTATCCTTTGACAGTTCCAAGTATTATAAAGTTAAATCGTTCTGTTGTGCCTGAGCTCAGGAAAGCTGCTTTGTGCTAACTGCTATGCTGTCAATTGATTCTTTTATTGCTTATGTTTTACTGCATAGAGATGAGTTTTTTTTTTTTTTCTACGTGCTTGAGGGATTACTTCATTTTCACCTGTTTTGCTGCATTTTGTGCTGATGGATACTTATACCACCATTAATATTATGCAATGCTAGTTCATGCTTTATAGGTGCTCCACCACCACTTGGATAACGAGTGACAGAGACAGGGTTGCCTTAACAGAATGAAGAGAACTTCCTCCGGTTCATTATTGATGACTGCTGAGGTGCTACTGCACATGTCGGATTCATCTGAATAGCAAATGTGTTGTTGCAATTTGGGGTTATAGTGGGTCACACCGAGAGTGTGTACGTACTATCTATCGACCATTGACCCTTGGTATGCCGGATTCAGGTTGGATTTTGCATCGGAATATTCCTGGTAGTGGCTCTTCATGAGACTGCATTAAGTTGGAGTTGTTCACATTCTATGTTGGTAAAATAGAAGGTTGATTTTGTGGAGAATTTGACATTTACGCCCATAATAGAACCCGCCCAGATGACCGTCAATTCCAATCTAACATGTTTCCCACTCATTTTGAAGTTCACAATATTAAATTTTGAAGTCTTGGTATAGCGCGGTTATTTTTTTAAAAGTAAGAGCAATTTTTATTTTATAAAGTATAATTAATAAATATATTTTATTTATTTTTAAAATATTTTGTTAAATGAAGACTTTTGGTGACTGTTCAAGTGACTTTTAGATCAGCTGTGTGTCCATTCGTGATCTAGAGCAAAATGCCTCAATATCATGCAATGTACATTTCTTCATTCCCAACTTTGCATTTGTGATCATGATCATGATCATGATCATTCCTATCACTTTTCTTCCCTCCTAAAACTTCAGATTTTCTTTGACGTTTCCACATCAATTTTTGAATGTCCACATTGCCACGAAATGGATCAAAATGGGGTTGTTTTTACTTCATGCAGATGGGAGCAAGTGCGTAGCTAAATGGATACCAAAAGTTCAGAAGCATCAAGGTTGAATTGGAGTAGATGCAAGTGTGCTATTTCCAGCTTGATGATTAAGTGTTAAAATAAAAGGTATTTATAGAATAAAAATTTTTAATGGTTAGAATAATAAATTGATTAAGTGTTCTTTTTAAATAGTTTTTTCTCCTGATGCTAAGGTAAACTTTTTTTAATAAATGTTTCTGAATATATCTTATACAAGTATTTATAAGTATTAATATACATACATTAATAGAAAAAAAAAAGAATTCAGTATATTTTTTAAATATAAAAAGTAAATCATGACATATACTTTGAGGGTTGGGCTCGGATGATGCGTCCGAGCTTAATGGAAGGTGATGGCTGTGCCCAGCACTTGGGCTCAGGTTTCAGCCCGAGCCCAACCTTTTTCAGGGGAACATCTTTAAAAAATATGTTTAAAAATGAGCTAAAAAGTTTTGAACTCACGATCATTATGGGTTTAGTGTAAAAAAAAGAAAAAGAAATCTTGATCTGTCTCTTAGCTATCAATCAACCATGGCCTCCTACTTCTCTGCCCATCCAATGCTCAAGCGCTGCAATAACTTCGAAGGGTTCCTCCAGAGAACCAGCTCATTTCTACTTTCAGAGATGGACACCAAATAACTGGTAGCGTGAAATCTCATGGTGTTGAGGCTTAATAATTTAACAGGCAACTGAAGCGAAGGTTGTCTGCTTCCAGTTTGACGGAGCACCACCGTTGAAATCGACATCGTCTATTCAGCAATATATATATAAAAAAATTGATTAGCGAGGCAAAGAAGAAGAAGCATGGCAAGTCTGATTTCACCGTTTCATCTTTGGTAAGTAGTAGAGCATATAGCAACGATATACTTCATCCTGGACCGGTGACAAAAATATGAAAAATACAACGAGCGCCGTCTGTGGGGATCGAACCCACGACCACATGGTTAAAAGCCATGCGCTCTACCTCTGAGCTAAGACGGCTAGATGGAAACTGTGGCTCCATTTTATGATTACGAAATCAAAATAATGTACGGAAAAATATGAAAATTATTCATTGGAATAACGACTCCACTGGGGATCGAACCCAGAATCTCTGGTTCCGTAGACCAGCGCCTTATCCATTGGGCCATGGAGTCCTTGTTGACTTCTGTCTGAAAATACAGTAATTAATAAATATACAATTTCTCTGAAATCTCTAGTAAGGGAATCCCAACGGAAAACTATAAAATTTGGGTGATTGGCATTTGATTTTTTTTTTTCGTTTTGAGAAAATTATATAGCTACCACATGTTTGCGATCAAGTCCATTCCTGTTTATTTTACTTTTTAAGAATATAGCATTCAATTTAAAAAAAAAAATGTTTCAATCAATGCTATTTTCAACATGGAGTGCAACACAACAACACACAAATCATAAATATTTTTGCGTTTTATAAATATTTTAAAAAAAATAAATTTTTTTTATTTTAAACTATTGTTTTTATATGCTTACATATTATTTTGATGTGCTAATATTAAAAATAAATTTAAAAAAATATTATTTTAATATATTTTTAAATAAAAATAAATATTTTAAAAAATAATTACAATAACAATAAAATAAACATGCTATGAATCCTGAATCATTTATTATTAAGAGGATTGTGGGCTGCTGCCGTATCTAAACAAAATATATCGACGAGTTGAATGTGTTAAATGATTAACCTACGCAACAACAGTATGACCCTAATGCAGTAATGCTAGACTTGCTAGAGGCTCCATGGCTCCGTCTTTACTACGATTTTTAAAATTATTTTTTTAATTAAAAATACATTATTTTTCATATATTAAAATTATTTCAAAACATCTTAAAAATTTAATTTAATATTTTCTTAACTAAAAAATAAACTGTAACATTCATTTTAAAATGAAAAGTCACCAGGTTTATTCTTGGACAGTTAGCTATCATCTGTAAATTAGCTCCAACGCATCTATTTGAAAGCAAGTATGATAGAAGTTCGGTAAATTACCTGTCATCGGTAAAATAGGTTCAACTGTATTCCAAACACATCCTTTACAATGATATCTATGCGTTTTTTTTTATTATTAGCTTGAGTATCTGAGCCGGATTACACACACCTCAACTAATTTTATATACCTATTATTTACAATATTAGTATTGAAATAATTTGTCATGTATCCTCGTACATATGTTCTTTAATAAACAAATATGAGCTGATATTTTTATCTACCTTCTGCGTTATTTAATTTAACCACTAACACGAATTAAAACATCACTTGAAAGAAATTGTTGCTTGAGGACAGAATTCTCTCGTGCTCTGAACACATTTGGGCCCTGTTTGTTTGCTGGAAAGTAGTTTTCTTTTGGAAAGTGAATTTCAGGAAAGTGAATTCCGGGAAAGTAAATTATTTTCTGATGTTTGGTAGTGTAATGGAAAATAAGTTGGAAAATAATTTCCAGTGTTTGGTTATGTCATGGAAAATGAGCTGGAAAATAACTTATTAATGTTTTATTTTTCTCAAGTTTATTAAAATAATGAGGAACAAATCTTATAAATTAAAAAGTTGAATGAGAATGAAATTGAAAAAAAAAAATAATTTCATAAATTATCTCAAATAAAATAAATAATAAAGATCAAATCTAAAAAATAAAAAAAATAAAAGATGAAGAAATTAAAATAATAATAACAAACATTTCATAAATTATTTCAAATAAAATAAATAACAATCAAAAGAATGAGGATCAAATTTGATAGATAAAAAATTTCAATAAAAAATGATAAGGGAAAAACAAATAACAATTATAAAATGAGGACCAAAGTTAATATAAAAATTAAATTTTAAGAGATGAAATTGAAAAATAAATATTAAAAACAAAATATATATAGCAATCAAAAGTTTGAGGACCAAATTTGATATAGTCAACAAATAATATGATATTTTTAAATTTTTCACAACTTCCGGAAAGTGTTTTCCGCCTAAATTTTTCATGAAAACACTTTCCTGAAAACCAAGCCAAATTTTCCTTTGACTGGAAAGTGTTTTCCGTTGACCAACTTTTCTAATGGTAAACAAACATAGGAAAGTTTGGAAAGTGATTTTCCGCAAAACCTCTTTCTGAAAAACAAACATAGCCTTGATATTGGTCAGAATGATGGCACCAGCTATTGTTTCTTAAACACGACTAGTAGCGAGGGTTAATCGTCTAATTGTTTTTTTTATTTAATTTTTATTTAATTTTTAATGTTTTTTTTTTTAGTTTCATTTTAATATATTAATATTAAAAATAATTTTTAAAAAAATTTAAAAAATTATTATTTTAATATATTTATAAATAAAAAAATACTTTAAATTGATAGTTGATCCACATTATTATCTTTGGCATAGGACAGTTACAATATTTTTAAATTGATCGGGGGTAATGTGAATATTTTTTTAAAAATGCACGCTGAAATAATATTAATATCCATGTAGGGCTATATTTGTATTTTCATATCAAAATTGTACAGTAAAATAACAACTTTGCCCTCACATACAAAAATAACTTGACTTGGAATGTTTGGTTTTTTGACCTTCTCTGTTTGATTAGCACAGTAAAAATACACACTTATCCTTGGAGTTTAATTTCTTATAACTTGGATTCGAGGATATCTTTGTCGTTGTCCTTTCATTTTGTTTTGTTATTACTCTGTAAAGTTAGGGGCGGTTTGGTCTTTTAAAAAATTAAAAGTATACAAAAATAAAAACAATCACTGCCAACTTGACTTCGGTGAGCATTTTTTTTTCTCTGCCTTGATGTATTGCTCTCCCTCCAATTTTTTTAAATAGCCCATTGACTTCTCTTTCTTTTTTATTTAATCCATGGTATTTTGGTTAATATTTGTTTTATTTAAAATTATTAATTGAATTGGGATTTTATGTCAATTTCACCCTTATTCAATTTTTTTTATCTATCAAATTTTATCCTCACTCTTTTAATTATTATTTATGTAATCAAAGTCTTTTTTATTAAATCCTTGGTCTTTTGGCTAATATTTGTTTAATTTTAAATAATTTATAAAATTAAAATTTTGCTTCAATTTCATCATGATTTGAATTTTTTCATTTGTTAAATTTTATCTTTATTCTTTTTAATTGTTATTTATACAATCTGATATTATTTTTAAAATTGAGTTTTATTTAGTGATTTCACCCTCCATCATTTTTTTCCTAATTCTTTTTATTGTTGTTATTTTTGCTTTGTCAAATATTTTCGGTTGATATTTTTTTAATTTAATTTCATTTTTTAATATTGATTTGGTTTTGACCTTTTTAGTTAAGCCCGTGTCTAGAATTTTACGGGTTGAGAGTTTAGAAAATTCACCCATTTTTAGGAACTTTGCTCGGGGTAGCTTTGTTTTTTTTCAAATCATTTTAATTTTATCATTCAATATTTATTTAATTAGACATTGGGCTTTTTTCTTTCTTTCTACATCCCTTGTTTTTTATATTTAATTGGATTACCTTGAGTCTTTTTATTTTTTATTTTTTTGTTAAATTAAGTTTATTCAAAATGAATTTTATTATTGAATTACATAGAATTGATTGATTAAATATGATTAAGTATAGGTAAATTCTTACTTTATTGTGTTTTGTTCAGTTTGTTTTTTTAAAACATTGCTATAACGACTCATGTAATTTCTTTTAACGTCGTCATACAACCTTCAGCTATTAGATGTAACATTGCAAGATGTAACATTGCAACCAGCGAGTAACGCATTGGGCTTTGCAATAGCCGTAACGCATTGGGTCATAAGCATGCGCGTCTGGGTTTTTTTTTGCCCTCGTTTTTTTTTATATTTAGGTTAAATATAAATTTAAGAGAAAAAATTATTAAACCTGGTTAATTTCATGGCTCATATCACATGTTTGATGAGTTAAGCCATAATATCGAAGTTATTATTATTTTTCTTTTAATCTGGCTTTTTTTTAAAATAATTTTTGAATTTATATTTTAATCAATATCTCTCCTTTACGATTTTATTTTCTTATTTAACCATTTTGAAATAGATATTTTGTTTTAATTATTTTTGAGTGCATTTATTTTTTAATTTATGCTTCATTTCATTTTTCTTTCAAAAAGGTTGATGAAGTGAGATATATATATATATATATATATATATCCATCACAATTATTGCAGGTTTCTTATACACCACCAATTTTCAATTATTGATCATTCAATCTTCTTTCCACAATAATTACAAAATCTGACTTGAAGGCGTATCCAAGTTAAGGTTTACATCATGGATTGGAAACTTATATTAATTAAAAAAAATTATTTTTTTAATATTAAAATAATATCATAAATAATTGATTGAATTTTTAACCGAATCAAGGTTTTACATGGAGGGCATTGAACAAGACCCAAACTGTTTTTTATTATTTAATATAAAATAATAAATAATTGCAAATCTTATCCTTATAAAAAGAAAGCATTGCCAAAGAAATCTTGAAAAAAAAGGGGTTTGGCTTTGGTTAAAAAGAGCAACGATTCTATGAAGGGTAAAATCAAAGAGTGATAGAGCAAATCAATGTGATTGACTGGGCAGTGAAGTGATGAAGAGACTTTATTGTCTTCCTCAGCTTTCTTGCCGAGAAAGGAGCGTCCGAGACATCTTTATCTGATGAGCCGGTCCCTGCAGGTGGCTGCATAAATATTTCTAGGTTGATATTGTGATGGTTTTTATAATTATAATTTTAAAAAAATTATTTTTAATTAAGATTGATTTAATATTTATATATATTTGGTTAAAATTATATTGAAATTAAGGTTGAATAAAAAATAATTTAATATATTTGGTTAAAAATATTTTTCAAATTGAGGTTATAAAATAATTAAAAAAGATATATATATTAATATTGATAGTTTTTAATTTAAATATTGTAAATTTAACTACTGTTATTACATCATGAAATAAATAATACTTATATAAAATATTTTTTATTGTTCCATTAAATTATCTATAATTCTATCACGTATGAAATCCATCCGACAATGACTACAGTTTTCTTGGTTTCTTAAACGCGCAACAACATCCGGTAAAATATCATTAGGAACAAAATTGGGATTGCGATTAAATTCTGGAAATGCTACGTTATCAAGTGATCTCCTTCTAATTTATATAGTGTTATTAAATGATGTTAAATATTAGTTTTTTAAATAAAATATAATTAAAAATAAAAATAAAAATTAATTTTTTTTAACTATATCTAATCCGGTTCGATAGATAGCTTAGTAGAGATTATGAACTATGTTGACAGTGAAATAATGGTGGGTAATTGAAGGTTTTTCCTTTCTTCTACTTAGATGTACGTTATTGATGACTTTATATTTTTTAGTTAATTGTTTCAAGATTTTTTTTTCTACATCTTGTTTGTTATCATCACTTGAGATTTGGATTAGATTATTAAATTACCTGATTTTATTAGATATATCAAGTCAACGGCTCAAGTATCGAGTTTTTTTATTTCTTTAAAAGCACTGCAATTGTCTGAGCATTCTTTTTCAACATTAAAAAAATAATTTAGACTGCAATACCGATCTAGTATAATACTATTGCACTGTTACGTAGTGATAAATATGAGTTGAAAGTCAACTGCAGGGTTTAATGAATCGCTGAGAGCATGTTGTGGCCATGGTGGGAAGTACGATGACAACAGGCACCTTGGATGCGGAGCAAGGAAAACCGTGGGTGGCGAAGAAATATCAGCGGGTAGACCCTGCAAAGATCCACCCGAATGGATTATCCGGGATGGTGTCCACTACACTCGAGCAGCTAGCAAACGGGTTTCCGACCAGATTGTGGACGGTTCCATTTCGGACCCGCCAATTCCATGGAAGATGGCATGCCACAGGCAGCCAGTCCATTAATGTTTGCTGGTTCAAGAATCTGCTTTGCTGGTTCATTTGTTTTGAAATTTATTCAAGAGAGTGAAAAGGGATGGAGAATTATTGTTTTTGTTTTCTAAGAGTGAATTTTTCACATAAATTATTTGATTAAAAAGGACAAGAAAACTAGTTATGGTGAGAGATTATTGGTTAATTAGATAAAAAAACGGATTTTTTAAAAAATATCAAATTTAATTCTTTTAGTGTTTTTTAATGTGATTATATTAGAAGTAAAAAAAAAAATTAGCCCAAAATAAAAAAACTTATTTGGAAGAACGGTAACTTTTATTTTTAGATATTTTTTAAAAATATATTTATCTTAAAAAAATATCAAATTAATTTGTTTTAGTGTTTCTTGATATATTAATATTAAAAATAAAAAAAATAAATTTTTTTTAACATATTTTTAAATATAAAAATATTTATAAAAAACATTAGTATTTAATTCGTTTTCAGTTAACATGTGATCAATCAAGCTCAACCAGTCTTAATTTAGTAATAGTTTCCTATCTTTTACTTTTAGTTTATCCACCAATAATACTTAAGCTCATTCTAATTGTCTCCATATACGTTCACTGCCCTCCTCCTTGGAGGAGGAGCATTTCAAATAAAAGGGGTGAGAAGACGGATCGTCTCCTCTGCTAATCCCACCACTCAGTCACTAATCGCTTCCCATTCCCAATTCCAATGGAAGCACACCCTCCAAGACATGTTACGTTGGGCCTCTTTATATGGATGGCATCGCTACCATTCAGTCCCATTATCCTCGCAACAGCTTCTTCATGTGATTTCCCTGCAATATTCAACTTTGGTGACTCAAATTCAGACACGGGTGGTCTGTCAGCAGCATTCGGACAGGCACCATCTCCCAATGGAGAGACATACTTCCACCACCCTGCCGGCCGCTACTCCGATGGCCGTTTGATCCTCGATTTCATCGGTATGTAGATCCTACGACGCATCTACAGTATTTTCTATTTTTATTTTTGTCGTGTTGCCTGTGCAGCAACGATGAAATATTGAAACCAAGTCAAACCTAATTTTTATACGCGTCGGTTTCGAAAAGGATGCCGGGGAAATGATATTTCTGTTCTCTCTTTTTTTTTCCATTTTGTTTTGGTGTAAATATAAAATATATATTATTATATTAATTCAACTTTATTGTAAAAGGAATAAATTGTCAATTAATTGTAATAGTTTTGCAAAATGAATTAAACATTCTATCGTAGTTTTAAAAATAAATAATTAATTAATTTTCATATTTTCTAAATTTATCTGTGATTTAATCTTCTTCCTCTATTTTATATTTTTTAGTTCATTTATTATTTTTTTAAAAATATAAAAATATTGATGAGAGAGAAGACTTTTTTTATAATAAAAAATATTACGGACATCTGATATTCTTGTCTAAACAAGAATCTGACGTGATTCAGGCCGAGAAACCCGGGCAACCACTCCCTATGTGCCGATCGCTAGCACATTCAGGGCCCCGGCGCCCAGCCTGATTAGCAGTAATCAAAGAATTAAATCAATTTTAAAACTAGAGTGATTATTTAATTTATTTTAAAAAAACTAATTTATAGTTTATTCTAATAAAAAGAGAGGGAAAAAAAAGCATTCTCAAATTTGAAAACTTGAATTTGTAGCGGAAAGCTTGGGTGTGCCACATCTGAGTGCATATCTAGATTCTGTGGGTTCAAACTTCAGCCATGGAGCCAATTTCGCCACTGCTGGGTCAACCATCAGGCCTCAAAACACTACGCAGTCTCAAAGTGGGTATAGTCCCATCTCATTAAACGTCCAATCTGTTCAGTATTCAGATTTCAAGCAAAGATCCCAGATAGTTCGTAGTCAAGGTGATCAATCCCATCCCATATTTCTAGTTGTTACAATCAATGTAATTATTATTATTTTTTTCTGATGGATGTTAGATGAATTAATTTGGAAAAGGAGACTGGAAATCTGAAACTATCCGATGAGGTTTTGTTGAATAATCACAGGAGGGATCTTCGAAACTTTGATGCCAAAGGCAGATTATTTCTCCAAAGCTTTGTACACCATTGACATTGGCCAAAATGATCTCACTGCTGGTTACAAGCTTAACTTGACCACTGAACAAGTCAAGGCAAATGTTCCTGACATGTTAGGCCAGTTCTCCAACGCCGTCAAGGTGAAGCAAGGCTTTTCCTCTACATATACATATATACACATCAATCAATTCATGTTTATACATACATTTTGATCTGATCATGTATGTGCAGCAAATCTATGCCGTCGGAGGAAGATCATTTTGGATACATAACACTGGCCCAGTGGGGTGCCTGCCATACTCGCTGGACAGGTTTCTAATCACAGCAGCCCAGATAGATAAATACGGGTGTGCCACCCCATTCAATGAGGTATCTCAATTTTTCAACCATGGATTAAAAGAAGCTGTGGTTCAACTCAGGAAAGATCTTCCCCAGGCAGCGATTACTTATGTTGATATCTATTCACTGAAGTATACTCTAACCACCCAAGCCAAAAAATTTGGTAAATATATTAAATTATATAGCTTGATCATCAATTCCAGGCTCATTAATGAGGTTTTCACAAAATTAACGTTAACAATAGTTACTAATTTTTGGGGCAGGATTCAAGCAGCCTTTTGTAGCATGCTGCGGCCACGGTGGGAAATACAACTACAACAGCCAGAGAAGATGTGGTGCAAAGATCACTGTGAATGGGACGGAGGTGTTGATAGCTAATTCATGCAAAGATCCATCAGTCCGGATAATTTGGGACGGTGTGCACTTCACCGAGGCAGCTAATAAGTGGATATTCCAACAAATTGTTAATGGCTCATTTTCAGACCCCCCAGTTCCTCTGAAAATGGCGTGCCATAGAACGGAAAACCCTTGAGTTGCTCAAATTGTGTAAACACAATCTGCCTTTGCTAGCCTACTTGCTTTTGCTGCTTTTGTTTTAGAACCCAGATGGGGAGGGGGGCAAGTTTCCACACTTCATGTTCTAATGTTGGCTGTGAAGCACATGGTCCACGGCAAAGCCCAAACTATGTACTAACTCTTCAAGTGCCATGTTCATTAGTAATGGGCCAACTTGATGGATAGATGCAAGTAAAAGAAACATGATCTTGAATAGCGTCATGTTGTTTAATTTTTTATATTAATTATATGTCAAAACAATTTCAGAAAAAAATTAAAATTCAATCGGAACAAAACAATTAAACTATATTGGAGTTCACCTTATATAACCCGTTTGACCAGTAGCTTCAAACATGATATGATCATTTCATCTAAAATTTGATTTGATTTAAAAATATTTTCAAGACATCAACGTTTTATATAAAAAAAAAATTATGAGATGACAATGTGTTTTATTGACTGTCAAACCAGTTATATACATCATGAACTCGGCTGAATTTAAAAACTTTATTTCTTACAATCATTTTTTTTATCTAATTAAATGATAACAAACACACAAAGGAAAGGAATTGCAATTATTTTTTGAAAAATAATATCATGCACAAAATAACGCTTGTTAATATTAGAAAAATATGCTACAATCCAATTGAAAAAAAAATAAAAATAAATTATAATATCTCAATACATTTTTAATTATTTTTTAAAATAAAACATCCAGTTTTGAATTAAAGATAAAAAATTATTTTTTTCATTTAAAATAAATCAAGGAAGGAAAGATTTTGAAGGCCAAAAATAGGTTAGGCCTAGAGTTAGGTTTCTGCGCGTAGGTGGGCTAGTATTTGTGGCTCTAAGCTTTTTACAGGAAGACAAGGGGTAAAACATATCTAAATAGAACTTATTTCATCAAATAAAATTTATTAACATAGAAAACAACTTGTTTCATGGTCAGAATTAGCTAACCATCAACTCTCTCTCCTTCATTGTTTTTTTGATGATACTCTCTCTCTTCCTTTAAATTCAATAACTAAAAAATAAATAAAATAAAATTTTAGAACAAAATAAAAATTGAAAAAAATAAAGGGCTCAAAATTAGAAAATTAATTGCCTAAACAATAAAAAAAACCCTTGTTTTTTCTATTAGTAGTTGTGATGATGTGTTATGTGATGTTGTGCCAATACAAACTAGTCACTTGTTGCTTGGTAGACCACGATAGTGTAATAGGAGAGTTATGCATGATGGAGAGACAAATAAGTATTCATTTGAGATGAATGAAAGACCTATAACTCTTGTATCTTTGGTACCTAAGCAAATATATGAGGAGTAACTGAAATTGAAGGAGAAGATGGTTGAAAAAAAGAGCTTATATATCAGGGGACCTTATTTTGTAACAAGGTTCTTCTTAGTTTCGATGATGATGCTATTCTTCAGCTTGATACTAATTTTTTGACCTTATAAGATGTTTTTTCATGATACATATTCGAGATCAAATTTTTTTAAAGTAGGAGAGAATGATACAAACCAAGTCTAGTCCGAATTTAGCTTTAAAATGTATGTTGACCGGTTTTGCGAGATTTGACATATCTCTCAAGTCATACATCGTAACAAGCTGGAAATTTATAGGAAGATACTAGACACATGAAACTATATTTTGATAAATTTTCAGTTCAAATGGAGTTCATGACATATTATTTCAGAGGTCAAAGTCATCAGACAAGTTTTGTCAAATCCGCCAGACTAAAACTTTATGTACTGTTTGGAACATATATGGAGCTACAGGTGAAATTTTTCTTCGTTCAAGTTGGTTTGGAAATTAGACATCTCAAGCTTTCCAACCAAATATAGTAGGCCCAGTAGTTCATCCAGAGGAGAGAGAATGACGTGTTTGAGGTCAGGAATGAAAATTTGCAAGAATGTACGGAAATTGGAGATTCGGGCTACATAAAAGCATTGCACGAAGACTTTGTTTTTAATCCTATTTTATTTATTTATTTATTTATCAATAATTATTTTTAATTTGGGTTTGTTCTAGCCAATTAGATATTTTTTAGTGATTTATTTCACTATTGGACTTGTATTAGTTGATTACTAATTTAGACCTATTAACTTGCAACCCTGAAAAGGTCTATCAAGGTTAGTTAGAGGAGACTATATTATATTTTTTTAGCTTCAAATTTCAGAAGCAAGTTGGAGAATAAATATGAGTTTTCTTTTTATTTATTTGTGGCAAAACAATCTTTCTTTGCAGGGATAAAGATTGTACACTAACCTATCAAAGATTAATTGGTTTCGTGATGTCATTCGTATACTTAGGGTTTTTAAATACAAGGTTATTTCTAGGTCCAAGTCGTTTTCCATTACTTTTGGTTCTTAGGTACATGGTTACCTCTGAATCCAGATTTTATCAAACCTAATTTTTGATTTTCTGAGTTGTTATCTACTTTGTTGGCGGGTTTCTTAACTATGTGACAAGAGTTTCTCATAAAACCATTGTATCGATTTGATTCTGTATACCCCCCTATGTTCCTCTGTTGTGTTTTCTTGGCTCATTATATTTTGATTTAGTGAGTGTTTTGTTCCTTTTTTTTTTTTTTTTTTGCTTTTGAACATGTTTTTTTTAAAATATTTTTAAAATTACTTTTCATTTGAAAATAATATTAAATTAATATTTTAGTTGTTTTGGGATGATTTTAATGTGGTGTTAAAAATAAAACAAATATGAAAAAAAATATTATTTTAATATATTTTTAATTAAAAAATATTTTTAAAAATCATTATTGCACCACAATAACAAATACACGCAAACCAACAACAAATTATATTAGTGTAAAAGTAGTTTTTAACATTGTAAATGCGGTTGTTTTTTAAAATATATTTCGCTTTGAAATATATTAAAATAATATATTTTTTAATTTATTTTTGACATTAATATATTAAAATAATTTAAAAACCTGAAAAAAAAAATTTTAAAAAAAAGAAGGTTTGACTACATAAACAAACAAAACCTAGATACATTACGGTGAGAAATCTTAAAACAAATAAGCTAAAGTACGAAATTGTCTTCATATTATATCAATGCGGTTGCATTTGTCATCTCAGTAATCATTTCCTTTGATTATAAGGCGATAAACCAAGATTAGTATAGGACACGTGACATGCTAGTAAGTTGATCCGTGTCGAAAAAGTTAATCTTGGTTTGGATTTTTCTGTAGCTTAATAAACTATATATAAAAAAAGTATCAATTATATATATGGTTATACGTCATGTATAAAATACCCCTATGATGGCATATTTATGTTTACGTGTTATTTATAAATAATTAAAAAAAAATCAAACATCAAATATACCTTCAAACTACTGAGTTGATATCAACTTTGAGCTGAAATTATATTTTTATATCAAATTATATTTTTATATCAAATTTACATTTAAATCATTTTTATTTATTAATTATAATTATAAAAATAAAAATACAATTTGGATTGATATACAATGAAAAACTTTAAAATTAGACGAAAATCCTTAATAGAAAATATTTAAAGACTTGAAGGTCAAATTAATACTAAAAATTGTTTTATGGTAAAATTATAATTGTAGACTAAGTCATTGATATATCGATTCACTCGAGTAAATTATTATTAAAATAATGTTATTTTATTTTTAAAAAAACTTAGCATTGACCAGTCAAGTTTGGACCGGGTTTTGGTCAGATCAATTAGATTTTATTTAATTAATATATTTTTTAATTCAACTTAAAATTCAGTTTAAATTCAATTAATGATTTTTTTGAATTAATGTATAAAGTATACCTAAAGAATACTTTTGAGGCTCCTCCAGGGGGGGATCTTTTGGAAAGTAAATTCACCAAAAGAATTTATAGATTCTATACACGTGGAGGGATCCATTGCTATCAAAAAACTTGCACGCTACCAGTCTGAAAAAGGTTGGTAGGTCGAACCCACAACTCTAGTGCTTGTTAATGGCCACACACCTAAAAAAAAATGCGTTTAATTAAATTACAGTTTGTGCGCAGCCAACAAATTCTTCTTGGCCAAATTCCATCTGCCCCTTCCACCTATATGCGCCAAGTCAACCATACCTATCACCTAGTTAGCCCACCTGGCATTCCCGAGTCTTGCATGATAAAAGCTGGACATATTCGCTCCTTGTCACCTCTGTTTTTACTGGGCTGGAAGCTGATTTTTTTGTTGGCTAATTTACGAGAAAGAAGAGGTACACTAACCACAAACAATTTACTGATTGTCTCTGTATTTTAAAAAAAATTTAAATAAAAAATTATTTTTATTTTTATTTTTTAAAAAATTAATAATTTTTTTATTTTTTTTGAATCATTTTGATATACTGATGTTAAAAATAATTTTTTTAAAATAAAAAAAATATTTTAATATATTTCTAAACAAAAAATATTTTAAAAAACAACTATAATTATACTAGCAAACAATTCTTAAAAGAGGACAGGATAGTTAAAGAAAAACATTCTGGGTGTGTTTAAGAGTTTTTTTTTATTGGAAATATATTAAAATAATATTTTTTTATTTTTAAAATTACTTTTGGTATAATCACATTAAAATAATAAAAAAAATATAAAAAATTAATTTTAAATTTTTAAAAAAGAGCTATTACAAATACATTTCCAAATAGATTTTTAAGTTAAAATTGTGTTTGACTTGAAAAAGTATATTTTATATCTTTTCAAGTCAAATTAACAATATCTAAATGGTATGGGGGAATCACTGTTCTGCCACACCTAAATCACTGTGGATTACAACAGTAATCCACAATAATCCACAGTGATTCTTTTCTTTTTTTTCTTTTTTTTTTCAAAATTATTTTTTTTCAACTCTCCTAATTTTTTTTTCTTTTGTTTTTTTTTAAATTATTTTTGTTGATTTTACTTTTTAAATATTGACCTGGTTAAAATTTTTGCTTTGTAATTTTTTCTTTAAAATACTGTAGATTGCTGCGATGTTTTTCCACATAGTTTTTCTATTTTATTTCTTTATTTTTCAAAATTATATTTGTCGATTTTTTTTAATATGGAGCTGATTGAGAATTTAGTTTTGTAATTTTTTTTTAAAACATTGTTGATTGCTCAGTGTTTCTCCATATGGTTTTTTTATGATTTTTTCCGAAATTATCTTTTTTTATTTTATTTTTTAATATTGAGCTGGTTAAAAATTACAGTTACAATATGTGAGAAAAGCACTGTAACTTTCCTCGAAAATTACTGTTGATTGCTACAGTGTTTTTTCCCACATGGTTTTTTTCTGTTTTTATTATGTTTTCCCCTAAAATTATCTTTGTTAATTTTATTTTTTAAATATTAAGTTGGTTAAGAATTGCAATTACAAGTAAATACAAGTTTTTCCTCACAAAACACTATGGATTGATACAATTTTTCCTCACATGGTTTTTTTCCAGTTTCTTTTGTGTTTTCTTTTTTTGTAATATTTTTTTCCAAAATTATCTTCGTCGATTTTATTTTTTTTAATATTGAGTTGGTTAAAATTTAACTTTGTAATAAAGATTAATCATGTGGGGAAAACATTGTAGCTTTGCTCATAAAACATTGTGGATTGCTACAATGTCTCTCCGCATGGTTTTTTTTGTTATAATTTTTTTAAAATTATCTTTTTCAATTTTATTTTTTTAATATTGAGTTGTTTGTGAATTACAATTACAATTACAAGTCATTACAAATAAGGCTAAATCATGTAGGGAAGCACTGTAACTTTCATCACAAAACACTGTGAATTGCTACAGTGTTTCCAACATGATTTTTTTTTGTGTTTGTTTTTTTTTTTTTTCTAAAATTATCTCTGTCGATTTTTTTTTTAATATTGAGCTGATTAAGAATTTAGCTTTGTTATTTTTTTCTTTAAAACACTGTGAATTGTTGCAGTGTTTTTCCATGTGATTTTTTAATGATTTTTTCCAAAATTATCTTTGTCGATTTTTTTTTTAATATTGAGTTGGTTAAGAATTATAATTACAATAAAGCTAAATCATATGAGGAAAGCGTTGTAGTTTTTCTCACAAAACACCGTGGATTTCTACAATATTTCTTTAAATGATTTTTTAGTTTATTTTATTGGGAAAAACGCTATAGTTTTACTCACAAAACATTGTCAATTGCTGCAACGTTTTTTCTCATGGGTTTTTTTCCTTCCAAAATTATCTTTGTTGTTTTTTAAAAAAAATATTAAGTTGGTAGAGAATTTAGCTTTGTAATTTTTTTTGCTTTTTATTAACTGAAAAGCTAAATCATGTGGTGAAAGCACTGTGTCTTTCCTCACAAAACACTGTAGATTGCTAAAAATCATTTTGTTCAGTCTCTAAGTTTTTGATCACCAACATAACTTTTTTTTCCCGTTATGAAATATTTGCTCCATCATACCTTTAATTTCTATTATTTATCTAGCACTGGTTCACAATTATAACATTATCAAGTGCATTTGTTTTATAAGCCCGCGGCAGCACGCGGGCATGTCATCTCGTAAATGTCTAAAACACGGCACGCGGGCATGTCATCTCGTAAATAATTTTTTTAATATATTTTTAAATAAAAAATACTTTAAAAACCAATTATAATTATACTACTAAACAATTCCTAAAAGAATACATGATAGTTAAAGAAAAAAAATCTCATGCTTAAAGAGTGTGTTTAAGAGTTTTTTTTCCGTTTAGAAATGTATTAAAATTAATTTTGATATAATTACATTGAAATAATAAAAAAAATAAAAAAATTAATTTTAAATTTTTTTAAAAAAGCTATTACAAATACGTTTCCAAATAAGTTGTGTTTGACTTGAAAAGGTATACTTTATATCTTTTCAAGTCAAATAAATGTCTAAAACACGCTACATGGAGAAACGGGCACATAATTTTAGGTTTTAGCTCTGGCCCATCATATTATTGATGCCTACAGTTTACTCTCTTAAATTGAAAAATTTACAAGTTGTTTTTTGATCAACTGAATTTGGTATTTTTATATTATTTTAATATATTAATATTAAAAATATATATATATTTAAAATATTTTAAAATAAAAAATATTTTAAAAAATAACCGCAATTACATTTCTAAACACCTCCAAAAAAGACAGGATAGTTAAAGAAAAAAAATCTCATGATTAAAAAGTGTGTTTGAAATTATTTTTTACTTAGAAATATATTAAAATAATATTTTTTTATTTTTTTATTTTTTTTTGATATCATCGTATCAAAATAATAATAAAATATTAATTTTAATTTTTTTAAAAAATATTATTACAAATACATTTTCAAATAGCTTTTTAATGTAGTATTATTAAAATTATGTTTAATTTAAAATTGTGTTTGACTTGAAAAAAAATAAAAAAATTTCAAGTCAAATAATTGCCTAATGCTACGTGGAGAAACGGGCACATAAATTTAGGTTTTAGTTTGGCCCATCATATCATTGATGCCTACAGTTTACTCTCTTATTTTGTAGATGGCAAATTGAAGAACCAACAAGTTGTTTTTTGTTGACCGACTTTGTTGTTAGGTCACAAAACTTAAACCTTACATCCACGCATTAACAAGCCATCGTTCCATGTGGGACATCAAAGTCCTTGAATTAATTTAAATGGGTCCGGTCCTCTGGTCCTTGCTTGCTGGGCGGCTCCTAGCTATTTCCACAATTGTCTTTACTCGGTGAAAAGCGAGGTTTGATTGTGATAGGCGCAACTCACGAAAATTATATATTTTTTTATTTTTTTTACGAGGTCGATTGTATTTTTAAAGCTGTTTTTAAAGATTTATTTTTAAAAATATTTTTTATTTAGAAATATTTTTTATTTTTTAAAATTTATTTTTAATTTAAAAACATCAAAAAATTAATTTAAAATAAAAAATAAATCCTTGTCCACAGCTAACGTCTTTTGAGTGTTATGGCCATGGCCCTGGATCCTGATTCCTTGACACTGATGTTGAATGGGAGACCGAGTCGAAGGGACATCTTCCTGCAAAGCACGGCGAGAAGGGATTTGAATACTCAAACTATCATTTTATACCAACCAAGGGCTAATATCCTAAGAAAATAAAATAAAATAAAATTCTTTGTAAATATATCTATTCAATTATGAATAATTTATTTATAATCCAACTAGAAATATACCTAGCTGGATAATTGAAATGAGGATAACCTTACTTTTAAATAAAAAAAATATTAAAAGTGCCTATACTTTGTTTTTTAAAATCTGATGAATAATTTAATAAATTCTCGCTTTAATGCTTGAGTTAAATAAATTAAAGGAGGGGCCATACCTCTTTAATTATTAGATTAATCACTTAAGATGGTGCCAATAACAAATGACAAAAAAATAAAATAAAAATTAAAACTGAGCTTAAGCCTTTTCAAATTAATTTTTATTTTTATTTTGTTGAGAAATAAAAAAGAATGTTGAAGATATTTTCCACAAAATTTAAAGCACATTCTTGTAATTAATTATCTGTTCATTATAAATACCTCTAATATTATTGTAAATAACGTAATTTTTAATATGGTATGAGAGTTTTTTTTTTTATTATTTAATATGACATAATTAATTTGGATTATCATTAGAGTATAACGCAAATCCCCTATTACATCAGTTTAATTATGTTACATATAATTACTTTTTTGGGAATAAAATCTGATTTTGACTTACTATGGGAGAGGAAAAAATTAATAGCCCCTTGGTATTCAAGTGTGTGTGAATTAAACAATATTTTTTTTTTACTCGACAGAAAACGTATTTTCATAGTATTTATCGACCTCCGTCTCCGTCTCTCTTCCTTTTTTTATTTTATTTTTTATCTGTTAACAATCTGATAATTACTCTATTTAAGGATTAATGAAATCTCTTGGCGTTTTACGTCTGTTTCTTGAGCTGGAGAAGGCAGGTCGCTAGCGGAGGCGATCACAGAGTTTTCTTCATTTCAATTCTCAGAGGAACTCGGGATTTCTTCTACACTTTCCATTTCAGTTGATCTCTCTCTCTCTCTCTCTCTCGTCCATTAACAATCTGCTGTCTCACCTCTTTTCATGTGCGTTTTTGCTCTCTTTACTTCTCCTCTCTGCGCAATTTCTAATTATTATTTTTTATTTATTGCATCAGTTTAAAGAAGTAAATAGGTATTTAGCTTTGATTGAGGATTTTCTTTCTGATTTTTTTTATTGATAATATCAAGCAAGTTGTAGTAAATTTATGTTTTATTGAATTGAATCAAATTCCTAAGAGCAGCTAACTTTAACGTTTGGTTTATGTTTCCGGTCGTTTCCTTCTCTATCTTTGAATCTACGCAACTGCAGTTGTTGTTATTTTTGTCTTAATTCAAATAATTATTGTGTAATTTATTTTAAGAAGAGTAAGTTTTAGATGTTGTTAGTCAAAACAGGCAATGGGATTACCGATAATAGAGGTAAGTTAACCAAATTCTAGGCAGTTTAAGAGGGGAGGATAACGTGCTTTTATTTATTTATTTGTTTGTTTGTTTATCAAGGTTTTTTTCATAGCTAGTTGTTTTGCATTATAAGTTCAACAAGTCTGGATTCACTTGAGATGTAGTGAGTGAGGTTATCCACAAGTAAAATCCTCAGTGAGTGAATTGCTTCTGGGAAGGAGACGTTGAAGGCTCTCTTTAGTTCTGTTTCCTGGCGATTCTTTTACTCTTTGCTTTTTAATTTGTGACAGAATTATCATGTGATGGCATTTAGAAAAATAAAAATAAAAATAGTGCTGTGGCTATCATTTAAAATTTTCACCTTGATTTTTGAAGTTATTGGTGTAGACTGATTTTTGTTTTTTGTTGTTTGATTTACATCAGGTTTGGCATTCCTTTGACCTCATAAGCTGGCAGACCCCTCTCTTGCTACATTTTGATTTTAATTTCTTGTCGACGATACAGTCCAGAAATTGTAAATATAATGGGAATCTTTTCGCGCAGGTTCATATCTGATAGTTTTGGTTTTTTAGGAAGAGCTCATTCTTTTTATGCCTGTGTTTTATTTTCTGTCCTTTAGACAAATCTTTATTGGGTCTAGATTTGTCACAGCTTTATCAATGAAATATTTGCATTTTGTTTTTTGCAGTGCTGCTGGTAGAAAACCAAATGAGACCATTAAGATAATCTTAACGACCTTTCTTGGAGTAGCTTTTGGTTTCTTGATAGGAGTATCTTTTCCGACCTTGTCATTGACTAAGGTATGCAAATTTAGAAGTGCCTTTTCTCTTTCCTGTATGATTTTTCCTTTCTTTTCCTTTCCATTTTTTTTTGGTGTGTTTTTTTGTTCACATTATGTGGATGAGTATCCTATTTAGTTTAGATGCTTTCTTTTAGTTACTTTATAGAACATTTTATGTTGTCTCTAAATTTTGGCAGCTGAATATCTCACCCAACTTCATTCCTTCCATTGATATCTCGTACAAAGAGGGCCTCACACCTCAAAACACTCGGTCTTCTAAGGGTAACAATAGTGGTTCAATGCAAGCACCAAATTTGAACAATACATCAAAGGTATGCTTCCTTTCCTGAATCCTAACATCGTTAAACTGTCAGATACTGAATTTCTTTGTCTTGAAGTTTTGGTGCCATTAAGGCACTTAATGGACCTTTCTCTACATGTTCACTACAAGATCCATGAAAGTTAGAGCTTCTCTTCCACCAAAAAAAATACACGGAGCCTAATCGGTACCTTCTAAGCAATACCCTTTGCACTTTAGGATATGTTTGGTATGGGGATAAATGGTGAGCAAGTTATAAGGACTAAATGTTACCCTTGTAACCTTGTAACTTTTCACCTCCTTGTATTTGACATACTTCGTAATTTGTGGGGTAGATGAAAATATCAAGGAGGTGAAATTGAATTTTAAAAAAAGGGTTAAATGTTAAGCTTACAAGGGGAGGAGTAAAGGAATTTGTAGGGAGGAAAACGTTTTGGTTTTTATGCCTTCCCTGCCTTTTATTTTGAATTTAATACTATTTTTTTTCTTACACTTCTCACTTTGAACCACAAATATATATTATTTTAATAATTAATTTAAATTTTGATATGATTTCTATTGGGATAAATTATTACTCCCAATTACTTTCAACTCTTACCAGACATCCTTAATACCTCATCTTTTTACACTCGTAGTAATCTTACCCCCTTAACATTTTTCCTTTGAATTTTTCTCCCCATACCGTATATAACCATGAGGGTATACGAAGCTCTTGTCTTGGTTTGACATCAAGTAAATTGCATTATTTTTCTTCTCGGTAAATATTTCCCTACTATTATTCAAGGATTTGTAGTAAAAAGAATTTATATATTAGGTGGCAGGTAACCAGGGGAAATTTTGAACCTAAAAGAATAAACCTGTTTAAATAGAAATAAGGGAAATTGCCTTTTTAATCAAAGAAATTAATAAAATAAGATTAGTCTTCCATATCTCACATCATCTGTCTTTGAAACCTTTTCCTTTTCTTGTTTTCTGGAATTTTTTATTTCCTTCAATTTGTCGTACTAGTAATATAATCTACCATGTTAATTTTTTTTCCCTTCAATTTGTAGTACTGGTGAAAAATTCTCCTGTACCTTAAATTTTTGTAAGGTGAAAAAAATACAACTCAAACTCCCCTGTTCCTGCCAATGAGCCATAGCTCAGTTGGCATTAATATCCCCCCTCCCCTAAGAGGTCTCTAGTTTGAACCGCTGCTTAGTAACCAAAAAATCCTGCCCCTATTGAGATATGCGGATCATTTGGTGAAATCAGAATGTCCCCCTAATAACACATCACCACTTGGTTCTAAAGTTTTCCTTCCTCTATATTATTGTTTGCAACAAAACAAATGACATCAGTGCACTTAGATGCTGTCTATCTTTGCCTTCAGTTTCTCAAGAAAGTTTAATTTAAATGTCACTTTCATGAATAAGAGAATTGTATGTTTGTTCAAAATAAGAGAGAGAGATGAACTTGTTTGTTCATTGATGAAGATTGTAATTCAATGTTGTATAAGAGACTACAAAAAATCCCAGTTTGAGGCTTCCATTATACAAAGTTCATCTTGATCACATCAGGAAAAAAGGCTCCATCCTTGTTTGAAATTTTAACTAACATTGAACCACCATCTAGCTCCAAACAAAACATGTTACACCATTTTCAAGCCACTGTGATATTCTCATGCTGGACACAAATGGACTTGGATACTTAGTTGCACTCCTTCAAATGTATGGGAAAATGTTAAAATAAAAATGAATGTATCTGTGATTTCTACTTGTGTTTGTAATTAAGTTTCCAACATCTATAGTTCTGTTGGAGCAAAACGGGGTGCGCTTTTAACTTAAATGACGTGGGTTCTTACAGGCACCCATATTATGATGTTTAAAGAGCATTTTCAATTTAGTATTAGTAGCTGGGTTACATGCATTATATTTACTTCCTTTGCCGTGGAACAATGTATTATCACAAAACTCATTAGCGTGAGCTGATACTTCAGTGTTCAGTATGATCTTTTAATTATAAGTAAGAACTTGAAAAAAAAAAAACAGAAAAAAAACACTGAACTTAGCCCCATGTGAACATGGACTTGTATCTGACTGTCCAAGTTCAAGCAACATAGGTACAACTGTTGTATGCTATTTTTGATCCATTATATGCAATTTTGCCTACTAAATGGATTTTTTTGTCTAAGATGATGTTTGCATAACTTGAATAACACTGTCCTTGTATATGGAAAAACACGAGTAATATATTCACACTCTTACCTTGTGCTTGCCTTATTCTATTCACAGATTTGGGTCCCTTCAAATCCTCGTGGTGCTGAGCGACTACCACCAAGAATTGTTGCAGCTGAGTCAGACTTGTATTTGCGCAGATTGTGGGGTAATCCCAATGAGGTGAGCATTCTACAACCACTCTTATATGCAACATTCAACTTTAAACTTCCTCATATGCTACATGCAATTCTCTATAGCATACCAGCTTGGCCTAGCTGCAGAATGAACAGGCTGCTCTTTTGGTTTTGAATGACTCAACAGTTGTGATTCAGTTGATTGTAATTTTAGTTAACTTTTAAAATGGTACATGCTAATTTTATTGTCAAGAAAAGGGAGTTAGCTGGAAAATGTTTCATTTAATATAGTTACATTGTAACTGCGCTCCATAAAAAAATAAAGGAAAAGAAAAGAAAGGGTGATTCCAATGAAGGCTGTCCCTGGATTGTTTGCTTGCCTAAGACAGTTTCAATGGAAAAATGGAATTTGAGAATATGCTGAGGTCAAGCTAGATATTAGAAATTCTGAATAGCAATTTATGAAATCTTTATTCAAGTGAACACGTAACTCTGAATTGAAGCAACAAGCTGACTATTACCACACATACCATTTCTAAAGAAAACCTGGGAGGGCAAGTGTTCTACCTCTCATCTTCCCTTTTCTTTTTTTTTTTCTTCTTATTTTCACGTAGTTAATGTCATGCTCTAGAATATTGCCCCATTAAATGATATTGTTGATGACTAGGTGGCCTACTGTTTACTTTTGTTGACTTCATTCTTTTGTGAAACAAACGTCATCCACCATTGCTTCATAACAATAACAGAGTAATCATCCTGAAATAACAATAGTAGTGGTGTGGTACTCTTGAATTGCAATTTTGATATATTTGATCAAGCTGCCTTTGCAGGACTTGACCAGCACACCAAAATATCTTGTAACCTTCACTGTTGGCTACGATCAGAGAATGAATATTGATGCATGTGTTAAAAAGGTTGGTCCTGTGTGGTGTTTCATTTATTATCTCATGGTAGCCTGTATGAGTATGTGAACAACTTTGTCTCTATCTCACAGTTTTCAGAGAACTTTACTATCCTTCTATTCC
The DNA here is from genome assembly GCF_000002775.5 of Populus trichocarpa. Lineage (NCBI taxonomy): Eukaryota > Viridiplantae > Streptophyta > Magnoliopsida > Malpighiales > Salicaceae > Populus > Populus trichocarpa. The sequence goes on from NC_037292.2 coordinate 12,903,551, forward strand.
ATTATGATGGACGAATTGCTGAATGGGATGAATTTGAGTGGTCCACGCGTGCTATTCACGTGAGTGTCCGGAGACAGACTAAATGGTGAGTTCTATTTAAAAACAGAAGCTCACTGATTAAAGTTCCCCTTCACTATCCTGTGGGGGAGAATACAGTTTAACTCATCGCTTCAGTCTTTATTTGACCCACGCTTGTAACTTTAAACTCTGAAATTTTGTCTTAGGTGGTATGCTAAGAGGTTTTTACATCCTGATATTGTGGCACGATATGATTACATATTTATCTGGGACGAAGACCTGGGAGTTGAGCATTTCAATGCAGAAGAGTAGGTGTTGGATATAAAATAGTTATTTTATGGTTATGCTAGTTCACAATACTAAAAACTTTGCAACGTTTCTTGTACACACTTTTATCTAAGATATATAAAACTAGTGAAGAAGCATGGATTGGAGATTTCACAGCCTGGTTTGGAACCTAGCAAAGGATTAACATGGCAGATGACAAAGAGAAGAGATGACCGTGAAGTTCACAAGTAAGAATGACGGAATAGTCCCCATAAAAGTTTTCTTTGAAAAAAAAAAAAAGAATTATGGAATGCCCATATCATTTTTTAAGGATTGATTTTATTTGATTCAAATATTATCTTGGAAAACAGTTATGGAGTTGTGATTGATTTATTAACTAACCCTTTTATCTCTTTCCATGAATTTATATTAGAATAACGGATGAGAAACCAGGCTGGTGCACCGACCCACATCTGCCACCATGTGCAGCGTATGAACATCTTTAACTGTTGCTTTTTTATTGTTATTTTATGCCTTGCTTCTCTTGTTCCTTATATGACTGTGCTGTAAAAGCTTAAAGAGATTATCCTCTTCTGGATTTAGGTTTGTTGAAATCATGGCTCCAGTGTTTTCACGAGATGCTTGGCGCTGTGTGTGGTATATGATTCAGGTATTGATTGTTGTGCTACTGTTGCTCACATTATCACTTTTAAGAATCCGTTTCCTTCACCCTTTCTCTGATGGCATATGGCACTAGAGTTTGACTGCATTATGGAATTTGCAGAATGACTTGATCCATGGTTGGGGTCTTGATTTTGCTCTTAGAAAATGTGTAGAGGTAGCTGACCTACTTCCGCCCTCATTGATCTATTTCTGCTGTGTTTTGAATTGTTATTGGCAACATCAACACGAAACTCCTTAATTAAAATTTCTCTTTCAAAAACAGCCTGCCCATGAAAAGATTGGAGTTGTAGATTCCCAGTGGATTGTTCATCAAGGTGTTCCCTCTCTTGGGAGCCAGGTAAATGAATATGATTGGCCTCAGCTCATTTCCTCTGTTTTAACCCCACTATAAACTCCAAATACATGCTGGAATGAAATAGTTACCCCACTATTTTGCTTCTCTAGGGCGAGTCACAAAATGGAAAGGCACCATGGCAAGGGGTATGCAAAGTGTTTCTTCATTATCAGTATAATTTATTTTATTTCATTTTGTTTGCGTGTTATCATACAGCATCCCTTGCTATTATTAACCATCCAAACGCTCAATATTCTGTTGTCGAGTTATCATGCAAAAGGACGAAGAGTACTTTTTTCACCTTTCTGTCTCCCAAATTTGCTCTACAAAACCAGAGCAAACTGGTCTTTTGATCATACATGCTAACTTTTTCTGCTGGTCCCAGGTAAGGGAGAGGTGCAGGAAGGAGTGGACAATGTTTCAGACCCGGCTGACCAGTGCAGAAAATGCATATTTTAGGGCAGCAGGGCTTGATCCTTCCAATTCTAATGGTCACTAAAGAAGGGCAAGTATAGAAGCTTAGTGTACACTACCATAACGACTACACAGACTAGGTTTGATACAAATCTGTAGAATTCATCACTGTATGACAGCTTTTTTGTATTAGTGAATCGCAATTTTTCACTTGTTAATTTAAAAACATCCTAAACACTCGTAGAGTTGTGCAGGAGAAAGAAGTTAGTTTCATGTTTCTTAAATTTTCTCCATCATGGTCAAGGTGTAGGACCTCTGTTTTGAATTAATAAGGGCTTTGGTACTGCACCAACATAAATTTTCCACCTCTTCAAGGGCTATAGCCAATATCAAAAAAATTGGGCACCCTGTAACGAAACCTCGCTTTCATGTTTTTGGTGATCCTGAACGCTGTAGAAAATAAGCTGCAAGATTGAACCGTGCTGTCTGTGGGAGGGCAATTTTTGTGCACGTCCAGCTGCTTATAATCGTTTTACTTCACTTGCAGCAGTAATGTTGTTTGAAATAGTTTGCGATCAGCTCAAAGTTGGGTTTATATATATATATATATATAGTAAATTAAAATTTTTGGTTAAATAATATCATTTGAAATTTTTTTTTGACGAAATAGCACATTTTCATTTTGTTGTGATTCCAAGCCCGATAAGATAAATTAAATTTTTTAGCTAAATAATATCATTTGAAATTTTTTTAATGAAATAAAACATTTATATTTTGTTGTGCTTTTAAGCTTGACACGATAGTTGTTACGCTTCTAGATAGCAACATTTAAATGTATCATGTTTTAGAAGCGCGACAACTTAACATGTAATATCACCGTTAATTTTCTAGCTCAATTGGTCAATCAGTTGATTCAATTGTATGAACCGGTTGATTGATGCACACAAAAATCATAATTTAATAAACCTTTTCTTTCAATTATATTTTGAGTGTCAATGATATAGTCGGGCTTACGATAATGAATGATTTTGAGCAGTTAGATGTGAATCTGCTATAATTAGATAATAACATGCCCCAAAAAAATTACGTGGATGGCCTAATGAATGCATTTATAAATAAGTGAGATAAGATTAGACTCAAGAGAAGATCTGGTTTAACCAAACTATAATGATGATTTAAAAAAGTTATAATTTTTTATCGTGCTTGGATTTTTATAAAAGTTTTCAGAGGTTGTTTTTCTTATAATAATTATATATGAAATAACTACTTTGACCATCAAATCTTTAGTTTTAAAAAATATCACCATGAATTTTTGTTTTTTTAATATTTTTTATGATTTTTCTTGTTATTTTTAACTGATTAGTTTAAATGATTATTACATAGTGATCGACTAGTTAGTAATGAATTTAATTGATATAACAGTTATGAATAATATAATATAATATAATAATATCAATTATAATTTTACTATAATTTAAAAATATAATATTTAATTAAATGTCACTGTTAGAATGTTACATCTAAAAAATATACGATATAACACCGAATTGTTTTTTTGCTTCTTAGTCAATTCATCATTTTTTTAAAATTTTGTATGATATATCCCTCCAAGTTACCTCCAACGTCCAAAGAGATAACCAGACAACATCCAGTCAGTCTCAATCGTATGTACCGTCACGCATCAACGTGGGCCCCAGTTCAAGTACCCGGACACACTCAGAGGTCTCTAAACTTGCCACCAGGCAAGACCTTCTTGGCCCTCCACAAAAAGCTTAAAGACACGTGTCACTCATCAAAACGGACCCATTTTCTCCCTGGGAAAAATACCCCCCTCCCCCATTTTCGATCTCTGCATGCCTCATATTGTTTAATTTACTTAAAAATGGTCCCTCGAGTTTTGAATTTTGGTCAGATTATCCCTTAGGTATTAAAGAATTTGTTGGTGTAGTGAAATTATTTTTTCTATGGTCCTGAAATAATGAATTTAGGATTAATACTTGACTACTATTTGTTAAGTAAATTTGTTTTAACAGGTTAGTGCTATTGGTTTAAATCATGCTAAAAAACAATTTAAATCTTGGATGACTTGTTTAATTACAAATAAATAAAATAATTTATTTTTTTAATTTTTTAGATTTGTAAACCGAGATTATAGAATTACCCTGAATTGGGATTTAAATATAACATTATAGAAATAATAAATATAGAACTTATGTTAAAGTCAAAGAGTTAAAGGAGATATTAATGGTTAAATCAAGTAAAATATAAAAAGATGACCTAAGGTCTTGTGCTGATATGTAAACTCCATAAAATACAAGGACTGATAAGAAATTTCAACCTTTCTCTATCATTGTAGAAGTTGTCATAGCAGCTGGATAATTCACAGACGCCACAATTTAAAATCTCCATATATACCAATAAAAAAAAGCTATGAAATTGAGTGGAGATCCCACTGTCATCAAGTCCAATATGACAGATGATGTTTGTCACATCAAACTGTCTTTTATTGTTGTTGTTATTTACGTTTGTGCCATCTTTGTATTTGCTGGCTTCGTGTTCAATAAGGATAAATGAATTATTAGATTTTTATTTTACTTAATTATTTTATTCCCTTGTTAGATTTTTTGTTGTGAAAACATCGAATATCGCAGCTTCTTTTTAAATTAAATTTTTATTTTTTTATAAAAAAAACACAAGGTATATTGTTTTTAAGAAATTAATTGATCTATTTTTTTAGTAGAATATCATATATATATTTTAAGAAATTATTTGTTTTCAAGCGTTATTTTACTCAACTATGGCATTACCCTTTGCGCATTTGAGTTAAGTAATAGAGTCCATCAAGCCCTAACTCTGTTACAAGCACTGAAAATGGATGGCCGGTTTCCCAAGCGTTCGAATATAGGGGCTAGTATGAAAAGACACTGAAACTGTAGGGACTACATGTATAGAATTACCCTCTATACAATCAACCATCAATCAGTATCTTATAGAAACCCTACACGTGTAGCCACGTGTAGCTCATCATGGCTATAACCAGGGCTAACATGTACTGGTGGTCTAAGATGAGCCTATGTATTTATCTCCAGGATCAGCCCAGTTTAAGGACGACAAGTTCTTATCTATGCTTGGTCTGTGGAGGTGAATTGCCTGGTCTCAATATATATCCTCTTGCTCCAACTGAGCGCCATAATTTACAGAAGCGCTTCTGTTTTGCTTTTGTGGGCTATGGGGCTCTCAAGTTTCCCTGGTGCAGCAGGAGTGCTACCAGAGTTACTCATGAACACAATCTTATTAGTGGCTCTACTGAAAAACACGGTGAGGTCAGTGCTGCAAGTGATGGCAGGTGCTAACTGGACACCTCCAAATTACGAGGAAGAGCCAGATGGACATCCACAAGAAAATGCAAGAGAGAGAAGAATGTCAATAACCCAGTTCAAGAGCTTGCAGCAGAATCATGATGGCACAAGCTATAGGGTTAGTACTGCAATGGAATGTTGTGTGTGTCTGTGTGGATTTCAAGCTGAAGAAGAGGTGAGTGAGCTGCATTGCAAGCATTTCTTCCACAGAGGTTGTTTAGACAAGTGGTTTGATAACAAACAGGCTACTTGCCCTCTTTGTCGATCTATCATTTTATTAGATTCATAAATATTTTTCTTACGTGAGTGTTAGAATTTCTGAGGAATATATATTGTGTTATCACTTTGAGCAAAATTAGACAAGGGCTGTTATGATCTTGCTTTATGCACAACGCTAGAATGTTGTTAGAACTTATAAGAACAAAAACAAAATTTTTTTTAATCAAGTGGGTTTGAAGCATTTCATACATATCTTAGACAGTTATTCGCCAAAATGCCTTGTTGAAATCAGTTCATGCTACTTTTCCCAAGTGGAAAAATTTAAAGATCGAAAACCTAGGATTAACTTTGGATCGAGTTTTAATATATACGAGATGACATGCCCGCGCGTTGTCGCGGACTTATAAAATAAATACACTTAATAGCGTTATAATTGTGAATCAGCGCTAGATAAGTAATAAAAATTAAAGGTATGATGAAGCAAATATTTCATGACGAAAAAAAAAGTTGTGTTGGTGATCAAAAACTTAGAGACTAAACAAAATGATTTGTAGCAATTTACCATGTTTTGTGAGGAAAAATACAGTACTTTCGCCACATGATTTAACTTTTCAGTTAATAAAAAGAAAAAAAAATTACAAAGCTAAATTCTCTACCAACTTAATATTTTTAAAAAAACCAACAAAGATAATTTTGGAAGGAAAAAAACCCATGAGAAAAAATGTTGTAGCAATTGACAATGTTTTGTGAGGAAAACTATAGCGTTTTTCCCAATAAAATAAAATAAAAAACCATTTAGATAAATATTGTAGCAATCCACAGTGTTTTGTGAGAAAAACTACAACGCTTTCCTCATATGATTTAGTTTTACTGTAATTATAATTCTTAACCAACTCAATATTAAAAAAAAAATCGACGAAGATAATTTTGAAAAAAATCATAAAAAAAATCACATGGGAAAGCACTGCAACAATTCACAGTGTTTTAAAGAAAAAAATTACAAAGCTAAATTCTTAATCAGCTCAATATTAAAAAAAAAATCGACAAAGAAAATTTTAGAAAAAAAAATAACAAAACAAACACTAAAAAAAGAAAAAAAATCATGTTGGAAACACTGTAGCAATTCACAGTGTTTAGTGATGAAAGCTACAGTGCTTCCTTACATGATTTAGCCTTATTTGTAATGACTTGTAATTATAATTTACAAACAACTCAATATTAAAAAAATAAAATTAAAAAAGATAATTTGAAAAAAGTTATAACAAAAAACCATGCGGAAAGACATTGTAGCAATCCACAATGTTTTATGAGCAAAGCTACAATGTTTTCCCCACATAATTAAGCTTTATTACAAAGTTAAATTCTAACCAACTCAATATTAAAAAAAATAAAATTGACGAAGATAATTTTGAAAAAAAATATCACAAAAAAAAAACACAAAAGAAACTAGAAGAAAACCATGTGAGGAAAAACTGTATCAATCCATAGTGTTTTGTGAGGAAAAACTTGTATTTACTTGTAATTGCAATTCTTAACCAGCTTAACATTTAAAAAATAAAATTGACAAAGATAATTTTAGGAAAAAACATTATAAAAACAGAAAAAAAACCATGTGGGAAAAAACATTGTAGCAATCAACAGTAATTTTCAAAAAAAGTTACAGTGCTTTCCTAATATATTGTAACTGTAATTTTTAACCAGCTCAATATTAAAAAATAAAATAAAAAAAGATAATTTTGGAGAAAAAAAATCATGCGGAGAAACACTGTAGCAATCAACAATGTTTTTTTTAAAAAATTACAAAACCAAATTCTCAATCAGCTCAATATTAAAAAAAATCAACAAATATAATTTTGAAAAATAAAGAAATAAAATAGAAAAACTATGTGGAAAAACATCGCAGCAATTCACAGTATTTTAAAGAAAAAAAATTACAAAGCAAAAATTTTAACCAGGTCAATATTTAAAAGGTAAAATCAACAAAAATAATTTTGGAAAAAAAATAAATAAAAAAAAAGAAAAAATAGGAAAGTTGGAAAAAAAATTTGAAAAAAAAGGAAAAAAAACGAAAAAAAGAGAGAAAAAGTTAGAAAAAAAAAGGAGAAGAATCACTATGGATTACTGTTGTAATCCACAGTGAAATGTGTGTGGGGAAACAGTGATTCCCCTACACCATTTAGAGTATGTTTTAATAAATATATTGAATATAATTAGGTTAAATTTGGATAATCTTTCCATTTAAATTTAATGTAAATGGATCAAAATTACAAAATATGATTAGGTTAAATTTGGATAATCTTTCCATTTAAATTTAATGTAAATGGATCAAAATTACAAAAGAAATAAAATATTAAAATATTATCATTTTAAATTAAAACTAATTGAATGTGTAATTAACTCGTAAATTAAACTGATAATTTAATAACTTGAATCCTTTTCAAATAAGAATATTCTCATATATATATATATATATACACACACATAATTAAATCCGAAAGGCGAAGCCTCTTGTTTTTTTAAAATTGAAAACTAATCTATTAATTGCCGAACTATTTTTCACACGGAAATCTATCAGAATGTATCGAATGATGAGGCATCGATGAAAAAAAACCAACTACAAGGATATCGAATTAGCCTCAAAACAATACATTTTTTTTTGTTACACAAATTTTCTGCCTTGGTAACTTGGGTTAAATCACATTGACTAAAATCACACGAGTTACAATACAAAACACCCATGGATATTGCTCATTGAAACATACATACTCCTATATCAAATCGTGATGTTTTTTTATTAGACACTAGCTTGTAATTCTTTGTAAAAAGAAGTGAAGAGTGGAGGTCAAAAACAAAACTCAACCAGGCATGAGGATCGGAGCAAGTGACTAAAACACAAACACAAAGGCAACGTTTATTTAAGAAATCATCAAAGATTAACAATACATATTATGTATATGGGATATCATTTCGATTGAAATATGCCTGCCACCGCATGGATTAGCAACAGGCAAGATTATTGTGGTATATATATATGTAAGGACCAGAAGAGTATGATGGGGAAATTAATGTGGTCCTGTAGAAGCCCTTTTGCCAATCACCCAGCTTTCGTAGACATCGACTTGCTTAATTCGAACTTCTTATGCCTTAGCTTGATATACTCCTCGGCTACTTCATCAACACTCTCATCACAAACCACGTAATGACCAACCTTAACACATACTTGGGCGCCTCTCTCATGCTCGACAGCTTGGCTGTGCCTATTGTAGTTGAATATTGCTGGATCCTGGTGCCGATCATTCATGGTCTCCGGATTGTTTCTATGGTGTTTGGCACGGTGTTGGTTGGTGTGTTTGGGACAGTTTGTGAGTGGCATCTTGAAGGTATATATCTTTAATCGACTTGTACATCACTGGTATCATCTTTTCGCACATTTATAGCCCATTTTTATTCTTAAATGATAAGATTTGAATCCGATGCCCTTACCTTTGACGTGACATATCGAGCATTTATAATAGTAATGTTCGGCCAAACTATCATTTAGCTTGTGCTAAAGAATCTAGAAATAAATATGATCAACTACGTACGTAGATGAGTCAGTATTGGGGGCAAAAGGTACCTCTAAAACCAGTTGCAACTTTATTCGATCCCTTGCGCAGAATGTTCAGCTGCTCAAATCACTTGAAGTATATCAATTATCATGCTTGCTTCTAATTAATGGCCAGCTAGTTCAATGCATTTAAGGAGGTGGTCAATTCTGGTAAAGCTTCTTTACCAAACTCATTGTCAATGGTCGATCATAACTTGGATGAATTGGCTTGTCTGGTATGACAAGCAAGCTAGGTTAATTAAGCTTTTGGGACAAGTCGCAATACTTTAAGACAGCATACTGAGTACATGCCTCGAAAATGATATTGAAGAGCAAGTTGCCTGTGGTAATCTTAAAATGGAATATCCAACCACCTTCGCTCTCGAATAATTCCATTTCAGGAATGGATAAAAAATCCGAAGCTTTGTGACGAGGTTGTAGAAAACCTTCAAAGAAAAGTCTGAATCTTGAGGCTGGGTTTGACAGTTATGGAAGGGTAGTGTTTTAGAGCAGGAAAAATCTAGAAAAACAAGTCTCTTGAAAGATTATGCGATGCTTGAGTTAATTAGCACATGTAGAAATGGAAGTCAAAGATAGAAGAATTTAAATAAAAAATTAATCTATATTTTAAAAAAACTTATTTGGTCAAACTACTAATTTAAATGTAAAATAAAATAATATAATACTAGGAATTTTTTTTCCTTCCAAATTTTTTTAGAATTGTATAATTACTTTGATGTCTTTAAAGACAAAGTCAACATAACTATCATACAAGGGGCTTGTTTTTAATCATTTTACATTGATTTTATTGTAAATTCTAAGGCTACTCATAGGTATTATTGTAATTTATATTAATTAAATATAATTAAAAAACACTGTTGGGGTGTACGTAACACACGTTAGCTTGTGGACGCCCCCATGTCATTTGAGTGATGTGACAGGATTGTCTAGTCACCAAATACCGCCTTTCAAAGAGGCACTTGAAAGATCTCGACACCCCGATGCAATGAGACAACATGTGCCCCTAATATGCATCGAGTTTAGTATCGATGATTATTTCTTCTTTTTTTTCCTTTCTCTCCCTCTCACTAGCCCTTTCAAAAAATTAGACCAACCATTGCAATTTATTTTCTCTTTATATTTGTTCTATGTCCTTTTGATTACTATTTTATTTTTATTTTTAATAAGCCATGAAATTATAATTTTTTTTTTTCAATTTCATCCTTTTTTACTTTTTGATCTTTCAAATTTAGTCTCCATTCTTCTGATTAATTTTTTTATTTTTAATAAGCTATAAAATTATATTTTATTTTCAATTCACCCCTTTCATTTTTTCTTTCATATTTGGTCCCTATTCTTTTGATTATTGTTTATTTTGTTTGAGATCGTTTTTTAGGTTTTTTTTTCACAATTTCATACTCCATATGATTGTTTTCTATCAAATTTGATTATTATTCTTTTTATTGTTATCTTTTTTTTTTCTTTGACAAGTTTTTTTAAATTGATATTTTTTTTCATAATTTCATCTTTCAAAATTAAATTGGTTGAAAATTAACCTTCTTGATTGAACCCGATTCAAGAATTTCATGGGTTACGAGTTTTAGAGAATAGACTGAGTTTAAGAAGATTGTTTGGGTTGGCTTGGTTCTTTCTTTTTCTTTTTTAAAGCTAATGTTTTTTTTACCATTTTTTTAGAGTTTCACTTTATTATTTTTTTATGGTTTTCCCTCTTTGAAATTAGTTTTGGGTTCATGACAAGAGTCACTGATATAAAAGTTTAACGTAGGTTGACTTTTGTTTTTTGGGTCCTTCTTTAAAATTGATTTTTTTTTAATTTCATCTTACAACATTTTATTTATTTGAAATTGGCCTTCCTATATTTTTTTTCTATTGGGTTATCTCGATCCCATGCCCATAATAGCGAAGTTTGGAGGTTAATACAGGTTAACTCAATTCTTTTTCATTGCTATGAGATTAATATAAGGTTCATGATCAGAGTCACTGTTTTCAAAGATTAACACAAATTGATATTTTTTTTGCCTTTATTTTTAAATTGAATTGTTTTAATTTCATTATTCAACATTTGATTTATTGAAAATTATCTTCATATTTTTTTTCTCATTTTCTTTCTATTGGGTTATTCCAATTATGTTTTAGGTTGTTTTTGTTTTACAATTTTATCCTACATAAGTTTTTTTTTATTAAATTTGATCCCTATTTTTTTTATTACTATCTTTTTTTTATTCTACAAGTTTTTTAAATTGATTTTTTTTTCATGATTTCATCATTCAAAATTAAATTAACTAGGAATTAAGATTCTTCATTCAACCCAGTTCAAGGATTTCACAATTTCCATGATCACAGGGTTTGCAAGTTAACCTAAGTTGGCTCATATTTTTTTTTCAATTGCTTTTTAATTTTTTTTTCATTTTCATCCTTCAATTTTATGTTGTTTAATAACAGAACTTCATGAATTTATTCAATATGCTTTTGAACGCGGTCACCTAGTATCATAATTGAGTCAAAGATTTTGCATCTTGACCTGGGTGGGCTCAGATAAAGTTTTTCGACCCTTTTAAATTATTAGTTTTTCTTAATTTTTGCCCATCAATATTTTATTTACTAGAATTGAGTTTTTTTTTTTTTATGGAGTTATCATGTTTTCTTTTGATTTATTAGGAATTTATTTATTCATTGTTATTGTATTTTTTTTAATTATACTATGTAAATTATTATTTGAGTAAATAACTTGAATCTCAAAATATTTTTCTTGGAATAGTTTTAAACTTTTTTTTAAAAATCCAACCGGTTGCGAAACACGAGAGACAAATCTAAGTCAATTCTAAGAGAAAGATGTGAGCTGTATTTATCTCCTTAGCTTGTGAATCAAAAAAGAAAGGTTGAGTAGGGGAGAGCCCACCTGGGGTATGGCTCTTAAGAGCCTCATGGTGGCTTGTCCAGCTAAGTACTTGGGCAAGTACGTTGCGGGCTCAATAAGTCATGTCCTGGGCAAGTTTAGCCTGGCTAGGTAGGTGATTGTCCACCAAGTGTACATCTTGCCACGTGCTTGCCTTGGCCCCTTGATACCACGTGTCTATCAAGATTCATTCTTAATTTAATTAATTATTAATAAAAACTAAAGATTGTGTTATCACTTCATAAAATATTATTTATTGAAATAATATTTTTTTTTATTTTTTAATATTTAATTTAATAATAAAATTTTCATGATTTGTTGCGGTTTACTATCTATATAGTTATCATAATCTCATAATTTATTTTGTAACCTGATTGACTTGATTTTTTTTTTCTTTTTAATTGGAATTATTTCAATTTCATCATTTTAAGTTAGGTTGGTTATGAATTAATTTTCATGATTTGTTTTGATTTACTTCTTATAAGATTATCTCGGTCTCATGATCTAATTCACGAGTTTTGCAGGTTAACCTGAGTTGACTCGGGTTGTTTTAATGTTTTCTTTTTTATATTGATTTTTTTTCAATTTCATTCTTCAACAATGGATTGACTGAGAATTGTACTTTATAATTTGTTTCGATTTGCTTTATATGTGGTTATCTCAGTCTTATGATCCATGTTATAAGTTAGGCACGGTAAATCGGGTTGAATCGACTCATTTTTTGGTTTAAGTTCTATAAAGATATCCTGATATCATGACCTGTATCACAAGTTTGGCGGATTAATCTGGGTTAACTCAGTTCATTTTTTATTCTTTTTTATATTGATTTTTTTCAATTTCATCCTTCAACATTAGGTTGATTCAGAATTAAACTTTATAATTTGTTTCAATTTACTTTATATAGGGTTATTATAGTCTCATGACCTGAGTCACGGGTTAAATAGGGTAACCTAGGGTGATTCAGGTTGTTTTTTTATATTTGATTTCTATGAGGTTATCATAATATCATGACTCAAATCATGAGTTTGGTAGTTTAATTCGGGATAACTTGGTTTTTTTGTTTTTTTTTTTAATTTTATCCTTCATAATTGAGTTGATTGTGAATTGGGCTTCATAATTTTCTTTGATTTATTTTTTATAGTGTTATCCTAATCTCATGACTTAATTATGGATTTGACAGGTTGACTCGAATCGTTTTTATTGTCATTTTTTTAATTAATTTTTTTTTCAATTTCATCATTTAATATTGGGGTGATTGAGAATTGAGATTTATAATTTATTTTGATTTACTTCCTTAAGGGGTTATCTTGGTCTCATAACTCAGATCATGAATTTGACAAGTTAATTTGGGTTGTTTATTTTGTTCTTTTTTTAATTAATTTTTTTAATTTTATCTTTCAATGTTAGGTTGATTGAGAATTGGGCTTCATAATATGTTTTTATTTGATTTATATGAGCTTATCATAATCTCATGACGCAGGTCGTGAATTTGGCAGGTTAAACCCAAGTTGAACCGGGTCGATCTACTATGTTGTCATCTCAATATTTTTTTTTAAAAAAATATTGTTTTGAATTTTTTTAGTCAAACTACATTAAGTCAACCCACACGTGACTTAAAATTTTTTTATTTTGTTATCGATTTCTGGGTTGTTTTTGGACTTATTAAGTCAACCGGATCACTTTAAATCAACCTACACGTGGCTTTAAATTGTTTTCTACTATAAAAAACATTAGCAATGCTTGAACATTTTTTTTTACATTACAGAAAATTGATTCGACCTGTAGCATAATGCTATCCAACAAGCTATAAAAAAACTTTTTTTTTTAATTTGAGTCAGCCCTTTTAACAAGTCCTTTGAACTACCGTATTTTTTATATGGATATCTTGTCACGTTTTTCAATTATAACATATACCAAACTATGATATGTCATATATATATATATATACACACACACACACACACACACACACCCACACACACTATAGTTTATTGGCTCGTGCTTCGCAGTGGATCAATATCAATTTTTTTTTTTAAAAAAATATTAAGCGTATTGAGAATATTTTAATAGTTTTATTAAACCTAACCAAGTGAGTTAATTTTTAAACCTCCACTCAACTCTTTGTTAGACCCAAACACTTTAGGTTTGGCAGCAACGTCAAATCAACAGGCCTTGGGTCTGGCAGCCATGCTAGACCCATGCGTTTTTTTTTTAAATATAGAAATTCACTTATAATTGTTCTGAAAACATATTTATTTTGTATTTTCATCTTTGTCTTTTTAACCAAATATATTTTTATCTTTTCTATATTTCTTTCTTCTATTTTGGGACATTAACCACGCACATCCCTAAAATTCACTCAATTGTTTTTATTAATCTCTAATCTTAGTGAAGAAATCATCTACAAAATTGTACAAATTAAGATAGTCAAAGGATAATAAGTCTTTTACATATAAAATATTTTCTTTTTCAACAACATAATGTATCAATTTAAAAGTTCAAAAGTTTTCTCTTATGATCATATATTTCAAATTTTCGTATATACTAATAGTTATAATGTAGAATAAACTCTCATTGTAACAAACTTTGATAATTAGATTGTAATATCCCACATCGACGGGTGAGGACTTAGGGGAGGGCCTTATATGAGCATGTTCACCTTGACTAGTAAGACGTGTTTTTAAAATTCACTCAATTTTTTTTTATTAATCTCTAATCTTAGTGAAGAAATCATCTACAAAATTGTACAAATTAAGATAGTCAAAAGGATAATAAGTCTTTTACATATAAAATATTTTCTTTTCCAACAATATAATGTATCGATTCAAAAGTTTAAAAGTTTTCTCTTATGATCATATATTTCAAATTTTCATGTATACTAATAGTTATAATATAGAATAAACTCTTCTTGTAACAAACTTTGATAATTAGATTGTAATATCCCACATTGACGGGTGAGGACTTGAGGGAGGACCTTATATGAGCATGCTCACCTTAAGTAGTAAGACATGTTTTGGGGCCATGCGTGGCTGCCAAGAACAAATCTGTGAGGCCCGTGGGCCAAAGCGAACAATATCTTGCTAGTGGGGAGGGGTGTTATATTTGGTATCAGAGCCTGGCTCACTGGCTGTCCGATGGTGACGACGGGGTCGTCGGGCTACTTAAGGGGGATGGATTTTAATATCTCATATCGGCGGGTGAGGACTTAGGGGAGGGCCTTATATGAGCATGCTCACTTTGACTAGTAAGACGCGTTTTTGGGCAATGCGTAGCTGCCAAGAACAAATCCGTGAGGCCCGTGGGCCAAAACGGACAATATCTTGCTAGTGGGGTGGGATGTTACATAGATCATGCAACAACATTTCAAATTTTTTTAAAAAAACATGAACACTTTAAAAAATTGTTCAACACTTGGATGGAAACATAAAATTAATATTTTCATTCACAATACATATAAAAAAAGGAGGTTTATTTTTGAAGACTTGAAATAAATCACTTAAAACTCAACATTGTTTTTTTCATTCTTTCCTCTTCGAATATAACAAATTTATAAAATAAATTGCACAAAAAAAAAGAGTTTGCAGTTAAGTTTTATTGCATATGAATGAAAAATCATGCTTGAATGAGGCAGTGTTTGTTTTTGAAGTCCAATCATGCTTTTGAAAAAATTTAAATTTTTTGACCTAAGCGCGTGGGTCTTGCAGACCCAGGCGCATAAGTCTGACAACCATGCCAGATTTGACAAATAACAAGCAAAAAGAACAATCGATCGCTGACGGTAATCCAACAATTATTTGTCTACATGCGCCACACCATGTGGAAGAAGACACGGTTGCACATCCAGTTAGATGACAGATGGCCAGATTTGACTACTGGGAAGCGTCATACGCGTCTTCTTAATAACGTGTGTGCCGCCCACTCGCTGGGGCGTGAGAAACATGTGCGCACATCTTTTCGATTAAAAAATAACAAATACATCATGAAAATACTAAAACGCCTCCATGGTCTTTTTAATTACACAAAATACCTCCAAAGGCAAAGGTTTTTTTTTAATCTTTTCTGAGGCTAAAAGCGTTATTTGACTGTACTTAAAAATTAAAAAAACCTGAATATCCTTGTCGAAGAAAGCCAAAGAAATATTTATTTGCTCGCGAAAAAATAAGAAATTAAAAATGAATTTATTATTACAATTCACAGTAAAAGCTTTTTCGATTTACAGTGATTTCTCTATATCATTTAATTTTTGTTATAATATATATGCACGTCTAAATAATGGATGTTGATTGTTGAATGATGCAAGTTCACCACTCACCACTTTATTCCCAATTTGAGGAAACAAGATTTTACCTTTTAGGGGTATTAAAGCTAAGAAAATATATAGGAAGCAAAAGGTAGGATATGGTTTTGATTATATCATAATCTTTCTTCCTTCAATGTTTTTTCCTAATGGGAACTTGCACTACAAGAAAGTTTTTTAATTGCAAACACAATTTGCAATGGAGTTTGATCGCAAATATGTTATCCATAAGCAAAAATGACGTGACATACAATATACAAAAAAGAATTTTACCAAAAACTCTCCAAATTTTAAGAACAAAAGGGTCGATTTTGTGATTGAATCAAGAAAAGATGCATATAATTAAATAAAATAAAATAAAATAAAAGATACTCCATACAATAAGAACATCACATTAAGAATAAAAAGCTTTGAAATACGAATTTGTTAGAGAAAATGCTATTTTAGAGAAGTTGGGAGTAATATTGTCCAAATTTCTTTTACTGATGTTACCTCCACAACACTTGTGATATTTTTACCTCACCACAGAAAAATCAAACATATCTTATTGGATTGCTCAAGGCAATCTACTCCCTCCAATGTAGTTTTTTAAACAATGAATATGGCCCATCAAGTTTACGAAATATGTCGATGTCATTGACCTACAGCAGTTAAATCCCAGTGGCCGGGAGGCCAAAACCAAATTATGTATTTGGCCGTCCAGCAAAATATTGATATTATACACCAGCAGGGTCGCAACTATTTTTTATTTCTTTATGTTTAAATATAGATGCAACGCAAAGACAACCATGTTGGTTGACATAAGATCAGGCCTTGCAAGTGCACCAATAAGTATATCCGCTAAATAATTAATCAAGCATCTAAAGAAGAAGGAATAACTTGGTATGAACTGCCAGCCTCCATGCCAGACAGGCATGGCGTTTCTTTCGAAGATCAACGAGATTTGGAAAAAAAATATTAGACATGTCCATGTTACAGGCAAACCCCGACAAAAGTAAAGGGTATCTATGTGTCTCATGAACACAAAGTAAACGACAGCTTAACGATTATATCTAAAAGATGACAGTAGGTGGTAAGCAAACACAGGTAAACGGAAACATGCAGCATGTCCGTCTTTTGATGCTAATACGTGCCAAGGACTCAGAAAGTTATGTGGGAAGTAATTGAAGATTATTAATTTATTATGCGATAGCAACTTGCAAAAAAGTAATACAGCTCTGGATGGAAAATTTTAATTCATTGCACAAAGGTCAGGTAAGAAAAAGAGCTGTCCATAAAGAACAAACATGAAAATCTGATGAGAGAGTCAACACATAAGTGATCTAAGTAAAAACGAGATGGTATAAATCAAGAAATTAAAGACATAAAAAAATAAAATGGATCAGAACAAAAATTCCCAATACAGGAAAATCACTGAAACCTCAAAATATTAATCGAGTTTTTGGAGAGTCAGGTTATATGAATGCTAGGAAGTACATAACAAACCGGTGACAAATTGGCTGTTCCATCACAGCAAGTTCCCCATCCAGTAAAGTAAAGCTCCAGGTTGAATAAAACCCAAATTCCGGAAGAAAGCTATTTACATAATGTGACATTAGAAAACTCAAGAAATTACCCAACTCTTCAAACATTTCCCATATTCAGTTTTGACATCTAGCATGCTGTATCAGTCACTCATGCTGTATCAGTCACTCGCTACAGATGGAAAATGTTCGGTTGAAGCTTTCATAAGGAGTTACACAAGCTGCATCTCCACCTAACCTTTACAAAAACAGATACTGAAGTATTCAAGAGAATCACCCACTTTCTCTTAAGCAGTTCCCAGGCAAGAGAAATTTATACTTGTCAGCGTTCTCCAGAAGATATGATGGAAGATGAACAGCTGAATAGGAGTGAGGAATTGGTCCCATTTTCCCAATAATTTCCTTGAATGTGTACTCCTCAGGAAGCATGTCAAATAAATCAGCACCCTTGCAAATTACTCTCTGGATTCTTTTAGGGTTCAAGTAACGTTTGAACCTGACTCTATCAACATGACTGTAAGCTTTCATCTTAAATATAAACTCGCTTATACGGCGGAAACAAAAGCTGCAGTGCCACCCTGCATCTGCCAAAATGTCATCTGCCTGGCGATAATGTGCATACCGCGTCTTGCCTGTCTGATATCTGTGGACTGAAGCTCTCCAACTTTTAATGTCCTTGAGAAACTCAAAAGAGTAAAGATAATTTTTCAGCCGGAGATGAAGAACTGAAGGAGTGTCATCACACCACCTCAAGAGATTGATAGTGTGTCTGCTCGGTATCTCATCAACATCTGACATTATAAGCAAGTCATCATCAGAAATCCCTGCTACTTTGATAAGTTGGTCCAATGCTACTCGCTGGTATGCCTCTTCGATAAATGGGTTCTCTCCTTTCTTAAACCTCCCTCCGATAGTTCCATAGGTCAACCTGGGCTCAACAAATTTAAACTGATCTCGATGGTTGGCAAAAGAGAGAAGCTTTTCTTTCCCAGTGAAGGTTGAATTAGATTCAAGGAGAACAAACTGTGTAATGTAAGGGTACAATTCTTTCCATCGCAAAGCAAGGATGTCCAATTCATTACTGAATAACACTGCATCATAAACACGTCTTGGGAACTCACGAATTCCCCAACCATGGAGTTTGCAGAGGTTCTCCATCGACACATTCTCATGATAATAGTGTGGGATTTCATTGAACGTTTTTGGTGGGGATTCCCATAATGGCCGGAAAAAGGATGAGATCTTCTGTCCATGCATGTAAATACCATAGACACAGGTTGGCACGAGTATAAACAGAAGCAAATATGTCTTTAAATCCATGCCACGAAGAATACACCGGATTCTGGACATGCTCAAAATTCGCCCTGAGTCCTGCAAATTAATGGAGTTCACAATATGAGTCAAAATGATTTCAAGAAGAAACACAAAACAAAGCCAATCACTAGTAGAAAACTGATCAATCAATAAATAAATATTTTCTCCTATAAGCGTAATGCCCTGTTTGATTCCAGTAAAGAAGAGAGAATGTAACGAAAATCACTCATTAAATCCGCATCTTAAATAATTACTACCTTCTTAAACACAAAAGTTATCCTTGAAAACCAGATAAAAATTGGAGACATTTCATGATCAGAGTTTCCAGACGGCAAAAATTGAGAAGACCCAAATTGTAAATTAATCAACATCTTAATTTGCTTCCATAATCTTAGTCATTAAACACAAAACAAAGGTCTGATTCCAGATGCTCAAACTTAAAAAACCTCATCCTTGATTTTTTCAAATCCTCGAACAAGTCCCAGATTAAAATAAAAAACCTCAAAAACTCATCAATCAAAGAAAATCCATGAAATCCCAATTCCAATAACATAATATCTATTTAATGGCATAACGAGAATTAAAAAAAAAAGGATATCAGTAAAAAAAGAAGAAGAGAGAAGTCTAACGAAATCTTGTACACATCAAAATGGGTTCGAAATTACCTGGCCACAAATATCATCACAGATATCATCACTCTTCTTGGAGCAGTAATGGCCGCCATTTTCATTCATCATCCACCACATTTTTTTACTAAATATTTTCTATTTTTTCTGCTCTAGAACTCAGATCAAAAACAAAAAATGGGTTTTATCCACACCCCGGAACAAACCCTCTTTTGAAATTCCCCTCCTCGATCTCCGCTTGTTTCTAGCTGGCAGCAAAACCAGTAAATTTAGCCGTTTCTCTCACTTTCTTTCTCTCTCCAAAAATGGGTTTTTCTTTCTAAAAAATCAGGGGAAAAGAAATCAGCCAAGCAGATAGCGTCAGCCGTCCCTCAACAATCTCTAAACTTAACGAGCTTGATTGTCTTTTTCTAATATATTTTTTTAAAAAAATTAAAGTAATGTGGCTTCTCTGTGAATTGGGTGGCTGGCAGTTGTAACTTGTAAGGAAAAGGTGTGTTTTCTTATTCTATATATAGGGAGAGAGGTTCATTATTAAATGACCAAAGTCACCATCGGTCTTTTGGCTTTTTTGCTTGTAGAAGAAAATTGTCTGTGGATAATTTGGGAATTTGGTAAATATCTGGGCTTCGGTTTGGAGAGTGTCGTCGTTGGGCTCGGTCCTTCCCAACGCGTCTGTTGACTTTGTAAACTCTAAACTAACAAAACTCGTTCACTGCGAACAGCCAAGTCGTTGTCTTTCTTAATTTTCTAATTTTCAAGTGTTTTTTTATTTTTTTATTTTTTTTTATGGTTCAACAATCGAATTAAAGTATTGAAAAAATAAAAAATAAAATAAAATATTATATTCTTATTTGGATTATTTATGATAGTGTATTTTTCACTTTGTATCGCACTTTTTATATTTATTTGAATGCTTTACAATTATAAGTTCTATATCTTATAATTAGGTTTTTTATAGTTTATTTTATTTTATGTTAATTGAATGTATACTTGGGCTGCTCATATTATGACATCAAGAGTTTGTATAGCTGTCTGCAAGACAATCCTTTTGTGATAGATTTGGTTTCATGATATTTGATATAAAAAAAACTATATCAATCCATTTAATCCATAATAATTAAATTAAGATTTTATTTTTTGTTTTAAAAGCATTTTTAAAAATATTTGAAATTTTTTTATTTTTTTCACTTCAAATTAATATTTTTTGATGTTTTTAAATTATTTTGATGCGCTGATATCAAAAATAATTTTAAAAAAATAAAAATATATATTATTTTGATATTTTTCTAAATGAAAATATAACCGCAATCACATTTCTAAACGGATTACTTGTAAAAATATTATCTTTAATGAACAATAAATGTTGTTCGTATATCTACAATTATAGTAACATCTTCAGGTAACTGTAAAACAGTGTGGTTTGGAACGTTAAAAAAAACAAAGTAATGTTTAGTTATTTATCCTTAAAAAAAAAAAAAAGGAAGGATGAAGACTGAAGAGACATGCCTCGAAAGACAAAAGTAATAAAGTTTTCTCTTCTATTAATATCTCATTAAACATTCCAAAGATCTGAACCATTAATTTTATAACCGTTAATATGAACTATTTGATCTGAAAACTTAATAATAAAAAATTAAGAAAAGAGGGGAAAAAAAGAGTATTTAGATCTAAAAACTTTAAAACTCATAAGGTTAAATTTGTGTTTAGGAGGTTAAAATGTGTGCTTTCTTTGTGTTTTTTTCTTCATTTTTTGTAAGAAAAATAAAAAATATGATTTCACATGGTTGTCGGCAAACTAACTAGACTATATATATTTATTTAATGATATTTTGAAATTGAAATAATTAATAAATTAATAATATATTCAATAAGTATTTTTTAAACTTTACATGGAATAGTAAAATAAATATTTAATTTATAATTTATCTTTGTATATTAATGGTAAAATCATGAGTTTCAAATATGTTATATAAAAATAAAATAACAGACTGATAAGAGATAATTTTATAGATTATCTTATGATATAGAGACTTTTTCTTGTTATCATTATCATTAAAACGACAGTCTTTTTTGTTTTGTTATAAGCAAAACATCCTTTTTTCCTCATTTCTCACCCATATCCTATTTCTTTCCTATCTTTCAATGCTAGTTGTATTTTTTTCCTTCTTCTTTTCTTCGTTTTGGATACAAGAATATAATATTTTTTTCAAACAAGAAATTAGCACTTTAGAAAAGGGAAATGAACCTTCCCGTGCATAGTTTTTAGACCCGGCCCGGTCCAAGATCCGGGTTCCGGGTTTTGACCGAGTCACCGGGTTGCCCGGGTCATTTTTTTTTAAAAAAAATCAAAACAGCGTTGATTTAGTAAAAAAAAAACAAAAGTCAACGTGTTGCAACCGGGTTTTTGACCGGGTCTTGCTGGGTCAGCCGGGTCGCACCGGGTTTTTTCTTCCCCTGTTTTTTCTTCAACCTGGCCCAGTTCCAGCCCCGGATCGGCCGGATTTCAGGTTGACCCACCAGGCCGGGCCGGATTTTAAAACTATGTTTCCATGGAAGAAAGCCCACCGGCCCCACCCTACTTCAATGGAAAGGAGCAATCGCCTGTAGCAGTGTCTTTTTTATTCTATCTCAAAATAAATACCAAACATTATGTAATAAATATTCCGATCACTATTTGTAAATTACAAATTGTAATTGTTGCAGTCACATTCGATGAAGCATTGTTTTAAAAGCTAGGTAGGACTAGGTTTTAATAAAAAAAAATTAACTTGATTTTATAACTCGTTTACAAATCTTGGTTAATTTATAATCCAATCAATTCAACAAAACCTAGTTAAAACTTAGTAATTTTTTTTTAAATAATATTTTTTTTATAAAAAAAATTAAGTTATCCTAGATAAATTAAAACCATTTAATTTATGAATGCACTCGAGTTAGTTAACAGTTCAGGTTTAAAAACTCTACAAAGTACATCCAAATGTCAGAGATTTTTAATGCCTAGCAAAGGAATAAGGAATAAGATACTTTCCATTTGTAACAAACTAGTAAAGTGCTTTCATTCATTTATCGTATAGCCAAAACTTGTGAGAAATGGTGGCACAAAGTAATTAACGAAGTTGGTCGATGAAGGGTCTAAATCATAGTTTTCAACCCAGTCTGGTTCAAGGTCCGGATTTCAAGTTTTAACCGAATCACCGGATCGCTCAGGTCAATTTTGTTTTTTTAAATCAAAACAACATCGTTTTAGTAAAAAAACAAAAGTCAATGGGTTGCAACCAAGTTTTTAACCTGGTCTTGCCGCCTCAACCGGGTCACACCAGATTTTTGCTTCCTCTATTTTTTCTTCAACCCAGCCCGGTTCCAGTCCCGGATCGATCGAGACCCGGGTCAACCTGCCAGGCCAGATTTCAAAACTATGATCTAAATAGTGCCATATATTTGGTGGCGTACCCTATTAAAATTGTTTCTTCTTCATGTTACTTTGATATTTATTTGAGATAATTAAAATCTAATTATTAATATTTTTACATAAATATTATGTGCAGAAAAGTAGCACTTTTTTTTATTCCTTTATCAAGTAATATTTAAAAGTTTTATATCAGATTGTACATATCATTTAACTATTTGAAGCGCTTTTGAATTTTAATTTTTAATTATCCATTAAATTCTTACACCAAAGGCCCTCTCAACTTTCCAATCACATCAACTCTATTAAAATTTAAATCAAAGGCCCTCTCAATTTAAAATTTAACGTCTAGCGTTCAAAAGCAGTTTTTATTTGTGGGTTTTAAAAGCCGCGTTTCACTAAAAACAAAATATTAAATTAATATTTTTTTTAGTATTGTTTTTAGTTTTAATGTATTAATTTTAAAAAATAAAAAAAATATTTTAGGTATGTTTGGCATCATGATTACTTTTATCGTTATGATTTGAAAATATAATTTTATAATGATCAATTTTAGTTGAGGTTGGTTTAATAAATTAAAGTGTTTAGTTAAAAATATAGTTGAGTTTAAGGTTGAACAAAATAGTTTCATGTACTTGGTTAATATGCTTTTTATATTGAGATTTGGTTGTAAAATAACTAAAAATCACACACACACACTTAGAATTCTTTTGTGATTTCATTTTTTCTGGATTTTTGCTTGTAAGTTGTTTTTTTTTTTTATGGTAATTAGTTGGTTTTTTGTACGTTTAAAAGGAGGTTCATATGGAAAAATTCAATAAAAGAAATAGGAAATTTTGTATCCTAACTAGGTTCATCAAATCCTCAATCATGTATTGTGATGTTGTATACTTACTTTGTGTTACGGAGAAAAATGGTCTTATATACTCCTTTTTCTAGTAACTTCAGGATACTTGTAAGAGTAACATATGTACTTTTTTGCTATTCTTCTCCCTTAATTTATATCTACATTTTGCCTTTCTAAGCTTATTGAAGTGTTATAGGAAGAAGAAACAAAATTATTGACAAGAGCTATTGATTTTAGCTAAAATTTTGAATTTTAGGTGCAATTCTATGTTTATGCAAGTGTAATTATAGTGCTTTTTAACTCATTTGTTAAAGACAAAACATTAAAAAAAAAGGACCAATTCCTTTGAAATAAACACAACAAAAAAAAGGCAAGTTCAATTATGAACACCTAAAATAGATTGCAATTCTCAATATATTTTTCTCAAGTTCTATTATTATTTACTTAGTTTACAAGAAATAGCTTTGACAGAATTCATAATTACCTTCACACGTGAGTTAATGCAAAAGCAGCA
The DNA here is from genome assembly GCF_000002775.5 of Populus trichocarpa. Classification (NCBI taxonomy): domain Eukaryota; kingdom Viridiplantae; phylum Streptophyta; class Magnoliopsida; order Malpighiales; family Salicaceae; genus Populus; species Populus trichocarpa. The sequence continues at coordinate 12,927,879 of NC_037292.2, forward strand.
GCTAAATCTAGGCAGTGATCCAAATAAAAAACACAAAGTCATTTTACAAGAAGCGAAACCCAGGTAACCTAAACTAATCAAACAAACAAAACTCCATCACACATGAGTTAATGCAAATTATATCAAAATTCCAAAAGAAAAAAGTAACTACCTTCAAGAACGGGTTTCGATCGAAAAATTAATTAAATCGTTCCAACAATGTAACTTGAACAATATGTTTCGGTTGCATGCTTCTAATACAATTTGTTTAAGGAAAACAAACAAGACCAATCAAACATAAATTATCAGTAGCGACAATTAATCAGAAAAAATAATTAATCAAGCATCATATAAATTGAAATATGTAGTTAATTAAAACAAATTTTCGGATGGAGAGGAAGAAACTCACGGTCTGTGTTGAAACCATCTCTGTTTCCGAAACCTTTACTTGTTTCCTTTTTGGTTAAACCACACAAATGTATGATTTATTTATACATAAAAAAATAGATGCATTGTCATAAACATTATAAGCAAATCTAAGTAAAATATCATTTGATTTTAGAAAGATTGAAGAAGAAGTGAGGGGATATGATATTTGAAATTGAAAAAAATAAAGAAAAAACAATTATAAAGTTTATTATTTGATGAATGAGCTAGTAGATCTTTGAATCTTACCTCCTTTACAAAGAATACAACAATCTTATTTGGAAACTCAAAGTGATAGAACAAGAGCAAAAAATTGAGATTTTGAGAAGAAAGAAGAGAAGTGAGGGATGAGGGTTGGAGATATCTCAACAGTGCTAGTGTTTGAGTAAGATTGGAGATATGGATGAGGGTTGTTTGGGGAATATTTTTAACGATTATTTTCTCTAAATTTTTATGGGTTTTTTTTTTCCAGTGGAGAGGCGAGAGAGACAAAAAAAAAAAAAAAACAAGTATGGATAGCTTATAAGAAATTGAGGTTGAACCTCAATCTCTGGTGGATCCTATAATTACAAAAAGTGTGGTTCAACCCTAACCAAACACCAAAAATTTATATTTCAACCCAATTTCAACAGCACCTATAAAAACAAACACTTTGTTAATTTCATTCATCAAGATTAAATGATGAACAATTCAAAGGAAGTACACTTCACAATTGATTTGGTGAATATATCACCCAAGATAAAAGATGACTTTTAACTTTAATCTTTTTAGATATCCAATCCACTACCTTAATTGCAAATTTATAAGTCATTTTTAGTGCTTTAATTTGCAGTAATATGAAATTCTTTTTTTGTGCTCAAAACACAACCATGTTATTGAATACAATAAACTTAACATACTCCGACCATTGTCTTTAAAAGGGAAGTAAATTTATGTCGTTTTCTTTTCCAGATTTGAATGTTTGGTTAGTGGTAAATTTGCATTCAGTAATAGATTGGGGACTGGCTTGAAATCTCTATCATAGTGGCACGACTGATGTAAGCAAACCCCTTTAAGGTTACTTTACTTATCTTGTTGGCTCTCAGACACGTGTCACATTTTTATTTTTATTTTTTGCTTAAATGGATTTGTTTTGCTATTGTTACACATGGCAAGTTCGGGGGCCTTCGAGGCAGCGGTAATTTTGGACTGGAGCTGTATTTTTTTTATAAAAAAAAAATGACTTGATTTTGATTTGAAGTAGTAGAAGCAGCACATGGCAAATGTCAGATATAACTTGTGGACTCGTCCGAAAAAGAATTGAGGTTTTTTTTTTTTAATTAGCAATAGATTTGCAAGCTTTTTATTAAAATGATAATTTGTTTTTGTTTTTTTTTTAACATGGTTGAGTTTAGATCGAATTTAATTAAATAAATTAAATCTTATTAAAAAATCAGTTCAGATTAATTAAAATTTACCATTTAATATCTTATTAGATTTAAAAAAATTCCCACCCAAATTATACTCCGTATCTTTATTTTTTCAAGTAAACGCACTCACCAATTAAGTTCGATAAAATTAAATACGACACACAGTATGAGTACAAGAGAAGAAGTCTTTGTTGACCATACCATTCCTGGGAACTGTGTAGTACGCTATCTATTTAATAACAAGTTGAGGGGATGGTTTTTGTTCAAAACTGTGCAGTACGCTATCTATATAAAAATATGCACGCAGTAAAAAGAATGGAGCAATGGAGCTATTGATGAAGTCTTCGAGATCCATTTCCAGGAAAGCTTCATCAAAATGGCAAAAGGATGCGAGAAAATCAGGATTGCTAACACTCCTCGTCCAAAACCTGGATTAATCGGTGGAGGCTGCAATTGATTTTATCTTTGTTATATCAAATTCAATTGTTGCCAAGATAAAACCAATCAAATACTCGGTGTTGAGGATTAGGTCAAATAACACTGCCCATCCAAGTTAATTTATCATTGAATTTGTCCATGCCCCCATCTGCATGGCGTCCAAGTTGGCCACCAAGTATGTGAAGATCATGGTGACATGACATCACTTCAATCAAGGGTGAGAGTTACTTGTTTCCATAAATTAATTAACCCAAAAGAGCATGAGTCGTAAAAGGCCATAATAAAATATATAAAAAAATTATAAATTTACTTTAAAAACAATATTTTGGATCCGTCTAGTAGTAATTCGATATTTCTTGAAAAGATTCTGTTTATGACCTCTACACTTTACAGTAATCCATATTCTAATCTCAATATTCCATATTGTGATTGCGAGTTATGTAAAATGGTGTTGATCGATTCTGTGGTTTTTCCACTTTCTCGGAGGCCAGGAGGAGATGAATTAATGCTTGAGTTTGGTTGGTTTAGATTCATCAATCCTTTCCTTGTTTCGAAGATGAACCAAAATTATTACGAAGAACTTCAACCTATATATAGAGGATGCTATTTTCTGAGCTCAAAATTATTAATCAAAGATATATTTTAATTAACTGATAAATGATTATTCAAGAAATGGGAAGTCAACCCATAATAGCTGTGGCTAATCAAGACCCGTGTTTGGGGTTGTGGTGCAACTTTTTTTTTATTAAAATTTAATTTTTTTTATTTTAAATTAAAATTTTTAAGAGTTTTTAGATTGTTTTGATATGTTGATCTTAAGATTGAATTTTAAAATATAAAAAAAATTATTTTAATTTATTTTTAAATAAAAAACAACTTATATCATTTTTTTATACACCCCTTTAAATTCAGTACAACTTCGACAAAGTCAAGAACATTGGTTCATTTACAGGCTCTACGCAACCCAAAAAGTAGGTCTTTCTATGAACCTTCACATTCACTAATTTAGGAAACATTAAATTCCTATAATGTAACCAAATCTGAGCTGTGAAGGACATATGGAAGACAAATAGGTGGTTCAATTGAATGATTTCTCTTCAATGCAGGAAGACGAAGTCAATTCCATGTAAGAATTGAACAGGCCAGCTATTCATCAGCAAGTTCCATGATGCCTTTATGGAACTGGTGCTGTGTCCTTTGCAAGTGGGTGATTTGGTCAAAGTAAGCAACTACTAAGTTAACCACAATGGTCGACAGTATTAAATTGAGAGTGGATTCATCACATGGAGGTCCCTTTCACGTTCAAGCCTTAACCAGTAAGGTGGAGCCTCCGCGTTCCGTTGATTTACGAAAAAAATATCATACCTAGCCCTAGTGGTGTTTGTGGAAATTTCCACGCGGCAATATATACGAGAAATTAAATTAATTTGGAGGATTCAAGACAGAGTCATATATATATATATATATATATGGGGTCAATCAGCAGTAAGCTTGGAAGTGATCTGCTATTTGAAAGTCATTTGCTATGCAAGTGATGATTCTTTTGTTTCAAGCAATTAACTTAGATATGTCTAGAGAATATGCTATATGTTCATATTTTGACACATTTGCTATAAAAAAAATACAATGAAAGATAATATAGTCAGGTTTATTGCAGGGTTTACCGCGAGTGCTGGTAACAAAAATGCTATCAAAGCTAAACCATGGGCTAGTTGTGAAGATTGGCTTGTAGTTAAGCAAGGGTATTCAACAACTAGATTTTGACTCGCAAATTGTTGAGCAGCTCTTATATATCTAGCTATCAAGAGGAAGAGTAAAAGTAATCTGTTATTTTATTTTTTTAAAAAAAGTTCATGTCTTTGGGTAGTTTTGATATTAAAAATAATTTTTTTAAAAAATAAAAAATATTATTTTGATGTATTTCCAAGCAAATACCCTTAATTTTTATTTTATTTTCTTAGAAACTCAAAAATCACATTACATTTGTATAGAGAGACAGATTCCTGTACAGATTGGCTAACAAATTCTCTGAAGCGGGTCTTGTTCACGAAACTGTATTTTTGCGTGTGTGTTGAAGCTCATATGAGACTTAAAGACGTAACTAATCTAAATCAAAATAGACAAGTAAAATGGATGCAGCTTTTATTGAATTATTTATTTTAAATAGTTGAAATGAATTATTTAAAGAGAAAAGTGTGGATTATAGTAGCGTGTGACTTGGACTACTGATTTGGACATGCATATTGATGCCTGTGTATGCTATATCGAAATTTGTAACGTTTACGTGTCTTTGTTCTAATTATTACGTAAGCTGTAAGCTGTATATATAGGATAAATCGGTTCTTTTTCTAAAATCAAGCCAATCAAATAGTGCACGAGCAGGCTCCATAATATGTGTGTATATATATATATATATATTAGATAATTATACTTAGTTTTATTTACTAAAGAGTATGAAAATGCATTCATTTCCTCTCCATTTACCGAAACAAGGCGCTTAAAAGAATGATTAAACAGCGACGGAGACTTCTTTGTATGTATAGTCTTGATATTTTTGTTAAAGAAAGACCGATAGAAATATCTTAGATGTCCCAGCAACAAATACTTGGTTATGATTATCCTCGTAGTCCTCGTCAAGTAGTGATCATTAATTTATTTGAATTATATGATTTTAATATATATATATATGTATAATTAGGCACGCGTACAAGACAATGAATTCCTAATCTTTCTAACGTGCATTCAATCAATTTCAGATCGTACGATGTGGTCTGCAAGATATCTCAAGGCAATGTGCTGCTGCTGCTGCTGCTTCTTCCACAGACGTCTATTTTATATGCGTTCTTCTTCAAACAAATTTGGCTAGTATTTGCAAATTGCCGTAGGTCCAGGAACGACGTTAAAATGGCAGCATTAAAGATAAGAAAAGAATGACAGTAAGGCAACTGCGTTTCCATTGCAGAAGTTATTAGACAGTCTATTTCGTATGAAACAAAGTCAATGTGTTGCTTTCTTAATGGTGTGTTGTAACAGGCACGGATCCTAGTTATAGGGTTTGCCTTTCTATAATATTTTCTTTTATTATCTGATTACATGGTTGCAACAAACGTGTAATGAAACGAAACAGATTTTCCTGTTCGATTCACCATTACTTCAATTGAGACAGGAATATTTTCATAAACCCTAGAATATTCCTGTAATAATTTTAAAATATTCTTTAACAACGTACGTAATTACATGTAATTGATAATGTTTTTCATACAAAAATATTATTACTAGCCATGAGTTTGATTAATAAAATTATTGGATAATTATTATGTGGTATATAAAAATAATCGCGTGTTAGAATATAAAACAGTTAAGAAAGGTTTCATTCATTAAACAACCGAGTAACCGGACAGCCTAAGAAAACTCTTTGCAATATATTATTATTATGATGATAAAATAAATACGACAAATATAATTAAGTACTCTTTGATATATCATCATACATAAAATATATATTTAAATAATTGATTGTATAAATGGTTTGTGATACTATTGATAGCACATATTATTTGCAAATATTTCAAACACAATTTTCTCAACTAAAAGTCCATCAATTTTACATTCCGCAAACAAAAACAAAAATAAAAACTTGGCTTTTTCTCTGCCCCTTTCATCCTGAAAAGCAGCACTAAAAAATAATTTTATTGGAATTTAATAGATAATGACATGAATGGACTTGAACAAATAAAATTTTTTGATACTTGATAAGGTTTTTTGGTAAAATTCACTGGCAAAAAATCAGGTTTGATCAACTAAAAGTCTCATAAATTTTACATTTCGCAAACGAAAACGAAAATGAAAACTTGGCCTTTTCTCTACCCCTTCCATCCTGAAAAGCAGCACTAGAGAATAATTTTATTAGAATTTAATAGATAATGACATGAATGGACTTGAACAAATAAAATATTTTGATACTTGATAAGGTTTTTTGGTAAAATTCACTGGCAAAAAATCAGGTTTGATCAACTAAAAGTCCCATAAATTTTACATTTCGCAAACGAAAATGAAAATGAAAACTTGGCCTTTTCTCTACCCCTTTCATCCTGAAAAGCAGCACTAGAGAATAATTTTATTGGAATTTAATAGATAATGACATGAATGGACTTGAACAAATAAAAGATTTTGATACTTGATAAGGTTTTTTGGTAAAATTCACTGGCAAAAAATCAGGTTTGATCAACTAAAAGTCTCATAAATTTTACATTTCGCAAACGAAAACGAAAATGAAAACTTGGCTTTTTCTCTACCCCTTTCATCCTGAAAAGCAGCACTAGAGAATAATGTTTTTGGAATTTAATAGATAATGACATGAATGGACTTGAACAAATAAAAGATTTTGATACTTGATAAGGTTTTTTGGTAAAATTTACCGGCAAAAAATCAGGTTTGATCAACTAAAAATCTCATAAATTTTACATTTCGCAAACGAAAACGAAAATGAAAACTTGGCTTTTTCTCTACCCCCTTCATCCTGAAAAGCAGCACTAGAGAATAATTTTATTGGAATTTAATAGATAATAACATGAATGGACTTGAACAAATAAAAGATTTTGATACTTGATAGGGTTTTTGGTAAAATTCACTGGCAGAAAATCAGGTTTAATCAACTAAAAATCTCATAAATTTTACATTTCGCAAACGAAAATAAAAATAAAAACTTGACTTTTTCTCTATCCCTTTCATCCTGAAAAGCACTAGCACTAGAGAATAATTTTATTGGAATTTAATAGATGATGACGTGAATGGACTTGAACAAATAAAAGATTTTGATACTTGATAAGGTTTTTGATAAAATTTATTGGCAAAAAATCAGGTTTGATCAACTAAAAATCATAAATTTTACATTTCACAAATGAAAATAAAAATAAAAGCATGCTTTTTCTGTGCTCCCTTCATCTTGAAAAGCACTAGCACTAGAGAATAATTTTATCAGAATTTAATAGATAATGAACTGAATGAACTTGAACAAATAAAAGATTTTTGGACTTGAAGGGGCATCTAACTTAGGTGACTCCATGCGTGATCAAACATTCAAACTCCATTCTGCGCCTTGGTCCTGTTGATTCTCCAGAGCACGAGGAGTAGGCTTGGTAAAGAGAAGTCTTCTCCCCCCTCCAATCTTTGACATCAACAGGTTCAAGCAACGACAGAAAATTAGTAATCACTGATAAGACTGATGTTTTGTGAACACCTGCACGCACCATTTCCATGGCGATCAATTCAATGGCCCACTACATAAAAACAACTGGGCCAACTTTATTGTTTCAAATCAGAAAATGGGCTAACTTAAGCGTTGGCAGCTTCATGAGCATGGACCATCACTGTCAAATTAAGTTGGTCTTGGGAATTTCAGGAAGGTCTGTTTTCCTATCAAGGTTCGATTACAAAACATGCCCAGCCCCATATTTGGTTAACTAAAAAAGAAGCGTGCACTGGTTTAGCTAGGTTTTATGTAAAGTGTGAAGCTTTTACACGCATAGACTAGGCAAAACCCTTGAATTTACTAACGTGTTTGTTCAAATTATTCACGTTTATCCCATCTCTTAAATTTGCTCAATTAGACTTTGTGTTTTCTAATTTTTTTTCTCATTTTATATTTAGGCAACTACTAGGCCTTGCATTTTTAAATTTTGTCCAGGTGGTTCTTGCCTCTAAACCTAGTAAACATGTGGATAAGTATTCTCTCTTTCTTCTATATTTTGTGTGTAATGTTACCTTTATTTAGTGTTTCAGTGGAAAGAAGAAAAATACAAAATACAAAATAAACATAAATATATTTATTTGAAAAGATGAAAACGAGAATATAAAGATGAGGAGTCATAACTAAGTCTGTCTTTTCTGTTTTTAGACAATAACTAAACGTTATCTAAGAGTTTTTTATTTTTATTTTTCAGTATCGGTGTTTAATTTATTAAATTTAAAATAAAAGGATGAAATTGAATCAAATTTAAACATGGGATAAAATAGAATACTTCCCTACCTTCTACTTGTTACTACCTGACAACCCTAGACTACCTGGATCGTGTGTACTTTGAAAGAACCAGGATGCACGTCTGCAATCATAGGCATTCTAATTCTAATACGAATGATGGTAAGGCCTAAAACCTATAATCAAGAGTTCTTAGAGACAATCTTCACATGCTTGTAGGAATGATCTTTGTCTCATGGGTGTTCTAGTCTTGTCCTTATACTTACACTTGTCCATATTCATAAACGCAAGGCCAACATGGTATTGCTAGTGGGGTTGGCTGTGCTATTCCTCTTTTTGGGGCACCAACACAGCAGGTTCTATCTCCTGTCATATGGAGCCCCCGTCCTCGTCAATGTGCTTCAACTTTACTCTCTAACCCTGTGCATGGTCCAAGTGTTGCTTATTCTCGTTCGTTCGACCGACTTTTGATTTGTTATTTATGTTAGTTTTGACCAATATGGGAGCTAATTAACTTATACCATATAAAAGGCTGTGATCAAACTCAAAAAGCAAGCAAGCTTGGAGTGGTCAATGGTCATCTACTTTGTCTTGAAGCTCTGTGGGTAATGAAACAGAAAGAAATGGAGCATCACGAGGAAATCCATGAAAAGAACAATTCAATGCTTAGATCATATTTTTTCCAACTTGAGATGGGTTAAAGGTGTTAGGCTTGTTTCACATGTTATCTAAATATGAAATAATCTGAATTTTTATTAAGAAAATTTAACCTGTCTCTAGCTAAGGAAACAACTTAACCATTAAAGCTTGGGACTTCAATTCCACTCGAAAGTTTATGATTCGAAAAAGAATGAGATAGGTTTGATCATATCACTTTGTGGATGGAATCCTTTAACGATACCTTCTCTTTAATATTGTTGAAATATTAAACAACGTGGTATTTGAAAATATAATTGAAATTATTTTTTATTTAAAAATACATCAAATAATAATAATAATAAATTTTCATCAAAAACTTGTCTAGCCGCAGCTGAACCGAATAGGCACAAAACTCAAGTTGCAATCTTGCTTTCCACAGGGAATCTTCAAGACAACGATATAATACAATGTAACTCTTGGTTAATAAATAAGTCCTTAGCCTTACAAAGGGCAATGAACCGATTTGCATCCTACGTACCTTTTGGAGATTGAGGAACATATCAGCAATAGCAATGTGACATGACTTCTGTAATTATTGGAAACTCTCCGAAAAGCATCGAATGACACACACACCGGAGCTCATCATCAGGGGAGAGTTTATCTTGACTACCGACGTAAGAACAGAAAAACAAAAGGCATGGCTATCTCTTTGTTTATCTTGTAATTATCTTCATATATTATTATTGAAGTTGATATGATCCACCCAGTGATTTGTAGAAGAAGGTCAAAATTCGTGTATGTTTTTCCAAATTAAAATCAAGCTGTTATCAATGGCCAGTCGTGTCTTTCAACAGGAGGGGCAACAACCTCCAATCTCATTGGTTCTGATTAAACCTACTTCAGTAAGAACAAAGTGCTTTGGTCATCATTAAAAAAATAAAAAATAAAAAATAAAAAGCTTGGATAGAAAAGTTCTTTTCTTTTCTCTTATTCTCTTTTCCTTGTATTCATCTGTCCTCACTCCCAAACAAATCAAGACAATGTACGAGCATGAGAGCCCTATTCTGTAATAATTAAAATTAAAATTAAAATTTTCTTTGTCTTACTTAATTCGATAATCATTTAAATATTTAATATTATTTGAAAATTAAATTTATAGATTTTGTTTTGATTGATGGAAACTCGACTTGAGGATTTTCTTAATTCTCAAATAAAAGAAAAAAAAATAAAATGGGCTTGACCAATTATAGGAGAGATACAATCCAGGGTATAAAAGACTGGGCTACTAAAGATTAATAAATCAAATGATGTCCAGAGTTTTTCCATTGCTATTTTAGATTGCATGCTTAGTTTCTTACCCTGTTTGGAGCCTTTACGATCTTCAATAGCGACCACAACGTACGGGTGCTAATATATATTTTTTTATATAGAAATAATTTTTAAAATTGTATCAATAATATGTGTTAAGAAATTAATGGCTAAATTGTAAATATAAAGATAGAGAAATAGTTAAATATTGGTAATGATTGGGGAAAATGAAATAAAAAATTATTTTAGAACATATTTCAAGATAAAAAGGAAGAGAGATCATGAAAACAAATTATAAAATTTAGATTTCAGAGTTAGATTCTAAAAAATTAACCATGACCAGTTTGAGGGTAAATTTTACATTCTTAAAAAAACGTTTTTTTTCCTTTTTTTTTTTTTTTTTTACCAAACATCCTTCAATTTTACAAGGATTCTTCACCTATACCAAAATTAACTTAATTTAAACAAATGCAATAACCAGAAAATTTGTGAGGAGGGGTGTTGAGAGGATTCTACTTTTCTTAAATGCTATCAACTGGGTCGTGGAATTCTAATTCCATCATTTAATGCATTATTTAATATGTGTTTGGTAGTATGATGTAAAATATTTTTTACTTGAAAATATATTAAAAATATTAAAAAAAATTTAATATTTTTTAAAAGTAAAAATACTTATAAAAAGCATTAAAAAGTAAAGAAAATGCATTAAAATAATGTTGGGAGTTTGGTTGTAGTTGCTTTTCAAAGTGTTTTTAACTCGGAAATACATCAAAAAATATTTTTTTATTATTTAAAAATTATTTTTGATATTAGCACATTAAAATGATTTGAAAACACTAAAAAAATATTAATTTGAAGTAAAGAAAAAAATAAAAAAATTTAAATTTTTTAAAAGTGTTTTTGAAATACAAAAACAAACAGAATCGCAAAAAAAATACATCGAGGGACAATAATTACCCAAACTTAAGTCCTTAATTTATTCACAAAGAAATGGAACAGAATCAAGAAACAAAAATGAAAGTAGATAGAGAGAGTATGTATTAATTTCATGTGAAAACAGATGCACGTCAAAAAGCAAAGAGGTACTGATCATGCACAGAGACCATCTCAATATCAGCTTTCCTTTTTCAAGGTCAAGAATTTAAGCTAAAGCTGAAACGCATTTCGTCTGTCACACTCATCTGGCTTCTCCATGCATTGCACTCGAATCTTTGAAAAAACCGGAGGAGATGAGGGTGGGTGGGTGTAACTATAACCTAGGGAAGCGTAAGTTTTGTTTTCTTATCATTTACCAACTACAATTGTGATTTTCAAGCTCTCTCTCAACTTTTTTTTATATTTTCCTAGGAAAACCTCTATTACTTGTCCTTAACCCACCTAATATTAGACACTGAAGAGACAAAAGGATGGCTTTATAGTGTTTAGCTTGGAAAAAGTCTGCTTCAGGGTAAATATATCATCATTTCATTTACAGGAGGAAAATATCCTTTGCGTAAAAATAAAGCCTTCCCTTTTTATGAACGAAATTGTTTTTTTTTTCTTTTTTTTTTGACAAGCATATGGATCATACATGCAAAACACCTAGGTGCAGGCGCACAGGAGGACCAGAACAACTTGCAGACATCAAAGAACTAAGGAAAGTAAACGGGGACCTTGAAAACCAGTGGACAGAGAGACAAGAGACACAAGAACAAAAGAAGCTCCTGCAAGTAACTCTCCCGATTATATCAAGGAATCTGCAGGTTCCCTGGCACAAGAATCATCCTCGAGACTATTCTACATAATCACAGCCATGCAACAAATTCACCACTCCTAGAGGCTCCCTGCTTGGCTTATGAACGAAATTGTTAAATTATAATCATTTACGATTTGCTCTTCACATCATAAGTATCAAATTCCATCTAGCTCAACGGAACCCAAGTCCAGTTTGCAATTAAAAAAATAACAAGTTGCCTGAAATATAACAAGTTGCCTGAAATCTGGAGTTAAAATCTCTCTTTTGTAATGAAAGAAAAAAGGATAGAAAAAAAAATTATCAAAGAACCATCTCAATCCAATAGGTTAAGTTGTTAGGTGAGGTCATATGATATGATCGTACTTAATTTTTATCAAATAAATGAGAAAGGATGAGATTTGAACTCGCGATCGCTTGGTTATTAAGGCTTTGATACCATATCAAGGAACTATCTCAACCTAATAACTTAAACTATTAAATGAGGTCTCAGGATATAATTTATATTATTCTCTAACAGCTCGCATAAAAATATAAAAAAATATACAACAAGAGTATCAAATATTATACAGATCGCAACGACAAGCGTTTCCAATCTAAAATTTGGAATGATCCAAAAATCAAGATGATGATGATAAACTTTGAACTGAAATGGATATATATTCTTCTGATCATCATAGTACTATTGGTAAAACGATTATACATAAACAATCCTTGACCTTTTTCCTTTTCTGTTCTCTTTGAAAGATAGGAAAATCATTCAACACTCAGATTCCATTACCAAAAGTCCGTATTTTTTTTTGCTGAAATTGATTAGACAAAAATAACGGCTCCATATTATATTGAAACGTGTAAGGCTATATAGAGAGACTTGGCATTATTATACCATATCCTAAAAGATATCACCATGAAAGAGTATTTTACACAGGACACATTGATCATTATTAGAAAAGAAGAGGTTAAACGGTATTTTTTTATTTTTTTTCTCAATATAATTATCTAATTGCCCTTAAAATACAAAAATAAAATAACTTGGGAGAATAGATTTTTTAGTCTTTGGCTTAATTTTTAAACAATTACGTTACTTTATTATTCTTGGAAATAAAAAAAAATTGTTTTTGACTTAGAGTTTTTTTTTTTTTTTGTCATTTAGATATGGTAATTTGGTAGTTATTGAATGTCATTAGGGGTAGTAGGATAATTTGATAAATAAAAAATAAAAACAATTCAAAAACGTGTGAATAGTATCCACCGCTTTCACAAATAAGTAGCGCGTTTAGCCCAACGGTGGTTAGAGAGGCGCGTGTGGCCTTTTATTTATTTATTTATTTTATTTCTCCTACTCGATTCTTATATTGACCTTAAAAAAATAATCAAATTAGTCCTTAAGGTTTGTTATACTTAAGATTTCATCTCTATCCTTTTTATTATAATTTTTAAAATTTAGAATAATTTATGAAATGAAGGGTTTTTTTTCTTCCAATTTCATCCTTATTCTCTTTATTGCAATTTTTTTTTACAATAATTTATTAAATTAAATTATTATTTTTTTTCAATTTCATTTCCAATAGATATTTTTTTCTATCATATTTTATTCATAATCTTTTGATTACTATTTTTTTAGATGGTTTTTGTAATTGTTTTTTTTTTACAATTTCATCATTCTTTAGTTTTTCTTGTCAAATCTAGTGCTTTTTTTAATTATTGTATTTTTTTTCCCTTGTGAGATTCTTTTAGATTGATTTGTTTTATTATTATTTCATTCTTCAACATTTAATTAGCCAAGCGTTTAGCTTTTTAGTTGAGTTCAAGTCTAGAATTTAACGGTCTGTTAGTTTAAGAGATTAACCCCGATTTACAAAGTTGACATGAGTTTTCTTGTTTTTTTTCCCTTTTTTTTAGTTTTTTTTTCATCCTCTAGCATTTTGTTATTTTTTAGTTGTTTTGAAAATAACAAGGATTGTCTTGGCTTTTTTTTTTTTTTTTTATCTTTGTTAAATTTAGCTTATTTGCAGGAATTTTATATTTCAATTGAATTAAATTAATTGATTTCATCATCCAACATTTAATATTTTTTTAGCCCGGGTCAAGAATATAACGGATTGTGGGTTTGAGAGTTTAACTCGGATTTACAAGGTTCACTTGGGCTTGTTTGATTTTTTTTAAGCTCTATTTTTTTTTTAGTTTTCATCCTCTATCATTCTTTTTATTCTCTTTCTATAAGATTTATCTTTATTTTTAAAATAATAAGAGTTGCCTTGGGTTTTTTTTTTTTTTGTCTTTGTTAAAGAAATATCAAGAACTATAAATTTCCTTGAAGCCATGGCCATCAGATTTCTGGCTTTGTTTCAAGTTCTTATTATCTATTCTACTTTTCTTCACATCATGCTTCCTCAGAATCCATGCAATGCATCTAATGTACCCAAACTTAAGCAATGTGGATTTGATGCAATATATAATCTTGGGACTTCAATTTCAGATACAGGCAACTCAGCCATAGATAAATCCTTCAATTTGGCAAGCCAAGTTTCCTTATGGAAAAACCATTAACGAAGCAACTGGTAGACCCTCTGATGGACTGTTAATAATTGATTACATTGGTAAGCAAACAATCTTCTTCTTTCTCTCTGTTTTACGTAACAATTATTACTTTTGAGAGTAAGGCTGGATTGCTATGAGAATTTTGCTTCGAAATTTTGCAGCAAGATCAGCCGATCTCCCCTTAGTCGTTCCCTATAAGAATTTTAGTGCATCACATTTGTCAACAAGTCGTGGAGTGAACTTCGCGTACAGCGGCGCTACAGCCTTGTCAAAGGAAGTTCTTGCAAAAAAGAATATCAACTTAGATTGGGCAAAGCCTTCTCTCAGTGTACAACTTGGATGGCTGGATGATTATTTCAAAGGATACTGTAATAATGTCGAAGGTGGTTACTATAATACACTTCCCTCTCATCTTATAGTTACTAAACTCGTAACACTCTTTCCGATCCACACATTAACTTGTCAATCTGAAACTTAATCTAAACTGTATTTTATTTTTAATTAGTTACGAGACTAACTTGATCAAACCTAGATTAACCTGTTCATCAAACTCAATTAATCTAGTTGACTAAGTCAAGTTCGAGTAAAACTTGATTTAGTCAACTCTAATTATTATTTATCTAGCATGTGTTTATCTTAATTTGGCATGTTTTGAGCTATTTAATTTAACCTAGATCTATAATTTAATGAGTTATGAATTTAAGAGATTAACTCGGGTTTACAAAGTTCACTCAGGTTTACTTAGTTTTTTTATGTGTTTTTTTAATTTCATCCACAAACATTTTGTTACTTTTTTTATTTATTTTTATGGGATTTTTTCTGTGGTTTTGAAAGCAACAAGGGTTAACTCAGATTTGTTTTCTACCTTTGTTGAATCTAGCTTCTCTAAAAGGAATTTTATTTTGTAATTAAATTAAATTAAATTAATTTTGTGAAAGTAAGCATAAGATGTTCGATTTATGATATTTTGTTTTATTTGTTTTTTGGATCACTGCTCTGACAACACAAGCGACCTTTTTTAGTGACTAAATTCTTAGATTTTTCTTATTTTTTTTTAAACATTGATATCATATAAACATTTATTTTTATATTTATAAAAAATTAACCCGACTTGCAGCATAACACAAGCCATTTATCTAGTACAATATACTAAGAGAGATCTGTTTTTTATTTATTTATTGTTCACTCTCACAAAACACAGTGAATTAAAGCAGTGTTCTTTTTTTCAATTTGATCTTTAAACTTTTATTTTGTATAATTTAGTCTTTTTTAGCTCAAATTAGCTCTTAATTGTATTTTTTAACGAAGGATTGTTGAATTGAAAAACATATGACTAAAGTGAAAAAGGTAGCTGGTAGAATACGGGGCATGTTTGAAGTTTGCTATGGTAGTTCATTTTCATCCCCCATCTGTTTGAGAAATTAGGTTACCAATCCTTGTAATTTTCAAAAATTTCATTTTGATATCGAACTTTATTTTCTTCATTTTTCAATCCTTTTTTTTTTATTGAAGGAGAGAGAGAGAAAGAGTTATCAGATTTTAGTGTAGAGAGAGAAATTATCATTGGTGATGATTCTAGCCATTAAAATGGTCGTTCTTTATGTCAAATGGTTCCATATGATGAGAATGTTACTATTTTGTGTT
Organism: Populus trichocarpa; assembly: GCF_000002775.5. Taxonomy (NCBI): domain Eukaryota; kingdom Viridiplantae; phylum Streptophyta; class Magnoliopsida; order Malpighiales; family Salicaceae; genus Populus; species Populus trichocarpa. The sequence goes on from NC_037292.2 coordinate 12,943,972, forward strand.
TTTTTTTACCTTGAAAACACATAAAAACATTGATATGGACTTGGGATGATTTTTGGGTTTCGCGTTGATTTCGAGTTTTAGACCATTTTTTGTGTTTTTAGAGGCCATTGATTTGTTTAACAAGGTTCCTATGGTGTTTCCTAAGTATTTTGGGTCAAAATGAGTTGAGATGAGTTTTTGGGTAAAAACAAAACCTTGTTTTTTTTGCCACACCAGTGGCCGAATTCTAGGCATAGCGGACGACATGTCATTTTTTTAAAAAATGGTTGGGGTGGACGATGCATTGTTCACCCTATTATACTTACAAAAAAAGGGCATGCACGCGTGTCCCTGACTTTACAGGCCTGGGCCATAGCTTCACGGGCCAGGCGTTGGACTTGGTAAGCCAGGCTCAACAACGCCTGTCCCAATTCTTTTCTATAGAAAAAATAAGATGATATTTTTTTAATTGATGCCTTATTTTATATGAATTTTTAAAATAATTGTTTGATATATGATTTAATTAATACTTTTCCTCTGTGATTTTTTTCGCTTATTTAGCTTTTTTTAGATTACGATTTTTTTTTTTATAGTGGATGTATTTAGTTTTTAAAGAGATTGGTATGATTCACTTGCGAGTTTTTTTTTAAAAGCTTTATATATATATATATATATATAATATATATATATATAATTTCTTTTAAAAAAATTGATTTTTTATAAGATTTTTAATATGTGCAATCATGTATAGTATTTATTTTATTTTATTCATGCAATTTGAAATGTTAACGGGGATTGGAATTTTTTTATCTTATTTTTTTTCATTTTCGTGATTCGACATTGTTTTTTAGTATTTTTTTGTTGCCTTATATTTTTATCATATTATTAAATTAACCAAGATTTAACTCAGTTATTGATTTTTTTTATTTTTTTTAAAACATAAGCGTTTCCTGAACTTTTTTCTTCCTGGTTAAAAAACAATTGATCTCATATTTTTAAGGAATAATGTATAAATAAGATCATTGAAATATTTTATGAATATTATACGAATATATTTTTATAATATTGTTAAGCGTTCATGTTTTGTATTGAATCGTTGTTTTTTTCTCTTTATTTATTGTTGATATTCTATTTTTTAATTATATTATTAAATTAATCAAGTTTATTAACCTCATCCAATTCAATTATCAAGATCTTATATTTTTTTAAAAAAATATCTGCATGTTTTGATATTTGTTTCTAAAGCATAGCGTGTCCATTTATCTAGGTTTTTTTTTTTTTTTTTCAAAGTTTAGACTTATTAGGCAACACAAAGACCCCACAAGATGTATGAATAAATGAGAAGGGGTACCACATTGGAAAGCTGAAAGTGAGTTCTGAATCGTTCATGGCCAGTGGTACTGATCGTTCGTGGGGAGGTTTGAGGTCCCCAGTAAATGTGAAAGATACAGTTCACAGAACATAACAAGCATGCAGGATCGACCCATTTGGCGTAGCCTAGCTGTGGGGTTTGTGTGCCGTTAAACTGTATATATGTGCTATAAATGCATGCCCTAATACGCACAAAATTCCCATCTCTAAACATGCGAGACAGATATATATATATAGTGATCATAAGGTATCCTGTGTAGCCCTAGGAAAAGACATCTTCTTACTCTATATATCCTTACGTACGTACAATGTCTTTTTGCTAACATGGTTGTAATTGATTTTACAAAATGTTTATCGTTTGAAATGGTAAAGAATAGACACTTCCTTTTCTTTTTAAATGCTTTTCAATTTTATTGGCATTCTTGTATTAAAATCATTAAAAACTCTAAAAATTCAATCCAGGTTTAATTTGAAAAACCCATAGAAAAGAATACAAACAATGATATCAAATGATAAATTCATTTAAATCATAATGTATGAGCTCCAACCACGGTCCAACCGGCATTTTTAGCCCATCTAATTTACAATTGTGTCCTTTCGTCTTTAGATTGTGATTGCTTTGAGTTAGTTAATTTCGTCATCTTTAACATGTATTTTTTTAATACATATACCTTTCAATTTCAAATGGGAAGAAGAATTCCATTATGGCAGGCCATGGCAGAAGATATTTCGACTCTAATAGTCTTTCACTATGATAGGTCCCATTGTCAGCATATTCTTAGTGCAATAATTTGTCTTGCTATCTCTAATAAGTTATATTTTTTTATTCTAATACTTGCAAGGGAATTTATTTTGGACTCCACGTGGGTTTTTCAGTATTTTATATTGATCCAATATATATTATTTTGAGTAGAATATAACTCAAAATATCACAAGAGTAAAATTAACTTTTGGTCACTTCTCTTCACAAAAGGATAAGATTCATAAGATATAATTACATCATGAATTCTTCAAGTTAAAGGTTCACAATCTCTTTATTCTCAATATTTTAAGCATACATATTTTCAGAGTCTATCTCTCTAAAATATCATTGCATTTTCTCTTTATATAAAGTTACTTACTTTACCATTCAATAGTCCATATGTCCATCAAAGAGGACCTTTTGCAGGTACCAGGTACCGATCACTTAGCTTACCAAGTACCACCTACTACTACCACAGCTACCGGTCACCTGGCTTACAAGCATCACGTGCTACCAATCACATTGACTTACTAGACATCACTTGCTACTACCACAGGTACTGGTCACCGGCTTATCAGACATCACCTGCTACTACCACAACTATCGGTCACCTGGCTTACCGGGCATCACATGCTACTACCATAGTTATCGGTCATCTGGCTTACCGGGCTTCACATGCTACTACCACAACTATCGGTCACCTGGCTTACCGGGCATCACATGCTACTACCATAGTTACCGGTCATCTGGCTTACCAAGCATCACCCGCTACCACTTACCAATCATCTAAGCTTTCTATATAAAGTCATCAGATACCTTAACTATGGAGAATGAATCAGATTACTTGAACTACGAGATCAACCAATTATCCAACACATCAGCCTTATTCCTAAACATCTTGGATTTTAGGACTCATCAATTGCCACCATCTGTGGGAACTGATAAAAAAAACCACAAGTTTCTAAAACTTGTTTTGGCACACAACCAAGACACACATGAGTCAGGACACAGGACAAATCTACCCGTTACCACGAACATTTCTACCCAGCTAGACTTTCAACAACTCACCAATCAGGTGCAACTCCTCACTCAGACCATGTTGGCAACCCAAGGTTAAAATCAGACATTACCACCCCTACAAATCTTAACACCTTTAATAATATACAACACCCCGATGCCATATCCATCAGCCGCACTAAGTGCCCATAGACAATTACACTACTCAAGGGAGACTAAACATAATGACAATCTTGAGAGTCCACTAAGGGGTCGCTTATACCATTGCGATACTCATGTACAAAATTGGTACTTCGAACTTCCTCCCCCTAGCTACCGTGAGATGGACATCGGTTACTGTAACCATTGTTGCATGTCAAACTTTTTGGGCTCCCAAGAGCCTATTAGACAAAAGGACTAAGAGAAGATCAATACATGAGCATACCCATGAGAATGATTACAACCCTCATCAGTGGAAGGGTTCTCCCTTATCCAAATAAGTATTGAACAATTGATTCTCTATGGATTACATTTTCATAAAAATGAGTCTAGATAACTATAATGGCCCAGCCCACCCAAGGGAACATGTATACATGAGCATACCCAGGAGAATGACTATAACCTTTATCAGTGGAAGGGTTCTCCTTTGTCCAAATGAGTATTGAACAATCGACTCTCTATGGACTATATTTTTTAAAAAATGTGTCTGGATAACTATAATGACCTGGCCCACCCAAGGGAGCATGTATAAAACGTACTTAGTTGCTTACAGTTGGTCATCCAGGACAATGCCACAATGTGCAAAATCTTTCTCACAACCTTATGAGGGTCTCCGCGTGTATAGTACATTAATTTGGAGCCAAGATCCATTGATGGGTTCAATGACTTATGTGTTAAGCTCTATAGAACTATTTGGCGTTACCCAACAAGAGGGCAAGTCTATACATGCATATTTGAAAATGTTCAATACAGAGAAACTCAATGTGAAAGAATTGTTTAAGTCAATAGCTTTAAAGGCCTTGATAAGAGAGGTAATAGAATATGCCCTCTAGAGAAAACTTTATGTTTACTAGATAGTAGTTTGCTCAAAGTGAGATAAGTCATACAAAATCATATACGGATAGAATAGGCGAATTTGTTATGACATGGGCCCCCTTTTTATTACATGGATAACCAAGGACCTTTCAAGTGAAATCATTCTCCTAGTAGGAATGAAAGCTCGAAGAAGAACCCCGAGGGATCAACCTATGATCATTTGGTGTGTCTTAAGGATCACTCATTTGAAGTTATCAAGGTTGTCAAAGAAAACACCTTAGTGCCACCTCTAATATATGTTACTCCTAAGAACCTTTATTGTACCTATCACTCAAACAACCTTAGGATGCATGATCCTCAAAAGAAATGTAAGTTTATTTTTGATATAAAAATAATATATCTCTAACATACATTCCCTAACTATAAATCTCTAATGGGGGCTTCTGACCACTCTCACTAAAAGGAATTAACTTGGTCTCCCTAGAGCAATATCCCCACAATCATCAGAAGTTGATCTCGGATCCTCTATTCTCAAGTGCAGTCTTGAATTGGCATATTCTCTAGGTGATGCCAAAAAGCCTCTCACCAATTCATGATGGGTTGATCTCAGATCCCCTACTCTCCAATCTAGTCTTAAATTGGCACATTTTACAGATGATGCCAAAGGGTCTTTCACTAATTTGTGAGGGGTTGATCTAGGATCCCCCACTCTGCATTGTAGTATCAGAATGATATATTTTCCAAGTGATGTCAAAGAGCCTCTCACCAATTTTTCATGGGTTGATCTTAGATCCCCATTGTTCAATGCAGTCTTAGACTAGCACCACTTTGTAATAGGGGCTCTCATGTCTCATGTCATTATAAAAAGATCATATATCTCTCACGCATTATTAACCATTCTTCAATGAGGGGCTCCCAAGCCTTTACACATTCACAAATAAGGTTACAGACCTTCTAAAGCTACAGACCTCCTACTTTTTAGTGAGATCTTTCTTTAATTGAAGGCTTTCATGCCTCATTTCATCCTAAAAAGATCACATACCTCTCACACTCAGTGCGACCACTCTCCAAAGAATGAATTTGTTTTCCTAGTGCAACAAAACCACCCTTCATATATATGTTCCCTTCATCCTTTAAAAATATTTCTAAATATGGGTATCACCAGGGATCATCCTTTTTGGGTACCCCTTGGCACTTTAGAAAATTTTCTAAATATGGACGTCGCCAGGGGTCACCCTCAGCCCTTTAGAATATTTTCTAAGTATAGGATCATCCTCTATGGGTTTCCACCAGCCACTTAGAAATTTTTCGAAGTATGAGGTTTTTCTCCATAAATTTCCCATAACCTCTGAAAAAAATATTCTAAATATGGAATCTAAATTTCTCATGACCTCTTTTATATTCATGGTTCCCCTTTATATACTTATAATTTTTTTCAAACATGGTGCACACTCTTATACACAAGCTCTCTGGTTTATTACCTATGGTTTTAACCTCTCTTCTTATATGAAGGAAATTCAACGAACTCATAATGGTAACCGAGTATTTTTATAAGTATTTATGAATTGATACCATAAAAACATAGGGAGCTATTGATGGATCCAAATAAAATGGACTTGAAAAATCCCCCAAAATAAACCTAAAGAAATCCTCTAAAAATGGAAAAAGCTTAAAAAAACACCCAAGGAACTTGGGCTTGGGCATGGTAGCCCAAGCCCATGCTCCCTACATAGGTGCATGGGCACCATACAGTGCACTAGGTGTTTGCCAGTACATGTATGCCCATGCAATGCACTGGGTGTCGCCATGGAATTTTTCTCAGACCCTACACGAGTCCCTCAGTATTTTATATTGATCAAATACATATTATTTTGAGTAGAATATAACTCAAAATATCACAAAAGTAAAATTACACTTCGGCCTCTCCTCTCTACAAAAGGATAAGATTCATGGGCTATAAATACACCATGAATCCTTCAAGTCAAAGGTTCACAGTCTCTTTATTCTCAATATTTTTAGTATACATATTTTCAGAGTCTACCTCTCTAAAATATCATTGCACTTTCTCTCCTACAAAGTTATTGACTTTACCACCGGAGAGTCCCCACGTCCATCAAAGAAGACCTTTTGCAAACACTAGGTACCGATCACGTGGCTTACTAGGCACTAACACTTGTTACTACCATAGCTACCGGTCACGTGACTTACCAGGCACCTCCACTTGTTATTACCATAGCTATCGGTCACCTTGACTTATTAGGCACCACCTGCTACTAGCACAGCTACCGGTCACCTGACTTAGCAGACATCACCTCCTACCACTTACCAACCCTCTAGACTTTCCATATCAAGTCACAAAATACCATGAACATAAAGAATGAATCAGATTGTTTGAATTAGGAAGTCACATAATTATTCAACACATCAATTTTATTTCTAAACATTTTGGTAAAAACTCATCAAGAAGTATTAACAAATTTATTTCCTCCATTTCTTTTATCGATTTTTACTTGGATCTTTTGAGTGGGTGGAAAAAACTCTTACTACTATTGATCAAACGCATGTAATCTCAGTCAAGACACCAATTTTCTCTAATGGAAGGTGAAAATAATTAGCTTGGTGGAGACTTGAGACGGGCCTAAGGTCAAATCTGGATGCAAACTGTAAAGTGTCCCGACCTGTATTCAAGAGGCAAGGGGGGTCCACCGAGGTGGAAAAAAAGAATCATGGGCCCGAGGCTGGGTCCCATAAAAGAGACCACTGTCGGCTGGCCACCCCGTTGGGCAGCACGGAGAAGGACCATTACAGGCAGCATTTGTGAATCACCCCGTTTGTCACGATGGGTTGACATCAATTTATGCCCACTGCCTTCTTACTGTATCCAACGCCACATAATTCCAAAACTTCACCCTTCACTCCCTTATGAAATATCAAGATTTCCGCTTCACAAAGGCCTCTTGCAGACACTGATTAAGCCAGCACAGATTCGAGTCCTATTTCCCTAGCCATCCTGCCCAAATTTTGTGTTACATCTTGTAGACAATTTTTAAGACACTACCATTATATGACACGTCCATTTCTCCAAGACCATAACTTAACTAACTTATATATTGTCTCAATGCCAAAAGAAAAGGAGGGAAGGACCAGAGAAGACTTGGACGGTATGCAAAAGTCGACACCCTTCCAGCAATTGAATCAAGGTCCGAGGAAAATGTGCTTACTGGGATTCCTAGGTGTGTGTATTCCCTCTTTCCTTTTCCATTTTTTTAAAAAAATTAGGTGCGCAATTCCAAGATGAGAGATATTCTTGTCCAAGTGAGCTTTTTAAAAAAAAGATAAGGATTCTAGATTATCTTTGCGAAGATCGTCTTATAATCAATCAGCTTTGTGTAGCAGTGCTTAGGAGACTAGATTTGCTCTCTATATTTTACTTTTGCTTTTATAATTTTCAAACACTGATGATGCCCATCTCCTCATTGTAAGACAATAAAGTCAATAAAAAAAAGAAAAGAAATCCCTCCATTAATTTCATGGATTAGCATTGCAAGTACACCAGTTTAGCTGGAAATCAAGGTTAATTAGCTTAGCTCACGAAGTCATGCTGCTAATGCCTATACATAGCCTAGCCAAGAATTGATGGGGTGATTAGAATCTAACCCATTTCTCAAATAGGTCGCTAACTTTAGATAAACAATATCACTACTTCTGCTGCATTGACTTGCACTAAGGTCCCTCCATTAATTTTTGCATGTTGGTATATTTAAAAATATTTGATTAATTAATAAACACTATCATAGTTTTATCTTAATTTAAAAAAAAAACTATAATTTATAACTTTTTCTTTTTTTTTAACCGCAACATCGAAACTACATTGCGAAACACAAACCAGTGCAAGTGTTGAAGTCTTACATGCTAATAACATCATATGCTGATCATCATTCGTAGGCTTGTAGATCAATCAACTATGGATGGCCCATATTCCCATAAATATCAGCGCTTGTAATAATCAGAGTACTCAAAACATAAAAGAAAGGTGGGAAGGAAGAAATGGAAACCTGTTAGAATCCAATGCACGACTGGTTTGAAAATGACCCTTAGCTGCACAAAGACAACATTTTCGCGTTTCATTTATGAAACCTTGACGACCCGGAAGGCCTTCCCTCGCCTCGTAGCATTAACATAACTCTGCATACATGAAGTAAAAACGTTTTGTTTCTTCATTTCACCAATGATATACAGATCTTTCATGGTCATGGACCATAATAAATGCTAGAAAAATGTTCAAAATTAGAAATAAAAGGGCATTTGTCTTTGGATTGTATGGAATTATTTTCTTATGGATGTCCCAATCATGGCATGAATGATTTAATGCAAAAATTAATCCCAACAGAAGAGAAAATGGTTAATCCCAACACTGATAGTGATGAACATAATCTTTTTTTTTTCTTTTAGCAAAAACCCCCGCCCCTGTTTTCGTTGGCTCTTATATGAAAAATGTAAGCACAATTCATTTTAATTGCTCCTTTTCTTTTCTTTTATTTTTGGAATAATTCCCTTTTTGGGTATTAAAAAAGGAATTTGAGAGGCGGACGATGCTGCGTCTAAAATAGTGTTTGACTAAAATAATCAAAGAGGAGGTACAGTAAAAAAAAAAATGTTGTGGCAATGATGAGAGCGAGGGGCACTAGTGGGTGCACGATAAGCACGTGGGCATCGCCTTTTCTAATTGCTCGCTGGCATGTCCATGGAAAATATGCCTCAAACTCTCTACATTCTAGTCCTAGTTACAAAAACAAAACAAAAAATACATTAGCAGTGCTTTAGTTCACAGATTTTCATATTTCAGGTCCTGTCTTGCTGTGAGTGATTGGCAGTTTATACTTGTTTGAGCATATCAAGAAGAACCTTAGATTTGAGGTTGCAATCTTTATATTTTACTTCCATTCTTTATTTATTAGCATGTGTCTTCCTTCTAGTTAAAGTAAAGCTACTAATGTACATTCTTACTCTTAATTTCTAATTCTACAATCTTGGGTTTGGTATTTTTTTACCAAGCTTTTGTTTGAGGGGTGATTGAGCTTGACGGCATTGCAGCACTTTGGTTCTTTGTTTGCATGTCCAAATCATATGGGGTATAGAATTTGACGGAAGGGACATGGACATTGGAGTGTTTGATCTTCTGGGTTTGCTTCATTATTGATGATTTTCGCAAGTAATTCTATATATATAACACTCAGATATTGTTATCACACCCACAATAAAAGCTCTTGGTATCCATTCCTTTATTCTAGTATATCTCTTCTCCTCCAAGAATTTCTATCTGTTTCCTCTCTCTCTCTCTCTCTCTCTTCTTGAATTGATGAAAATTAAAGGTTTTGATTGCCTGGAATAACAACTTGCTGGTTTCCTAAGTAGTAGTGAAACTTTGTACAGGAAGCAGGTTGTCTTATTGAGTTCTGTCTTCTTCTGAGATCATCTTTCGCTTGCTGCTGAAGAAGGGACCTTTTGGGGCTTCTCATGCATTGAATGGGAAGCTTACGTTGGTGAAGAAGTGAAGAAGTCAGGTCTATCTGATTCAACTATATTTAAAAAGCAATTTGATGAACACATAATCAAGAAGAAAATCAAAAGGATTAGTCATGAAGTTCATGAAACTCGGATCCCGGCCGGACACGTTCTACACTGCTCAGGCTGTCAGGTAAAAAACTTATGAATCATTCAATAGGCTGCAGATAATGTCAGATGACGTATATCCTGAAGGAAAGATGTCAGTAATTTAATTTCGCAATGCAGGTCTGTCTCCTCTGAAGTTTCCAGTGACCTTATAGTTCAAGTGAAAGGGAGTAGATATTTGCTTCACAAGGTAGGTAAAGTCCATAAGTTTTCTTTTACAAAAGATTTGGAATAAAGGATATTGATCGTGGCATCTATTCCTCCGATTCATCTGGATTATAATTTCAGTATTCCTGATGCTGATTTTTGCAGTTTCCTCTGCTTTCCAAGTGTTTGCGCCTACAGAGACTGTGCTCTGAATCCCCTGAAACCTCACAACACCATATAGTCCAACTCCCTGATTTTCCTGGTGGGGTTGAGGCATTTGAACTTTGCGCAAAGTTCTGTTATGGTATTACAATCACTCTTAGTGCCTTCAACATAGTTGCTGTGAGATGTGCTGCGGAATACCTGCAGATGACAGAGGATGTAGAGAAGGGAAACCTAACATACAAGCTTGAAGTTTTCTTCAATTCCTGCATACTTCATGGGTGGAAAGATTCTATTGTCACTCTACAGAGCACCAAAGAATTTCCTTCGTGGTCAGAAGACCTTGGAATAACAAGCAGATGCATTGAAGCGATTGCCTCTAAAGTCCTAACTCATCCATCAAAGGTGAGTTTGTCGCACATTTACTCTAGAAGGGAAAGAGATGATGAGTCTTGTAACGGAGCAGAGAGCCAGAGACATAAACCGCCAAGCAAAGGGTGGTGGGCTGAAGATATGGCAGAATTAGGCATAGACCTATATTGGAGAACCATGATAGCAGTCAAGTCCGGTGGAAAGATGCCATCTAGTCTCATAGGGGAGGCCTTGAAAATTTACGCAGCTCGATGGCTACCTAACATATCAAGAGAAAGAAATGTTAATAAGCAAGTAGCATCTGACTCGGATTCAGACTCAACCAATGAGATAACTTCAAAGCATAGGGTGCTTCTAGAATCAATAGTAAGCTTACTCCCAGCTGAGAAAGGTGCTGTATCTTGCAGTTTCCTTCTCAAACTTTTGAAAGCAGCCAATATTCTTAATGCCTCCTCATCTTCAAAGATGGAATTGGCCAGAAGAGTGGCACTTCAAATGGAGGAAGCAACAGTTAGGGATCTGTTAATACCCTCTATCTCATATGCAAACAGTACAGTGTATGATGTAGACTTAGTCATCACCATATTGGAGCAGTTCATGTTACAAGGGCAGAGTCCTCCCACTAGCCCTCCGAGATCCAAGCTGGGGTTTGAAAGGAGAAGGTCGCGGTCTGCAGAGAATATTGTCTTGGCGTTTCAAGAGAGCAGGAGGTCTTCTTCAGCATCACATAGCTCAAAGTTGAAGGTGGCAAAGCTTGTGGATGGCTATCTTCAAGAGATTGCCCGAGATATGAATTTGCCTCTTTCAAAATTCATCGCACTTGCTGAGGCCATTCCAGATTTCTCAAGGCTTGATCATGATGATCTCTACAGGGCCATTGACATTTATCTCAAGGTAAAATTACAAATTCATAGTATTTTAGTCAGCAAAATTAACCATAACTCTCATGGCAGTTCAATGTTAGGACATATTTCACCCTCCTGCTAGATTTCTAGGTTTCTTTATCATATTCTAGGATGTAGGTCCCCACTGTCTGTTAGATAACCAACTCTCTTGACCTCTGGATGTGTCAAGTTCACAAGTATTTGACAGTTAGGATTAGGCTGATCTGACAAATTTAGCATGAATTATTGTTAATAATCTTTTGATGTATTGAATTGCCACTCCAAGACTAATGAAGGGGTTCATCTTTTGATATTTGACAAAATATGAATTTCACCTGGTCACAAAATTAGCCCCCTTACCGTATGTCAATTGCTTAACGTATTATAGAATTAGCCAATTTTAATTACCAACACAAGATGGGCACATGGTGACAATTTTCATGAACGAACATCAGGCACATCCAGACCTAAACAAGAGTGAAAGAAAACGACTGTGCAGAACCCTAGACTGCAAGAAACTATCTGTTGAAGCCTGCATGCATGCCGCACAGAATGAGTTACTCCCACTGAGGGTGGTGGTACAAGTTCTCTTTTTTGAGCAAGCTAGAGCAGCCATGGGTAGTGGCAAAGTCACCGAGCTGCCTAGCAACATCAAAGCACTACTTGCTGCACACAATATCGATCCTTCAAGGCCAACAACTGCATTAAGCACGACTACTAGCATTCCAGCAGATGACCAATGGAGTGTTTCAGGCCTTAGATCACCAAAATCTAAGGTTTCAACACTAAGGATGAAATTGGCTGAAGATGATTTAGATGAAAGTGATCTGCAATCAGAAGGGCTCAGGAGAACTTCAAAGTTCAAGTCTTTCTGTGCTCTTCCTACACGACCAAAAAGGATGTTCAGTAAGTTCTTGTCCATCAATAGAAATTCCAGTGAAAAAAACTAGGTGAATTTTGTTAACTTCCAGAAGCAGATGGTAATTTAAAGTGTAACATATACACTGTCTTTTTTCTTTTTTTTCTTCTTTTGAAATGCCTTGTAATGTTTAGCTGAGAAGGGAAAAAAATTCTAATGTGCATTGGTATGTAATTTCATATAATAAGAAAGAAAATTTTGAGGACATGAGAGAAGATGAATATCTTTTCGTTGATCTCATTGTGGGAACTAGAAGAAATAAGGACTCTTAATTAGATTTAGAACAACAATTCTGGGACCAATGTTCTTGAGTTTGTCTATAAATCTGCAACATCTGCCGTTGTCTCCTTTCATCCCACTGGATTCTCATGACCTCTTCATTGATTGCGATTAGTTTTCGATTATTTTCGTCTGACTTTGTATTGTTCTTCCTGTGTAGGAATTCGAGGTTTGTTTATCTGTTTTTAGCCAATAAGTATCCGTTGTTGTTGGAAACCCATTAGAATAATCATGCTAGTCTGATTCTAGTTGGTCAGGAAACTTTTCCTGTGAGTTTGCTTGTCAGACTTGTTACGCTTCAAATCGTCCCCATCAAGGACACAAAATTTCATTAAAAAATCAGTGACCAACAAGACATATACATGAAGCCTAATACCAGCAAGCAATTTGGAGCAATTCTAATCTAAAAAATTACTCAGATTGGATTACTAGTGTCAAAATCGGTGCTAGGGTTTCCTTCTTTCTTTGGTGGTTTAAGGTTGGTTAAACCAACGATTATAGTGGGCAGCAACTACCTGGTAAAAGGGTTAGGCAGAAGGCTAGTCAGTTAGAGAGCATTGGTGTGGCCATCATTGAAAATTTCCACAACAGAACATGTTGCTTGTCAATTGCTCAAGATAAGTAAACGGAGAAATGATTGATTCTGTCCTGCCATTCCAATCTAATTATGCGCATGGAGAAGACCTTAGGGATCGCCATTATCATTCATTCCTAACCATTCATGATCAAATAAACAGCCATATACCTGCTAGATTTCACACGCCAAACAAGCTCTAGGTGGGAGGACGAAAGTTAAAAATGTAAGCAAAACGTAATGCTTGTGCTTCAGGACCTGAACTTTATATATTCGAGGTTAAAACTTCGCAACTCATGCTCTTTTTTCCATTTAAAGTAACCTGTTATTGGGCTTCAATTCTAATGCACGTTCTCACCGGTACTCATTAAATCAGGTTGCAACAGTAGTCTATAAAATATTTTACGGGGTTATGCAGGCATGAGTGTGACCATGTATGGGTGTGGGGTCGTGCTTGGTAGCATATCTTCATGCTAAATCAATTTCAAGGTTATCTACAGTTGGATATTGCTTGAGTCACCGCGTAGCCAGCTCCATGCTGCATTTAGAGTGTTCTGAGCTTCATCCTCAAATTAATGAAGCTTCCGATGTTTTTTTTTTTGTTTCCTTTCAAAGCCTTGTTTGTTTTTCAATACTCTTCTGATGATGCCAGGAGTTTGGACCATTTCATCTACTGCTTTTATTTTCTCACAAGCACACCATTTTGCAGAAAGATTTCAATTTTGAGGTAAAAGGTAGATGTAACACCTCACCCCACTAGTAAGATATTGTCCGCTTTGGCCCACGGGCCTCACGAATTTATTCTTGGGAGCCACACGTGGCTCCAAAACGTGTCTTACTAGTCAAGATGAACATGCTCATATAAGACCCTCCCCAAGTTTTCACACGCCGATGTGGGATATTACAGTAGATCAGTAGCGAAAATCGGCAGCGTGCATGCGTAGCAGCACGCAGCAGTGTGCTGACGCGAGTTGGGGACTTGGACGATGGATTGTTCAAGGCTTGACGAAACAGTGCTGGAATGACACAATGAGACAGTGTCGAATTCGATAGCACTGATGAGATCAACAGTGTTGACAAAATCAGCAGCAGGGGCTGATGATAGGTCTGGACGATGGATAGTCCATGACTGGATGAAATACACTACTGGCACGAATGATAGCACGCATAGGCAGTGGTAGTGTGCATTGGGCAGATTCGGCAGTAGTGTACGTCAAAGATTCGGCAGGACATGGGTTGGTGTTCAGCAGGAATCCTAACTTGGACAATGGACAATCCAAGGCATGCAGACACCTATTCTGGCAGTATGGAAGTTGGCAGAAGGGACACTTGGCTTGTTGGGTGGCAGGCTATGGAAGAAGCACCAGTTTAGGGCAGTTTTCGGTAGTTTTCTAGGAGGCCAAACTGACCAAACATGGCCCATGTCTTGGGAGACAATTTTGATGTAATATTCCATGTAAATGGTTGTACATAAGTGTGTAGCATGCAATGTTCTGAAACAGAATACTTGTGCATAGCACACACACTAACGGACTTGTGTATACCCTTTATTGACGAGACTAATAAAGGTTGGGAGTGTTTTCTTGTAAGATCTTGTGTGCTTGGTTCTGTGCATCGTCACTTGTGTATTTCACTTGTCTACGTAACGGGAGAGAGTGTGGGAAACCTCCTGGTGAGGAAAACACTTAGTTGTTAGGCAAACACGAGTAAATCGATGAGGGAAAGGTTAAGTCTAATGAAACTAGACTATCGCGTTAGGTTTGTTTTTGAGATGAAAATTTGAGCCCGTGACAAAAAGTACATCACCATTATGATCACCTTTAGAGTAAAACTAATGTCGTTCTCTGGTTATGCTGGAGGGATTTCTCAATCTTTGGATAATGGCACTAAGCTTAATACACTTAGGAAATCCCATAATAGAGAATGACCTTCAGAGGAACAAAGCTCTATTCAATCCACGGATAAAGAATGACCTTAAAACGAAAGAGCTCTATTCAATGTCGTTCTCTTCCTGTATGTTTTTATTTTTATGTATATAAAATTAAGGATATAGTGTCCGAAAACCTTTCATGTTGTTACCCATTTTTGGGTTCCCATACAAAAAATAAAAAATATAAAAAATACATATATAATAATAATAATAATAATAATAATAATAATTATTATTATTATTATTTGGAAGGAATCCAAAAAAATAATAGGAGTGAAAAAAGGATGCTGGAACGCCCATAAAATGGCTAGAAATTGGTTGAGGAGGTTCGAAAATACATGAATTGAAATTTAATAGTATATTTGTAACTGGTGAGAGCCTTATTGACAAGGAAAATTCAGTTTGAGGAAGAAAAGTTCAAAATCAGATGTTTATGGACTCAATTAAATTTTTTCTAAGGTTTAATTGAATTTATGGAGGGTTTGATTGTAAGAAAAATTGATTTTTAAGTCAATTTAGGTTTTTATTGAAAGAAATTAAAGTTCTGGGGTCTAATTATAATTTTAAAGAGTTGATTTGGTCAAATCAGGGGCTTAATTGCATAATTATTGAAGTTTGATGGCCAAATAGGGACTTGATTGAAACAATCCGAAACCAAGGATCAAATTGAAAAAGGCGCTAAAATCAAGGGATCCAATTACAATTTTTCCCTGGGCTTGATTACAAAATTATAAAAACATCCAAGAACCAAGTCAGAAATATCCATTTAAAATTTAAAACATCCATTAAGTTTGGTTTTAACAGACCAAAAGCCAAATGGAGTTCTATCATAAACTTTTAAAAAAAAACAACTTAATTTTTGAGTTTTTTTCCATACTAGTATAGCTCTTTTTTTTTTGGATTAACATAGTTGAAGTGGTTGCGCAAATATAATCCACGCTACTTGAGACTAACATATATCAAATATAAAATTGAGGGACCAAATGAATATATGAACCTAAAAAAAAATGAAGTTTTTTATTTTTTTGACATGTGAGACCTATGTCTTAAGTTGAGACAGTGAGACCTATGCAATTAATTGATGATATATATAAATATATATATATATATATATATATATATATATAGCAAATTATTAAAAATACCAAATAACTCTTTAACTAGATTTTCACCCCACTATATATGTTGTGAGTTGGATATTTTTTTCTAACCTTTAAAAATATAATAATATTTGAAAGTAAAAAACTCAATGCACTTTTAAAATATTGAATTGATGATATATTTATTTTAAAAAATAATTGAGACGGCAACACACTGGATCGACCTGGACTAAACATGGTTAACTTGTGAAACTCGCGATCCGGAGCACGAGACCGTGAAAACCCCATGGAACCTAAATCGAAATAAAATAGAGAGCTCAATTTCAATCAATCAAATATTAAAAGTTGAAAATGAAAAAAAAATTATTCAATTAAAAAAAAGCAACTAGATTTAACAAAGAATGAGAAATAAAAAGATCTGAGATTACCCCAATTATTTTTAAAATTATTAAAAATTCCTATAGAAAACAAATAAAAAAATTTAATAGAGCTCAATCTCTAATTAAATTAAATGTTGAAGAATGAAACTGAAAAAAAAAACATGAGCTTAAAAAAAATAAACCCAAACGAATCTCCTAAACCTAGGTTAATGTCCCAAATTCTCAACTCGTTAAATCCTAGATTTAGGCTCAACCAAGAAGCCCAAAACAATGTTAAAGTATGAAATCAGAAATATATATATATATATATATATATATATATATATATATATATATATATATATATATATATCAATTTTAAAAACTTGTCAAGGTAAAAAAACATAACAATAAAAAATGGAGGATAAAATCACAAAAAAAATCTCAAATAAAATAAATAATAATCAAAAGAATGAGAATCAAATCTAATAAATTAAAATATTAAAAGGGTATGAAATTGAAAACAAATTTCAATTCTATAAAATAATTCAAATAAAAAAAATATAAATTGTACTTAGCTCTGCTTTAGAACCTACGGATAACTTTAAATCATTTAAAGTTGATGTTATTTACAAGTTTGCTGAGAAATTTTATCCTGAAGATTTCAATGAACAAGAAATGTATTATTTGAGATCTCAGCTAGAGCATTATCAGATTGATGTGATTCATCATAAGAGCTTTCAGAATATGTCTACTATTTCTAAATTATGTTGAGGATGAGCTGAAACAAATAAGTCACAGCACTATCATTTGATTGACAAGCTGATCCGTCTTATTTTGACTTTGTTTGTTTCCACTGCCACTACAGAACAGACATTTTCAACTATGAAAAATGTTAAAAATGTGCTTCCCAATAAAATGAAAGAGGAGTTTTTAGCGGATTCTATGATGATTTACATTAAACGAGAGTTTGTTGAAGATATTGATTCAGATTCGATCATAGATGTAAATCATCATAGAATCCGCTAAGAACTCATTTTTTATTTTATTGCGAAGCACAGTTTTAACATATTTCATAGCTGATAGTGTATTTTATTTTTATTTTTATTTTTATGTACTTTAAATTTTATTTTTTTTAATATTTTGTGTTACGTATTTGAATTGAAACTTTATTGTTAACTTGATAAATTTATATATACAACTTAATGATTGATCCTAAAAAATAGTTTATATATATTTGTATTGTAGTCCAGGACAGAAAAAATTTCTGGCTTCACCCTTTATTTATCCAGTGCTGTGACACTTCAAAACTTATTAATAACCTCCAGGTTTAACTTAGATCCTTGAGTTGCAAAACATCAAATATATTGGATGGCGCCACCTAAAATCTGAAATCTTATTAACAAGCTCAGGGAAAGTCAGGGTTTAGCTCCGATCTTAAAGAAAAAAAATCTGTGTGCAACAAAAAATCTGTGTTATCTAGCATGTAGAGGGTTCTGAGCTTCATCCTCAAATTAATGAAGCTTCCGATGTTTTTTTTTTTTTTTCCTTTCAAAGCCTTGTTTGTTTTTCAATTCTCTGCTGATGATGCCAGGAGTTTGGTCCATTTCATCTACTACTTTTATTTTCTCACAAGCACACCATTTTGCAGAAAGAATTTCAATTCTGAGGTAAAAGGTAGATCAGTATAATCTATTTATACGTTGTATAGAGTCCATTGCTTAAAGCTTATCAGATCTAAACATGCATCTTATTAGTTTCAAGGTTACACTTCAATCGTTAGCAGATCACAAGATTAGTAATCGAATTATACAACGAGTATGAATTGAGGTCTAAGCAGATTAGCTAGCGTTAAAATAAAACATAGGATTGATTGGTTGGTGTTGGCCGTTACTCCTAACGCTGGTCTTCCCAATTGGGCTCTAATATTGAAAATATGTACTGGATTTCTGGACAGGGGTGAATGAAAGGTAGACCCTGTTACCATGTGAAGAGACAGGGTTCATTTGCTGATTTGGTTTCTACTGGTTCGAGTGTTCATAAAATGCAAGATAGAGAAAGGATTCTGCTTGCAACACCTGTGGTTCTTTAATCTGATCAGAATTACTAGAAAATATTGATGAATAGCCTGGAGATCGACCATAACAAAAACTATCAGTTCATTCCATTTACTTGCTAACAAGAACTTGTTCCTTGCAATCCTGACCAGTATATTGTCAAAACCAGCTTTTACGTTCACCTTGTGTAAAAAGACATGCAGCAATTACCTGCAGAACCCCTCTTCTTTTCCTGATCTGAACGAGAGACGCAAAGAGATGTAGAAATAGGTAACATTTTATTTATACAGTAAGAAACGAAAACGAAAATGGAAATGGAAAATGTACAGCTTCAAGACCACTATGCTAGCAAACAACTGCAGTTGCACACTTACAGGTGTACATAAATACGTTCATGTGAATTACTGGGCCTCAATTGTGTTTAAATTGCTAGCACCATCAGCTGTCGTATTGATCTTAGTTTCAGAGTCTCGAAGAGAAGCAGAGTCAATGCTTTTGGTTCTTTGAAGGCTCGGGGCACGGTGTAACCTGCACCGGAAAGAACCAGCATGGGAGGTTGGAGAGCATAGGCAATTGCTCTTTGTAGCGCTTGACTGTCTTTGAAGCCCAGAAGTAAACTTTGTGCCACCACTCGACATTCTTTCAGTCTCTGATGGAATCTCTACCTTCATGACCTTGTTGAATATCTGCCCTCTCTCCATGCTTTTAGGTCCCGCAACCTGAGACTTGAGTCAATGCCATATGAACATAAGAAGGTAACAAGACTTGATATAAATAATTCAGGACTGGTATATATTGACCTATCAAACAAAAACTATAAACGAAATACTGAATATCTTGAACCACCGAAGGATATCCTGATTATATGGCCATGAAAGTTCTATCAACGAACTTCTTGTTGCGTGAGCCTTTATTTACCTCCAAGTGAAAGATTGAAGATCGATTGAGATTTGGAAGATGCTGGGAGATTGAAATGGATAAAGATAAGAAAGGTGATGGGCTATGGATTGTGTTTGAAACCTGTAGAAGGATATGATATGTCTCTCTATATCATTTCACGGGAGCGCTAAACATCACCATCAACGTCCCACCTGCAGTTACTATAACTTTTGATAATGCTTCAACCACTCCGTAAAAGAAAATACCATCAATAGGACCCCGTCTTTCCCCCCATAGGTGAATCTCCTTCTTATCCTCATCCACTTTCTGTTTACTTTGAATCGCGATTCATGCCGCTGAAAAATCTCTTTGAGGGTCCCCCATTATCATGGCAGATATTCTCGTGGATGTCAATTATCTTATCTCTTTTACTAGAAGTCTAGAACCCATTTATGATTCATGTACCACTGTTGAATGTTGATGTATGGGAGGATATGCTTGTATGCAGTGCTCTTTTTTCGCCTTTGCTTAGACTTTCGTAGATGGAAACAATACAGATAGAAAAAAAAAAAGAATTGGCTATATTTCACACTTTCTTACTAATTTTTTTCTCTCTAATGTAGCTTGCTTCTTTTAAGGGTTTACGATAAACTAATCTTTTTACGAGCAAGAAAAATCAGAATTTTAAATAAAATAAAAAACACACCATAAAATTTAAAATTAAGATAAAAATATAAAAAATTAAAGGATAATAATAAAATTAACTCAAACAATAACTTTCCAGAGCTTTGCTAGTTACCATCACATTGTTCGTTTGGCACGAATATCTCACTTCTTAAGATTAGCTTTATATATCCCACTGGTTTATCTACGAATATGCTAGACTTTCTGTATAATCTATCAGTAGCATGTCCAAAACAAAATGTCCAGAACTATCAGATGAGCTAGCCTACATCAAGAACTTATCTTTTACTCTTGTATCTATAAGATATGTTGAGACTGTTCAAATAAGGTGTGATATGGTTTTTGCAGCTGCATCAGGATACCAGGCTTGAGGACTATAGATAGTATAGAAATTGGCACTTGGTGGAGCCGACAGAAATGGAGGGCCACCATTCTTGCGGTTCTAAGAAGGAACGTATCGGAATTTCTAGGTAATAATAGCACCATGAACTCTCATATTACAGATTTGATATGGCCTCTATCATTTCTCCTTGGAGGGAATGACATATTGCATTGTGAAAAGAACTTACTGAAATTCCCAGTTCTGAACCAAATTAGCTTCAATTGTGGAACTCTTATGTATTCTTGAGAGGGATCTCATGAGAAGCAAGCAGGCTATGAAACTCATAAAAGGAGACCAGTTCTGATCTAGTAGGGAGTGTGGCAACTCTATTTCGAACTTCATCTGGAAATTGATGAAAAATAATTGCACTAAACTCAGTAGAAAAGAGAGGTTTACCAACAGCTGCTAATTCACCAGAGATTGATTTCATCGTACAAAATATTGAGAAACTAAAAGATCATTCTTAGGAGCCTTCTACAACTGAATATGCAGCTGACATGCATTGCCTCGTGTAGGACATTGAAACAACGACAGCCTCTAAGGCTTTCCATATAGTAAATGAAGAAGTGGGTCCAACCATAAAACTTCCTCAGAAAGGGAAGAAAGCAGGCAAGACATGAGAGTCTGATCGTGTTGAAACCAAGCATCAAGTGCGAGATTTGATTCAGAAATAGAAGTTGCAGAGTTCAGGATTCCTCATACCGATGCCATTAATTAATAAAACTAGTGAGTTTTTTGATGTTGAGGATAGGAACAAATTAGGTTAACGTTTTCGAGGTTAAATAATTTGAAAAAATGTGGAGGTGAGTTTGATGCAAAACGAATAATGGGGTTGAAAGGTAAGTTAGGTGGAGGAGGAGGAAGAAGGAAGAACATGAGCGGAAAAAGAAGTAACCATCCAATAGCTTTGATATCAAGTTGAAAACAAGATAGAAGATGAATTAAGTTGGAAGTTTCTATATAAAATGTATTCCAAGAGATCAATCTAAAATTAATTTTAAAGTTTTATTTTACAACTTATTTTTGTTATATGATATTAAAGTTTGAATTACTGTGATCAGGAATTTCAATCACACTACACTATTTTATTTAATTAAATTAATCAAATTAAACACATATAATACTAATATAAAATTATTCTATAAAAAACACACATATATTAAAAGAAAAACTAAAAATAATTAGACATGTATTACAGATTAATTATGAGAGAGATCCTTGTTGATTCACACAGTAACTTCTCTTCTTCTTCTTTTTGTTTTAGATTTTTTTTTTATCTTGGTTGCTCAATTTTTTTTAATATTTAGTCCTTTAATATTATATTGATTTGGGATTATTCTTGATAGTTTTATATATATATAATCTTGTATTGGAGTAATTAAGTTAACAAAGAATCAGAATAAAATAATGGTAAGCTTGCTAAAATTTCAAACTAAAACAACTTTCATTTTAGAGTAAGTCAGAAAACTTAATAAAAACTTTCATGGAGTTGCACGATCAATTCGTACAAAGCCCCCTGAAGTATTGTCTCTTTTGATTTACACCTCTTGAAGATTTTTTATATTTCAATAGTAAAACTATATATATATTGTTCGTATAAATTTCCACTTTTTTCATTAGGTTTTGTTAATAAATCTATTAAAAACACATGAAACTCACATGCATGGAAAAAAAAAGGGTTAAGATAATTAACAAATAAATATTAAAAAACATTACGCAATATGAAATGCAAAAGGCAAGAAGAAATTTTTACATTAAAAATACTGATAATATAATAAGGGAAAGTGATTTTGATTTGAAGGTTGATATTTTTTTTACTTTTTTAAATGAGAGTTTTCTATTTTCGTAATAAATAACTTTTTAACGATTTACATCCGATTTGATTTCTTCTTTTACTGTGAGGTTGTGGGATAGTACATGGAGTAACACCAATAATTGATAGTTAATGTTGCTCGAAGAATTACCAACTATTTTACTCACATTCCGTTACAAATAAGATGTTTTTTTCTTTTATAAAAAAAATTATACATGCAAGTTTTTTTATATATTTTTATATAAAAAAATTATAGATAAATTAAAATAATATTTTTAAAAATTAAATATACACAACACCATCAAAAAATAATCTTTATTCAAAATAGGTTAAAT
Organism: Populus trichocarpa; assembly: GCF_000002775.5. Classification (NCBI taxonomy): domain Eukaryota; kingdom Viridiplantae; phylum Streptophyta; class Magnoliopsida; order Malpighiales; family Salicaceae; genus Populus; species Populus trichocarpa. Next base: position 12,966,644 of record NC_037292.2, read on the forward strand.
AAGCAAAAACAAATACATAGTTGAGAGATATTAATTGAAATATAAATTTAAAATTTATTTTAAAAAAAGATGTATAAAAAAAAGATATTAGTAAGTAGGAAAAAAAAAGGAATATTAGAAAAAATAATAATAGTTCAGTTGTTATGGCTTAATTCATCAAATCCATGACCCAAACCATGAACTCAATCGAGCTTGATATTTTATTCCTTTAAATTTATAATCAATCTAAAAAATGATGGTAAAAAAAAATCAAGACTCGCGAGCCTATGCCCAACATAACTGGGCCACTGAAATGAAGAGCCTAAAAGCACTGGTGGGCCTTCACAGTCTTGGGTTTTTTTTGTTTTTTTAAAAGGGATGGAAGACCTTTTTCTGAAGAAAAAAAAAGCAAACAGCATGTCATCTGCAAACCTAAATTTTGGCCACTATATTGGTGCTCAGAAAATCAGGCAGCTAATCTTTTGGTCAAAAAACTTAATTTTCAAGCTATTTTAACCCAAAAAAACCTCATTAACACCTTTATAACACCTACAAATCATTTCATTAACTTCACATACATAAAAAGTGGTCAAAAAACTCAAAATCAAACTGATTTGGTTTTGGGTTTCTTGGCTTGGATCTGGTTTTTCATGTAACATAGAGGCTATAAATAATCACCATGAAGTATCTCACATCTCATGGAGCTCGTTAACATCAAGAAAAATCATTCTGGATGGCGGAAATGGAGTGAACGATGACTTTCTCTCTCATCACTGGAATCCAACAACCCGGGACTGTGTACCAAAATTGATTTTTTAAAATTTAAGAAAACCTAAATTGTATACATTGTGTTATTTTTAAATATCAATGATCTAAGTATATTTTTCATGTAATTTTTAGCACACCACCCATGTTTGGTGCCTCTTTTATTTGTCTCTTTTCTTTTAATTTTATCTTTGACTAAAAATTCATATGCAACAAGCCTTCAATTAAGATTAAATCTCACAAAATAAAATTTTAAAAACCAAAATGAATTATTGAAAATGCATAGCATGTCCACAGCCTATTGGATGTGTGATCAATGTTGGCTCAATCATAAACACCACACATGCCTTTTTAGATGTTTATTTAATTGGAAAAATTATATATTTTTTTAATATAATTTTATCAATCTAAAGAATGTAACCATTAAACATAAAAAAAATAAAAATTAAGAACATTTAAACTGAAATGTTTATTAGACATGTCTGATTAGTGTACTTTAATTGCATGGTGTCTCTTCAACTAGAGACTATATGTGCATTCTCCCAATTGTATCTTATAAAATCAACATTCGAACAGTAATTAAACAGTATTTTAGCTAATGTGGAAATAATTTTCGACAGTGAGAGACTGAATAGGACATGGAAGGCAATTTAAGACATTCCCTACATCCCTTTTTTTAATATTTTTACATTCTCAGGCATGGCATAAAGTCTTTGAATCTCCTGCATGAAAAAGCTGGTCACTCATTGATTCTATTTTCTCTGACAAGATCTCTTCTTGTCTTTAAAATCTTGATGCTCTTCTTTCCTGGATTGGCGTCACTGTCCTTCAAATTAATACCCCTTCACCGTCGTAACCCCTCTCTCTCTTCTGCATTATTAGGGTCATATTTCTTTGACGTGACAGGAACTACTAGTTTAATCGCCACCCTGAGAAACTGGATAAAAGAGTGAAGCCATCGGATCTGTTCTTCAAAAATTATATATCAGCAATATGCATGGTGATAGGATCTTCACAGCCAGCATGACTGATACGAACGAATGGCATGCACATCCGGATGTGATTCAAAATGCAAATCTTTCACTTAAAAATTGAAGAAGAAATTACTTTTACTTTACATGCATTTCGATCGATCGGTTGAACTTTCATTTCATGTTTGGGAATTGCAAGCAATTAATTGTTGAAAATGATCTTGCAAGGTAATCTTAGCATGCGGGGATGATAATATATTATTTCGTATCATAATTAAGTTTTTTTTAACGATCAAGAATAAGTAGAGTTAATTTGTACGTAAATTGAGAGCATTTTTCTTCTTCTTTTTTCTTAAATCTCTAATAACTAAACTACAACTCACCACTCATTTCTCTTTTTAAATTAATAAAAAATAAATCCAGGGCAGTAATGGAAATGCAGATTTCGAATCTCGAAAACTTTCATTTGATTAGATATATGTTAAAAAAATAATATAAAAATATTTATAGAGTCTCATTTAATAATTTAACCTTTTAACTCCTTAAAAAATAAGTTACTACTAGGAATGCTAATTGGTTCCACAAACGTTTTTTTCCTAATGGATTTTTTTCATCTAATCAAAATTTAGGATTTTTTTATTAAGAGTATGCATATTTTTTCCTTTCAATTCAAATATTTATTCTTGAAAAAAATTGTTTTGTTGTCAAAATTAGAAAAAAAATACATGAATTAAAAAAAAGAGATTTTTTTTAATGAAAAAATGCATAAAAAAACCTAAATCGCCTTGCAATATTTTATTATAAAAGGTGTTAAATTAATGTTGTTTTAAAAGAAGAAAAAAAAGAGTCAAACCCCGGTATTGATGAATTAATTAATTAATCTTAAGTACGCTACCAGGTCGTCATTCCTCACTTCAATTTAATTTAAAATTCAGCTTGCGCTAAAGATCAAATCGTTGACATGCTGAATTGAGTAAATATTTAATAACATTGTTAAAAATTTATCAGCCCCGATACACTAATTATTGCTTTGTAAATTTTCTTTTTAATGAGGCTTCGTCACGAATTAAGAAATGAGTTAATTATAAACGGGATTTAAAAGACACATATTAAATATATAGTTTTTCAAACCATATTTTCTCCATTTCTCTTCTCATCCTTCTATTTCATGAAAGAAATAGAAACATAAAATAATTTGAAGCTGGGAAATGAAAAGAGGAAGCCATAAACGAATTTACTCATGGAACCGAAGCAATTAGGATGTGGGCTGGATAAATGCTCAGAAAAGTTTTAACTTTCAAGCTTTGGATCTGGGAAGCTATGGAAGGAGAAAGGAAGAGAGTTTTGTTGGTTATAATTGAAGGCTCAGTTAGAGGAACGATGGAAGAAGAAAGAAGAGAACGAAGACAACTTTTTCTGACTTGAGGGTACAGCCCCATAACACAACGACTTTAGTCCCCATCTGCCAGAAGAACCTAAAATCTCATCACTTAAATACCCTATTAAACACACCTCCATAAGGCAGACAAGTCCATGTGAACATAAATGATAAATCCTTGGTTTTTGAAACCCTAACCATCCCTAACACTAATTACTATCTTGGAGTATGTTTTTCAAAAGTATATTTTAAAAAAATATAATTATTAAATATAATTTATATAATTTTTTTAATATACATGAAACTTGTATAGACTTGTATTATTAATTAGAAAAGAAAATGAGAACGATAAGATTTAAAGTGGTAACTGTTTGGTCATTAAAATTTTAATATTTTATTAAAAAATCATCTCATTTAATAGTTTAATTTTTTATATATATATATTTTTAGATAATTTTAATGATACGATGTTAAAAATAATTTTTAAAAAATAATAAAAATATTATTATTTTAAAAAACATATGATACTAGCTATCCAGAACACTAGCACACACACGAATACAATGTTGCTTTATTTTTCAAAATTTCCAAGGTACAAGGGGCTGAAATTCAAACGAAAACCATTTTTTTCATGGCAATGGAAATTAAATTATAGAAATAAATGCAAAGACATTGAAATCATTACTCTCCAGTTCAAACCACATCACTACTAGTATCTATGATGAGTTTTTCAGTAACCCCAAAAAGACAACAGTTTTTCCCGTCAAACCCACCCCCGCCTCTTTATTGCTCCTGGAAAGTGGAAACAGTCGAAGAGAATTACTTTGCAGCAGAGTTTATAGCTGGCGCTGGACGCTTAGTTTGAAATTGGCAATTCTTAAAGTAAATTGGCACATCCCAACGAGAAATTAAATTTTCCACTAACCAATTCAAATTAATTATTAATTAATTAATTATTAATTAGATAATTCAAGTTAATTATCTTGGCCTCATAATTTAGATCATAAATCTAACATATTAACCCGGGTCAATATCATATGTTGTTATTTTAATATTAAAAACATATCATCTTGAAAAAAAAATTAAAGTATGTTTTTACAATTTGTATGAGTTTCTTTTTAATTCGTAAAGTTAACCAAATTATATCAAATCAACCTTTGCATGATTTAAATTTTTTTATATTAGAAAAAAAATGTTAGTAATATCTGAATATTTTTTTTGTTCAAGAAAAATTTGACTCATGACACAATTTGCCGCGTAGCGCAGGTCAATAATCCAGTAAAAAAAAACTAAAGGAGAAGGAGGTTTTACTGTTTTCATCCTCACATAACACTATTCACTAATATTAGGTTTATTAGGGATTAGACTACATAATGTTTTTCAATTTACTTTTAATAGAGTTATCTTAAACTCATGACCCGGACCGTGGATTGCGAGTTAACTCGACTAACTCGAGTTTTTTATTCCTTTTATCAATTAACTTTTTTTTTTCATTCTCATTATTCAACATTGGATTAATAAGAAATTAGACTTCGTATTTTATTTCAATTTGCTTTCCAAGAAGTTATCCCCATCCCAAAACTCGAGTTATAGATTTAACAGGTTGACCTCGGTGGACCCGAGTCTTTTTTTTGTGCTTTTTTTTAATCAATCTTTTCTAATTTCATCTTTAAACACTAGGTTGATTGAGAACCGAACTTCATAATTTATTTTTATTAGTTTTTTATTGGGTTATCTTGGTTTCATGACCAGAATCGTGACTTTAGCAGGTTAACTTGAATTAACCCGAGTTGTTTTTTTTTTATTATTAGTTTTTTTTCCAGTTTTATCCTTTAACATTGAATTTTTTAAAAGTTGAGATTTATGATTTGATTTGATTTGATTCACTTTCTATAAAGTTATCATGGTCTCATAACTTGGTATACAAATTCCAAACATTATCTATATAGTGTTAACGGTTAAGTGTGTGTTTGGTATTGCGGTGTATATTGTTTTTCAAAAGTTTTTTAATTAAAAATATATTAAAATAATATATATTTTTTTTATATCAGGGCATCCAAGCTATTAAAAAATATTTTAAAAAATTCATATTTTTTTAAATTAAAATAAATTTGAAAAGCAAGTTATAAAATAAAACAAATATTCATTAAAATACTTTTTCCCATCAACATGATATAAAAAAAAAACTATTCTCCCATTTACATTTTCTTAAGAGAATATTTAATTTTTTATTAATTATATTTTAAATGCTTATTAATTGTAATAATTATCAAGATCGACTCGGGATTTAATAATTTAGAATTCAACTCGGGAAAAATATTTGGCTCGATCAGGCTAGTTTGGTTTTAAACTAAATGAAGAGTTAATCTAATTAAATAGTAATCCTAACAAACCAATCTATAATATAATTAATAGTTAATACTGTTAAACTCGAGAACAATCGGATTAACTTCAATTTTTTATTTATTTGAAACACCATAGTAATTAATACTTAACATAATACTATTTACATAATGAATGTGACGAAGCAATGGCAATAACCCTCGTCTCTAAAAGTGTCCTTTCAAACGGGTAGGGTGGTCCAGAGTACATCCAGAGGGAGTACCTTATTCAATGGACACATCCCAAAAAAAACAAAAACAAGGAATAATAATCGGAAAAAATGCTTTAAAAAAACGAAAAGCTTTGCTGAAAAAAGATTGAAATAAAAACCCTAACATCCCAAAACTAGACTCGTACTTCAATAATTTATGAAAGTATTTTTAGTTAATAGCGGTTTAGTGAAAACCTAATCTGTTTTGACTTATCAAATAAGAGAAATTCTAAACCAAAATTACTAATTGCTTAGAACAAACTGTCGGTTGCGTCATTAATCAATCTTAATAACACATATTTTAGCTTCATTATTATCTAAAAAATGACAAATTAAAAGGAAAAAAAGGGGTCAGAGAGGAGACAGATGATCGTTTCTATCTTTAACATCAATGTTTTTTTGTGCTGCACCATGCAGCACGATTGAGTTTCGTCACTTTCAAATTTCAAGCTCCCCATGTATATATATTTTAGAGCTATCTCCAGCTATAAATACACTATGCAAATCCCGAAGTCCAGGTGTCAAACTGGAGAGTCTTGAAATCGCCGACATCACGCTCCTTCATCCATTCGAGCGGCTTGTTTTTCTTCTTCAATTTCATTTGTAAAGCACGCATCTTCAAGCGTTCCTGAAGTATGGAAGAAGCGCTTAGAAGGCTCGACGGAATACCGAGCCATACACTAGAAACCATCCTACACGAACCCATCATCGCGGATCTCCAGAAGAAATCTGCACCTACCAACACGGCTAGCACCACAACAAACAAAAGGTCACTGAAAGAAAGTGGTGGGACTGGTGGGAACATGAGGTACCGTGGCGTCCGCAGGAGGCCATGGGGTCGTTATGCAGCCGAGATAAGGGATCCTCAATCTAAGGAACGGCGTTGGCTTGGCACTTTTGACACTGCTGAGGAAGCTGCTTGTGCCTATGATTATGCAGCTCTAGCAATGCGTGGTCTCAAGGCTCGGACTAATTTCGTGTACCCAGATGCTCATTCTGCAACAGCTGACCCTGCTCATAACTTGCTCCCTCCTTTTACTTTCTCAAAATCATCTCATCAGCCCCCTCGCCCCTATACTATATCCTCTTCAAATTGCTCTTCTCTTGGTCACCCTCATGTTGGTGACTTCTCTGCTGGTGGGTCTCCACCGCATAGGAGTACTAGTGACAGTATTGCTGGTACTTCTCTGAACATGCTTTTTCTCCGTGATTTCATTCACTCCCCTTCAGGTTCGTCGTTTCATAATCATCCCCAACCTTTTTCTGATCACTCTCCATGCATCAATGGGTCCTCCAATTCTGATCCCAGCAATTTCTCTGGTGGTTATTTGGTGAATCCTTCTATTAACACTATTTCTAGTTCATTTAATATCTCTTTAGCAGACTCAACTGTCACTACTCTACCGCACATGGAGTTTCATCAGAATTATAGAGCTCCTGGAGACCTGAAAAGGCCCGACGCTAAAGCTGAAGAGTTGGAATTTTTTCCACAAGAACCATCCGATTCTGGTTTGTTGCAAGAGATTATTCAAGGGTTTTTCCCTAAACACTCCTCTGACAAGATTGCGTCTTCAGAAATCTCTGGAGAGTCAGTAGCTGCACAAACGTCTGAAATAATATCTGTTAATCAGTCACTAGATGGGTCGAGAAGGGGCATGAAGAAGTACTTCGTTAAAAATGAGCACCATGATCCTTATCTTGGTCATCAAGGAATAAGGTCGGGGCAGCTAATTGAGGGTTGTTACAGTGGGGTTAGTTCTCATGAACTTCCGCACTGTAATGAGATGTCATTGATCAATCATCAGATGGGTCCGGACTCCATCTTGGATGACATTTTTCAGTACCCAGATCGTATGAGTGCCTTTGCTGCCAGGTTCCAGAATGTTTGAGGTCTTGTTTCGGTGCAACGTCTACAAGATTTTTAGTTACTTAATGTTTAGTTATAGGACTTCAATTCAAAAGATTATCTAGCTTAAGTTACCATGATTTCCTCTTGGAAATTTTGTTAAATTAAGCTGATCATTATATATGTTATATATCCTCTTAACTCTTGAAGTCTACCGGAACCGGGTTATAATGAAGTTAATTTCGTGTTTTGTTTACAATGGTCTCTGCACTCTCTCTCTCTCTATCATATGTGTTCATTGTTGACTTTGGATCTGAAAAGGTTGTGTTTACTCGGCTTTATGCTTCTCTTTAGTGTTCTTTTTTACTGCTATGGTGTACAGCCAGTGTATTTTCATTTTTGGTTCTTTCCTCGGAATATATCAAAGTAAACCCTAAATGGGTAAGCTGAAAACCATTCGTAGAATCCGGTGTTTTTCCAGGTATAAACTAGCTACTACCTGGGAAAAATATAAAAATGGTACCTTACATTGTCCACTGTTATCCATGCCTTCCCCAGTTTTTGTTGCAAGTGATTGTACTCCCTCGTTTTTTCTTTTTCTACTATTTATTATTTTTTTTGCACCGCCCACGATTGATTCTAATTTTAGAAGAACTAAATGATGAGTTCCAGATAAAGTTTCTTTTGGGAAGCGAGGAGTTCCGTTTGGATAGCATCATTGAAGAACCAGAGATCCCAGAACGCCATTTTTTTCGTTTACCATGCTATTAGTATAAATCTCCAAGTACTCTTATATAGCCATAATATACTTTTGTTATGGTGTTTAAAAAAACCCTTTGCCGACTATAATTGCATGGAAATCGAGGCTCTTGTGCACGGAAAGACTTCCGAAGTAAAGAGTATGCTAGTATGGTGCTTAAGTTAGCATTCACTGAAGAGGGAAAGAGCCTTAAGAGAACATGTTCAATGTGTTTGCATAATAAAGCCGGGAGAGAGAGAGAGAGAGAGAGAGAGAGAGAGAGAGAGGAGACGCCTTTGCCTTGGAATTCAAAACCCTTTATACAGCTTTGAGCTCATATGAATTTGTTGACAGACAAATGCAAAATAGACAATTTATATGATATATGTATGAGCTTTGAAGAAAAATTGAGAGATTTATTTTTGTTTAAGCCACTACCCCTCAAGATTTGTACGTTTTCCTTGGTGTTAAGCTCTTTATTATCAAGAATTTGTGGTCTTAACTTGAGTTTGGTTTTGTATTTTGTATCCACCTTGTTTGATATAATAAAACTTTGATCCATTTACGCTAATATAGAATAATAGTGTTCGAGAATATGGTTAATAACATATTATTTTTTTAAAAAAAAATATGTTTTTAAATCGTTTTGATATACTGTTATTAAAAATAATTTTAAAAAATTTAAATTTTTTTTATTTTCAAGTAAAAAAACATTTAAACGGTAAACACTACCAAAAGTTCCAAATACTCTCTTAATCAAACCATATAAATTTGATGTTCTTAATTCCTTTCTCCTTTAATTTCCCATTCTCTTTTAATTAACACTTTATAAGAATATTTAAGAGAATCTATAAACTTAAGAACCGAACCTTATCTTATGAATAGTATATGAGAAGTACAGTAACTGAACTTGATTATAGATTGGATTCAAACTGAACCTGTAAATTTTAGATTAACCAAACCAAACCTATGTTAGATTAACTGAACTGAGTCTGATATATAGAGACATCCATGCACGCATTTGTTTTCCTTATAATTCTCTTATATTTTTCAATTCTTAATATATACTCGACAGCAGTGTTAGAAATAAATGGTGATTTTACATGTAATGCCATTCTTTTTAATATATTTAGAACATAAAACAACTATATAAATCTATATGACTATTATAATATTTTGTTACTTTATCTTATAAAAAATTATAATTATATATTGAAGTGTTATAGTAAGAATATCCTTAGTTATTGGAGCAGCTTTTATGCACATAGATTAATTTCTTTCCTTGATCCAATGTCAAACAAGCCCCCTCTATAAGATAATGATTTTTTAAAGTTTTAAAAAATATTGTTAATTTTATCATCATATATATTCTACTTTTAGACTTTTAAGAACACATAATTTTTTGTCGATCAATTTTATGTTTGATTTTGAACATTATTTAAGATTGAGTTATTTATTTTGAACATATTTAATATTGTTAATTTTATGTTTTATTTTGGCTAGTTAAGATCTAAGAAAATAAAAAGAAAAGAGTAGTAAAATAAAGAATATTCAGCGCTTATCAATATCAAGTTTGTTTTATTAAAAAAACTATAAAACTCTTAGAATAAAATAAATTAAGTATTCACTCTTGGATTAAAAGTTATTTAATCGTTAATTAATCTCCAAATCAGTTGTCCAAAATCTATCATTGTTTTATAACATGATTTTAAATAAATATCATAGAAGTACTGCAGCAAACTTATTTATTCATAATAATAAATATTAATTAGTTATTGAATGTATTATTATCGAAATTAATGTTGCAGTTATGCTCGACATTATTTACTACTTTTAACGGTTCCCAGTCCCCCGCTTGGAATAGTTTCTTCCGACAAGGAAGCGTACGAATGTTGGAAGATTCAGCATTAATTAAAATCCATCACTGCTGCAACCATCATCCGTACGCTCGCGCACATATTCTGATCAATTCCTCTTTGCCAGAATAACAAGATACGCATACCCATTTCGTACATTATTAGCATATCCTGTGGGTCCTTTTTCTTCTGATCTAGTTATGACCCTAATGTCAGTCTTGATGGACTGTAATTAATCCACTTCCCACGGTTGCCCGAGGGGGCTGAGGCTTTCCTTTCACGAGCAGGACGGTGGCAACAATGATCTGGTTGCTTCCCCGCGACGAGATTTGACACCGTTATAAATTATATATCTAAACACGCTATAGTATTATTTTTAAATATAATCTTTAGGGTTTTACTTAACGGCGAAGTGGATTAAATCTACCCAGGGTGTCCACCCGATTAAGGAGCTGGATTTTATATCATACAGTTTGACCCAGTTTAACTTTAAAAAATTAAAAAAAAATTATGTTTGAGATTTCACATCAAAAAAATTTGAAACAATGCATGAGATATAAATTATATAAAAAAAATACGAGGTATGAAACGTGGTATAATTATCTCATATTGAAAAGTTAATAAACAATTCATGTGAATATAAGTTATATATAGTTATTTCACATTGAAAAATTAAGAAACAATTTATGTTGATATAAGCTATAAAAAATAAATGTGAAGTAAAGTATAACTATTCCACATCAAAAAATTAAGAAATAATCCATGTGAATGTAAGATATAAAACATAAATGTAAAGTGTAGTATAATATAATTATTCTATATTGAGAAGTTAGGAAACAATTTACGTATATGAGCTATATATAGTTATCTCATATCTAAAGGTTAAAAATACAATTCATGTAGATGGATGCTATATATAGATATCTCACATCTAAAAGTTAAAAAATACAATTCATATGCATGTAAGTTACAAAAACAACATGTGAGGTTAGGTATTTATAAATTGATTTTATATTTTTAAGGTTTATTAAAAAAAAATTTAAAAGAAGCCTGGTCTCACCTAGGTTATGTTGGGTCACCCGAGTTTTAGGTAAACCTGGCTGGTCGTCTGGGTTAACCAGGCTAATTGCAAGCTAGGGTTTTTGTAATTTGAAACTCGGCTAAGACCTCGGGTCAACTTATCATGCTTGATTGGGTGTCATAACTATGGTGGATGCCATAGTACCTAAAAAAATAAAATAAAAAAATTATGTTTGAGATTTTAATATCCCACATGAAAAAAGTTTTGAAACAATACATGTGGATGTAAACTATAAAAAATGTGAGGCATGAAGTGTAGTATATTTAATCATACGTCGAAAAGTTAAGAAACAATCAATGTGAACGTAGACCATGAAAAAAAATATAAAGTGTAATATACTCATCCCATATCAGAAATTTAAGAAACAATCCACTTGGATGTAAGTTATATATAGTTATCACAAATTGAAATAAAAATAAGAAACAATATATGTGGATGGAGACAATAAAAAAATATATACCAGGCATCAAATGTAATATATAGTATAAAATAGAAACGTGAAGTGTAGTATAATTATCGCACATCAAAAAATTATTAAATAATCCATGTGGATGTAAGATATAAAAAATGATATGTGAGACTAAGTATTTATAAATTAATTTTATATTTTTAGGGTTTATTAAAAAAATTTGGATCTCACCCAGGTTATGCTGGGTCATCCATGCTTTGGGTTGACTAGGTGGATCATCCGAATTTGACCAATTCCATTTGCAAGCTCAAGTTTTTATGATTTCAAACTCGGCCAAGGCCTCAAATTTCTCAAGTTCCAGGCCAACATGTCAAGCCAGGCCGGACCTGGTTTCATAACTATAAGGAATACTACTCAATTTCCAAAATCAAGCAATGAGAATGTATACTTTCATGGATCCATAAATTTTAGTGTGAGTTACAAGGCTGAATGGTGAACTTAGTTATATAAATTATATATGTACTAAAAGGAAATGATCTTTTACCTTAGAAATGACACCATTGAAATTTTTTCAATTTGTTTTACCATAGAGGGTACTGTAGCGTTGACAAATCTGTAATTTACTCTTTTTTTTCAAAGAAAACAAGTTTTTCTTATATTTTTTTTTATTCATGACATTTTTATCACTTTACACTTGGTCTATTTATCACTATTCTTTTTTCTTATCTTCATTTTTTATGATTTTTTTTATTTTTTTTCCTTTACACTTTCTTGGAAAAAAAATGTTATTTCTTATTCGTTACACTTACAATATTTATCACTTCATACTTGGCCTATTCTTATTATCATTATTTTATAATTTTTTCTTTTTTTATCTACACTTAAAAAAAAGTTATTATACAAAGATTTCAGGAAAATGTGTTACAATATAGCAATTGTAATATTATTTCATTTTTCTATTACGTTAAAAACGAGCTTGAGATCTTATGGATCTTTATTAACACATATGATTTTTACTATATTTTACTATATATAACCATTCACTTTTTGATTCACAATTATATTTTTACTTGTTGTCAAAAAAACATGTTAATAACACCAACAAATTAATTCATTTGTCTTAGAAAAAAATTATTTAACTTGCAATTAGGTGAGTAGAATTGAGGAGTTAATATTTTTTATTTATTTATTGGCATAGATAGTTCTCGATTTTTTTAATTAAATATACGCATAGGATTTTTTATTTATAATTAGGATTTTTGTTCTAAGAAAACGCATTTGAAAAGCTTGTATATTTATAGGTTTTTTTCTAGAAAGATTATTCGACCCGTGGCGAAGCGCAGGTCCAAAACATTTGTTAATCTTAATTAGTTGATATAAAAATAAAGTAAAAAAAGAAAAGAAAAAGAAAGGAGGCTGCTACCGATTAAGGAGCATCAACAGTAGAGGATATGGAATTTATGCTCTATTTGACATTGCTGTCAAACCATATTTTTGAAAAAAAGTTAGTTTTTTTGAGCTTTAAATTATTTTTTTGATGTTTTTGGATCGTTTTGATATGCTGATATAAAAAATAAATTTTAAAAAATAAAAAATATATTATTATAATATATTTATAAACAAAATAAATATCATAAAAAATAATTTTTACTATATTTCCAAATAAGCTGATGAAAGGGATAGGGATAGCAGTTAGCTATCCTATTAAATTATCTTCATAACAAACTTTATTTAATGATTACATTTTACTCAAATATAAATTTATTTTATACATAGATATTATATAATCACGATATTAATAAATTTAAAATGTTGAATGAGGTTGAAAAATAATCTTACATCACTTTCTAACAGCTATACGAGAAATGTAATTTCATATGAATAAACTAAAACTAAGTGAAGTCATAGTAGATGGTACTTATTTCTCATTAAAAAAATAAAAAAAATGTTAATCATTTTCTGGTAACTTCACGCAAGGCAAAAATTTTATTTTTTATTTTATTTTTGAGTTGATAGTGAAAAGATTGATTGATAAGTCATTTTTTACAGGCAAAATTCGGGAGTGTGTGTAAGGAATACGGATTACCTTATTAGACCAGATAAAGAACGGGTAGGGATTAGCAAATATTTCGAAGGTTGAAACTTTTGCGGTTTCAATTTGCTTTTCATATTTTTAATATTAATATTTTTAAATGTTTTTAAATTATTTTAATATACAAATGTTAAAAATAAATTTTAAAAAATAAAAAAAATAATTATTTCGATGTATTTCTAAGTAAAAAATACTTTAAAAAACAACCACAATTACTCTTTTAAACACTTTTAATTTTTGTGATTGATATGCTTTTAAAAACATTAAATTTTTTTGCTTCAAATTATTTTTTTACTGTTGTGTTTTTGAATTGTTTTAATATGTTAATATCAAAAATAATTTTTTTTTATCTATTTCTAAGTGAATTTTTTTTTAAAAAACAACCATTATCACAATATAAAACACTACAGTAGACACATTTTGTTTTTATGTTGGAAGTTGTGTTTGTATACATTTTAAAAATATATTTTACTTAGAAAAATATTAAATTGATAATTTTTTTAATATTTTTTAATTAACATGTGTTATTATCCAAAATTTTAAAAATCTAAAGTAAATATCTTAATATATTTTTAATATAAAAAAAAACATTATTCATCACACTAAACACATTTAATTTATTTATATGCTGGGGAATGATTCGCAGTTATCAAAAAAAGAAGAAGAAGGAGGCAGCATACTTGATAACTCAGCTATTACAGACCTCTCCTGACTAGTTTGTTCCCAATCAAACCATCTTTATTCTCTGAGTTGTTGTTTTCTCTGGTTTTTATATATATATATATATATATATATATATGCTTTCTCTAAGTTGAAACTAAAAGCCTGCAGGAGTTATTGCTCTGTAACCCTTTCCGTTTCTGCCAAAATAAATTCTAATATCATCTGAGGACTTGATCATCCATTTCAACGTTCTCAATCCCAGCCTACAACCTGCTTCATGCGTGCATGCCAACTCCGTCCATGATCCGTCACTCCTTATCTGACACCTGCACCGTCGGCAGCCCTGCCACCTGCATGCGAGGACACCTATTTTAATGACCCAAAACAATCCAAAGCCTTAGCTAGGAAATCCTCCCGTCCGAGGTAAGTTTTTGCATGCCAAAGCATGCATTATCAGTGTTCTTTGAATTTGTAATTTCTTGAGGTATATTTAAGACATTTTTTTAATAATTGCCTTGTTCTCTGGGTTGGGGTTATTTGAACAAACTTGGAGAAAAGGGTTTAATTGAGTAAATTCAAAGAACGCTGGGGTTATTTAAGCAAATTAACTAAAAAAATAATCGATAGGACTATTTTGACAGCTGTGAATCAAGGAAATTAAACCGTGGCCGTATATTCCTATTCACATTATGATGATAGGTTCAGGGTAGGGTGATTTGTGCTGTGGTGACTTTAGTCACCCAATTACCTCTTTTACTTTTACCTATGTTCACTTTACAATCTTGAGCATTGATTGTGTACAAATATTTCTGACCATGGATTTTTCTAAACAAAGAAAAATTAAAATTCTTAATTCTTGAAAAATTATAAATAAATAAAGAAGAGAGAGAAATTTATTTTCATTGGAATTCAAACTTATATTAGGCAATTAAGACTATCAAATAAAAACTCCTAGTATGATGGATTTATAAATATTAAAATTAAATCATTTTGTCATTGATATAGAAAAATATCGCTGATTTAATTATTTTGATCTAAAAATTTTAGATTTAATACTTTCCGTAAATTAACTATAAATTAGAGTGGGTGATCATGGAGCATACTTTCCGTAATATATAGAACATCTTGGACGCATACCAAATTATACACAAATATGAAGTCTATGTTTGAACAAAAATACAATGATATTATTAAGATAAGAAATATGGAGCGTATTTTATTAAAAAAATAATTTTGATGTGTTGATATTAAAAATAATTTTTTTAAAAAAAATATTATTCTAATATATTTATAAACAAAAAAACATTTTAAAAAATAATATTTACATTGTACTAAACACTTTTTAATTTATTTTAAATAAATCCATTAAATTTATTTGAATGTTGGGCTTAATCTTGCTGGGTTACAAAGTTTTTCTATTGAAATGGGCTTATAAGTCTTTTAAATGTATAATCATCTCACGATATTGATTTACTTGCACATATTTGAGTATCAAGTAAATTAATTTTCGTTGATTTCCCCCCTCTTCTTCAAATCCATCACGGGAAGAATCCAAGTTAAAGGCTGATATAATATTTGAATGTAAGCATTTCCCCTTTTAAATGCATGCCAAGTCCAAATTTTGAGAATTCCGAAGACCTTTTGCTGGTTTTGTTAGTGTGTTGAAGTTATGTTCCTATAGAACCTTTATTATTTTTTTATAGCCCTTGGAATCAATTTTTTTTTTTTAAAAAATAATGCCTAACCACGATTGAATAAATGAAATGGTTGTTGCCAACCCTAAAACGATTTTTCACAAAAATATGCTTTCAATTTAGTTTCCGAATATTTTAGTAAACCAATATCCTCTAATCCACATTAACCTTATAAATCATATCGTGAGAATTGATTTATAAGGTTTTAGTAAACCAATATCCTCTAATCCACATTAACCAATATCCTAGATGAAGATTTTAGTATTCATCTAGGGTTTACTCCCTCGTGTCTCAAGTTCGATCACAGGGATTTAGTTTGGTGAGCGGAAGATAATTGTACTCAGAAATAAAAAGGGTAAATTGTAGAAGCGTGCAGTAACACTTCTGTGATAAATTGTAGAAGGATTAATGTTGTTGGGTCTCTGTATACTTGATTTTGAATTAGAAATACGATAAAGAATAGAAAAGGTGAAAAAATAAATAATGCTAACTGCCAAAATACTTTTTTTTTTTTTTTGTAATATAGAATAATTTGTATTGAAAATACAATAAAAATGAAAAAAAAATACTTTATTTTTGCCGTCGTTTTTTTCTCTTTTGGTAACTTATATATATGCTACAAATTTTTGCTGCATTGTTTTTCTTTTTAATTAATTTTATTGTGTTACAAATTCAAATCATACCATCTTTCAAAAAAGAAAAATCATAATATATAAATTCTTAAAATAAATACAAATGACTGTGGAACAAATTAATTTCTCTCCTCGCTTTTTATAATTTTTATTTAATCTTCAATTAAAATCGTAATATATTTAAAAAAACACACTTTATTTATATTCTTTTATTTTCATTTTCTAGTTTTTATTGGATTCATTTAATTTTTTCATTAAATATTTTATTAGATTTCACACATATCAAATTCTTTATACATGAAAAATAACATTTAACACGCAACTCGCAAGCTAACGAATATAAAAAATACATAGAATAATAAAAATATGTGTAACTCAACTGATTAGATTCTAGATTTGTATTTTAGAGATCACTAGTTTGAGTCCCATAAATTTCAGAGCTACTGGAGGCTTATATAATCGTTAATTTCAGAGTAGGGGTGAGCAAAAAAATCAAAAAACCAATTAAACCGAGAAAACTGAACCATGAAAAAAAACCGATTAAACTGATTAAAATTTTAAAAAAACTGACCGGTTCGGTTCGGTTTTATAAGCCTGAAACTAAAAAAACCGAACCGAACCTAAACCGGAAAAAAACTGAGCCAAACCATTTTGAACCAGTTTTTTTCTAAAAAAACCGAACCTAACCGAACCGAAACCGGTCGGTTTGAACCGGTTTCGGTTTTTAATTTTTTTTTTTTTATAAAAACCGAATCGAACCGAAAATGAGCACCCATACTTTAGAGCTTGTAGGATTAGTCGAGGTACGTACAAATTGACCCGGGCACTCATGTTAATAATAATAAAAAAAAAAAGATAAAAATACATAGAATAATAAGATTAATAAGAGTAAAGGAATGTTTTGAACATGAAATTAACCATAGGTAGAAGAACCCTGCAAGCATTGACCCAAAAACAGTCTTCTAGCTTCCTACCTCTCCCGCCTCTCTGTTCTGTTATCTCTTCGCTGTAGATCATATTGTTCATCTTGCTCGCTCTCCTAAGCAAGGGTAGGCCACCAGTAATCCAAGCCCGTCGTCGTTAGTTTCAAATCTTCCTACTGCATTCCCATGTTCCTTACAGTCTCACAAGCGCGGATTATTGACTTTGTGGGATCCTTGAGATAGCCAGTCCTTTAAGTTCTTATGGGGATATGGTGGTGCTGGTCCTTTCGTTCTTTTGAAAACGACTCCTAGCTCTTGGTCTGGGTGGTGACAGTGACAACGGCGTCTGATTTGATCATTTGGAAAAGGAAGGAAAGGAAAGGATTGCACATGGTGGTGGGGACTCCCCTTCAACTCTTTTGCTTGGTTCACAGGATTAGAGAGAGCATCTCCAATCAATCTATGCTATAAGAATCTTCCTTTGAATGCTAAGTGTGTGGAGATCCTTTCTTGTGAGTGCTCTTCTTCTTTTAATATCAGGAATTTCTTTTGCAAATTAGTACATTTCAGAAAATAAAAAACAATTCAATTTGAATGAATAGTTCAATTAATATTTACTAGAAATAGCATAAACCTTAATAAATTTAAAAGGTTGCTTTATTACTAGTAACGCAAATGTTTATTTATTTTTTAATTTCTTGTGTTGTTGATAATAAATTCTTAATTATCTAAACTCTGCATTTTTTTTTTAATTCAACTATGCTGGTTTGAAAAGAAAAAAAATCTCTGCTGAAGTTATTTTTCTTTAAAAAAAGAAAACTATTTTCTTGGAATAAAATCATTAGCTCGACAAGGGTCTCTTAATTTGTGCCTTCCGAATAATATTTTTAAATTATCACTTGTTTAATGTTGTATATGGTTTCCATTTAATATGTTTATAAGCTGTCATCGCCATGGCAAGGGACACTCTCGCAGCTCTCCCCAATGTTCAACCTTTTCCATTCCAGCGTCAGAGCGGTATGTTTTTTATTTTAAAATGTATACACCTGAAAATAAAAAAAAATATAGTTTAAAATAAAAAATAAAAAAAATTCAAATTTCTTTCGATCTCAACTTTGGATTATTACTCCATAGTTGTATCTGGTCAGTTATCTATGACCCATGCATGATTCACTATCACCAGTGTCAGTCTCTATCACAAAGTGGAAGAAAACCATTTATGCAAGAAAACAAGGGATTAAATGTCATATACTTGCTGCAGCTTCTAAAATATGAAGTCGGAAAGATAATGATGTTGAAATTTGAGGTGATGATTACTTGCTCAGAGTGCTAACTAAGCACGTAAAATAGGGATTTGACTATCTTCAACCAGGGAATGACTAAATTCTCTGTATTGCTTGGAAAATCGACCTCGGAGGAGCCAAATGTTCAATTAGGGAATTGACTAAATCATAAGTGAAAGATTATTTAATGGAGTAGCAAAATGAAGAGTGCTGTCTTCCAGGAATATATTATCAGAATTAAAATTTCAAAAGTGATTTTTAACTTGAAGGGTATGAAAATGTTTTTTTTTTTAATTTTTGATATTATCACATTGGAATCATGAGAGGGTGTGAGAATTGAAAAAAAAAAAAAAAAAAAAAACCGCCCAAGAACTTACACTTGCCGATTGCGCACCATATGGATTCCTTCATTAAAATGTTTTTTTGTCATCTTGGAAGTTTGTTCCTTTAAGCTCCTCGTGTTCAACCTGCAATTCAAAATGATCGACAGAATGATTAGAAAACTAAGTAAAAATCAATAACAAATCAGAAAAAAAAAAAAAGAGAGTAAAGTATTGAAAACAGACACGAACCATGACACACACGCCAAAAAATAGAACAGAGAAGGAAACTGTTTGCAACGGGAACTATGAAAAGCGAACTAGGGAAGACGATACAGATCGATAACGCAGCAACACATAAATGATGGGTGATGGGCACGTTAATATCAAGCCACGAGAAAAATAATGGATAAGGAGGAGAGCTCGGCACCCAACGCAACTAGGAAGGATCTTGCAAACAACATAAGGCATCTACTGGACGCGAATGGCAATGGAATTGGCAAGGAACGAAAGAAAGAGCTGTTATGCACAGTAGTACTGGAAAAGATGATCCAAAACCCACCATCACAAAACTTTTGAACCCAAATGAAAACATTGGACTGGAAATTCATTCATTTTCAGGACCAAAAAAAGCAATCCCTTCTTAACGATTTACAGTCACCAAATACATATATCTCATGATCATCTTAGCTACTGCAAGCTCCAGTATTCCCCTTTCCAATTCTATTTTTCTTTAGTTATATTATACGTTGTTCTTTCCATTTATATATGCCAAATATGTCCGGTCTCAGTTCAATTGAGTCTGCAGTTATTGCCAATGATTCCCGTTGTGAACAAGGTAGATATGGCCAGGATTCCCATGAGCATGGTAACCATATTGATACTGAGGAGGCGGAGGAGTCTTCTTCTTTGAAGAAAACGCTACTGGCTTCGACATCTGATGATAGTAGCACCTTGGAGTGGTAGAAGTTGAAGCAATGGTGGCACCACCATAGCTATTAGAGGGTGAGGAGGGGGAGGAGGAGGAGGAGGAGGATGAGGATGATTTGGAAGAGGAAGAATATATTTTTTTCGGGAGCGAAAGGAAGGCCCTGATCTTTAAAGATGCAGTCGGGGTTGCTGCTCCTGCTCGATCGTATTCCTCGATGAGATTTGCTAGATCCTCATCCGAGGTGATCGATACCAGAGCGTCTAGATCTTCTTTTGGCAACTGACAACGGAGACTCACTGATGTGCCACACAACTCTCCAAGCTTCAACAATAACTCTGTATGCCACACATGCAAAAATATTCCACCCCATATCACTTACTCCATCATCATTTATCCACACACATACATAACAAAAGCATAACATTTGATACAGGTAAAGCTAAAAAATGAATTACCAAAAGTAAAGGAAAGGGGAGATGGTGGAAATTCATATAGAAAACACTGACCAGCAAAGGAGATGGAACGGTCGACGCCGATGACACGGGTCTCGCCACCTTGATAACGGAGTTTACCATCGGGAAAACGGGGGATGATCTTGCCACCATAACTGCAGAGGAACTTGATGGTGGCAGGGGCAGAGGAGGGGGCTTTGAGGTGAAGCTTGGTGGTGTCAAGTGAAGGTCCGACCATACTTGAGTAATAAGAGAAATGGGGTCCAGTCGATCTAGTGAGAGAAGGAGGGAGAGAGAGCTAGCTAGTTTTGAGAAGCTAAGAGGTTGAAGGAAGATCCTAAGCTAGTTGCCTTAGAGCTGCCTCTTCAAGCCTAACTATGGTACTCTTCTTCCCGTATTTATAGAAATGGTTCCTTGCTCAGGGAGGGTGAAACTTGAGTGTGGGGCTCAGCTTACGTCAGTTAAGATTCCTTGAGAGTCCACAATCTGGGATAAAGAGTAAAGTTAAATAACTTCAAACCATAGACTTTTTGACTCCTTGTCGTCGGTCTATAACGGGCTTGTTAAAAATATTTTTTAAAATAAAATACACCTTAAATCTAACCTTTAACACATTTCTAAATGGATGATTAATAAGTTAAGCTCTAAGAAAAAACGTATTTGTATTGTATCAGAAATTTAGTATAAAAATACCATGAGTTTTGAAAAATCCTTAAATTAGGTTTTGAAATATACTGTTTTAAATATTTTTTTTATTTTTAGATTTTATATTATGTTTTCTATTTGTAATTTTGATTTTTTTCCTTGTAAATGTTGGATTCTAAACTATTCAAAGAATTGTAAAACTTAAGAAAATAGATATATAAATACGAATCTATTTGCATCATTAATAGCAATGTTTCCAAGTATTAGGCCGGACTCTTTTCTTTTTATAAATAGAGAAAAGAAGAACGAAGCCGGAGTCGTTACATTTAGGCTGGGTTCAAAAATTATTTTCAAAGAGCATTTAGTTAAGAAATTCGATTATTTTTTTTAATATAAAAATAATTAAATTAATGCATTTTACGTACAAAAATATTTGTATAAAACCATTTAGACACTACTAAAATACACAATTATTATTAGCTACAGTTTACACAATGAGCTCTTACCACTGATTTTATCGTTATTCTCACTTAAGTCTCGTTCATTTGCTGAAAAATATTTTTTTTTTTAAAGTGGTTTCCTTGAAAAGTAAATTATTTTTTGATGATTGGTAATATCATGCAAAATAAGTTGAAAAATATTTTTCAGTATTTGGTTATGTCATAGAAAATGAGCTGTAAAATAACTTATTAATATTTTTTAAGTTTATTAAAATAATAAACAATCAAAATAATAGAGATCGAATCTAACATTTAAAAAAAAATTAAAGATGATGAAATTAAAATAATTATAATTATAATTTCAAAAATTATTTTAAATAAAATAAGTAACAATCAAAAGCATGAGGATCAAATTTGATAGATAAAAAATTTCAATTAAAAAAATAATAAGAGAAAAGCAAATAACAATCATAAAAATAAAGACCAAAATTAATATAAAAATCAAATTAAATCAAATTCTAAGAGGTGAAATTGGAAAAAAAAAGAATTCAAAACAAAATATATAGCAATCAAAAGTTTGATGATCAAATTTGTTATAATCAACAAATTATATGATATTTCTAAATTTCTCACAACTTCTGGAAAGTGTTTTCCGTCCAAAATAAAAGAAAAATACTTTCCTGAAAACCAAGCCAAATTTTTATTTGATTGGAAAGTGTTTTCCGTTGACCAATTTTTCTGATAACAAATAAACACGGGAAAGTTTGGAAAGTGATTTCCAGAAAACTACTTTCCGTCAAACAAACGAGGCCTTAAATAGATAATTGCATATACGAGTACAACAATATATATATATATATAATTCCTTGTATAGCCTATAACAACTATTTCCTTATCTCTACTTTTGTAAAGCTTTTCTATATAATGAAACTCCAATGACATAAGCAGTTGTTGTGGTTGATAATTACTGGTTTATAAAACCTTTACATGGTATCAGAGCCATAAGTTTAACCTCCATCCGATCCTATGGCCTCAGAAAACTCTTCTTCTACTCTTTCCTTCAACACCATGGTTCACATGGTTACTATCAAGCTATCCTCCACCCTTTCTCCTTTGGCGCAGTCAAGTGGTTCCTTTGCTGCAATGCCCAAAACTTTATGAAATTTGTTGATGGCTCAACACCAATGCCTTCTGCTGCCGTTGATCCTACATCCCATAATCTTTGGAAGCAGTTTGATCAACTCGTCATGAGTCTTTTGCTTTCCTCTCTCATAAAGGAAGCACTTTTTATTACCATTTGCCTTACAACATCGAGAGATGTCTAGAACTCTCTTAAAACTACTTTCAGCCACAAATCTAAGGTCCGCGAACTTCAAATAAAAGATAAACTTCATCTCATGAAGCGTGGCTCTTGTAGTATTTCTGAATACTCTCGAATATTTAAGGCTCATTATGATCAATTATTAGCAATGGGACGTCCAGTTGAAGACACTGGCAAGGTGCACTGGTATCTATGTGGTTTAGGCCATGAATTTTCAACTTTCTCATCACTCAACTCTCTTTAAACCCTATCCTAAGTTTTAAGGATATTGTTCCTAAAGCAGAGAGCTTTGATCTTTTTTCGAAGTCTATTGATCATAATACAGGGGTTCCTACGTATATGGCAAATTTCTCTCTTGCACCTTCAAACCGATATGGAAGACCAAACAACTATCAACACAAATATAAAGGAGGACCATCAAAGGGAGGAAATCATAGCAAGCAATAGTATAAACGTCCTCCTCGATGTCAAATATGTCGTGAGGAAGGACACTATGCCACGGATTGCAAACGCAGATACATCAAATCTGATGCTAATCTTGTTGAAGCTCTTGCTAACTATACCATTAGCAATGAACCTGCAGATTGGAACCATCTAGGTGGTGATCCAGTGGTAAAAACTTGGGATCAAGAGGTTTGCTCCCTCTGTGGTCTCAGGTTCGAGCCATGTGGTTGCTCATATGATGGTCACTGGAGGCTTACATGGTCGTTAACTTCAGGGCCCGTGGGATTAGTCGAGGTGCGCGCAAGCTGGCCCGGACACCCACGTTAAACTAAAAAAAAATGAACCTGCAGATTGGTATACAGACACGGGTGCATCAGCTCACATAACGACTGATGTATCTCAACTTGATAAGGTGGAACCTTACACTGGTAAGGACAAAGTTGTAGTTGGTAATGGATCCTCTCTACCCATAAAATATACTGGTTTTTGTTCTCCAACTCCCACCCTTCAATTAAATGATGTTCTTGTCGTCCCAACCTTAACAAAAAAATATGCTCTCTAAATTAAACTAACCAATAATTATCCTTTATCTGTCTCTTTTACTGACAATGATTTTATCATACAGAATCTCCAAACTCAAAAGGTGGTGGCAAGCGGTAACCGTGTTGATTGTCTTCATGTACTGAAGCGTGGAAACCAAGCCTTCTCTACTGTCATTACAAAATCAAGTATTTTGTAATTCCTTTGCAATTTGGCATGCACATTTAGGACATGTCTTATCCACAATAATTTCCATTCTTAATAAACAAGGTTCTATGTCCCTCACTTCTATATTGCCGAATCCATCTCTGTGTGTTAGCTGTCAAAAGGCTAAAAGCCATAAACTGCCATTTCCAACAAGTGACAGTTGCTTTGAAACCATACTTGGTCTCATACATTGCGATCTATGGGGTTCAGCACCCATAACTTCCATCTCAGGATATCGATATTATGTTATCTTTATCGATGATCACTCATGTTTTACTTGGTTCTATCCATTAAAACACAAAACTAATTTTTACCAGACATTTATCAACTTTCAATCTCTGGTTGAGAATCAATTCTCAACAAAAATAAGAATTTTTCAAAGTGATAGGGGCAGGGAATTCATCAGTAAGAATTTACATTCTCATTTCACTAAATGTGGCATTCATCACCAATTCTCTTGTCCCTATACACCATCTCAGAATGGTAGAGCAGAAAGAAAACACAGGCATATCACAGAAACAAGTCTCACAATGCTTTTTCATGCCACTGTCCCTCTTCATTTCTGGGTTGAAGCCTTTAGTACAACAATCTTCATTATTAACCGTTTGCCAACACTAGTCTTGAATGGGACATCTCCTTTTGAAATTCTGTATGGTAAGTCTCTTTTCTATGCTACCTTTTGAATTTTTGGATGCTTATGTTTTCCGAACTTGCGAGATTATGCCAAACACAAGTTTGAACCAAGAAGTCTTCCCTGTATTTTTCTTGGTTATCACACTTCCTATAGAGGATTTTGATGTCTTAATCTTGTCTCTCATCGAGTGTTTGGCACTCGACATGCTTGGTTTGATGAGAATGTATTTGCATTTTCTTTTTCTAGTATGCAACCTTCCTCTGCAATCTCAGATTTTATTGCCTTCCATAATCCCACTTCATCACATTCTGTTATGCCCAGTACTAACTCTTTTGTGAGATGTTCATCTTCACCATCAGTAACTTTGTCTATGTCGTGTAAATCATGTGTTTTGGAATTGCTTCCATCTCCAAGCTCATCAATTTCAATGCCACATGTCTCTACTCCTCTAGAAGAGCCACTTCCAGCAATCCCAATATCATCAGCTTCACATTAGAATTCTCATCCTATGATAACTCGTGGCAAAACAGGCATCTCCAAATCTAAACATTACAGTTATGTTTGTCAGATCCCATCATCTTCTTTATTATCATCTCTTTTAGTCATGAAGGAACCAAAGGGTTTCAAGAGTGCTGCTAAGTTCCTAGAATGGCTTGCTGCCATGGAGGATGAAATCTGTGCTCTCAAGCTCAATCAAATATGGGAACTAGTTCTACGACCACCTGCTACTAATGTGGTTGGATCCAAATGGGTTTTCCGCATCAAATACCATTTGGATGGTTCCATTGATAGGCTTAAAGCACACCTTGTTGCCAAAGGCTATACTCAACTCTATGACCTTGATTTTAATGACACTTTTAGTCCAGTGTTGTTCGGGCATCAACAGTTCGTATTGTTCTCTCTATTGCAGTATCTCGTGGCTGGAACATTCGTCAACTTGACGTAAAAAATGCATTCTTGCATGTTCTTCTGCAAGAAAAGGTTTATATGGAACAACCACCGGGCTATGTTGATTCCTCTCATCCAAATCATGTTTGTAGTCTTAAAATGGCAATCTATGGTTTAAAACAAGCACCAAGAGCATGGTTCCATCGGTTTAGCCATTTCTTACTCACTGTTGGCTTTAATTGCAGTAAAGCTGATTCCAGTTTATTTGTTTACTTAATAGCTCACGAGATCATTTACTTACTATTATATGTCAATGATATTATCATCACAGACAGGAATGTGTCTCTCATTGATACTTTCATTCACAAGCTACGTCAAGAGTTCTCGAAGGACCTTGGCACTTTGAATTATTTCTTAGGCCTAGAAGTCACTCATTCTGCAACTAGGATATTTCTGAGCCAATTAAAATATGCAAGAGATCTTCTACTTCGAGCTGACCTCCTTGATTCCAAGCCGGTTGGAACTCCCATGATTGTTTCCCATCATTTAAACACTGATGGCCATCTTTTTTATTCACCAACTACCTATCGGTCCTTAGTTGGTGCACTTCAATATCTAACCATTACTAGGCCATATAACACATGCAGTAAACTCAGTAAGTCAATTCATACATGCCCCAAGAGAACACCATTTCCAAGCTGTAAAAAGGATCCTCGGATATGTTAAAGGAACTCTGCACTTTGGTCTCAAAATCACTCCATCCACCACCTTCAACATCTCAGTTTTTTCATATGCCGACTGGGCTGGCTGTCCATATACAAGTTGATCAACATTTGGTTATGCCATATTTTTTGGTGATAATCTAGTTTCTTGGACATCTAAAAAGCAATCTACTGTATCTCGATCTTCTACAGAATCTGAATACAGAGCATTAGCCCTCACTGTAGCTGAGGTCAAATGGTTGTTAAACATTCTTCAGGACTTACAGATTCAGCCACCAGATAGGCTCACTCTACTTTTTGATAATGCCAATGCCATTTTCATGGCTCACAATCCGGTAGCTCGAAAGCGATCTCGGCATATTGACATTAATATTCACTTTATCAGCGAGTTAGTATGCAATGGTATATTAAAGATTCAACATATGCCATCCAACTTGCAAATTGCAGACATATTCACTAAAAAACCATGAAAATCTTTGTTTATGCTCTTTAGATCCAAGCTTCGTGTGTTACCATCCACGCTTGACTTGAAGGGGAGTATTGGCGATAACACAGACTCATTTCCTGCATACAATCAAGGAGAGAATCGGTCCAAGCATTAAAGAGAAAATCATGGCATTACAGTTGATTGTGCAACGTTTAGGAGTTGATTAATTCTAATTATAGAATGTATAGATATAATTCCTTGTATAGCATGTAACAACTATTTCCTTATCTCTACTCTTGTAAAGCTTTTCTATATAATGAAACTCCAATGCCATAAGCAGTTCTTGTGGTTAATAATTAATGGTTTATAAAACCTTTACACATATCATTTAGAAATGCATCAAAATATTTATTAAAAAAATTATATTCGATATCAACAAATTAGAACAATATGAAAACACCCAAACAAAATTTGAAGTAAAAAAAATGTTTTTTTTAAAGTGCTTTTAAGCAAATTAAGAAGTATGTAGAGTAAATTATAAAGTAGTCCCTTATATTTTGCAAAAGAATCAATTAGTTTCTATAGTCTCAAGATTAATTAATTAATCATTCAACCAGTATTAACCATGCTTAGTTTAATATATTATTTATTTTAAGAAATATCTTAATCTCTTCATATTTTATATTTCTTAAAAAGGATAAATTGAAAAGGATCATGAAATAGGTGAACATGATTAAGCTAAAAATAGATTTAAAAACATTGTGACTAATTAATTATTTTTAAAACTAAAAGGATTGTTTAATACGTTCTACAAGATTTTAGAGACTAACCTGTACTTTACTCGAGAAAGTACATTGTCTCAAGAGAAATTTTAACACACTATGAAAATATTAAAATTGGTGTAGTAATTAGAAAATATTGTGTTGATGTTTTTTTTATGTGTTGTTAATTTATTATATCACCACATCAAAAAAGTAAACCCATGAATAGCTATTATACTAGATTTCACTTTATTTTAACGTTATACTGGAAGTATCGAATAAATTTTATTTTTAGTATATTTTCCTTCGTTATATAAAAGTAATACTTAATACCATAATTATCCATGAAAAAGAAATTTGGAAATTGGAAGTATCCAATAATCTCTCTTTACGAGATAAATTATGAGATACTTTGGTGCATTGTCCTCCCACTCACACACATAAAAGTGAAACTTATTATCAAATAAAAGTGAATTTTATTTTGATATGAATAGGTGAACAATTAATATACTGAAAATTCCTAATGATATCCACTTACAAATAGAAATTATGAGATACTTTTAGTTTATTTCTCCTGCATTCATATAGAAATATAATTAATCCACTAAGGTTATCACCCATGGATCTTATTTAGCTCATTAGCACATTATACTGCGAGTTAGATTAAATTTTTTCAATGTAAGAAAAATAAATAGATGTTGTTATCATGTTGTATAGTATAAAAATAAAATAAAATTATATAAAAGTTAATTGAATGTGATCTGGTTGATTCAATAAATCAAGAAAAATAATAAAAAAACAAAAAAAAAACAAGAATAGATGTATGTAAAATAAATAAAAAAACCCAACAAAATGGAAGGATGTTAATTTAGCTATAGTACTCACGTTGTTTACCGTTGACTAATTTTCATGTGAACATATAGTAATTTTACGATTATCCCAAATTTAATGTACGAAATAACAGCATATCTTCTTCACCATATCCATTGGACTAAGGATCGTGGTCCCTTGACTCCCTTCCATGTCCGAAGTCCATTTTGCATGGACATGTGCAATATCAACTCGAGATTACCACGAGCAGTAATCCAAGAGGGCACCTTCAGGGATATACAGCTGAAAGAAATGAATATCTCAGAACACAGCTCGTGAAAAGGATTTTTGATGCAGGCCACGTCACTAGATTTTTACATTTTGATTTTATAATAAAAATTCTAAAGGGAGAGTCCAATAAAAAACCGTTGGCTGGTAAATCACAAATTCTCAATAACCTATTTGCATCGATCCCCACTAAATTCTTACGTTTTGAATTGCTAGCAGGTAAGAATTCTTAACTTGTAAATACCAAATAAAATATTACCAAATCTTCAGGGACTAATGTCTTTTGTCAAGCTCTCGATGTAAGCCTCGTCAAGACATTTGTCTGTGGTGAAACAAACACAGTAAGGTATTTGATAACAAAAAATATAAAAAGTTAGATAAAAAAAATAAAAAGTTAAATTAAAAAATTTCAAAGTTAATTAGTTAAATTAGGTTTAATAACAATATTAGTAGTTTTTTATGGCTTAAATATTTGTTTTTTTTTAAATTAACTTGAGCCGTGGCGCACCACAACATTATAAACTAGCACTATCTACATGCATTCTTAATTACAATCACTAATCACATTTAAAATCTGTAATTGGGAACGAGTTGAAACCGCGGGTGACATAGAATTCCCTTTTCATTTCATTTGAAACACCATTTTCAAGAGGTCGGCTGCTTTTCAAGGATAACTTCTGAAGGATTAGGCTAAGATTTTCCTTTTCTTGTAATTTCATGCTTCGTCTTTTTCATTGATTATGTCATGTAATAATCCAAAGGAAGCAGCTGTGTGGGCATGCTAATGGGGGTCCTACCTTTTCCTCACAGCTGCATATCCCCAAATCCTTGTATTTGCGTAATTTTCAAAAGGTGCTGAAGCATATCCACCTTTATCTCCTTATCCTTTTGACGAGGGAATCATGCACCTTGCCTGGTCCCTTCACGTTACATATGGCACTTTTTTTTATTCTAGTATTTTGTAGGTCCCAAACATGGAGAAGAAGAGGAAACAGATTTCACTTCTGGGGTGTTCTCTGCATTATTCTGTGTGTGGTGGGTGTTCGCATTAACATAGAAGATATTAGCAATATCGAAGCATACAATTAACTAGATAGGTGTTCTCTGCTTCATTGTGGATTGGGTTAAATTTTGTATATAGCAAAAAAACGATGTGAAGTGCTATTAATATATTGTTTTTTTAAAAAGAAAATATTCACAACTTGACACTATAAAAAAAAAATTGAAAAAAATCACATTTGCAGTCCCCAAGAATCCAAACATACGAGGAAATTAGGAGAAAAAATCATTTTACAAAAACAAATCTAAAAAAACACCAATAAATCCAAGTGAGGTCGTCAAAACTCACGAGAGGGGTCACGCGAGTGGGATAATCCAATAAAAAATAAAATAATGGGTTGACTCGTGACCTTGGTGACTCAGGGTTTATGGCAGGTCGGATTTGAAAAGAAATTTGGGGAGAATTGATTCATTATAAAATGATAAAAAAACACAGGTTGATTTGTGACTTGAAAACTCATGGCAAACCTAGTCAAGACCGAGTAAAAAATCATTGATTATTTTCATTTATTTTTTCTCAAAATGATGTCTTCCTTACTTTTTTATATAAAAAAAAATTCATTTGACTTTGGTTAACTTGGATCAACTCACATGACACTGACCAGTACTTGTTCTGGATTGATTCCTGAAAAATTGAGAGTACAACCTAAAATTTTGAGTTAAATGGAAAAATCAAAAAGAAAATCATACAAAAGAATAAAAATCAAGAGAATGTGAACCAAACTTGAAGAAATAAAAAATCAAGATTATGGATATAAGGATGAAATTGAAAACAAATTAAATTTCGACAAGATAGTTAAGAGTTAAATTTTGAAATCAAAACATTGAGAGTCTAATCTTAAATATCATCAAATTTTGAATTGAATGGTAAAAAAAAAAAAAAATGAAATTAACAAAAGAATCCAAAATAAAAAAATAAAAATCAAGAGCATGAGAATTAAATTTGAAAAAATTAAAAAAATAATAATTATGGATTCAAGTATGAAATTGAAAATTTTTTTTTGATAAAAAGTTAAGAATTAAAATTTAAAATCAAAACATTGAGGACCTAACTTTAAATATCATCAAACTTTGAATTGAATGGTAAAAATATAAAGAATAATTAAATTCACAGAAGAATCCAAATTAAATATAAAAATTGAGAGAATGAGAACCAAAGTAGACCGAATAGAGCCTCACACGCTACTTAAAGAGCATAGAGTTGTCCCGCGTGTGAGTTTTTTTAAAATATTTTTTAAAAAATAAAAAAGACTCAATCACTCATAATCCAACTTAATAATAACATAAAAACCTATAGGAAAGGAAAGAATGCCTCTTAATGCAAAGCTTAGAAAATATGATTGTAGGGTTAATATAGTAATTCTAGTATAAAAAACCAAGAATACCCCTTAAAATAATTAAACGAAAATAAATCTCAAAGACAATTAAGTAATTTAATTGTACAATTATATTAATTATTATAATGACCCCGTGAATTAGATAATGACATTTGAATGCTTATGAAATAACCAAACTGCCTTTCTAGCAGTTATGTTGATATGGGGGTAAAGTAGTAATTTTATTGTAAAAAATGCATAGCCATATGATTCTTTATTTTCTAGGTAGTCTTTTTTTCTACTTTTCTGTTATAAATTGTGTTCAGGTATATAATATAATTATTTGAAGATTGGGTATGTGGTTAAAATTCTGACCATACAATGTCTTTTACACGTGTCATGGGCCCAGTAAGCCACTTGTAAATAGTTTGAGGAAACCTCGCTGTCCAACACACCACCACCCAATTAGGTCGATTGCTGAGTTTAAAGGCTACAGCGAGGGGGTCGGTTGTCGTTTCGCTGAATTTTTCAAAAGCGTGTGAGGCTACACGTGTCAACACGAAGGCCGAGTTATCGTGATATTGACTTGCTATTTTGTATTTTCCATCAAAAAAATGTAATTTAATCCGGGAGAGGGTCCGCACTCCGATCCAGGAATTCATCTAAAACACAGATCGGGCTGACCAGTAGATCATTGATTTAAATTCAGATTAATTCTTTTTATTAAGATATTTAATATTTATGATATTTCCTGATATAATATATGAAATCTCTCTTTATATTCCTTTAGAAATATTTAGATATTCAAATATTTAGAAATATTTAAGATTTTCTTGTTTATTTTAAATATTATCGAGTGATTTATGATTTTGTATATATTTGCTTGATCTGGTTTAATCATGTTATTAAGAATCTTTGTCAAATTAAACTAGATTTATCATATAATATCTTATTTAATCTAATTAAAATTTTTACTTAAATCAAGTTTTGAAGCCTAATTTTTTTCAAATCTTTGGCCGACCTTAACAAGGACGCTGCAATGTTGTTCACACTTTGAGATACTGGCCAAGACAGAATAGAGGCACGGTGTCACGGGGTTAATTTTTCGCAACGAAACTTAACCCAGTGCGGCAGTCTAGTCCCAACTAGACTCAGCCTTGCCTCACCCTTTCACTCGTGTTTTCCTACGACTATGTGTTTCGCTCACCCAAGGAGGTTCTCACACTCGCCTCGTCGTAGACAACAAGTAAACACAAGCAACACAAGCACACAAGAGTTTTACAAGAATCCCTCTCAACCTTTATTTATCTCACCAACAAAGGAATACACAAATATGGTGTGTGCTATGCACAAATCGCTAGCTCCACAACAGAGGCTTGGCAGCCTATTTATAGACAAATATGAGCAGCAAGCTCCCCCCCATTAACCCCTATTTTCGGGACCTAGTGGAGCACTTTCTCGAACCCATGATCCCATGTTTTCAGGATATAGTGGAGCACTACCTCTCATCCATGATCCCATGTTTCCAGGACTTAGTGGCATGGAGAACACCCCATTTTATGCTCCCACGTTTTGCTTCCCATGAAGCTGCCACTTCCCCCATTTCCTGGCTGTCTACTTGGCAGCCCCCAATTGCCAATTTCTGCTGCATCAGCTGCTGACTTAGAAGGTCCATTGTCTAAGCCCCACGTCCATGCCAAGTCGCCAGCTCAAAGACTTGCACAGACCATGCACGCTGCCTGCCGAATTCGTTTCTGCCGCAGTCCATCGCTGCCGAATTCTAGGCAATGTGCCTTCGTTGGCGCGCCCCGCGCCTAGACCTCTAACAAACCACCCCCACTAGAAGAGTCCGACGTCCTCGTCGGAATAGATGTGAGGTAGTCTTGTATTTGATCCTCAAATTGCCACAAGTCAGTGTCTTTCTCCCATGAAACCTCCTCATTTTTCTTCCATTTTATCAAGAATTCTGTCCGCCGATTCTTTCGATGTTGGCCGAGTCTACGATGATCCATAATCTTGACAATCCCATCGTCAAATTGTTTATGAATCGTAGGAGGAGCTCGTTGCGACTTACTTCTTTTCGGATCCTCGTGATCTTCATAGAAAGGCCGCAAGTAACTTACGTGAAACGTAGGATGAAGTTTCAGCCGTTCGGGCAGCTTCAGCCTATAGGCAACAGCGCCTACCTTTTCGATGACTTCGAAAGGTCCATCGTACCTTGGCACCAGCCCTCGGTGCTTCGTCCCCAGAATTTTCTTCCAAATCTGCGGAGTTAGCTTGAGCAACACCTTGTCACCCACACTGAATTCTAGCAATCTCCGCTTTTGATTGGCATATTTGAGCATTCTTTTCCTTGCCTTGCGCAAGCTATCTTGCGCTTGCTCGAATAGCTCCTGCCGCTCCATCGCAAACCTGTATGCCGCTGGACTCTTCCCACCCGATACCTGCACTGCAATCTCCGCAGGAGTTTGGGGTTGGGCTCCCAAAACCAGCTCAAACGGACTTGCTTCCGTTGCCGAGGATTTTTGAAGATTATAGCAAAACTGCGCACTATCCAGCAACTCCAGCCAGTTTCGCTGCGTCGCTGTCACGTAGTGTCTCAAATATTCCTCCAACAAAGCATTTATCCTTTCCGTCTGCCCATCAGTTTGCGGGTGATTGGCAGTGGAAAACTTCAGCCTTGTTCCCATCATGTTGAACAATGCTGTCCAGAATCTGCCCGTGAATCGCACATCACGATCACTTACAATGTCAGAAGGTACTCCAAAGTACTTCACCACGTTGCGGTAGAATAATTCAGCGGCCACTTCGGCTGTACACACCGTCGGGGCAGCAACAAACACCGCATACTTAGTGAATCTGTCCACAACAACCATGATTGTGTTCATGCCATCCACCTTTGGAAAACCAACAATGAAATCCATTGAGACCGACACCCACGGTCTTTCTGGAATCGGCAGCGGCTGTAACAAGCCTGCCTCACGCTGCCGCAAAGTCTTGTCTTGTTGGCACACTAGACAAGTCCTGACATAGAGTTCTACGTCCTCCTCCATCTTCGGCCAATAATAAGTCTGTGATAGGAGAGCAACCATCCTTTCTCTACCTGGATGTCCAGCCCACTGCGGATCATGAGTCTCCATCAATAAATGTTTCCGCAGCTCTCCCTTTGGCACGAAGATTCGACCCCCCTTTGCATAGAGTAGGTCTTGTTCCAGCCAATACCTCCGTATTGTCCCTTCTTGTACAAGCTCAACCAGTTTCTTGTACGCTGCGTCTTCCCCCGCAGCTTGACGAAGTCGACACAGCATGTCCGACTCCACCTGAGCAATAGCAAGAACAGTAGCAATTACCTCGCGTCTGCTAAGAGCATCCGCAACCTGATTGTGGCTTCCTGGTTTGTGCTTCCATACAAAATCATATTCGGCCAAGAATTCCTGCCACCGAGCTTGTCGCTGCGACAATTTCTTCTGCGTCCAGAAGAATGTGTTGGCAACGTTGTCAGTCTTGACAACGAATTTCGGCCCCAACAGATATACTCTCCATATGCCAAGGCAGTGCACTACTGCCGTCATTTCTTTCTCATGCGTCGAGTAATTCTGTTCCGCGTCATTTAGCTTCCGACTCTCGAAAGCAACCGGATGTCCCTCTTGCACCAGCACTCCACCAATAGCCCTATCTGAAGCATCAGTATGCACTTCGAAAGGCTTCTCAAAATCAGGCAGCCCCAAAACGGGAGCTGACGCTACCGCTGTCTTCAGCTTCTCAAAAGCTTGCTGGCAGTCAACCGTCCATTCCCATCTCCGACTCTTCTTGAGAAGATCCGAGAGAGGAGTTGTCTTCTTGCTATAACCCTCAATGAATCGTCTGTAGTAGTTTGCAAGCCCCAAAAATGACCTCAATTCCGGGACTGATTTTGGTGCTGACCATTCAACGATGGCTTGAATCTTCCGTGGATCCATCTTCACCTGTCCTTCTCCAATCAAGTGGCCTAAGAA
The DNA here is from genome assembly GCF_000002775.5 of Populus trichocarpa. NCBI lineage: Eukaryota > Viridiplantae > Streptophyta > Magnoliopsida > Malpighiales > Salicaceae > Populus > Populus trichocarpa. Next base: position 13,001,748 of record NC_037292.2, read on the forward strand.
CATAATTTCAGCTTTTGCAAACTCACACTTTTCTCTCTTTACATACAATTCATATTCTCTCAACCTACTTAGGACTTTAGAGAGATGAGTTACATGATCTTCAATGCCTCTACTATAGATTACAATGTCATCTAAGTAGACTACCACAAAATTGTCTAAGAAATCATATAACACGTCATTCATTAGATTACAAAATGTTGCTGGAGCATTTGTTAGGCCAAATGGCATAACTAGAAACTCATAGGAGCCATACCTTGTCACACAAGTAGTTTTATGCTCATCACCGTCAGCAACCCGCACTTGCCAATACCCCGATCGCAAGTCCAATTTGGTAAAGATTGAGGCTCCACACAATCTGTCCATCAAATCCTGAATTAAAGGAACAGGATATTTGTTTTTGATTGTTACCTTGTTTAGCGCTCGGTAGTCCACACACATGCGAAGGCTTCCATCCGCCTTCTTTTGAAACAAAACCGGAGCACCATACGGAGCCTTGGAAGGCCGGACAAACCCTGAGTCAATCAGCTCTTCCAATTGTTTCCTCAATTCTGCCAATTCCCTTGGCGACATTCGATAAGGGGCTTGAGATGGTGGCTTTGCCCCTGGCACCAGCTCAATTCGATGGTCGATGGCCCTCCTGGGCGGGAGTTTCTTCGGTAGCTGAGGCGGCATCACATCTTCGAATTGCTGCAGCACGCTAGCAATTTCTTTCGGCACCTCACCACAACAGTCTGCCTTCTCGTCGACTATTGTCGCTAGAAACACTTCCCCTCCTTTCCGCAATGCTTTATCAATAGCAATTGCCGAGACCACGCTTTTTCCCCTTTTCACAACATTCACAGCTGCGATATTACAACATGGGACAAAACAAGGGCATCCCTCACTCGCAATCATCATTCCATTGAGATATGGCATCAAAACAACCTTGGCTTTTCGTAAGAAATCAAGGCCAAGAATAATATCGTAATCATCCAGACTTACGACCAGCACATCCTGCTTGCCTCTCCACTGATCCAGCATTATCGGCACATCATAAGACATCCCAGCAATCCTCTGTGCCTTCGAGTTTACTGCCTTCATTGATGTGTGGCTGTCACTCAGCCGCAGGCCAAGTTCTTTCACCAGCCGATCTGCCACAAACGTGTGGGTTGCGCCTGAATCCAGCATAGCATTCACGTCTTTGCCATTTATCCCAATCTTCACATACATTAGATTGTCCGTAGCCCCTGACTTCCCTTTCCGCAGTGCATCAATCCTCGCCAAGTCTTTATCGACAGGGCGGGTTTCGGCAGCCCCATCCTCTGATTTAGCTACCAGGCAGTTTATCACACGCATAGGATTGACGTGCGTAACTACCCCTTCCCCTTCATCGCTATCCCCAGCCCGAATAGCATTCAACTTCTCCCTCTTCGGACATTCCCTCGCAAAGTGAGGACCATCACAAATGAAGCAAGTAAAGTTCGGTTTAGTACTCTTACCTTGTGCACCCATAAACTTGGCCTTGCCCTTCTCCGCGGCAGTAGCCCTCGATGCACCCCCACCGAACTTCTTCCTCGTTCTTTCCTCCTTGTTTCTTCCCTTAGACTTGAAGGAGGTTGATGTATAGCCCTCTCTTGTAGTTGATTTAAAATCAATCAAGCTGTCCGCAGCAGCAATAGCGGAGGACAGATCCTTTACGTTCTGTCGCCTTAGTTCCGCTTGCGCCCAAGTTTGCAATCCGGACATGAAGTTGAACAACCTGTCCTCCTCGGACATATTCTCAATGTCGAGAATCAAGGAACTGAAAGCTTTAACATACTCACGAATTGATCTATCGTGTTTGAGCCTTTTCAATTCCTCCCGCGCTATCCAGGATGTATTGTTCGGAAGGAACTGCTCCTTTAGCTCCTTCTTGAGACAATCCCATGTCTCAATCTTTGGACGTCCAGCACTTAAGTCCTCTTTGGTTCTCGTCCGCCACCAAAGCTTTGCATCACCCGTGAGATACATCACGGTAAGATCCACTTGTTCAGCCACGCTAATCTTCGCAACGCTAAAGTATTGCTCCATGTCCCACAAGAAATTCTCAAGCTCTTTGGAACTTCTTGCCCCACCAAAACACTTTGGTTCAGGCACTTTAGGTTTAGAAGTACTTACCCCAATAGGAGCGCTTGTCACTGCCTTCTTCAGAATGGCAATTGTCTCTTCGATAGTAGCCAATCGTTCACTCGATTCTGCCGCAAGAGAAATGTACAAGCTCTCAGCCCTTTCAGCGCTTTCCACAGCTTCCTTCAAGCGATCAACAATAGAACGTTCTTCGTCTTCTTCCTCCGACCCTATCAAGGTCTCAAGACGCGTCAACCGTTCCCGAATAGCTTCCATGACTTTCGCTGCACGTTTTTAGAATCAACCGTGCTCTGATACCAATTGTCACGGGGTTAATTTTTCGCAACGAAACTTAACCCAGTGCGGCAGTCTAGTCCCAACTAGACTCAGCCTTGCCTCACCCTTTCACTCGTGTTTTCCTACGACTATGTGTTTCGCTCACCCAAGGAGGTTCTCACACTCGCCTCGTCGTAGACAACAAGTAAACACAAGCAACACAAGCACACAAGAGTTTTACAAGAATCCCTCTCAACCTTTATTTATCTCACCAACAAAGGAATACACAAATATGGTGTGTGCTATGCACAAATCGCTAGCTCCACAACAGAGGCTTGGCAGCCTATTTATAGACAAATATGAGCAGCAAGCTCCCCCCCATTAACCCCTATTTTCGGGACCTAGTGGAGCACTTTCTCGAACCCATGATCCCATGTTTTCAGGATATAGTGGAGCACTACCTCTCATCCATGATCCCATGTTTCCAGGACTTAGTGGCATGGAGAACACCCCATTTTATGCTCCCACGTTTTGCTTCCCATGAAGCTGCCACTTCCCCCATTTCCTGGCTGTCTACTTGGCAGCCCCCAATTGCCAATTTCTGCTGCATCAGCTGCTGACTTAGAAGGTCCATTGTCTAAGCCCCACGTCCATGCCAAGTCGCCAGCTCAAAGACTTGCACAGACCATGCACGCTGCCTGCCGAATTCGTTTCTGCCGCAGTCCATCGCTGCCGAATTCTAGGCAATGTGCCTTCGTTGGCGCGCCCCGCGCCTAGACCTCTAACACACGGCCACTCTTTCTATACACCCAACTTTTCTTTAATTTTTTTGTAAGTCAATGACTAAAATAACCTTTGTCATTTGATGTCATAGTATCCGGTCTCTCCTCGGTTCCGGTCTCTCCTCGGTTGGGAAAAAAAAGTCTGTCTTTCAATCTCTCTCACCTTCCCCGGTCCCCATCTTTCCATCTCCCGTCCCAGGTTTCAACCTCCAAGCTTTTTACTAGAGAGAGCTAAAATATGTGCGAAAAACATTGGATATATATTTTTGTTTATCGTAGATTATAATTATGAATTGATAGTTTTATTCTTGCAAAACCTCTTAATAAATTGCCTTTTTAAAGCTAAAATGGTTTTTTTCTTTGATTTCTTTGTTATTTTTTAATTATTAAGAAATGTCTTGATCTTTTTATTGTCTTTTTGCATGGTAAAATAACTTTGTTATTTTTAAAAATAAATAATGATTTAACTTCGGTTTATGATTTTTTGGACATTTCATATTTTTGTTATAGTATAACTACTTTATTACCCTTAAATTCAAATTTTCAAAAGCTTGACTTAAGGGGTTAATTCATAATTTCAAGATGATTTTTTTGTAATAATATTTGGGTCCCGGGGGTAAAGTAGTATTTAAGAAAAAACACAAAAAGTGGTGACATGTGTGTTGAAAGTATGAGCCGCACCGCCGTCTTCGGGCGACGCGTGTAGCTAACTCTGGTGGTAAAAAATATTTTTCCATCGTGTCATTTGATTCGTCACGCCCTTCTCTTTCTTCCTGTATGATGTGAGTTGTTGTCAAACCTCTAATACGTCACTGACATTCTTTTTTTTTCTTTCCTTTCTTTTTCCTCTTATAAATTCATGTCTGACTCTCCACATTTTCATGTTAGCCCATCAAGTTATTTTTCATTTGTTTTTTTCCCACCTTTCTTGATTTCTATTTGTTTTATTTCAATTAATTTCTCAAATTTTGTTTTGTTTCCAATTGCATTTTCCTTTAATTTTTTTCCTATCAAATTTGGTCTTCATTCTTTTGATTTGTTCTTATTTAAGATAATTTTTTAAATTTGTTTTATTTTTTTAATTTCACATCTTCATTTTATTCTCGTTTCATGTTTGGTGCTCATTGTTCTTCTTCTTCTTCTTTTTTGCTTTGGTTAGTTTTTAACTTTGAAATTTTTTTCAATCTCATCATTTTTCATTAAATTGATTGACAATTGAGATTATTGATTGAACTCAGGTTTTCAATTTCACATGTTGTGAAGTTAAAATATTAACTCAGGTTTAAATGATTTGCCCAAATCAATTAGTATGAGTTTAAGCAATAAATTTACCAATTTTTTTTATAATAACTTTCATATTCGCCCTCCCTCAATTATTGTGAATTAGATATTTTTTAATTGATTGAGGTTATTGCTTTCTATTTTATTCTTTTTTTGCAAAGTTAAGTTACTATAATGCTCATAACTACAAAACAACACTTAACTTGGGTTTATATTGAATTGGTTGGGAAATGGACTTCGTGAATGGTTTTTTTCCTGCTTTGTTTAGGGTTATCATAGTCTCGAACAAATATTTATTTTAGAATTGATGCTTGAAACTTCGAGTATCTAATTTTTCGTATGAGGCAAAGAACTGGGCTAAGAAATTTCAAGATTCCCCTGCTTCCATGGATTTAATAGCATTGCTAAAACATCATCATAGAACAATGGAAAACATCATCATAGAACAATGGAATAGTATCTTTGAATATATGACCTTCCATTCAAGTTCTACCTTAAAGCTAAAACCTCGATAAAAAGAAAAAGAAAAAGAAACTTTGAATTGACAAAGGTTCGATATCTAGACGTCACAGCAGTGGTGGCCGGTTACAAACATATTGACGAGAAATAAAACTAACCCTTCGGGATTAAGTCCTTTCATATATTTCAAAAATTGTTGTGATTCATCGATATCGGCCCTCAAACATGATTTTTTCAACTATGAAGTTATTTGATAGTGTAGTAATTTGTTTTTTAAAGTATTGTTATTTAAAAATATATTAAAATAATATTTTTTATTTTTAAAAAATTATTTTTGACATTAACTTATTAAAATGAAATAAAAAAATTAAAAAAATTAATTAAAAAAAAATTAAATTTTTTAAAACACAAAAATCAACATCCTTATACAGAGACAGATTAACCAGTGAAGAACGAACCAGACAGGTTGCCTGGTGTTTCAGATTTTCATATAGGCGGCATGGGCAAGGTTCGATTTCTCTGGATTGCAGGGTGGGCCCATCTGGACCCGAGATTCTTTAAATTTCTCATTCCTAATTCATTGCATGCCACTTGATAAAATGGACCACTTGTTACATGACACGTCACAGATTCGAGGACATGTTAAATGATTGTCAATAGATGACGTGGGGGCTATGCATCTGGCACGCTCTAGTTCACGTGGAATAATGGATAGCATATTTGTTAAATTCATTTTGGTTAGGTGAATTGAATCGAAAAATTAAGGATACTTGTTTTTACTCGAGTCGGGCTCTTAATCTAATTAATTAATATATTGATTCAATAAAATATGTTTGGTTCGATCGTTTTGTTAGTTTACTCCGTCAAATCCCATTCAAACCTGACCATATTAATACAAACCAAATTTTAAAATATATTTTGCTATGATGTTTAAAATCAAAGTTATTAAAATTGGTTCACACATAATCTGATTCAAAACTCGGGTTACAAGTTGTTTGAGTTAATTTGATTGTACCAGTTAAAACCTTAAACAATATTATTTTAATATATTATTTTTAAAAATTAAAATAATATTTTTTTTTTTTTAAAATCCAAACTAAATTTTTATTGGATCAATTAGGTCTTTAGTTAACTGATTAAGTGATAAGTTAACCTATCAAGTTAACTATGCGAACCAGATCAACGTCTTTTCAATTTCATTTAAAACTCATCTAAATCAATATATCATCGAATTAACACGTAAAATCAAGCTAAATTTAATAACACTGGTTGGAATTGTTTTTGGTAGTAAAGGAATAATAAAACAAGAAGACTCTAAATTGAACTTTAAAACTGTTAATCCTTTTAAACTATCATCAAAGGCAAGAGAAAACAAGGAAAATTATGTGAAGGAAATGAGGTGATAGAAAAGAAAAGAAGCGAAATTGAGACTACTCATTGTAAGGCCCAAAATCAATAATATTGGGCCCTTTTAGACTCCTATTTGGGCTTAGAAAGTCTTAATTTTTTTTATATGTACGAATATAGTACATACATGAATGGATAAAAATAATTATTTTCAAGTCAGGTTTTTTTAATATTTTTATTATAATTATTACCTATTAAATACAAGATTTAAACATTTATAACCTATTTATATGGTTTTAGGTATCCATATAAATATTAATTTTTTTTTTAAGAATTCGATTTTGTTGTTATCTTATAAGGATTGTCTTAATTACTAATTCATTTTATTTTAATAATTGAAAGGAAATAATCACCATTCTTTTTCATAATATTATAATATTAAATGAGAATTCAAACCATTAAGAATTGGATTCCTAAAAGAAGGAAAGGCTGGCTATAAATCGCATCGAGGAAGAACATGGAGACTTGTGCCGCCTGAGACTTGACAGATGGAGAGGCTAGCTCGATTCCTAACCACATATTCAATGAAACCGAATAATTTACTTTCTGGTTCAATCTTTTAGACCAAATGGTTTGTATTCAATGAAAGGCACATTCTCCCCTTCGTCTTAATTATTCTTCCTTGCTCTAACGAGAGGCTGTGATAGTCTCATCGTAATTCTCTTTCAATGTTTTTATATATATATATATATATATATATATATATATATATATATATATATATATTACCATGGATATTCGAGTCAGTTTGCGCGTACCTTGACTAATCCCACGTGTCCCGAAGTTAACGACCATGTAAATCTCCAGTAACCATTATATTAGCAATCACAATGCTTAAACCTGAAACCACAAGAAAAACAAACTCTTTAATTCTAAATTTTTATAATTAGATCTACTACTAGGTGATTAATGTAGATATATTTTACATGGACTCGTTGATGTAATGACAGCACAATAAAGATGATAATAATAATAAATACAAAAATAAAATTAGAGGACAACAAATTCTAAATCTTACTAGCATAATAGCAAGCGTTTGCAGTATATTAATAATATATATTTTTTTAAATATTAAAAAATATTTTAAATGTTTTGAGTTGATGGTTATATTAAATTTAAAGTTGGTCAAATTAAATCTATGCCGATTCAATACGCGCCAATATTTTTTTTTTTTAAAAAAAAATAATACCCTTTATACTCCTTTGAATATCTATGGTTTATAAAACAAATACTTTATATTTACAGTAACAGTAACAGGATATTAATTTTTTAACCCATTTTAAAGAATATTATAACTTTTTTTTAAAAAATATTATTATGATAAATTAGGAATCGGTAATGAAGAGTAGAAATCTTGCGGCACAGACAGGGCCGAAACTAAAGGATTTTAGACTGGTTGGTCCTCAGAGCTAGAAACTTGTAATTGACTAGATGGCTGATGAATAAAACATCACTATTTCTTTGAACTTTACCTCGTAAATTTAGAATTGTGAATCTTTGTATTTTATTTTTTTATTCAATAATTATCTTTTTAATTTATACACGTGGCATTCATTTTGGGTTTTGTTTGAAAATGATGATATGACTTTTTCTTTGAAAAAATCCTTTTTATACTTTCAAATTAATTTTAATGTATTGAGGGGCATTCTCATCATAAAAACAGACAAAAAAATATCTACTAAATATATGTATGGGCTTCATTCTAGGTACTTGTTTTAACAATAAAAAGAATCGATTATATTTTATTCCTTGTGTTGTAGTTTATAAAAAATAATTAATTAATTCTTATAATATAAAAAATTATTAAATAATTCCTTTATTAGTGTTGAAATAATGTAGATTTAATCTCGGATGCGGTGTAGTCAGTCTGTATTTTACTTCAATTATAAATTTAAAAATATTTAATAAATAAAAAACGAGTTTAATTGAAAACTCTTTTAAAACCATAATTAAAAAACTATAAATTATAGTTTTCATTTTAAATTATAACCATAAAATCTACTATCATTTCTTTTATTATTTGGTGCTTAAACTCTTTACGATGTCTACATCCAATCCTTAAAACTATATCCTCTTTTTTTAGGGTATAAAACGAGTGGAAAGAGACCAACTTGGGGTTGCGAGTAATGCTATTCTTGGATGAAGTATGAATCTTTTCTTTCTTTCAACTAATATTTCTGAAAAGGAACTAATATTTCTGACTACAAACTTGTGCGTGTACAAGTGGAGACCCTCCAGAAGCACAGCCACCACTCATTGAGTCGAGTCAGTCGACCAAAGCAAGCAGCCAAATCCATTCTCAAGTCTAAACCCTCTTTCTAACCCAAATAACAAGAAGAAAACTATGCACAGTCCTTTATTCTTCCTCCACCACCACCTACTCTCCTTTCTGCCTTTTTGCCGCAATATTCTTTCATGGCCAAGAATCTACATGAATAATCCCATATCCATATCTCTCTTCGTCACTTCACTCTCTCTACCGTTTACTCCTAGACATGACTCTCCCTTATACCCCATCACCCTCTACAAGAAACACTATCTCACCAGAAACCCGTGTCCTTCATAGCTCTCATTTCTATCTACCCAGAAACCGCTCTTCTTTCTTTTCCAATGAATCCAGCCTCCTCAAGAAAGAAAGTCTTCCTTTCAAGCCTCGCGAGAAGCGATCAACCAAGAGTTTTCTTCCCATCTTGAGACTTAAGAACTCTAAACTCACACACCCTTTTGCCAGTATATCCTCTTTCGCAGAAGCAGGAGGCGAGGAAGAGGGAAACGAAGGAATTGAAATCAAGAAACATCAAGAAACGGTAAAAAACAAGGAAGATGACTCTCCTGGAATGGCCCGGGCCTTTGATATATCCTCAAGAACAGCCTCTGCTATATCAATAGTGATAGCATTTGCTGCTCTCAGTCTTCCCTTCTGTTTGAAGACTTTGGGACAGGGTTTGGACTTAAAAACCAAGTTCTTATCATACGTGACACTGTTATTTGGATTCTATATGGCTTGGAACATAGGTGCCAATGATGTTGCTAATGCCATGGGGACTTCTGTGGGGTCTGGGGCATTGACAATGCGGCAAGCAGTGTTAACTGCAGCTGTTTTGGAGTTTTCAGGAGCGCTGTTGATGGGTACTCATGTGACCAGTACAATGCAGAAAGGAATTCTTGTTGCTAATGTGTTTCAGGGAAAGGATACTCTGCTTTTTGCAGGATTGCTCTCTTCTTTGGCTGCTGCTGGTACTTGGTTGCAGGTGCACTTTGCGTACAAACATCTTCTTCCCTTTAATTCCTTTAGATATATTACGTTTTGTATGAGATTTGAATTCATACGAGGTATATACGATATAATTCAATCAAGGAGTTATGTCTTTCGTTCATGAGTTAGTGATATGTTTTCATCAATCAAATTAAATGCTTAGGCATGCAAATTCTGCATTCTTTGAAGGTATAGAATGAATAGCGATGAGTTATTAATGTTGCTGATCATGTTCCAAAAAATCCAATTAGTTTAGAAATAAGGTTTTCGGGTTGGATGATCAGTTAATCAATTGATCCTAACAATCTCATCCTCATCCATTCTTTTTAATCAAGGTGGTTGATAGCTTATACTTATTGCTTGGTAGACCAAGGTGGCTTGTGACTAACTAATTAATACATGTAAAAGGTCACCTTTGGTGGAGGTAGAAACTCTTCGATGCTTAAATAAATATCTTTTTAGAGAAAAAATACAATAATATTTTAAAAAGAGATATTTTGAAAATATATATGTAGTAAAGAATGAAAATTGTGAATATTTGTTCTGAAGATATTGTGGTGTATTTACAGCTCACGAGTTTTATTCTTTTATGAAGATGAGAGTTTGAAATGTAATTTTATCCTAGAAATTGATACTCGTAAATCTTTCTTGATCTGACGTTTTTATGGCAAGGATATACTAATATAAACTTCGTTTATCAGTAGCCCTCCAGTATTTGCGATATAATAATATGCAAAGACTTTAATTAATTTCCCTGTTCAGGTAGAATTGTGAGTTTTGCTCGTATAAAAAAGAGGGTAAGACGAGAAAAATGTAGAGAAATATGCATTTGGACTAAAAAAAATTCTTTCATATACAAAAGACCAAGAATCTGTTCTTAGAAAATTTTTAAAAGATTGAGGGTACCATACCCATCATCTATATAAATTCTTAAGTGGTTATTCGGAATCCAATGAGAATGAACCTATACTTAGAAACTTCTAGGTGATTATAGGTTCTTGGTAAGTGGGAGCTTGTAGCTTTCTCAGCATTGTCATGGGGCTTAAACGCCCTTCACTAAAGAGTGATCATCATTATTATTTTTTATAGTACAAGAGAGCCCCTCCCCACTGAAAGTGGTGAGTACATGATATTACTATTTATACTAGGGAGACCAATTATGTTTACCTCTTAGAAATTGATGCATATAACACTGAGAATACTACATCTATCCCTTAAAGATTAATGCATATAACACTAAGAAGATTATTTCTATCCCTTTCTTAGGAGATGTTTTGAGGGGTCTTCAGCTATCACCTAGAGAGAATAAATAGTCATTTTGAATAGGTCATTCATATTTAAGAAACTTATATTTTTATTAAGGATTATACATCATGAGATGATCTGAGTGATAGGTATAAGAGATATTCTTAGGAGGAAACATGTCTTGGAGGTGGCATTAAGATTGCTTTGAATACCCTGATTACTTTACTTGGAAGATCATTTACGTTAGTTGTCCTTGTAAAAATGAGGAGGTCCATGTCATAGCAAACTGACCTCTTTAACATGTATGTGATTTTTCATGAATTGCTTCACTTTGAACAAGCTTCTATTTGGTAAGGCATAAAGTTTCCTTCAAAAAGCATGTTTCCTTACTCCTTTAATCAAGGCTTCTAAGGCTACTAACTTAATCAATTCTTGCAACTTAAAACATTTCCTCGTTGAATCTCCTCAAATATACCCGTGTGGTCTCGTCCTCTTATTAGATAACACTAAAAAGCTTTGTAGAGTTTTTCTTGGCGGTTATGTTGGTGTTAAATCATGTCATTAGCTTGACGCAGAGGCTACTGAACCCTTCAATAGAGTTTGGCTCTATGTTGTTATACCAAGCACGTATAGATCATCTGAAGGTTATAGAGAATATCTTGCACATTGAGTCACCATCTTGGATGATCAATTCCAAGCTACTATGTATATTTTGCATATGCTCCCTTAGATAAGCCAAGCCATCATAGTTGTCCAAACTCATTTTCATAGAAAAGTATTCCTCAGTGAGTCGAGTGTTTGATATGTGTTTGGATTAGGGAGAAATCCTCTATTGATGGGGGGCTATAAACATTCCCCTAGGTATGCGCATCCATAAATTGTCTCCTAGTACTTTGTCTTTTGGGCTTTTGGGAGCCCGGAGAGCTTGGCATAGAATGACAGTTATAGTGACCGGTGTCTATCCTATAATAACTAGGGGGAGTATGTTCGTAGTATTTATTCTGTGCATGTGTATGATAATGTCGTAAATGATCCCTTAAGGAACTTTTATGAATGTCATTTTGTATATTCTCCTTTAAGTAGTGTAATCATCTACGGGCTCCTAGTGTAGTTGGTGGCCCTAGCGTTAAGGCATGATGTGTTGTTGTAGGTGTTAAGACTTGCTAGGGTGGCAAGGTCTAATTTTTCCCTCGGATTGTCAACACAACTTGGGTGAGGAGTTGCACCTGACTAGTGAGTTGTTGAAGCTCTTGCTGGGTAGGAATGTCCACGGCAATAAGTTGATTTGCCCCATGTCCTAGCCTAGATGGACATTGGTTGTGTGCCGCGAAATTCCCTATGAATGCTAAAAGCAAGTTTTAGAAAGAAACCGATGGCTTTTTTTATCAATCTTTCTATAGACTGTACAACTGATGATGTCCTAAAAAAATCCAAGTAGCCAAGGAATAGAACTTCTGGGTTAGATAATCGGTTAATCAATTTGTCCTAGCAATCGTATCCATTCTCTTTAGCCAAAATGATTGGTGTTTGGTAGGTCAAAATGGCTTATGACTAGTACCTGCAAAAAATCACATTTGGTGGAGGTGATGACTCTCCGATGCTTAAATAAGTATCTTTTTAGAGATAGAAAATACAATAATATTCTAGAGAGAAATGTTTTGAAAATATATATGCAACAGAGAATGAAGATTGTGAACCTTTGTTTTGAAGGTATCATGATGTATTTTATAGCCCACAAGTCTTGTCTTTTTGTGAAGATAAGGGTTTGAAGTGTAATTTTACCTTGATAACATTTAATGAGTGATAAATATCCCTTACATCTGTATTAATATTTGATGGAAATATAGTGGGTCCCTGCAGGATTTTTATATACCTAAAAGGTATAGAGAGATTAGGGTTCAAGATGTCAAATGTAGTTAAGCCTATAGAAGCTGAGCTTTTCCTCTAAGTTAAACCCAAAGGAGATGGGTCTTTCCTTTGGTGAGCCTAAAGGAGGCTAGGTCCATCCTTTGAGTGAGTTCAAAGGAAGAGGGTCATCCTCTTGGGCGTGCCCAGGGAGAATGGCTTGGTGATTCCCTTAGGAGTGACGAAAGAGGATGATCATTCCCTTAGGCGTGTCCAGAGAGGATGCTTATTTTTTTAGGCGTGCCAGGGGAGGATGCTTATTTCCTTGAGCATGTCCAAGGCTTGACACACTGCCATGCCCAATCGTGGCTTCATTGAAGCGTGTTTGTGTTATAGAAAATTTATACCCATAAATCTTTCTTGATCTAATGTTTTTTTTGGTAAAGATATATTGATAAAAACTTCATCAAGTGACTCTAACTTTCATAGCCATGCCATAACATATCTGGTCCTTTTTTATAACAGAAATCAACTAAACACACAAGTATATACTTGTGATGTCGATGCTAGAATTTTGATTCGACTGTTCTTGCTTTCAGCTTAAGTAACTATATATAATAACAAACCGATGTGAAACAAAAGGGGAGACAACAACAAGTAATGGTTGCGCGACCAGTCAATTCCATAAGAATATGGGGATGGTTGTTGTGCAAAACTTCTTGATTCGTAGAACTCTATAGTGTGTTACCGCATCCATATGGGATGCAGGAAACATCAGAAGGTCTCTGTATCTCCGAAATCGGATACCTTATGACCTGTGTGAACCAATGAAATTACTCAAACTATTTGAGACAAAAAAGGGACTAACAGGGAAACGGTTTCTATCAGCGTTCCGTATGAGGATATATATAATGATGAGTATTAAGTGATGCTTTAACAAGGCTTTGCAGGCTCTTCATAAAACAGCTAAAGGACTAGGATGGGGCAAAAATTCTTGGGAGTCTGTTTAATCTAACAAAACAGATGTTGGGATCTTATGTTTATAACTTTGCTGACTTCTTTTTATGCTCTAGAACAATCAAATTCAGAATTGCAGCTCCCTTTCATGCATAGGCATTACATTCTCATACTGCTAATATCAAGAAAATCTTCAAATGCCACATTTTGTGGCCTATTTTGTAGTTATTGGTGACTTTCAAGATCTTTCAAATGCGTTATCCTGTTTTACTAGGTGATGTTAATCTATTCAAGCCAAAAGCAGAGTACCAAGAGAGTTAATCAATTTATTAACTTTTCAGAATGTCTTTCCCTGCACTCGGCATAAAGTAGCCTTTTATACATTGCAGGTTATTTTGCCATACAAGGAGTCTACATAGAAGGTTATTTTGCTATACAAGGAGTCTATAATAAGATAATCTTGATAGTTAATATTAAGAGTCCTAATTGTATACATATACGGTAACATCCCCCCTCAAATTGATGCTGGTAAGTCAACCAACAACAATTTGCCAATAAGAAACTGATGTCGCTGTCGAGTCATAGCTTTAGTGAAGACATCAGCTATTTGGAGATCGAAAGATATGTGAGGAAGAGATATCACCTGATTTTCCAAGGTGTTGCGAATAAAATGACAATCAACCTCAATATGTTTGGTGCGTTCATGGAAAACAGGATTGGTGGCAATCTAAATAGCACTAGTATTATCAGCATGAAGTGGGTTAGAGGTGACCTGAGGAAACCCAAGCTCTTCGAGAAGACCGCGCAGCCATACAATTTCAGAACAAGCAGTAGACATGGCACGATACTCAGCCTCAGTGGAGGATTTAGAAACACGGTCTTGTTTCTTACATTTCCAAGAAATTAAGGCATTACCTAAAAACATACACCAACCCGTAGTAGATCGACGTGTATCCGGACACCCAGCCCAATCAGCATCACTATAGGCAACAAGTTGAAGAGAGGAGCCGGTAGGGAAGAACAACCCACGATTAGGTGAGCCTCGAAGATAGCGGATGATGCGTCGAACTGCAGCAAGATGGAGATGCCGAGGAGAAGACATAAACTGACTGACCTGATGGACAACATAGGATATATCAGGTCGAGTAGTGGTCAAGTATATAAGACTTCCAACCAGGCTCCTATAGAGAGTAGGATCATCTAGTAAGTCCCCTTCATCTTTTCTGTATTTGACATTTACTTCCATAGGAGTATCAACATAAGAAGTGTCTTCCAAACCAGCCAAGATGATAAGATCTTGAATATACTTATGCTGATTCACGAAAATACCATTAGGTCGGTGATGAACTTCTAATCCTAAGAAGTATGTGAGCTGGCCAAGATCTTTCATATGGAAAGTTGCATGTAATTGCTGCTGAAGCTTAGTAATCAAACCACAGTCAGTGCCAGTAATGATAATATCATCCACATAAACCAGGAGAAGGACTATACCTGACACAGATATGTGGAAGAAGAGAGAAGGATCATACTGACTTTGTATAAAACTGAATGAAAGAATTGTACTGCGAAACTTCTCAAACCAAGCTCGGGGAGCCTGTTTGAGCCCATACAAAGAACGTCTTAGTTTACAGACATTGTGAGGAGAAGAAGTAATCATACCAGAGGGGAGCTTCATGTAAATCTCTTCATGGAGATCACCATGAAGAAAGGCATTCTTCACATCCATTTGATGCAGTTGCCATGACTGTGAAGCGACAATAGCTAAGATGGTTCGAACTGTGGTCATTTTAGCAACAGGAGAAAATGTCTCCTCATAGTCAACCCCAAATTCCTGCTTGTTACCCAGAGCTACGAGGCGAGCTTTGTAACGTTCTAAAGACCCATTAGAACGTAGTTTTACAGAGAAGACCCATTTACTGCCAATAGGTTTGACTGTAGAAGGACAAGGAACAATATCCCAAGTATGATTCTCCTCAAGTGCTTGAAGTTCTGCTTGCATTGCATTTTGCCAACATGTATGTTTCATGGCCTGTTTGTAACAAGAGGGAATGGAAATAGTGGATAAAGTAGTGACAAGAGAGACAGGAGTGAAAAATCCATACCAATCAGGGGGTCGAGAAAGACGAGTAGACCGACGAAGAGTGGTAGAAATAAGAGCAGAATCAGGCACCGGGTCAAGATCGGAAAGGGGCACTAGAGAAGTGGAATCAGACTCATGTCGACGACGTCTTTCATAAACAAAACCAGGTCTAAACCTTTCCACCATTGTTATGGAATCAGAAAAACTAGGCAAAAGAGGTAAAGGTGCAGATGGCAATTCAACATGAGATGGAAAGAAATATTGATTTTCAAAGAAAATCACATTCCTAGAAACCCGTATACGACAAGCATGAGGATCATAACAAACATAACCCTTTTGAGGGATAGCATAACCAAGAAAAACACACTTAACAGATTGAGCAATAAGTTTATGTCGTTCATGAGCAGGGAGATGCACAAAACAAACACAACCAAATGTACGAAGATCAGAATATAAAGGAGAATGACCAAATAACTTAAAGAAAGGGGAAACATTATTTAATGTAGGAGAAGGTAAACGATTAATCAAATGAACTGAAGTAGAAAGAGCTTCACACCAAAAACGAGGAGGAACAGATGATTCAAGTAAAAGAGTTCTTACTACATCAAGAAGGTGACAATTTTTTCTCTCAGCTACACCATTTTGTTGTGGTGTCGAAGGACAAGAACGTTGAGAGATGATTCCTTTGCTTTGAAGAAAGCCTTGAAACTCATTAGACATGTATTCACCACCAGAATCAGAGCGCAAGACTTTGATGCTGGCAGAAAATTGAGTTTCAAGAAGTGCAAAAAATCGCTTAAAAACCGAAAAAACTTCAGCTTTAGCTCGGAGGAAGTAAACCCACGTAAAACGACTAAAGTCATCAATGAAAGTAACAAAGTATTTGTAATGAGCATGAGAAACAACAGGTGCAATCCCCCAAACATCACTATGAATAATATCAAAACATTTGGAGGCACGAGATGCATGATGAGGAAAAGGTAAAACTTTACTTTTGCCAAGTTTGCATGATGTACAATCAAAAGAAAGATCAAGAGAAGAACATGTTTTATGTCCCAATAATCCAGAATTAATCAAAGTTCGAAGTACATCAGAGTTTGGATGGCCTAAACGTTTATGCCATCTCTTATTTTCAGAACCAATAAAATTACATGCAAAGGAAAGTAAAGGGAAACTAGAAATACTGGTGGAATGAGAAATATGAAGAGGAAAGAGTCGTCCCACTTTAGGCCCCTTCACGATCATCTTCCCTGACGCTTGATCCTGTACAACACAACCAGAATAGGAGAAATGAACATCACAATTGTTATCAACCAATTGACCAACAGAAATAAGATTTGTGGAGAGGTCAGGAGACACAAAAACATCAGTTAAAGAAGGAGAAAGATCACCAACAACACTGATAGGCAGAGAACTGCCATCAACGGTACTAATTTTCAGATTTCCATCATAATTTCTGACATTAGAAAGAGGAACGGTAGTATTGGTCATATGGTTGGAGGCACCAGAGTCTAAATACCATGGCTTAAAAAGAAGTTTATGATTACCTGAGAACCCAAGAGCAGAAAGAGCAGAAATGATCATTTGTTGTACCATTTCAGGAGTAAGTGTATTCGGGTTTGCTAAGCCTGTAGGAGTAGGAATAGGAACAACAGGTGAGGCAATAGGCAATGCAGCAGAACCAGAGGCACCAATGGAGGCATGATAAGCAGTTCCTTGTTTCCTTTCAGGTCGAATGGGACAAGCAGAGATGATATGACCATGTTTCTTACAGTAGTTGCAGAATTTCTTAGGGCAATCCCGAGCAATATGACCAAAACCTTTACAACTAAAACATTGGACAACATGCATATTTCTACCTTTATTTCTCCCCTGTGCTGCATAAGCCACAGAAACAGGTGCACTAACATTTGCCCTATGTTCCATAGCCGCCTGAGTTATGATACGCTGCTCCTCACGAAGAAGTTCACTCAAACAGGCATCTAAAGATGGTACAGGATGCCGATTCATCAAATTAGAGCGTGCAGTTTCAAAATCAGAACGGAGCTTCATCAAGAATTGATCTCTCTTGCTTGTGTCGTGCATTGCTTGAACAGCAGAGAGAGCTGCAGTAGGAACATTAGCATAAACAATATTTGAATAATTAGCCCAAAGATTTTGAAAACCGGAAAAGTATTCCTCAATAGAGAGACTTCCTTGTGTGAAGTTAGCCATCTCATACTCTAATTGAAAACGCCGAGCTGTGTTATCCTGATTATAAACCTTATTTAGATAATTCCACATAGCAGCAGCAGTTTTATAAGGCCTCAAATTGAGAACAAGATGAGGTTCTATTGAGCTAAGGATCCAGGTCATAACGCGAGCATCCATGATTTCCCATCTAGACAAAGCATCGACATCTGTAGGTGCAGGATTACTCCCATTAATATGCCCCCACAGTTCTTTCCCTTTGACGAATAATTGAAATTGAAACTCCCAAGCAGAATAATTTTTCCCATTAAGACGGATATGGAACAAGTCTAGCTTATCCGAAGACATGATAAAGCTGAAAAGAAATAGATTTTGAAACTGAAACTGACAGGGAATTAGTGCAATGGAAGAGGGATACACACCAGATTCTGAAGCCAAGAGTTGCTGAGAATAGCAGCAAAAAGACTGATCTGAAACTACTGAGAATAGCAGCAGAAAACCAAGATCTGAAACAGCCAAGAGTTGCACTAGAAACCCAATATCTGAAACGAAGAAGAATGATTCTGAAAATACCAAGAACACCACGAAAGAAGGAAGATCTGAAGCTGCCAAGAATAACATCAGAAAAGCACGACAGATTTGCAGATTTTGAAACCAAGAACTGTGAAGAATAGCTGCAGAGAAAACAAGAATAACACAAAGTTGGAAATTAAGGATCCAACAACCACTCCTTCTCTCTCGCCTGCACACTTTCCACCAGGAGTAATATGAATAAGATGGGCCCAAGATGAGTAAGGCAACTACAGCAAGAGCCAAAGGAAAATTCAAGACAGAGGCAAGCAAGGATTTGGAAGAAGCTCTGATACCATGTCAAGGAACCATATCAACCCAATAGCTTA
The DNA here is from genome assembly GCF_000002775.5 of Populus trichocarpa. NCBI lineage: Eukaryota > Viridiplantae > Streptophyta > Magnoliopsida > Malpighiales > Salicaceae > Populus > Populus trichocarpa. Next base: position 13,020,510 of record NC_037292.2, read on the forward strand.
AGCTGTTAGGTAAGGTCCCAGGATATGATTTATATTATTCTCTAACACACCCCCTCAAGTGAAAGCCCTTTGAGCTTGAAACTTGCACAGGCCCACAGTACCTTTGTGCTTAATTTTTATCAAATAAATAGGGATGGTGAGATTCGAACTCGAGACCACTTGGTCATCAAGGCAAGCAAGGATTTGGAAGAGGCTCTGATACCATGTTAATCTATTCAAGCCAAAAGCAGAGTACCAAGAGAGTTAATCAATTTATTAACTTTTCAGAATGTCTTTCCCTGCACTCGGCATAAAGTAGCCTTTTATACATTGCAGGTTATTTTGCCATACAAGGAGTCTACATAGAAGGTTATTTTGCTATACAAGGAGTCTATAATAAGATAATCTTGATAGTTAATATTAAGAGTCCTAATTGTATACATATACGGTAACAGGTGAAACAATACTGGTTTCCAAGATTATCAAGCAGATAGCTATAATCTGGTAAGAGCATAAATTTCTTGAAGAAACTGTATGTATTGGCACTCCTCATACCATATCTAGCTAGACAGCAACCAATTAAAATAGCAAAATTCGCCTTACAGCGCAAGTTGCTTGAAACATCAATTTTAGATTTCTGTTAATTTTGCTGCCTGAAACTGAATCTTCTTATTCTCTAATATATTTAGTGAATTTTTCATCTATGATTTGTCCAGGTTGCATCATATTATGGTTGGCCTGTCTCTACCACTCACTGTATAATAGGATCAATGGTTGGATTTGGTCTTGTCTATGGGGGACGTGGTGCTGTCTTCTGGAGTTCTCTGGCAAGGGTGACTTCATCGTGGGTGATCTCACCATTAATGGGAGCAATGGTGTCGTTTCTCGTGTACAAATTCATCCGCAGGGTATGTTCTTACACTTGCTGATTTGAACCAGTGAAGCTCGGTACTTGTATCAAATATTGTCTGCCTTGACTTGTAATATGCTATACAGAAGATCTGTTGCATTCAACCAAACGAGAAATTTTTTCCCGAATATCTTAGCATCCGGATCATTGGCATTTATGTATTCCAAAATTCTAACCGTCTTTAACTTTTGTAGTTTGTGTACAGCGCTCCAAATCCAGGACAAGCTGCGGCTGCAGCCGCACCAATTGCTGTCTTTTTGGGTGTAACTGGAATCTCTTTCGCAGCCTTTCCTCTAAGCGAGATCTTTCCTTTGGCTCTAGCACAGGCTTTAGCCTGTGGTACTACTGGTGCTTTCCTAGTTGACAGAATTATCCGGAAAAAGCTTGGCCATCTCCTGGTGAAAGCTAGTTCGACACAACCCGAGCTAAAAGAGAACGCTATACACAGCAAAAATATCGGGTTTCTCTCTGATTTCGCAGGACCAAAGGGTACCCAGTTGGAAATAGTTTATGGAGTTTTCGGATACATGCAGATCCTCTCAGCCTGCTTCATGTCATTTGCACACGGCGGAAATGATGTTTCCAATGCAATAGGTCCTTTGGCTGCTGCATTATCTATTCTGCATGGGGGTGCCAGTGGAACAGATATTGTTATTCCAATAGATGTTCTAGCATGGGGAGGATTTGGTATAGTTGCAGGGCTAATGATGTGGGGATACAGAGTGATAGCAACAATTGGGAAGAAGATAACCGAACTTACGCCTACTAGAGGATTTGCGGCTGAGTTTGCTGCGGCTTCTGTGGTTCTAGTTGCATCGAAGCTGGGACTGCCCATCTCTGCAACGCATACTTTGGTGGGTGCAGTAATGGGGGTAGGTTTTGCAAGGGGACTGAACAGCGTTAGAGCGGAAACTGTGAGAGAGATTGTGGTTTCCTGGGCTGTGACAATTCCAGCAGGTGCTATCTTTGCAGTTTTCTACACATGGATCTTGACCAAGCTGTTGTCTTACATATTGTGAGTATAAATTTACAAGATCAAAATGAAAAAGCTTGATGTATGTGATTAATCAAAATCACTCATCTCCTAAAAGAATTCGTGGTATTAAACCGTCTTTTTGAGCTGTGATTTCCTTTTAGCATCAGTAGCAATTTCTTATGGAACTGGGAAAAACAAAACGATTATTTTTTTTGGACTTGATGGTGGTATTTAATGATATTGATATGAGAACCCAAATACTGGTGCTGGTTCTCTGTACCACTCAGTGGGTTAAACACCCGGATCGCGGGTCAGGATTAATCCAATTTATCCTCATTTTTTATTTTATTTTTTAAGAGAAGCTCAAAACAAAGTCATTTTGGTAAAAAAACGAGTTTTTCCATGCGAGGCCCTGGGGTAAGTCAATGTGTTGACCCGCCATGCACCCCATAATCATAAGCAATGTCATTTCTCTATTTCTAATTTCGGAGAGGATAGTACTTTTTTTACTCGGCCATCAGGTTCTGTTCTTGTTGATGGTCCACTAAGTTTAGCCATGACTAGTGCACTGCTGCAGTTCTAAGAACACTATGAAAGATTATATTTACATCAGCATGTGAATCAAGGTCCAGAAAGCATAGCAGGATTCTCTCTTGAAACAAATGACAAAATTAATGGTTATACTCACAGCCAGAATACAAAGTTCTTGATGCTTGATTCAACCACGGCAAATATTGAACATTCTGCAAGTGAAAATGGAAGAAACAGTTCCAGTAAACTCCACAAACATAAGAAGGATCCTCCAGCTCATGAGTGGAATAATAAGCACCTATGCATATTTCTATACAAACTCGGTTATTGTGGTAAAGTTTCTGTAGCAGACATGTCACAAAACCAACAAACAATGAGAAATGCTTCAAAATTCTAACGAAAAGAAGGGAGGAAAAAGAACTGCTTAGAAGGACCAGTCCACATACCAGAATACATGTTATACTCACATCTGGTTGATAACCAAATCATGGAGAAACTTCTTGTACAGAAGTCAAGCTGGGTTCCCACACTGATACACGGAAAGATCTTGCCTTAGGAAGTGGGGGTACAAAAGGCTTCTTTGCTTTGACAGTCCTCTTCACTTTATATCTTGGCCGCCTATCCTTGGAAGCATAGAATTCTTTCGCAGAACCTACAGATTCCTCGGAAATGTCTCCGCTCTCATCCCAAGTGATATTCGCATCAATTATCTCATCTTTACCTTCTGCAAATCCTTTCACTTTTACCCTTTCCATGTGTTTAAGAGTCAATTTCTGAGCAGTAGTGGATGGAATTAAAAGATATTTGTGACCTGGCAATAAATTTTCATCTGGCCATAACAGAGACTCCTGGGGATTTTTGAAAACTCCTGGACGAGCAACGCACATTCCAGGATATTTTTCCATTAAGTGGGATGCAGGAAGGGCATATTGATACAGCTCCTCTCTTCCACCAGGATGAACTATCCTGACTGAAATATCTCTTGACAGTATGCATAAGCCTACTGATATAGGAGCTCCTTCCAGTTCTCTTTTCCTTCTGGACTCTCTCTGTGTACTTCCACTCAGGCCTAACAAATGAACACAGCCCTTCAGCATAGCCAGCAATCAAAAGCTGCAAGATCCCAATATTTCATCTCACTATAACGACAGGAATGTGGGGAGCATTGTTCCAATGTGCACTATTTCCATATTATTATATATTGCCAAGGCTTTCATGGCCGGCCATATCTAACTAGTGTTTTGTCCACAGAAAGCCAATGATGAAACCAAGGCTATCAAGAGATTCTTTGGCATAGGGGAAGGGAATAAGTTTCGTTCCTTTCTTCCACGTGAAAATCAAAGTTAGCCTAGGACAGCGGATAAGAAACACCAACCCAAGAATAACTAGTTATCAAAAATATCGCATCAATTTGAAACTGCACTATCTCTGCAGGCACATCCTTCTGCTAATATCATACTCCCATAAACCTGATACAACCTGTCGTTCCAACTTCTTCACTCTCCCACTAATCCAATTGTTATGAAGAATAAGACAGCCCTTTTTCATACAGGCTTTTTTCACATTTTTCTTCTGCCATAGGTTTAAGTATGCACCATTAGGGAAGAGGTTTCTATCCAAGAAATGAATGGTTAGATTTGTTTCGGGTTCCACGCATCTGTTATCACTAATACGGTAGGATCCCCCTTCACCACACAATGTGTCGTAGAAGCTTGGCTGTTCAGACAGGTTTGATCTTGCTGCATGCTTTACCACCTTCTCCATAGCAGCTACAGATGAAGCATCAGAACGAGCAAAGTAAAAACCAGAGTTCAAGCGCCTGGGTAAGTTTACAGGTCCTACAGATAGAACAGCAGAACAAATAGGTTACAATTGAACTTCTAAGACTATAATAGAGATAAACAAAGTTATAATAGAGTCATCAAACACTGATCAGTATCAGTCCCCCAGAGTAACAGTAATCTAAACTCCCTTTTCCCCCTCTAATATGTACTTTTACAAAACATAAGATAGGGTCATTTGAAAAAAGTCAATAAAGTCACATGCACCAGATTTCAACTAGATATTCTAGATATACTAGTTTCCTTCTGATGCCCTTGAACCAGTGTGCACTAAGCCAATGAGAAGAAATTAGTTATTTAAGTGCTACATTTTTTAGAGAATTCACCTGTGTAATTGTACTCATCGGACTGTGCCACAAGAACACCAGGACCAAAAGAATAAAGCAATGGCAATGGATTCCCAAACCAATAAACATCGACATCACTTAGAAGTACGTTGTACCCAAGTTTCAGTATCTTCCAAACCATTCTGGACTTCACTTTGGTGACTCTCTGAAAGCATGTTGTTCCAAAGTGGCAATCGTTAAAGCTTATGTTTCTTGGCGCTGATGGATCATGGAAAACAGGGAGGCCCTAGCAGAAAATAGAAAATTTCAATTAACACACACAAATAGACAACAGCTTGGGGGGAGGGAGATCCCCAACTAAATCCAGATAGAACTTTTGGGGCAATCTTCCAAAAGCATGATAGAATACAAATGTGAAAATTTACTGGCCTAAACCATTTGGTGCAACTAAACAATAAGAATTGCGCTCAGGCCATAATAAACCTTAGAATTCCTCTGGGCACTCAAAACCATAAATAGAGAACGGTCCAAGCAAAGTCCATTCCCCAGATGTTCAAGGTCATCCTAAAATGTCAATTTCTGGCAATGGAGAAAAAGAGCAAATGTAACTATTACAGTCCCTTCTCTAAACCAATATGCTGCAAGTAGCCCAAAATTTGTCTACCAGAATCACATATAATCTCTTTATGAGCATGCCCCTGTCCACGTGCCTGTAATTGCACAGCAGGGAAACTGACCCCCATTTTAATTGAATTGGAACAAGAAACTAAAACTCAAGAGAAACAGAAAGCAATAAAGCAGTACCTGTAAGACAGAGAATTGATATGTTTCCTGATCAAGAGCACAAATGATGAAATTTGTGACCCGGAGTTGGTGTAATCTGCACACCCAACTCATTAGCATGTCCTTGTAACTATATCCAGCAACAGCAAGCACAAGTGTTTTGTTCTCGTCTGCAGTTATTGAAAGGAGTGACACTAAAGAAAATGGAAAATCTAATGATTCCGATATCTTTAACTTGTCTCTCATAGAACAATTTAATGTTCTGTTTTGTGATTTAACATTTTCGGCAGAAACCATCCTTTTCCTCTGGGTACAGGATCTCAAAACCCTTCTAGTCCATCCACTTCCTGTCTGGCACACAGATGGATAAACGCTGTCTTCAGTTCTGTCAGCAAAAAGATATTGCCCCTCACAATTCAAAAGATTTACTAGGCCAGAATAATTAATTTCTCGGAAAAACATCGAGCCATATAGTGCACCCAGATGGGAATTGCCACCTTCCTCCCACCTTCTGTTTTCAATCTCTAAAACACTGGATCCTCTGACTGACAGTTCAGACCAATGTTCAGGATAATTAAGAGAGAGACATGAGATGGTCCAACTCGCATCAAAGACAAGCCTCAATTCAGATGACACAGCTTCATTGACGACCCAGTGGTTGTGAATCCCCTTGCCATACAAGAAAGGAGGAAGTACTCCATTATGTAAAGGTAGATTTCTGTTGTTCCATGCCATAAGCATTCTGTCCTCACAATGATTCCACTCCCAATGATGACCAAGTATCTCCTGCAACTGTTGGAATCAAGAACGGTGTCAATGTTGTAGTCCCAAATAGGCGGTCAACTTTCAGTCTGGGGTAGGAATCCTTCATACCTCCTGGCGTCTTACCCTTTGTCCATCCTCTCTGAGCCAATGTTCCCCAGCATCATCCAAGTGGAACGGGAAGTAGGAAACATTTCGTAACGAAGCCACAAGAAGCCAGTCACGGTCAAGTTTGTGAGCATAATTTAAGGTGGAAATGAGGTCAGGCAGAAGAACTGTTTGTGGATCAACAAAAACAGCTATGTCTGTTGTGAATAACCGTGATTTCTCTAGCATGGAATGAAAGAATGGGGTACCAAGAAACCTAGAAAACACCCGAATAAGAAGAGAATAAGGCTAATGGAATGGCATATTCCTCGTAATAAAATTGGGCAAGAAACAAGATAACAAACTTGTTGACCGACCTAAGATAACCATTAACCAATCCAGAGCAGAGCCATCTAAAGCATAGCTTTGCAGAGACGAGAAAATAATCAAATTAAAAACCGAAATAAATGCTTACGTGAAATCAATAGTGGAGTCAACCAAAACCCGGGAACCAAAAGCTGAGGCAAAAGAAGGCTGTTGAGTAAACAAAACGACAATGATTTGAGGGGACAAAGCAAGCCATGATCGAATAGCAAGACTCTGCTTGGAGTCAGCTGAAGCTGCAAAAGGGTCAGTAGGCGCTGAAAATATAGTAATTGTCGGAGGGCTTAAACCTTTGTGGTTGAAATTCTGGGGTCTTGTCAGCTTAAAAGAAGGTAGCCTCTGTGTGGCATACAAGGAAAGACCAATCAACAAGAACCCATATACCCAGACCCACCACAGTCCCATCTGCATTCCCTGTTATTCAAAAACATAACAAGTTTCAGAGCACATAGAAAGAGAGAGATGGTGTTGCTGAGGATTAAAGTAAAGAGATGAAATGAGAAACCTTCATTGTTGATATTGCTCTACTTCTTCTTCCGTGTTTTGAAAAGAGATAGCGGGTTTTAACCGAAAAGAGAGTGAAACTTTAACTGAGAAGGGGGGAGGGAAGAAAGAAAGAAAGGAATGGAAGAGTACCAAACAAACCGAACCCACAAGGGCCATTGACAGCGCCACCACCAAGACGGGGAAGCGCATGAGAAGACATGTGAAGTTAGGCGTGGTTACGCAGCCACACGTCACCTTCCATTACTTTTTCAATATTCAAAACTTTGCATTGGGGGATATCCAGCCTCCTTCCATGTTCCTTCCATCCACTCCAACCAACCATGCTTTGAAAATTATCAAACCAAACCATTTCATTTCTTTCTCTTATTAAAATCCCGGAGAATAATTACATAAACAAATTGTGGTATAATTTATTATTATTATTATTATTATTATATACGATTTCCTTCTGTTTTCAACTTTTAAAAACAAAAGATGCAATTATTCATTTGTTTTGGTTTTCGGTTTTCAAATGAATAATATCCCTCATGATGTGGATCCTAGGACAGGGTTGATAATAGATTAATTCATGGATTAATTCAATGATCCATCCAACATGGATTTACTCAACGATTCATCTACTTGGGATCTAGATTAATGAAATAAGAGTATCTTAAGCTAAAAATTACTTGATTAATGGTTTAAAATCCTTATTTAATAAAAAAAAACTTTATAAATAAATAAGATTTATTTGTCAATTATATTTTATAAAATAAAAATTATCCTTACTTAACAAAAAAATATTAAGTACAAAATAAAAATTATCTCGCACTTGTCAGACATAAAAAAAATAAAAAATATTTCTTAAATATTTTAAAAAATTTCAATTATAGTTTTACTCAAGATTCTCATTTACTTTAAACTGGTTTTACAGAACCTAGGGTAAGTTAGTGAAAAAAATAGGTTTTTTTTTTTATAAAAAAACACATCATTTTGAGCTTAAAAAAATAATTCGACTTAGTTTCAAGAGTTTTTTTTAAAGAAAATAAAATATGTTAATATGTGTTCGTATTAAATGTCAAAATTATAAATAACTTAAAGTTAACTTTGAGAAGAATGGATATTTGTGTTATATTAATATTAATATTTTGAATTAAATATAAATTGAGTTTCAGATTTAATAATATCTATATCCTATTAAACAATACTTAAAAGTGCATTTTCATTAAAGTTTTATATCATTATATTACATTTAAAATATCATTAAATTCTCTAACTTAAGCATGTTTTATAATAACAAATCTAATAATATAAGATATCTTTAATTTATGGTAAATGCTCATTTTAAATCAGGTATATCTCACAATTCAAAAAATTAATTGATGTGTTTAATTATTGAAATTGAGAAGATAAAAAGAGGGATAAGCTTAGAGAAAAGATACTGATTTAATTCAAACTGGAACACCGTTTGGTTATTAGATCATAAATGGACCTGTAGACCTTGCATTTAGGTCTGGTTTATCTTGATGGAAAGCTGAGACATAAACATAAAACATTTATGCAGAGTCCAAGATTCAAAGCTGTCGTTTTCAAGTTCAAATCTTAACAATAAAAGAGAAGTTTGAATCTGTTCTGTAGCTCAGATATTGTTCAGTATTCAACCCATATCTCAAGTTCTGGAAGTACAAATAAGCTCATTCTTTTTTTGTTGGAAATCCGAGACAAATTCCCACAACTTTCATGAAGACCATCTATTCAAATTCTGATGTTAGTAATGTCGTTTTGTCTAGCCAACAAGTCAATAGCTAACCACCAAGTCAAGAGTTGGCCACCAACTCAATAATTAGTCATCAAATCAATAGTTTTAAATTGTAGCCTATAAAACGAGGCATTTATCATATATTTAGACATCTTGTTTTTCATATCAAGATCTTGCTCTTGCTTTCTTTCTTTGTATTTTTATAATGTTCAAGTTTTATTTCATGTTATATTCTCACTTGTTTATGCATATCATTTCTTTCACTATACTTAGTTAACTTATATCATATTATATTCTTATCTTGTTTATTTATGTTTCTCATCTTCATTATATTTAGCTAAGTTCATTTTGTCAAGGTGAAAAAGTTACACTAATGGTGTGTTAGAAAAATTATAGTATAAACTCAACATGGACTTTAATGTTTATATTCAAGAAAGTTTGTTATTGACATGCTTTATAATTGTTATCTTACTCATTATTAATACCTTACTTGTTAAATGGTTAATCTAGATTTGTGTTGTATAACCCTTGGTACAACAAATATTTGATCCTTAATTCAAAGGATTGATTGAAGTGTTTAACCATTAAAATTGAGAAGATAAAGAGAGGGATAAGCTTAGAGAAGAGATGCTGCTTCAATTCAAACTGGAACATCATTCGATTATTAGGTCCTAATTGGAGTTGTAGACCTTGGATGTAGGTCTGGTTTATCTTGATTGAAAGTTAAGATATAGGCCTAAAACATGCATGAAGAGTCTAAGATTCAAAGCTGCCACTATCAAGTTCATATCTTAGCAATAAAAGAGAAGTTTGAATCTGTCCTGCAACTTAAACACTGTTTGATGTTTAGCCTATATCTCGGGTTTTAGAAGTCCAAATGAGCTCATTCATTTTTTGTTGGAAAGAAGAGATAAATTCTCACAACTTTCATGAGGACTATCTATTCAAATTTTAATGTTAGCAATGAGGCTTTGTCCAGCGTACAAGTCAATAGCTAGCCATCAAATCAAGAGTTGGCCACAAACTCAATAATTAGTCATAAAATCAATAGTTTTGAATTTTAGCCTATAAAAGGAGGTATTTGCCATACATTTAGGCATCTTGTTTTTCATATCAAGATCTTTCTTGTGCTTTCTTTCTTTGTATTTTTATAATGTTCAAGTTTTATTTCATGTTATATTCTCATTTGTTTATGCTTATCATTTCCTTCACTATACTTAGTTAACTTATATCATAACTATATTCTTATCTTGTTTATTTATGTTTCTTATCTTCATTATATTTAACGAAGTTTATTTTGTCAAGGTGAAAAGGTTACACTAATAGTGTGTTAGAATAAGTATAGTATAAACTCAACATGGACTTTAATGTTTATATTCAAGAAAGTTTGCTATTGACATGCTTTATAATTGTTATCTTACTCATTCTTAATATCTTGCTTGTTAAATGGTTAATCTAGATTTGTGTTGTAAAACTCTCAGTACAAAAAATACTTGATCCTTAATTTAAAGGATTGATTGATGTGTTTAACTATTGAAATTGAGAAGACAAAGAGAGGTCAAGCTTAGAGAAGAGATGTTGATTCAATTCAAACTGGAACATCATTCGGTTATTAGGTCATAACTGGAGTTGTAGACCTTGGATGTAGGTTTGGTTTATCTTGATTGAAAGCTAAGATATAGGCCTAAAACATGCATGAAGAGTCCAAGATTCAAAGCTACCATTATCAAGTTCAAATCTTAGCAACAAAAGAGAAGTTTGAATCTGTCCTGCAACCCAAATACTGTTTGGTGTTCAACCTATATCTCGGGTTTTAGAAGTCCAAATGAGCTCATTCATTTTTTATTGGAAAGAGAAGATAAATTCTCACAACTTTCATGAGGACTATCTATTCAAATTCTGATGTTAACAATGAGGTTTTGTCCAGCCAATAAGTCAATAGCTAGCCATCAAGTCAAGAGTTGGCCACCAACTTAATAATTAGTCACCAAATCAATAGTTTTGAATATTAGCCTATAAAAGGAGGCATTTGCCATACATTTAAGCATCTTGATTTTCAGATCAAGATCTTGCTCTTCATGTATGGCAAATGCCTCCTTTTATAGGCTAAAATTCAGAACTATTGATTTTATGACTAATCATTGAGTTGGTAGCCCATTCTTGACTTGGTGGCTAGCTATTGACTTGTTTACTGGACAAAAAGTCACTGCTAACATCAGAATTTGAATAGATAGTCTCATGAAAGTTATGAGAATTTGTCTCAGCTTTCCAATAAAAAAATGAATGAGCTCATTTGGACTTCTAAAACTAGAGATATGGGCTAAACACCGAACAATGTCTGGGCTGCAGGACAAATTCAGACTTCTTTTTTGTTGATACAATTTGAACTTGAAAATGGCAGCTTTGAATCTTGGACTCTTGATGAATGTTTTAGGCCTATGTCTTAGCTTTCCATAAGATAAACTAGACCTACATCCAAGGTCTACAACTCCAGTTATGATCTAATAACTGAATGGTGTTCCAGTTTGAATTGAACCAGCATCTATTCTCTAAGCTTAACTCTCTCTTTGTCTTCTCAATTTCAATAGTTAAACACATCAATCAATCCTTTGAATTAAGAATCAAGCATTTATTGTACCAAAGGTTGTACAACACAAATCTAGATTAACCATTTAACAAGCAAGGTATGAAGAATGAGTAAGATAACAATTATAAAGCATGTCAATAGCAAACTTTCTTGAATATAAACACTAAAGTCCATGTTCAGTTTATACTATACTTATTCTAACACCATTAGTGTAACCTTTTCACATTGATAAAATAAACTTAGCTAAATATAATGAAGATAAGAAACATAAATAAAAAAGATAAGAACGTAGTTATGATATAAGTTAACTAAGTATAGTAAAAGAAATGATAAGAATAAATAAGAAATTAATGAGAATATAACATGAAATAAAACTTTAACATTACAAAAATATAGAGAAAGAAAGCAAGAGCAAGATCTTGATATGAAAAATAAGATGTCTAAATGTATGGTAAATGCCTCATTTTATAGGCTACAATTCAAAACTATTGATTTGATGACTAATTATTAAGTTGGTGGCCAACTCTTGACTTGGTGGCTAGCTATTGACTTGTTGGCTGGACAAAACATCATTGCTAATATCAGAATTTGAATAAATCATCTCCATAAAAGTTGTGGGAATGTGTCTTAGCTTTCTAATAAAAAAAGAATGAGCTCATTTTAACTTTTAGAACTTGAGATATGGGCTGAACACCAAATAGTGTCTAGGTTGCTGTAAAGATTCATACTTCTTTTTTGTTGCTAAGATTTGAACTTGAAAACGACAGCTATGAATCTTGGACTCTTCATAAATGTTTTATGCCTATGTTTTATCTTTCCATCAAGATAAACCAGACCTAAATTCAAGGTCTACAGCTCCAATTATGATCTAATAACCAAATGGTGTTCTAGTTTGAATTGAACCGACATCTATTCTCTAAGCTTAGCCCTCTCTTTATCTTCTCAATTTTAATAGTTAAACACATTAATCAATCATTTGAATTGTGAGATATGCCTGCATTTAAAATGATCATTTACCATAAATTAAAGATATCTTATATTATTACACTTGTTATTATAAAACATGTTTAAGTTAGGTAATGTAATGATACTTGAAGTGCAATATGATGATATAAAACCTCAATGAAAATGCACTTTTAAGTACTGATCACACCCCCTAACTAGCTTATTACTAGTTCATTGTAATTAAAGCGTTAAAATAGAAAACAATTTGCAAGATCCAAAAGCAAAACATTCATCATTTAACTTCTATTGATATATTCAAATAAACAAACTCTCATTAGATTTTTATGTCTGCTCCATACCTTTTAATCAAGATATTAATAAACCTTCCTTTTATACTCAATATATCAACACACAGTTATGAGGCTTTACTTGGAAGAAAACAAAATTTGTTCTAATGTTTTTCTAAGGTTAACTCCCTTGGGTTAGGATTATTATCTTTTTTTTTTCTTAAACAAGATAAGAACATAATGTATCTTTAACCCATGTAACGAGCTTTAGGCTACTCCCAAACCAGTCGGTCTTAGGGCATTAGGTGTTGAGACACCTCTATGAGCTTAGTAATTCGGGTTGCAGATACTAAAATGTAGATGGTGCAATGTTTGATTCCCTTAAGCTTTTCTCCTCAATCCATGTAACAAGCATTGAGCCAATAGCTCCCAAGTTAGTTGACTTTAGGGTATTAGGCGTTAAAACATCACTTCGAGCTTAATTGCTTAGGTTAGGAGATTACGAAATCAAACTTGTCTATGTTTTTATTTATTTATTTTATTATCATTGTTTTTTTTTTGAAAACTTATATAATATCCATATTTCTTAGTTTTTACCTTTAATAAAAGAACACAAATAATATAATAATTCAATGTGCAACCCATAATGATATGTTAAAGTGTGTGTCAAAATGAGGGTTTATGAATACTTGCTATATAAGTATATGAGATGGATTAAGTGAGAACAGAATGAGAGTTTGTAAACTTGAGTAAGTTATAAAAAAGAGTATGATAAAACCTTGTTATGAATGTTGCAAATAACCATTGAAAATATTTACTAGTATGCGTCTCAAGAGTTAATAAAATTTCTCCTTAATTTGTTATCCTAACAATAACAGTTTTGTCAAATAGTTTTAATAACAATAAAAGGTTAGTTTTTTTAACTACCCTCTCCCACCAACCAAAATAAAACATTGTCCTCAATGTTCTAAGTTAGAAAGGTAGAGTATAGAAGACATCACCTGAAACAACTACTACTGACAAACCTGAAATTCACTTAAACAAATATAAGAAATAATAGAAAATATTATGTTATTAATAAAACCAAAAGACACAAGGTTTTACAAACTAAGGCTCAAATCAAATCTAATACATTATGTCACACTCGGACATCGCGACGACCTTTTAAAAAATAAATTCTTGAAAAAAAACCAGATATCTGACATCTTGTTCTTTGGAGGAAAATATCTTGTTTAAAGAATTGTCACCTGATATTATAGTCACTAAAAATCCTAACTGGTCAACAAAGATTCTATGGTACGGGACTGGTTACTCGAAAGGGAAGATATTATCACCCCTTAAGCGTTCTACCTGAGGTAGACTGCATTATTGGTTTTATCTTAAATTGTTAAGGGTTTATTGTGTTTTATCTTGGATGGTCTGCCTATAATATTCCTGACTCTTGCGCCGGTGAATATTTGACTACAGATACTTCTAACTCTGACGTTTGTAAATATTATATAGCAACAAAAATAAAATGACCCGACTGGGCCTGAGGCCCAGGCTTAATCTGTTTTTTTTTTTTTTAGGGTTGGATCTAGCTCAGTCCGTGTGGGCTAGGCTAGACTCGCTGGGTCTACCCAGTTAAACGGGCAGGACTACACGCGTGAATCCTTCACGCTTGCTTTGCTACAGGAGGGTAGTAATTATAATTCAAGTAACAGTGTCAAATGAATTATATTGCAGAAGAGAAGAAAAGATTTACCTGGTTCAGGTGCTGCCGGACGCGGAGATTATGACTGACCAACGTTACTCTCCCCTGCTTTTGCTTTTCATTTACTCCTCTGGTTCTTGCTTTTCTTTTACTTTTTTTTTTTAAGCGTGTTACCTGCTCCCCCCTGTTCTTCTTCGTCCCCTGTCTTTAGTTCCTGGTTTTTGCTTTTGTGTCTTCGTCCGTGTTCTTCCTCTTTCAATGTTCTTCCCTCTTCTCAGTTCGTCCTGTGTAGAAAACATGAAGCAGAAATTAAGAAGAACAAAATACTGAATTCTCATCTATTATTCTATTGCTAGCGGAAGAATATATACAGCAGGAAGGCCTACAATTAAGGAGAAGAATCAGCAACATTAGCTGACTCCTTTCAGAGCATAATTACTGCCTAATTTCTAGAGATTTACAGGTATTGATATGGCAACACAATATTTGAATGTATCTGCAAGATAAACATTATCTTGATAATTACTATCTTGAAGATCAACCATATCTTCAAGATCCTGTCAGTTCCCTTGTTTTAGTTCGTCTTGGCACTCTCTCCTGTTCGCGCCTGTGTGCCTTCTGGTTTTCTATCCTGTGGCTGTGCTGTTACTTGTAATGTCGAGCTGTTGCTGTTGCCGGTCTGGAGGTTGATGTTCGGCTGAGGAGGAGAGCTCTCGTTGCTGGTGAAGAAACAAACTCTGCTATGGTTGAGGAATGGTGTTATGGCTGTGCTCGTGGTGAGTGAATGGGCAGCCTTGACAACGGTTTATGGACTGGTTGGAGCTGCTGCCATGGAGAGAGGAGAGGTGGATCAGCACCGGTTGAGACGTGGAGGAGCTGGTTGCGGGGGAGAGGAAGCTGCGACTCTCGGTGATGCAGGCTCATGAACTATAATGGTGCGGGGTTGAAGATAGGGTTTAAGCAGCCATTTTTTCTTGGCCGTGTACTGATCAATGCCCTCTCAGTGCTGATTGTGTTGGTCCGTCTGGGTGAATGAGAGGAAAAGCAATGTCTATGGCTGGGGGGAACCGGCGGCCCTTTCGCCAAAATAGGGTTTACCCTCTCTTTGTTCTGTGCCCTCCCCTGCTTTTTATAGGGCTGGACTTCTGATGGTTCATCTGCCACCGTCTCTTCCCTTTCAGGATGAGGATAAGTGTGGCTTGGGGTGTTGGTGTTCTGTTCGGACTCGGACACCTTGGTGGTAGACTTTGGCCCGAATTCCAGTAGCGTGACCGAGAGGAAGTCTGCTTGGATTGGAGACTTTGGCAGACTAAATTGGTCTGCTTCGGCTTCTGTTGGGCTGCCCATCTGGGCAGCATTTCGTTTTTTTCTTCACTGGTGGCGTCCTCCGTTACCAGAGGAAGAAGACATGCATGGGCGCAAAACGACGCCGTTTCAGGGCGAGGGCGGCTGTTTTTCAATTTGATCCTTGATGTTTTGATATTTTTCAATCGGACCCCTGGACCAAATTATAATTAAACCCTGCATTGCGGCACATTTTACACAACGGTCCTTGGATTTTAATTTCTTGCAATTTGGACCTAAATCAGCCCTGAATTTTTAATATTTCTTCAATTAAGCCCCTGATTTCATTAATTAAACTAATTCTAAGCTCAATTGAGACCCTAAACTTATCAATTAAACTCCTGACATCATTAATTAAACCAGATCAAAGTTTAATTGAGTCCTAGGACTTGCCAATTCTTTCAATTAAGCTCATAATTTCATTAATTAAACTGATTCAAAGCTTAATTAAGTCTCCAATCTTATCAAAATTTTCCTTTTCTACCACAATTGGCTTCCAAACTTAAAATCCATTATGATCAAATCCTTAAGGCTTCTAATTTGTGTTGTCTTGGCCCAAAACTCAATTTTTCTTCATTCATTTCATTTTTGTGAATTAAAATTAGGTTATGACACATTAAATGAATATTTTTCTCAGCTAGTATCCGACAAAGATGATTTGCTAATTCTAAAAACTTATTTTCTTTTCCAGGACTAGATCCACAAAAAACACAAATATTTTTTATTTTATAAGCCAAGGAACCTGTCATTTCTATACTCTTCTATATTGTAAGTATGGATTTAATAGAAATGAAGGGAATAAAGAGAATATTTTATAGATAGAAAATGGAAAATGCAATCATATCACTTATATATAGGCCAGTTGAAGTCTCTCTCTCTCTCTCTCTCTCTCTCTCTCTTGTCAGAACATGTGTATGTACAAGTAGTTGTGATTGTGGCTCACATCTTCCATTGGTTTGACGTTCAAGAACGGCTTCTCTATGGGTTGAGGATAGGCTTCCCATCCAGTTTTCTTAAAAACTAACAAACATGGTCTTTTTTAATCAGATTTCTAAGACTATATCGAGTATGTTCTTTATGAAAATGGGGTCATAAATCATGAATTGCACGATGCACATCTCCACTAGGGTGCATCTCAAGAGTTAATAAAGATTATCTAAAGACTCCTTACTCAGGCCATCATTAATGAATTGTATTTTATCTTCACGGTTTATAGATATCATTCCTAAAGAATGACATCGTGCATTACAAGTCTATCTGACACATCTGTGATAGACTTTCAATCATTTTACAAGATATTTTTTCGCAAAAATGCTTTTACCTGTCCCAGGCATGTGCGAAACAAAAAATTGGAAGACTCACCTGATAAGCGGACCTTTACTTCAATTATTCAGCGAGTATCTTCAAGAATTCCATGGTTCATTAACAACCTCAATCTTTCACACCTAAGATGGTAAATTTTTGTAATCACATTTTGAGGCAAAACAAGAAAATATTTTTTTCAATTTTTCGAGAGTGGTGTCTATTTTTTAGATGACAAGTGGAGAAGAGATGCAAAGAAAAAGAAGGAACATGCAATTTGAACAAATATATAAACAAATATCAGTTATCATAGAAAACTAAAAGAATCGACTAAGAGTCACAGAGTACCGTTATCCGCTATTTGTCCGAGGTTGAAGAGAGACTAGCAAAACAAAAGTCACAAAAAAAAAACAAAAAACAATGTGAGAAAAACAAAACAATCAACCTTTATAAACAGGATCACTCAAACCAATGTATTCATTTTCACTAGGAAAATTATCAAAATAAACTTTCAAATGATGTTCATTTACCTTAAAAACATTGTCATTCTTTGGATTCTCAATATCAAAGGCCCCATAAGGATACACATGTTTCACAATAAATGAACCACTTTGTCTTGATCTTAGCTTTCCAGGAAATAAATGGAGTCGAGAATTATAAAGCAAAATATTTTGACCAACATCAAATGTTTTTCTCAAGATTTTCTTGTCATGAAACTCTTTGATTCTTGCTTTATGAATTTTTGAATTCTCATATGCATCATTTCGTATTTCCTCAAGCTCATTTATTTGTAACTTACGCAGTTGGCTAGCATCATTAAGGTTTGAATTGAAAGCTTTAATAGCCAAATAAGCTTTATGTTCAAGTTCCACAGGCAAGTGACAAGGTTTTCCATAAACTAGCCTATAAGGTGACATACCTAATAATTTTTTAAAAGCAGTTCGATAAGTCCAAAGTGCATCATTAAGTCTTAAAGACCAGTCTTTACGATTAAGGTTCACTGTTTTTTTCAAGATTTGTTTGATCTTCCTATTAGCTTGTTCTACATGTCCTCTTGTTTGAGGGTAATAAGGAGTGAAAACTTTGTGTGTGATTCCATATTTCTTTATTAAAGATTCAAATGGGTTGTTGCAGAAATGTGTTCCACCATCACTTGTCATGGCCCGAAGCATTCCAAATCGACTTAAAATATTTTCTTTCAAAAACTTGATCATTGTTTCAACTTTGAATTGCCTCTATTCATTTTGAAACATAATCTACTATGGCTACTATGTACAAAAAACCAAATGATAGAGGAAATGGACCCATGAAATCTATACCCTAACAATCAAATATTTTAATAACAAGAATAGGATTCAAAGGCATCATGTGACATTTTAAAATAGATCCTATCTTTTAACAATTTTCATAAGTTTTGCAAAATGTATGTGTGTTCTTGAACATGGTGGGTCAATAAAATCCACATTGTAATTTTTACAGTTGTCGTTTTTGACGAGAAATGACCCCCTACATGCCTCAAAATAACAAAATTTAATGACACTTCTTACATCATTGTTAGGAATGCATCCTCGAAATACTTGATCAGGACAATATTTGAATAAGTAAGGGTCATTCCAAGAAAAGTTCTTCACTTCGTTCAAAAACTTTCTTTTATCTTGGGTACTCCAATGAGCTGGAAAGTTTTATGTCGCAAGAAAATTGACAATGTTAGCAAACTAAGACATTGTAATAATAGAAAATAAATATTCATCAGAAAAGTAATCATTGATTGATGTGATGTCAGATGTGGAATCTATAGTCAATCTTGACAAAGAATCAGCGACAACATTTTCGGTGCCTTTCTTATCTTTGATTTCTTCCTGAAAATAAATCATTTATGAATCTTTAGATTCATTGAACTCAGTTTCACTAGAAGTTGTTTCAAAGTGATCGTAAACTAATTCTTCAATAAAGTCTACTTCCTGTAAATCATTATCATCTCCAGGTTGCTTGTAAATGTTAAAAATATTCATTTTCAATATCATGTTTCCAAAAGATAACTTCATCAGTCCATTCCTACAATTAATCAATGCATTAGAAGTTGCAAGAAATGAATATCCTAAAATGACTGAAATTGAATTACATGCTTCAACAGGTTGTGTATCCAAGACAATAAAATCCACATGAAAGATGAATTTATCAACTTATACTAACACATCTTTAACTATTCCTCTAGGAACTTTTACAAATCTATTAGCAAGTAACAGAGTTATAGAAGTTGGTTTTAACTCACCTAGATTGAGACTTTGGAAAACTGAATATGGAAGTAAATTCACATTAGCTTCGAGATCAAGTGAAGCCTTTTTAATTTTATATTCTCCAATAAAGCATGAAATTGTAGGACAACCAAGGTTTTTATATTTCAAAGCATTATTGTTTTGAAGAATGACACTTACTTATTTGGCTAAAAAGGCTTTTTTTTTTTCACATTCAGTTCTCTTCACAGTGCACAAGTCTTTTAAAAATTTAGCATAAGAAGGTATATATTTAATAGTATCCAACAAAGGTATATTGATCCTTAACTATTTAAAATTTTCAAAGATTTCAGAATTGTGATTGACTTTCCTTTATTTGGTAATAACATAAGGAAATAGAAGTGCTGGTGGGGAATCAGTCTTTTCTTTGAAATGTTCAGGTTCAACCTCTTTCTTACCTTCAAAGATTTGTCGCACGTGTGCGGCGTTGCGGCGATCGCCCTCCACACTCATTGTGTGTGTATCTGGCAAATTTGGAGAGACAAGGAATTCTTATCTCTTATCAGTGAAGAAAAAAGGAATGGGAGTCGCCACCTAGTTTTTGGTTACTAGGAACCCTAACTGGTCTTAGAGATCAGGTACGGAGACTGATTGCGTAAAGGGAAGGTATTAGCACCCCAAATACATCCTACCTAAGGTAAGCTGTATTGTTCTATTTGTCTGATCAAAATCTAAGGTTTGGTCGCGTTTTCTAATTGTTGGTCCTGTCTGTCTAAGATTCAAGAAAAGCCCTCCTCAATAAGGAGGTTTTTATCTTAATGGGGTAAAATCTAACCGTTCTAGCATCGAATAAAAAAACTACATTTTTAATATCGGGAATACGTTTTACGTATAAATTCATAATCCCTGATATTAAAAGAAAACAAAATAATTTTTTGGAATTTTTGAAATTTTGGCCAAGTTCTCATGACTTTAATAAACTGGTTATTAAAGCCAAAATGCATGCTAAAACATATTTTTTTTTTAAGTTTTCTTTGTTGTATGAAAATATGACATGATCTTTTCTTTGAGAGACTTGGCCGTATGCATGAAAACCAAAACATTTTCCCTTTTTTAAAAACCGAGTATTTTAATACTAGATTTATATTTTTACGGTACAAAAATACAAACCAATATTAAGCAAAATTTAGTAGAAAAATACGCGGGGAAATCACAAATTTTTTCGAAAATATTTTTTTGAAAGTTTTTGGAACCGGGCCAGACCTGGCTCAAAAACAAATCTGGGCCGAAGCCCACTGCTACATGAACAGTGGACGTGAATTATAATTCACGCCCACTGTTCATGCATGAACAGCAGGGAAGAAGAAGAAAAAAAAGAAGAAGGGGGAAGGAAGGTTGACCTGCGATGGAGGTGGTCTGGCCGGCGTGAAAGGCAGCGGTGGTGGCAGACGGTGGCTGAGGCGGCGGTCTTTCTTCTTCTCCCCTCTGCTTCGTTGTGCTGTTTTCTTCCTCTGTTTTTCGTTCTCTCTGTCAACATGGTTTCTTCCCTCTCTACAGTGGCTTCGTGGAGATGCTGGTGGTGGCGGCTTGGGGAGTGGCTTGGACGGCGGTCGGCCTTTCTTCCTCTTCTTCTCTGTGTTTTTCTTCAACTCTGTTTGCCTCTGTTTTTGTTTCTTCCTTTTGCTTCTCACGGGGCTGTTGTCGACTGGGAGGGCAATGGCAGCTGGCGGTGATGTTGGTGGAGGTGGAGAGGAATCCGACGATGCCTCATGATGATTATGAAGGTGGCAGTGGCTGGGAAGCCCGATGACAACAGCGATTTTCTTCTTCTTCTTCCCCGTGTAGAGGCGCAGGTTGCTGCCTTTTCTTCAATGGTGTAGCAACGGGTGGGGGAAGATGATGAGCTGAGGAAGGCTGACTATGGCGTGGGCAGTGCTGCTGTGTTTGTGCTCCTGGTGGCGTTGGTGTCGCGGCAGCCGGTTGTGGTCGCTCTTCCTCTTCTCTTCTGTCGTTGCTTCTTCTCTCTGTTTCTGTCACCTTGTTTCTCTCCAAACAATTCTCTGTCTCTCTCTCGGTTTCCCCTCATTTTCCTTTTTTTTTCCGCTAATCCCCCCTGTTTTCTGTTCTCCCTCCTCCCCGTTTGTCTTCTCCCTTCTCTGTATTTATAGCCGCAGGAAGAGAGGGGTACCTTACCACTTCCATAGCGCAGGGTAAGGTGGCTATCCTGCCCATGTCTTGGCACAGGGTAGGGTGGCCGGTCATGGCTTGTATTAATGGTGGCAGGGTATGGATGTGGCTTGTGTCCAAGTTTTGTGGGCAAGTGGGAGGGAAAAGAGAAGGAGAAGGTGAGCGGGAAAAAGATTTCAAAAATCTTCTTCTCCCCTATCTTTGCATTTGCAGGGGAGAAGAAACTGCACTGTGCCATTAAAAACAGCACCGTGCAGTTTTTTTTTGAAGAAAAGGAAAAAAATTTAGGAGTGACCCAAAAATGGGTTATGACAAGATTGACTCATCATCTTTCTCACAAGGTTCAAGAATAGGTTTTTCAATAATCCTACCATTACGGAGAGTAATGACTGATTTGACTTGATCCATGTATTGGCTTTCGGAGCTACGCACTTGAATTGTATTGCCTTTTAGGATTTTACTATGGTTGAGATGAAAACTTTTTTTTTTCTTGAAAACTAAGAGCAGATGTGAATTTTGCAAGAATATCTTTCAAATCTACCATAGTTTGAGCATTTTGAGTGTTAATTGTCTCTTGCTTTTTAATTAATGTATGCAATGCTTTCTCAAGATTTCTTCTAGGATTTGGAACATAAGGAGGTGCATATTTATGAGAATTTTGAAAATTATGGTTGTCGCACGTGTGCGGTGTCGCGGCGATCACCCACCAACCTCATCATCAGGTGTGGTAAGTCTATCTATTCCGGCAAATATGGAAAGACAAGGAATTCTTGTCTTTTATCAGTGGAAAAAAAATGGAATGGGAGTCGCCACCTAGTATTCTGGTCACTAGAAACCCTAACTGGTCTCAGAGATCAAGTACGGAGACTGATTGCATAAAGGAAAGGTATTAGCACCCCAAATATGCCCTACCTAAGGTAAGCTGCATTGTTTTATTATCTAATAAAAATCTAAGGTCTTGTCATGTTTTTTAATTATTGGTCCGTCTATGGTTCAAGAAAAGCCCTCCTCAGTAAGAAAGTTTTTATCTTATGAGGTAAAACCTAACTGTGCTAACGTCAAATAAAAAAAACTACCTTTTTAATATCAGGAGTACGTTTTACGTATAAATTCGTAATCCCGGATATTAAAAGAAAAAAATATTTTTTTGGATGTTTTTTGAAATATTGGCCTAGTTCTCGTGACTTTAATAAACTGGTTATTAAAGCCTAGATGCATACTAAAACATATATAATTTTTTTGAAGTATTTTGTTGTATGAAAATATAATATGATTTGTTTTGCTTTTTAGAGACTTGGCCGTATGCATGAAAACAAAGACATGTTTTTTTTATATATGTTTTGACAAAAACTGGATATTTTTATACTGGATTTATATTTTTACGGTATAAAAATACAAACCAATATTAAGCAAAATGGATAGAAAAACACAAATTTTCAAAAAATATTTTTTTAATTTTTGATTTTTTTGATTTTGTTTTCTTTTACTAGGCCGGACCCGGAATAAAATTGGGCTGGGACCGACCCCAAATAAAATACCACTATCTTATATTGGGTTGGACTCAGCCCAGTCACATGGATTGGGTTGATGATCCAACCCGGACTGGTTACTGTGCCATGCACAGTAACGGGTAATTATTTTCTTGCTTGCAAAACGTGCACAGTGCACGTTCTGCATGCAAGAAGAAAACCCAGAAACAGAGATGAGGGGGAGAGAATTACCTGGCGGTGGCGTCGTTGTCGCGGTGGACAACGGTTGTGTTGTGGTGGTAGGAAGTGTTTCCAGCGACGGAGAGAAAGGACCAGAGAGATGTTACAGTATTTATCTTCTTCCTTGTCTATCTTCTGTTTTTCAGCTCCCTTCTCTTCTGTCCTTCTGTTTTTTGGCTCTCTGTTTTTTTTGTTTTGTTCTGGCTGCGGCGGTGCTGGTGGTAGCTCACGGTGCTGGTGGCGGTGGAAAACTGGGGAGAGCTGAGGGTGGCTGGGAAACAAGTGGCAGCTGCTGTGATGGTGGTTCTGCAGTGGTTCTTTTCTATGTTCTGTGTTCCTCCCTCTGTTTGTCTCTGTGTTTGCTTCTTCTTCCGTTTCTCACGGTGCAAGTGCTGTTATCGATGACTGGGAGGACGGTGGCAGCTGGTGGTGGCTCTGGTGGTTGTGGCAGGAGGCCACAGTGGAGAGAGAAATAGAGAGGAAAATGTTGGCTGAAACCGGAAATGGCTAGTTTTTTGGCTGACTTTGGATCAAATTTTCTCCACACCTGGAGCATGAAGATCAAATCTATTTATAGGCGGTGTAAGAGGGACACTTTTTCTCTTCTGGTGCAAAATCTTAACCCTTGGTTCGACCCGAAAGCATCCCAACCATTGGCTCAAAGTAGCAATGATGAAATGTCAGTTTTGTAGGAAAAATGGCTGGTCGGGTTGGCCACTTTGGGGCGGTGCCACCGCCTTTGCAGCATCGATCAGCCCAAACGGCTTCCACTAGCGTGTAGTCAAGTATCCCAGGATCGTTTGCGTGTACGTTTCATCCAATTTGGTGAAACAACGAGGCGCCAAATGCCTTGGGAAGGTGGCCACCCAACCAGCCTTGCTGAAGAAGAAGATGAATAGTATCTTACGATTTAGTCCTTCAATTTGTGATTTATTTCTATCTACACCCCTGATTGGCTTCAAACTTTTAATTTTGTTCAATTTTACCCATGAAGAACTTCAATTTAAACCCTAGATTTCGGCGCATTTTTCCCTTTGGTCCTTGGTTTTAGATTTATGCAATCAAGTCCCTAATTGATCATCAAACTTCAATATCTATTCAATTAAGCCCCTGATTTGACCAAATCAACTCTAAAAAATCATACTTTGACCCCAGAACCTTAATTTCTTCCAATTAAAGCCTAAATTGACTTAAAAATCATTTTTTCTTGTAATCAAACCCTATATAAATTCAATTAAACATCCAATAAAATTTAATTAAGTCCATAAACATTTGATTTTGGAATTTTTTCCTCAACTTGAATTTTTCTTTGTCAACAGGGCTCTTTATCTGTAAAATATACTGTCAAATTTTAATCTTTGAATTTTTGAGCCTCCTCAACCAATTTCTAACCATTTTCTGGATGCTCTGACATCTTCTTCTCACTGTTATTATTTTTTGAATTTTTTTTTGATTTTTTGGAAGAGAAAAAGTGAATTTGGGAAATAACCAAAAAATGAGTTATGACAATGGTGTGCTTGAAATGGTGGCTGTGAAGTTTGTGCATTATTGTTACTACTCTTCAAACTAAAATTTAGATGATTTCTCTAACTAGGGTTGTATGTTTGTGAGTATGAATTTTGATTTGGCATTTAGAAATTGTTTAAAGCATTGATTTATTTATTAAGACATTCCTTGAAAGAAGGCAAAGTTGGACAATCATTAGTTGAGTGTTCATTTTTTTAAAATTTATTGAACAAATTTTAATTGATCACTCCTTTTCAATTATAGTGCTTCAACTTTTCTAGCTAAAGATGTAAATTTAGCTTGGAGATCATGATCCTCCCTAAGGTTATATATGTCTTCACTAGATGTTTGAGGCTGGGTTTTACCCGATGCCTCATAAGTGCCTGTAATGTCCTAATTTTGAGCATTTTCAGCTAACAAGTCTATGTACTCCATTACTTCATCAGAGTCTTTATTTTTAAAAGTTCTATTGCACATCAATTTCACTATTCACCTATTTTTACGTGTTAACCCTTCATAAAAGTATGAAACCAATCTCCATGTTTCAAAACCATGATGAAGACATGTGTTAAGTAAGTCTTTGTACCTATCCCAACACTGGTAAAATGTTTCTCATGGTTTTTTAGTGAAAGTGGTGATTTGTCTTTTGAAAGAGTTTGTTTTATGAGAAGGAAAAAACTTTTTAAAAAACTGTTGTTGTATTTCATCCTAAGCACGAATGGATCTTGACCTAAGATTTTACAGTCATGTTTTAGCTTTGTCTTTTAAAGAGAAAGGAAAAGGCTTTAGTCTGATGGTATTCATGCTACAATTTGAGTCATTATAAGTGTTTCAAGCTTCTTCAAATTCTCTCAAATGCAAGTATGGATTTTCTAGATCTAAGTCATGAAAAGTAGGTAAAAGTTGAATAATACTTGGTTTAAAATTAAAGTGAGATGCATCGAAAGGGAAAACTATACATGATGGTGCACTTGTTCTTGTAGGATTCATATGGTCTCTAAATGTTCTAAGACGGTTTTTCTTATTATGAAGTGATTGGTTATCCTCTTCGACCATGTTTTCTAAAGAGGATGAAGATTTTCTACACAGTCACCACTTAATATATGTGACCAAACTCTCATGTAAGTGTAGAAAAAAGAAGAAACAAAAATTAAAAGAAAAATAAAATATATAATTTATACAGTAACTTACCTCCCTAACAACAACGCTAAAAACTTGACATGAACAAATGATTGATATATTATCTTAAGTATAGAAGTGTCAAAGTAATAAATAACCCGGCAAGACCGAGATCGATCTATAGGGAGGTTAACTATATAAATCATAGATAATAAAATAAACAGAGTTGAAGAGAATTTTGAGACGTGATATTAATGTAAAGATTAAATAATGATAAAACAATTGTCAATGTTAGAGCATCCACTAATGGTATTTCGAATAAGAATAGTTCAAACACTTTTTATTAGTCAACTGGAAACCACACACAAAGAAGGTTCCAATAAGATGATTTATCATTAATGGCTCATTATAAATTATTAACATGATCATATTAATTATCTTATTTGAGTAACGTCAATACTTGTAAATGTTATCTGGTATTCATGGTGCTAACTTATGTCAACAACAAATCAAGTTCCTTTCATAGCATATGTGTCGGTTATCCATATAGTAATAAGTTATGAAAGTATTAGGTATTTGTTGTACCAAGGCTTGTACAACACAAATCTAGATTAACCATTTAACAAGTAAGGTATTAAGAATGAGTAAGATAACAATTATAAAACATGTCAATAGCAAACTTTCTTGAATATAAACATTAAAGTTCATGTTCAGTTTATACTATACTTATTCTAGCACCATTAGTGTAACATTTTCACCTTAACAAAATAAACTTAGCTAAACATAATGAAGATGAGAAATATAAATAAACAAGATAATAACATAGTTATGATATAAATTAACTAAGTATAGTAAAGAAAATAATAAGTATAAACAAGAAATTAATGAGAATATAACATGAAATAAAACTTGAACATTACAAAAATACAAAGAAAGAAAGCAAGAGCAAGATCTTGATCTGAAAATCAAGATGTCTAAATGTATGGCAAATATCTGCTTTTATAGGCTAAAATTCAGAACTATTGGTTTGATGACTAATTATTAAGTTGATGGCCAACTCTTGACTTGGTAGCTAGCTATTAACTTGATAGCTGAACAAAACATCATTGCTAATATCAACATTTGAATATATAGTTTTCATGAAAGTTATGGGCATCTGTCTCAGCTTTCCAACAAAAAAAATGAGCTCATTTAGACTTCTAGAACTCGAGATATGAGCTGAACATCGAACAATGTATGGGCTACATGACATATTCAAACTTCTCTTTTGTTGCTAAGATTTGAACTTGAAAATGACAGCTTTGAATCTTGGACTTTTAATGCCTATGTTTTATCTTTCCATCAAGATAAACCAAACCTAAATTCAAGGTCTACAGCTCCAGTTATGACCTAATAACCGAATGGTGTTCCAGTTTGAATTGAATCAACATCTCTTTTCTAAACTCAGCCCTCTATTTGTCTTCTCAATTTCAATAGTTAAACACATTAATCAATTTTTTGAATTGTGAGATATGCCAGAATTTAAAATGAATATTTACCATAAATTAAAGATATCTTATATTATCAGACTTATTATTATAAAACATGCTTAAGTTAGAGAATTTAATGATACTTTAAGAGCAATATGATGATATAAAACCTTAATGAAAATGTACTTTTAAATATTGATCACCCATCCAACCAATAAATTTTTTTAAGGTATGAAGATTTTTTTGGTAGTATCATTAAATCTAATCAAGCAGTTCGATTTTAAAACCTGCCAACCCCATTTTAAATTAAACCGCATGGAAGCTGATCAAAAGTGAGTCTTTCAATTTAATAGGTCCAAAGACAACTTGGATGACCAGTAAAAATATAGCATAACTTTTATAAAAAACTTTAAGATGACAATTTTTTTTAATATAGAAACAATGATAGATTAGATCGACCTCGGTCATCCTACAACCTGGGTCATAGACTTCAATGTGTTTAATAACATTGTTATTTTTGTAAATTATTTTTATTTTATTTTTTGATAAAAATTAGATGCTTACAAAATCAAGCACCAACCCTAAAAAGACGTTATTGAGATATTGATAACCCTACAAAAAAATAGAAAAAAAAATAAACCATTAATTTCATTTCCTAACCAATCTAATATTGAAAAAGAGTGAAATAAAAAAAAACAATTAGAAAAATTAAAGTACCAAAAACTATATTAAAAAACATATCAGGTTTAATGGGTAAACCTGTTAAACCCGTAAATCAAATAACCCAAGTCAACACATCAAACCTACAAACTGGATAATGAACTTCATTAAAATTAATAACTTGTTTTTTTTTTAACTATTATTTATTTAACTATACAA
This sequence comes from Populus trichocarpa, assembly GCF_000002775.5. Taxonomy (NCBI): domain Eukaryota; kingdom Viridiplantae; phylum Streptophyta; class Magnoliopsida; order Malpighiales; family Salicaceae; genus Populus; species Populus trichocarpa. Next base: position 13,048,556 of record NC_037292.2, read on the forward strand.
TAACAAAAATAAGTGATTGCAAAACCAAGTATCAAACCAATACCAAGACTTTTTTTTAAGACTATGATAACCTCATAGAAATCAAAATGAAACAAATTATGAAACTCAATTCTTAATCAGTCCAATATCAAAGGATACAATTGAAAAAAATAAATTAAAAGAAAAAGAAAAGCTAAACTCGCCGAACTCATCAACAAGCCTATGAACTTTTTACAATTTAATAACATGTGTTTTTTTTTTCAAAACTATTTTCTCAACTAAAAAAAAAATAGACAATCACATAATCGAGTTCAATTAGAAAGACAAAAAAAGATATTCGGCTAAACCCGTGAACCGAGACGATCAAAGTTATCTTGTCAAACTCGCAAACCGAGTCATTCACTCTACAATGTTTAATAACCTATTTTTTTTTCAAAATCATTTTTTATTTAAATAAAAATTTTAAAAAATAAATCATATTAAAATATTTTTTTAATATAACGATAACCATATAAAAATAAATTAAAATAAATTATCAACTCTAAATTCTCACGCACACATTATATAAAAACTAAATTTAAAAGAAAAAATTCAATAACCAAGGAGATAAAAAGGATAAAATAAAATCTTTACTATTATAATCCATATTGTGTGAAAAATCAGTATTTTCCGCACACCCACCCATCCAAGTTGAATTTCATCCTATTCCATTCATCTTCATCATCACTTGAGAGTCAAACCAATGATCTAATTTATGATCTAATTCAAAATAAGATTCGAAACATATGAATCTGTTTAGAAATGTGATTGTGATTATTTTTTAAAGTACTTTTCGTGCTGAAATACATTAAAATATTTTTTTTATTTTTAAAAAATTATTTTTAATATTAACACATCAAAACAATTTAATACATGTAAAAAAAATTAATTTTTAACAAAAAAAAAATTTAAATTTTTTAAACAAACAAGTACAACAACCATTTCCAAACGCAGCCATAATATTCAAGTCGTGGATGAAGTTCGAGGGCTTCATTTTGTTTGATGCGACTTACATAAACTAAAATTTATCTTTCGAACGCAATTTAAAAATTATTTTTCATAAATAACTTGTCATTAAAATAAGTTAAGCTAAACGCATGTTCAAAAAAAAATTAACTCTCATCAACTATTTTTTTTATATATAAAGATAATAAAAATCAAAATTAACAAGTAAAAATTAAATATTGCAATTTTGATTAAATCAAAATCGACTTAATTTTACGAGTTATACTTGTAAATTTCCAATGAATAAAAAAAGAAATGATAATTTGAATCCAAATGGAACCTTAGATGATCTCAAAATTCACATACCATCTCATATCTTCCAGGTGGCACAGTTAACCAGACAGGGGGAGGGCTTCAGTGAATACTGTGCTGGCTATCTTGTGGATGGATGGTTATACTTGCAGAAGAAGAAGGGTAATAATGAGCAAAAATACTTCAACCTGATCTTCCCACTCATTCGAAGAACTACCAGTCATTTCAAAGTTTTACCATCAGATTTCCCCAACTCTCACTCATTACACCGTGAGAATTGCTTCACTCAAAGTTGATTGTAATTAAACTATTATCTAAGCTGAAAAAACATAAATGAAATGCAGAGACGTTGTTTTCATGTTCAGTGATAAAAGCACTAAAACTTAAATGTTGCACAACAAAATTTCCCACAGCATGCTATCGGAATATAACACGAAACAATTTTAGAACAGACAGGACCTCCATTGAGCACCCCATCAAAGCCATTACCAGTTAAAACTCCCTAAGCATGCCGGGACTGACGTATCAGAAACATTAATCCCTGACTGCCAAGGAATTTAAGCCAGATCCCGAATTCAGATAAGACTCTTTAGATCTTCCCAAACCTTCAAAGAGAATTGCCTTGCATTTCAGAGCCTGAATCATCCCAAGGAATCCTTCGCTAAGATCATTTGTGTCGCCTGACAGGTGATTGGGATCTTGATCTCCTTCTCCTGCAAGAAATTAGCACAGCTACTGAACCAGGTAATATTGCAATTCAAAAACTAGAAACTAGATTCTTTCACCTTTGCAGCAAATGGTTGGGCATGTCTCAGAAACACTAACACAATCTTAATCTTGAATTGCATGGAAACATACCTTGTGGTCTCAAGAGAAGAGTAGGGAGAATGCCTGCGCTGAGAATGCTTGCTATGAGGTGACCGCGATACTTGTCTAGAAATGAAAACACCCATCATACTTATTTGGTGAGTTGAAAACACACAACTGAACAGAGACATGCTTAGCCTCGTCCAGAATCAAACTTGACAAGTATTTTGATTTCCGTAAAACACTTTTGCTACTATTACCTTAACAAAGATGCATAGACTACCAAACACCATCAAGCTTTAACCAAAAAAGACAACGTATATGACCACAGTCCCTCATAAGAATCGCAGATCCATACATAGTATTTTTTTTTATCCAAACAAATTAATTTTTGAGACCCCAGTCACCTCCCAACCCCCACCCCCAGGTTTCCTTCAAGAAACCATTACATCCACATTGTTGAATTCAGTCCAACTACACGAGAAAGATCCATATATAAACACCCAATGTTATTGAGGCAACATATCTCTAATTTATTTTTTCAATTGAAAACGTAGAAATATTCATTTCAATCTTCTACAAGAAGAACATAAATTATAATTTATTTAATTTTACTTTTTCTAACTAAAAAAAAAATAAAGTGGCCACTTATTATAGGATTGAAGGAGTACTAAACCCAAAACATGGAACAAAGTGATGCTGCCATGTGCTAGACAGAGGCTGCAAAACTACAACCAGGTCAAGACACCCATTGCTCAGGATTTTTATAAGCTATAGAGATGAGATAGCAAAAAAAGAACTCCATTCAGGAGGGGACCAGATGAATGATTGATTACATACAATGAACATGTTCGCTCAGGACAGGAAATGCAATATGCAAAGATGAAATCATATAATGTGTCAAACATGACAGCGAGCCAACAGTGAGATTGAAACTCAGACATTAAAAATTGAAGACAAAAAAAGTGCCTATAATCTTGCCCCGTAGCTCTTTATCTCTGGATCATTGCACCGAATTTTGGTTCCATGTGCTATCGATAAGTCAAGACATATCTACTTGATAATGGAATATGCACCATAAGAATTTATCTGAAACATGGAAGTGTACTTGATAATGACACGGGCACAAGTATTTCTCTCACAGATGTCTACACCAACATCTAAAAGTATAACGATGGTAAGATTGCAGCTGCTTTCCACCCCACAACTCTTATTTTTCTTTCCTTTCTTCTATTGATAAAACAACTCCTAATTCTTGTCAAAAAATGCAAGCAATTTCAAGTGATTTGCTCGCTTCCATTAAAAGAGTGAGCTGGCTAGGTTACTTTATCAGTCCATGCATTAAGGAAAGCCGACTTGAAAAATATCACATGAAACTACATTCAATAATTGTCCATGAGAAAAATCATTACCAAAAACCATACTACATTTGAATTACTGACAAGAAAAGATCAAAGAATCCTCTAAGCATTTATACAAGGAAAAACCTGGGTCCAAACAAGAATACTAGAATTAATTTAAACTGTTATTTACTCGTTCCATGTTCGTTAAATGAAGATGGACACATTATAGTTTCACAATAGTACCACAGAATAATTTGAATATTAAAACGGGTAGAGAGAAGTATAAACATAAGAGATATGATAAGAAAAATGAAATCCTGATATATGAGTACCTTCTTCTAGATCTGACAGGTGATGGTGAAGAACGTCGTTTCCTGGAATGTTTCCTGCAGTACACAACAGAATATAAGCATCCACACAGCAAATTCAGAAAAAAAGGGACAGGCAGAATCTCAGAGGTGAACCTCTTAGAATCATCTGATGCTTCATCACTTGAATCATTGTCCTTGCTGTTTCTACCCCTACTGCTGATTGAAGAGGAACGTGTTCTCTTGTGCTTGCTTGAGTCACTGGTAGGTTTATGTCTTGCTCTATCTTCCTCCTTTTCCTTTGAGCGATCTCTCTTTCTGGTGGCATCTTCTTTGACACTAGATCTGTGCAGTTTTTCTGCATCTTTCCTGTCCTCCTTAACTTCAGGACGAGAAGACCTTCTTCTTGATTCTGGTTCCTTTGCACTCTCTCCTGTCTTATCTTTTCTTTCTCTCCTTTTCTCTTTTGAACCATTCAGATCACCTGTTTTTTCCTTGCTCGAATGTTTTGCATCATGTCTCCTATGACCATCATCCCCCTTCTCATCTGCCATACTCCCACTACTTCTACTTTCATGTCGACTGTCTTGATCTGGTCTCGCCCTGGTATCCCTAGCCTGAGAATAATCCGCCACTGGTTTTTCCACATTGACACACTCACCAATTCGATCAGATTCAATTTTGGCATTTTCTTCAATTGTAGCTTTGGGCACATTCTTGTTATTGCTTTCTAGTATTTTTTCACCATTAACACTAATCTCAACATGTCTAACTCCAGAAACAACCTTGGAATGTGCATGCTCACTCAACTCACTAAAAGCACCATTGATTTTATTATCAGAACCAACTGAACTTGTTTTGCTCAGATCACTCTCTATATTTGTAACTAGAGAGTTCTTTCCGAGTTCTACTTGTGAATTGCCATTTTCAGCTGCATCATTCATATCTTCAGCACTCTCTGGAATGGCCAACAGTTGAGGCACAGGATTTTTCCTTGAATTTGATATGCTGGAACTCTCGATTTCATCATCTTCATCAGAGGCATAGTTAACAAGACCCAAAACATTTCCATGAGAGCTGGAACTAGATTTTTCATTGACATCTTCATTCTCAGATTCCTTGGTTCTAACAGGAACTAGAACCTTTGCAGAAGCCTTAGGAGTTGAGATAGCTGGGTGTGACGGTGACGGTACCTTATGATTTGAAGCAACCGGTTGGTGCTCAACTGCAAAGCCGAAAAGGGCCATATAGACAAGATTTTAAAGAGCAGAATAAAGTTAACATACATATGTAGTTAGAGAAAGATGCATAGCCATGGATAAAGACCCGGATGTTATGGCATGATTACCTTCTATTATCAGGTCATCTTCATCAAGAACTTTTGTTGCAATTTCATCAAACAGCTCATCAGTAACCTAATCAAAACATGGAGGTTACAACTACCAGAGAAAGAAGATAATTCAAAAACAAAAGAATTTATGCAGCTGTAACCTTCAAAAGAACTTCAGTTAGGATACGTTTGATTTCCTGGTTAATAGCAGCACTTCTAGCTGCTTCGACATAATCCTGCAAAGAGTCAAAACAGAAAGACAAAGAATACAGGGAAAAGGATGTTCATTGTCCAAAATCAAATGCAGATCATTGCATGAAAAGAAAACTCATTGAAATTATCAAGAAACATATCTAGCAAGGAAAAAAAAATCTTTTATCAAGGGAGAGAAACACCAAAAGTACATTAAACATTGAAAGATTAAGCGATTGAACCTCATCATCATCCTCTTCTTCAGTCGACCTTGGGGAACCAATGCTTTTGCTACCTGCTTGATTACCCTTTTCAAATGATTTATCAACACCTTCTTCATCCATGGATTCTATTTCCTCTCTAGGATGTTCAAGAGAGGACCTCGTCATGACAGAAGCATTCTTAATTATTTCTTCTTTAAGCCAATTAGGCACAGAAGCCTGGAAAATTTTCCACAGCTCAATAAAAATCATTTTAGTTAAATGCAAACCAGTCTAAGAGTGCACCCACCTTTTTGGGGCGTTCAGAAATGTTAGAAACCCCATATGCATCTCCGAAGCCTCCAGTAGAATGAAGTGCATTTCCAGCACCGAGACCATATGGCACACCAGCAGGTGAAATTGGGGGCTGAAAACTTGTTCCAGGAAAATTTCCAAATGGCGGCGCAGCATGCCCAGAAACAGAAGAAGGCACTATGGTAGGATCCTTCAGAATAAACATAGTAGCTATTAACACATCAGTGTAAGACCTCTAAAATAGAAGAAATATTTGCAATATTCAGAAAGCCAAAAAAACCTGAGGCCCCGGTGGAAGAGCTGGAGGATAAACTACACCAGTTGTAACAGCAGGGGTCCAGGAACTAATTGAAGGCATGGGTGCAGCAGAGCCAATGCCTTTCACAGTTCCTACTGAATCATGATGTGCAGCATAACTTGATTGTGCATGAGGATCATGATCACAATTGAAACCAGGTGCAAACTCCAAAGGCTGATTACTGAGATCAGCTGTGGGATTAGCTGTCTGATTGCTATATGCAAAGGGCTGCTCAGTCAAAACTGATCTACCAATAGCAGGCAATGATGGCAGCAGATGATGCTGTCCTTCTTGAGCAGAGGAAATGGGCAAAGGCAATGATCTGTAAAGCTGCTCCTTTGGATCTCCAGTCTCTTCTTTACCTGCCATACAATTGAGTAGTCAAACAGAAGAATAAAAACAAACGGTAATGTATAAACTCTTGAGAGAAATTGAAGTTTAACTTGGCCATCAATTAACTTGCTCCTAAATATTATGTGTACAAAATTCAATTCACTGCATGAATTCTATAGATTTTAATGTAGCTTTAGATATTAAAGATCATGGTGAGAACAGTGGACCTCATTTTCCCAAGTACTTGTAACTCCAATAGGAGACGATGGTGCTTTATCCCCTTTTTTTTTACAGCAGGAACTAAGAACAAATTTTCCTTAAACCTTATTCATCAAAAAGGAAATACATCTCTCAAAGCCACTTTGTCTTGCATGCCTATTTCATAAGGGGTGAAAAGGTTGAAAGTGTTAAAAACAGTGTCCCATAGGAGCAGTTTTGAGCACAACCTTCACATGCAAGTACAATATGCTAAATTAATTATTACCTGTAACAGAAGAATAACTAGAAGGTACCTCCTGCTGATGAACAGATGGACTTGCATTTGAAGTTGCAGCTCCACCAGGGTAAGGTTGAGGCCTATCATAAACATGTGAAGGTTGCCCCATGTTGAAAGATGCATTCTCCTGTGGATAAGCTACTGGCAGCTGGTGTGGAGCGGCTGAAACTGGAAACTGTTGATAAGTTGTCGCAGGAAATGGCTGCTGCTGAACACCTTGATAGTGTGTATCAACAGTTTGTGGATTCTGATCATAGTACCAACTTTGTTCTTCTGATCTGCCAACTGTTGTAAATTGAGACTGAGGATGTTGATCCTCCGATGCACCGTTTTTGGTAGCTGCCCATGCTCTGGCCTTAGCAGCCCAATCCTCCACATGGTTACGTCCTGCTGCTATTATAACATATCATTACAAAGTTAACCCCAAAAATAATTTAAAAAGAAAAAAAAAAAACAAAACAAAACTCCTCGCAAGGCTGATGAGGAGGAAAGGTTCATATTGGTAGTCTATAGTTTTTTTGTTTTTCTTATCCACAATGCTGATAACAAAATTTCAAGCTACACCATCCAAACTAGGGCAATAAAAGAGAAAGGATGTCAGGGATTGCATTTGGATGTAAGGGTAGTTACCTGATGGATATTCCCAAGCTTGGTGCTGCTCCCAATTAGGATTCCCCCATTCCTGAAAACAAACAGAAATAAATTAAACAAGCAATTCGTTACCAGTTAATTTATTCTTCTAAAACATCATATAAAACAGCATAATCTCTCTAAAAATGGCCAAATTAATGCCCTAATTATAGGCAGCAAAAAAAACCCTAGCTTCACAAAGTGCAGAGATTTAAGATTAAGCATCGGACGATTCACCTGAGAGTGAGGTTGTGTTGGCGGAGGCACGTGGGGGCGAGGAGGAGGGAAGTGGTGGCTTTGAGGGGGAAGGTGCGTGGGATAAGGATATGAAGAAGAGGGGGGAGGGGGAGGGGGAGGGGGAGGCCACTGCTGGGGAAGTGGAGGAGACACGGAGTGTGATGGTGGTGGTGGTGGATTGTATTGGAAAGGGTTGGAGTACCATGAAGTGCCTCCTTGTGGTTGTTGAGGGAGCGGTGGTCTTTGCTGGTACTGGTGATAGTAGTGGTAAGGATCCGCAGGCGGCGGCGGCACTTGCTGTTGTTGCTGTTGCGGTGGTGGTGGGGGTCTCATGTATCCGAGATGCTGCTGTTGCTGTTGGTAAGAGTCCATTTTTGGGTCTTTAATTCGCTCGCCCTGGGGTTTTAACAATATTATTGCCTTAAAGAGAGACAAGCAAGGGTTTCGCTTCCTGGACACGGTTTGAATGCTAACAACAACAAAACGAAGAGCAGTTTTACTTTTTCCATGTAATGAGTTTTTTATTTTTATTGGAGTAATTTATGAGTTTTGATTTTTTAAAAAAAAAAAAAAAAACTTAAAACAATATATTATTTAAAACAAAAACTGATTTTCTCATTGCGACCCACCAAGCCAGGTCCTAAAAATGTGATGGGTTATATTTTTTTAAAATACATAGTTTTATTTAATTGATATAATTATCGAATTAAACTGAGATTTTATTAGAACTTTATAGAGATTCAGTTTCTTATAAAGTTAAAATTTTATAACAATCATAAATTAAAAGTACATTAAGTAACTTGATTGAATTAGAAGACGGAGATATGAAGATGTTCTTTTTGTGCTTGGCGTTCTTTTATATATATATTATTTTATTTTTATCATGAGTAGATAGAAAAGGATGGTGGCATACCTGCATGGTCAGAAGAGGACAGGATTGCAAACCTATTATACATGGTTTTTATAACGGGTTCGATCGAAGGTTCAGGTTCCAGATTTTAATTTGGTAGCTTGAGTTGTCCGGGTTATTTTTTTAAAATCAAAACGATATTATTTTAGTAAAAAAAATCAACGAATTGCAATTGAATTTTTAATTGGATCTTGCCGGGTCAACTCGTCGGATCATACCAAGTTTTTTTTTCCCTTATTTTTTTTTAACTCAATCCAATTCTAGTCCGGATTAGCTGGGTTCTACATTAACCCTCTAAGCCAAGTTTTAAAATTATAATATTATAGTAACGAAGTTGCCTATTTATATTTATTATTTGGTTCATCTTTTAGCTATGCTACTTGTATAGTTGAAAATATGATAGATATTTTTAAAAATTTATTTAAAAATATATTAAAATAATTTTTATATATTTTTTTTAATATTAACACAATTTAAAAGCATTAAAAAATTAAATTTAACAAAAAGTTGACGGGGTGACGCCACGATAATGAAAGGTGACGTGACGCCACGATAATGAAAGGTGATGTTCAACAAAGACTATGATGACGTCCGTTGGGCCACCTCTCACATTCCTTCTCCTTCAAGCTTCCGTTGGGCCCATGATTTTCTCCCCTCTTCTTTTATTTTCACCTCTGGAATCTGGATAGGCTTGGCCTAGGTTTAGGCTTAGGTTGGCCTCCCCAGAGATGGGCCTGGACCAATCCACCTCTTTTTCTCTCTTCTTTATCCTTCATTCCGTCCACTTGTACTTCTGTAGTGGAGCCCGACCACCCCAGCAAAAGTTTGACAAGTAGGCTAGCTCGGGCTTGAAATATGTTTTATCAAGGCTCAGTGCGGCTCGAGTTACCCTTTCGATGAATAGATAAATTCATTTTTATGACTGGACATGTTTTTTAAATATAGTGTTTTTTAAACTGTGTATTTAAATTAAAAAAATATTAAATTTATATTTTTTAGTTATTTTTTATGGTTTTGATATATTAATATAAAAAATAAAAAAATATATAACAAGATATCATTTAAAACATTTTCAATTGAAAATCATTCTTGCAAAAATATCATATACCATATTATTAAATATATTAAAGAATTTAAAATGATTAAATTTTTTAATAATATTATTCATTTATAAATATATATGCGCCAGATCACCCCATTGTAATCATGAATAATGTACGATATGTTTTAATCAAAAAAGCTAAAATTTTTATTATTTACTTGAATTAAATAATTAAAAAAATTAAAATATATATAATAATGCACTTTAAAAAAATTACAATTTCTTAATAACGAATGTGTGAGCATAAATAGAAAATGAGGAAGAAAAAAAGAAAAAGAGAGGAAGCTGTAGGAACCCAAGAGGGGAGCCCATTTACCGAAACCCACCTTTAACTGCCGCGACCACATTCCAAAACTAGAGGGCAAAACCGTCAACCGAAAATTCCCTTCATTTTCTGCCGCATATATACACCTCCCAAACCCTAAGCGCTCGCTCTGATTCACCCGCCGCCGTTCAAACCCAAAACAACAGATCTCTAACACCCCCCCCCCCTCCCCCCGCCCCCCGAGAAATGACAACCCGCTTCAAGAAGAACCGGAAGAAGAGAGGGCACGTCAGTGCTGGCCATGGACGCATCGGCAAGCACAGGAAGCACCCAGGAGGTCGTGGTAATGCTGGAGGTATGCACCACCACCGGATTCTCTTCGACAAGTACCATCCCGGTTACTTTGGTAAAGTCGGTATGCGTTACTTCCACAAGCTCCGCAACAAGTTCTACTGTCCGATCGTGAACATCGACAAGCTATGGTCCATGGTCCCACAGGATGTTAAAGACAAGGCAACCGAGGATACTGTGCCGATGATCGATGTAACTCAGTTCGGTTACTTCAAGGTTCTTGGGAAGGGGGTTTTACCTGAGAAGCAACCGATTGTTGTCAAGGCCAAGCTTATTTCGAAGATTGCTGAGAAGAAAATTAAAGAGGCTGGCGGAGCTGTTGTGCTTACTGCCTAAGTTAGGATTTTAAGATTTTGAATTGTCTTCTTTTCCCTTAAAAATTCAAGCGATTAGGGATACCGTTGAACCACCTATTTGGATTTTGCTTATCACATGGTTTTGTCGCTTGCATTGCTTCATGCCCTTTTGTTATTTGAATTGATTGCTTGATGTTGCTCTTATTTGACTAGTTGAATATGAATAGTAGTCATCTTGCAATCCTTGCTCTTCTCAATGCTGACTTGTTTTTGAGGGTTTTCTTTTGCCTACATTGGCTAGAAATTGAAGTAGCCATGGATTTGAAAATGCCTAGTGATGGGGATATAAAACCCTATTTCCATTCGTTTATATGCATTGAACTTTCTTGCACTTGGGTCTGATTCATTTTTCATATGCCCTGTCACATCTCTGTTTTCTTGTTTAATCTACCAAACATATTGTTTAAGATGCTTTTGCATTATTCATCCTGGCCTTTTCAAGTCTCAGCTATCATTTTTATATTTGTAATGTTATGGTATCACTTGGTTGCAAATGTTTCAACTTGCGCAATGTAAATTAATCAAAGAGCAAAACCCTGTCATCTTCATTGATTATAATACTTAACAATCTCGTCTTTCTCGATGCCGTTTACATGTCCTATCTACTTTCTCCCGATCTTTCTAATGCTAGCGCTTGTTTTTATCAAGATTGCAATGAATATCCATTTCATTGATTAAATAAGATGCTATTAGTGATTTTTCATTGATCGTCTGTCTGCTATCACCTGTATTTATGCATCAGCAGTTCTTTTTCATATATCTTCTGGTCCACCTGGTCAAGTTAAGGCCCTGATGTTTTGTGCTTTATGAAAGTTTCTGTTTACTTCGTCCAACATTCTGAATAATTGTAAGATTTCCTTTGGCATGGCATTCTAGTCATGCCTGCCAACAATATCCCCTCGGCTGCTTTATTTCCATCATAGAGTCTGCTATCCGTCTGTTGTCTTCGGCTTGCTTGAATTCTGGCCTATTTGTACGTGCTTTCAGAGCTGTCTTATTTCGATGTTATGGACTTGCGGTTGGGTAATATTTTGCGTTCCTTGCGGTCCTCTTTACTCTACACCGGCGGATACATGGAAAATATTATATAGAGGTAGAGGTAGGCGTATTAAAGGTGGATAACATTATCATCTCTAGGGGTAATTGGTACTTGAAGCTGAACGAACCGTTGCACAGGGAAAATTTGAAGGACTTGAATTGGGGCGATGAAATAATATCATGCTCCCAGTTCCTAGGGTTTCCTCTGTCACTACTAAAAAAGGGCCTATTAGCAACTATTTAGCTGATAAAAAATCAACAACGAAATTAGTAACATGTAAATAATAGATGTTAATTTTTTAGTAATAGATTATTAATTGCTGATTTTTTTAGCAACAATTTATTTGTTGCTGAAATTTGATTGCGGATTGTATAAATTAGCAATAAAAATTCCATCGCTAATCATCATTGTTAGATTCGTTGTTAATTAGCAATGGTGATTCGTTGTTGATTTGTCTAATAACTATTTTTTAAAATATGAATTTTTTAAATTATTTTTCTCATCTATTGAATTTCTTATAATTAGTTGTGGATATTTCAAAAATTGTAGAAAAACATAAATTAATACTAAAAATTATTTTATCAACAATAATAAGTCAAATAAAAATAAATTCCACAATAAATTTTAAAGTTTTGTTAAACTTACATCAATATAGAGAAGTCACAATTTAATAAATATATGCTATCATAGAGGTGGTGGTTGTGGAAACGAACCAAAACAATGTTGACCATTATAAGGTGGGACTAGTATATGGTGGTCGAGATCTAGGTCGATATACTGGATTAAACATGGGATACATAGGAGTCGTCATCTGTGGAGCCACATGTGACGACATAGATGAAGCCATAGGTGCCGACATTTCTTGGTCCATATTTGATGCCCAAGCTTGGTGTCCCATGTTACTAAGAATTTTTTTTATAGAAGTCATATCTTGTTGTAGTGATAAAATATGACCATTTGTTTCCTTTATTTGCTCCTTCAATGCCTTAATTGATGAACTAGGAGGTATTAACTCCATCGTATAAGATTGTGATGAAGCACTTGTACTAACCATGAATTTTGGCATACCAGGTGTACTATATATTCTACCCTTTGTAACTCCTCCTACAGCCACACACCAAACTGCTCTATCAAATTAATGATGATTTTTCTGATCAATTTCATATATTGAAATCAATTTTTTTTTTGTAATTCTTCTACAATAAAATTAAATATAATAATAAATTCATTTTAATTTTAAATAATAATTAAATTACATAAAAAAAGTACTTACAACAACTTGTTTAGACTTGTTATCTATGAAGGTTCTAAGCTGCTTATAAACATCTTTTTCCATAAAAAAACTTTTGATTTTTACACCTAACACGAGGACATTTAATTTTACCTCCAAATACATTTTCATCAATTGAAAATGCAAAATTGAAAAATCTTAGTAAACCCGCAATAAATTCTGGATAGATATGACCATCCCTACGACGGCGATATCAATCATCCATATTAATCTAATTAACATAATTAAAACCAACAAAATTTTAGAATATTATTTAATATATTTCTTAATCTATATATATAACTTTATTTAATAAATTATCAAAATAACTTCATTAATAACCAGCTCATAAGTTATAAAAGGGAAAGATATCAAAACTTGCAATAAAAGAAAAGAGAACAACATTGAAATACTGCATGAAGTTGTAGTATAATTAAGTAGTTGGAATTGTGTGAAAAGAGGAAAGATAATATGTTGTTTTGATTGTCCTATAGATTAATAAAATTAGTAAAATTATATAGGTAGAATAACTAGCTAATTAGGATACACCAAACAACTGCTCTGTTTATTTTTTCCCACCATTATTTTTTTTTTCTTCAGCTTTAGTAGTATAGACTCTTCTATTGAAAAAAATATATATAATCATTTGTATTGTCAAGTAATATCGTAGAAATGAAGTTTTCATGCAAACACATGCCACAATTATTTTTTTAACCAACAATTAAATATTTATTTGATCAATAATTTATTACTTAAGATCATCACATTAAACAAAGAAATAATGACAAACTAAAATAAGATTATGCCTATCTAATATATGGTCATTGAATTGCACAACACACAAAATAGCATCTTCTTTTTCAAAAAAGTGCAGTATAAACTAAAAAGACACTTTGGAGACAAATTACACCATTATTAGCAAACAAACACCAAGATTCAATGGCCATGCAATTTTTCTATGAACAAAGTCATCTTCTAAAATTTATAAAAAGTTTTTTAAGTTACATTGACAAACCCCGAGGACCCAATATACATAACCCAAAAACTTGGCAACTCTAAATGCAAATAAGTAATGTGATGTGATGGGTTCAACAATATGAAATTAGAAAAAAAATGAGCAAGAATAATAGTGTTAAGAAATTAAAAAAGTAAATTAGCCTATAATAAGGTTCGCATTGCAAGTTGCCAAAGGAAATACAAAACAAGAGATTCTTGGAAATAAATACAAGTCCACATGGATATACCTTGTAGTTAGTTACTATCCAACACATTATATTTGTCAACGCATCACATACAATACCACTGCCACAATTATAAAATCATCACGAATGCTAATATCCCAAGCTTGCTCAACATACATAACAATCAACAAGTTTTGAACAACTTAGATATTTGCTACAATTCTGAGCATATAGGACAAATACCATAAAAGTAACTTTTTCAAAACATGAAATCTAAAAAAGGTACACAAGTTAAGATCATTTACCCTTCTACATTAATTGGACCATCTGTTGAAGTCAAACCCAACACATATCGACGATTATATAGAGGCACATAATTACTATGTAGAAGAATTAAATCATTATCCTATTATTTCCTTGCTTGGTTCTCAATCTAGAAGGACTACAAATAAGAAGAAACCCATCAAATGAAAAACTAGATGAAAAGCAAAGACGTGAAATCCTAATTTTTAACCTCTTTAGTGAAGCTAAATGCAAATAAGAAAGGAATATCATTGCACAATGAATAAAGTGGACAATTAATAGTGCAAATTTTCTGGTCAAAACAGGATGAGAAAGGTAAAAAATTGATGATGAACTATTTCACTCTCTCTGCTCTATTTTATTTAACACTACTAAACAAGAACAATTTCATTGGAGAGAAGTTGATGAAGAAGAAGATGAGTGAAAATGATATAGTATGCAAAAAATTATTAACCAACGCCAAACAATTTTCATAGCACACGAATAAAGTCCAAGATCTAACTTTTATTTACGGGTTTGTCACATGTTACCCATATTTCTCCTTTGAAAAACCACACACATACACCGAACAAAACAAAAAAAGCAAAACCCCAAAAAAAGCCACACTACCTAACCAAGCAACAATGAAATTGTCACAGAACCACGAAGATAAAGAACATTACATTAAGAATTAGAAACATTAACCTTGAGGACATGGTGGTTTTAATAGGGGAAAACTTGTCACATGCCGCAAATACTAACATAACAGGAGATGATGAACAAGCATTGACAGGAGACAAAAAAAGGAGCACGAACAGAGGGGTAACAATTTGAATTAATGGTCATAGCGGGAAATCACCAAGACGACCAAACACGCCATTTTACTTTTTATTTCGTAATGTGTCAAGGGACACGTGTAATAAAACCTGTTATCCCTATTATTCAGGACATGCAATTTGTGTGTTTAAATTGGTTTGTAACAGAATAGAAAAACAGAGAAAAACAATACACAATGAATGTGTGAATAGAGAAATTCAGGTGAATTGCTCCCATTCTATCCAAGTTTCCTTCATTTTTCTTTTTCATATGTTGATCTTGGTATCTATTGTTTATTATTCATCTCCAGCCATTCATCCATCTCTGTTTTCAGTGATAGTTGGCAGTAATTTTATTCAAATGGTAACAGGACGTGTTAGGAGCACATATTCATGGAAAAGAATTTAAGAAAGTGACAAAGATGAGATTTTTAGAGAAGGAATAGAAAGGGACATATGGGTTAATTAGGGTTCTTTTGGAGAATGAAAGGTTTTTCTCTTGAGATTGGTATTTGCCTGTGTGAGCTTTTTTTTTTTTTTGCAAGGTATACATGTGCCAATTAATTATTAACACGTCATTATTGTTTATTTGTTTTTGTATAAAAGTCAAAGTCTAATCTTTTCTTTTTATCAGCAACGAGCTTTTTCATTGTAAATTTTGTGGTATCAGAGCCAACCTTCCTTGGATTGGGATCATGACACCTGACACAAGAACAACAAAAATTAAAAGGCTTGAGGATTCTATTGATTCGGCAAAAAGAAAAGCCAACCATAAGTATGATTAGCTAGTTACTCTCATGAAGGACCAAGGCCAAAAGCTGGACCATACCATAGACAATCATGAAGCTTAAATTAGGGACATAAAGAAATTGCTCAGCGGCCTAATGCAACAACTAAAGTTTGTTATGCAAAGATTTCCCCTCGCCTCAGGAGAATCCAGCCAAAGCAGAGATAAACATGCTACTCATTAGAGCGAATCGACATTCAGGCCTAGCAACTCCACTGAAGGAAAGCCAGCTGCTTATAAGGTACACCGACCCAAACATCCATTTCCAGTGTTTAAGGGTGAAGATGTGCATAGATGGTTGTACAAATACAATCAGTATTTTGAGATAGAGGACATTGATGACTTATAGAAACTGAAACTAGCCTCCTATTAATTAGACGGCATAGCCCTGTGCTGGCACCAAAAGAAGTCTGAATAATCAGAGAGTGAGCTGGGACGAGTATGTAGAAGCTCTTTGCTATAGGTTCGGGGACAAAAGGACCCAATGAAAGATTTGATAGACTTGAAACAAGTAAGGACTTTGGAGAGTTATATTCATGACTTTGATGTTCTATGGAATAAGGCTGGTATTGGAGAGAGGCAAGCTTTAGTCATCTTCTTAGAAGGTCTGGAATTGGAAATAAAAAATACTTTGAAAATGTTTGAACCCAAAGACCTTAGACAAGCTAACAACCTTGCTAGATTGCATGCAAATACTTTAACACACAGACAAACTTTTGTGTATCTACTAAAACACTCAATATCCATCACTTCCCACAGCCTTCCACCAAAACCATACAACAACCAAACACTACTACTACCAACCTACCAAAAAGTAACCCTACCTATTGGCCAAACAACACTACTCCAAACTCATTCAACAAGACTTTCATTAAACCCACCAAATCTATAAAAAAAACCAGGAGTTTGAAGAAGATAGACTAAAGGGATTATTTTTTTTATATGATGACAAATTCATGTCGGGTTATAGATGCAGAAACAAACGGTTATATTATCTGAGTATTCTAGAAGGAAAAGAAAGGGAGTCAACCCATAAATTTGAGACCCTACAAGTGTTCAGGGTTGCAAAAAGATGTGCTAGAAAAGATGTTAGATGAAATGTTGGAAATATGAATTATAAGGCCTAGCAACAACACCTTTACCTCACCAGTGGTGCTGGTTAAGAAAAAAAATTCCACTTGGAGGCTGTGTGTGGATTATAGAGCTCTGAACAAACTCACTATCAAGGACAAGTACCTCATTCTAATGGTTGAAGAGTTACTTGAGGAACTAATAGGAACAACCACTTTTCGAAGATTGACCTTCAATCTGGATATCACTAGATCATAATGGGTTCAGGGGAGGAGTTTAAAACAACTTTCAAGACACATAATGGTAACTACGAGTTTTTGGTTATGCCTTTTAGGTTAACCAACGCTCCCGCTACATTTCAGAGCTTGATGAATGAGGTTTTTAGAGCACACCTCAGGAAATTCATCTTGGTATTCTTTAATGATATTCTAGCATACAGTAAGACATTTACAGCCCATTATGAACACTTATAAATTATTTTCAACTTGTTGAGAATACACCAGCTGGTTGTGAAAGCAAGTAAATGTAGCTTTGAAAGCGAGGAGGTCGAATACTTAAGCCACATTATATCTAAATATGGAGTTGTTACCGACCCTAACAAAACCAAAGCTATACTCGACTAGCCACTGCCTAGGAACTTGAGGCAATTGAGAGGATTTTTGGGGTTTACGGGCTACTATCGAAGATTTGTTAAGGGGTACGAGTCCATTTGTAAACCTTTGACACAACTATTAAAAAATGATGCTTTTGGCTGGAGTCATGAGGCTACCAATACATTTAACCTGCTCAAGGAATTGATGACTAATCCTTCAGTACTATCCTTACCAGACTTAGATAAACTATTTATTGTAGAAACAGATGCATTCATGGTTAGTGTGGGGGCAGTTCTTATGTAAGAAGGTCATCCTATTACATACATCAGCAAATCTCTAGGCCCTAAACAACAAGCTATGTCTATCTACGAAAAGGAGATATTGGCTATCATGCATGCAATTAATAAATGGAAGCACTACCTGTGGGGAAAACATTTTAACATTCGCATAGACCACACGAGTCTTAAATATCTCTTGGATAAAAAAATAATTACTCCTATGTAGCATCAGTGGCTAGTTAAGTTGATAGGGTATGATTACGAGATAGAGTACAGAAGAGGAAATGAAAATGTCGCAGCAGATGCCCTCTTAAGAACTACAAGTCAGGACTCTACTCAATGGTTATTTCCTCCATCTCTTTCAATATCATGGAGGAAATTACAAGGTCTTGGCAAGAAGATCCACATTTACTAACTGTCATTCAAGACCTGAAAACCACTCCAGGGTCACATCCTTATTACACTTGGGTCAATGGCCACTTAAATAGGAAGGGTAAGATTGTGGTAGGACGTGATTTAGAACTACAATCCTGGTTGATTTCATTATATCACAACTCAGTTGTAGGAGGCCATTCAGGAGTTACTGCCACTACGAAGAGGGTGGGAAGTTTGTTCTATTGGAAGGGGCAAAGAAGCATATCCGTCAGTTTGTTAGAATATGCTTAACTTGCTAAAAGAACAAACATGAAAATGTAGACACACCAAGGCTACTACAACCCCTACCCATTCCCCATGCTCCATTCATTGACATCAATATGGATTTCATCGAGGAGCTACCTAAATCTGAAGGGAAGGATGTCATCATAGTAATAGTAGACCGTTTCAGCAAATACGCTCATTTTATGAGCCTCATCCATCCATATTCAGCACCTACCATGGCTAATATATTCATGGACAATGTGTGCAAACTACATGGCCTGCCAACATCAATAGTCAGTGATAGGGATCCAGTGTTTTTGAGCAAATTCTGGAAGGAGATGTTCAGTATCCAAGGGGTAAACTTGCTCTACTCATTGGCATACCACCCTCAAACCAATGGACAGGCAAAGATAGTCAATAAATGTGTTGAAAACTATCTCAGATGTATGACTGGGGACAACCTAAATCAGTGGGCAAGATGGTTGTCATTGGCCAAATGGTGGTACAATACGAATTTCCATTCTTCAACCCAGCTAACTCCCTACGAGGCATTGTATGGTTTCTCTCCTCTTACACATGTTCCTTACTTTCCTAAAAACTCTATGATGGAATCAATTAATGATCTTCTAACTAGAAGGGAAGAAATAATTAAGCAAGTCAAGTGCACTACTCGAACCGCACAACACCGGATGACACAAATTACTAATAACAAGCGGAGTGAAAGGAGTTTCTCTATAGAAGACTGTGTATCTTAAGCTACAACACTACAAACAACAATCAGTGGTTTGTAGAGCATCGCATAAATTATCAGCTAAGTTTTTCGGTCCCTACCTAGTGATTGACAGGGTCGGTAAGGTGGCATACGTGCTAGAGCTTCCACCCTCCTCTGCCATTCATCCTGTGTTTCATGTTTCCCAACTCAAGAGGCATGTAGGGCACCAACTAGTGTAGAGTACCTTGCCAAAAATGCCTCAGGCCCCATAATTACAACCACAAGCAACAATGGATAGAAGAATCGCAAAGAGGAAGAATCAAGCAGTTACCCAAGTGTTAATTCATTGGAAGGGCCTCTCACCTGCAAATGCTACCTGGGAGTTTGCGGACGAAATAACGTGTTTTCCCGACTTTAACCTTGAGGACAGGGTGGTTTTAATTGGGGAAGACTTGTCACATGCCGCAAATACTAACATAACAGGAGATGATGAACAAGCATTGACAGGAGATGAAGAACGAGCACGAACAGAGGGTTAACAATTTGAATCAGTGGTCATAGCTGGAAATCACCAAGACAACCAAACGCACCGTTTTACTTTCTATTTCGTAATGCATCAAGGGACACATGTAATAAAGCCTATTATCCCTACTATTCGGGACAAGCAATTTATGTGTTTAAATTGGTTTGTAACAGAATAAAAAGCAGAGAAAAACAATACACAATGAATGCGTGAAGAGAGAAATTCAGGTGAATTACTCTCATTCTATCCAAGTTTCCTTCCTTTTCCTTCTTCATATGTTGATCTTGGTATCTATTGTTTATTATTCATCTCCAGCCATTCATCCATCTCTGTTTTCAGTGATAGTTGGCAGTAATTTTATTCAAATGGTAACAGGACGTGTTAGGAGCACATATTCATGGAAAAGAATTTAAGAAAGTGACAAAGATGAGATTTTTAGAGAATGAATAGAAAGGGACATATGGGTTAATTATGGTTCTTTTGGAGAATGAAAGGTTTTTCTCTTGAGATTGGTATTTGCCCGTGTGAGCTTCTTTTTTTTGCAAGGTATACATGTGCCAATTAATTATTAACACGTCATTATTGTTTATTTGTTTTTGTATAAAAGTCAAAGTCTAATCTTTTTTTTTTTATCAGCAACGTAAATTTTGTGCAACCATATTAACAACAGAAAATCCATTGCTAATTCTTAATATATTAATTTATTTTTTAGTAACTGATTATGCGTTACTAAATCCGATGCTAATATATATATATATATATATATATATATATATATATATATATATATAATCCGTTACTAATATGTTGCTAAAGTTGCATCTAAATTATTTTGTTACTAATATCTGATGCTATTGAATCTTTTTTTTAGTAGTGTATTAACACTTCATTTTCTAGCCACACACTCTGTTAAAGTTTTTTGCAGTGCAAAAGGGACAAGGCACCGTGCACCACGTTCTCAAAAAATTCATTTTTTTTTGCTAATTTTTTTTTGTGTTTTGGATCTTTTTGGTGCGCTGATCTCAAAAATAATTTTAAAAAAAAAAAAACGTCATTTTGATACATTTCGACACGAAAAACACTTTGAAAAGTAACCGTAACCACACTCCCAAACATGTCGAATTGTTGTTGGATCTTGACTTTTTTTTACTTTCAATTTATTTTTGCTTTTGGATTATAATTTTAAAAAATATATTATTTTAATATATTTCTAATTAAAAAAAAAACACCCTTGGCATCCTAAATACTACAATCCTAAATGACACTTATTTACAGGCAAAAAAATCACCGTTGGTCCATGTTTTCAGAATTTGGTCAGATTAAACTTCTACTAATAATTTGGTCACACCATCTTGTATTTCCGTTTATCGGTCATCTGAGACTCTCCTTGGTAATTTCCGATTGTCGACCATGAATCTTCAGTTGACCTGAGGAAGGCCACCGGCACGCTGATAGTACACGTGACTGGATTAAATATAAGAACGTGGAGATTAAATAATAATTCTTAAAATCACAAGAACTAATTAATTATTTTGCTAGGCTACAATGGGGACTCGTGGGAGAGGATCTTACTAAAATGCAAATGGAAATCATAAAGAGAAGCCTTCCCTTGCGTTAGGTTGGGAGGGGGCGCTTTCCTCCTGCAATGCGTGACGATGTTGGCTCAATTTCCGTGATGACCCAAGATATTTTCTTATTCTTTTTATATATTAATATTAAAAATAATTTTTAAAAAATAAAAAAATATTATTTTAATATATTTCTAAATAAAAAAATTCTAATACCTTCTAAACAATCCTTAATTCTAATTTACATCCATGATACAATTAATTATTGAGGACAGAAGCTTCATTTCTCATTATTATACTCGTATGAAAACCCTAAATGAACCACTAATCAATTAGATATATAAAAATGTATCGAACTTCATTAAAATTGGCGTGACAAGTTTACAAGATTTCAGAATTTGTACAATATAAACTTCATTTTTTTTTAAGTTATATACTTGTCATCGTAACCTTTCTTGATTTATACTTCATGTATATACAATACATCTAGCTTTATGTTCCAATCAACAATTTTTTTTTAATTTTCTGTTTTTAAGATTTAAATTTAACAATTCAAATAAGAGAGTAAAGGGTGAGAGGTTAAGGACTTGAAGATGTGACTGGATAGCTAGCTTGACGTAGTTGTTTTTAATGATATTGGTTTATTTTTAACACCATGATATGTTGAAATTAAACTTCCATATAATTTTTTTTTTAAAATCCATATAATTATTTTCCTCATAGGGACAGAATTAAGGATTACCGAATGTCATTTGTTTTTTGAAGTTATGTTTAAATATATCTATAAACATTTTTTGGTAATATGTTTTATATTCATCTTTACATAGATAATAGGTATAAAAAAAATGTCTGTATTTAATTTCTATTTTCTAAAATTATTTTAAACACAAATCTATTTTATATTTTATCTTTGTTTGTATCTTTTTAATTTTTATATGTATTTTATCCCGCAATACCATAAAACTCAACAATATATGTCATATATATATATATATATATATATATATATATATATATATATATATATATATATATATATGTTTTTTATCCTACAATATTGACCAGATACATCGATAAATGCCAAGAAAGAGTTTACGAACTTACCGATAACAGAGATCTTTCCAAGGAGATGTTGTCGGAATGTCAAAGAATCATCTCAACCCAATAACATAAGTTGTTAGGTGAGGTCCCAGGATATGATTTATATTATTCTCTAACACACCCTCTCAAGTGAAAGTTATTTGGACTTGAAACTTGCATAGGCCCACATTACCTTGTGCTTGATTTTTATCAAATAAATAGGGGTGGTGAGATTCGAACTCGTGATCACTTGGTCATTAAGGCTCTGATACCATGTCAAATAATCATCTTAACCCAATAATTTAAGTTTTTAGATGAAGTGTCAATATATGATTTATTATGTAACACGGAATCACACCACTATATAAGCTCTTTAAGCAGTCCAAATAAATGATTCGGTCCTCTCTTTACTGAAAAAGAAAACAAAGAGAATATCGAAGAATGGAGGGTGGCAGGCAATCACTTGTCTCCCGACAAAACGATCACCAGAATCGAGACCAGCACTTACGATCAACAAACTCCTCCATCGCCTCCTCCTTCACTCCTGATCCTGATGACATCCCTCTAATCAACAGTGTCCGTGATTTCTCCAGAGAATTCTTTAGAGAGTCCAAGAAGCTATGGTATCTTGCCGGCCCTGCCATCTTCACCACCTTGTGCCAGTACTCCCTTGGTGCTATCACTCAGCTTCTTGCTGGACATGTTGGCACGCTGGATCTAGCTGCTGTCTCTGTTGAGAATTCTGTCATTGCTGGATTCTCTTTTGGTATCATGGTATATAATTAACAGCTACCTACATATGTAGTAACATATAATTAACAGCTACCTATACATGTAGTAACAATTAAGCATACAATTGTTTTGTTGATCGCAGCTTGCACTATGCCTGTATTTTATTTTGGACCCTATTTAATTCATGCTGAAAATATATATATGCCCATACGCATAGCTAGGTACTAGGTAGCACCTTTTTATGTGTGTGTGTGTGTGTGTGTGTGTGTGTGTGTGTGTGTGTATAATATTGGTAATATTTTGTTACAACTTTTGATTGATGAGTAATATTTGATCATTGAATCTGCAGCTTGGCATGGGGAGTGCCTTGGAAACCCTTTGTGGACAAGCGTATGGAGCAGGGCAGCTTGATATGCTAGGACTCTATATGCAAAGATCTTGGGTCATTCTTAATGCCACAGCTGTTATACTTACCCTTTTATATATCTTTGCTGGACCATTTTTGAAGCTTATTGGTCAGACAGCAGAGATATCACAGGCGGCAGGGATGTTCTCGGTGTGGATGATACCACAGCTATTTGCTTATGCAATGAACTTTCCAATTGCAAAGTTCTTACAAGCTCAAAGCAAGATGATGGCTATGGCTGCTATAGCGGCAGTGGCCATAGTTTTCCATGCCGTTTTCAGTTGGCTATTGATGTTGAAATTAGGCTGGGGTCTGGTGGGTGCAGCCGTGGTTCTAAACGCGTCATGGTGGTTCATAGTGATTGCTCAACTGTTGTATATTTTTAGTGGAACTTGCGGGGAAGCATGGACCGGACTTTCTTGGAAAGCTTTTCAAAATCTCTGGGGATTTGTTAGGTTATCTCTGGCATCAGCTGTAATGCTTTGGTAAGAAACCCAACACAGTAGCAATTCTCTTTCTCCTTAATTGTTAATTATGACCCAATTTACAATTACAGCTAGCTTTAAGTGACTATGCTTTTGGTAAACAATTTCATGCAGCCTGGAAGTATGGTATTTCATGGCATTAATACTGTTCGCCGGATATCTAAAAAATGCTGAACTTGCAGTGGATGCCTTGTCTATAAGGTCAGTTGTTCTCCTGTTAACAGTAAACATCTCTCTTCTGCAGCATATGCTTAGTGAACTTGCATCAGCACACCCAATCTGACCCTCTTTCCGGGGCTTAAAAAGTCAGGAAAGGATACGAACAATAAGCCTGCCTCGTTGCTTTCGTTTCCTTGTCATTGCCTCCCAACAGAACAGACCTCGCCGTTCTTGTAGAAGAAGATAAGTGCAAGTAAAATTACGTGTCTGATTTGGATTCATGATCATTCCTTTGAAAACGTTAGAATATTGAAATATAATAATAGTTTGTTTGCTGGTAGTTTTTTTTAAAAAAAAGTAAATTTTGGAAAAGTAAATTCTGGAAAAGTAAATTATTTTCTGATGTTTGGTAGTGTAATGGAAAATAAATTGGAAAATATTTTCCAGTGTTTAGTTATGTCATGGAAAATGAACTGGAAAATAACTTATTAATATTTTATTTTTCTCAAGTTTATTAAAATAATGAGGAACAAATCTTACAAATTAAAAAGTTGAATGAGACTGAAATTGAAAAAAAATAATTTCATAAATTATCTCAAATAAAATAAATAATAATCAAAATAATAGAGATCAAATCTAAAAAATATAAAAAAAATAAAAAATGAAGAAATTAAAATAATAATAATTAACATTTCATAAACTATTTCAAATAAAATAAGTAACAATAAAAAAAATAAGGACCAAATTTGATACATAAAAAATTTCAATAAAAAAATGATAAGAAAAAAGCAAATAACAATTATAAAAATAAGGACCAATGTTAATATAAAAATTAAATTTTAAGAGATGAAATTGAAAAATAAATATTCAAAACAAAATATATATAGCAATCAAAAGTTTGAGGACCAAATTTGATATAATCAGCAAATAATATGACATTTCTAAATTTTTCACAACTTCCAGAAAGTGTTTTCCGCCTAAATTTTCCAGGAAAACACTTTCCTGGAAACCAAGTCAAATTTTTCTTTGACTGGAAAGTGTTTTTTGTTGACCAACTTTTTTAATGGCAAACAAACACAGAAAAGATTGGAAAATAATTTCTTAAAAAATAAATTTCGAGAAACAAACATAGCCTAAGTTCATGGGTAATGCTTTCATCTTTGAAAGGAAAAAAAAAAACTTTATGGGATAGAATATATTATTATTAGAAGAGTTTTATCCTTTTAACTGGCTGATTTTTTTTAATTAGCCCTCCACATCTATTATTATCAGGAAAAAAACACCTAAACACCTTCAAAATAAACTACGACTGGTGATAGATGATAGATGTGGAGGGCTAATTAAATAAATCGATTTTCTCTCATAAATCATAATTATATGTGTCGACAAATTAATTAGTTGAATCTAGAATTAAAGTTATGAGTATAATCTTGAAAAAAGATTATTAAGCAATTGTTAATGACGTTTAGGTTACCAAATTTTGAGATAATTTCGTGATGTCGATATTAATATGTCATGTTTTTCCATGATAATGACATGTCAGTAATAATGTTAGACGGGGTGGTGAAAAAAAAAACTTATATGGTAAATTATACATGTAGGTGGTAGATAAACGTTTAAAAAAATTAGTAAAAGTAACCATATTTTAATATTTAATATTAAATTTTAAATCAAATATGATTGAGAATTAACTCGATTTACCTGTTAATTAATTTAATATTTTTTTAAAAAATAATAATAATATTTTAAGAATAGGATGTAATTCAATTTAATATTTTTTAAAATAATAATATTATTTTAATTTTTTAAATATTATAATTTTGAATTAAAATAATTAAATCACCCGTTTTATAACTTAATATCACCACAATCTTCTATCACTATTAATTAGTTGTATCGCTGCTAGACTGCTAGTTGTGCTGATAGAAGTGGTAGCTGATGGTAGTCATCATACTATTAACAAATAATATATTATCCAAAAAAAAAAATTTAGGGTCCGGAGGATTCTTTAGATTTGTTATTAAACACAAAAATATAATTACTTTAAAAAAATAATTTCTCATTAAGATAATTTTTTTTATTAATATGTCTCTTATTTATCTTAGCAAATACAATGTTATTAACTAGATTATTGTTTCTCTTAAAAAAAATATTTTATGATTGTTAAAATAAGTTTAAAAAATATATTAAAATAATATATTCATATTTTATGTGTGATTGAAAGTTAAAAAAATCATAATTATAATAAAATTATGTTAAAATCTATTTATTTTAAAAAAAAACACGACAAAATAAATGATGTTAGTTTCGCTCGAACCGGTGACCCCGTGTCACGGTCACGCGTGCTAATCAAATGAGCTAAAGAACAAAATTGTTATAAAATGATTACTGTTTAAGTAATTATTATTTAGTCACTGTATTTTAATAAAATTATTTAATTAGTTCTTGTAATTTTAGAAACTATATATTTATTTAATTTTTATGTTCTTGGAATCATCTAAAAGGTATACTTTCGTCAATTCTATGCGCCTTTTCAATTTTCTTTGTATTCCTATCTTTTTTGAGAGAAACAAAAAGGAAAAGAGAAGTATATATGATGGAAAATCTTGATGACTGGAGCATTTTTTGAAACAAAAGACTACAAAATTAAAGATGGTAAGCACTTGTGAAGAGATTAATATTCAATTATTCTGGTACTACAAAGGCTAATCAATTATTTTTTAATAAACCACAAGGACTAAATTATAATTAACTTGCGATTGGAATAACCTTATTCGAATTAATAGTCTCAACGTTATGTTAATTTGTTTTTTGATGAACATTCGATTTAATTTGCAGCACCAACATAGTGGGTTGGGCGCTCATGATAGCCATTGGAATCAACGCAGCCATAAGGTTCGCAGCAGATACAAGCCTTTCAACATTTTACACACACACACACACATCGAAAGAAGTAGATAGAGCAGCATGATATTTGAGTTTGA
This sequence comes from Populus trichocarpa, assembly GCF_000002775.5. Taxonomy (NCBI): domain Eukaryota; kingdom Viridiplantae; phylum Streptophyta; class Magnoliopsida; order Malpighiales; family Salicaceae; genus Populus; species Populus trichocarpa. The sequence goes on from NC_037292.2 coordinate 13,075,908, forward strand.
ACTCGTTCGTTGATGCATGCAGCGTGAGAGTGTCAAATGAACTAGGAGCTGCCCACCCAAGAACTGCCAAATTCTCTTTAGTAGTGGCCACGCTAGCTTCGCTTATGATAGGCCTCGTAATCGCACTAATTCTTGTCCTGGCACGGAACCTATACCCAGACTTGTTTACGAACGATGCTGGAGTCAAGGAACTAGTAAAGGAGCTCACACCTCTCCTCGCTGTCTGCATCATCATCAATAATGTTCAACCAGTTCTCTCAGGTAATCAAGTTCTTACTATATATATGTTCTCCTACGTGCATGCTTGCTTTGTACTACTTGGGTGCTGTATCTCAGGTCCGTCTCTTACAAATGGATATGGTGGTGATCTTGTTAAAATTAAACAGGGGTGGCCATTGGAGCAGGATGGCAAGCTGCTGTTGCTTATGTAAACATAGGGTGTTACTACATATTTGGAATTCCCTTGGGTCTCATTCTTGGTTTTTGGCTTCAAATGGGTGTCCAGGTTAGCCTTGTATTCCCCTTTATTGTGCCGCCGAATGTACAAAGTTATATAATTATCATCATGTATGGGACATTTTTATTCAAATTACGGCTGATGAGGGAAACAAAACTAATAACTAGCCATAGTTATTATACCCGTTAAAAGCCCGGGTTACAAGGTTAGCTAAGAACGTGTTTGGCAGTGTGGTAGTGGTTGCTTTTCAAATAGCTTTTCGAGCCAAAATACATGTCAATGATGTTTTTTTTATTTTTTAAAAATTATTTTTGACATCAGCACATCAAAACGATCCAAAAAATACAAACCGCACTTAATTTTAGCAAAAAAAAAAAATTGAAATTTGGTCAAACACAGGTTCAACCGCAGAGCCAAACAGGCTCTAAATTACCCCGAATCAACTTTAAAACAAATTCAAATTTGCACAATATTTAAATGAGATTGATCGATTACATCACCATCGTTAGATCTAATACATTCAAAAGCAAACCCAAGTTTTGAGTCCATGGGTTATTAGGTCTATCCATCTAGCTAAGTCGGGTTCAAAGTGTGATTAAGAATATAGAAATGATTATTTTTTAAAGTGTTTTTTTATAAATATATTAAAATAATATTTTTTTTATTTTTAAAAATTTATTTTTGATATCAATATATTAAAATAATCCAAAAATATATAAAAAAATAATTTTTAAAAACAAATTAGTTAGTCTTCCATTTGGACAGCAATCCAAGTGAATTTAATAACTACACTGTATATGATAAAAGAGATGCTCGCCATTAATCAATCATCATGCATCTATATAACTGGCTCCCCTAGGTTTTCTTTAGAGAGTCACATGATCATCAAGTGGGAGGGTGATGGACGATCATAATGAATGGTTATATATATAATTTCTTCTGCTCTTATCGGCAATTTTCAGGGAATTTGGATTGGAATGCTGACAGGGACTGCCGTGCAAACTGCCGTTCTCTTCTGGATGATTGGTAAAACCAATTGGAACACAGAGGTAAGTTTCTAATTTTTTATTTCAAATAAATATCCATGAAAAGTACAGATTAAGGATATTTTTCACATTCAGGTGACCACCTGATGAATAATTTTAATTAAATGCAGGCTTCTGCTGCCGAAGAGAGGATAAGGAAATGGGGGTGGGGAAGATGATTCCAAAAACAAAAAAGGTGAACAATAAGAGAGATTCAGGAGTGGAAGGGCCCCCATTTTGATTAGCGAATTGTTACAATTTATGGATAAAAAAAATTCAGAGTCCACTCAATTCTTCAATGGATGGATTGCATCAGTTTCAGTTCTTTTGTTTGGAAACTAGAGAAGTTAGGGCTTCAATTTATAGCCACATGGCGTTCCGTTTCATACTTTCTGAAATATTATCATATGAAATAACATCATATACCAACAAATAAGAATTTCACAAATCTATGATTATATCCACAACAATCATGACAAATGAACATGTAACATTAATTCAATGTAGAACTTTAGGTTCAAATGGTTTATTATCGTTTGATAGTGCATCTTTTTTGTCTGAGGAATATACAATTCTAAGAAATTAAGGTCCTTTCCTGCGCAATGAAAAATAAAAAGATGATCAAGGGATTCAAGAGATGGCATGTATCTATTGTAATTCTGTGCAAAAAAAAAAAACTGTTAATTCTGTTATTTATTTTCTTCTTTGCTGTAACAGGCTAACAACCTATATAAGGACCATGCACTCTTTGAATAAAAATACAAGAACCTGAGCCAGAATTTTTGCACTTAACTTGCTGGTGTTTCATTTCACTAGTCCGTTCATGATTTTATTACCAACAGTATCTGCGTGAAAACTAGTGTGTGTAAAGAGAGAGATCCTAGGAATATCACGAATACCAAACTTTACAGCAAGACCTTGGACCATTACCTATAGAGATAAATACTTCTGATGTTCAGCTAATTAATGTGTGATTGCATCATTTATGCTCTGCTTATTGCAAGTAATTTCACTATTACACTTGAGAATTCAAATTAAGAGGGCCCGAGAATCATACTTTGCCATCCCAAACCTTTCCCATTCTTTATCGGGAAAGCATACAGTTAGATGTCTAGTTGCTCGTGAGACTCGAGATACAATCTTGTTAGTTTATTATTCCTGTAGAATTAGAGAGTATTGACATGCAAGTATCCAAAGTCTCAAATACAGTGGTCAACAGCCAAGAAATATATTCTTGTGGGGTAAATGATACAAATAGAAAGACATTTCATGATTAAGGACAGAAGGATATGTTTACGTATGCAAGTTAATTGGAAAAACTACTATTCAAAGATTTACAAACCTTATGACTATCTCAGAGAGAAGGCAAAGCACGCCAATTATTAGCAAGGTTCATGACATGATCACGTGAAGTTGCTGGTAGTTGTTGTAAAATCACATTCTTGACATGAACAGCAGCTGTTTCACCAGCATGAGTGGCAAGTTCCAGGTAAACTACAGCTTTCAACTTCTCTCCTTCCTGTCCAAAATATTACCATAGGATCCTCAGGCAAGCAAAAAAGTAATATAGAGGCCTATCTAAATAGTTCAACCATGAACACCATCCCATGTGACCTCTAAAGACATCACGAGGCTTTGAAATTGGGTTTTAGCTGTGTTTAGGGTGCATTGCAAAACTATGCTTGGGTAGTTGATAGCCTATATTTGGCCAAAGCACCAATCCTTGTTCTTTTCTGAATCACACTGGTTTCGCCACATGAAAAAAAGAAAAATTAACAAGTGCAACAAGAAGATGAAAGCAATTGAGAGATCACAACTCGAAAACACGAGTCCAAACACAAAGCCAGGTAGCCACCCTTGGAAAAAATGGAGAAAGCAAAAGAGACACATTAAGTCAAATGTGTTGAGTATCAAGCTCTCTCAAGTATGCCCTTCCCATCCCCATTTGTTATATTCTCCCACCTTAATGCAACCACTCAAAGCACAAATTAAATTAATCTACTTCTGGCACTGCCTATCCTGCATATATAAATACAGGTTAAATCAATAGTAACATACCGAAAAGAGTCCAAGTCCATGCTCATACTGAGCTTTGCTATGACCACGATCGGCTGCCCGCTTCATCCATTTCCTTGCTTGGCGATGACTCTGAGCCAAACCTTCCCCAACTGAGTAACACAAAGCAACACGGTACATTGCACGCACATATCCACCTTCAGCCGCTTTTAGATACCATCTAGCCTGTTTGAGAGAAAAGCTCATTAGTTCTGAACTGACAAGCTAATCCACAAATTTGTGGTGGGACAAAAAGAGAGATGCTTACAGCCTCGTGTAGATGACGATCAAATCCACAACCTTGATGCAAACAAAGTGCGAGTTGGTATTGAGCACGAACATGACCAGATTTGGAAGCCTGAAACAACCATTTCACTGCTTCCTTTCGTTTTGAAGGTTCGGCTGCACGTCCAATAATAACACCATAATAAGCACATCCTAGCAACTCATGACCAGATTTTGCTTTATTGGAGGCTAGTTTTTCCATAACCTTTTCATTTATTATTGTTATCATTTTCTCATTTCTTTTTGTGGGATATTTTAAAAGTGATCAAAACATTGGCAACACTCAATCACCCATTTCAACAAGCAAAAGAAACTACAGCCTATGTTCATGTCATGCTTATAAATATTTATGACAAAAAAAATTGCATTTTTCTAGCTTTTCTACAATATTTCGGCTCCCTGCAGCACTTGCATTGCACAAAACAGAAACATAACTGCTATTTCATTTAACTTTAAACTCCATAAAGATGACTAGAATGCAAAAGGCACTAGAAAAGGAAATTAAGAATTAGATACCTTGCAAGTAAGAAAGTCCAAGATTACACTGTCCAGAAGGGTCTCCAAGCACTGCAGCCTTTTTATAAAGGGCAATTGCCTTGTCTTTTTTACCAATTTCCCAGTAAAGAAGACCAGCATCAACCATGGCGAGGGTGGACCCACGAACCGCGCCTTTTAAAAAGGAGTCGAGAGCCTTGTCCAAATTAGGTCGCACACCTCCCCGGCCATGCTTGAACCGCTTTCCCCATTTTAGGAACAACAAGGCTTCTCTCAATGGCCGAAGCCCTTCGCTCCATGACTTGCACACCAAAGACGCTGTTTGCAGATGAGGCAGTGTGAACGATGCCGCTATTTTGGTCAAAATATCGGAGGGAAGTGTCGAGAAATCACCATCGGATGATCTTAATTGCCGAAAATCTGCTTCTGATGATAACCAGAATTTAAAGGTTGATTGACGGTATTGGCGACCAGGCCAAGTTTTCTGCTTCATCTTCTTTGGTAGAGTGTAGAGAGTGAAGTAAGTCGGTGGTTACTGGTAGATGCGACCAGCCGACTACCGCTTCAATGGTCATTGCTTTCATAACCACGTCATCAATTACGTGGGGCCGCTGAGCTCTGTGGCCGGCCCACCTGAAAGTTACCTTCTCAACATTTCGTATTCGCCGGATCCGATCCAATAATGACCCCAGCCCCAGGTCTTTGAACGTGAGTCAACTTATCAAGTTAGTTGATGTTATTATGTGTTTCGTGATAGGGTGCATTATATTTTATAAATATATTCTTTAATTTAAAATATATTAAAACAATATTTTTTTTAATCTTTTTTATTTCTAATATTAAAAAATTAAAATCATTAAAAATATATAAAAAAAATATTTTTTTAATTTTTTTAAACGAAAATTATTTTTAAAAACAGAAACACCAAATAAGCAATTAATTATCTTAATAAAATCACATCCATATTATTAAAATTGGTGAGCTGATAATATATTTTTAGTTAATGCAAAAGATTTAATTTTCAAATATTAATCTAAGTAATTTGATTATTTTTTCAAAAGTCAAGTTTTTAACACCATCAAGGATTTGACTAAATATGGTTTAATTACACATCTAACCCAGCAAGCCAAGCCCAACTATACAAAAGGCCAAGCCCAAGAATACAAAAGGCTTGGGTCCATAAATGAACGCAAACTAAAAACTAGCAGACCTTTGTCCATAGCAACTAAGCCCATTCCACATTTTTTAAGGGATGATTTCTATTTCGATCCGGGTAAAAAAACTATTTTTTTATATATAAAAAAAAAACCACTAATTTAAATAATATAAAAAGATTCAGGTAATTCGAGATTACTCGGATTCTCTTTACGGTGTGAAGGAAGAAAACATTTTGATTCGGAAGTAATTACCCGAGAAAAGAAAATTTCCAACCGCATCATCTCACCCTGCTGTATGTCGGCTACAAGTCGTCTATCCATATCAAAATAGCATTTACTAGGCTGGTATGCTACGGATTTGTATTATCTTTTCATTAAAATATTACGACGTCGTAAGAGTACTTTTTAAAAAAAAATTAATAACTTGAATTATAATCTATGTCTACTAAATAAGTTAATTTTATAAAAAAAATACATTATCAACTTATCAACTTGGATTAAATAATAAAATTATAAACAACAAAATTTTTATAAAAAAATTATGGAAAAACAAAGAAAACTTAAGAATAAGAATCTAATTTAAAACATCAATACATAAAAATTTCAATATGTAGAATTTTTCAACATGTTTTTCACATGAAAAATAAACAATAAATATAAATTGAAAAACTTATACATGCATCCAATCAAATAAATCACAACACATTTTGTAAATAAAATTTATAAAAAAGTCATGAATGATAAATAAAAATCTAATTCAAAAATTTAAGAGACAAATATAGATCAAAATATTTAATATTGCAACACAAGTCATTTACATGGTTGTGTTTGATGAATTTGTTTACTAAAATCAATTTATAATAGAAATGGACACAAATCAAAATTTATTGAATAAAATAAAAAAAATATTATGCAAGTCTACATATATTAAAAATATTATAAAAATACATATTGAATTTATATAAAATATAAAAAAACATGACAAATGAATTATACTAACCTTTAAAAAATTAAACATATCAAATATAATTAAACAATAATCACCATTTCAAAAAGGCTAAATAAGGTAAAAAAAATCATATAGAATGAGTATTAATTAAAATATAAATTTAGAAATTATTTTAAAAAAATCATATAGGTTAATTGTTTAAAATATATTTTTATTTAAAAATGTATTAAAATATTATTTTTATTTTATTTTTAAAAAATTATTTTTAATATCAGCATATTAAAATAATGTAAAAACATTAAAAATATATTAATTTAAAGTGAAAAAAAAAACTTTTAATTTTTTTAAAAATAATGTAATAACAAGCTGTTGATTGAAAAGGCTCGCTTTTAATTCGAGTTGCTGACTGGAATGTAATTCTGGGATAAACTTGAGTTGATTTACGGATCCAGAAAATGACCCGACCAACCTATTATATGAGTTAGCCTTGAGCTATGTACTGAAGCCCTTGCTAGTCATGTTCACGAGCCCACAATATTGGAACTGGCGCCCTGACAACAACCATGCAATTAAACACACAGTAGGCATGTCAGTGGCAGATGTTGTCTTGTGTTTTTTTTAAAAAAAATAAATTAAAATAATATTTTTTATTATTATTTAAATTTTATTTTTAATATTAACTTATCCAAACATCTAAAAATATAAAAAAAACATTAATTTTAATAAATAAATTTTAAATTCTGGATAAACCATGTTTTGGCCGAACTCCCAGATATCTTGGAATGTTGGTTTCGAGACATGATTAAATTTTTTTAGATATAATTGTTTTAAAACACAAACCATATCTCATTAAAAATTAAAAATACATGTTTGTTTTATCATAAAAAAAAAAATTCAGCAAAACCTTTCACGCTCTCCCAGTTAAATGTTTTCACTTCCTCTCAAGAAAGAGGTAATGCGTTTGTGTTTAATAATACTTTCAAAAATATATTTTAATTAAAAATATACTAAAATAATATTTTTTAAATTTTATTTTTATTTCTACCAAATATATTAAAATCATAAAATAATATATAAAAATTAATAATTTAATATTTTTAAAATAAAAAACAATTTAAAAAACTTGCGATCTTTCCAACAATAGCCGGAACCACAAAAGACTGGGCAATTTCTTTTCAGGGTGCAGCCATAGAATATCCAAAAAAGACAAGTGGATACATCCGGTCATCCACAAAAAGGGTGTTGCCGCCTAAGCTTACCAGGTTTTACTGGCTATTTAATGTATGTGTGGCATTATATTTTGGAAGTTTTTTTAAAAAAAATTAATATTTTTTAATATTTTCAGATCATTTTGATATATTGATATCAAAAATAATTTTTTAAAAATAAAAAAATATTTTTTTAAAGTGTTTCGAAATGAAAAACACTTTGAAAAACAACCGCCGCCGTATTTTTTAAAACACTCTTATAAAGCCAGTAATGGTTTAGAGTCGTTTTCACGAATATCCCAACCTCCCAATAATAACTATCTATATGCTTTAAATCTAAACTTTAATAAAACAATAATCTCGAATAGTTTTATTATATGATTGTAGATATAATAGAAAATATATATAATTTACCATATTCTTGTATGTATTATACAGACATACAGTAAACATGATTAAAATAATCAATCATCCAATTAAAATATTAAAGTGGCATGTGAATTGCTGACTAGGATGGACTCGTTTTACTTAATATGTGTAATAGCTAGGTCTATGTGGATATGTAGTATGTGAGCGGTTTTTTTCTTCGTAACATTAATTAGTATAAGAAAATATAATCCAAAACAGATGAAAATGCTATAAATTATCTTTAAATCCAACAAATACAAGAGAGAAAAAAAATTCTAAAATTAATCATTTTCTATTTGAAAACTCCAGTATAATTGCAATAATCAGTGTTTTCAATAAGAAAATATCAATAATCAAAAGTATTAAAATAATATTTTTTATTTAAAAGCATAAATTGCTTTCTAGTCGTATCTAAATCAAAACCGACTTAAGTTAAAAGTGACTTGAACAATAATCCAATGCTCCACTTGACAAAAAAATTCAAAAATAAACAAAGTATATTTATCAATTATACTTTATGAGATGAATATTATCTTTATTTAACAAAAGACTTCAAATATAAAATAAAGATTATTTAAGAATTTACTTGTTATAGACATACTAATAAAAAATATTTCTTAAATATTTTAATAGTTGTACTCAATTTCCATTCACCTTAAACCTGCCATTGTCTACATCCCCAAACATGCCCGTGCATGTATGTTAATTAATATTCTTGCTCCCTTGTCTCCTCTAACTTAATCAAGAGTTAAACTGTTAATTAATTAGCAAATTGTCAAGCATATGATCCGCTCCATTACGCCTAATTATTACTGTGACGAAAGGGACCCACCCTGTTTTCTTCGCTGGTCAAACCACCGGTCATTTTGGAAAATCTGAATTAAAATGGTGTTTAGTGCCAGGTTAAAAAAATATACGTGAATCAGTATAAAAGTAAATTTAAAAATTATTTTTAAAGGATGTTTCGTCGCAGAAGATGGCAATGTCTTCGTTATTCTTGAGATGAAGAAATCATAGGAAAAAAAACATTATTTTTGTTATAGATAACATTTTATAAATATAAATATTCGGATCACATATCTCAATTAATTTTATAAATTTTAAAATTAAAATTATATAAAATTTCAGTAACTATTATATTAACAAAACCAACGTCACAACAAGGTTCAACTAGCAAAGCAAACCTTAATCTTATGTCGTGTATTATTATTATTATTATTATTATTATTATTATTATGAGACTCTAGCAAACGTCATTGCAAACGTGTCAATAGGTAGTTATTAATAATATATGTGTGTGTCGGCGTGTGGCATGTGGGTTAGGTAGAGTGTATTTGTTTTTATATTTAAAAACAAAATTAATTTTTTATTTTAAATTTTAAATTATTTTAATGGATTAATATTAGAAATATTTTTTAAAAAATAAAATAATATTAATTTAACATATTTATAAGTAAAATTTATTTTAAAAAACAACCTTCTATTATTATAATTTACTCGAAAAAAACATGATTGGATGTGGGCTAAAGTGACATATATGAGTATATGACAAATGTTATAATAAGTTTCGTACAATAAACAGAGACAGGATGACAGTGTTTTATATATATAAAAAAATCACTTTATCAATCTAAACAGCTTTTTTGTGAAAAAAAGCCATTAAAAAAAATCACTTTAAACTATTTTTGTCGCTACCCGTCCCTTGAAGATATTACCGGGTCAGATAAATATTACCCCATAAGTAATCAAGGACGTCGTTTTATCTTATGAAAAGGTTGAAGAAAGACATAATTATGTCAAAAATGTTTTCACACAAAAATTTAATCTCAGATTTTATTAATAAATGTTTCTTATTTAAATAGTATATTTATATAAGAGGTTTATTAATTTTTTTCTTAAATAAATCTAAAAATATATAGACTTAAACAAATTCAACAAACTATAAAATACTAAAATAGAGATAAAAAAAATAACAAAATCACCTAGAAAAAATTTTTGAACCTAATTTGAATACTTTCATGACCTTGATTGGTTATAGCTAGGGGTGATCATTTTCGTTTCGATTCGGTTCGGTTTTTTAGGACAAAAATCGGTTCAAACTAGTTTGACTCCGTTTTTTCTGGTTTTTTTTGTTTGGGTTCGGTTTGGTTTTTTCAGTTTCAGACTTATAAAACCGAACCGAACCGGTCGATTTTTTCAAAATTTTAATCGATTTAATCGGGTTTTTTTCACGATTCGGTTTTTTCAGTTATTTTTTTCCAGTTTTCTCGGTTTAATCGGTTTTTCAATTTTTTTCCTCACTCCTGGTTATAGCCGACTACATCCTTATACAATTGAATATATATAATTTTTTTAAAAAAATTGAAGTATAATTCAAAATTACATAAAAAATAATATATCTTTATGTTAAATCAATCATTCGGTGCAATCCACATCTCTTTTTAAACCTAGTTCTTGTTGTTTATAAATATTCATGCAAAGATATCCAAATAACTCAATTATGAGATATCTATAAATAAACTAATCAGAAACACCATCATCGTACCTCAAGCAATTTTACCGGGAAAAGTTAAAAGATGTCGATGAAGGAGTAACTTGGTAAGAGAATAATATAATAATATATGGTACGATAATTAACAACAAATCCAAATTTCCAAACTCGATCTGTGGGCGTATGTTTGCTCGCATAATTGGTGTCATCACGCGTCGATTTAAAATACTTTTGCTCCCTTGTCTTTTCCTTCTTTGTTTTTCTTTTCTTTTTTCGGTGCAGCTCCCTCGTACGTCTTTAAGCATAAAAAAAAAAACTTGTCGAGAGTTGAATATTAATTAACATATATGAAGCTTACACTAATTGCCAAGCACATAGAATATTATCCCTCGAGGATTCATCATGTGGTCTCCAATAATGTTACTATGCTGCCACTTAACAAAGCAGCAATAATAATAATAACAACAAAGATATAATCATAATGGATGTAGCTTAATTAGTTAGATTTCAAGTTTACTCTCTAAAGATCACAAATTCAAGTCTCACAAACCTCAGGACCATTAGAGACTTACATGCATAGTCATTAATTTCAGAACCCGTTGGATTAGTTGAGTTACACGCAAGCTAACCCAGACATCCACGTTAATAAACAACAACAACAACAACAACGATACTTTACCCTTTAATTTGTCCTTATAGATTCCTCGGTGTTTCATTTCCACTCATATATTTTAAAATTCCTTAATGTTTCCCTTTATTGCTCAATAAGTCTTAATATTGTTGCGTTGGTAAAAAAAAAACCAAAAAATAAAAGTTAAAAATCAAATTTAGAAGATAGACTATTAAGGGGATATTTGAAAATGTGATATTTTTTTAAATATTTTTTGCTCGGAAATATATTAAAATAATAATTTTTTATTTTAAAAAAATTATTCTTGATATCAGCATACCAAAACGATATAAAAATACTAAAAAAATATTAATTTGAAGAAAAAAAATTCAAATTTTTTCAAAATTATTTTTGAAACGCAAAAACAAATATAATCTAAATAATAGTTAAGGGTAGCAATGAAACTTTTTAGGAAATTGAAGATTCCATTGGGAAATTTCAAACTCAATATTGATTGATCTACAAGGATAAAGAAGAAGTTTACCCAGAATGAGTGATTTAAACCACCATTAACACAGTTTAATTACAACTAGCTAGCTTCCAAGTAAAGATCACTCGCAGCATTTCTGCAGACGTGGTGGAAATCGATTGCCCCACCAACAGCTCCGATCCCGAGAAGCTTTCTTGTAATGTAAGTAAAATGAACCCAAGATTCGGTGAACTTCCCCTGGCTAGCTATCTATGTTGTCGCTGTTGTAACATTTGCTTTCATAGCTACATTATTATTCTCTAGCTACCAAATAAACAACTGGGAGTCCTTGATTACTAGGGTTAGATAAGATTATATTATTCATGTATGTGCTCGCGCTCGCGAATAGCACATAGGATTCTAACCTCTACCAATTCACATGTTATCTGTCCTTTTTAATGGTTCTTACGAGAGAAAGCACTACAGAGAGAACTTTCCCGGCCAGTTCCACTACCGTCAGAGTCCGAGGTGGGTGGGGTGGGTCACAGAAAGACTAAACACACTTAAAGTTTAACGTTAAACAAGGATGATACATCGCAAATCAAGAGTCCATAAAAAGGTTTTGATCAACAGTGGGTCTAAATGGCTATAGGGTCCGAGGGGACTTGTCTCAGTCAATCAGGCCGTCAAGCATCATGATCCGTGCAGCATCTTCTTATCTTTGAAAAGGATTTACCCCTACCAGCATTTGACAACTTTTGGCTACTTAATTGCTTAGATGTTGACTCGCATGTCTCTTCCGCTCCGCATGAGCATGAACAGTCCCATAAAGAGCAACAGAAAGATATGTACCTCTATCAGAAGATGAGAACAAACTGATCAAACCACTGCCATGTTTTGATTAACTTGAAAACTGATCAAGCCCAAGAGATCAGATCAGGAAACTAAGACTATTAATCATTGCGAATTGTTTAGTTGTCTTCCAACATGGTTGTAAAACAAAGCCATTTAACAAGGGCTAGGAAACCTAATTAATTTAATTACTCTCTTTAATTAGTACAAGAACAAAGAATATAAGTTCATCTGACCTTAATTTAAAACATGGAAGCAAAATACCAAGAAAAGAAAAAAAAACAACTTGATTTGTTAAACATACAAGTAGTAGTATTATACAACTAGCTAAAAGCTTGGTAGGCCAGGAGCTTTTTTTTGACGAGTAACAAAGACAAAAACATATCAGTGAAGGCAAGTAATCATTCCAGATTTTCTTTTATTTTATTACTAATTATATGACCTATACAAGCAATGAGATCCTCCTGCTAAGGTTGCCTGCCTAACTCGATCGAATATGCAAGGAAATCTAAAGAAGTAAGTAGTCGTTAAAGGAGGCGAATTAAGAAGTCAATCAGTGATCAGTTTGCCCTTTGTATAAAAAGGGTTTCCAAGTCAGGAGGAGTAAAGAACTCCCTCATACCACTAGTGTAATTACACTTGAAAGTAGCTTTTCGCTTCCTGGGAGCCGGAGGGCACACCAATTTAGAAGGGATTTTGGCTTCTTCACTCGTTGGCGTTGTTGAAGTAGTGCAGTTGCTCTGACCATCATCGCTTTCGTCGTAGATCTCTTTCTCAACTGGATTTGTAAATATGGGTTTCAAAGGAGCTCTTAAAGGAATTCCAGCAATAACCCATCTTTTATTTCCATCTAAATCCAAGCCACCATCCACAACTTGAGGCTTCTCTGAGAACCCCATGTTATGTTTTGGATCCCGTACTTTAAACTAGAGCAAACCAATACTATAGGAGTAGCTCGATCGGAGAGAGGGAGGGAACTAGCTAGCTATTAAGGAATAAGGAATAAAGCTATTGCTAGCACAGATAGAGAATAAATAAAGATGAGAGTAGGGATTGGTAGAGAATCAAACGAAACCAGAAGGAAAGTGGACTCGAGAAAGAAGATTTGTAAAGTGAAAATGAAAGGAGATTTTGGTTAAATTCCTGAGTCGTCGTCGTCTTTGTGAAGCTATAGGGAAGGTGGGAATAAGCAAGGGAGGAGATGAAGGTCCATGAAAGAAAGAAAGAGAGAAAGAAAGAAAAGTAAGGAGTGTTGTTAGCTAATCAAAAAGCTTTAAAGGGGGCGGAGGAGGAGGAGGAGGTAGGTACATGAATATGATGAGTAAAAATAAATAATTGCTGAATGTTATTGTTTATAGCAATCAGATTTTTGATGGAGAGTGAGAGAAAGAGAACCCGAGGAAGGAACCTCGTGACATAAGCAGATCCTATTTAAGATTTGATTATTTATAAAACCAAAATAATAATAAAATGAAGACTTGTAGCTAGAAAGAGAGTGGAGTGCCCGTGAAACAAGCTGAGCATGGCAGGATCGATTGACTTGGGATTTGGCGCCAAAGACATAGGGATCATCAACTCACCTGTGCCTGTTATTCGCCCCTTTATGGCACCTAATGTCTTGTGAACAAAATTTAAGAATAGGACGCCCCCCCCCCTGGTTTTTACTGTTTAAAAGTTTGAGTTTTTTTTAATTTTGTTTTTGGATATTTTAATCAATAAATAAAAAAAATTCAACTGGGTATGATTTTAATTCTAGATTTTAGAGAATGAAAGAAATGCACCACACAAATGGTTTAATTCTTTCATCTGATTTAGTCCAAGATCTTGAAAAATAAATTAATTTGATGTTTTTTTATCCAAACCAAACTCTTGAACCGATGCTCACCCCTAATGTTTTTTTCTTCTTCATTGTGATGCAGCTATGTGTCATTGATGTAAGTAGAAAAAAAGTTGATGCAAGATGGGACAGGTTTGCAAAGTAGATTGCGATGTCAGTCTTGTACGACCAATGCCTGCAATTATGTGAGTAGCTCAGCAAAATTTACGATGGATAATGACTCTTAATTATTTATTTTTTTTTGAAAAAATATATGGAACATCTCTATCGTAGGGAGATGACTTGATGCTATCAAGCTGGTAAAATGCTAAAAGAAATTGAATTTTAAGGATCTTATTTGTATGCTTAGCATCAAGAAATTTATAAAAACTTAATGACTTGCATTATATCTTACAATTTTGGCTGAAAAAAAGACACAATATAATTAGTAACATCATGTTAATTAGCTCTCGAGATTCGTAATAAAAATATTTTTATTTATGATTTATTTTTTTAAAAAAGTATAAAATAATAATTAATAAAAATATTCTAATGACTTGATCTCGAGACTTAGTATTATAAACTTTTATTGACTAACATGTTCTCAAAATGTATCTTTCAAATCATGTACCGAGGGACCATGGTAAAAATATCATAGGACCATCTATTACATCAATTTATCTTTCATATGTATCGAGAGATCTAAGAATATCATTGGACCATGTGTTACATCTTGAGACCTCGTGTTATAAACTTCTCGAGACTTACTTTTGATGTAATAATGGTCAAATGATATTTTAATCGTTATTTTATAAGCAACAAACTAATTATTTTTTTTCTATAATATTTCATACCTAAATGGACCAAACTCTACGAAAACCATCAAATGCCTGTTGTAAACTCTCTCTCCCTCCCTCTCTCAAGTTATCTCTTCGTGCGTGCGTACTGTTCTTCTTATAACATGCAGCGAATATTTATATTTTGAGCATGCATTATTCTAACATCTGGTGCTACTTCAAATCCCACATATCTGAATTATTTATTCTAGCATTCCCTTTTTATACCTCGTATG
Organism: Populus trichocarpa; assembly: GCF_000002775.5. Taxonomy (NCBI): domain Eukaryota; kingdom Viridiplantae; phylum Streptophyta; class Magnoliopsida; order Malpighiales; family Salicaceae; genus Populus; species Populus trichocarpa. Next base: position 13,091,257 of record NC_037292.2, read on the forward strand.
TCTTGAACTCTGTATTGGGTTTGCCCTCTCAGTTTCCTTTTGATCAGTAAACCTTTCATTTATCAGAGGAGAAGAAGAAGAAGAAGAAGAAGAAGAAGTTGTTCTTACATATTTTGTAGTCTATAAAGATGGACTAAAGCTCTCTTTCAATCAATATGTTTTATTATTTTCAGTGATTATTTTTTCTTCCCAGATGTTAATGAATTTAATAAAACCATGTCTTAAAACATAACTAAATTCCTGTTTAAAAGTCGAAGGACTTCCTTATTAATTGGGTGTTCAAACACCATCACTTCCGATCTTCATATCCGTTTCTAGGCTGGCTGCCACTTTAGTAGCTAGGGTGGGGGGAGGCATAAATGGCTGGCTTCCTTTCAAAATATATATATAAAGAAAAATTTGCTTATTTACGAAGGGAGTGCGGTTTTAATGGGTGGCAGAGCTAGATAGTAGGCTTCATCGAATTTAAAGAAGGCAGTTCATATTGACAGGCTAAGGCAAGCCCTTAGAGGAGGTCGTAGGCCTTATTTACGAGGAGCACAGAAAAAGCGAGGACTGAATTTATGTTAATCAGAAAAGGGACAAGAATCACGAAAGGCTTAAATTCCAGGGCAACTAAGGTTGCTTAGGTCCATCGGCAACTTTTCTTTCAGCCTGGGACAAGATACTGATGCGAAGAGGCAGAGGTAGGCATCCATTTAGTCGCTAGCTCATCAGATCAGAGTAACTGAGTGAAACCTTTAAGAATGACAACATTAGACGTTGGATTGAGCAGGTATTCATGCAGACGATTGATGTCTGAGTCATCATTAGCAGCAGAAAGAATCGTCAACAGACTTTAGCTTACATAGCCAAATCCAGGCAATTCAAGGAAGCATTTACCAAACGGCTTGAACTGCCCAATAATATGATACAATTTGCAGAATTTGAAGAATTTCTTACAACCTTGAATAACCACCGTGGCCTTCATATTGCTCCATGAACTCATCGTTGAACTTCTTGAAACTGTCCATGATTTCCGGCATGTCTTCCTCTGCCGGTAAAATGGTGGTTCTTAAATGGAATACCCTACAAGAAAGAATAACAATCAGACACTAGCATTTAATTATAGTTCAGAAACAGACCCATCTAGAGACTTGCTTTTGCACACCCGCAAAAGGAAGGCCGAAGGGGGAAAATGCAAAACCCCCTTCAGAAACAAAAAGTGAGAAGCTGAGAAGAGGAAAAAGAATTCCCCATACCCCTGTCAGATGCTTACATGTCATCTTCATAAATACATGATTCATATTGAACGTGAAATTAAAAAGATTCAGTATGTGTTAGGAAATCAATCTGCAGGAAGAGAAACATAACCAGGAGAAACTAGAATCGGCAGAATTCTCTTTTGTTTTGTTTTATTTGTCTGTTTTCATGCATGCTTGTGTGTTTCAAGCAATGTAGAACCATTTGATAGAATACGATAGGAAAATGGCATTTAACCACATCTAAATCAAAATAAAACAACAAGCAGTTACCCTTCTTTCTGTCCAAATCCTGAACCAGGGACAGTGGAAATGCCAGTGGCCTCCAAAAGCTTGAGACAGTAGAAAACATCAGGAACTTTTCCAGCCATTTTGGCAGCGTCTATTGCTTTAGGTGGCAGTCTTATTTGAGGAAATGAATACATGGCACCTAAAACCAAATTCTACGATGTCATACAATGATCACATATAGATTGGGAAAGAGATCACGAAATGAAAGATGTTAAAAATAGCTAAGAAACAACAATTTACCTTCTGTGAAATTGCATATCACATTTCTGCAGCTGTTGAATCCATCAGTCATCATCCTAGCTCTTCTCCTTAAAGATTCCAGGATCCCTTTGCTGCGTTTTTTTTTATCATAAAACACTGTTATTACCTGCTCAAAGCAGACAATTCTTTGACTTTGACAGTGGACATCAACATCCATTAACTAGTTTGGTAATCAGATTGACAGTTTAGCATGGTATTAGATCAAAGGGGAATGTCCTTGGTTCCATTTCATAAGATTATCATGAATACTGAATTGACTCCCAAAGAACTAAATCTTAGCAGGCATACCTTTCCCTAATGAACTGCTCATATGAAATATCTCCAGGTTTAGGCGGGTTGACCATCAGCCCCATCTGTAAAGAGGTAGACTTTTTAATTGGAGTAATAACGAGAAACAAGAACTGGATTTCCCAGTTAAATAGATAAAAATACCACTACAGAGTGTGCAAGTCTACTTACGAATATCTGTGCAGGGACATTTGGACTGAGTGATACTGATGCAACCTTGTAAATCTCATCAACAGCCTGCAGCATAAATCATAACAAACAAAAATGACTTTTGGATGTTTGTAGTTCAAATACTGCCGGAATTTAAAGATCCTTCTTATGTTTAATTTCAATATTGCAGGTCGCAAAATACATGAGACTGAAAATAGTGAACAATTATTATGGAAAGGAGAAATCTATTTGATAAAAAGAAAACCTTTGGAGGAATGTTGGTCATCTCAAAGTATCCACCCCGCTGCCCACATTCACCCCAATATCCTTTGGACACGGTGTGGAAAGAAATGAGCTGAACTTCCTTGCTTACGGGTGGCCCCATGCCCATCAAAACCTTCCAAAGTCGCAACAAAAATATGACTAATACAAGTTGTAACTCCAGGTAACAAACACTTGAATTTCGAGGCAAAACAATATTTACCTTTCTAGCACTGATAAAAGGACGCTCATCCTGATAAATGTTCTGCTGATAAACTTCGTCTCCAAGAAGAACCAAGTTTTCTTGGTAACAGAAGTGCAAAATTTCCCTTAAATTAGCTTCACTAAGACACTGACCAGTGGGGTTGCCTGGGTTAATAATCACCATTGCTCTTACCTGATCACATATCAATCATGTTAGAGATTTATTTTGCAGTGATGAGTGCTACAAGATAAGTTGGGTCAGCAGGTAATTAATGCACGTTTAGTTTTCAAATGGAAGAGGACAATAAACCAATCTTCACAAGTATATATATATATATAATCTCAGAGGGTGATTGTTCAAATAACTGGCTAAACCCGGACAGTTAAACCAGTACCCTGATCCATTCTGTTTTTACAGTTTTCAGTTAACTTCTTAGGTTTCAATTTCCAAATAGATAGCTAGCAATTGCATATATAATAGGAAGAGTCAAAGCATACTAACAGTTATTCCTTTAGAGCGAGCTTGTGCAACTGACTGTCTCAGGTCATTTACATCAAGACCCCAGTTTGCTGTCTCTTCTAGAAAATATGGAACAAGGGAGCCCCCAAATAGAGAAATTGCAGCAGAGTAAAGTGGGTACTGTGGCACTGGAACCAAAATCTGACAAATATGCAGTTTTTGTATTAACAAGCATTATCTTGTAAACGGTACTATAATCGTACTAAGACAAAGAAAACCTCCATTGTTACCAGCAGGAAAGAAGGGATTGGAAAGTTGTAGAAGAAGCAGCCTACATTCAATCAAAGAGGGAGACAATAGTACTTGCAGGGAAGTATACGTACCCCATCACTTTCACCTCTGATAATAGTATTCAAGATCTGCATAACACCTTTGCTGGCACCATCAGTGAGAAATATGAGTTCTGGGTCACTGTCAACAAAGCAAGCAGCAAAGTGAACTTCGGCTTACCACTTCCAGTCCAAAGATAACTATTTATTCGAAACACAACTTTGGTTTTTATTTTTTTCATGTAGTCAAAGAGTTGAACAATAAAAATCAATGGCTATAACACATCACCTTGGATATCCATCACGCCTTTCAATGAAATCTGCTACCTCCTTCCTAACTCCCGGCATACCTCGGGAGTCAGTGTAAGCACCTAAACATATGAACAAGAGTGGCTTTAATTTGCATTGCAGGCTGATGTCTCAGTGGAACTACTCTTTAACTAGCTAGACTTCAGCAGCACAGTATTGAAAACCATAAAGTTGTTAAGACAAGAACATCTATGAAAGGAATATTGGCGAGAATGAAATAACAATTAGGAAAGATATGTGTAGAGTAGGCATAAGGGGAAGAATCTAGAACACAACCAACTAAAAACAAATCTTAATATTTCAATGCATGTGATCTAATGACCCTCCATAGACCACCCCCATATACGCATGAAACACCGAAATACTCGATACAATTGCTTTGGATTTTTCAACCCTATCCCAAACTTGTGTAAGAAAAGGCAGATAAGAAGAAGATACCTAGACCACCAATAGTCATAGCAAGATAATGTTTAGCTTTTGCAATTGCATCCGCAGGGAAAAACAATCCTACATTTGGATCATCTAATAGAAATGGAGCTTGGCAGAGAGCAACCACCTGCAATAGAACTTTTCATGGTTCAACTCGACTATATAGACAAGAATGCATAAGCAACTCAAAACAGTTCGTTTAAGCAGTAAATACATAAGATAAATAGACAGGAATATAATATACTTCAACTTAACCTGGCGAGGAAAGGTAAGTGGCTTCTGTCCAAGCGCATGAGGATTGCCGACATTTGTGAAAATAATCTACCGAATAAATTTGAAGCAGTGAGACTCAGAGAAATATGCATAGGATAATGACATGTTATACAAAAAAAAAAAAAAAAAAATCAATTATTTGTCCTGGTTGATTAAAGCCAAAATACAGATGCCATCTCATGGTTTTACAAGGAAGAAAATGATATGTGAAGTAAGATTTTACACATAAAGTAACATGTTAAGGCCCTAGAATAATATCAGGTCTAACGTTTAAGATTGTCATTGATAGCCAAGTGCAGGGCCGTGGAGGATTAATTGCTATTGCATGGCTCATGGCTGTGCTACGAAATATGCAAGAACATGTTTTTGCGGATACATGCTGTTCTTCAATAAACAAATTATACGCAATAGAAAATGCATCTCATATAGGACTAAGTTTTCACATTTGACGAGAGAAAAGCGTCCCTCTAATGAAAAATGCACGTTACAACATGTGACAAGTCCTTCATGAATTCAAAAGAAGAAGAAAGGGAATACAAACAAGAGGTATATCCAACAAAGGAACGGCAGTGATTTATACGAACACTTGGAAGACACTGAATAAGCAACCGAAACTAGAAGCTATTGATAAAGATTAGTCAGCAGATTCAAAATTGAGGTGTGCAAAATCAAGTAAAAATCTCCAGTTGTTGCATCCTGATAAACCCAGTAGAAACTCAACACATTTAAATCCACTTAACATCATAAGCAAAATTATGAACAGCAACATTTCTAAAGAAAACTTGAGCAGACTACACACACACACACACACACACACACACCTTCTTCCCTTCCTTCTGGAGCTCAGAAGCTCGAAGATACAACTCGCCTCTAACAGCATACTGAACCTTCTTGACATTTTCATTCAACGATTCATAGTCTAATGCTCTAGGTGCCATGACAGTTAGTCTACCTTCTCACCCGGTCTGAAAAATCAAGTAAGACAGCAAACTCAGTTCCTAGCCATCAATTTTCTTCAGAAAACATTAGAATGAAAACTAAACATTGGATGAAGCAACTGCTCTGTGATCTTAAGAAAAATTGCCCAATTGTCAGAATTTTAAATCTAATAACAACATTTCAAGCTACGAATTTTGACAAGGAATTCACAGCAACCAACGAATAATTATATAACAAATGAGCCAGAGAAGTCAACGAAAACCATCAAACATTTTAGAATCAGACAAAGAACATGCTAACACAACTTCGAAAGGGAAAAATAATTGAAAAAAAAAACCTCAAAGCCAAGATAGAGCAAGAAAGAATAGATCAAATTACATTCACGAGAAATCCCTTAAAAAGATTAAGAAAAAAAAAACATCAAATGGTTTGGTGAAGCTACCTGGCTATGACACTGTTTTGGTAAGGGAGATTCACGTGTGTGTTTTCTGCTTGGGCGGGCAAAGACAGGAACTAAACTATGCTGCATGCACAAGAGCAGAATTTCTTTTTTGTGTCAGCAAAAAAATCTGGTTGTGAGGATATACATATATTTTTTATTATGTGGCAGCAGTCAGCACATGCACTCAATATTGGCAGCACCAGAGCCACTGAAATTTGGACTTGTTCTGGACTATTGTTTTGTTTATTTGACCCAAAGGGATAAAGCTATCAGTATTCAACAAGTGTGGTGTAGCTTCAAACACTGAGTTCTTGGTAGAGACTCTTCTCGTGGTCATCTCTCTTGGTTTTACTTCGCTGGAGTCAATAGTAGTCACTCTCAGCTCAATGCCTGAGTGATCCTAGCATAGCTACTAAACCCTGTCACGAGTGGTAAGTTAATTTGAGAGATTTAAGATGTGGAGCCTAATTTATATTGAATTGGATAAAATATAATTTAAAGAATTTTGATCAACTTAGTTGACCTCATCTAAATATTAAAAAAATAAAATAATATCGTTTTAATAAAAATAATTAATCTGAATAATTTTATCCATATAATAAATATGACCATTCAACTTATTAGTTAAAATAACTTGAATAATTATGAAGTTTTATATACTATTTGTTTTTTATTCGGGCTAAGATTTATTCTTAAAAAACATCAAAGAAAGCTGCAATATATTTTAAAAAATACAGATCAACAGTGATAGCTGACAGCCTCCAACCAGAAGTAACTGCTCGTCTGATTTCTAGTTTCTCTGTATGAGAATGATTTTTGTATTTGCTGTATCCTTATTTAGGTAATCTTGGGCGGCCTCTCCTTTGTAACCAAAGAAGAAAACTAGTATGTCCGTTAAACGAAGAGACATGTCAAGAATCGACAATGTCATGGTATTGGAAAGCAAATTTCGACACCAACAATCATTTCTAGCCCTTGCGTTCGAGGGCCTCTGCAAATGACTGCAAGAACTAGGATAAACATTTTCAGTTCAGTTCGATTCTGGATTAAAAAAACATAACCAAATTAAAATTATTTTTTTTTTAAATTTTTTAACCGAACCGAAAACCGGTTCAAACCGACCAGTTTTGATTCGGTTCGGTTTTTTTCCTTCCAAACCGGTCGGTTCGGTTCGCTAGCTTGAAAATCTATGAAATGATGTCGTTTCTGTACAAGCCAAAATACACAACTTTCTCCCTGAAAAGTATGAAATCTAGGGATTGATTCTAGCTTCAAGACGAAGCAGAAGAAGTAGCTGCTACCGCTTCGTGGGCTTCCTCTTTTTCTTCTGAGTCTGCTTGAAAGGTAACTCGAGAGTTGAAAGAACTAGAATAGAGCATGACAGAACAGAACCAGTAGCTTTGAGCTTTCAATGACCGGAAGAAGGAAAACAAAATCAGGATTTGGCGAAGCTCACTGTCCCGTTCTGAAGTTTCCCTCTGTGTTGGTGCAGCAAGACAGGGAGATCGTATCGAAAAAACTAATTTTCCTCTCCTCCCCAGTTGAAGTATCAGATGAAAGCCTAGCTAGAGTGAATAGAAAGAGTGGATTGTTAAACTCATTGTCCGTCCTCTCTTTCCTTTCGGTAGTTGTTTGTGTGTGCGCCTTCGGCTACTGGTTAAGAATCTTAAGATTAGAGAAGGTTAGATGCAGAGAGCAAAACAAATGGAGGGGCGGCTAGTTATGTATTTAGGGAATGCTCCTTTAGGTTTAGGGTTAGAAAAAACTATCTATTTATACTTGTTTTATTTTTTAAGTGTTGGCTTGGTTGAACCGGTTCGGTTCAATCGGTTTCAGACTTTCGAAACTGAACCGAACCGGATTTTTTTGTGATTTTTTAATCGGTTAATTCGGTTTTTTTTCGGTTCGGTTATTTTGGTTTTTTTTTTTATTTAATCGATTTATCGATTTTTTTGCTCACCCTAGCAAAAACTAAACTACTGCGTTCTTCTTCAGCTCTTATATTGTTTTCTTTCTTACTTCCCAGGAAAAGAAGAAACGGGGCTGTTGCTGTCAGGTTGATTAAGGGATGAAAGAAACAAAGGGAAGCAGAAGCAACACATCCAAGTCGCTAGTAAGAGCTTTTAAAATCTTAATTATTCTCATAAAGTCAAGTAAATTTATAAGCGCATTGTGTTAACTGTTATGCCTGCAATTCTCAATGCTTGTATCCTTGGAAAAGAAAACAGCCAATGCAAAGATAAAAAGGATAAAAAATCCCTTAAAATTTACAATAGGAACAAAACCACAAGGAACACTTCACAAGATTACAAAATCTGTTCCGAGCCGAAGAGACAGTCGAAAAAAGCTCTGCGCAGACGGGAAAATCAACATCCTTCCAGTCCCATTTCCACAGCTAATGCGAAAGGGGCATGGCTTATTCTATGCCCTGATACATATATGATTATCTTTATTCCTTTTCATACAGCTGTGTTACTTAGTACCAGTGCATCAGACAAAATTATGCTTGCAGAGAGCCCAGCAGACATATTTTGTACACTACACTACACAACCAAGCAAAGTGTGTAGCTGGTAGTTTCCTTCTATGCAAACGAGCATGCGTCACTCATTGTAGGTGGTGAAATATTCTATATTTGACTGCCGTTAATTGAAACAGCAAGGCATGGATTCTTCTCTGCATGGTTGTCGGATCCAGCTAGGGATCGACTAATCTGAAAAAAAGGTTTGGGTTGTCGAGTCACCGAGTTAATCCATGAGTTATTGAATCATTGGTCAAACCGAACCAACCATTTTTGTTAAAACAATACCATTTTGTTCTTCCTTCATTTTTTTTTTAAATTTCTCGTTATTAATGCTATCAGATTTGATTAAATAAACCTAATGATAGACATGATTGGATCAATTAAGTTTTATCCGGTTAATATTTTGTTAAATTCAACTTTCCCAAATTAAGTTAAACAACCATGCTTCAACCCATTGAGGAGGAAGTGTGTTCATTGGTAAATCAACAGACAAAATTGTCTCAGTCACTAGATTGTAAGCATCGACATAATTAATTATATCATCTTATAATGGATGGGGGAAATACTTTGGAAATTACAAAAACCATATCATATTCAAGATGGAGAACTACAGCTCTCCTTGTAAGAGCCTAAAACCAAAGGGGGTGGGCCACATGAAAAATGTCAATCCGACACAATTAACTGTTGTGTTCTGATGCAAAATAAACAAACAGGTAATGAAGGAGAGGAGAAACTATAGTTTCTAGCTCCATCACTTCATCTCATTTTCTTCCACTCTCACGGGAAAAAAATTCCTATGCTCTACAACCATGACTTCCCACAATTTCCTTCTTGGTCTCCTGATCACTTTAATGGCAACCCTAGTAGCTTTAGGTTTTGCCTCTGATGACTCCACCAATTCACCAAATATGTACCCATTTACTTGCTCTGATTCTGAAGACATCAAAATTTGTAATGCCTCACTGTACCATACCAACTACGACAGCTTACAGAAAGAACAGCTTGCTTCCATTTATGGTGTCAGCCCAGCTCAGATCATTTCTATTTCCTATGCAAGCCGACAAGACTATCTTGTAACGGTACCTTGCTCGTGCAAAAATATCAATGGCACTGTTGGATACTTCTATGATGCAATCCACAACGTAAGTCAAGGAGAACTGTTTTCTAATGTTTCAGCTCAGATTTTTAATGGGCAAGCTTGGTGGGTTGAAGATGAAGCGTGGTTGTTTAATCCAAGAAATAATTTCTCCATGCATCTCTTGTGTGGGTGTACAAAAAGCAAATCCCAAATTGTGGTAACATATACTGTTCAGCAGCATGACACATTATCAGATATTTCAACCAGGCTATCATCTACAGTAGGTGGCATACAGAGCATGAACATAAATCTGATTAAGAACCCAAGTTCCATAAATGTGGATTGGGTGCTGTTTGTTCCCATGGACAGTAAACCGGCCTCTGGAAAAGGTGAATACGAGTTCTTTCCCAAATTTTCAATATTTCATCGATATAGAAGATAAATGGAGATATATCATTTATGTTTCCAATGTCTCCGTTTCTTCTATCTTGAGAGAGTAATCATGCGCTATGTTTCACAGCAATATTTGTCTTTTCGGGGAAAAGAAAATTAATCGCATACATGTATGTATGTTTGCATGAAATGCAGAACTTGATTGAAATTGAGTAAAATCCTGTGTAATTTTTCTTACATGTATCTTTGTCTTGTGTTTCCATTCAGGATCAGGAAGGGGACACAAATGGATAATAATCGTCGGCATACTATCTTCTCTGACAGCACTTTCAATCATCACATTGGTAATCCTCCTTCTTAGGAGAAAAGGATGCCGACAGAACAGCGAGGAGGACTTGAAACCTGTACCCAAAAGCATGAGCACGAACAGAGCATTTTCCTTGCAGAGTCTGTACAAGGGAAGTAACGAAGGTTAGATTTACTCATGGAATCTGAAAAATCATAAAAAAAAAGTCGCATTAGTTTTATTGTACATGGAAATAACTAGGGTAGCATTAAATTCAGCTGAGACGAAAGAGCCTGCAGTAAGTGATGAGTTTGCATTCTGCAGATGGGACAGCTTTTGAATCAGAAAAACCAGTCGTCTTTAGTCTAGAAGAGATTGAAGAGGCTACAAAAAGCTTTGACAAAACGAAGAAAATCGGAGAGGGTGGATATGGATGTGTGTACCATGGATTATTGCGAGGACAGGTATAGACTTCTTTCTTGATTTCTCCCGAACCCATGCTCATAAGAGAAGGTCTCCAAGGTAGAAAAAAAAAAGTATGAAAATACGATTTTTCCTTGCAATATTCAGGAGGTTGCAGTAAAGAAGATGAGATCAAACAAATCCCATGAGTTTTTTGCAGAGCTCAAGGTCTTATGTAAGATCCATCACATAAATGTGGTGAGTGATCATTAACCATACTAGTCAATCTCAATGCAATTTTGCAAAGAAACATTTGCCTCTATTTACCAAGTATAAATCATGTAACAGGTGGAACTTCTGGGTTATGCCGGTGGAGATGATCACTTCTACTTGATTTATGAGTATGTTCGAAATGGGTCACTTAGTGATCACCTTCACGATCCATTGCTAAAAGGTATTCAAATTAGCGGTACAACATATGCCTCTTAGTTTAGTAAGATGACTTTTCTGCTGCTAAATGTATTATAGGGTAAGCCTAAGATACCTCTCTGTTAGTTCATAATGAACCCAGAAGAGAACCATGTCATTTTTTCCTTTGAAAAGGATGTTCTTTGAGACTAATGAGTTGTATATTTAGTTATCTGTAGGTATCACAAGACAGGATTGATGCATGTCTTTGGAAAACATGGTTTCAACTTCCTATAGATGGAATATTTTACAAATTTGTTGAGCATTTGGTTTGCAAAAGCTTTACATTTAGGCATTTAACAGACAAGAAAGCTAGCTAGCAGCTGAAAAATGGGGTCTTGAATCAGGTCACCAGCCACTCTCTTGGACAGCAAGAGCACAGATTGCCCTTGATGCTGCAAAGGGAATTGAATACATCCATGACCACACCAAAGCACGCTATGTGCACAGAGATATAAAGACAAGTAACATTCTACTCGATGAGGGACTGCGAGCAAAGGTACTTAAAACATGTTTTACTAGCAGTTTTTTTATGCTATTATTATCATCATCATACTTCATTCTCTAATGATACACAACTGTCTTTGACCAAATGAAAGGAGTTTTCCTCGATGTTAGAGCGAGCTTCCATCGTTTTATCAGACAAGACCTTCTAAAATGGAAAACACAATTAGCTAATCATCATCTGGCTCTATAGGTTGCAGATTTTGGATTGGCAAAGCTTGTTGAACGAACGAGTGATGAAGATTTAATAGCAACACGACTGGTAGGAACACCAGGCTATCTTCCACCAGAGTAAGTCTGTTATATCCTGATTGAATTGTGTGTGCGTGTGTGGTGTCATTCTAGTTTGAGAAAGGAGAAAATTGATCTGTCTTTCTGATTTTACGTACTGCTTGGAAAGATCTGTGAAGGAGCTGCAGGTGACTTCCAAAACTGATGTATTTGCATTTGGAGTAGTTTTAGCTGAGCTGATAACAGGACAACGTGCACTTTTGCGTGACAATCGAGAGAGAAACAAGATGAAATCACTCATCACAGTTGTAAGCTTTACACATAATTACTCAATCATTCTTAATATAAGACTTGCATATATTTTTCTGTATCATATATATGCAACTATGGTCAATACTAACCTGATACATGCTGTCAGGTCTACAAAATTTTTGAAGATAAAGATCCAGAGACTGCTTTAGCAGATGTCATAGACAAAAATCTCCGCAACAGCTACCCCATGGAGGATGTCTACAAGGTTATATATTTAAATATAGCTTGATCTTATTACTGTATCTGTCTCGTGGATTTCTACGTTAAGCCTATACAGAGGACACATTAGTATATTCCTATTATGTATTTTTTTTTTTTATGAAATTGAATATGAATGTTTTTCACCAAATCCAACAGCATAACATCATGATGTTATAAATCATTTTCCATGTATATAGCTTAATATATGATAATTAAATTAATAAAAAAGTTGATAATAATAAATATAACCATGATTTTTCTTTCTATTTGGTTGCAGATGGCAGAAATTGCTGACTGGTGTTTGAGCGAAGAAGCAATTAATAGACCAGAGATGCGAGAAGTAGTTCAAAAATTATCTATGATCGTAGTGTCCTCAGTAGAGTGGGAGGCTTCACTGGGAGGGAGCAGCATATTTAGTGGGGTTTTTAATGGAAGATGAACAAATTGTAATTTTCGAGTCTATGGTGTGTTTTTGAAACGTCTTTCATTTAATTGTAAGAGTTTTAAAAGACCCAGAAACATGTGTAATTAGGATTTGCAGTGTTAATTTAATTTTGCATCATAATTTTGCTAGTCACTAACTTTTTTACCATTTAGGTTACAATAGTTTTTTTTTTTTTTATGTTTTTTAAAAGGGTATTTGTATTGAAAAGATATTAAATTTATGACTTCTTAGTGTTTTTCGATGATTTTAATGTTACGATATTAAAAATAAATTAAAAAAAATTATTTTAATATAATTTTAAGTGAAAAATACTTTTAAAAAAACCAAAAAAAACATGTGTAATTAGGATTTGCGGTCTTAATTTAATTTTGTATTATAATTGTGCTAGCCACTGACTTTTTTACCCATTTAAGAGTGCCATAATTTTTGTTTTTGGATACTTTTAAAAGCATGTTTGCTTGAAAAAAATATTAAATTCATGTTTTTTTTTGTGCTTTTCGATGATTTTGAAGTGGTAATGTCAAAAATTTTAAAAATCTAAAAAGTAATTATTTTGATGTATTTTCAATCGAAAAACACTTTTAAAAAGCATATTACATCACAATATCAAACACACATAACTGGTTATTTTAGTGCTCTTGAGTCATATATTAGAGCAACTAGGGCTGATATAAGGTATTTTTGGTTTTTTACAAAAAAAAAAAAAACAAAAAAGTTGTTGACCACGTGTCAGCAGCTTCGCCGTCTTCTATGGTGCATGTGACTCTCTTCGATGGTTGTAACCGTGATTTTGCCGTATCATTTGATTTATCTCAACATTCTCTTCCTTTCTGGGTAGCGTGTATGGTGGTTCGGTGTAGTTGGATCCAAAATTGATTTTCTTTTCTTTATTTTCCTTTTCTTTCTTCCTCAAATTGCGTGTTGGTCATGTAAAAAATTATATCAGCCCTTCAAATTATTTTTTCTTTTGACTCATTCCCTCTTCTCTTATTTGGAATTGCTTTATTTACAATTATTATTTCTATTTAGATTTTATTTTTGATTTCATCACTGGTCATTTGATTTTTAATTTTTTTTTTTCAAATTTAGTCCTCATTCTTTTCATTGTTATTTGTTTTGTTTTGAATCATTTTCTTGATTGATTTTTTTTTCAATTCCACCACTGGGCATTTATTTTCATTTAATTTTTATGTCAAATTTGGTCATAATTCTTTTAATTGTTATTTTTTAATCATTTTCTTAATGGATTTTTTTTACAATTCTATCCCTAAACATTTAATTTCATTTAATTTTTATGTCGAATTTAGTTCTAATTCTTTTAATTGCTGTTTTTTTTTTTGCATTGTTTTTTATTTTTTTTTCAATTTCATTCCTCAATATCTGTTTGATTAAGATTCTTGCTTCTTTATTTTTTTTTTTTTGGTTTTCCTTGAATAGGATCACCCAGATCTTATGACCTGGGTCATAGATCCAACAGATTAGTTCGAGTTGATTTTCATATTTTTTAAAGTATTTTTTTTTGAATATTTTTTTATGATATTTTTTTCACTTTTCTATTTATAGGGTCATTCCAATTTCATGTCTTAGGTCATATGTTTAATTTGTTGACTCGGGTTGGCTGTTGGATTTGCTCAAGGCTTTTTTGTTATATTTTTGTTTTGCTCTTAATTTTTTTAAAAAATTTTATATTTTTAAATTGGTTTATAATTAACTTCTTGATACGACCTATCCAGGGTTTTATAGGTTACGAACTTTTTAAGATTTTACTATATTTAGGTTCTTTATCTGGGTTTGCTTGATATTTACAAATATTTTTAATTTCATCTCCTATTATTTTTTTAATCTTTAAAATTTAATTCTTATTATTGTAGCAAAGGACTTCCATGGCAATTTCAGCACCATCCATCGTCAATATGTTTTTCCCTTTGGATTACAGCAACAATGTCGCAACTCTGGCACCCAACAACATCTCAGCTGCCATCAAAATCATCTCGTTCTCCAAATATTGGCATGGAATCGCAATCGCTGCGAACACAACCACAACCTTCTTCTTCTGATACCGCCCCTGAATCGGAATCACCATAAAGACAACCTCCACCTTCTCCACAATTACCACCAGAAATGCTGCAAGTACCCTATCGCACCATTGATCAGCCACAACTAAACAATATGATCCGCCTGGAGCAGGACTTGGAAATGGAATTACTGAAGGTACTCTTCAATTTGTGCTTCACGAGAGCACTTCATATTACAATTCAGTACAAAGTTGTTGCCGAATCTGAATTTCATCATTCCATCAATTTGATATCCTTGGCTACTCTAGTTGTTTTCGTTTCTCTCTTCATTTCACACTTTATCGGCAAAAGGCTCCCTATGCATCTAAAATGTTTGAGAAAATTGCATTCTTCCGTACAGCCACGACATTTTTCTTTTCCTTTTTCTTTAATTGTAACCGTGATTGTCCGGGCTAACTTATACACATTTTAACTAATCTTCTAAGAGCCTGAGGTTAACGACCATTAAGCCTCCAGTGACCTTGAGGTTTATGACACTCGAACTAGTAATCTAGAAGCAAACTTAGAACCAGATCAGTTAAGTTATACCCTTCGGGTTACAACATTTTTCTTTACTATATTCATTCTGTCCCCCTTAAGTGTCAAGTGTATTAGGTTGTCTATGTCTTGTTCTTGATCGCTATTGCCATCTGCAATTGCCTCCAGGCGCTTGTATTTGGTTTTGAAAAACAATCCTACATTGATATTTGTTATGATCAAAGTTTGTTACATTATATGTTCTTTGAAAATGTCGTAACTTCCATATTCAGAAGTTGTATTGGTTATCAAATAAACACGAACATATGTAAATTACCTATGTATTACTATAATCATGAAATAACCAAAAAACCATTTTAACTTATATTATTAAATGAAATCAAAGATATAATTTTTTAACACACATTTTTAAGTAAATGTCTTCTAAGTTTAAAACTTGCATAACTCAATACTAGAAGAAAAAATAAAGTGTTTGTGAATATGTCCTGTAGTCAATCATTTGGTTATAAGTAATATTAATTTTATTCATTTAAAACATATTTATTATTAATAAAAGCTTTTTTATCTTTAATATTAATTTATATTTGATTAATGAATCTAATATTTGGTGAATGAATCTAGAGTAAAGATAAAATCCGTGAAAAAAAATTATTTTACATAGTAAATTATAAATTTGTTATAATTATAAGATTCCTATTGCATCAAAGTATTGTTCTTAAATCTTCATGGTTAATGTTGTATTAAGACTTGATATTAATTAGAAATGTAAAGACCGATATATATTATGTTCATCATTTATAAAAGGAAACAATTGCTTTTATAAACTGAGGTACGAAGGATATCTGAAATTAATATATAGGTGTTTATTAAATGACATATACATTAAATTGACATGTAAGAGAATTCTATATGGAGAGATCACATGTCTATATAAAGATTCATGTGATAATTGTGTTAAGTGATCCTTAGACTTGATATTATTAAATTATTTTATATAAAAAGTGTTATACTTTAATCCTAATCACACGTTGTCATAATTAAAGGTAATAAAAGAGCAAATATTAAGTATAATATAAATTATACTAAGGTATCTGAGTAATTTAGAGAGGATTCATTATCTTAGGTGAATTAGAAAAAATATTTCATCTGTTCTCAAATAGTATTGATTGTGAAATTCTTGGACAAAATGGAATAGAATTCGAAAATAGTTTCAAATCTTACTAAAAAATTCAATGACTATAGCGTTAAGAATAAAAATAATTTAATAAATCAGATATACTTCATGCTATAATATCTAAATCATAATATTTTTTTATGAAAGAGTAATAATTACATTTAGAAAATTGTCATTAAAATATTAAGTCAAACTACTTATAAATTTTCTAATATTTGAGGGATCATGACATGTTATTAGAGAATGTACTTGATTTTCAAATATAAATTAATCAATTGTTGAATTGATAATAAATTAAATTATTTAATTAAATTTATTCTATTTTATTTATAATTATAATTTATATTTGATCAACTTATTAAAAAACTTAATAAGTCATATATAGAAATTATTGATCAGAAATTAAAATAAAATATTCTTCAAGTATGATTTAATTATAAATAAATTAAATATTAAAATGTAATTTATACAAAAAATAATTATAATTTTAGACATAAAAATAATAAAGTAAGACTTTGATTTAATATGTTTCTAAAATAATTTACGTGATATTATTTAAGGGATTAGTTGTGTAATTTCACATAGAAATCGTTTCTTGATTTTTTTGATTTTGCTGAATTTTCTAGGTTCAAATATAAAAACGAAAACACATTCAGTCAGCTGTCAAGAATCCTCGCCAATCAGAAATAATAAATTAAATTTAAAAAACAGGGAAGAAGGAGATGGCGATGATTCAAGTTATTAAAGTGAAATTAAATTAAATTTTGCTGCAATTCCGTTGTCATCGTCCATCGACCATCATCATCATCATCATCAGTTTCCAATTAATTAAGCAGCATCACCATCGGTTCTCATCTGATCTGATCTGATCTAGTAATGGCTGGGGCAGCGTCCGCGCTGTTTCTATTAGATATAAAGGGGCGCGTTCTGGTGTGGCGCGACTACCGTGGCGATGTCTCTGCTGTCCAGGCCGAGCGCTTCTTCACCAAGTTCATCGAGAAGGAGGTTTCTTTCCTTACCCTTCTCCTGCTTCGTTTCTCCTTTATCTAAACCTAATTGGATTGAATTTTTAGTTATAATCAATCAATTAATTGAATAAGCGTATCGATCTGGTTATGGTTATGGTTATGGTTATGGTTATGGTTACGGTTATGGTTACGGTTGAGTGCAGGGAGATCCGCAATCTCAAGATCCAGTGGTGTATGATAATGGAGTCTCTTACATGTTCATACAACACAGCAATGTTTATCTAATGGCCGCATCAAGGCAGAATTGTAATGCTGCCAGTCTCATCTCCTTCCTCCACCGCGTTGTTGATGTAATTCCGTCATTTATTTATTATTATCCTTTCCATGCCGTTTCTTATTTACTAAATTATAATTTCTATCTTGATTTGTTTTTAACCTCTAGGTTTTTAAGCATTATTTTGAAGAATTAGAAGAAGAATCACTTAGGGATAACTTTGTGGTAGTGGTAAGTTCTTTAAATGAATTTTATTTTCTCATTTGCTATTTTTATTATTATTATTATTGAGGTAATGACCTTGTTGTGCATTTGTCAGTATGAGTTACTTGATGAAATGATGGACTTCGGTTACCCTCAGTACACCGAAGCAAAAATTCTTAGCGAATTTATCAAGACGGATGCCTACAGGATGGAAACTTCACAGAGGCCTCCCATGGCTGTCACTAATGCAGTGTCTTGGCGCAGCGAAGGGATAAATTACAAGAAGAACGAGGTATTTTCTTATCTTTTCTTTTCTTTTTTCAGAGCTTCTTGTTGTTTTTTCTTTAATAAATAATTAATAACTGGATGATAACGAAGCTTTGTTATTGTTTGTTCAGGTTTTCTTGGATGTGGTTGAGAGTGTCAATATACTTGTCAACACCAATGGGCAAGTCATTAGGTCCGATGTTGTTGGGGCTTTAAAAATGAGAACATATCTAAGGTACAATCAGAAAAAATAAGTCATTGCTAGTAGTTTTTCTTGGTTCATTTATGGGTGAGCTTATCATTCTTTAAGGTAGTGTACTTGCATATTGCCTTCTGAAGATTACTTTTAGGATATTCAGATGTTGGTTTGGTATATATATTAGTTTATAAAGCAGCTACTTGCTGGTACTATTCTGTAAGCTTGGTCCCACTCATTAGTGACGCTAATCTTGCGATGTGCTACACAACTTCCGTAAGTTGATGTGCTGTGGAACTCATAGTTTAATATACCAGAAACTATTGTTGATTAATGTGGTAGAGAAATGTTGCAACTACACATTTAGTTTCAAATGTAGATTTCAATTTAGTTCTTTGCGACACATAGCTACACAAGTTCTTCCTCTTGTTTTTTTTTCCCCAATGAATTAAGTTACATAATGCAACGACTAGCTTGCATCAGTTGACATGAGGGGGATGCTCACTTTTCTAAAAACAGAGCCGGTATTCATTATGATGGCACCAAAGTCGATGGGGTCTTACTGTCTTAGAAAAGGAACATTGGAGTTAGTCCCACCCTTTAGCAATATTACATAGGTGACTGCACCGTTCTATATAAGTATTAATATGTACGTTCAATGTGTTGCATGATGTGCAAAGAACTTTATGTTTAATTGCAAGTGTCTGTTGTTATGTTGCAGTGGCATGCCTGAGTGTAAGCTTGGCCTAAATGATAGAATATTATTGGAGGCCCAAGGACGGACAACAAAAGGAAAGGCCATTGATTTGGAGGACATCAAATTTCATCAGTACGTAGCTTAATTCTCAGGTCTACTTGAATTCGTGTTGGTTTGCGCAGTTTTTTGGAGGTGGATGTAAATGCCAATTTATTATGAGTGAAGGTTGCTCATGGCAATCTAGACATTTAAAACTAAATATGCAATTTGGTTCAGGTGTGTACGTTTGGCTCGATTTGAAAATGATCGGACTATATCATTTATACCACCTGATGGGGCTTTTGATCTCATGACATATAGACTCAGCACTCAGGTTCGTTCTGTAGTTTTGAAAGCTTTTCTTATAAACAGGAGGACAGCCTTAGTACTTTTATTAGCATTTGATGAGTTCCATGGTGTCTTCTTTCAGGTAAAGCCTCTGATTTGGGTGGAAGCTCAAGTTGAAAAGCATTCGAGAAGTCGTGTTGAGATAATGGTAAAGGCTAGGAGCCAGTTCAAGGAGCGTAGGTATGAAGTTTTTAACATTAATAGTGTAGCTATGTATCCATTTGATCAATTGCTCAGAGTTTTGGGATGGCTGATGTTTGTGTTTTCTGAGTATTTATAAAAGTTTAACTGTACAGCACTGCAACGAATGTTGAGATTGAGTTGCCTGTGCCAGTTGATGCTTCCAATCCTAATATCCGGACGTCAATGGGGTCTGCATCATATGCACCTGAAAATGATGCATTATTGTGGAAAATTAAATCTTTTTCTGGTGGAAAGGTACTTTAATTTTTCCCAAAAAGAAATGGGATCATTTTGTAGTTTGTTAACTTTTGCTTGTAGTTTGTTTTATGGATTGTAAATTATAAATGTTTTCTTTCCTGTAATTATGATACTTCCCTGGTTTTTATTCTATATGTATATAAATATTATTCAGGAGTACATGTTGAGGGCAGAGTTCAGTCTTTCCAGTATAACTGCTGAAGAAGCAACTCCTGAGAGAAAAGCTCCTATACGTGTGAAATTTGAAATACCATATTTTACTGTTTCAGGAATACAGGTACACCTCCACAAACACAATTACCTGTTCTATTTTATGATATCCTGTGGTGAATGGCATGACCTCTACACAAACACAATTACCTGTTCTATTTTATGATATCCTGTGGTGAATGGCATGACCTCTACACAAACACAATTACCTGTTCTATTTTATGATATCCTGTGGTGAATGGCATGACCTCTCTGTCTCTGATTTGGACTTATCAATTATCATGAAGTTCATTCCAGAATTGCTTTCCTCTTGCCTTAAGATTTCCAAATTAGGGCTAGCTTTGACTACAAACCATGAATTATCAATTATCTCTCTCTCTCTCTGATTTGGATTATCAATTATCGTGAAGTTCATTCCAGAATTGGTTTCCCTTGTCTTAATTTGGATGAGGTTAAAGGGGCTACGATTTCCAAATTAGGGCTAGTGTTGACTACAAACCATGAATTATGGTACCTCAAGTGTGAATTCCTGTCTAATCGGAACTTGCTATAAGAGATTATTATGATAAAAGTTCATTTTATATAATCATACTCAAATTTCTAAAAATATTGCTTGAGCAAGTTCAGGTAATTTAATCTTGTATAATTAAAATTTGGTGCTTTGTAGGTTCGATACCTGAAGATTATTGAGAAAAGTGGTTATCAGGCTCTCCCATGGGTGAGATACATAACAATGGCTGGCGAGTATGAGCTTAGGCTTATCTAGAGGAGCTCCATCAGAAGGGCTCTATCAAGATGCATTTCCAATATCTTTGAGGTTACCAATCTGTAATGTTGAATTTTTTAGGACAAAACTGGTGGAAAAACAGGGAGCCATGGGAAGTTGGTTGTGCTAGTCAAATGGCTGATTAAGCTTTACCACCTTATTCTTTTTGGCCGTTACTTTCTGTATGTGCATCATTATTGTATTATTTAGTGTTTTTGGAAGAGTTGAAACAGTTTTTTTTTTGGTTTTCCTGTGCAAATTTGCATCAGTTATTGGATTTCAATATTTTCAGCCTACAGTATATTCGAATTTTGTGCTGGGGACAAGGGGGAACAAGGGGAAATTTGGTTCTTTGGGCCTGTAATTAATCTGATTGCCCTTCTCTGTGGACTGAAGAATGAATTTTATTCCTTGAGATGAGTGTAAATGGGCGACTTTGCTCAAACTCTTTAGTTTAGAGTTTACCCTCCTTAGTGAATGGTGTCAATATTTCAGCTTCAAAAATGATAGTCGTCTGTTATTTCCATGTCGGCCACTAAAGAGTGGGGACGGGGACGGAGTCGGAGTCGGAGTCTCGGAGAGGAATGAGCATAGAGCTGCGAGCAAACTCCTGATGACATTATTGTTTGGCGGGCCATGACGTGTTTAGCTTATCTGGTGGTGGTAGTGGTGGGGAGCTAATTTTCAACATTAGGAGATAGTCAAGAGTGCTCAAAACTTCCATCTCTTATTGTAGGGAACTAGATAAACAAATCAAAATCTGCACCAATCATCCCTTGACAAATGTTGAAATCACGGCTAATGGATAGGTTGGAAAGTCGGGAGTATTAAATTAACCGAGCATTATTTTCATCTCCACCCCACTCAAGCACAGGAAGCACCTCGGTGGGTTCGTTGCTATCTCTAACTTTGACTTTAGTTGACAGATAATTTGATACAAAATAAATAATCTCATGATACAAGTTCTGTTTTGAGATGCACAACAGGTGTAAATTAGGACTTGGTTGAGCTGATGATATCCAACCATGCCTTATTTCAAGTGCACTCAAGAGATAGGTAAGCCTGACTTGGTTCCTGAGGAATTTCATGGAAGTAAATCTCAAGCTGGTGTTGTTCCAAGTACATCAACAGCAGAAGGAATAAGCTCATCAAGAGTCGCTGACAATACAGGTGAGAGTTCTTCTTCAGAAACCTGCAAATCAAATTATGCAAAGCTTCCTGATTATCTTAGATCCTGCCTAGACTACTCGTCCTTTGTTAGCAATAGATATCCTGTAGAGATAGGAAAACTAGTTCGGCTTTTGTTGGCTGAAGGTCTTATACAAGACAAGCCAGGGGATATCATGGAGGATGTAGCAGCAAATGTTGTTAAGGAATTGATTGACCTAGGAATGCTTCAAGAAGTACACGATGGGACTGAAGTAAAAGTCCCTCCCTCTTATCTCCAGTTATCTATTCTTAAATTGGAGAAACAAGATTTTGTTTCTAAAACTGCAAATTCACCTGTTCGTTTGGCGATCAGAGATGGTGGAAGGGATATCTTTCCTAACGTCGAAGGCCGTCTAGTTCGATCTTTATTTATAATCACTGCCGAACGTCGTCATGATTCTTTTGGTTCAACCGGATGCCTCTCGCGGGCCTATATGGGAAATGTTTGCGGGATGCGGTTTCTGTTGGTGTTGGATTTGGATGGCAAGATAGCGTACTTGCCTGATGAAGTGGGAGACTTGATTCACCTGAGGTACTTAGGCTTGGCTAACTCGGATCTAGATGAGCTTCCTCGGACTTTAGGTAATCTTCAAAAACTGCAAACTTTGGATATAAGAATGTGTGGGAAACTGAGCAAACTACCAATAGAAGTCCTGCATATCCAACAGTTGAGACACCTTCTAATGTCCAAAAGCATTAATGATTGTGAAATTAGAGTTTCGGAGGGAATTGGAAAAATGGTAAATCTCCACACTTTGTCTGGTATTTATGGTGGAGACGGGATTGCTAGAGAATTGAGTGCCTTAACTCAGATAAAAGATCTTGGCGTTAAGCGTGTGTCTGAAGATCATGCCAGTGAGCTGTTTGCAGCAATAAAGAAGATGGAAAGCCTCGCATCCCTATCGTTAGAAGCAGAGGAATGCTTTTTTGAAGAAACAAATTGCGCTCTTTTTCCTGAATTGGATGCATTTTCTCCTCCACCTCTTCTTCAAGAGTTCTATTTACATGGGGGCTTAATTGAGATTCCCATGTGGCTTGCCTCCATGGAAAACCTCACCCGTCTAACTTTATCCTTTTCTTTTTTATGGGAGAATCCAACCTCAGTCCTTCAGTTGCTTCCGAAATTGAAGCACCTCAACCTCTGGGAAGCCTACAGAGCAAAGCACATTGGTAAAGAATTTTGCAATGCAGGCGGTTTCCCGGCTCTGGAAACTCTCACGATTGCTTCTCAGTTCCTAGTGGAGTGGACTGAAATTGCAACTGGGGCTTTTCCAAGTTTAAGATCTCTTAGTTTTAGATGTTGTTTAAGCTTGATTTTTTTCCTGAAGGCTTGCAGAACATTTCCACACTTCAAGAGCTGTATTTGGACTCCATGCCACCAGACCTTGCAAGGCGATTGAAAGGTGAGGAGAATTACAAGATCAAACACATTCCAAAGCTAAAGTTTTGCTCTGCTTTCTGAAGTATCCGTCTTCCGCAGGTTATTAGACATATAACTAGAATTTATGTCACATGCTTTTATTATTCGTGTTATTCTCTTTTAATGGAATGTGTGAGGTAGTAATATATTACAAATTATATAACAATATTAAGTATTAATAAACATTTTTATAAATTCAAAATAATAGTCATGTAAGCATTCACATGTTGCAATGCCATTAAATATTATTGATTTCTCAATCGTTTATTTTTTATTCTCTTTAAACTCTTATTCGTACAATCATATTTATTTTATTTTTAATGCCTGGACTCTTTCTTATTTCTCAACAGTATTACATAACAAAATTCTGTATATTTTTGCATTTCAAAATCATTTTTAAGAAAATTTAAAAAAAAATTATTTTTGTTTTTTATTTCAAATTAATATTTTTTTTATGTTTTTAGATCATTTTAATATGCTAATATCAAAAATAATTTTTTAAAAATAAAAAAATATTATTTTAATACATTTCCAAGTAAAAAACACTTTAAAAAAAACCGAAACCACACTTCCAAACACATTCTAAGTCAACAAGGATAATAACTTTCAAAATATTTCTACCATAATTTCATAAAATTTTTACAATGTTGTTAACAATACATGATATACATGTCAATCAATTTATTCATACCAAACATTCATGTACAATATATATGTTTCTATATTCATAATAACATATAAAATTATCATATTAATCTCCTTGATGTTAAATCTATTTTTGGAAAATATTTTTTTGTTCTTATAGTTAAATTAGTACTTGAAACTGTTTAAAGCAACAATTACTAGCTAAAATATGTTTAGTATTCTTATCAATAACATCCAGATATAAATTTAAATTCATTAAATTTAAATTAATAAAATACTTTTTAAATTAAACCTTAATAAAAAAATTTAGCATGCATTTTCTATTTATAAAGCTATTGGTAAATTTATTAACGATAAACTCACCAACAGGTGACAGGCCAAAAATTACCGACGAGTGTTTTTCATTTGTGATTCCGTTAGTAAAATAATTACAGATGAACTGTTAGTATAAATACCAACAAAACATTTCATCAGTCAAATTGTAAAAAATGCAAAGAATTTTTTTTAAAAAATTTAAAGGTTTACACTTAATTAGTTAGATATCAATTATAAATTGTTTCCTAAATTTATTTCATGTAGTTTGGAATCATTGTGAAGGAATGTTTTCTCTAAATGTAATGATTTATAGCATATGACAGCCTAACTCTTCGACATGGAGATCCTCTATGATAAGAAATATTTTGATTATGCATGTATATATGGCAACAGTTTATAGAAATTATACATCCCATACTGTGTTCAAAAATAGAGTCCAAAGCTGTAGCAAATATGTCTAAATATATCGCATTTAAATTCTGCAGTAACCTTATCGGATGTATGAATTTAAACCACTCTAGTATCCCTAGCTAGGTTCCCATTCTTCAGTGCTCTCCGAGACAGGTAGGCTAAGAGCATTTATTTGATGATCGAGCTTTCTTCTCCTCCCACTACATTTCCATTGGTGTTGTCGATGATTGCTGATAACCTCTCCAAGAAAAGGTTAAACGCTTCTGGTGGACTAAACATACTGATTCTGACATATTTTGGATCAGCCCCAAACCGCTCCCCGCTTCTTCCTATTATCTTATGTTCTCGCAAAAGACTCTCCCAGTCTATACCCTCCTTGCTGTGCAACCATGCAAAAGCTGTTGGCAAAAAAGCAAAATATATTAAAAAATCCTTTCAACTGATGAGCATACAACAAAGTTAGGTTGTCCTATTTCAAAACTAATTAATAATAATAATAATCATCTTATTACGAGCATTACCGGGATTTGAATCTGTGTACTTCCCGGTGAAGTTGCAGTAATCTTGTGGGAACTTTGGCAGACTGAAGATTTTACTGTTTTTGACAACATTTTGCAGGCTCTCCCGTCTTTCTCTCATAATTCTATGGCTATACTCGAAGAAGTTCTCTGAATCAGCAGTCCTAAAGTGTTGACAACCTTCGCTGAGTACTCCAAGAATCTTGGCAGCTCGAAGCTGGGATTCTTTGGATACACCAATGGAGCTGATCTGCATGTATTCGGTCATCTTTCTAGCTACCTCTTTATCCTTGACAAGTGCCCAGCTTCAATTTGGAAACAAAAGAATTAGCAGAAAGGAACAAGATGAACTACCAAGTACGTAAACATACTTTAAGTAGAATGACATGTATATTATGGCGATTTTCTTATCACTTTCACCAACATTAAATCATGGCATTGCGACCTTCTCTTAACAACGACGTGATTAGAGTGGAATATATACGTGTTGCTCACCCTATACGGGAGCCAGCATGTCCAGTGCATTTGGAAAATGTGAACAACATGATATCATGATCCAAAGGGTGAGTAATGGGCGTGTATTGTGGCCAGTAGTAGGCCAGGTCATACACAAGCTTCCCTTCCCCGAGGTTCACCACAGCTTCTCGGATAGTACCATCAGGGTTATTTGGCGAGGTTACGACCTCAATATAAGGTCCATCCTTATCAAAGGTATGTGCATCTCCTTCCCATTTATAGAGTCCTGAACGCAGGAATTCTGCCTGATCCTTATATCCCTGCAGGTAATAAATGTCGCAGCCACATGTATCAATTAATCTTGTACGGAGAATAATCGACAGAGAGAATTCATCTTTCCTTTTTTCACTATAGGCACACCACGAGGTGAGAAACTAGTATACAATTTTTTGTTCAGTTAAGTAACATTAACATGAAGAAAACTTGCTAACACCAATGGAAGCATGCAATCACATTATTGAAGCTTTAACCTGTAGTATTAATTTTATATATATACACATGTGAATAATATGCATGCATGCAAGCAGTGAAGCATCTGCAGCGATGTTGAAAGACAATTGCATATAATATAATTAACTTGAGAACTAATTAGTATTATAACATTAATATTATTAAGCAAGCGCAGGAGGTTTTGCAGCACAGTTTATGGTAAGTGTGCTAACATCGATCCAAGATTGTGTGCTCCAAGTATCGCAAGTACTGTTGTAAATTATAAAGGTTAGGAAGTGCAGAACAGGGAGACGGATTGTCTCAGCACTTTGATTTGCTATTTTATAATAATCAATTGTCTTTGTTCCTGCTCTCCGACGCTCCAAACACCAAGCACAAGTTCTCCCTGGCTTTGACACAAACCAGACATGTTCACGTTACAAATATTAGTTTCTCTTTAAGAAACATGTTGGGCTAGGGCTGGCTATTCTGTGTCTTCCCCCTCACTCGGTCTCTTTCCTGTTTAATTCTCTCTAGTCTTGGCCCAATCAACCCTTAACTTCAACCCAACAGAAGGTAGGAAAGAAAAAAAAAATGAGAAAAAAAGACCTCGCACCTAAATCTCTCTAAAAACGCTTATGTTCCTATTTATTTATTAGAAAGTTTAATTTTTTTTTGGAAAGTCAATTCTAAAAAAATAAAATTTAAAAAAATATTTTCTGATGTTGTAAAATTGTAAAATTTTAATAATATTGTAAGATTTTTTGAAAGAGGTTGATTGGAAGGTAGGAATTCAAGATTATAACTGAGTTCCATGAATAAGTAATTAAGCTAGTATTAAATACTATCTAATAGACTAATTAATCTATGAGTTCAATTCAAAATAAATAAATTAGTTTGGCGAGGGAGGGAGGGGTGGAACCAGAAATATAACTAGTATCAGGGGTAACTAAGAAGATAAGCAATTTTTGGGATATAAAACATGTTAAACTGAAAGCTATAATTAAAACTCTTAAAAATTCTATTAATAAAATGTAAAATATTTCAGGATTTGGGATGCCATGCCCACTTTTCAAGAAATTTGAAAATATTTTTTTATTTCAAATTATTTTTTATTTTTTTATCTTTTTGATTTATGAATATTAAAAATAAAATTTAAAAAATAAAAAATATACTATTTTAATATATTTTCAAATTAAAAATATTTGAAAAACAAAGAATATAATCATCTTAATTCTACTGTGAGGGGGTAGCTACGTACCGAGTAATAAGGAGCAGCAGCCACGAGACTGACGGGGTGACTAGCGGAATAGCCATCTCTAAGCAGTACTCCACACCTAGGGGCCGTCCTACAGCATGTGTTGGAGGTGCTATGGCATCCCAAGCTCAAAATTGAGCACCGACACTCCTAACAAGAGTGTTAGGAGAGATGAAGAGAACCCATATCTTAAAATTAAGACACTTTTAATTTTAACTTTTTTTGGAATTGGTTGGATAATAAGTATTTTTTTTTTCCAGTTTAACGTGGGTGTTCGGGCCAGCTTGTGCGTACCTTGACTAATCTCACGGGCCCTGAAGTTAACGACCATGTAAGCCTCCAATGACCATCATATGAGCAATCACAAGGCTCGAACCTGAGATCACATAGGGAGCAAAACCTCTTGATTCCAATCTCTTACCACTGAACCACCACCGGTTGTTGTTCTTGAGCCTAACTTTGCATAAACTTTCCTTGTTTGGCCACCATTTATGTATTGATTAATGCTATGCATTAATGACCTTTGATATTAATGATATGCTTGAAATATTTATCATTAACTCAACTTTCTAAGCAAGTAGATATTTTTTATAATTTTTTTTCCTTGTCAGGTAAATTTTTTTCCAGACAGGTTGATTGGAAGGTACGAATTCAAGATTATAATTGAGTTCCATGAATAAGTAATTAAGTACTATCTAATACAATAATTAATCTAAGAGTTCAATTCAAAATAAATAAAGAATATATAAGTTAGTTTGGTGAGGGAGCTAGGGAGGGGCCGGTGGAACCAGATATATAGCTAGTATTAGGGGTAACTAAGAAGATAAACAATCTTTGGGATATAAAACATGTTAAACTGAAATATATAATTAAAAAATTTTAAAAATCTATTACTAAAATGTAAAATATTTCAGGATTTGGGATGCCATGCCCCCTTTAACTTAGGTCCGTTTGTTTTTGTAGCATGGTTGTGCTTTTCAAGAAATTTTAAAATACTTTTACTTTAAAATATTTTTTATTGTTTTATCGTTTTCATTTATTAATATTAAAAAAAAAATTTAAAAAAAATTATTTTAATTTATTTTCAATTTAAAAATGCTTTAAAAAATAACTACGTACATCATCAAACATTATACAGTAGTTGTACTGTGAGGGGTAGCTACGTACCGAGTAATAAGGAGCAGCAGCCACGAGACTGACGGGGTGACTAGCGGAAGGAGAAGAGAGAGCATATAGAGCAGCCATTAAGAGCTGTGTTGAACCGGTCCCAACCACGATGTGGCGACCGTCGGTGACTGCATTTCCAACAACACGATGCAGTCCCTTTATGGCATCGCCAAGTTGTGGCTGCAAAAACCAGCAAATGTTGCTACTATCACTGAAATAACTCATCAAATCACACCCTCCAATCACCAGCGTACACTTGTCTCCCATCTTCTTCCAGTATGGCTCGAACAACGTTGGATCGCCCCTGCAATATAGTTCCATATATATTTATGCACCACTTTCAAGTACCTTATTAGTCAGCTAGCCATTCAAAAATAAATTTTATAACACATATATATGATCAAAACTGTGAAACCCTAAATGAGCAGCTAGCAACCAGAGCAGAGCCAGGCCATTGCACCAGCACAGCGTAGGAAAACAGAAGGTGGTTTGATTATAATTATAAAGAAAATCTCAAGTGCTAATAATTTTTCGAAAGAAGAACAAAATAGTTGATTTGACAGGATCAATGTTAATGAAGGTGAACTTACTGATCTAGATTGATTATGGAATCTGGTGAGAGGCTTGTCTCGGTGGGCTTATTTTGGTTATCGGTTGCTCCATTCTCTGAACCACCCATTTGCCTTTATCGTTTCTTCTCTCTGGAACTTGAATTACTGTTGTATACAGTCAGTGCTTCTTTTTTTGAGATTTTAACTACTGTATATGGAAGTGTTTTTATTTTCATTTAGTCTTCTGGATTCTGTCATGGATGGAAAAAGATCTAGTGCCAGAGAAGAGAAGAGGTTTTCTGTAGATCTCCTCCCTCCTACATATATGCATCCGATTTTCCTCGTATCCCTGTTTTCTTTTTATAGGAGGGTAAGAGGTATGATCCATCTAGTGACTTCCCTTTATCCAAATATGAGACATGATACATGTTTAATATTGAGGACAAGCAATTCAGTGTGTGTATATATATATATATATATATTGTGAGGTGCATTTTAATGCATGCAATTTTGCTTGTTTCCAACTTTCCATCCATGGCTTCTCCTTCCATATTATCAGTGACTGGAAGATGCAATGCAACCAAACATCACATCCGTGATTGTTGCTAACCCCGTCCATGTTTATCCATAGACACAAACCTTTTAAAACAGGATTTGATCGTATATACGGAAGTTACGCTTCAAAAAACAATTTTATATAAATATATCACAAAAATTTATTTTTTAAAATTTATTTTTTGCCTTCAAACATTAAAACGATTTAAAAATATTAAAAAATTAATTTTAAATTAAAAATATTGATTTCAAACAAAAAATAAAAATTGACCACCAATATCAATTTCCCATGGAGGACTAAAAGCACGATTTAATCTGTTGCCAACATGGAACTATTATTTCTGCAAGGCTACAAATTAGACAAGTCATCACCAGAAAATAGAACGGAAACAGGATGAGATGACTGTAATAGAAAGCTTAGGAGTGTCTTTCAAGCTGTGACCTCAAACCAGTTTTAACGTTGCTGAAGATGGCAATTCCTTACAAAAAAAATTACATTTTACAGAGACAAGTGAGGGAGGCAAAGAATTGTGTCCTTTGATGGGTTTTGTTTTCCTGGTTGTATATTGTAAAAGACTCTGAACTATTGATGGATTTCGTTTGGTAACGTTTGTCGACTCTTCCTACAGGCATATTTTCTGCAACGCTCAAAAATACTATCATATATCATATCGAATTGAATTCCTGCTCTATCCCTATTCACAATGAACAATATGTGATCACCTTCCACAATCTTGTAATACCTGCATTAAACCAGATAAACCTCCATGTTAGCTTAGGATGGAGTGCAAAATGATTACTGAATCTGAATTTAACATATAAATAGAACTAAAACTTGACTCCGCTTATAACTTGAATTCAACAGTTTTCGCGTGTCCACTAAATATTGAGATGCTTTTGTAAAAGTTCCCCAAATAAACTGCATGTGTAAGCTACCTTAACAAAATATCTATTTTTTCTTTCTTGAAGCAAGCAGCAAAAGTTAGGGGAATCATTCTATAAACATGCAAGGAGCAAGAAGGCACGACTCTCAAAGGAGAAAAATGGGCTTAAAGTTTCATGCCTTCAGAGCTCTTGAATAAAAAAATTTGTGATAACCATGCACATTTCGTGTGACTCTAATGGCCTCCTTCAGCCAATTTTCATCTAAACACCCTTGCAATTTTTACTTTTGCAGATCATATACGGCATGGCAATGTACTGTCTTCTACTAGTTGGTAACATAAAAATGCTGCAGAATAGAAGGCAAAATTTCATATAGTTTTAGAGCTAAAATAGAATGTCTAGGGATTTGGAATGTCTTATCTGAAAAACTCGAATGACAGGCATTTGTATGGCTGCTACTCTGTAGCTATTGTTAAATGTTTATGACGTAAATACTCCATATAACAAAACTAACTATTTTTCATGACTAAGCTTTATGCTAAAAAATTACATCTATGTTAGTAACTGAGGTTAGCACATGGCCTATCCAACTATCCAAGACAGACATTGGAAGTGTTAAAATTAAACAGGCATTCGCATGCAAGGGTTGACACATTGAATAATATCCGACAAGATGACTCGGGTATTCATTAAAGGTAGCTATTGTTTTGTGATTTACTAAGCAAGATACAGCAAGGAGAACACCTTGCATCATTGAACATAATGAAGGGTCCTGCTAAAAGAATGTGAGTGACTATGTTAGTATTTAAGTATCCATCCAAGACAGAGACATTGAAAGTGTTATAACTAACCATATTCCTGGCTGCAAGGGTTGGCACTCCGAATCATGCCCAACAAAATGGCTTGGATGTTCAACTGGAATACGAGGGTGGGTCATAGATATGGTGTTGAGTGCTCCATCATTGTCCTGCCAATCCTCATCCCTGTGCACACATTCACTCAAGGTGTAAGCAATCATGCAATTTGATTATGCTTCTCAGATGTTTCATTGCTGTTGAAATTCAGTACAATGTTCTATCTCCTGAATTCTTGCTAGAAACTAAGCATATCACAGAAGATAATTCATTTGGGATTCTACAATCGAAAGACATGTGCAATAGTCCTCACAAGCTCACTGATGATATAAGTAAAATTTGATTAATTAAAAATATTTTTCATTAATGATATGAGAAAATGAAACGTGAAGTCAAAGTCATTAAAATGATCCTAATATGAAACATTATGTAATTATAGGAAAGCTTTTGCGTTCTATTCTTAATTAAATCAATTGCGAGTGATATATTGATAAAAGAATGCACCTGTATCCTTTATAAGGGGGAAAGACATCTGGAGGATGACGCCACTGGCTCATCTGCAACACTCTTATAAAAAGCAATGGGTGGATTCCAAATATGCCTGAAGGAACAGTGATACCGAAGATTCTTTTAGTGCGTTTGGTGGCATAGCTGAAATAGTACGTATCAGGGAAGGTTTGTAAATGGCAGTTGAGTTGCATAGACCCTTGAATTGTAAGATCAGGAAGTATCCAATCTCCAGAAGCAAAGGGTCCTGCATTCCCCGACAGGCAGTCAATAAGACCAAAAATGCCCATTTTTTTCCAGGAAATGTTGAAGTGATCAAATCCAAAGTTGTAGTAAGCCTTCAGCCAAGCAATGTCAAGCCAATCATAAATTATTGTTCCTAAGCGACAGAACTGAAGCAGGCAAATTGGTTTCATGTTTCTCCAATCTTCTGGCCTGGAATATTGAAAATGCAGTCCCAAATTTAGATGCAAATTGATAGAGTTCTATTCAAGAGCAACTAATAATGAAAAGGGAGTGTCAATTAAATACAAAGCAGAATTTTTCTTTGAGAAAAAACAAAGGATATGAAAAGGGAAAGAGGAAAGGAAAACATCGAACCAGAAATAAGGGTTTCATTAATTCAACTACCACATCATTTGGGAAAATCTCTAAAGAAGGGGGTGAATACCAGTGTTTGATTATTTTCTGATTACCAAATCTATGGTAGTATATGCTCAGTCATTAGTGAGAAAATTAAAATAAAATATTTTATATAGGCATCATTGAGTCCCAAATCTTGCAGCTACATACTGATGTCATTAGCAATTTCAAATCATTCTAATTTTCTGCACATTGTCAGTAAGACAATATCGTTTGAGTAATTGAAACCTTAAGAATTCTAGAGAGAAGTTTCAAATAGAAGACCAAGTTCGGAAAGCACACTCACTGCATCCCGTCTAAGTAGGTCCTCGTAGTCCCATTGAATGCTCCGGACACGGAGGTGAGGCTTAGCACCCATTTATCAGAAGTGTTCTCATACCCCTTAAATGCCTACAAAGTCATCATGAACAAACATACAATCAAACTTGAAATTCTAAGACATTCTTTGATGACTGTTCAAAACATAAACTAGACTAACCTTGTCAGCAAGCATTTGCTGCAGTACGCGAACAACCTGCGCCCCAGCAGAATGCCCAACAAAGTGAATAGGGTGATCCTCATCCCATTCAGGATAGTGCCCTACATTCCAATCACAACAATCAAAGACATTTCAAACTTAAACACAGATAATGATCGAATAGAAAAGACAACATAAAGAAATAGTTCAGAAATCAAAACTAAATTTTTTTAAAAATAAAAGAAATGAAGGAAGATCATCTAACCCTGTTCATAAATCCGTCCAAATTGTGAGTGGCCATAAGCCATGCTGTGTTCTTCACCATAATCAACTTGCCCACCTTTCAAATAATAGAATAATTCGCGTGCCCTGAAACCCAGAAAGAAGAAGCACTCGAATGAAGAACAAACCAAAGAGAATGTATTGCCAAAATGAAAACCCCTAAATTGCAAGCATTTGCTAACTAATTACCTATCATAGATGCTCGTTAGAGACCCCAAATCAGGCACCAGGACCCTCTCATCTTTCTTCTCTGCTCCAGCAAAATACGATAAACCTCCCAATCTCTGGAACCAAATAGAAAATCAAAACCCCGTGGACCAAAAGGAGATTTATTTTAAGGCGCAAAATGCAACTAAAAATCTATTTAATATATCATGACAAGAAAAAATAAATTACCCCTTTGCCAAATCCAAAGATTCCATGAACCAACACAATAGGTGGCAAGTCATCAACGCTGGTCGTCGTCTTCGTTGTTGATGAAGATGTCGTCTCTCTGGTCTCCTCCTCTTTGACAACAACATGCACATTAGGCTTGGAAAACCATTCATTCATAGCCTGTGAAAGATCACCAGCCAAAGCTGTGCTAAATATGTAAAACCCAAATAGCAAATGCACTACCGCGCTTACAAATAGCTCTGTTAAATGCAGAGCAGAAACCCACCACCTTATCATTTGGTTTTTCAGCCTACAAATTGAAGAAAAGTAATTCAAAGCAGCAAGAGCCTTCTTCAAAACCAAAAAGTAAAAAGTAAAACACAGACTCAAAAGAAGCCTCCTACTCCTCCTCCTCCTCCTAAAAGGATCAAAATTCTCTCATCAACCCCTCCTATGATTCATAAAAAAAAAAAAAAATTCATAGAACGAAGCTGTTGCTGTTGCTGTTGATGTTGTTGTCTGTATATTTATTTTGATAAAATGATTAAAATATTAGTTTCCCACAATTTTCTCATTTCCTACCTTACATTTATATAAGAAAGTCTAAAACCAGTCCAGCAAGCCAATCACACACGTTTTACTCGTCGTATTACTTTAATTTTTAAAAAATATATATATGAAAATAATTTTTTTATATTTTTAATATTAATATATAAAAATTATTGATTTAATATTTTCTTATGATAAACTTATTTTTAATATGTACATGCACGGCACCAAACAGCCTCCAGAATTCACTCAAAAAGTTTGGTCTGGGTTGCTGCCATGTGTCTTCGTCGTAACCACTGCCCACAAGGAGGGACCCCACTATTCATGGGAGCCTAATCTACAAAAACTTAGCCTCTCTAATCTCTATTGTTTATAAATCCAGGAATTTAGACTGTGTTAGTGTTAACCATAGTTGTTAAGTGAAGGAGTTGACTTGAGAAACCCATAACTCGAAATTAAATTTATGTTGACTATAAAAATATTAATAAGATTGATTTGCGACTTGATTGATTTAATTAAAATTAATTTAAACCTTGGTCAGGTCTTTTTCGAGGAGATCTTTCCCAGCAAGAAAAATTCACATTGTTTTAATAAAAATAATTAATTAAAATTAATCTATTAGCTCAGAAGTTAATCAAACAACCCAATAACCTTAATCTTTTCGAATAACCCCCTGACCTGCTTACGTTGTTAACACCCTTTGTTATTTGTGATGATATTTATTTATCTACGTGGCGAACCCGCATTAAAAGGAATTTTAGTGGATACTTTATTACTCTTACTTTATTTTTCCAGGTTTAAGATGATTCTAGGCGTTTCTTTCTGGGGGCTGTTGCTGAGCTGTATCGAGGTGGAAGGTTTCCTACAAATGAGATTATTAAATTAACAAGCAGCCCCAAACTATATCTTAGCCTTATCCTTTTAAAATCGCTGTCCTTCAAAATTCAATGCTGCTAGCTCTTGGATATTAACGCCTACGAGCAGCCTGGAAACCATCTTCTACATTTATCATGCCATTGTTGGTTCATTATTTAAAAAGATATTAAATTATTTTTTTATATTTTTGATATACTAATTTTAAAAATTAAAATAATATTATTTTAATATATTTTAATTAAAATAATATTTTTTTATCGTATCACTAAACATACACTAAGTGCCTATTTGGTGTTGTATTTTTACCCGTATTTGGGTGTATTTTAAAAATATATTTATCGAGCATTAAATTAATATTTTTTAATGTTTTTGATATGTTATATAAATAATTAAAAAATATATTTTACATCACAATACGCATTAAATAACCATAAATAATAAGTATTAATGCATCGAAACAGTGTAGGGATGAGTGTGGTCCGAGTGCCTACAAACCATTTCCAATTTGAAAATCTTAAGTAAATATCTTGGTATCCACACGTTGCCTGTTTTTTACTGGTTTAAAGTTTTCAAGTTCTGTTATATATAGATTTCAACACAATGTATATAATCAATATTATTCATTTTTATTTTGATTTTTAATTTTAATTTTTTTAAAATATAATTCTTTTTTTATTAACATGGATATCCGGGCCAACTTGTGCGTACCTTGACAAATCCTACAGGCTCTGAAGTTAACGACCATGTAAGCCTCCAGTTGTTATCATATTAGCAACCACACGGCTCGAACCTGAGACCACAAGGAAGCAAATCCTTTATCCTAAATATTTATCATTATCCACCTACTAGATGGTTTTTTAAAATATAAATCCTAAGAAATATAATAAATGTATTTAGATGATATTTAGTCGTTGATGTAAGGATACTCGTTGATTTCTCTTAAATTTATTCAAAATTCAATAAGCACTTCGTTAGACTGCTGGAGTGTAATACACGCGTTGGGGAAGAGTGTTCGAATTGGCTTTTGTCACGTGGAAAATGATCGGTGGATGGCAGCCATATGCTCGATGCTTTCTTCGTTTAATCAAGGGGAAAATGGACTGGACCTTCTCGTGACTCTGATGATTTCAATTCAACCCCGCCCTGGTGGCTGGCTGGTGTTTGATTCGACTATTTGCCTGTTTTTTCATAAGAAAATAATCCGTACGTATTTCAACATCTTCGATTTCTCTTTGGTTTCGGTTTATCCGCCGCCTGATAGAATCAATACCGTTTTGAAGCAAATTGATTCTTTTACACGTAAAATATTTATAAAAAAATTCTAAAAAGAAATATTTTTTTTTTTAAAATGATTCTAATATTCTATTACATATTGTTATGGCAGAAACACATGGCGCTCATAAGACACGGCTCTATAAATTAGTTGTCCTGTTTAATTAATTAGGCAACAACTTGCACATGCCACTGACAATGGATGCGTTTTGGATAAAAAGAAGCGTTCGAATCGTTAGTGTCTCATTACTTCCAACCATATTTATTAAATTCAGCCTGGTTATATGGTTGGTTGCAGGTTAACTCAAAAAAATTAAAAAAAAAATATTTAAAGTTTTAATATTTTATATATAAAAATTAAAAAATAATTCATGTAGATATTAACTATTAATAAATTATCATATCTTATATTAAAGTTTATTTATTCAAAAGATTCATAAATAATTGATCATCCATTATTCAGACGTTCAAAAACTCAGGTTTTGAAATATCATCAACTATATATAGTGTAAATAGAGAAGTTTAAAGATTATTTTATAATGTTTTTTTATTTTATGTAATAAAATTAAATGTAATTTAATTTTGTTAATTGGTTTTTTATTGATATAGATTAGAAATTTTGGTAATCTACCTGGTTAGCTTTCTTCGATTTTTATTTGATGGGATGACAAATAAAATTTTATAACCCAAATATGTGAGGAATTAAAAAAAAAACATATATAAATAAATTTCAAAAGATTAAAAGAAGAAATGAATTAGTTTTCTAATGATGAAATTGTATTATGTGTCTATAAATTCTTTAATATGATGGTTTTCACTTGATGACAGCAGTGACTAGTTTTGTGACCGCTGCCAAAAATGGTCTTTCAATGCTCTCAATTCTCTCCTTTTCTAATATTTTTTCTTATTTTTATATTATTGAATTTTGAAATGGCTTGAATCTTAAGTTAGGATCGACATGGGAATTTTGAAATATTTAAGTATATCTCTTGAAAAAAAAAAAATCTTTGAAACATATCCCTATTTTTACTTAAAACATGTTTCTACCCGGCCCCACAAAACTCAATCTTTTTGCAATTCCTAAATATCTAGACAAAAACCTTTTACTTCTCATTATCACAAACTGAAAAGGGTAATAATGTAATTTAATACTTTAAACATTGTCGCAAATACTTGAAAAAAAAATGTTTTTGAATCACAAAAACAAACAAAATCAGTGGCAACTTTTTATCTTTCACCCAATCATAAGGAAAAAACCATTTGATTTGTAAAATGGTTTTTTTTTTTTTATTGATTCCTTGTGTAATTGCATTTCAGATATTAATTTTATAAAAATTAAAATAATTTGTTTTATATTTATAAATTATATTTATTTATTTTACATGTAAAGATCTATCTCATACAAGTTTTAACAAATCACATATTGTTTAAAATCTATTTTTTTTATTTTACTATAACTAAAAATATTTTTAAAAATATAATTTTTTTAAATAACAATCACAAAAATTATCATAATACCAAATGTATTTTTATTATACATGCATTATGAGTTCATACATATAATTGAATCATTTGATGGGAAATTAAAAAGAAAAAGAGAAAAGCATATGTTATATAAAATATTAAGTAATACTCTAAAAGACGTGGGAAAACTACTGTAGCTTTTCCACGCCTTTCACTTTCTCATCCTTAATATATTATATAATAATAATAATTATTATTATATTATATTATATACTAAAAATTAAATGAAACGCTAAATTGTTTTTTTAAGTTTTTTTAATGAAATTTTTTGTTTGATCCCAGGTTTCATGGGTTAGTCTGGTTTGACGAGTTAACCCGAATTTTTTTTCTTTTTAATTAATTTTTTTCATTTAGTTTAGTTTGTTAATATTAAATTTCTTTATATTTAATTATCAGACTTTCATGACACCTATCCCGAACTTGACGAGTTAACTTGGTTTGACGGGTTAACCCGGTTAATTTTGGTTAAACCCGTCAATTGTTTTTTTCTATTTAGTTATCAAACTTTCATGACGCGAATCTCAGGTTTGACGGTTTAACCTGGTTTGAAGGGTTAACCCAGTTAATTCAGATTTTTTTCTTTTTCTTTATTAGTTTTTTTTCTTTGTTTTTTTCTTTTTAATTATCTATTTAATTATCACACTTTTATGACACGACCTTATAGTCAGACCCATATCCAATGCTCTAGGGTCCGGTGTTGCAGCCAGACTCACTTAAACTTAAATCATGTAAGTTTAATGTTATTATTAATATTATAAATAGTATTCTTGGGTCAAGCGTTGCAGCTAGACCCAAGGCTTTTGGGTATATCTTTGCAGAAAGACCTAACACTCTTAGATCTTAGCATTTTTTGATATTTTTATGCAGGAAAAAAAAATTAACCCGTGGCGTATGCCGTTGTTTTTTGTTTTCTTTTTAAGCCTTTTACTTTGAATAGCACGGTGCAATCCACAGTGAAAAAGCTTATGCCTTTAGTTTATTTTTTTTGTCTATAGTTTCTTAATATTAAATTTTTTCTGTTTAATTATCAGGCTTTCATGACACGGATCCCAGGTTTGATGGTTTAACCCAGTTGATTCAGAATTTTTTTTCCTTTTCTTCATCAGTTGTTTCCTTCATGTATGTATTTTTCTCTTTGCCTTTTCCTTTTTAATTATTTTTTTTTAAAATTAGTTCATTAATATTAAATCTTTTTTCTATTTAGTTATCACACTTTCATGACACGAATCTCAGGTTTGACGGGTTAGCCTGATTTGGCGAGTTAACCCAATTGATTCAGATTTTTTTTTTATTTTCTCATTAGTTTATTTTTTTTCTGTTGGTTTTTTTTCTTTATTTTTTTCTTTTTAATTAATCTATTTAATTATCACACTTTTATGACACAACCTTGCAGTCAGACCTACATCCAATGCTATTGGGTGTATTGCAGTCAAACCCACTTAAACTTGGGTCATGCAAGTTTAATGTTATTATTAATATTATAAATATTACTCTTAGGTCAGACGTTGCAGCCAAACCCAAAATTTTTGGGTATAGTTTTGTAAAAAAACCTAATATTTTTAAATTTTAAGTTTTTTTAATAGTTTTTACATAAAATACATTGACTCGTGGCATCACATGGATAATGTAACTAGTATATATTAGAGAAGGTAGCTAGAGAGGATGGAATTGAGAGAACGGATGGAGGGATTAGGGTGTCGGCGAGGAGCCTGGTCCCCTCCTCGCTAGTCTATAAAATCCAGTACATATATATCTGGTATGGAGATTTAGATTCCTTTCGGTAAGGTAGAAATAGTTTTTGTTTTTTTTTAAGTATATTTTATTTAAAAATATTTAAAAAATATATATATTTTTCATTTTTTAAAATTTATTTTTTATATTATTATATCAAAATCATCTAAAAATATATATAAAAAATTAGTATTGTAAGACGTGGTTATTGTGATAATATATATATATATTTTTTTTAAATTATAATAAGGAAAAAAAATATCTTCAATCATCCAATCGGGATAAAATTTAATTTTTTTTAAAAAAATTAATATTTTTATTTTTTTAATTATTTTAATATGCTGATATCAAAAATAATTTTTTAAAAATAAAAAAAATAATTATTTTAATGCATCTTAAAGTGAAAATTATTTTAAAAAATAATTATTATTATATTTTCAAAGATGCTGAATACCAAACAAAACCTTAAAGTTTGGTTTAGTAATTTATAACAGCGTATAATTTATTTATTTTTTTACAATTAAATGATTTTAAGCATCACTAGTTATTTTCCTCTTCTAATAAACATCATTAGTGTTCCGTGTTCCTTTCCTTTTTCTCTCGATAAAATTTGACTCCGCATGAAGAAAAAAACATATTAGAGAACGGTAAGATCAATATATGATCTCTCAAGTTTCAAGAATCAGTCAAATCAATCCCTACACTTTGACTAATGATAGCTCTCATACTTTCAAATCACAGTCACACGCGATCTCAGTACAAACATGTTCACTGGATGTCGATCACACGTGCTCCAAGTGGACAGAGGAAGCACTTGGCTACCACAAATTAAGAATACGAGGACCTGCATGTCTAAAACTAAAAATATATGGGCTGATTTAATGCATTTCCAAAACCTCGGGACCGCGATAAAAAAGGGAGGTGAGAAGTGAGATGGTTCAAAGTCTAAATGCCGCGTTATAAAAGAAATCAACTCTACGACGCCAGCCATGGAAAACGCTGGAAGTTTCTGGACAGATTTTATTTTCCTGGTAAAAGAAGCAATAAAAATATTCAAAGTTTTCGGCAAACCATGTGATTTAAGCTGGGATTACATGATTTATTAATAATAATACCATGCATTAGCCCTTAAAACGGATCGTACTCTTTCTCCTTTCTCCTTTCTTTCTTTATTTCTAAATAAAATGTTGTTGATATCAGCATCATAACATAACAATCAATCCAAATCGTTCACAAATCAATGGATTGTTGTTATATACAGCCATTGTCATGAAACTCGCAGACCTAGAAAGGGATTCATGTCAAACTCGGTTGTGAATCGACTCGATCAAACTCACTCGATCAGACTCATGTCAAGATTTTGAGCCTACTCTTTCGCCAAAACACTACAACAAAAATAATCTCGAGTAACATTTCAGGCTCACCTTACACGAAGACATGGAGATGTAAAGTAGTAGCTAGTTAGGTGTCTAAATTGGGGGACAATGCTGGCCGATAGGCCGGGCACATGTCTGTCGGCCCAGTCCAACTAAGTTATAATTGAACTTGAGGTTGGCTTTTCTACGGCTACTACTTTTGTTTTTCTCCCCTCCCCTGACTTGTAATGTATGGGATATCTTCCATGAAGCATAGCCATGCGGTACTCCACTCCGGGCTACTACTTTTGATTTTTTTTATACTAAAAATTATTTTTATATATATTTTTAAGTTGTTTTGATGTACTAATATAAAAATATTTTTTTAAAATAAAATAATTATTTTAATATATTTCTAAATAAAAAATACTATAAATTATAATCATTACTATAATTTCAAACAAACACATACAAACTTGACTATTTGAGGCGTCAGGTATTGATTTCACCTGCCTTTACCAGTCCTGGCTGTTGGCTTGTCATAGAATTCTGCTCATTGGTCATAGACATGCACGTCCTGATGATGGTTAATCAATCTGGCGTCAGTGATCACAATACGCACACGATAGTGTTGGGAGAATTAATGAAAATAAATAAGAACAACAAATGCAATAATTATTCCTTGATTTGAATTAGTGTTAAAAAGCAATAATAAAAATAATTTTAACTAAAAAATATGAGAAGAATAAGAGTCTAGAATTTTCGCATCTTTTTTCTCAAGATACAACGGTCTATTAAGATTTTTGGATGCAACAAACATTCTTCAAACCTTTAATTATTCTTAATATTCACTTAAATTAAAAGAAAAAATAATAATAATTATAGTGAAACTTGAAAGAAATAAGAAATGAATGTTTAAAAGAAATATGTGACAGAACAGTTTTAAATAGAAAAATGCTTTAAAAAAAATCCGTTACAAATCATTTTTACAATAATTAAATATGATAGATTAATGATAGCCAATTAATACTATTAAAACATAAAACTGTTATATAATTAATTATAATGGTTATAGTAATTAATTAAAATGGATATAATAATTATTACTAATGGTTATCATTAAAGGTAAATTTTAAATTAAAATTGTAACATTCCCTCACATGATTTAAAATTATTAATATCTATAATGAATAATTTAAGTGAGCAATAATATTATGTAATAGGTGTTAGGCATCTTCAGGATTTAAACATACACTTAGTGTAAATAAATTTTAATTTAAAGAACCATAATATCTAGAATGTTTTGAACTAGTTTATGAAGATCAACTATAAACTTATCACACACATAACATTAGGTGATGTTAAAGCTCTATCAATGTTGTATTTTTTATGGTTATGCACACTTATTTTGTCTTGTGAGTGTTTTTAAAAAGTTGCCCGAGTTCTTACAGTAATGACCCCACCACCACACTTACTTGGGTAAATCCTCC
Organism: Populus trichocarpa; assembly: GCF_000002775.5. Taxonomy (NCBI): domain Eukaryota; kingdom Viridiplantae; phylum Streptophyta; class Magnoliopsida; order Malpighiales; family Salicaceae; genus Populus; species Populus trichocarpa. The sequence goes on from NC_037292.2 coordinate 13,133,905, forward strand.
CAGATGTTTTGTGAGCAACATCCTAAAAAAAAATCAGCTTTTGGATTCATCTAAAGATTAACTCTTCCTAATTGTCATAATAAATAGCACAACATCATAAAAACAAGAGTCGAGACTACCCTGCAAAATATATATGTAATATCCATGCTTTCTCCAATCATTTAACAATTTTGTTTCTACCTGTTGAACTTCATTCATGGGATTGTCATCCATTTGAAAATTGGTTTCCACTATAAGTGATTAATTTAAAGGCTTCAATTTCATTTTCTTTGATGATTTAATAACTCATGGTGCATAAAATCTTTAATAAACGGATTCACAATGCTGTTTTCAGACCTGACAAAACCCAAAGAAATAATTCCATGAGATATCAAATATCTAATGGATTTATGTCTAATAGTCATATGTCTTCTTTTTTCATGAAAGTTTTTACTCTTAACCTTAGCTATAATAGTTTGGCTATCACAATGTATTCATACAAGTTGTATTGATTTAGAAACAAATGTTATGTCAATTAAAATTTCGTGAAGCCACCCAGCTTCTAAATTAGTAGTATATAGTGCAATCAATTCTGCTTTCCATGGTGGAATGAGTAATTATAGTTTGTTTAATAGATTTTCAACAAACTGTACTGCCATATAAAATAAATATATACCCACTAGTAGACCTTGTTTCTTCTTAATCAAGAATCCAATTAGCATCATTAAATCCTTCCATTGCAGTAGGAAACCAGAATAATGAAGTGCATTATCAATAGTTCCTTTTAGATATTTAAAAATTCTTTATAAAACACTATGATGTGAAAACATTTGGATTATGCGTATATTTAACTGATCTATCAAGTGCATATGATATATCAAATCTAGTATGATTTGCTAAATGCAATAAAGATCCAATAATTTAAGAACAAAAATAGAAGGATATACTTTCACTATCATTTTTTCTTAATTTAGTATAAGGACTAAAAAGATCACATACAGTAGATACATTAAAATAATTAAATCCTTATAATATTTTTTTAATGTAACGTGATTGAGTCAAAACAAAATAAAAATTAATTTTTTAATGATTTAATTCCTAAAATAATATTGGTAGTAATATTTATAACTTGAAAATCACTAACAAGTATCCTAATGTAATAAATAATATTTTTAAACCCATGGATTTGATAGAAACACCTTTTCCAATAACCATTTGAAATGAAGCTACTTTTTAACCGAATATCTTTTAAGATCTTTTATATATATATATATATTCAAGTGTTTTTCTTGACTTAAAAGCATTTTTAGTATAACAAAATATAAGATAAATATTATCAGATAAAGCACTCAAAATATCTCCACTTGAAGAAACAACAGATAGTATGCATAGAATGCCATCAAACGGCCACAAGCCGTTGCTTCTGGACGAGCACTTACCACTGAGGCGTTAGATTGGCATTTTGGCACTAAAGAATTACATACAGATCGTGATGCTGATTTCTATCAGAGTTAACACGTGGCCACATGCTGACACAGCATGTGTTGTTTGGTGAATTCAAGTAACAGGAGGGTGCACAGAGTGGCTGTTTGATCTAATTTCAAACCCTCTGCTGGGATCGGAAAGAGTAGATGTTGCCTTTTTTCTGGTTGGTGCCCATGTTTCTCTTTTTTATCCATTTCGTGTGGAATTACTGGGTGGATGATATTCTTTTAAAAATGTTTTATTATTTAAAAATATATTAAAATAAAATTTTTTATTTTTAATATTAGTATATCAAAACCATTGAAAAGAATTAACAAAAATTAATTTAATATTTTTTCAAGAAAAATAATCTTATTTATTTTGAGTGAGTTTCCTGCTTTTAAGTCGGTAAACTTTACAGCACTTAATAGTCTGTAGATTCTTGCTTACCTGGAACATTTAGGGAATTTATCTTCCTCACAGTAATTTGATGTTGATTACAAATTCGGAAATCAGATACGTGTCCGTGCTGATTTTATATAGGGTTTGGAATTACGGCCCAAATGCTTTTTGTAAAAATATATATATATTTTTTTGTTTAAAATTATATTTTTATTTTTTTTATTGTTTTGATGTTTTAATATCAAAAATAAATTTTAAAAAATAAAAAATATTATTTTGAACCCAAGTTAATATTCTAAATTCAAGTTAATCTATTAAACCTGCAACTCAGGTCTTGGATCCGATTAAGCTTAGATACATTGTTTTAAAAAAAGACCATGTGTTGTTGGGCCTAAAAGTCCATCGCGGTGCATTTACTTTTTTCTCAAGAGTGGATGATATGTTGTTCATTTTTTTTTTCTTCCTACTATGTTTTTAATTATGATAGCTAAAAAATCAAGAGAGAGAAGTTTGATCTAAAATTTTATTCTTTTATTTATTTTCACCTAAAAACACCACAAAAGTCTTTACAAACCACATATCAACTTTAAAATCACTCAATTTTTTTTTTCTTTGTTGTTTCCATTGGATATTTTTTTAATAAAATATGGTAAATCAATAACTTTTTTTTTCTTTGTTGTTTCCATTGGATATCTTTTTTAATTAAATCTAAAAAAAAAAGAAAAAGAAAAAAAGAAAGTACCGTGGTGCCACTAACAATAAATGCACATCTTGTAGTTGTTTTAATAATTACAGCTATAATTATAATAATTAGCGGGGAGTGGTAATTAACGTAAACTTCAAGAAAGAGAAGGAAGACAAATCATACATGCTAGTAATTATACATGTTCATCTAATAAATTAATTAAATCTTCTTGTGGAAGCATTAATGGATGGGCGAATCGCTAATTATATTTGGGTGGAGTCCACAGTACTGCTACTAATTAGTATCATTTGGCTTAAGCTTTAATTAAACAAGATGAGTTATATATAATAATCTTTTTTCCTTATCAGACGATATTACGTTATATATATTTCTTCCCTAATAAATTAAAGAGTAAGATTCATTGTATCTTATTACCTTGATTATAATATTATTTCGATCTGGGTTAAAAGAATAATATAAAATATTGTTATATTTTCAAGATAATGTTCCCCCTGGAAAAACAAAAAAAAATAGAAGCAACATATTCAAGATCATTTGCATGGATGCCGACGAGGACTTTAAAGCATGGCCCAGCAAGATTATCTATGTCAAACATAATTTGAAGTGATTAGACACTGGATTAATTATGTGAACACAAACATTTTAATTACTTTTACATAAAAATAAAATAACCTTTTACTTTAAAGTTACCATAGCAGTCACCGTGTGTCAAGGGAGGCGGCAATCTCTTCGAAAAGTCGCATAAAATAAGAAAGATTAATGATATTTAATTTCTAGGACCCATGATCTCCTGTTCAGGATTAATGAATGAGACTGTCGAGAATTCAAGATAGTGGTTAGCCTTTGAGAGGCCCCGTCTCATCCCTTTCACCATTGTTAGAAACAAATATAAAGCTGCCACCCTCTACATGTTCTTGAAAATCTTGCATACAATGACAGCAGAGGAGAATAAAATCACAAACCATAGTATAAACTTCACTAATATTTCCTTTCCTTTCCTTTTTTTTTCCCCACATTTACATCAGTCCCTAAGGGAGGTATACATGATAAATCATCTGTTGGCTGTTAGCTGAGAAGAAATAAGAAAACAAATATGGATTAACAAGGAAATTATAAGTATAAGAATAGCCCCAAACTGACCGAGTGATCTCGAGATGAAAACCCATATCACCCAACAAGAGGAAGAAGAAGAAGAAGAAGAAAAAATTCCCACCCTATACCATTCCCTTAGGGACATCTCACATTTCTTCCAGGTCCTCCATAGTAAAAATAATTACCCCAAACCCTATTAATACCGCCTTGTATATCATAGCAATTTGGATGGTCGGCCAAAACCCTAAGATTTGATAATGGAAGTAAGTTGTTATCCCAATCAACAACTTGCAAGTTCCTAAAATATGAGGCTTTTCCAAAACCTTCTCCAGCAAAATGGCCACTTCCCATTTGAGTAGAGGTGTGGAACCCTGATGGCATGGAGTTAACGATCTCTCCGCCGAACTGTACCATACTTGCATGATCCCTCAGGTGAGTGAACAAGAATGATGGCCAATACCCTACTAGAACCCCGTTTCCGAATTCTAGCCACCAATTTCCATGCTTTGGATCCTACACAAAAGTGAAAATAAATCGTTGTTGTTTCCTTGGTAGCATACAATAATTATGACCGTGTTCATGGTGACAAGCAAGGGAGGAAAAAAACAGGGTGCAATGAAAAGGAAAGTTTCTTCCAGGAATATATAAAATGATGATTTTCTTACTTACAAGGCTAGTAAATAGAAAAAGAAAAAAAGAGAGTAAATACTGATGGTAAAGTATAAAAAAAGCCAGTGCAGAGGGGTCAAGCGTCAGGAAGCTCTTTCACTCGGAAAAGAAGAGAATCTAAACAAGCAAAGCAGAAAAGCACAAGGGAATTACAGACACCATTTGAAGTTATGAGTGCACGCCAATTTTGGCCCATTTATGCTATTGCAGCATTATTTTGTAAGGTCAGTGACTCAGTAGTATTTGACAAATTGTCTCCAAGCTTTTGGTGTCAGCAAGTTGTGTTCTTGATAGCTAGGGTCCATCATTGACCATCCCATTTGGATACCAAGGGAGTCTTTTTTACGAAACTTTTTTGCAAAACAGTTCAAAAATAATCACATTGGATGGTTTAAATCTAAAATCACCTCTCACTGAATTCTTTATATATAAAAAAAAGTGATGGGTCCAGGAAGTCTAGGCAGTGGATGCCAGGTTACAATCCAGGCATACATATGCATATAAATGGCAATCCACATAAACAGTAGAATTTTACTCTTGTTTACAAGGAAAACAAAAGTAAAATCCTGAAAAGTAATTTTTTTAATATTTGATAGTATTATAGAAAATAAATTGGAACTATATTATAGAAAATAAACTAAAAATAATTTTTTAATATTTTAATTTTATTTAAGTTTATTAAAAAAATATGAACAAAATCTGACAGATAAAAAAGTTAAAAAATAATGAAATTGAATTTTTTTTTTCATAAATCATCTCAAATAAAACAAATAACAATCAAAAGAATAGAAAACAAATCTGACGGATAAAAAAATAAAAGAGGATGAAATTAAAAAAATCAATTTCATAAATTATTTCAAATAAAATAAATAGCAATAAAAAAATAGAGATCAAATATGATAAATAAAAATAAATAAATTAATAAAAGGATATAAAAAACAAATAATAATAAAAAATGATGATAAAAACTGATATCATTAACAAATAACAAAATATTTTTTAGTTTCTCGCAACTTTCAAAATATGTTTTCCCTCTAAAAAAATATATTTTTCTGAAAATTAAACTAAATTTTTTAGAAAATAATTTTTTTAAAAAACTATTTTTTATGAAAGAAATATCGCCTAATTTCACCATACAAGGCATAGGATGTTACTAGTTTCATGTCTGATGTTCTCTTTTGATGTTTTTAGTGGCAGTGAGTGAATGGAAAGAAAAAAAAAAAAGGAAGTTATTTTACCTTCCAAACCAATAAGCTAATGTCAAACTGTCCTCCACTGTAGGAGGATGTTGGAGAGATAGCAGCCCCAATTGCAACTCTATTGTTGGTTTGGACGAAGCCTGAGCATAGCAAGTTGTAGCATCCAGTTGCTTGATAAGCGTCGGACTGTTGTTAGAAATTAAGCTATGAATTAGAAAGCCGTCATGATTGATGTTACAGTTGAAGGTAGGGCAAGGAAAGAGTTAATGGAAGGAAACGAAGCCAAGTTCTTCACATATATACACTCACAGTCCAGTATGTAAAGAACCGTGGATAGTTGTCCCCGTACAGTTCTGGGCTAACCTGCAAATACATACTTAATGGATTAAACATTATTGCTGCATCACAAAAATTAATGAGAGTGAGAGGTAGTTGAGCTCCGATTACTGCTTTAAATGTGAATTCCAGATATTAACCAATGTGTTCAAACTCTACCTTGTTTCCATAATTCGTAAGCTCTACGCGTGCATGCTCACACACACAGGTAATAGCATTTAAGCATTTGCAGTCAATCTTCAATTATTTTCTCCTATGGATGGTGAATTTGGTAGAATTAAGCTACCAGTAATGCTGCTTTGTCATGGCTACGCGGGTACTAACTAGTTATATGTGTGATATGGTATATGCAAAAATGAAGGCTTGTTGAAGGAAAAAGATGAAGATACAGGCAGGTATGCCTAGCTAGTTATATGTATGAGTATTTATTACTAGCAGTAGCATATCTTTTCTGCGAAGAAGACTTTTTGCGGGAGATTAGTCCCTTGTATACCTGCCATCCAGCTTCAATGGTGTTAAGATCATCGCCAAATGAACCGGAAATGACCCACATTTGTGACAGGCTGAATTCATACTGACTGGAAACCCTGGGTGCCCACACATTTATGCTGGCTTTCGCTCCATAATATTGATCTCCAGTCACATATCCAACCGCATGCTGTAACCCAACAATTTGAAAGCAAAGGACAATAAATACACGATGGAAACTTCAGTGTTCAGCCTACTGTCACTTTCAAGATAGTAATATTAGTGGCCCTTGAGGTCTAATAACCTTGTATATTTGACGGTACCTGAATAGCTAGATTAGATGTGTTCTCTTTTCTTTTTCTTTGAAATTGGTGGGTCTCTCAGGTCTATTTACAGACCTTGATCTCGTTGGCATGAGTTCACACATAGAGTCAAAAGAGAACTCATTAACCAAAAACGATTTAGTTCCAAATAAGTGAAAGAAGTAAGAACAGTGACCACTACTTGGCAAGAAGACCAAGAAAGTCTGGAATTACTATCAATAGAAATCTGCTCAGCAGCCAGAATTCCTTTTTCTCATGATGACAAACGCATTCAAATCACATACTCTGTAAGGTAAATGGACGTTATTTTTTTTTCACGCAGGAAAAAAATAATAATAAGGGAGGTTAATGCCCTTTGTTTTAATAAATATGAAGGCTTTAAAAAATTCAAAAAGCAGTTTTTTGTTTCTCTAAGCTTTTAATCTTTCTTTGTGTTTTTAATACGATAGTTGCTTCAGAAAAAGCAACATGAAAAAGAAGAGACAATCAGCAGGTCCATCAGACATTCGCCATTTTGTTTGACTACTTTCTTTTATGTTGTTAAGTTTATGAAGGCTGTGATTAACAGAAAAGAAGGGGAAGAGAGAGAGAGACAGAGAGAAGAGAAGACCTCATGGCCATTGCTGTTAGTGTCTCTTCTAACATGCCTTCTTAATTTTCTGCCAAATCTTCTAATGGAACTTGCTCTTAGCATGTCTTGCTCAGTTGTTCTTCTGATTGGAATTGTCCCTTCTGGGCATGCTTCACCAGACAAATCCCACAACTGAAAGTTTTCAGTTACCATGCCTGTTGGTTCAAGACCTTTTGGTCTCTCTGGAGGCTCCTGCAAATTCATTCAAGAAATTGAAAATAAAGAACACTTTTAACATCACATATATAATTGAGCTTGAAAGCATGATTTTTCCGAGAAGAACGATCAAAGTTGAAATGTATCAAGTAATACGGTAGAATTCAAGTACCAATGGCTTTTGTCCTTTAAGTTGAGGGTGATCAAAGGCTGGTTGCTGATGGGACAAAACACAGTCAATAAGATCACCGACAGGACTCTGCAGTGACAAACAAGAACCAACCAGCATATCAAACCTCAAGAAAACAGAGCAAAAACAGGGGGAATTAAAAGTACAAAACCAGATAGAATGAGGTTATATATTAGGGACAAAAGAAGAATGCCTGAATTGTCTTGACAGCAGGCTTGTTAATCTTCTCGAGATGCTTTCTTATATACTTCAACTTCTGTAACTCTTCTTGGGGTCGGAAAGTTTGGTTGGTTGCATGGCGACTGCCGGTTTCCGAGGATGAAACAGGACAAATCTTTGAAGAAACAACAAGAAGAAAGCATACAAAAACTGAAATGACGGATGAGATCTTCTTATTACACCAGCTAGAAGCCATGTTTGAGAAACTTCCCGGTGTCATTTCTTTCGCCAAATCTGTAGTGGTATTTGTTCGTTTTGTACATTGATGTTGTCTTCTTCTGTGATCAAAATAACCCCATTTATTCCTAGTTTTTGTATCCATCCAGCACATAATCACCATTCTAAGCAACTGCACTCAATCCCTCACCATTTCCAAAGCTCTTGAACCCCCCAAAAATAACAAAACTAAGACTTCTCCTCTCTTTATCTGTGTTTCTCCCCTCTCTATTCGTTCCCAGTCGCAGCTTCTAATGCTCCTCCTTGGTTTTATGTGTCTGACACCTTGAACTTCTAAGCACGAGCTGATTAAAATAACACACTGTTGGGCTGGCTTTTCTTAGATTTTTTTTTCCCTTAAGAAATAGTACTGTGTCGAAAAAGAAACTGGAGAGAGAGATGATGATGAGAGGAGGTTATGTCTCCAGTCTCCAATACAAGGACTGAAACTTTAGCTTTTGTGTTAATTTTATAGGGGTCCTGAGTTCTGTTATTCTTTACTTCGGTGTTGAGGACAGATAGGAATTACACTTGATTCTGGGTTTCCAAAGTTCTTTGCTTTGACGTGTTCTCTTTCTCACTTCCCTAGACGTTCCTTGTCTCGGCAACTCTGTTTTTATGATTCTCCATTTAATTACCATTATTTATCAAACTAAAGCTAACTTCCTTTCATCGACCCAACATTTGTTTTATCATTATTTTTCCAAGCTAATTAGATTTAATAACCATGGAGATTAGTGATAAAAGAAACATATGCTCACAAACAAGAGAATTACAGCTAATAAGTTCACTTTTAACAAGCAATACGGAGAGGCTGAATAATGATTTTATTGATTAATATTTAAATATACCAATACATAAGCAGCCTGTATATCCCCACCATGAAACACAATGAGAATTGTTTTTTTTTTCAATTATTTATATATAGATATTATTGAGAGAAAAAAAAAAACATAACACTATGAATGGCTAATTTTTTTTACTTTAATTGAGTTTCTCCAAGCACCACGTAGCTCTTCAAGCCGTCGTTTTCCAAGAGTGAAGGTAATTTCTTATTGTGGCGAGCACTCTGTGGTGGCACGCGCACCTGCATGCTTACATTATGCTTACGCACATAATATTGTAAAATAATTTGTATGTGTGTGGGGTAATAAGGTAAACACATTTCAGTTTTAAAAAGATTATATTAATATTTTTAAAATATATTTTTAATAATTTTAACCACTTCATATTAAAAATATTTAAACATATTTTAAAAATATATTTAAATATAACCATACCGTTAAATAAAACCTATATCATATATCATGATAAGTTACAGTTTTATTCTTTGTTAATATTTTTTATATGTATAATAATTTAAACTGTTAGGTGAAGTTTCAAAATATAATTTATATTATTCTTTGTTAATAAAAGTTTTTTGAGTTTGAAACTTACACATGTCCACATTATCTTGTGCTTAATTTTTATCAAATAAGTAAGAATGATGAGATTCGAACTCGTGATCGCTTAGTCATCAAAGCTCTGATATTATATCAAAGAACCAATTTAACCTAATAACTTAAGCTATTAAGTAACATCTCAAGATATGATTTATATTATTCTTTAACACTTATTTTGTGTTATAACTTAATTTTTTTTAATAAATTACATGTTTTGATTTAATTGATTTTTTTAAAATTCCCCTCTTTTAGTCAAAATTCTTAGTTCTATGCACCTATTAGAAACAATTAAAATCGAGAGGGCATTTAAAGGACAATTTGGATGTTTTAAAAAACACTTGATAGTAAACCTTAGTGAAGGAGGAAGTTATAATTTCCAAATCACTAGTTAAGAACTAAGCTATGATTTTCAAACCAAAATAACTTAATTACAAAATCATAAAAAATCAGCTACTATAGAATATTTTACTTGCAATTTTGTTTTTGTCATGAATAGGATCATATAAAAAATTATATTGATATTATACGTGCATGGTTTTGTTATATTGTCTTCATGGGTTTTTAATTTTTTTTCATTGAGTTACAAAATAATAATTATGCTTTACTAATTAACATTTCGAAAATAATTTCATCCCGTTTTTTTTTAAAATAAATTATATCAATAATTTTATTACCAAAAGATAGGCATATTTCCGTTGGAAAGGAATGGCCGAAAAGTTCTCTCGGTAATCGGAGAAAATTTTGGAATGCAGAATTTGGAGTTTAATTCAAATATTTAAGTCCAGGTCCGGTTCTCACAACATAAATTTCAAATTTATAGGTTTCAGTCTTTCCCAGCATCTTGGCTATATATATATATATATATAAAAGGTTGGCTTTATAGGTTATTTAACATAAAAAATAAAAAAAATGTTTAAGTCGAGTTAATTTGACAAATACATGAGATATTAGATCAGGATACCCTATAAAATAAAAAACAAAAAACCACAAAATTTAAAATCCAATAACCTAACATCAAATGATAAAATTAAAAAAAAAACGTTGAAGAAAAAAACCCGAGTTAATCTGGGTTCACTCTACTAACCCATCACCCGTGACATGAGATTCAGGATTAAAAAATATTTTTTAAAAAAAAATGAGATGAAAAAAAGGATTACAGTTAAATAAATAAAAAAACATTGAATAAAAACTCGAGTCACCCCGAGTTAACCCAACTAACCCGAAACCTAGGATAACCCCTTAGAAAAAAATATAAAAAATAAAATAGCTCAAGACCCATAATTTAATTTCAAATGATGAAATTGAAAAAAAATAAAAAAACATTGAAAAAAAATCCAGAACAACCCGGATTAACTTGACTAATCCGCGATCCGAGATAACCCTATAAAATAAGAAAAGGATAAAAAAAAACAATTAAAAGAATAAGAACCAAAATGAGATAAAATAAAATATTGAGGGACAAAATTAAAAAAAGACAAATTAAGAAAAAAAATAAAAAAAAAGATTAATTGAAAGAATATGGACCAAAATTGGATAGTAAATAAATAAAATAAAATGTTGGGGGATAAAATAAAAAAACAAATTAAGAAAAGGATTAAAAATGAATAATTAAAAGAATGATAATCAAAATTAGATAAAAATAAAATAAAATAAAATATTAAAAGATAAAATTGAGAAAAAAAAACAAATCAAGAAAATGATTAAAAAAACAACAATCAAAATAATGAGTGTCACACTTGATTTAAAAATTAAATAAAATCAAAGAAAAATAGATGAAATTGAAAAAAAAATTCAAAATAAATCCAAAACAAATAAAAACAAATAAAAAGAAGAAGAATCACAATTAAAATACATAAAAATAAATGGAAGGATGGATTTCAAGGAGAGAAGATAAAAAAATTTAAACAATCGCACTACACGTGTACCCCGCTATTTATTTTTACTTTTCACGTAATTAAATATTTTTTTTATTTTTTAAAAATAAAATGATGTAAAAACCCCTCTCATTTTTTTATTTTTTGTTTATTTTTTAAGGATATTTATGTCATTTACCTGTACAAAAAATTAACATACCATTATACCCCAATTAATTTCATATAACCAAATGAGTCCAATGGAAAAGATTATCTTGTCCTCATATAAAGACTTTTTTGTTTTGCATAATGAAGGACAAAACTATTATTACACTTAGTAATCTATAGTGATTGTTCTTGATTACTTTGTTGTTGGGTGTCTGAGTATCCATACAGATGCTAGCTAGGCATTGCTTATTTACGAGGCTCGACAAATAATTGATTTTCTAAGTATCATACAAGTAATCACTAAGACAAATAAATGCTAAAATCTTGTCTTGTTTCCTCCATCTCTTGTTTTTGCTGATCATTTCGTCAAATACCTACAATGCACTCACCCTTGTCATGGGCACGCATGCTCTGTTCGCTTGATATATTGCTTTCTCGGAGACCATTTCTGTAGTCAGAAGGGCATATTCCTTCGTCGGCATCCTCAGCAAGAAGAATAATTACTCATTAATACTGTCAGTTTTAAGTCTAAACGCATTTTAGATTTAGGGCAAGGATGTGCCTTTTCAGCATTCCACTGCCCCTTTTTAGGGTTCTGGCAATGATGCCTACCACTTCCCTAGCTGTCCCTTTGTCACTTCTTGTTTCGGTTGTTTTTTCCAAGTCTCTTGTGCCCAGGCATGCACCTGTGGAAAATAAAATGGAGGTTTTATATATACATGGCGGCCCACAAGGTGTCACTCTCATTCCAAATCAATTAGCAAAGGTAATTCAAATTTACCAGTGGAGCCGTGCCTTGTTGCTAGGCCTTGGGGGCATAATAATAAACCCGGCCTCGTTTATGGATCAATATATATATTTATCAAGGTTAATCCAAAACATTTTCATTTCAAGATTTCTTTTAAGGTTAAAATTATATTGTTTTGGGTGTTTTTTTGTTAAATTAGGTTACATCTAGACTGGAATATAGATTAATTTATTGAATTATTGAGTTAACTCGTAACCTGGTTTGATATAAAATTAGACTAGTAAAGTAGGTTACCAAGTTAAACTATAATATTAGATTGGATCCGGTTTGATAATAATGCTTTGTGGATGAACATAATAATTAAATCAAGAATGAATAATTAGAAATCTTGAGGGTTTGTTCAACTGGTCAGGCTATGAATTTATTTTCTAATAGTTACGAATTCGAGTTTTCTCAGGGCAACTGGAGAGGTTTACATAATCGTTAATTTTAGGATCTATAAGATTAGTTATTCCATATTAATTAAAAAAAAAATTAGAATATTCTTGACCAGTTTTGTGACACACCAATATATATTCTAGGAGTATATATATTTCAAGAAATAAAAAATGTCCATACTTACTCCCTCTGGCAAAAAAATGGATAGTGGTGCATATTTATAGTCCCTACATGAAATGACTGGTTTTAAGACTGAAACTGAATCTTTGAGACCTATCGGGTGGTTGTCCCACCGATCTCTCTTTTCCTGTAAATTTAATTATTGGGTCTTCCTAATTGATTTTTCTTTCCCAGCGATCACAGGGTGAGAATGAGGGTTCGTCAGTACGAATGTTTTTTTTTTCGGTTAAAAATGTTTTTTAAAATATTTTTTTTATTTTAAATTAATATATTTTTAATGTCTTTAAATTATTTTGATGTATTCATGTTAAAAATAATTTTTAAAAATAATAATAAATATTATTTCGATGTATTTTTGAGTAAAAATTACTTTAAAAAATAACAATTATCACAGTTTTAAACACACCTCAAGAAGAATGAAATATCTACATTGGAAATTTTTTTTTTTTAAAATAACATTAAGATGGTGTTTGAAAGTTGTTTTTTAAAGTATTTTTTTGTTTAGAAATATATATTTTTTATTTTTAAAATTAACATATTATTTTTAACATTAGTATATTAAAATGATAAAAAAAAACACTAAAAAAATATTAATTTGAAGTTAAAAAAATAAAAAATTTACAAAACCACAATTGGATCGGAATGCTAAATAATATTTAAATTAATATTTTTTAAATATTGTTTTGATAGTTTTAATGTATTAATATTAAAAATAAAAAAATATTATTTTAATATAATTTTCAATTAGAATAAATTATTTCCTTCGGAGCAGTAGGAATCGGCTTTCCAAAACCATTGATTGAATGGTTTCATCCATCGAATAAAAGAAATGAATTAGTGGAATAGACATCATACACACTTCTCTTCTCCCCTGCAACGGAGATTTTCATCTTCAAACAACTAGTTGGTAAGTTGAAAGTGGAATTCATAATATATCTTTGGTATGTTCGTTTAAAAGCTCGAGATTAAAAGGGCTAAAGGTAGTGGGATAACTTAATATTTTTAGATTCAGCTATGCGTCGAGTTCAAATATGTATATGAGTATGACGAGCTACCAGATCCAGTGTTCTTGGGCTCAGGTACATGCTGAGTCCATGTACATGTGGGTCTGACGAGCTACCAGACTCAACATCCTTTAGGCTCAGCTACGCGCTGAGACCAATTAGATATGGGTCTGACAAGCTGTCAGACCCAACATCATCGGACTCAGCTCCTAGTCGAGCCCATGTACATGTGAGTTTGACAAGCTACTAGACCCAATGTCCTCGAGCTTATCTATGAGCTGAGCCCCAGTACATGTGAGTCTGGCGGGCTGTGAGACCTAACGTCATCAGACTCAACTATGCGCTAATCCCCGGTATATATGGGTCTGACGAGCTATGAGACCCAACTTTCTTAGGCTCAACTACATGCTGAGCCCAAGAACACGTAGGTGTAGGGAACTGCTAAACCCAACTTCTCCGGACCTAACATCATGCCAATACCATATGGATATAAAACTAACAATCTTTGTAGGCCCCATATTGGCAACAGCAGTCTGTAAGATCTAATTTTTGGAGGCAACCGTATTTTTTACAAGTACTCAACAAATAGCCTCTCCAAATTCTCATCTGAAATCTTCGTCTTCTCTTCCTCTTCATCATTCTCGTTCCCATCATTACCAGAAGTACCCGCCCCCACTGTGGCAACCAAGTGCCCTTGCACCAGCTTAAAAAACCTCATCAACTGATTCTTTCCCCATTGTGGCAAACTTTGAACCCATTTGTGATTAATAATTTTGATAGGAGGGTAACATCTCAACAAATAAAAAGAAAAGGAAAGTGGATAAATGCTCGAATATGAAGAGAGCAGACTTCTAGCTTTTGGAATGCAGGAGAGAGAGTAGACTTCTAGATTCTTCTCAACTACTCTCCATTGTATAGGGCTCTGTGCCTTGAACTCAATCAAAAATATTTCAAATCCGAGTGGAAGACAAATCTCACCTCATTAGGTTAATTTGGTAATGGAGCCCACATGAGTTCCTCCTCCTTAACCGGCCCCTGTATGTGATTAATTTTTTTTTATTAATTTTTTTGGGTTGACCCGGGTTTACCCGGGTCAACCTATTTGACCTGTGACCTGATCATTAGACCAGGCCGACCACTGGGTTGGGTTTCAAAACTATGCTTGCTCCTAAGTTACTTGAATTTTTTAGGGTCTCATTATTGGCGTTGTTTATGGGAAACTAATAAAAAAGCCATCAATTGTTCATTTAGAACTGGTCTTTGACATCCATAATCAATATCAATGATAGACGATCACGATACTCTTGAGATGAAATGTTTCACGGACCTCCCTATAGCTGTTGGCATAGCTACTCTATCAAAGCATCAACAACTCTTCAATCAGGTCCGACTCTTTATTGAACACCAGTATATCATTCAAGAGAAGCTCCGTAAAGAAAAAACATCACTCAACTGGGAGGATGGTGTGCATTCTTATGATCCTTTTGATGATACCAATAAAGTTTCTTTAATAAGAAAGACTACTTTAATGATCAAGAATGCTCTAAATTAACTTGAAAGACATGATATATTGAGAATAATGGATGTACATTATTTGTATGAGAGTTAAAAGATTAGACAATATTTTTTTTTCTCTAAGTCAGAACATGATTTCCCTTATTTACCTAGGGACTTAATGAGACAAACTTTTTCTCTAAGTCAGAACATGATTTCTGGGCTATACTTTTTGTCAACTTCACGAATGTCATCGGAACCTTGAGAGATTAAAAGCTTTCAACAATGGTACAAATAGAATGTTGGTTCAAACCATAAAACATATGAAGTTTCTTTGGCAACTATCCAAGAAAAAATGAGTCAATTACCCATAAGATATCTACTTGAGAAACTCTATTTTCTCCTCACTTATAAAACTAAGACCATGATTTCAACAGAAATTGGATACCTAAGTTATCGAGTTGACTATACCTTAGAGGGAAATAAATATATACCTAAGTAGTGGCAAGCAACAACGCCCACAATTACTTTTGGGGGAGTCAGATCTGCTTGACTCCAAGCTTCATTTCCAGCGGGAGTCCTGGCTCCTACCACTACTTCCTTAAAAATATAGAGTTTATCTACAATGATAAGGTTTTCCTCCATATCTTTTCTAGTCCTGCCTTTACTCAAGTTAAGAGATGAAGACCCTCTTCTTAAACTCTTCTCTTTAGACCTTGTTAAAGTTTCTCCTTCTCCTTTAGCTATTAATACTGTATAAAAAAAAAGTTAGCAATAAACTTAGATGAACAAATATAGGGATAAAAAGGTTGCATACTTTTTAACATGGCCTGATAACACCCTTTGGTCATCATATTGACGTTATACTTGGTTGAGGTCGATGCTAATACAACACATGTTTTTTTTTTTATTTGAGCTTAGACAAGACCTACTGTTCATATCAAGGGGAGACACCCTTTAAAAATAGAAATAACCTTAGATTTGTTGCATCTTATCTCTAGGGCTGACTGACCCATTATAGCTTATTAGCAGTCACCTCCCCTCTATTTCTTGACATGCATAGGCTTTTCCTATAAGGTTCATTTCATAACTCTTGTGGGTCTCTTGAAAAAGGTAAAGAGCTTACGCATATCATTGTCACCATCGGTGCCAGCGAACAGATGATAACAAGTCCTAAATACATTATCTGTAGGCTCGATTCTAATGAGCCTAAAAAACTTATAAAAAAACAGATAAGATTATCTGCCTATTAGGGTGTAGCTGGCTTAGACCCAACTTATAATATCTAAAAACTTTTGGCACAAATCCTTAGAGAGGGAAGGAATACTCAGTGCATGCATGCAAAAAAGGACTACAATTTTAAATAGATCTTGGGCAAAGCCCAAGATAGGTTAGCTTATATGCTTAGCCTTAGCAGGAATTTGAGCCACGAACTTTCCTGGTTGCCAACCATTAACAAACTCCATGTCCTCTGTACCTAACATGCCAGGGGCATCATCCTAAAGGGCCTAAGACAACATTTCTTCCCTTTAAGGTTCCTTAGTAATAATAGGATACGAACTTCTCTAACGGGGATACTTACTTTCCCCTCTCCTAGAGATAGATACTGGGTTTCACCCTCTAGTTTTGAGGCCTAGTCTGATAGACCCTTATCCCTGGCTACTTCCTTCAGCTTTATATTGGAACCTGGACTCCTCACCAGAGGCAGTAATATCTCATTCTTAAGGTCATATTTGACTTTTTAGGTCAATTTTTCTATTAATGAAGAACTTATCGACGGACCAGAAATTACCGACAAATATTTTTCAATGGACGTTTTCCATCCGTGACCCTGTTGATAAAATAATTATAGATAGATTGTTATTGTAAATACCAATAAAAAATTTTAATTAATAAAACTGTTAAATTTGATAATAAATATAATTTAACTATCTAGTAGAAATACATAATAGAAGACATGGAAAGGCATTTAAAAAAAAAAAACACTCAATTATGTTCGTAAGCGGAGACCTTAAACTTTTTTCAATGCCAAAAAAAATAATAATAAATAAATAAAGAGAGAAGAATTGACACTTTAATTTTAAAACGTTCAGTCATGGTCGTGGACAGAATAAACGTCCTCTAATTAATACTTTATCCCTTAATCAACATTTAACTTTTTTTTTTTATTTCAATCCAGGCATGATGTTAATTTTCATGGCAACGCAATTTTAATGCGAGTGATTTTGTAATATAATAGAAAAGACTGCTAAAAAGTCCAGCCAACGAAGAATTGCACATGCCAGTACTGCTCTTGTCACCTTTTTCTTTTTTCTGCCTTGACATTTGCTCCTGTCCCGAATTCACAATCCACTTTCCTTTCATTTTACTGTCTATATAGCCTGCGTGGATAATAGAGAGAGACGAGCTGCTTTCTGATAGAATCTACAAGTAGCCAGGGAATTCAGTGTTTTCCTTCTTTCATCATCCTGAGAGAAGAAAAGGCTGGAGTTGTTATGCCAAAAAGATGAAAATAAACAACACCAGATTGAGGAAATTTAGGAAGAGTTGCTACTTTGACTGTTCATCGACCTGAAATTTATAGAAGCCAGTCGTTTGTTGCCTCCTTTAGGTCACTCACCTGTGAGTTTCTTTAGCTAAATGTCGAGCCAGGAAAGAAAGGTTCAAAGTATAAGGTTATTGTGGTATACGTAGAGCCAAAGTTAATTTCTTGTGTATTTAAGCATGCAATTAGTAATTAATTAACCTTTCCATCATAGATTACGTAGAGATTAATTATTTTTAGTTAGATGGATGGGCCAACCTGCACTAACCTTGCGTCCTCCTCACCGTTCAATTGTGACTGGATCCATACTTATCTGCAATCATGGTTCTGTCTCGTGTCTCCTACTCGAAGCCATTAATTTGGCTCGAGGTTGCTGGAAAAAGGAAATAAGAATGAGTGTTATTAATTATATTTGAATAAAATAAAGTTCTGGTTTTTCCTTTGTTTTTTTTTTTCTAAAAAACAATTAGAATATTACTCTGCCGAACAATCCCTAATATTCCAGAAAGGGCCACACTTGTAGCATAAAGAAAAAAGAAAATCGCAAGTAAGATGTCGATAATTGACATTTTCCCTTTTTTTTATTATAAATATTAATTTAACACTTGAGAGTGGAAAAGAAGGTTCTTGGGTGAATATGATTTAATATTGTGGTAGTATTTGTTTTTTTTAAAAATTTTATTTCAAAATATATTAAAATAATATATTTTTTAAATTTATTTTTACTATTAAAACATAAAACTAATTCAAAAATAAAAATAACTAATTTTTTTTTCTAAAACGATGAGTCGAATGCCATGAAAGGTCACATCAAAGTATTCGTAGTCGGTCATATTTCATTGTCCTTGATATAATGTGGTTGTCACCGGAGTTTTTTTGTCGGCAGAACCGGTCCCCTACACTACACACGTGTGCATCCCTTGACGATCAGCCCTAGGCAGGTGGTGTCCTTCCATGGAAGGAGAATGAGATTCAATCCAATCCAAGATTCATTCATGGTATCAAAAGAAGAAATTGTTGGATTAAAAGAAACGTTTCCTTTTCTCCTCGCCAATGGCGCCCTCCTTCTCGGTAATTCTCAGTATCCTATAATGAGTTAAATATGACTCCTAAATAATCTTTCTTATCTGTTGTGCGATTTTTTTAAAAAAAATTAGCATAGCTTGAAAAAATACTTGAAAAATAATATAATTTTAATAAAAATACAATTGAAATCCTTAATTTTGATAAAAAAAATAATCAAATAATCCCAATTACAAACAGTAAACAATTATTTAATCCCAAACCATAATCTTAAATCTAAATAATAAATCTTGAATACTAACACTAATTACTAATTCTAAAAACAAACATTAATCAATAACCCTAAAAACAAACCCTAACTAGCAAGATTAGATTGAGATCTGATTTATAATTTATATTTAAGATTCGTATTTGGGTTATTTTATGGTTGAAATTAGATTTAATATACAGTTTAATTTTTTTTATTTAAATCGTTATTTTTTATCGTATCTTTGTTAAAACTGTATTATGTTTTATACAATTTTTTGATTTGAGCTAGTTTATCAAAACATTTGACAAATTGTATTAGAAAGATAAAATCCCCTCTTATACTTGTTTTATGATTTCAAGGCTTTCAATTTAGAGATATGATCTATGGCGGAGTATATATTCTATATCAATATCATTATCTAATAACCTAAATTTAAATTTAAAAATTAAATAGTTTAGATTCGATTTCTTGGTTACCTAGAACCTATTCACATATACATATAAATTTTTTTGTATGTGATATAAAAATTTCAAAACATAT
Organism: Populus trichocarpa; assembly: GCF_000002775.5. NCBI lineage: Eukaryota > Viridiplantae > Streptophyta > Magnoliopsida > Malpighiales > Salicaceae > Populus > Populus trichocarpa. The sequence continues at coordinate 13,153,640 of NC_037292.2, forward strand.
CTTAAATAATTTTCAAGACCAAGCATAAAATTCTTAAGATTCTAGTGGAAACGTGATAATATTATTAATAATAATTTTTAAAAGTTTTTAAAATCATTATATCATAAAAAGGAGCTTGTGATTCTTCAAGAACATTATCATTTAAAATAAAGTTAATAGAATGCTTCACTGTTAAGCATGATGCCACGTCGTTAACAAAACCAGATTATTATATTTAGAAATTACTAATTACTATGATCACATACACTATTTGTTAAACGTTTTCCTGAGTATTCATGTGATATTATGAAATATCTTCATTTTTATCAAATGATTTTAAATAACCAATCTTTATATAAGTAATTATTAACACTCTTTTGGAGGTTTTCCCTTGCGATGTATAAAAATAAAAAATATTATTTTGAAAAAACAATATAATATTTGGTATTAGGATTTTTAGATGTCTTGCTGGATTTATATGGTTATTGAAAATGTAATATTTATTTTTCGTTGAAAATAAAAATTTATAATATTATGTCTTTATTGTGTGTTCGTTTATTATCGGAAATTCACGAGAAATTTAAGTATTTAACTACTCTACCCTTAAGTATTAAAGTATCTAATTTAACTATAAGATAATTAATGTCTTGTATAATATTAACATATGTACACGTGTTTAAAACTAAAAGATTGAAATAAATTTAAATTTATGAAGTTATAACTATCAAATTAATATATCTAGTAAACAAAGTTAAATAACATACATATTGGTTTAATACTTTTGATATTATTAGATTAAACTCATCGAAGTTTATATAATTAAACATCCAAATTAATACCCAGGAAAATACGCATAAACTAATTACCTAAAGTATGTGTGTTGTTAATTACTAGTAAAATCTAGGTTATTTTAGTCCATCTAATATAAAATATAGGGTATTCGAGTGAAGAATATACTGAATGTCTTGACATTTTAAATTACTCTCGATTCAGAAGATCATAAATCACATTCCCAACTTCATGAGCAATCTAATATTTTAAGATATTCAAAATATTTAGAAATTCAAGAATTTTTGGCATATCAAGAAAAATGTTTGGTAATTAAAATTGTTTTCCTAAATAATCTTGAATGTACTGTATGAAACGCACTATAATATCAGTTCCGAAGCCTAGGTAGAAAATGTTGAATGTCATTTGGTGGCTTTGTCAATCAAGCTAGCTAACTAGCCACTATGATGATTTTTAAAATCTGATTTATTAAAAAATAATAAAAATTATATTTTGAAATTTCATCTAAAAATTTAAATTTAAATTTTTAAGTTGAATCAGTTCTTTAATATAGTATCAGAGTCTTGATAACCAAGCGGTTATGAGTTTAAATCTTACTATCTCTATTTATTTTATAAAAAATAAATACAATGTAACGTGGATTTATTCAAGTTTCAAACTTAAAGGGCTTTCACTTGAAGTAGTGTGTTAAAAAATAATAAAAATTATATATTAAGATTTCTCCTAACAATTTAAACTATTGAGTTAAGATTGTTCTTTGACTTGGTATCAGAGTCTTGATGATCAAATGCTCACGAGTTTAAATTTTAATAACCTATCTAAGTTTCAAGTTCAAAGGTCTTTCACTTAAAGGATATGCTCGATAATTATACAAATCATATATTGGGACCTCACCTAATAGCTTAAGCTATTTGATTGAATTTGTTCTTTGACATGATATCAAAATCTTGTTAATCAAATGAATTCTCGTTCTTTTTTTTAATTAAAATCTAATTAATATAACACAAAGTAATAAGAACATGTGTAAATTTTAAATTAAAAAAAATTTCATTGAAAAAAATATATTAAAAATTAATATAAATTATATTTTAAAATTTCCATTACACTAAATTGTTTCTTTTTCAAAACAGGTTGACCAAGACATGGCATCATTAGATAATGGCTTAGAGAATGCCTGGCTAAGACCAATTCATGTGATGGAACGATAAACCCCACAAAGAAACAAAGGCGAGCTTTTTGGAACTGGATAGTGGATTTATTCTCTCTAGAAACCTCGAAAAAGATGAGCTGATATGAAATGTAATACCACATCGAGTGGGCTCTGCTGGTCTTCACATTCAATTCTCTCTCAAAGGAAGACAAGTCTGTTCTTTGTAATCATTAACGTTGTTGTAGTTCATTGACTTAATCAGACTGGCCGCTAATTTTGGTCAGCCACTTTGGCCGGTTTCAATATTCAAAATATCATATAAAAATGTTGTCTTTTAACGTGTTTTTTTTATTAAAAAAATTAAATTAAAATGATAACTACTGTATACAATGCTTTACTTGATTACTAAAACTTTAGAAAGCAAGAACAACACAAATTGTCGTGCATGATCTTGCAAAGAGAAAGCTGTGTTCAAAACAGCAAAAAAAAATTGATAAGACATTCATGTAGCATGTTGCAGTATCTTTTACAGAAGAATAGCATCAAAGCATCTAGCTTTTGAATAGTGTTAAAAGGTCAAAGAAAATAAAGAGAATTCCACCTGGACCCATATGTAAAGAAGAGATGGAATAGAATCATGCTAAAGAATGGTTATGGTAATGATGAATTCAGAGCCACTGGACATTATCCTTTTTTAAACGTCAAAACTCCCAGCATCCTCCCCCCCTGCGACTGTAATTTTTAGACACACCAGGGCTATAAGATATGATTCCTTTAATGATATTTTCTCTAAATGTGGGTGGACGTCGAATATTTAAACACTAAAGGTTCTTGAAAGGTGAAAAAAGAAGATAGCAAAAGTTTCCAAGCATGGAACAGCAATGCCAAGCGATCATTAATTTTGTCCCAGGGGCATGGTCAGCTTTCCTAGCTAAAATCACAATAGGGTTTGCAAAGAGGCAGGCAGCCATTGAAATACATACGTCGCTGACCTCTCCCTTTTGCTCCAAATTGCTATATATATGCCTAAACTATGATTTGGGAGGGTGGGTAGCTAGCATGTTTAAATTTGCTACCAACTCGTGCTCTGTTGATGTGTAGCATGCTTACGGCATCATTTTCATGGTCCATTTCTCGATCCTTATTAAATGGCCATGTGCAGCATGATGATGTTGCTCGAACAAAGTACAGCTGAAGGGGAACTGCTTGCTACCGGGAAGACACATGATGATTATTCGTATTCATGTGTTTTGATTGATTTCCACCTTGCGTGCTATGCACATGTAGTTTTATCATTCCAGGCCAGTCATTTGTGACGTGAAAACAGAATCTAGCTTGCATCATTACTTCTTAATTATATTGATGGCCATTCTTCTCAGATCCTGCATGCATAAATGGGTGATGCCACAGTTGCTTGCAATGGTCCAGCCATAAGCATTGCAGGGTTGAATGATTAGACATTATAATACCATTTGAATAAAGCAGCTCATGAACAGATCAGAGCCATGCACAGACAAGAAGCCTTTTATAACCACGGGATCCAGATTAAACCCACTAAAGATAATGCTGTAATTACCACTTGCCGATTGCCAGAATCCAGTCCATTAAAAGCCCATTAATATTTGAACAATAGTTTCCTGCTCCATGTTTAGGCATCCATTTAAACCATTGTTTTTGAATCTTGGTCTCGACTCATAAACCCGGTTAATTTGGGATTTGATCAAGGCTAGGTTAAAAAAAAGTAAAACCTGTAAAATTCAAGTTATCTTATTAAAATCTTGTTTCACTCAAGTTTAACTTTAAATAAATTAATGTTTTTTTAAAAAACTATATTGTTTTATTTTTTTAAAAAAAAAACTTAAAACAAGTTGTCAATTTGAATTAACTCATTGTTTATAATTGCTCATGCTTATTAAAATTGCTCATGCTTATTAAAATTTAAATGTATCTAACACGCACTCATTTAGTACTTTCTTTCCACCCCCTTCAATCTAAGATTTTATACCCAAGCAAGCCAATCAATCAGCAGTACTGTACGTTCTAAAATTTTCGTTTGACGAGTAACAAATAATCCACACATTGCAATTTTAAGAAGCAAGAGCTTATTGTGTCAATCTATCCAGCACTTATTGATCTGGTGAACTAGGCCAGGTTGAATAACACTGATTTCTGGGATTTCTGGCACATAGCGTTTCTTTACATTGCAGTCGCATTCCGCATGATGCAGAACTGCAGTAGCATGATGTTTCAACTGGGAACCAAAACACTTCTAATAAATACAACAGCGGTATTATCAAGCACGTAAATGGCAGTGTACATCATTGCAATCAACAGATGCTTGACTATAATCAATGCTGTAGTTTGAATTTATTGTTCTTTTCATTTCTTGATTATTCATATATTTTCCCCTTTCTTCATTTCCCTGTGATTTTTCTATTTTATACAATTCTGACTAGTGCAATTCTGAAAAAAGAAAGAGAAGATCACATCTGGGGTCTTGTCTGAACTACATAGACCTTACCATCACGTATTACACCTTCAATGTCTTGAGGAGATCCATACAGCTCTTCAATTGCACTTCCTGCACGAGCGATGCTAGAGAGGATTGTTCGTCGAAAGTTATCATCAGTGATCAATGGATCAGATGAATAGTCGAGCACAACCTTCTCTTCTTCATCCATTGGCACACTGCAAAATAGTTAACTACTGATGAGCAAATAATAATGATAATGATAATAATAATGCAATCCTTTCAGTATGATTTAGTTTTCACGTAGGTTTATTTATTTCTGGGCTACATTGAGCATCTAGCCTATCAAAAGGTTTTAAGCCCATCACGGGTATCCGGTTCATATGATTGCAGCTAAATTCTACCAGACTTCCTGCCACTCATGTTTTGTAATGGGCATGACAATTGCTGAAACAGATTAAGCTGATTCTGCAGAAATTTCAAGTGCTGATTTGATATTATCAATCTCCTCCTGCTATCCACCGTCCCTTCTTCCCTGTTAAACTCATTGGATATCCACCCTGTCAGAGTTTTCTGATTATTATACCTATCATAAAGGCCTGCACCGGCATAACCTTCTAGATCTTCACCATTGGAGTCAGATCGGAAGATAATAGAACGTTTTATAAAAAGCCCAATGGGTTTGCTCGGGTAACCCAACACCTGCAGCATGTCAAAGTTGTAAGTGCAAACGGTAAACATAACAAGAAAAACTAGGGTGATTTATTAGCACTGTGGATATCATCATCTATTGCATAGATCCAGTTCTAGAAGCAACAATACAAGCAATTAGTTTACTTGAATTTGCTAGTCCTCCATGTCCACTTTAAAGTTCAAACAACCTAAAGAAAATATATGAAAGGTGCTTACCAGAGGAGTGTTTAAATCATTTTTCTTGCAGATAAAACTCAATGCACGGCCAGGATAAGCTCCAACTAGAGTTTCTCCAAGACCCTTCACCACCTATATCAAGAGGGAGCACTAAATCAATGCCTTTTGCTTCTTCCACCTAAAGTGAAAGAATTTCCAGTGGGAAAAAGCAAACAGTGAACCAAAAATACAATACCTCAGCATATATCTCAGATGAATCCCCCGAAGATGGATTGGTTGTATGAATAACAAATGCATAATCAGCATTTATTACTTCCTGAACTAGGACAGCCATGCAGAGATAATCATGGTCTAACTTTACTTTTCTTGTGCTGAAGTATGCCCTTTCATTCCATTTTGAAGCCCAGACCTGACAAGGAATTATGTAACAGATCAATGCCATGAACAGAGAAATAAAATAGTCAACATAATTAAACAGGCTTGACAAGAATTGGAAGAAACACTGCAAGGCACAGTTACAGGCAAGCATTCCCAGTGATCAAAATATAGCACACGCATGCCATGTTTGAACATGGATAAAATTAGGGGACCATCAAACATTTAGGAAAGGGGTACCTGTCGACATCTACAACAAGCAAGCAGGAGATACTATTCCAGTTATACAATCAAAGACTTAGTTCTCTCCAAGGTAGACTCATAAGAAATCACAATATGCCCACTTGTCATAAAATCACGAATAGAGTTGATGGACCAGAATTATATGAGTCAACCACAAACCATCATAAGGATGTGAGAGTTCTTCTAGGAAGAACAGAGCAAGAAATTGACAAAATTATCTGGAGATCAAAATGGTCTTTTCCAGCAAAGGAAAGCAGTCTACCTTCTTTATAGCCATCCATGCTTGCTCCCATCTTCGTTCACCTTCGTCACCAGGCCATGGCATCCCAGAACTTTGCATCTTGGTCTTCAGCTCTTGGACCTAAAATTTACTCTAGCCTTAATGATGACATTTAAATTTAAGTAACGATCATTGATACAACATTTAAATTTACTGGTTCACCAAAAAGTCGTGGCCAATCATGTCACTTCCATGTATATGTACCTCTTTGCTTCTAATAAAACAATTGATTTGCCATAAACAAATGTAAAGTGTACCAAATAATGAAAAGCCGAGGCAAAAATCTGTTTTATTGGGAGGTTTAGTAAAAGGATATTCCCATCGCCAGGATTTTACAACCAAAGTTAAGGATTTAAGACCCATATATAGATCTGAAAATGCCTGCATGTATGTTGCCTAACTTGTGATTGATTGATAGTCAAGGGGGGATAGAAACAAGGGGGATATATATTCGTTTATGATTGATATCCTCTGCTGGAGATATAAACATATCTATTTATGTTGACTGAAATAAATTTTGGGCATCATTAGTACAAAGAGCATACCAACTGTGGTGGTGCAGCCAGCTGTAAAACTGTATGGCGAATCTGTCCAAGAGCACTAGACTCTTCTGCCAAGTTTTTCTTCAACAGTTGCAACTTATTGGCCACTTCCTGCAAGTTAACGGGAGGGGGAGACAGAGAGAGTCAGGCGGAAAATTTCTGAACAATGACATTTACCAGGGCAAGTGCTAGATCCCAGGACTCAGGAGTGCATGCCAGAAATCAGATACGTTCTGAAGCTGACAAAAACTAAATTGCTGCTGACCATTGTGTAACTTCAAGTCATCCTCATTTAGATATTGATAATAATTAATTTTAGTAATGAGTTCATATTGCACATCCAACAATATCTTACTATTTGCCAAAGATATCAACGAAGGACAGAAGAAATAACTGTTTTCTTCCACATCACGACTTTCAAGAAAAATACAGTAGCATCACCTGATCATCAAGAAGTTTCACAATAACCAATCTTGACACCTAGCACAACATTAACTGGTGGATGGTTTGTGGATGTGCATCATACAAATGTCCTCTCATTACTCTCAGGTCAGGCATTTGCCTTGTTCAAATTCCATTTTGTCAAAAAATAATTCATTTGCAAGTTGGTTTTTAAAATTTTAAGCCCTCCTATTGAATTTCTACATTATCTGGCATGCATCCATTAAACAACAGAAACGGTGTTCACCCCATCTTGCAATCAATATCTGAACTGAGCCAGCTAGTCATGTCGATTTAGACATAGAAAACTGCTAGCAAAAGACAATGAAATTTAGAAATTGCAATTACCCAATTCAAATCCTCGTTTAGAACCTTCTCAAAAACTCCAAATGGTAAAGCAACTGATGTAGGAATCCCGATCCAAGACGGCACTTTTCCTTTCAAATATGAGATGTTGCGTGATTTGGCACCAACCTATACAAGAATCCTCATAAATATTTCACTAACCTATAAATGTACAGTTCAAACGACCATTGGGACATGGTATTGATTTCTAGAATGAGAAAAATAAAGCAGTTCATTAAACATAGATTATATCCCATTTTGTAAGCCTAACCATTTCACTGCTAAACTCCTCAGAAGATATGGCATATCTGCCTCTGAACTGCTTTCTGACCAACTTTATAGGTGAAGGACTGACTTCTTTCAAGTTAGTTGAACTTGAATCTGCTAGCTTGCCCTCCTTTAGTTCACTGTGATTCATCATTGGTAAAAACGAAGTTCAGTACAATAGTTGTGAAACAGTGCAGATTGTGAGCAACAATGGGTAAGCAAGCCATGGGACGATAGGATAACCTATATGCTATATCTGCCGAAGTTGGTTTCAGATGCAACAATTTCCCTTCATATGCTTTAAGGTCGGCCAGAATATCAGGATCAAAGCATGTAGCAAAGCAAACCTGCCATTGACAATGTTCTCCTCTTAACATTACCCAGCAAAGAATTGGACATAAATTCAAACTAACAGATGCTTGCCTTGCTGTTTCTTGCTCGCACAGAAACATGAGATAGCACATCAGGCATATCGGGTGTCAGCACAGCAACTGTACCATCCGGAATTTCTTCTTCTCCTTTTACTCGTTTTGCAACTAAGATTGTTGGGAACTTGTAAGTTTTATTCTGCACAGTGAGCAACTCATCCACAGCAACAACATATCCAACAGCTTCAACTGGGCTAATAACCTGCCAGCTGTTCCAGGACAACCACAATAGCATTTCAGAGCTACAGTCTGGTACTGCTACATATTTATTTTCCTATGTTTACTGTTCAGACGTACGATACTTGAATGCATCGGAAATTTCCTTTACCAGTCATTAATATTAAAATCCCTAATTTCCTAGTGATCAAATAGGAGCCAGTTGCATAGACACTAGCACGAATAACATGCTGACCTTCCTAGATGAGCAGTCTGCCGAAGAATTGGATCAAGTCGATTAAGAAGTGTAGATAATGCTGCAGCTGATCCAGCACGGATGATTTCTTCAGTGAATATGTTCAGCTGAAATGAGTCATAATGAGAGTGGGTAAACAAATAATCTAGAATATCGAGGAAAAAGGTTTTCACTTTCAGACAATTGAAACATACAGCCCACTGGTCCACTCCAAGCAATGATCCAAGATACTCCGCTGATGGTTGCAAAACATTCTGGTACCATTCTGCTTTGCAAGCAAGGGCAAGGCGAGTTCTGTCAAGGACTGATTTTGAAAATAACGCCCAGTGGTCACTTTTGCTATTTGACATACTTAGTGCAAGTTTCCATCCCTGCATATGCAATAAAAGCAAGTTCAAATGATAGTGGAAAGTTTCCATTTATCTAAATAATTGCAATACCATATTTTTTTCTTACAGGCAAGTCAAAACACGTATTTAAGAGTACCAAAGTCAAATTTTACCTTCAAGCAGTAAATAAGATCTTCATTATCATCTGATGAAAGTGCGAGATTTTCAAGAACCAAAGTGATGAAGTACATAATTTTCTGCTATCAAGGAAGTAATCAAGAAGATATATAAATTACAGAATGAAATTAAAAGCAGCACGTATGTAGAGAAAAAATTGGATAAAAGTTTGTTAAGAATAACACAAACTGAACATAGCATATAGCAAAAAGTAATTGTTGACAAGTAAGATTTACCTCTGGTCTAGCATTGTTTAATTCCTCATAACCCCGTTCAATAACTGTCCTAACAGTGGAGTCAAGTGCAATATCCAAAAATAAAAGATCCTTAAGACGATCCTTGGACTTAAATAGAAGAGTTCTAAGCTCCTGACGAGCCTCTAGCAAACCCTGTATTAAAATAAACAAAAGGGCCATGGTTGAAGTACAAGCGCAAATGGTAATTACAACTTCTGGCATCTAATTTTCTATTACCTCAAGAAGTGCTTCTACATTCTTATCTTCAACGTGTTCTAGTAGAAATTTAAGCAATTCCTGTTTGAAAGATACAGAACATACACAGCTGATTTTAGCATTCTATCATGTATAGATGACATCTAGATTGAAAATTCAAAATGAAGTTGAAAACATTACTGGGAAACCAGATGGCAAGCCTGGAACGGGATTTGTTTGCACTCCAACCATGAAGCCTTGACCCTGAGGAGGGAAGAGAAAAGTATTATCAAACCTAAGGAAAGAAAACTTTGTGCAGCAACTTCAGCAAGTGGCATTACCTCAGATCTGTAGCCCATACAATTTCCAATAGCAGAGTCAAGATCTGCACCTGAATGAACTGCCTAAATTCAAAATAAAAAAATTATATCGTATCAAAATATTGAAGCCAAGGGTGGGAGTCAAAGGAAGTTCACTTAACATCAAAAGCAAATAGTTTACAACTTAATGGACTCATAAACAAAATAGAGAATTCTTATCACTAACACCTATATGATCAGCTACAATCAACTTGGTGTTGGCTACTTAGATCCATATCCTCCATTTAGTTTCTTATTATCTAAACTTCCTGTACACTGCTTTAAAACCAGCATAACAATTCTTTGAAATGATCATCTAGTATTACTTCAGCTTGTTTCATTTGTTTCTGCATTTCTAGTGCCTTCCTCGACAAATTTCCCATCTCAATTAAGTGAAGCAGCCACCAATTCGTCCCTCTACAATCTGGCTTCTAATCTCAACCAACAACTGGTTGCGCATGCGCACGTGTCATGCATTAACAGTCAAATTCATAGAGATATGAGAACCAAAAACTAAACAGGGTGCAATTCTTCCATAGCAGGTGCCGAGGGTTTGAAAGAGAAAATGGTCATTATTTAGCAAGTCAAAACAGAAGCAACAAGATAGGGTGCATTGCCATAGTGTAATGGGTTTACAATAGGTAACAGGCATTATTTAAACCATGGAGCTCCCCTCCACCTGTCTTGAATTGGTGCCACCTTCTGCCTTTCCAAAGGATGTATACATTTCATATATGGTTCTTTATTATGTTAGTATAGATATATCTCAACATCCTTTGTCTCATGCTAATCTTACCAAGATGTTGCTTCTTCACCACCCAACTATGACTGCTGTAGATCATGGCTGGCCCACCAACACTTCGCAGACGATCACAAACAACATAAAGTTTTAAATACCTTATCTCATGCTAACCTTATCAAGATGCTGCTTCTTTATTAACCAACATCAACTACCATAGAGTATGGCTAGCCGACCAACACCTCCTAGGTGATCTCAAACAATATATACAGCTTCCATACATACATAGGCTCATACAATCCACACCATTTGATTATCCCACATGCTTAAAAATTCTTAAATTGACCAGGACATAAATCATTTCATGTTTAGCACTTGATTGAAAACCATTATCTGTAAGAAGCACCCAACCAAGAAAAATATGTAGCAAACAATGAGACATTGATAACAAATCAAGTGCAGTCTTTATGTTCAAACTGAACTACACATGAAGCTTTGATATTAATGACTTGGACAACTAACCTTCAAAGTCCTCATATAGTTTCCAAGATCACGCAAGAGACCATCCCTTTGATCTCTCCTGAAATTTGGTTCGGAATGGATGGCACGATCATAACTTAAAAGTCTCTCTTTTGTTATTCCATTATCATTCAAAGTTTTCCAGTACACACTGATGTCAAAGTCGCTTTTAATGCAATCAATTAATGCCTGAAAGAAGAAGTAATTTATATATATATATATAAAAAAAAAACATTTTGAAATCACTAAAAGTGTATGATCAAATTCACATTTGCACCACCTGGCAGATTATGACATCATCAGGACTGGTGTTATTATGCAACTTCTGATGCCATTCCTCCATCATTCCACCTTTGCAATCATTGTTTCTCTAGAATCAACAAATAGTTAGCTAATCAGTCTTACAATGAACTCACATGCTAAGGAAATATATAGAGAAAGCAAAGAGAGAAAGATCCACTATAGACCTGTATCACTAGGATTTCATCCCGAATACGTTGTCCCACATCCCCTTCACCTCCTCGACCAACAGTGGACATAATCATTCTCAAGAGCTCCCGATGCTGTGGATTGTTTGCATAAATATCCTGAACCAAGTTTGTAAGCCTATCCTGAGCTTTACTGATTTCACTGCACAGGTAAGTGACTAATAAGAAATAATTTGTCATTCCTTTCAGAGAGCAGTGAAAAGCGTAGCTGGGTTGGGTCAGTCGCTTTTGAAGTCAATTTTCGAGAGGAATGAACGTGAAAATTTTCATATCACAAAGGTCTGACGCTCATTAGATAAAATAGTTTATCATAGTACTCATTTAATCAAATGTTTTACCGTGGTTTGACGTTGTAGTTTTTATTCCATATGAGCTGCCTTGTGGCCATAAAGCGCATCCAGACAAAGATCCCAGCAAGACCCAATTCCCCAGCATCCTTGGCTTGATCCATCAAGTCTGCCGCAATATTGAATCTAACAAAATGAAGGAGAAGTATAACTTATTACTACCAGAACAACAAACAAAATTATCTTAGAAGGGTAGATATGAGCTCACATGTCAAATCAGTGAAGTTATGCAGCAACAAACTGGATTCAGAACTCCTAGTGCATTAATCAAATATATCAAAATTTCAATACCACCATGAATAAAAAGCTAAATAAGAGACTTTCTTATGGATGCTTAAGTCCACTAACCCAGTGTTCACTTATTGTGTAAATAAGGAGAAAAACAGGGAAGGTGGGAACAAACAGGGTTTCATGGCTGTTTCTTCATTATCACCTAATTAGCAAGGCACCATCACAAAAGAAATTACGAGAAAAAAAAGACACATTAAGTTTCACGGAACTACAAATTTTTGAAAAACAAAAACAATGAGGCATTATCACTTTCTTTTCCTCTGTGATCTTTGATATTAATATGATGCAAGCTAAGCTCTAAGAAGCAAAAGTTTAGAGATCATTCACATTTCTTCTACAAGTTTTCATTCTATAATCTATAGGGGTAGCTGTTGCACGCCATAGACTGAGCATTTAGCAAAGCAAGTTAATTTCAAAGGTCAACAAGGTGAAAGGAGCATTGTGTTCCATTGCTTAACTTTATGGCGTGGAATGTGATTCAACTTATAAGACATTAAATATCACTAAAAAGGGCAAGGGTGCCATGCTTTATGGGATGGAAGCCCTTTATTGCTTTGAAAGACGAAATAACATTATAATTATTTTTTTTACTTTAAAAAATTCGAAGTGCATATAGCCCAGCTTTATTCCTACTCCTTTATGTGTTAATCCCATTCCATAATAGTACGGAGAGACCAAATAAATTCCCGTAAGAGTTGCTAATAATCAAAATTGAAAAAAAAATGACAGCAGTTCTAAATATTATATAAAAAAATCTATTGTTAGAGACAATATTGTTTTTTTTTAATATGCCAGTAGTGCATGCAGCGTCTTCACATAATCACTTTGATAATAATTATAGCAAACAGATTTATTATTTCATAACTAAAAATTGTAAGCATCTGTAATCCTTTCACTGCAATCTTTTTTACAAGTATTGGATAAAGCCTCATCAGAGTTTTCGAAGCCTTATACCTAAGGTAGAAGGTATAAAATGAAGCTTCGGGGGCTGTTTAGCATCATTTGAAATAAAAGGCACTTTAAAGCATATATGTTGAAGCACGTTTTACAACCACAGCCACAGCTATCAGTTAAAACATACCAAAAACCACCACTGAACCAAAAAAAATATTTCTTTTACAACCTTCGGGGGTTGATAGCTATCAGTCAAAACAGTTATCATTCATTTAATCCTTTCATTAAATATGAGTGACAAGTTGTTTAAGTTAAACCCTAAAAATTAGGGTTTTCAATTTGAGATTTGACAAATTTCAATTTAGTCTTTATTCTTCCAATTTCTTTTAATTGCACCCGTAATTGCCTCCCAACTTTTTCATGCAATGTAACCCCTGCCAAACTCAATTGGCAGCCCTAAAGTTCAGTGTCTTTTCCAATTCGGTCCTTGGTTCCCGATTTATGAAAATTAACCTTCAATTGATCATCAAACTTTTAATTTTTTTCAATTTGCCCCCCTGATTTTTCCTATTTTAGTCTTTGAAGTCTTGCACCTTTTATAGTTTAGTCCTTGGTTTTGAGTTTCTTCAATTAAGTCCTGAATTGCCAATCAAACTTTAATATTTATGCAATTAAGTCCCTGATTTGAACAAATTAGCTTTTCAAAATTGAAATTCAACCCCTAGACTTCAATTCCTTTCAATTAAAGCCTAAATTGAACTCAAAAACCAATTTTCCTTGCAATTAAACCCTCAATAAATTCAATTAAACCCTGAAAAATTTCAATTGAGTTCTTAAACATTTGAGTTCTTAAACATCCAATTTTGAATTTTCTTTCCAAATTGATTTTTTCTTGTCAATAAGGCCTTCACCAGTCAAAATTGAATTGTAAATTTTTTAACTTTGGATATTTTGATCCTTCTTAACCAGTCTTCGGCAATTTTCTAGACATTCTTCATGTTCTTCCCACTGATATTTTTTTTCCAACTTTTTTCACTTTTTTCTTGTATTTTGTGTTTCTTTTTTTTTTTTTCTCTTTTTTCTGATTTTTTTATATATTTATGTGGGGCCCCAAAATGAATAACAACAACTTATATCTCTAAGATATTCATCACTCTTTTAGTCACTTTGAATGCTTTGATGCAGGCTAATGATTGGCAAGCTTATAGATTCTAATTAATTTCACTTCCACTTGAGCACTTTATAGGTAAGATTGATAACACTACCAGGTCTCTTCTGCCTAGTTACTCACACTCAACACTGCAATTTTTTAGCTCAGAGGAACTGCAATCTCTTTGAAGCTCCCCCATCAATTTTTTTTTTTTTTTTTTTGACACTAATGAATTTTGGAAACCCCCCCTCCTGGCGCTCTCCATTAAAAAGCTTCAATGTCTAATATTTCAATCCTAACCCTTCCATCCAATTTGGTACCATTCCTTTTACTTCAGTAAAATATGTTTACTTATGTTCAAAGAACACAATTTAGTGGAGTTCAATTATTATGTAAACTAGAAAAGGGCAGGAAAAAATTGAAATAATGAGGGTCTCGTTTAAGAAATAAAATCAGAAATCTGTGTGTTTCCATTAGCAAACAGGACCAGGACAGCTGGGTTAGGATTGAAACAAAATGCTGACATTGTGACTTTATAGGGACCGAGCTGGAACATTTTGGAAACTGTAGGGAAACAATATGGTTTACACTAAAATTTAAAGAAAATAAAAGGCTTAGATACTAGAGAAACAAATAAAAAAACTCTAGAAAATTAAATAGAAGCACAGACACAGAGGAAACATCCCACTAACCACAGATCAGACTAAACAAGCTTGGAAAGTTCTATGTCCTGAAATTTATGGCTGTTTCTTTGACACTAAGAAGGTAATAATACAGGATGGGAACACTCTCTATGCTACTTATTCCTACAATTTCAATTGGCTTCCCAGTTGTAAAGAATCTGAGCAACAATTATTGGCATCTTCACTTGATCTTAAAGAAACAAAGACTGCTAATCTCTAGCTACGAGTTTAACAAAGAAAATGAACCAATGACTCACCACCACGTCTAAATAGAGAACGCTGATCTAGACTACGTGTTCTTTCAACACATGCAAGCAATATAACAAAACAAGATGAGCATTTAGAAAGGTGTAGTGCTTTATGCTGACAATAACTAGCACATTTCATATAATTTGTTGCAACAAGAACAGCAAAATTTTCTCAAGATAAAACACAAAAAAGAAAAGGATTAACTACAAAAATACCCCGGAAAGACTTGTTACCAACGTTGCCCTTCACTTTTTGCATTCATCTATTTTACCCTTACTGTTATCTCAAGTTTTCAATTCTACACTTTCGTCCTCTTTTCATCCAATTTTATTAACAAAATCCATTAAACACTCATGTGGAAACTCTAGAATTTAAAGACTATTACTGTTTAAGAATAGAAAAAAAAAAAGTAAAGATACAAATATTCAATTTAAACTAAAAACTTTGGAAAAACTGATTTTGTAGACCCAAAATTTTAAAAATAATACAAATTTAAAGTTAGAAGCTAAGAAAATTAACATAAAAAAGAAAGAATAATTGATTCTTATTTAGAAAAAAACTAGGACCGGGGCCGTTTCACTGCGAGCCAGATCAATATCCAACGACTGTATTAAAAAAGAGTGTCACAATTTTTTTCTGCATGCAATAAAATATTTGAAATGAAGATTAAAAGCTTGATCAATGTATCAAATAAAATTAATCGAGCATCATATGCGTTAATAAATGGAAAAAATGTTGGTGTGGTTTGTTCAACCTAACAGGTCAAAAGCAAACTGGTCGCCTTGTTCAAATGGCGATCTGGTTATAAAACAAAATTAATGTCGTCGTCATTTTAACTCCTACCTGAACCTAGATCAAATATGACACAGACTGTTGAAGGATTAAATCGCAAAAAAATCTAGAGAGTGAAATAAAAAGATGGCAACACATTTTATTGACTCGCGCTAACTTGCGAAATCAACGACTTGGGTAATGGACAACCATAACGAATTAAACCGATTGGACAATCTGCCTCTTTCTTTTTCCTTCCCTTATTCTCTTTCCGGCTTGGCTTTGACCAAGTCACAACTGACCCTGGATTCGATTAAAGAATGAAGATGAAATTTTAAATATAAATAAATATTGAAGGATGAAACTAAAAAAACATTAGCTTAAAAGAAAAAATCAAGCAAACCCGTGCGAATTTCCTAAATCGGGGTTAATCATTTAAACTCGCAACCCGTGAAATCCTAAATCTAGATTTAATCAAAAAGTTCAATTTCAAACCAATTTAATGTTTGAGAATGAAATCGTAAGAAAAAAAAATTGTCAAAGCAAAAAAGAATTGAAAAAAAAATGAGGACATCACATGGGAAAAAAATTGGAGGATGAAATCGTAAAAACAATTTAATTCTAAAAACTATCTAAAACAAAATAAACATCAATCAAAAGAATGAGGACCAAATTTAATAGATAAAAAATTAAAAGATGATGAAACTGAAAAAATAATCAAATTCTATAAACCATCTCAAATAATAAAAATAATAATCAAAAGAAAATGGATTAAATTTGAAGGAAAAAAAATTGAGGGGTTGATTTCGAATTCTAAAGTGCCACGTGCAAAAACTAAGGTGGAGAAAGTAAAGAAGAAAAAAAACAAGAAAAGTTCATTAGCGTCAAACCAGAAGTCAGAACGACACATACATTGCCATGGAATGGAGGGGCTACCAAGAAAACTCCAATCACGCCAAGAAAGGTTGTCCTTGACCACTAGAAGCCTCGCACACGCCGCCCAAAAATAGCGGAAAGATCGAGGCGCTGGCGTGTGCATAGCATACATAAACAACTTTTTTTTTAATATTATATATATCAAAAGACTAAATTGTCCCTAAGACAACATATATATTACAACCAAAAAAAAAAAAAAAAACCAAAGCAAAAAAGACAAAATAGCCTTTGGTTAATAATTCATGAATTTTTTCTTTTAAAGGGTACTAATGCCATTTTGATGTACTAATAAGAATGAAAAGACGAAAATGAATGTGGAAGGCAATTAATTATTTTTTTATTTTTAAGGGTAATTTAAGTAATTTTACTATACTAAAAAAGTAAAAAGACTGAGGTAATAACCGATAAACTATGTGTAAAGACAGAATTACCTCCAAAGGCAAGTTCATTAATTTTTTTTGGGAAGGAGAAAAAAATAATTACACTGTAGTGGTGAATAGTAAACTAAGCCTATGGGCACAGAGTTTTTGCCTTCTATATTAGTTTTTTTTTTTTTTGTTATTTTAAAAAACATTAAATTTTCAGGTTTTAATTTAATTTATTTCAATTTTTTACTATCAATTTTACTCATTTCATTCAAGATTTAATGAGTTTAACAATTCTAGATTTACCGCATAGATGTTTAACGGAATATGTCAACTAATATGGATGCAACGTGGATGGAAGGGTACAATTGAAAGAATTCACTAATATTAAGGGTAAAATTGATGAAAGTGATTGATGAAGGGTAATATTGATAACAGCCATATAGGTGAGGTGTGCTTTTGCAGTTAACAAGAAAAAATATGTATACATAAACATTTTACTGACCTGTGCATGAAAGACTTCTGTGCCTCACTCTCCATTTTTGCAATTTTATCCAACAACGCCCTGGCAGTACCTATGCCATCACCAGCATCCTTTGTCGAGAAAATCCAATTAGTAAATATAAAAAAAAAATGATGAAAAGCAGAGTAAAAGAAATATTTGTTGCAACCTTTTGGACATGCTTAGATCCTCTGCCAAATTCAATATAAAAGTCTGAGCCATTATTCTTTATCCATCTTCCATTAGACAAAAGGACAAATGGCATCCCTATGAAAGTATCTTTTTCAATCTCCATTTCAAAAGATTGCACCTGTTAATAGGTACATTGTAGAATTGAAAGGTATTGTTAGATTTCAAAGCCCTTTGGGACACAGGAGGACGCAAAACATCTAACATCCCACCTGGTATGAAAATTCAGTAGAGGACTCATTTTTAAGCTGTGTTTCAGCAGCCACCTGAAGAGAAATCGAACCAGGAGGCAACACATTTGGAGGTGGCTCCTGCAAAATCATGCATGCATTCATTACATCTGAAAATGTAATGGAAAAACTGGCTACGGATTATAGAAGATGAAGACAGTGATATCGATTCTAAAGGGCTATATCATCTTGAGTGATGTGTCTAAAGTTAATGTTTAAAGAATCTTACCAACCATTCTCCAGCCTTTTTAGATAAAGCCCAGTGAAGAGTAACTGGCTGTTCCAAATCAGTGGCCAAATGAACCTTCACCTTACCACCAGGCTTGGTTACAAGTACCTTGACAATGTGTGAGGAGATTTAAAGTTAAGAAAAGTTTCATCAAGTGAAAAACTGTAATTGATGGAGCAGAGGGACAAAGATAATTAGCTCATCCTGTACCAAAAGTTCCTTATCAGCAAGCTTAAAGATTTTCTTGTTCAGCACAGCACCACCATCATGTTCTTCCTTCTTCTTAGCAAAAAGCTCAACAGCCTTCAAGACTTTTGATTCCACTGAAGCTTTTCCCTCTGCAGATTTAGAAACCTTGTCCTCTACAGATTTAGCAGCATGTTTGTTGACAAGCTGCATTATGTCCCACTTTTTGCGCTGAATTCTTTCATTGCTAAAATACCTTTTGTTTTGAAGTTGCTTTGACTCCTCAGTCTTGATTTCTCCTTTAGTAATCTTCTTCTGAATCTCATCGATAGAGACACCTTTGTACAGTTCAGTTTGCAACTCCTCTCTTGCCTTTTCAAATTCCCTCTATATGCATGCAAACATTATCCAGCAAATGCCACATACAAGTAATCAGGGGAAGTCTCATTAAATTGTAAATGGAAACTGACATGTGTCAGTTTACTTTAGCAGAAGCAACTAAAACAAAAAACAAAACATTACAGAAACTAACCAACCAAGAAAAGTAAGGAAATTTACCAGTTGCTGCTCCGGAGAATAATTGGGTTTCCCTGCCTTTTCCCATCTGATATAAGCTTGTATTTGCACAAGATCATCCGGTATTCTGTTTTTTATTTTAGAGACAGATGGCTCCTTAATTTCACATCTATCATTTTTGTTTGTTAGTTTTGCTCGGAGATCCTCAATGGAAGTACCTCTGGCTACTTCCTCCAATAGCTCAAAGCGAGCAGATTCATATTCCTCCTATCACAAGAAAAATTATCCACTAAAAGTACAACAAAATACTTGAAACCTTAAAACCATAGAATTATAACTTTAACCAAGAAAAGGCTATTCCTTGGAGCATTGGTAGAAGTCTTGGGATGGCAAGCATTAGCTAAAAGTTCAACTCTTGTCAGCCAACACTTTATGAAAAAACACTAAAGGCAGGACAACCTCTAATTTCTCAAGCCAGAGACCTCACTTCAAGGGATAGTGACCTTTTTCAATGTACCAAATACATGATCGGAATAATTCCATACACCATTTCATTATTTAATAGTTTGTAACGAATTGTTCCTCTCGAAGTCATACACTGTTCAAGCATATAAATTTTGGTTTCTAGCCAGTTATTATCACCCTGATCTCTTACTAAAGGTATGTCATACAATGCTAGGAAGAGAGGGAGATCATTGTGATGGATCGGATGGATTTCTGACAATGAAACAAGGAATTGAGACGAGAAAACATAAATAAGTGAGGGAGAGAGAAATAGAGAACCCAAAGAATATTGTCTGAAAAGGGCTTATCAAAAGGGTTTAGGAGAATTGCATGTGCAAAGAAAAAAACCATGACACTAGTGTTTCCTTGCTGACAAAAGAGAAAACAAACAGGGAAGAAAAAATGCAAAATTGAAATACTTTAGCTTGACCGTACAGATAGTTTGTCTTTATAATTAAACAGCTGCTTAATACTTGCCTTCTCTTGCTCAGGGGTATACATTTGTTTACCCTTTCTTTCCCACCTTAGATATGCTTGAATCTGTACAAGTTCTTCAGGAACTGAGACATTAGGAATTATCAACTTCTCTCTCATGGGTAACTTGATATGAAAGTTCTGGCCATTATCCTTAAACCTGCCAAATTATGATAAAATAACAAAAAGAATCATCCCATTGTAATGAGCTCATAAAACACACAGGGAGCTAGAAAAAGCAATATTATACAAGCTCACCACTTATTCTTTGCTTCATCAACTACAAGAAACTCTATAGCTTGCGTTGCAGGATCATCAATCGCTATGCTGATGTAAGAATTGGAACCAGACTAGGAAAAAAAACAAAATATAAACAAGCTAAAATTAATCATTTAGATCAGCAAAACTTTTTTTGGCCAAATGATAGGCAAAGAATCTCGTTTTTTTCTTTTTCACTCTTACCTTTATAAAAGGAGATCGGAGGGCTCTGTTCTTATAATTTGTTGTTCCATTTGGTTGACGAGAAGGAAGCACCCACTTTCTGACACAAAAGAAAACCAACAAAAGAAAGAAAGATATCTGAAACTACAATGACATAAACCGAATTGAAAACAAAGCATAGCCCAAATATAGCCTAGTGCGGGTACACAGGACTCACTCCTTTCTATCAAGTATTGCACCCCAGTGTAGGAGCAATGAATCACTACTATAAGTGATTTGAATATTTATTTGTGCGATGGATGCAGCCGAGGAATTGCTGACAAAAACCTGCTCAGTTAGAAGAAAGGAATCTGTATCACATCTACAATAACCAACAAAAATACCATAACTTGCTCCAGTCATACATAGTTGACTATAAATACCTGCATTTCAATATTTCCATCAAGGTTGAATTTTCCTGCAAGCTGCTGCACGGAAAGGGTTTGTTAAAACCTCCCAATACTCGGAGGACCAAAAACTGATGTGCATAACATAAGATTCATCCTACGCGAAATCAATTTGAATTTAGAAATGCAAAATAGCTGTTAAGTTTTATTATTATTAAAAGAAATTACCTCAGAAGAGGGCTCCATGGCTAAGACAGCTCGCGGAGTGAAAATAACAGAGCGGCGTGATCCTCCGATGCCTGATTCTGATCTCCTCAGTTTCAAATCGTTTCCAGAAAAGCTGGACGACCTACGAGCAGCTTTAAACAAATATTTTGCAACAATTCCAGAAGAATCGAGCTTGCTTCGATGCTCTAAACTAGCTGGACGAAGCAAACTCTGGTAGTGGAATAATTTATGATGCCATATGTTGCTATTACTCATACTCTTACGATTATTCCTTCAAATTTGATCCTCTTATTAACCTTCAAGGATTCTACTAAACCCTAAATGTAAATGAAAAATCAAAAGATTAAGACGAAAAGAGATTGCTTTAAGCTAAAGCAGTAGAATTCAAAATTAGATTCATCATTTATATGCAAACAGTTGAGCACATTTCCAATTTTCTCAAACAAATTCGAAAACGAAGAGATGCAGAGATGAAATTACCTTGAATTAACTGAATTAGAGGAAAGGAGGAGAGAATTCAGACTGTGCTTTTGTAAGGAAATTTTTTTGGAGGCAAAGAGAGAGCAGCGAGCGTTTAAGATCCTTCCAGTGATTCAGTGCATTGCAGACCATGCGAACGATATGGCGATTTCATCACATCATTGATTGCGTGGCCATTTCTTGTGCGTCCACGTTTCTTAAAAGCTCGAGATAGGAGGAGGGAAGCGTGGGGTCCGTTACCACTGCTGACTTTTGATATTTCTACTTTTAAAAAAAAAAACAAAATTTGACTGCCCCTTGTTTACATTGCCATTTTCAATATTTACCATTTTATATTCCCAATATTAAGATTTTTTAATTTTCTAGTTCTCATTTATTTAATTATAAAAAAATAATTTACATAAAAATAATTTTTTTAATAAATTACCATGCAGACTGAAGTGTGAATTTATAAATAAAAAAGTGTAAGTCTAGTAAATTTTAAATAACTGGAAATAATGAAAAATGATTTTATTTTTCTTAAGGAAAGTTGATAAGATGGACAACATGAATAAATGCCTTGAATATAATTGGGCAAGAGAGTTGCCCATCCACGCAAGCAATTCTTCACTTCTTCTTTCAGCTTGGCTATATGCTGCTGTGGTATCCATTCTTTTTGGTTCCACAAATATTCAGGTATCGTCAAATTTCATTTTATTTTATTTTTTACAGCACATCACAAAATCACATTCTCGTAAATTAATGCAAACAATATCATATACTGGATAAACTTATTTTTCTAAATTGTATTTAAAATATTAATAGTAGATGTGATTTAGGAATTTAGAATTATATCATTAATCATTAATCATTACTATATATATATATATATATATATATATATATATATATATATATATATATATTAATAAACTTTAGCATTTAGAATGATCATAGAGGTTACTTGAAAGATTATTAAAGTTTTAAGTTTTATTAAAAAATTATTTTTTAAATTTTCATATATTTATTTGTCATTAGAAAAGTTGGTCAACGAAAAACATTTTTCAGTCAAAAGAAAATTTAGCTTGGTTTCCAGAAAAGTGTTTTCCTTTTATTTTGGATGGAAAACAAATTCTAGAAGTTGTGAAAAATTTTAAAATGTCATATTATTTATTGATTATATCAAATTTGGTCCTCAAACTTGATTGCTCTATATATTTTTCAAAAAATATTTTTTTTTCAATTTCATCCTTTAGAATTTAATTTTTATATTAACTTTTATCCTCATTTTTATGATTGTTATTTGCTTTTCTCTTATTATTTTTTAATTGAAATTTTTTATCTATCAAATTTAGTCCTCATTCTTTTTATTGTTACTTATTTTATTTGAAATAATTTGTGAAATTATAGTTATTATTATTTTAATTTCATCATCTTTCAATTTTTTTTATCTGTTAAATTTAATCTCTATTATTTTTTATTTTATTTGAGATAATTTATGAAATTATATTTTTTTTCAATTTCATTCTCATTTAACTTTTTAATTTGTAAGATTTGTTCCTCATTATTTTAATAAACTTCAAAAAAACTAAAATATTAATAAGTTATTTTTCAACTTATTTTTCATGATATAACTAAACACTTGAAAGTGTTTTCCAACTTATTTTTCATGACACTACCAAACATCAAAAAAAAATTTATTTTTTAAAAAATCACTTTCTAAAAAAAAAAATTTAGCAAATAAACAGACATAAAATTCTTCTCCCTCGCCTAGGAAGACTGCCTAAAAAGTGCATTGTTTTGAGTGCATTAACCAGTGACACCAACACAAAAATTTTGCATAGTCTTACTTAATAATAATTAATTATCATTTATAATTATAAAATAAACTCCAATAATAAAATATTGTTAGAAACTTAGATTGATTTTTATAGGGTTTTCACTATGATATTTTAATAATAATTATATATTTAAAAAATCAGAGAAAATATCTCTGTTACTTATACACTAAATTTTAATTAAAAATTAAAAATTATAAAATTAGGTTCTCTTTATACTGTTTGTAATAACTATGTATATATTAGAAAAAAAAAGTTGGTAAATAACAGTTCAGGTACAGGTTGGGTAATGAAATGAATGAACTCTATGTATGACCTAATTGAAATTTGATCAGGTAAAAATTTTGACCCTTATTAAACCAAATAAAAACCCGACCCAATCATATTGATAGAGTGATATCATATTTTTCTTTTATATTTATCATTCCCTTAACACATGTTTAAGTTCTATAATAATAATATTTTATCTTTAATTTTTAACTCAATCTAATGCAACTTAAATTTTTTATTTATTTTTAGTTTTAAATTATTTTTTTATTTTTTTAAATTATTTTGATGTGTTATTGTTAAAACTAAATTTTAAAAAATAAAAAATATATTATTTTAATACATTTAAAAAAAATTTAAAAAAATTTAGTATATTTTTAAAAATAACCATTAGGAGAGCGTTTGGAAACTCGGGCCAACCCACGTTTTTAAAAAATTCAAAATGATTTTTTTTTGTTAAAAATTAATTTTTTTGTATGTTTTGGATCGTTTTGATGTGCTTATCTCATAAATAATTTTGAAAAAATAAAAAAACATCATTTTTATGCATTTCAGAATGAAAAACACTTTAAAAAACAATCACAATCACGCTTCCAAATAGACTCTAATACCTAAGTATTCACTGCTTTTGTAAAGTATCCACGTAATTGTATGACATGTATTTTGGTGCCACGAAATATCAATTTGCCACATTTCTTAAAATATGCTTTTGTTTGTAATCCATTTCTCTATTAATAATCTTATTTATTCATCTCGCTATGAATAATGTATATGTTAAATTTCTATGAATAATGTATATGTTAAATTTTTGTAGGGTGTGTTTGTTTTGCATTAAATATTTTGCAAGAAAGTATTTATTAATATTATTATTTATTTCGTGTGAAATACTTAAAAAATAGTTTTAATAATATTTTATAAAATTAATTAATTTATTTAAAAATATTTTTACCTCATATTATATCATAATATCATGATAATAATCAACCAATTATTCCAACCATCACTATTATAATTAGTATTATTATCATTATCAGAAATAATATATAATTACCATCTTTTTTTTAACACCATCTCTGTGTTATTGTTGTATTATCGCCATCACCTTATTGCTTCATCTCCCCATGTATCATTTCATTCCATCAACCTTCTATATTTCACATCATTACTTAACAATTAATATATAAAATATTTATACAAAAAAAATGCTCCATTAAATTGAGTTTTACAAAACATGCAGTTCATGTTTTCTATTATCAAGAGAGAGAAAAACGAGATGAGATTCCTAATTCATAGAACAAATACTATCACTACAAGGATGGAAGACAATTTCCACCTTCAAATTAACTCGAGCAATATATGAAATAATTTCCGTATTGCACATTATATATATATATAGTTGTTTATGGCACCCATATTTCATCTGTTTCCTCCTCAGGATCTCTCTGCACTTAGGAAACCAGTTTGTCTCTTTTCTTCTTCATTCGAAGTATTGGTATTTTATGTATGCTAGCGCATGAAGAGGCAACAATGACAAACTCCTTGTCTGTTTTTAGTGACTTTCACTTTTCTTTCTTACCAGATTTTGAATTTCTAAAAACAAATGGCTGGCTCGTAACTAAAGTGACTATTATTAGGACGAGTGATCTTAAACATTAATAAAATATTTATATAAAAGTTAAATTATGAAAGTAATTAGAAGCTATGGTATCGAATAACCAAAAAATATTAAAAAAAAAATTCCATTATGCCTCGCCACTAGTGATAAATTGAATAGGATGCAAGAAAATCAACGTATAATAGTTGATAATGAAGATATTTTTATATAAAATTTGGATTCATATATACTAGAGGATAAAAGCTAATATTTGAAGTACTGTGTGTATTAATTTGAATTTTGACTTTAAATTTAAATATTTAAATCCATCAAAATTGTATATTAGAGTCTATACTAATTAATGACCAAAGCAATAATGAGACTGATGTTAGTATAATTTGAGATTATTTATTATTTCTAAAAATATAAAATATTATTATTACCAAAACAATATAACTATATATCATGATCTTAAACAAAAATACTTTCCAATACAATAGAGTTTAAAGACATTTATAAAAAGAAAGCATTAGTAGTAATTAAATATTATATTTATGATATATAGTAAGAAGCTTAGTATTTTTCCTTATATATATATATATATATATATATATATATATATATATATATATATAATCTCTCATAAGTTAAATGCAAGCTACCCAGCTACATTGTGCTTTCAAAGTTTTACTCTGATTAATTCCATCCATCATTGAAAAGAAAAGGAAAAGGAGAAAACAGTGGAAAATCATCTCCTTCCCAAAATAAAAACCTGCGGGAAGGGAAGCTTCGAGACCAACATGATGTTTGGAACTCGTTTCCGTAAGTTTTGATTTTTTTTTTATATTTTTGTATTATTTTGATATGTTAATGTAAAAATTAATTTAAAAAAATAAAATAAAAATAATTTTGATATATTAAAAAAAAAACATTTTAAAAAATACTCATTACCATACTTTTAATTATTCCTACACAAAAAGCAAGAAAAAAAAAAAAGGCTAACAAATGTGATAATTATCAGTGCTCATGGCGGACAAATATGTTCAGTATGCGACCTTGCTATTCTCTTAACAGACCTACTCTCGGTTCTCAAGCAATAGTCTATGCTTGAAGGAAGAAGGGGTGCTTGTGATTTCCCATAGGAGTTCCAGCACAGAGCCTGCCGAAAACCTCGAAAGCCATTGGAGCTGGGCTTCAACTGAATATCAATCAGATCAACATCGGTGCAAGGCACGTCATTGCTACATGCAAGATGAAGGGGTTGCACTGAGTAACTCCCTATGATTCTGTCATATTTAACACCAGATATTGCCACAGCTTCTGTTTGATTCTTGCAGATTTTCTTGTCACAATAGAACTGGTCAATTATTACAGGATACTTCACATCTGATACTTCAATACTGGAAAATGTCACGTTCTTTACCGATCCAACACCTCCCTGCAGTGATATAATTGCAAACAATTTCCCAAGATAGAGATTTAATAAAAAAAAGGTGTGGTTTAGAATTTAAAACAAATAATTTCAACAACTTTTCTTACACTAATATCTGTGCTTTAAAATCAATTAGCTACGTACCTGCCATGTCTTTATTCTAACTCCGGACAAAGTATTTTGTAGTGAGATTTTCTCGACAACAATATCCGAGACACAGGCAACACTTTTATCCTTTCCAAGTCCTCCTAGACTGCAGTTATAATTAAGAAAACCAAAAATAATATGAAGTAAATTAATTATTCAGAACAGTTTTCTAACCATGAAATCCTGCAAATATTCATAAATTTCAGGAAAATGGGAAATTTTGATCAGTTGATGAACTATGTCAGTACATCAACTTGGTTAGTGCATATATTCCATATAGATTTCTCTGAAATGTAATCATTTTCTTACAATAATTTATGACTTTACCTTATACCATGTCCAGGTCCACAGTTAATGTGATGGACATGGATATTAGAGCAACCAGTTTGTATTGATACACAGTCATCCCCTGTTAGAAAGTGAGAGCCCAGGATTAGTACCCAATAAACAAATGTATGTATTGATTTCACTAATAACAGTTATAAGATCCAACCCGGCCTTAGACCCTGAAGGTCACGGGTTGAGCAAGTCAACTCGCGTGGTGGCTAGTTGATCCAAGTTTTGAATATAAAAAAAACAAAACCCTTGAAATTTAAGAATTTTTTTTTAAAAAAACTGGCTTGGTAGAAAACCCGCCCCGGGCAGCTCCACCTGACGGGTCACTGGCAGAGTTTTATATGCCAGAAAGTGCGGGCTAGTTTTTTATTTACTATATCAGCACTACTCACAAACCAGGCCCACATAGTGGTTGAATATGAAAATTATGTATGATCATCTGTTTGCACCTTTTATTCATGCATGCTTGTGTCGAAAGTTAGTTAATTTAGTGACAGTTATGCCGTTTAAAAAGTTTTTGAACCAATTTGTGCACAAACGGATAGCTTTTTGGTACTATTCTCTTTCTTTTTCCTACACAAAAGGTATCGCTTTTCCCTGGAATTCTAGCGTGCCATGCACCAACTCATCGCCAACTAAAAACTACACTAAAAATACAATATGGAACATGACCGACTGTTGGGTCATTGCTTGACAAAATTAACCATGATTAACAAGAGACGTGCAGTGTATGGTCTTCCAATCTTGCCAGTACGTATGTTTCATGAAAGAAATGAAATTCTATATGAAATGATGGAGAGCTTAGAGATTAATGCACTTATCTATCGGTTCTTACCGCATCCAATATTAGAGTGCTGAATTTCTACATCTTTTGTATTCTGCAGGTGAATGCCGTCAGTATTTGGACTATTCTCTGGTGAATCAATCGTGATATTATTGACTTTGATCCCACTCGAGCTGTCAAATTTGAGATGGCATTGAGGGCTGTTCATGATTTTGATGTCGCGAACTGTAACATTATGGCTGTCATAGAATCTCAAAGCCTGTGTTAAGAACATGATCAAGAATTTAATTATTTTAATCCTGAGGCCGGCCCCTATAACAACTTAATAAAATTAATTGTAATTATCAAGGGTTATGATCTTACGGTTGGTACTTTCATATCTGGATTGTGTTTGGACCTCTTCTGCATAATTTACATCAAAGAAAGGAAAGTTAAAGCTTTCAATTTTGCATGCCCTTTTTTCGTTTTTGTTCTGGAGAAGATAATTGAGACCCTATATTGACAAACCTGAATATAGTAGACTCCAGAGGGACTCCACCAGGCAGATCCTTGACCATCAAGTTTTCCAGTGCCTTGAATGGTGAAGTCATGAACCCATTTGAAGTTTAGCCACTGAAACAAGCCGGATTTAGGCCAGGCACCTACTTGAGGTGGAGCTAAGAGAATGCCATCTACCTGTTGGAATTCCACTTACATTGCATCAGCTTTATGTGTAGAGCACTAAACAATAAGGAACTGTACTAATATTAAAACAAGACAGACATTATCCATAAAAAAATTGACTGCTAGGAATATACCTCCTGCCTTTTAGATTTCTTTATTCATAACTACTACTCGAGAGTAGAGTCACTCATCAGATCAGTTGAAAAGAAGAGAAAGCGAACCTCAAGTACAAGGTGAGGCATGCATGGACCTTGGAGAGTTATGGGCTTGATGAGGAACTTGAATTCCGCCGGGATTTCCACTACAGCCCCAGATACCTTGCACGCAGCTTTCCATGCTGCTAAAAGTGCCTGTTTAGCTCACCATTCAGTTTCTAGTAATTATTAAAAAATAAAAATCTAGCTAGTAAATACTTGCTCCATCTGTTGCTAAGTCCAAAGAAAATGCGGAAACATATGGAGGAATTTGTGCCAATAAGAACATGTTCTTTCACAGTTCCTTTTGGCTATTACGTACCTTTGAATCATCTGAGACTCCATCACCCTTGGCTCCAAATGACAAAACGTCAAAAATGATGGAATGTGTAGGATAAGAACCATAGTAAGGAAGAGGGGCTGGGGCAGGGCCTGGAATATTTGTAGCTGGGTCTGGAGCATTGTGGCCATTGCTGCCCTTGTCTTTAAGGTGCTTGTGAGGTTTATTTCTGTTGCTGTGATGCTTTCTTGCCTCTACAGAAATCATGGCAAATGTAATGAAGACAGCTACTACAACAAAAAGAAAAAATCGAACAGATGAGTTCCTGATGCTCTTCATCTCGTAGCTTTCCCTTTTCTTACGTTTCTTGGATATAATCTCCGGGAGAACAAAGAGCTCTAGCTTCAGCTACTAATAAGTTGCAGGTATTACTCTGCTTGGAACAGGGCAATGAGACCGTTAGAGGCAGTTTATGTTTACAGCCTTATTATAGCCTCTCTTTTGCACTTTTCTTACAATTATAATTTTAAATCCTCCAATAAAAAAAAAACATTTAATGACCAAAAACAAAAGCAACTGATCTGTCAGGGGACTTAATCGGAACAATTTCCATTTCGGTCTGAAAGCTTTATCAGTAGCTAGCGCAGCAGGACAAACCTTATTCTAATTTATCAAGAAGTCCGAGGTTTAAGCACTTCTTATGGCAGTATAAATAAAAGTCCAAGAACAGCTTTTTTGATGCACGGAGCGCCAAAGTATTACACATCTCAAAGTTTAGGGTTTGAAGGGTGATTAATTAATATACACATCATAAAAGCCAACTGTTTTATGAATATTTTTGTAAACAAGAAAATTTAAATTAGGCTCGTCAATTGAAAAGTGTATATTAATTATCTATACATGGGATCTTTTTAATTGCGAAGATTTAATTAACCTGTGACGGAAGAGAAATATCTATTTATTTTATTTAGTTATTTATTTCGTTATTTAGTTAAATCAACAATTCATTATCAGAGCAAATAGCAAAAACCACAATTTCTTCCAACATACTCATTATTTATTTTTTCAATGAATTTATATATTAGATGAAATCCAATAACCAAAGATAGTAGTCAAATAAATTAATGAAAATGAATAATTACAATAGAAAAAGGGTAGAATAAGAGGTTTTCCCAAAAAAAAACAACTACGAAAATATGATGGTGACACCCAGAGTCGGCATAAGGTGAATAGAGATATTAGATAAAATTATAAATGAAAAATTTTAAAATATTTATGAAATATTTTTTATTATTTTTCATATATGTTTCACAAGTGAAAGCCTTGAATCATTTTCATTTTGTATTTGAGTTTTTTTTGGTCAAGTGCACTCAATTTTCATTTCATAAAAAATAATTGATAAATATAATGCATGGTACTTTTTAAAAATATTTTTTAATTATATATATATATATATATATATATATATTATAGCAGCATATCAAAACCATAAAAATATCTAAAAATATTAATTTAATATATTTTTAAATAAAAATCAATTTAAAAAACCAAAACTACAGTTTCACTAAACCATCTTTTGCAACTAACATATATCTGGCTAATTGAGAGTACTCCTCTATTTCATATGCAGTGCCTCATACTCGTCCTTGCGCCGACAAGATCCAGGTAATTAATGGCGCATCTCTGTTGAGACGACGATGCATCTGGGGTGTGTGTGTGACTGTACAGTGTGTGTATTTTCAATAATATAAAAAATATTTTAATAAAATGAATCTAATAATATGAAAAAACATTACCAATAATAATCAGAATGAGTCATATACGCTTGTCCAAAGACAACAAATTACTCATTTTGTTTTGGGCTGTGCATGTGGTCCATTGCAACCAACATTAATGTTTTTTTTAGTATTGTTAAATTCATTTTACAAGATCTTTCTAATAATATTGTTAATGAAGCTTTAGTGCACTTCTAACATCATATTTTTTTTTTGTTTATTTTCTTTCTTTTTATCCTTTCTGGAATTTATGCAATCCATTTTACTATATTTTTTTTAAATATCATTATTCTTTATAACAACTTTAGTCAAAATATGCTTTTTTTTTTCAAACTATGCTAATTTTTTAAAAAAATCCATTGGCGCAGGTGGTCCTGAGTTCCATGTTCCACAGTGAAAAGAATAATATTAAAATATTATTTGTACATATTTTTATACAAAACATGGTGAAGAATAATATTAAAATTAGCAAGGGAACACATTATATATATATAAAAAAAAAAAGCAAGAGAACTCTGTTGTGTAAGAATAAATTTATCTAATAAACTCTCTTATGTTTATTAAAAATAAAAGGAAAAAAACTCTCTAAAATGGATATAGTGATACAAGAAGTAGTTAATAACTTAAAAAACTATGAATTATTTGTTTTTTTATAACAAATTTATGAATTATTAGCGGCCCCTTATTTGAATGATCTTCTTTAGTAAAAAAAAAAAAAAAACTCGAAGTTTGAGGTCATTATCTACCATATATACCCCTTAGTGTCTATTGAATTCTCAATCTATGTGTTCTTTCCACTGAAGTTATCAAGTGATTAAAATCATTTACAAAAAGACTTAATTTTTAATTGATGTATAAATTGATTTGATAATATTTTGTATCATTTAACAATATAAGTTAAATAAAATAAAATAAAATAAAACAATTTTCTTAACTATGGTTTTTTATGAACCGATGAAAGCACTATACGAATAACTAATATAATTTATACTTGAATATCATATATTCCTATACAAAATATTTATTTGATGGATAAAAGAGTGCTGGGTTGTTTTCAACTTGAGATTTTTATTTATAGAAGTCAAATTGAATAAACTTTTTCTTCCTGCAGCTAATCCTTGCGAGACAAAAGGAACAAGGAGACCTAGCCTGTCACTGTTGAAGACATGAAGAATAAAGAGTAAGAGACCACTTTGGTGGTGGTGCAGGAGTGGTGGACATTCATGGTTAGTAGGTTAGGACCTCCTTTGCTAGTCTTTTAAGGCATGGCATGGGAGAGGTGGCTTCCACGTTCATATGAGAAGTGGGGATAAAAAGAAATTAAGTAGCTGCAGAATCAGTAGCGGCCATGCTATATGGACAGCGAAGGAGTGTTTGAGCAATTTTGGATGACTGTCTTCTTCTGGCACGCCGTGGGCCACACATGGGTCCGGCCGGTGCCTTTCCACGCCATCTGCGCTCGGACGTGTTGATTGAGCCTCCACAAACAAGATTTCTCCTTTACAAAACTCCTCACTACTGGTGTCGCTGTTGCTCTTGTCGTTCTGCACTATGCGTTATAGTTGCAGTTCAGGCTATGCACAAAACTTTTAAGTGAAAATTTTGCGTTGAATTCTGCTTATGTTTTATACTTTTCCAGAGAAATCAATTCCAGGTATTTTTAAAATATTAATTTTGATACTATGCAACCAATATCAATATGTGAGAATCTAGCTGCTGCAATGTACGTTGGACTCTCCTGTTGTGAAGTTGGGCGTATGTTGTTTGTAATCAAAGCCTATTAATTTAATAATCAGTTTTTAATAAAGACATAAAGCAGCGGATTTCTACGATGAAAATTACATAATAAGTGGCGTGGACCTGAAAGCCTTCTCGCATATGAATTCCTGCCTAACAAGAGTCTCGATCGTTTCATTTTTGGCACCTATAAATCTATATTTACACCTTAATTTTGATATTGCAAAAACCCTATTGTTAAACGAGCATAAAACCTAATTGCTCCACTATCAGTGAAGCAATTAGAGGATGTATCTCTACTCCAAATTGTAGAGTTAAAATAAGCTTCGGGATCTTGCTAATTTACACATACACTGTCTCAGACAGTTTTCACAGGGAGTTCGCTTCTGTTATATTGATTTTAGACTTCGGATTGCCCATCATGAGAGCCCCAATTCATGTCCAAATCCAACAGCTATCAATACAGTAACAACGAAGA
This sequence comes from Populus trichocarpa, assembly GCF_000002775.5. Lineage (NCBI taxonomy): Eukaryota > Viridiplantae > Streptophyta > Magnoliopsida > Malpighiales > Salicaceae > Populus > Populus trichocarpa. Next base: position 13,186,828 of record NC_037292.2, read on the forward strand.
ATACTTACCTTCTTCATTTCTGATTGTTACCAGTTTTTGTCTGTGTTCGTCTGAATGCTGAGTGAAATGGAACTTGATGGTGTTTTGCATATCTAAACGTGGCAGATCAAAATAAAGGCCAGACGCTGAACTGGGAGAATAGATACAAGATAATTATTGGTACTGCAGAAGGTTTAGTCTACTTTCATATGAACTCCAAAATCAGAATCATTCACAGAGATACAAAGGCCAGTAATATCTGTTAGATTCAAGGCTTCGTGCTAAAATTGCAGAGGATACATGTTAGGAAAATTTAGGACGGAAACAAATATGAAGTTGGCTTAGAGGCGTGAAAACACTATCATTAAGGTGTTTATTTGTCCCATACAGAGACAACACCTTCAGGATACAACTAAGCCCTCTAAACCTCTAAAAGAATGAGAAGATAAGACCAAGAAAAGAATATGTCTTTTTGTTGTTATTTCTTTTCTGTATAGTAACATGCTTTTATAGACTTGAAACATAACGATGAAACAGTATGACTGTTCATCAAACAATATGATTGTTGATGAAATAATATGATTGTTCATCAAATAGTATGACTTCATATTAAGTTCCAAGTTCCAAATGATATTATAAATATCCATATAATAACATTAGGAAGCCAAATATGAGAGTTTGTCCATCATGACTTAATTTACTACACAATAGAAACCCACACTTAGAAACATTAGGAGGGAGTGTTTCTTTCCAATGTGGGATAAACATCTTTCCTTTATTCATTTACAAACTACACCAACAATCCCCCACTAGTTTGTAATGAATGTCTTTTCACTTGATAGAATTATGCTTACAAGAAGGTATTTTGCAATTTAAACCTTCAATTAGTGTTAGAACTTGAATCCTACTAAAGTTATTGGTGTCCGCAGATTAAACCAAAACTTTTGTTGTAGAATAAAATATACTACATACATAATACTATCCAAACTCTTAAAGAGGTTTACAACTGTTTAGCACTATTATGGCCATGTGCTAAAATCATAATTTTTTTTCTTGAATATTTACAAGAGAAAACCCTAACTCTTGTCAAAAGCAGCACCACTTTTATATTCATATAGGTGAAATTATACATGTCTCTATTACATTAGACACGAACTTTAAATTCCATTAAGAGCCCACGCTCATCCTACTTTTCGTAATAGAACACACTGAATACTATCAGAATAGGGACTCAAATTAATTATCAGTGTCCAACAGATACAAAACAGTAACTTGTTATTACCCATTAAACTAAGAGATAAGCTTTTTGCTAATCCGAAATTGGGTTCCTATTACTGATATCTTTAATAACGGGTTTCAACCTCATTCCATTAGTTGTTTTTCGTACCATGTCTCTAGATAGTCCTTTTGTGAGCGGATCCGCTAAATTATTCACAGACTTCACATAGACAATGGTGATTACACCATTTGTAATCAACTCTCGAATATATCCATGTCGAATGCTTATATGTCTTGACTTACCATTGTAAATGTTACTATAAGCTCGAGACATAGTTGCTTCACTATCGCAGTATAAAGAAATAGCTGATATAGGTTGTGGCCACAACTTAATATCAAACAACATATTTCTTAGCCATTCTGCTTCTTTACCTGCAGCAGTTATAACAATAAATTCTGATTCCATGGTAGAATGAGATATGCATGTTTGTTTCTTAGATGCCCAAGATATTGCACCTCCTCCAAGTGAGAAAATCCATCCTGACGTGGACTTATTATCACTTGAACTAGTCATCTAACTTGCATCACTATATCCTTCCATCACAACTGAAAAATCAGAATAAAACAAGCCTAAATTGATCGTTCTTTTTAGGTAACCAAAGACTCATGCAATAGCCTTCCAATGATCTGTATTCGGCTTGCTTGTATATCTTAATAACTTGCATAAAGCAAAAGCTATATCTGGTCTTGTACAATGCATAGCATACATAAGACTTCCAATGGCACTAGCATATTCTAGTTGTGCTACCGCTTTATCACAATAATCATTTAACTTCATGCTAGAGTCAAATGGGGTATTAGCCTCCTTTATATTGAGATGCTTAAACTTATCGAGCATTTTCTCAATATAATGTAACTGATTAAGAGCATAGTCATTACTATGTTTCTTAACTTTGATACCTAAAATTGTATCTATTTCACCAAGATCTTTCATTTTAAAGATAGAAGTGAGATACCTTTTGGTTTCAACTATTCCAATAATATTGGTGCTAAATATTAACATGTCATCTACATAGAGACAAATAATCACACCAAAATCTTTTGTAAATTTAGAATACATACACTTATCAGCACCATTGTGATGAAAACCATTCAACAAAATTGCTTTGTCAAACTTTTCATGCCATTGTTTCGGAGCTTGTTTTAAACCATATAAGGACTTTACCAATTTACAGACTTTTTCTTCATTTCCAGAAAGTATAAAACCCTCAGGTTGCTCCATATACACTTCTTCCTTTAAATCTCCATTTAGAAAAGCCGTCTTTACATCCATTTGATGAACATGCAATTTATAAATTGATGCTAATGCAAATAACACTCTAATTGATGTAATTCTTGCCACTAGAGAATAAGTGTCAAAATAATCAACACCCTCCTTTTGAGTAAAACCTTTGGCAACCAATCTTGCGTTGAAGGTTTGTATAGAACCATCAGTATTGTATTTTCTTTTAAACACCCACTTACATCCTATTTGCTTAGAACCTGGAGGTAAATCTACTAGGATCCAAGTATTGTTAGACAATATTGAATCCATTTCATCATTTACTGCTTCTTTTCAAAAAGCAACATCCCTAGAAGACATAGTTTGACCAAATGTCTTTGGATCATCTTCTATATTTAGGATCATAGGTGTCTTTTTTAATATTGTATTTCTATCACCTTCCACTAAAAATACAATTGAATCAGTAGAAATAAAATATGTATCTATATGTTTTTCCTTTCTAACTCTTTGACTTCTTCTAGGTTCACTGGAACCTATTACTTCTAAGTTTTTACGTTTTTCACTTAACGTTGAGCTAGGAGTCATTACTTTTAGATTTGGTTCTTGCACATTTGAATCACTTATGAATTTATATTCGATAAATTCAACATGTATAGATTCAACAATTACATTAGTTTCTAAATTCAAAAGTCTATAAGCCTTTGAATTTTGTGCATAACCAACAAAAACACTCTTAAGACCTCTAGGTCCTAATTTTGTTCTTTGAGGATCAAAACTTTTATAAAAAGCTACACACCCCCACACTTTAAAATAATTCTGATTTGGTTTTCTACCATTCCATACTTCATAGGAAGAAACATTTGATTTTTTAGATAGTACTATATTATGAATGTGACATGCAGTAAGTAAGGCTTCACCCCATAAATTATTTGGTAATTTAGTATTCAAAAGCATGGCATTGACCATATCCACTAAGGTCTTATTTTTCCTTTCAGCAAGTCCATTATGTTGTGGTGTATAGGGTGCTGACATTTGATGGATTATTCCGTTTTCCTCACAAAATGTAGAAAACTCCTTAGAAAAGTATTCTCCACCTCTATCACTTCTAAGAACTTTAATTTGCATTTCCTTTTGATTTTCTACCATTTTCTTGAATTCATTGAATTTTCCAAAGGCTTCATCTTTAGTTCTTAACAAGTAAACATAGGTAAAACGAGAATAATCATCAATGAAAGTTATGAAATATATTTTCCCACCCCTTGTTAACATACCATTTATTTCACATATATAAGAATAGACCAACTCAAGTAATTGAGAATTCCTTTCTACTTTAGGAAAAGACTTCTTTGTCATCTTTGCTTGAATACATACTTCACATTTGTCTTTATTATTGTGTTGATATGAAATATAACCATGCTTACACATATATTTCAAATATCTATAATTTAGATGTCCTAATCTTGCATGCCAAAGAAGAGAAGTAGATTCAACCATATAAGCAGAAATAACATTGATTTCATTAATACTAAACTTAAACATGCCATCACAGGAATAACCCTTTCCCACAAACATCCCACTCTTAGTTACAATAACCTTATCAGACTCCAAAACAATCTTGAACCCTTTCTTGCTCAAGAGACTAGCAGATACAAGGTTTTTCCTAATTTCAGGAACATGAAACACATTGAGTAAAGATAATTTTTGTCCAGAAGTAAAGTACAACTCAATAGTTCCTTTTCCCAAAACTTTGGCAGAATTATGGTTGCCCATCAAGACCTCTTCAGGTTTTTTCAATTCTTCATAAGTCTTGAACCATGCTTTGTTGTTGCAAACATGAACTGTTGCACCAGAATCCAGCCACCAATCTGAAGTCTTTACAACATTAGTTGCCATATTTAATTCGGTAATCATTCCAATTTGAATGTTTGAAACCGTGGCAACTAACTCCCTGACTTCATCTTTTTCAACCATATTCACTTTGAAAGAACCACCTTTCTTGTTGAAATTCTTGAACCTGCACTCTTTTATATAGTGCCTTTTATTACCACAATGGAAACAAACTTTATGCTTCTTATTAGCATATTGTTTCTTCTTGAATTTGTTTCCTTTCTTTTGCACTTTCAGATTGTTTTAAGTCATTGTCAAACCAGTTTCAGTAACCAAATTCACTTTAGAATTTGTTGCTTGCAATTCACGCATACGAGATTGAATCTCAATTTGCAAGTGTGTTTGAAACTGTTCAAAGGTATAATTGTCTGTAGAATGCAACATCTTCTTCCTATATTCATTCCAGGATGGAGGAAGTTTTGATAAAACAGCCCCCACTTGAAGTGAATCAGGAACTTTGATATCCAAATCACTAAGTTCTGATATCAGCATTTGAATTTCATGGACTTGATCCATGATTGGCTTATTATCAGTAATTTCATACTCAAAAAATTTTAAAGCAAGAAAACGATCAGAACCTGATTTTTCCTGCTTGTAGTGTGTCTCTAAGGCAGCCTCAATTTCTTTTGGCGACTTTAATTTGGAGATGTCATAGAGTCGACTGGTCAGAGTATTCAGTATATGCCCTCGACAAAGCACTTCATCTTCTTCATGTTTTACTCTTGCAGTCTTAATAGTGCTAGATTCATCTTCTTGTGGTTCAGGTAATGCAGATAGATTCGGATCAAGAATGTATAGATCTTTAATGAAGTAAGCAGGAATATCATCTTATCCATCCATCTTGTGTAATTCGTACCATCAAACCGATCTAGTTGAATTTTGACATCCTTAGCAACTTTGACGCTAGAATTCATATTTGTCTCCATCAAAATAAACACCTTAAAATTGTTAGGAAAATTTAGGATGGAAACAAATATGGAGTTGGCTTAGAGGCGTGAAAACACTATCTTTAAGGTGTTTATTTGTCCCACACAGAGACAACACCTTCAGAATACAACTAAGCCCTCTAAACCTCTAAAAGAATGAGAAGATAAGACCAAGAAAAGAATATGTCTTTTTGTTGTTATTTCTTTTCTGTATAGTAACATGCTTTTATAGACTTGAAACATAACGATGAAACAGTATGACTGTTCATCAAACAATATGATTGTTGATGAAACACTATGGTTGTTCATCAAACAATATGATTGTTGATGAAATAATATGATTGTTCATCAAATAGTATGACTATTCATATTAAGTTCCAAGTTCCAAGTTCCAAATGATATTATAAATATCCATATAATAACATTAGGAAGCCAAATATGAGAGTTTGTCCATCATGGCTTAATTTACTACACAATAGAAACCCACACTTAGAAACATTAGGAGGGAGTGTTTCTTTCCAATGTGGGATAAACATCTTTCCTTCATTCATTTACAAATTACACCAACAATACATGGCTCCAGAGTACCTAACCCATGGTCAGATAGTAAAGTCCTTGAATCTTCGAACAAGCAATGAATTCAAATAATTTGCAGAGGACACATGGCTCCACAGTACCTAACCCATGGTCAGTTAACAGAAAAGGCAGATGTCTACAGCTTTGGGGTGCTTTTGTTGGAGATTGTTACAGTAAGGTATAACAACAGGAGCAAAACCTCAAGATTACACAGACGGCCTAATCACATTAGTAAGTTTCAGAACCACTGCTTTCCATAAAACTACTTTATTCTCTTCAATTTATGAAGTATTTAAGAAAGGTAGAACTCGTCTTCTATAAATCCACTTCTTCTGTGGGAGAAAACAGACATGGAAAAAATTCCAGGCAGGAACTATGGAGGAGCTTTATGACCCAAATCTGATGTTTCGCAATCACCATGATAACAATGTTCAGAATGATGTTACGAGGGTAGAGCATGTGGGCCTTCTATGCACACAAGAAATCTCATCACTTCGACCAACAATGTCAAAAGCTCTACAAATGCTAACAACTGAGGAACACATCCCTTAGCCCACTAATCCCCCATTCATAGACGAAAGGACCATGGAACTCAATGACACATGTGAGGAACCATGTCACCCCCTTAATTTTGGTATTTCAGCATCAATCGCTTCCACTGACAATAGTCCCTTCTACCCAAGATGACCTCAGGATGGATGAGAGGTAGATTTTACAAAGGAACAGTGAGCTCAGACTAATTATATTTAGTGGAACTGGCCAAACATCTCAGGCTACAGTTGGCTCACTCAAGCACCATGCAGGAAGCATTTGCAAAACAATATGATGATCGGCATATGAGAAGTTGTCGTTAAATTACAAAGCTGCAGAGATGAGGTTTAGGGCAGTAATGCCAAAATTCCTATGTTCATCGTGGAGTTGGACAAAAGTGCATGGCAGTGTGAAGTTTTAGAGACAGATTTAGATAATTTTTTAGGTTTAAATCAACAAATCCAGCTCCAGGAAAACTAGAATTATAAGTTTTAAGATATATATATATTTTTTTGAAATAATTTAAGAATACAAACATCTTGATTGACGGGTTGACAAGCATTTCCTCTTCTGTCTAGGATTAACATTATAAAACAGACAGGATAGCAAAAGCAGAGCATCTAGGTACGAAGCTCCTTTCAAAATGATTGTAATGGATTTATTATTTATGTAGCCAAGTTTTTTGTGGCTTTGAGTTCATCATTTGACATGCCTAAGTTGCAGTCAACATTCTAAACACAAAAATTACCAAACCCCGTATAATATGTCCTTTCCCCGCAAAAACTATGAAACATGCTGTTTAAACTGAGAACCAACCTTATCTAACGTGTGGCTACTAGATTCCCCATTAGGCCTCCACTAATCTCATAATGTTTAGCAGTAGAAAATCCTGCTTCCAGAGCAAGTTCTTCCAACTCATTCCCTGTATAAAAAATACACACCATGTCACCCAACTAGGAAAATAAAACAAACTACAGAGGGGAGGCATGCGCCTTTCAAAACATTATAATTAAAAAAAAAAAAGATTGAACTTAATGGTCTTGGTCTTCGTAATGATTGAACTTCTTGTAGCCCAGCTTGACAATAGAACTTCATGAAGTTTTAAGGAGTAGATTAATGGACCACAGACTCTTATCAACCATGAAAAGTGGTCTGGAGAAAGTTTCCAGACAAAGGGATCAACCAGAGGACCTTATCATTGATACAGACAAAAAAAATAAAATACAATGTTTGGAGGATTGTGCTTTCATCAGATTTTAAGATTTGTCTATTCTGCAATCAACGTTCTTCTAATCCAACAAAAAAGATAATGATTACTAGTAACAGAGGAAGAAAAACCTGTTAAAAATTCTCTGATTGAGCCCTTCAAATATTCATACTCCTTCGCAAGACCATATGCAGTTGCCACAGGGACAACAGCATTGTCAATCATCCACTCCTTGTGACAAGAAACATACAAAAGAATTGATTTCATCAGATACTGATTAGTAGTAAACACTACACCTGCCTGATAATAAGTTCTAACAAACATTCTTGGAAAAAAGGTTGAAAAGCAATGGGAAAACTGTTATTTCAAAGCATATAGATATCAATTATCATAGATAAAAGGACGATTATATGATGCAAAAGCATTTGTTGTTAAGTATCGAATTTCATTCCTCAGAGTCCAACAGGCACATAACATCAACAAACATTCAATATCTAAAAGAAAAGCATTTATTCCATTTTGCAAATGAATACCTGAAATGAAGCAACAAATGGTTGAGTGCTTTTATTAAAATCAAGCACTGATGCTTTAGAACCTGTATATCAACTCAAGGATGAGAAATGCCACACTTTGTTATTTTTCAGACAAGAGAGAAAAAGATAGGACCTGGTTTCAGTACTCGAAACATCTCCTGCACGGCCTTCCGCTTATCCACCACATTTCGTAGCCCATAACCCATGGTAATAGCATCAAAGTAGCAATCCGGAAAGGGCAATTCTGTAGCATCACCCTCAATCCACCTGTGATCAATCGATGGAATGTAAAGCAGGTTACCCAAAATGTTAAAATCCCTGGGTGTGAAAATCTTTTCACACTCGTGATGGGTGTATTTATACCAATGCTCACTCGATGTTCTTGTAGCAGGCCTTTGAAAGCAAATGTTGCCGTGATGAAGCCATCAATAGCTGCTCCTTTGAGAAATCGAGACCACTCACCTGCAAATCTCGACAAGAAATTTTTCCACATCTCTATGGATAAATAAATGCACACATACACAATGTGATAAGTCAAGCTAGCACAAGACAGGATTTAAAAAAAGAAAGAAACCTTGCCATTGGAGCCAACTTTTTCAGACAAGAGAAATGCTAAATCCCCACTTCCACAACACAGATCCAACACGCAGTCTCCCAATTTCGCTCTGTCCCAATATCATGCAAGTTCTTTCTTACAAGAAAAAATGAATAAAAAAATTACAGTGACAGAGCAAAAACAGCATTGATTACCCAGTCCAGGATACGGCCATGCGTTTCCAGATACGATGCTGACCCAAACTCAACAAATCATTCAACTGTCCAAACCAAAATTACAAATTAGGAAAACCAAAAAGAAACAATCGAAAAAATTGCGAGGGGCACTCACGAACGTACGTTATCATAGACAGGAGCAATGCGGTTAAAAAGCAGCTGGCGATCATTAGCGCAACGAATGGATGGGTATGAGAAGGTGGAAATGGGAAGGTGTCGACAGGATGAAGATTGGTAACCAAAACTTAGCTGAAGCTGAAGTGATGCCATGGCACCAGCTCCGTTTCGATCTTCTCAAAACTTTCTCGTCGAAATGATGACTTTAAGACAAGTCTCAGCAGAACAGCGCTTCATCCACTGACATGGCAGCTTTGTAACCAATAGATGAAATCTTGACGTACAGACAGGATAATGTAATTTAATACATAGTTATTAAACCCAACTAAAAAAAATAACTCGGGATGAATCATGGGTGGGGTAAATAAACCCAAAATTTGTTTAGAGAAAGGTTGATGTTCTTATGATAAAAAATATTTTAAAAAATAAAGATTTTGACCGATTAACTATATCAAGACTAAATTTGAGTTTTTAACTTGATGATATAAAATCAACTTTGTTTACTTTGAACAAAACTTGTCACGAACTAAATCTTAGATAAATCAGGTTTTGAGTTAACATCTTTGGAGTCAACCTAACACACCAATTCAGGTTTCTTTGCCGTTATTTAATGTCTATACAAATACATTAACACTGTCGAAGGATTATCAAACTCGAGCAACAACCTTCTATCAAAAAAAAATTAAATCGTGTTTTTTTTTTCTGATTGATGGACGGTTGGGATTTAGTCTGATATTCGTTTCGATGGATGAAATTTCATCATACATGATATTCAGTGTTAACGTCTTACATGGATATCAAGTAACTCCAGATTAATTAAATCATCCCAAATCATCCTATGGTTAAAAAGTTGTCATGTCAGTAAAGTAAATGCTACGTCACATCAGATGAAAATGCTAATTTAATTTAATATATTAATATTAAAAATAAATTTTAAAAAATAAAAAGTATCATTAATATATATTTCGGCACGAAAAATTATTTAAAAAGCAACCATAATCATATTGCTTAACATACTAAAACGCAATGTAAACAGTGTTATTAAAAATTTTAAATTTTTTTATTAAAAATATTTTTTCTATATTTTTAGATCGATTTAATATGTTAATATTAAAAATAATTTTTAAAAAATAAAAATAAATATTATTTTAATATATTTTTAAATAAAAATTATTCTAAACCATAATCGTTATCTCAATTCCAAACAACTCAAAATCAATCAATTTTGGCTCTAATTTTCATGATTGTAAAACTTGATACAAGACATATATTATGGATATGAAAATAACTAATACTCTAAAAGTAAATTTTAAAAAGAAATCAAAATGATATAATTTTTACTCTAATTATTTTTTAAAAAAACATTAATTGGTTAAGTGTGGAGATTAATTTGATTAAGTGAATTCAGGATTTTTTATTGAACTAATCAAGTTTTTTTTTTTTGAAATCTAAACTGGTCTAGGTTTTGAATTAATCTGCAAAGACAAGTTTAGTTTTTACAATTATACTACTTACAAATAACTCTAAAAATATAGTGAAACAAAAATCCTTATCACTAAAATTCGGTATATATTATATCAAAAAATAATATGGATCTAAATAATTGTGTACTGAGTGAATACTCTTGAATAGTTTGATATTAACTCTATTCTTTCAAATAAAATTCCTTTAAACTTTACACTAATATAAACAAACCAATGTTTTATATTAATTTTTTTAATTAACACTGTTACTATTTAATTACTAAAATATTAATATCATTACAAGGTTTTTTATTTTTAATTGTTTGAGAAGTTAACATGTAACTAGTGTTACTAAACTTCTATTTTTATTGTTCGATATACTCGTTTTTCAAAACACAATAATTTTTCCTACGTAGAAAAACTAAACCCTAAACCTCACAGTTACAATGTGATATTACAATTATACATTTGATATGATACATTGTTATGAAAGTTGCAATTCTCGAGTGAAACAGGTTACGAGGTGTTTAAAAGTATGATTATGATTATTTTTTTAAGTATTTTTTATTTAAAAATATATTAAAATTATCTGAAAACATAAAAAAAAATATTAATTTAAAACAAAGAAAAAAATAAAAATAAATTAATTTTTTTCAAAAATACTTTTAAAATATAAAATCAAACAGTAAAATATGCTATATATAGATTAACTTTTAACATGCTTTCTCTATTAACAGTAGCAGGACTCTCAAGGAGAACAAAGATAAGGATGAAAATTTAATTCGAAACCAACACATGTTGACTTGATATAAATAGATGAGTGGCTTTTAAATTTAATAAATAATAGGTAGGATATGTATATTATTAAATTTCACTTGAAATCTGCTGAAATCTATAATATGAAATATATATTTATATTATATAAATATATGTAGGATATTTAGATTTTTTTTAATACAATATAAAGATAAATAATAAATAAGATATAAATGTTATGAAATCTGACCGTGAACTAACTACAGAAGGCAGCCTTATAACTCAGCCACGAAGAAAGAAAAAACCAAGGACTGTTCAGGCTCCAACTGTCCCAATGGTTCTGGAGTTTATTTGAAATTATAAGAGATGTTGCGATTTGTAATTTTTTTGTTTTAAAATAATATTTTTTTAATTTTTAAATATTATTTTTAAAATTAACACATTACAACGATTGTGAAAACATAAAATAATAATTTTTAACAAAAATAAATAAATAAACGCACCCTAACTTGCTGATGAAAAATCCTTCCGAAGACGAAAGGTTGAGAGCAAAGATACCCGATATCCATGTTCCTTAACAAAAAAAAAAAGTACATAAAGGTGTGCATGATAAGACGAGCTCTTGAACGAAAAGCTTCAGCACCTTTCCTGTGCTTTGGATCCCAAAACCTTTAACCAAACTTACCATGAACATACCCAAGAAAGATGCACTCTTTCACCTCGCGATGATGAAGCTTTAGGCCTCTTTTTACGGTTTTCTATTTTTCAGAAACTGATTTTTTTCCCTAAAAAAAAAGCCATATTCTTGGAGGTTTTAGGGATGATCAAGTTTGACGAGTGTATTGTTCGTAAGGTATTTGTGAGTTAAATAAAATTCTTAACTAGTGTGCTTTGAATATCCACATAAATTAAAGAAAATTATCAGCAAGCAATCCTAACCTAAAAGCCACGGCCACCACGTTCCAAGAGTTCGCAGGATGAGACAAACTCGAATGTATCAGCCACACAGCATTGCTTTGATTGGGATTAGAAACAAGATTCGTATCTATATATTCTCATGGATGATCATACACTCATAGTTTGTCTGGTGAAAACCTAGGAGATAGTTGCCTTATAATAGGAATATTGCATATAAAAAAAATCAAATAATGGCATGCTTTGTTCAAGCAGAAAGATTGCCACTGCATTTATTTCATACCAAATGCTTCAGAGGTTTCGACTTCATACATGGTTATGATAGTCAGCAGTCCAGTAGGTTAACCCGGCAGCAAGGAAACCAAATACCTGATCAACTTGATATAATCCAATAAAAATCTCAATTTAACCTGTGATTCACTCAAAACCCAGTAGAAAAACACATTAATATTTTTAAAAATAACATCGTTTTGATATTAAATATTTTTTTTTGAGTTAACCCGCTAATCTTTGTTGCTGGTAAACCCTAAAGAGGGGTTTACCCTAAAGAGGGGTTTAATATAATTCAAACAGAATTTGTCATATGATGTTGGCAGGAAGAACAGTCTCTCCTCATGACAAGCTGCTGCAAGTTTTTCACCTAGCATAAGAAATAGGCAAACTGTGTATCTATCAAGCTTCCATTTGTATTAGCACATCTGCATCTCACTAGTCAAAACAACCAATATAGACCTCGAAGATTACACATCTATGGAAAAAAAAATATGAAGCCACGAATAATGAGTAGACTATTCATCCCAACTATTTAAGCATTTATCGTCATTATCTATGTTGCCAAATCGCAAATAAACACGATCCAAGATACAGCAATCTTCCCATTTTTTTTGTTTCTAATTAAATATAAGATTTTCAATGCCAGCAATGTTGCACAGCATAATGTACATGAATCCAAAAGCAATAACAGAATATATTCTAGAATGTACATGGAACTCAGTCTTCCGCAAGGAACTGTCCAGAAAGATTATTCATGACAGCAAATTGCAGGTTCTCGGATGGTTTCCAGTGGCGCTTACGTTGATTTATAAACCAATTATTGATTTGCTTCTGATCTAGTCCCGTTGATTCGGCCAATGCTATCTTATCAGCTTCCTGGACGATTAAGCAAGCAAATCATCATCATACCAGTGTTTAACTTTGTATACGAATTAAAATCCTGCCTACACAAATTCATAGCTTAAATAGCTACCAACATTGAATGAATCATCTAGGTAAATCCAAGTGCAAAATCCTTCCAATCTGTATCTAGTTTATAAGAACCAAAACTCATCTTTCAACTTCAACAGTATAGTTTTTTCTCCTTAGATGATTACGGAACTTCCCTGATATAGTGTTTCCCAGTCCTAATGAATGACCCCTTAGACCTTTAGAGCAATCACCCATGGTCTAGTCACCAAACAACTAGCAGTTCTAGGACAAAACATATATAATGCTACCCTTCTTAGTTTCACTCCTAGAAAATAATTTCGTGAGTTCAATATATATATATATATGCATCAGAAACAAGAAGAATTACACCACTGGCATATTTTAAAACAAAACTAAAACATAAGCAGCCAAGAAGGGAGATACGCACAGTTGGATATGGCCATTTATAGTGAACATTCCACCATCCAAGTAGGGTTTGCCTAGCTTCCTTCGGTAGCTTTCCTTTCTTTTTTTTCTTTGAGAACTCACGCTTCAGAGTACCAATATGACCTCCAAACCTACGGAGAAGTTTATCTTTAAGCTCTCGGTCTTCACCACTTGGTTGGGCTTCATGCATATCCATCTCCCCTCCACTTAACTCATCATCTGATGATGGCGCACCGTCACCTGCACAAAATAAATTGCAAAAATATACATTCGTGTCCTTCTTGTCGAATTATAATGCAAACAACCTATATAATTGAACAAAAATCGAATTTCACAGCAGCTACTTGTAAAACTATTTTCTGCTGCAACAATATTACTGTGGACCGAGTTAATTTTTTCACAAGGTAATGGCAATGCATCTAATCTTCGATAGGAAACCACTGCGTAAATTTTAAACCTCAACAGCATAACTTCTAATTCCTAAACCACTATCGGCATATATTGAAATTATGGTTAAAACAACGAATTCCCAAGACATGCAGTTTATAGTGTTATTTGAAGAAGACAATAACATTCAGGAATCCAAGACGTGTAGTAAGTTCATGTTAAAGAACTAATTCTACCAAAAAATTTAAGCTGTTAGGTGAAGTCTCAAGATATGATTTATATTATTATCTAACAGTTCAATCCATTTTAATAATAACTAGAAAAAGCAAATCTAAATTTTCAAATTAGATTAGTATATAACTGAGACTTAATCGAATTAAGTTCACGACATTCAAGTTTAACATCACTAAAACTGACGCATCCCTCTAGAACCTGAGAAAAATTACCAGAGATTCTTCATTTCTGTCGTCAAAACTAGCCTTCTAGTTCTAGAGAAGAAAAACTGAAGTATAATCCCATTATACCATCCGATCACAGTAAACAATGCAGGCTTCTACCGTACTTGTTTAACAGACGCAGTCATTGCTGATCAAGAGGAACATGGGAATTCAGTTTTGTGTTCGAATCTTTTGTTTAATTTTATCAAATAAAATATGTTATTGAGGTTTGAATTCATGATTATTTGGTTAATAAAATTAATATTATATTAAATAAATTTAAACTATTAAATTAAATTACTGATTATTATATATATTATTCTCAAATAATTAACAACATTAACAATGTTAACAAAGTAAAAGGCAAAAAAAAAGAACAACGTATGCATGGACGTTCATAATTAACAATTGATTGAAAAACTATTTTAAGCGATTGAAATCCAATAAGACGTATCAACACACAATAAGATTTATTTTCTATTGATTTGATGATAAAAGATATTATTGAATCTAGCTACTCATACTTTAATCTTTAAACGATTTTAAAAGAACACTTGTATTATGATATGCATTCATGAAAGTAATTTCCTTAAAATAATAATCTTAAAATTTGAAGCTACCTAAGGTTCAAGTTAGAAAGACAAGACAGAAAGTAAATCTTTGTGACCTATCAAGGGACAAATGGTGTTTTAAATACAACAAGAAGCAGCAATGGCACTCAAGGCATCGTAATACATTGGTGTCGAGAAAAAAAGACGGTGAGACGTAAATAATTTACATTTTTTTTTCTTTCGCCAGTCACTCTGACAACAGACATGAGAGATTTGACCACCGAGAAAGAGAGGAAAAATACCCGAGAAAGAGATGATACCCCATTTGTTTATTTTTATGATTAGAAAGTATTTTTATCATTTCGACGACTTACCCTAGTAATGTGATTTGATTATCATTTCCCGATATAGTAAAATCTAAAATACGTGTTTGTGTGAGATGATAGGATTATTATTTCAAGACACGGTATATTAATGGTTGTTTTAACTTGCAATGAAAACGTTATGGCAATATTTACTCTTATTAATTCTTTGACTTGAGAAATAATCAGTAGATATTTATTTTATATGCAGCAAGAAGAGGAAGAAATAGGAGGAGGAGGAAGGAACTTGGGAAACGGGCTGAGACAGCGAGGGACGATTTTCCTTCAAAAAAGTTGCAGCGGTGGCAATGGCCATTGCTTGAAGGTAGCCCATTCACTAGGCTGGTGTGGCTTCGTTTGGTTATATCGTTTGTCAGGGAGAGGCAGAGAGCGAGAGAGTCAGGAGTCACAGCAGACATGTTTGTACGCCCATCAAATCAAGCTTGCAGACTAGACTAGACTAGACTCTACAGAGAGAGGGTTGCTTTCACATCGCAATTTAACATTACCCGATGAAACCATCTCAACGGTGGGTTTTTTTAAAAATATTTACTTTATATGGTGAATAATAATGAAGAGTAAATATTATTTTAATATTTTATGTTTAATAATGAATCGTACTCGATGAATAATAGATAACAAGAATGAATATCTAAGATTTAATAAATATGATATAAATATTTAAATTCTTTATTTAATAAATAGTATTTAAATACTCACTCTCGTCTCTCGTCTCTCGTCTCCAATTATTGAGATCAGAAAGGCGAAAACCTAACAAAACAAGACAACACTAGGAAGAGCTAAAATCCAAGGCGAATAGCCTACTGATAGGTTTTCTATTTTAGCCAAAGAATAGCCTACCCAGATAAAGGACAGTCTTATGATCATCAAGCAATTAATTAACACCTAAATCGTATCTAAACTTCCCGAAACTAGCAGTAATTGCTAGCTTTTCCCGAACAACTCGAGATCTTTGTAGTTCGTATACTTACTGAAATCATAAGATATAATGATGGTGTTGGTGGCTAAGCTAGCAAATTCTAAGAGGACCAACTTGAGAGTAAAATAGTATTTGTGGGAGGGCAAACCCAGGTTCCAAGCCTAAAGAGTAAGGCCTGTTTCAACCTCTCTCTTTTTTTTTTTTAAGAAATGAAAATTTTTTATTTAAAATTATTTTTTATATTTTTAAAATATTTTGATATAATAATATCAAAAATAATTTTTAAAAAATAAAAAAATAATTTTTTTTAATATTTGTTTTTTGAATAAAAAACATGTTGAAAGAATAGCAAACAACTCCCGAAACACGAGTAAGCGCATTAGGAAGCACAGAGACCCACAACACCACAAAGAAACAAATGTCTACGGAGATGACCACCACTTATACTATCCATTCACAAGCAATAGCTACAGCATGGGCAGGAGGAGCAGGAGCTGCTCAGTGCTAGAGTAGAAGCAAGACAAGCAGAGATGGCATTGAATGATGAACTCTCTCTCTCTCTCTCTCTCTCTCTAGAGGCTTACACCCAAGAAAAAAAGCTGGTGGGGATAACAGCGAAATCTGCGGGAGTCCCATGTGAACCCCGACCACCCGCTCTACCCGGGCAAGAAGACCCATAAAGTAGTCTCCATTAGCCTAAACTCGCATTTATTCACCTACTGGTAAGTAGGAGTCACTGCCCCACATTGCATTGCATACCAGAAAACAGCGAACAATCACTCTCCTTTTTTATCTCTTTCTCGAGAATTTCATGCAGGCTAAGTCTATGGCTATGGCTATGGCTATGGCCTATAGCTATGTTAGGCTATGCTATTCCAAACCCACTGTCACTCCCATTGTGATTTCTGCTGATGTTATTCAAGAGTTCAGACCCCCTCGTTCGTGCCATTGTGAGAAAACATCCGTGTTACAAATTGGTCTTTGGAAGGAACAGAAGGTTTTTTTGAGGGAGCACCTGCATGCACCACCCTATGTATTCACTCACCCTGCTACCAACAGCGTGTACTTGTGTATATTTATTAAGCAGGTACAATAGATATACTGGCTAGCTTGGTAGAAAATTCAAGACTCATAAATGGATAGAAGCATGCATAGACTTAATTTAAACAATTTAATTATCATATATTTATATATATACACGCACTCCATGCATGTACATTGCTCAAGCGGAACCTTTTTAAAACAAAGAAAGGAGATGCACAAACATTCTGTCTGATTATCCAGAAATACTGTACTAGCATCACTTCAAAACGGCTGCTAAGCAAGCGAGTCAAGTGTTAAGGCAAAGAAGATGATAATTCAAGGAGGTTTTAACCTTTCAAGCTTCCATGTCAACACAAAAAATGACGGAAAAGCATATCCTCGTCATAATGTGCATTGATGCGGGTATAAGAACATCAACATTTAGCAGTAGAAAAATGTTTATTTCTTGAATGTTTATTTACTGCGAATTCCAACTTAAGAGTTCATTGCAGTAACAGATCAGATAGAAGTCCATGGCCATGATAACTTGACAAGGATGCAAGCCAAATAAATTTTCTGAGGAAAAGTCATATCGGAAGGCTTAACATGGGTATCAAATTTCTAAAGTTCAGAAAAACACAGTAGACTCTAGGTTTTTTTATTAGCAAAGCTATCTACCAAGTTGTATCAAACAAATGGTATATGCCAAATGCATGGGGGACATATCCATCTGAGATAAACTTTGTATTGTATTGAAAGCATTGACATAATTAATAGCTAGACACCGGCATCATTAATGTAAGATGATAAATACATAATAAAAATGTATTAAATCGATAAATAAACATGCAACGATAGAGAGAAACTTTGCACCACAGACCAGAAAGGCTCACAGCTCACACAAAAGTAATTAATAGCAGCCTAGCCAAGCAGACAAGTACCTTGACACAATGGGAGCGCATGTGAATGTATGCCAATATATATAACGTCCAATTGGACATCCGATGTCATGTCTACGGAATCTTAGCAAACGTTAGTCTTCTGAAAATTTAAAAGATTTGAGAATCCACCATAGCAGAAGAGAACATGGAAACACGGGGAGAGGAGAAGGAGATGAGAAATGGTACGAACATCTAGAAAAAGGTAATGTGTACTTTCGAATAAAAACTATAGGGTGATTTTACAACCTTTATCCCATTTAAATTGATAATCTTCTTTGGGATCTAAGGCTGCCATACTCATCTCATATGCACGACCTCCACCCTTTCAAATGCAAACAACAGCAGCTTTTCTGTGGCCATACATGCTTTAAAAAGTGCTATTCCGTACTGTATTAAGGGATTTGTTTTTTAAAACGAGCGAGGGAAGTACTAATGCAATCAGCAAACGCAAATATTCTGGGTTTAAGGCTGTTTGTGAGTGTAACATGGATTGTTTTTTAAAATGATTTTACTTGTAAATACATGCCACATAGAGCTTTACTACTTTTCTGCCATTCAAAATTAGGATTCAAACTAATTAGGTTACACACGGCCATGAAGAGAGTTTGGAGGGCTCATGTATCAAAACAACTTGATGTCATTATGGAAGCAAAATGGCAGTTTGCACATTATTCAACCTCAAAGTTTGAGTTTAAGTTTCATTCAAAATATTTCAATTCTGTGATAAAATCCATTCGTTCAACGTGAAATATGTTCATTAACATATGATCATCTATGCCGGTGTGATTATTTAGATTCATATGCAGTGCAATAATTTGTTGTCAACGAGGATCGAGATAATCAAACGTTTTTACAAACAAATCGCACAGAAGCAATAACTTATGCTTCCTTTAGTTAGGACTTGTGCTTCTGCCGAGAAGCATTAACTTGGTTCTCCATAATCAATGGTCTTTTGGTTGGGAAGACACACGTCACTGTACACACGCTGGCTATGAAATGTCAAATCCAGAATCTCTAAAACAAAAGGTCTTACTTTGAACCCTCATTTTTCTGACACAAACGATGAAAAAGAAGAACAGGAAAGGGGAAAGGAAATTGAAAGGAACACAATAGAAGGATGAGTGGGAGAATCCAAGTAAATTCAAGCCCATGCAACAATGAACAGAAAGGGGAAAAGGTTCAGAAACTGTATCAAAGTCCATCACAGCAGAACCATTAACCTTCTTAGTCCATCTTTTACAAAACAAGGCATAGAAATATGACATAAGATCATACCAAATCCAAATTATCAAAGAGAGTGAAAGCAATTTCGGATTATAAATTCAAAAAGTATTTACTGGAATGAGCAACGATTGCCAACGCAAGACAAGCCACGAGTGTCTAGTTAGCTAGGGTTTTATGCTGTTTCTTTTGTTTGTTTGTGATGCTATTGCTACAGCCGAATTTCTTGCTTATTCTTTAAGCATTATAGAAGTTCTCACATCGATAAAGCAGTCGTTGCAGTTAATAAAGAAAAAGAAAAAGAAAAAGGCCAGTGACTAGTTAGGACTAGGAAAGCATAACTAGCTAGACACCATGAATTGATGACACTGTGAGTAAAAACACATGAATTTTCCCATTGAAACGCATCAATAACATAACAAGCTTATAATTTGCACGTTAATGCAACCACAGAGAAGAAAAACAAACTTATAGCACAAAAAACAAAGGATCTTTCCCTGGAAAGAGAGAGAGAGAGA
Source organism: Populus trichocarpa (assembly GCF_000002775.5). NCBI lineage: Eukaryota > Viridiplantae > Streptophyta > Magnoliopsida > Malpighiales > Salicaceae > Populus > Populus trichocarpa. The sequence continues at coordinate 13,207,001 of NC_037292.2, forward strand.
GAGACTGACCAGAGACGCTTCTGATGGAGGCAGCGGTGCAGATATTACGAAACTGCATTTCAATCTTGTTCAAGAAGGTGGTTGCTTCGTCAAAAGGCCTTTCAAGATCGGATTTATACTTCACCAACAAATCACAGTAGGTTTCCTACAAAGAAACACAAGGCAGATCAGAAAAATCCAAACCCCATAAAAGAATACATAAGGGGAGAGAGAGGGGGGGGGGGGGGGGGAGAGAGAAGGCAGTAGGGTAGGGGACCATGAACTCGTCTAGCTCGGGATCAGCTCCCCAGTACGTGGAGACAGCGTCGTGCTTGAAAAGGTCGTTTTCTCGCCGGATTTCATCTAAGAAACGTGCAATCTGCGGAGGCGCCCCAACCTGCCAAAACAAAACAAATATTTGGCTTTAGCTCAACTACAAAAAATATATATATATATAAAAATAAAGCTCGAAGTCCCAAAAGCTCATCATCTGAACAGCTTTTTCTTTCCCTAGCTAGGTCTTATAGCTTCCATATCTACATAATAAAACTGTAATTCAACAGCTGCTAATGCTATTGCATTCAGTCCTTTGTGAAAAACAAGGATAGGCTAGCTTTTGATGATCACCTTCTGGCAATCAATATAAGCCTCAAGTAAACGAGGATAGGAAGGATGCGAGGCAATTTTAGCTTTGACCAAACTGGACATATCTCCTTCTCTTTGAATTTCTGTTGTGATTGAAGCAGCTTCTGAAAGTAGCTCTTGGGATCCTTGAATCGGAATCCGCTGCCGAAATGTTTCTGAAGACAGCAAGCTCTGGTATTCCGTTGTTAAAATCAGGTTCTCCGGCGACATCAACGCCTTATCTGAGTAATCCGCCACCGTTGAGTGTAGACCGTAAGTTCCTTCCATGCTATATGCTAGTTGTAATTACTATTTGCAGAAGAAGCCGCACGCAGCTTGGTCTTTCTTAAATATTTGTTTTCTTTGCGTTTTGTTCTTAATTTCTCTATAGTGTTGATTTTTTGTGCTTTTGGTATTGGAATTCCATTATTAATTACTGAAAGCTTAAATTTGCTGGAATTGGAGAAGCAAAGAGAAACTGGAAGTGGTCTTGGAGAGTGTGTGTTTTTATGGCCAACAGACAAGCAATGGAGAGACGTTTATGCAGCTGAGAACGGAGAACGCCATTTATATATATAAAAAAAAATGCAAACAAACAAATAAGTAAAGCTAAATTTGGTTAAGAGACGAAAATGATAGTGATTAGTTTATACTTTGATATTTTAAAGTTTAAAAGTACAAAAATTAATTTAAAATTATTTATAAATATTTTTTTAAATCAAATAAATTTTTATCTCTATTATTTTATTTTTTATATTCTAAAATAGTAATCAAAAGCTAAAAAAAAAAATATTTTCACGAACCTATTATTTTTACCTTCCTATAATGGATTTTTTGCATAATTTGTATAGGATTGGTTTTTTTTATTATTATTATTTTAGAAAATGGATATACAAATAAGCCAATAAAGAATATCGTGTCTTCTAATTAGAGGTAGACATGCTGCTTTAGGTTTTCCTAATAAGATGAACCAAACCAAACTTTTTTGGTGCATTTTAGTTTCATTTATACGGTGTTAGGTTCAATATTTTCTAACACTCTTTTGTGTCCATAAAAAAAACCAAAGGCTGCTTCTCTGGTACATAGCTTTGAGCATATTTGGTAGCGTTGTGATTTTTGTTTTTTTAAATATTTTTTATTTAAAAATTTATTTAAATAATTTTATTTTTTTAAAAAAATATTTTTAATATCAACACTATAAAATGATTAAAAAAACATAAAAAATTAATTTTAAATAAAAAATATTATTTGTTTTTTCTTGAAACGCGCTACTAATCGCATTCCTAAACATGTTCTTAGTATGTAACTAAATTCTTGACTTGCACTACATTACAAATTATTTTTTTTTCTAACCTTAAAAAAATTATATTGATGTTAAGAAGTAAAAAATCTGATACATATCTAATGAAAAACTTTAAAAACATTGAGATGATGACATGTTGAACGATCTATTTTTTAAAAAAAATATTGAGACAGGACCCATTGGCTTGACTCGGACCAACCATGATTAACCCGTGAAATCTACGATCCAAGGAAAATCCACGATCTAAGGCATGAGACCATGAAAATCCCATGGAATCCAAATCGAAACAAAATAGGGAGCTCAATTCTAATCAACTTATTAAAGGCTAAAAACAAAAAAAAAATCAATTAAAAAAACAAAAAAAATATTTAAGTGAACAAAAATATTATGAAGTGAGCATAACATGCTTGTATTTAAGCAATTAGTTTAATTTAATTAAAAAGTAAAATTTAACAAAGAACAACAAATAAAAAGACTCGACATAACCCAAATTATTTTGAAAATTAGTGAAAAATTCTATAGAAAGCAAAAAAAAAAATAATGGAGCCCGATCTTCAATTAAATCAAATACTAAAGGATAAAATTGAAAAATCATGAGCTTAAGAAAAGGGAAAATAAATAAACTCGTACAAATCTTCTAAACCTGTGTCAATCTCCCAAATTTACAACTCATTAAATCATAGATTTGGGCTCAATCAAGAAGCTTAATCCAATATTGAAGGATAAAATCAGAAAAAATAGTATCAATTTAAAAATTTACCATTGTAAAAAAAAATAGCAATAAAAATAATGAATGATGAAATTTAAAAAAAATTAAAAATGATCTCAAATAAAATAAATAAATAAAAAAGTAAGGACCAAATCTGTAAGATTAATTATAGGAGGGAAATCAAACAAATTTTAATTCTATAAAATAATTCAAATAAAAATATTAATTGAAAGAATAAGAACTAAATTCAAACAAAAAATAAATTAAAGTGTTGCTGTGAAATATTGGAAGTTCATGCATGAAAATCAAGGAAGGAAAAGGAGAAAAAAAAATCAATACCAAATCAGAGGGAATTACACTGCACGTGTTGTCTAGGGAGGTAGACCCTGCCATGAAGAATCAAAAAACACCAAGAAAGGTTTTTTTTTTTTTGCAACTACATCTACCGTTTAAATAGAGTAAAGAGGTTTACTCGATATATAGTGTATTCAACGCGCGTGTGTGTATATCAAGTTGTCTCTAAAACCACATGATGATAAAAAAAAAAATCTAAATAAAAATATGAATAAGCCCCTGGAAATTTTAAGGGCAATAGAGTTTTTTTAATGTGTTGTTAAAAGTAAAATATCAAAAAAGCTCCTACATCTGAGTTAATTTTTTTTTTACTTTCAAGGACAATTAAATAATTATATTGTGCAAGAAATATGAAAAGATCAACCTGTCTTTAATTAATTCCAAAATAACTATGTGAAAAAACTCAATCATCCCAAATAAACAGCTTAGTTTTTTGTTGTGAGAATGGCAAAAATAATAATTTTACTATTCAAATTCATAATAAATCAAAGTATCTCAAAAAAAAAAAACACCCTATCAAACTCGTAAACCAGGGCACCCCAGATTACTCTGGTAAACCCGCAAACCATGTTAACCTATAAAAATATAAAATAAAAAGAAACAAATTATGAAGTTAAATTCTTAATCATCTCAATATTAAAAGATAAAATCGACAAAATCAAATTTTAAAAAAAAGTCATAACAAAAATTCAAAAAGAAAAAGAAAGAAAGCAAAATAATGTGGATTATTATTATCATTGACAGTGTAATGTGTGTGGGTGAAGAATGGTTTCCTCACACCATTTAATTATTGTTACTTTATAATTTTTAATAACATGACTTTTCTCTAAAACTATGTTTTTAACTATATGAGAAAAAAATAATAGACTATAAAAAAATCAAGTTCAATTTAAAAAAAAAAGACAACCCACCAAACTCGTAAATTGGGGCAATCTGGGTTACTTTGGTAAACCCGTAAACCACGTTAATCTTATATAAAGACAAAATAAAAAAAAGTAAATTACAAAGTTAAATTCTCAACAATCTCAATTTCAAAAGATGAAATCAACAAAAATATATTTGAAAAAAAAATCATAACAAAAATTCAAAAACAAAAAAATAAAAAAAAGGAAAAAAAAAAAAACACTATGGATTACTATTATAACCCATAGTGCAATGGGTGTTGGGTAAACAATGGTTTCTCCGTATCATTTAATTTTTGTTACTTTATAAAATTTAATAAATGATTTTTCTCCAGAACCATTTTTTTAACTATATGAGAAAAAACATAAACTATAAAAAAGTAAAGTTCAATTAAAAAAAAAAAAGAGAAAGAAACCCCACCAAAGTCAGGGGCATCTTGAGTTACCTTGACAAACCATGTTAACCCATAAAAAGTCAAGTTCAATACCACGCTAACGTCATAAAAGATAAAAAATAATTACAAAGCTAAATTCTCAATTATCTCAATATTAAAAATTAAAATCAACAAAATAATTTTGAAAAAGATCATAACAAAAAAAAACCAAAAGGAAAGGAAAAAAAACATGTGTTCAAGAAAAAAAAAACCAATACAGGGAGACACTGTAGCAATCTAAAGTGCAATGAGTATTGGGTGAACAATGGTTTCCCTACATCCTTTAATTTTTGTTACTTTATAAAGTTTAATAAATGATTTTTTCTCCAAAACTATTTTTTAACTATATGAAAAAAAAATAGACTATAAAAAAGTCAAGTTCAATTAAAAAAAAAAAAACTCCACTAAACCTATAAACTGGGGCATCCTGAGTTACATTGACAAACCTGCAAACCACACTACCATCATAGAATGGCAAAATAAAAAAAAATTACAAAGTTAAATTCTCAACCATCTCAATATTAAAAAATAAAATTAACAAAAATAATTTTGAAAAAAATCACAAAAAAAAACAAAAACAAAAGGAAAAGGAAAAAAAGCCAGGTGTTCAATAAAAAAACCAATATGAGAAGATATTGTAGCAAGTCACGATATTTTATAAAAAAAAGCTACAATGCTTTCTCCACTTGTCTTAACTTTTCTTTTAATTATTAGCACAATGACTTTATGATGATAATATTATTTTTTAAATTTTATTTTTATTTAATTATATAAAAATTAAAATTGATATTCGAGATAAAAATAATGATTAAAATCTTAAAAAATATATATTTTTTAATAAAAATATAACTTTTTTATAATAATATTTTTTTTATCAGTAATATGATTTATTAAATAAGAATTAATGATAATTAAAATATATTCATGAAAATTCTAATAACTTGAATTAAAAAAAAGAAAAAAATTAATTTTTTAAAAAAATATTTTTCATGGCCATGTATTTCTTTTTTTATTTTAAAAAAACGTAATTTTCTTAATTTGAGACATTGTTTAATAAATAAAAACTTGTTATGATTAAGAAAAAAAATTAAGTAAAAAAATCTGAAATGATTATTTTTACGCACATGAACAAATAAACCATCCAAGAATTATTTTTTCCCCACACTTGACATTGTTGTGGTCTTATATCTGCATCTGAATTTCATATTTTTAGCAAATTAATGTCATGAGGCTTGTCAGTAGTCTCGTCTCTCCCCCTAGCTCGCTTTGTTGATTTTCTCCCAATGATGATTTCTCGGAATAAGACCGATGGTTTGGCTAAGTTGGAATTAGCCTGCATGCTGCGTATGCTGGCGTCTTTGGAAGGCCAGAAATGATCTAGTCTTTCAATCCCTAGCTTAGACTGGCCTACTGATCAAATTTTACAAAAAGCATTTTCCCAAGAGCTTGAAAGTTGAATCTGATGAGGGAAGTTTCTTATCTTCTCGGCCTCTGTGAGAATTAAACAGGCTAATGCTCCTAGTTGGTCTCCTCCGCCGCCGGGTTTCTTGAAGTATAACTCTGATGCTGCTGTCAATTCTTTAAAGCCATATTGGAGGAGCTGGCATTGTCGTTCGAAGTAGTTTGGGTTCGGTTATTCATGCTCAAGGCGTCCATTTCCATCATACAACTGATTCTGCCACACTTGAAACTCTGGCTCTCCAAGCTGCTGTTTCTCTTGCAATGATCGATAATGATTTTTAATGTCTCAGACTGTCATACGATCCTCCTAGATGTCTTTCGTCTTAGCCATTCCTTTTAACTCCACCAAAATTTATTTCTTACTACAAGGAATTGTAATTAGGTTGCCCGTAAGTTGGAAAAGAAAAATTCCTTAAATCCCCTTTTGAATCGTGTTTTAAACGGTGTCATTAAAAAAATTATTTTAAATTGATGTTTTATATTTTTAAATTGTTTTATCAAAATAATTTTTTTTAAATATAATATTTTAATATATTTCTGAGTAAAAATTATTTTAAAAACAATTGCTATCATACTCTCGATCTTCTTGCCATCGAGATTGCATTATTCTCTTTGAATGAATGGCTCTTGCATCCATCAATTTTATCTAATAAAATTTCTATTTTTATCGATTCAAAAAATAAAGAAATAGATTTCACTATTTTTTTTTTTTTTTGCAATTTTAAATATTAATTAGTTTCAGCATTATCAAAATTATATAATCAAGAGAAATTACAATGTTAACTGTTGATGGTGTGTGTTCCGAACAAATCTAGATAAGGATCCAATCAACTCTTTCTACAGTAAGATTCAATATTTGAATATTTTATAGAGGTACAAATCAATATAAACAAGTTCAGTAGTAGCCCCTAGTATCGAGCTAGACTTACAATTTGGGTTTTAACTTGTCATATTTCTTCCGAGGATAAATAGGAATGCAAATGAATTCGATATATATCCGATATCCGGCCAGCTCGATTTAATATTATTAATATTAAAAAATTGTAAAATATTCTCTTTTTACTTTTTTACTAGATTTGTATAGTGGACTTGGCATGCGGCCCCTTGACATCCCGAAGGACAGATGACCAAGGAAGGGAACTTTATGGGAACCAAAAATCGTATGGGTTCGGCCGAATAGTGAAATAAGTGTGGTGGCGTGGCCTCAACGTGTCTCTTTCTTCTTTTCTTCGAGCAAGCCGACGCAAAGTTTGATACTTGTCAAATTCAGTAACTGATTGATTTATTGACTTACCAACATTTTGGTTCTTTCGAGAGGGCAAATCGTGACAAACTCAAATCCGCCCTTCCTACCCCTATATACTAACGTTGTAGCTGTTTTTTTAACCCTAGCATAGGATAGCAGCTAATTTTATTTATTTTTAAAAAAATATTTATTTATTAATCTAGCATAGTCAAGGAAGACTAGTATACAGGACATACAAAACCTATCATGACATGCATGTATACTTCTCGTGCTTGTACTATTTCCATCCCTGTTCTTTTAAATATTTTTTAAATATAAAAAATAAAAATATATTCTTAATATATTTGTAATATTTTTAGTATTTTTAATGTTATCTTAAAAGAATTTAAATTTTAAATTTCTTCGAGTTCAACTTTTAATGCGCTGTTTTCAAAATCATTAATTTTCTCACTGAGTCGACGTTGTTTTTCTCAAAAAATAAAAAAAATCAAAGATAAAAAATATTTGGAAAAAGAGATCAAAATGTAAAGGAAGAAAATGAAGGACCAAAATAATTTTTTAGTTGCTTGGGAACCAAGCAATTAAGGGAGAAGACAAACATTTTCACCTATAATTAGGTGGTAATCTTACACAAAAAAAAAGGGTGAGACTAGAAATTTTTTTAAAAAAATAACCAAAAAACTATGTTTCTCATATTCTCTCCCCCACAAAAAAAAAAAAAAAAAAAACCTAAACTTATTATTCTTAAACCAAACGCCAGCCCCAAACTGAACCCAAAACAAAAACAAGCCCTGATACATCAACTCATCTTCAACCTCAATTCCCTAGCCACCTTCCAAGCTCGCCATCACTTCTTCCCTCTCTAGCTCGAATGTGGTGAATAATAGCTTGAATGGTTTCAATTTTATTACTTATTTCAATTTTGACAATAGTCAACATCACATTAACAATAAAATCATAATCTAACAGTGGGCTTGCATAACCATTAGGCCGTGACATGTATAAGACTCTTTTAATTTTAAAATCTCAAATAAATTGGAATTCTTGTTATATCCTCCACGCAAATATCATTGACATGCTAGTTCATGCTTATATTGTAATTGAACATAGGTTGTGGTTATATGTTGCACATTGTATTGTAGTGAACTTTTTACATGCCACAGTTTAAGTGTATTAATCAAAATAGCTTTAGTTCAAAATATTTGTCCAACCTTCAACTTAGTAGTTAAGCTAGAGTTCCTAAGACTCAAAGCTCAATCAAAGCTTTTCATACGAGTAGACCCATTAACATCTTTAAATTCAGGAATGAAAAGTTCTAGTATTTGATTTATTAGCTCAGCTTGCTCATATTCCTCAACTACATCATCGACATAAATGTTACCTTCCTTGTCACTCAGTTTAAACTCATCATAATAGTAAGGAGTAGTTACAATACCCAACCAAGCTTTTAATATACATAATTTTTTGAGTTTATATTAGGTTCATTACATCACCACATGTCCTAAACGAACCTGTTATTTGTTATGCTTGTGTGGTCTTTTGACCATAACTTAGGACTCGAGTAAACTCCAAACTTGAGAAGTTTTCTTGTTTAGGTACTATTCAAGTAGAGCTCTAACATTTGCAAACCATTTACAGTGACCAACTCAATCATTGTATTAAAACTCATATCACTAGCAATGGACACATCGCCATAACAATTTGGATGACCCCCACCTAGCATCCTTCGAGTAATGTCAACGTCAATTTCGAACAAATTCCACCCAATCCCTTAACATACTAAGTTTTTAAGTTTGGTAAATGAATTGTCTAATTTTAAACCACAGAACTCGACATGTTAAGTGATACCATTAACATTATCAATAATGTTACCACTATAATAACATAATACTCCCACTATAGAAGACCTTTTATATATATAAAAAAGCACAACAAAATACAATATTAATTTATCAATATAGCTAATTAATCAAGTTACAATGCTAGTGATAAATTAAAAAACCCTTAAACTAAACCCTAAAACCCTAACATAATAAACGCAATATAATTCATTGGGTTTTCTCACTAATAATGTAATTTATACTATTAATTGACTACTTTATATATAATCAACATAAATTATAGTTAATTTAGGAAAAATTAACAAAAATACTAAAACTCTAACACTAAAAAACCCATAAATTAACCAAGAAAAACATCAAATTAATATAGGGGGAAGTGAATTTTAGCTTAAATTGGTTTAAAAAGAGCTATTGTAAGAGGTGGTAGTGGCGAGGAAGAGAGATTGTCATGGGTGGAGAGATAGAGAGAGAACTAATAATAGAGAATGAGAAATATAAGGTTTGTCGCACTGAAAAAAAAAAGTTTTTTCACTGTAGAGAAAGAAATCAAAGGGCTGAGCTTTAAGTGGTGCTGGAAGGAGGTAAAAGAAAAGGGAAAAAAAATAAAATGAGGGAAAAGGGTTATGAATTTTGAAATCAGGCAATTACGTATATACTACATTTATGACTAAATGGTTACATATATAGTATATGTGCGACTAATATACATGCATGTAGTATATGCACGTCTTAATAGGTTGTGCAAGTACTACATGCATAATTTTCATTGCTATGCTAGATTGGGAAATATTTTTCCCAACTACGCTAGTTTGAAAAATACTTTTGGCTATTGTGCTAATTTGATAAAAAGAAATCCAATTGTTGTAGCAAACTTTCTTTTCACTGATTTTCTTTTCCATTTTCTTCCACGATATGCTCTAATTGTTCCTCCCAATAACAGTGTAGAATTCTTATCTATCTACCTCCTGTGAATAAAAAACAAAAACATTAGTGAAAGCTATTAATAGACCCAGGTTTAAGGCTATATACCTAAGTTTATAGCGCTTTTCACACCCCCTCGGGGCGAGGTGATTACAAACCTAGAGTCACAATGGGCCCAAACATACACCTTAAGTATCCACCAACCCAAGATGCAATTGGGCACTAATAGGCCTATAAATGGGTCTAGATCAACTCTTCACTTAATGAAAGTGAGCTCATTTTTTATTGGCTAAGAGTCATAACCTCCTAAAGGATAGTCGCCCTCGAGTACAAAACTTGACCCGAATAAGCCAGTCTTGGTTAAACTTGTCAATTTGTCACTAATCAAAGAGACAAAATGTACATTTATTAAATGCAAACACACTTCTCACCCACACATCATAAAGGAAATTGATATATAAGTTAGCATAAACAAAACTTAGCCCATAAATCTTAGAGTGGTGATCAATTTTTACAGTGGTTCATTGTTGCTTTATAACATTGTCACTAAATAATAAAAAATAAATCGCAAACGTATAAATTATTTTGCCCTTATATACAACAAATCCATGTGAATTTAAGATTATATAAACAATCTTGAACTCTAATATAAGGGACTTCATCCTCTTCCTCATCAGAAAATCTTTACCACTCTTTATAACCAAATCACAATACATGCAGTCTAACAAAGGTACTTTTAGACCCTAAAGGTCGAACATATCTTGAGCAAGCAGAGAATGTAGTTACTATAATCAGGATTCATTTGGTATAACTGTAACTTTACCTTTGCTTTTATAAATCAAAACAAGTTATCAATTTTTGGTTTATTGCAATATAAAAACAAACTCTCTCTCTCTCTCTCTTTCTTTTTCTCTCTCTTTTAAGTGATAAATGCTCGTGATGAGTCCTATAATACTTTATTAATATATATTTTTATCTTAAGGATAAATTTATATACATGCAGATGAAGACTATTTTGTTAGAAAGGATGGATGGAAGATGATATATATCATGTATGAGATGTTTTTTTTATCGACAAGAAGGATGTAAACTCAAGAAATGATTAGAAAAAAAAATGTATTAAATATTATTTATCTATTGTAATTCTCAACTTTTCAATTTAAATAAATTAGTTTATATCTTCTATTTTTTTTAATAAGTTATTTTCCAGTATTTCTCATCTCTTATCTTTCAACATCCATTATCCCTATCTATTGTTAACATTCTTATAATCTCTAATTTGAAGATTTTTTTTTGTACAACAATCGCCCAAAACTCTTTACCAATCAATACTTTTCTTTGGTATAACATGCAACTTGGTTTATAAGTTATGTCAAATTCAAAGTGATCAATACTTTTCTTTGGTATAACATGCAACTTGGTTCATAAGTGATGCTAAATTCAAAGTGGATATTAACTATATGAGATTATCATATGATCAACTGAAAATAGATGATGATAACAATGTTTATGTTTATGACAATTACAATTCATGGTCATAATTTTAAAACCGATCGAACTACATATATAATATGATATAACCATCCATATCCAAATTACTAGAGTCGCTCAGCAATAAGCTTAAATTATTTTGGCCTTCCTAGCCGTTTCACGACCTCATATGAATTTTACACCATCTCACCTAATTAGTTGTTACCCGATTTAACAAAATCAGTGTGTAATATTATTAGACCTAAAGATAATAGACTATAATGTCATGACTTATAAGACATTTAACTTGTAATATTGATATCACATAATATAAAAGATAAAGAATCAATGAAATGGGCAAAGTGAAAACCTCTAATTAAACATAAATAAAAAATAATGTTATTAAACTCGAATTAGTCTCATGGGGTTAATTCGAGATTAAATTAAAAAAATAATGGTAGTTGACTCAATTAAATTCAGACAACTTCACAAGTTAATACACGATTCAATCAAAACTTTATTTGACTTTCAAAACACATTGTTATGATGTTGTTTTGAATTGACCCGAATTTATTCGCTCATTCCATGACCGAAGTTTTGAATAGGTCATGGACTAAGGTGGATCTAATAACTTTTATCAAATATAGTACTAGTTTATTTGTTTGCATTAAATAACAAGTACAGATGGGTCGTCTAACTATGATTGCTTTTTTGTGCATGAGTGTTATGGAGTATGGTAGTTTTGTTTTTAGGTGATTTTAATGCACTAATATTTTAAAAAATCTGAAACAAAATCATACTGGTGTATTTTTAAGCAAAATTATTTTTAAAAAACACCTTATACTACACTATTAATAACAAAAGGAAGGATATTGCTGCTTTTTTCACAGCACGAGACCCATTATAGGGTATTAAGTTGATGAAGAAGTATAAAATAAGAAATAATAATTTGGAAAAAGTAGAGAGTAGAATGACCGTTTAATTATCTCATTTTGGCATATATTCACTAGATTAGACTGGAGTTTTAAATATCACCTTCGTATTATAATATTTGTAACTTCAAACCATGAAGTAATACTGCAGTTTTCCATATCATAAACTATGTATATGGCCGTAATAAGGGTGATGACACGCCTCACTTCTAGTAGATTACGGGAACAAGGTGAAAATCCGCTGGAGATCATGAAGGGAAGGGTGAGAAAGATAAGGAAGCAACAATGGACCTTTCTGGACTTGGCTAGCTAGCTACGACTTGCCTTGGCATGTAGGTTTGCTAGCTAGTGCCCTTAGTTAATTCTAAGAAAAGCCGACATTGCTGGCAGCTGACTGGCTGGTTGGTTTTCTTTGCTGTGATTGAACAAGCTATCAATGGCTAACGACTGCCACAAAAGATGGGATTAGTGGACATGTTAGGAGGATTTGGAGATGGGAAAGGATGTAGATAGGCACGAGTTAGTGGATCCACTCAGACAACACGGAAAGTTACAGAGTCCAATAATGAAAAGTAATGCATGCAACCAAGAAAAGTAGCCGGGCTGCCCATCTTTTATTACATTGACATTAGTATCCTTATGTAATATTATAATATACATCATTTGTTTGGATCTTATTTATTGGTATAAGCTATTGAATTGAGATGATTTTTTAATATGATATTAAAGCTTTAATGATCAAGTGGTTACGAGTTTAAATCTCATCATTCCTATTTATTTGATAAAAATTAAGCATAAGGTAGTGTAAATTTTTGTAAGTTTTTAGCTTAAATGAGCTTTCAATTGAAGGGATGTGTTAGAGAATAATATAAATCATATGTTAGAACCTCACTTAACAATTTAAATTATTGGATTAAGATGATTTTTTAACACCTTTTATAATCAATTGCTAAATTTTCAAGAGATTGAGAGGTTGATCCTTGTTTATGGATGATAGTGATATTGCTAGCTCTAGTATTAATTAATCTAAAAATTATCAATCTTATTAATTTCATGATAAATTAGTACTTATCACTTGAAAATAATGTTTTTTGATAATTTTAATATGTTGATATAAAAATTAAAAAAAATATTTTAATATATTTTAAAATAAATAGCATTTTTAATTAAAAATATTTTCCACCGCTGTACCAATACCAAGTATTATGTATTTATGGATTTTAGATTAGTATATATAAATATTAGGGACAGACGAATTAAAAGGTGAAGGGTATGAAAGTCATCTAGATAATCAAGACATGTAATTAATTATTAGGAACTTTTTCATCCATAACTTGTAATGGTGGACCATTTTTAGGAAAAGCAAGAATTGTTTTAGAAAATAAAGAACAGATCATGATTTTTATCAAGAAATGAATCCTATGCCTCTGAGCACATCAACCTATTTAAAGCCTACAGCAATGGAGTAACTTCACCTCTAGCTTTTATTATAAGAGCTCATTGGATCATCGTTAAAACCTACCTGTCAGCTACTTGAATCTGATAGGCATGGAAGTCTCTTGTCAAGAATATTCATTCATCCAAGGGCCTTTAAAAGCGAGGGCCGAGGGGTTCCTCACACCCTCCTCCAGAATTTAACAGTTTGCTTGTGCTTGGTCATTGTCTATGCTGGCTACAACATGAAGCTTTTGCTCTGAAAGCCAGCAAAGTCTTTGGCCAATGCATATCTGGCAAACCGGCAAGTCACAGAAACGGCACGGTCACGACTCTTTTCTGGTTTTTCCTTTCTGTATTATGTTGATAATAAAAAGGTTTGTGTTCTAAGCAGAAGTACCTCAGCAAGACCTTGTGGTGAGTGTTCTTTTTTCTGCTGTTGATTACCAAGTGTGTGTGTCAGTTCCATCATGAAATGAAGCACCAGTTCACCTGATTATATGCTAATGTGAACATCTCTCCCCGTCTCTGAATGCATTAATCCGGTTACTTTTTCTGTTTTGTTTTGTTTTTTTGAACCTGATTGGAACTTTCCAATTAATATGAATCAATTCCTAGAAAATGAATGCAAAACCACATAACAGAGTATGCATGACTATTGTACATCTAACGAGGAAAAAAAAGTTGTAGATTCGAGTTTAACATGTGTCTGAACTCTGGATAAAACACCATTAAAGTTGCAAATATATGTGGTTTTATTCAGCAAAAAACTTATAAAATCTGGTTTAAAACATCCGTGAATAACTAGGAAACAACCAAGTAAGAAAAATAATAAAAATAAAATATGAAATCAACAAGCAAAAAGTCTAAATTATAGTCTGAAACTTTAAAGGTAATTTCAATGGCCTTCATAGTGGAATTTTGCGAATCTGAAAGCAAATGAGTCCAGGGAAGGAACTACTGACCGAGTAAAGTTTAATCTTCTATCAGGAATATATTTGTAAAATTTGAGTTTGATTCAATAATTGGATTAAAAATTACAATTATTTTGAATTAAACTGTTTATTTCAATATCTTGAACTATTTTTTTATCAATCTAATCCATAAAATCCAGGGCTAATTGTTACTCATCGACATCCTTCCAACTTCATGCGTTCAGCACGGTCATAAATTACTTGCAAACGATCAAATCCCCTCAGAACAATATTTGATAATTTCCCATCACAATTGCAACTAAAGAGAACTTGCATCTTCATTGCTTGTAAGGTGACAAACGTACATAACGATGATGACTATTTCCCGCTCCACATCAACAAGCTATTCTAACCCTAATTGAAAAACTTACAGCAGAGGTTTATCAAGACGGAATGATCTAAAGAATACAAGTTAATACACTTATCATCCGACATATTGTCAGATCATCTTGCTTAGAATTGATTTTATTTCTGGGTTTTTTGGTTTGGTCTCGGTTGGCCTCTTAGTACTTGGGCCTTGGTTCCTTTTTGAGCAATAATGAAACACGATTGCCTTGTTTGCCAAAACCCAAAATAAATGAAAGAGAAAGGAAACGATCAGCATGACTGCAGCCACCCTCCTTCAATGGGATCCATCTCCAAGTCTAGATAATCTACAATCTACCTTAGAGATATAATATATGGTATGGGAAGCACAACCGAGTTCCCGTCGTTTATTTTATGTTTTTAGGGTGGAAGCAATGGTCATTGCAGGTCGCAGCCCGAGCGGTCAAACGAGCATATATACAATCATACAGATTCGAAACACTTGCATCAACACATTTTTGGCTACCAAGGCAAAATGTCAGCATCGACTAAATTAAATTTCAGGTCTCTATAATCACAAACACATTTCCAAAATTTTCCAGAGATCTCAGCTGGGAGCAATCAGCTCAAACTCATCTTCCAAGAAAGAACCGAGATGTTTGTTTTATACATGGCTTTCCTTTCGCTTTTTACAGATGAATACATGCACTCAACAACTATCAACAATATTACATATTTTTCATTTTCAAAGTTTTGCAACTTCATGTTTGATCACGCAAGGAGGTGTTGAGGAAGAAATGATAGTCACCGAGGACCAGAAAGCTCCATTGCTTCTACCACAAGGGAGGATTCTTCTATAAAATCAGAATATTTTTGAGGAGGGTTTTCACATGATCGGAACCTTGGGGTCTCCACTTTTTGTGAGGCTTCCCATTTCTCAGCTAAACCATCACCTTCTAACATCTTTAGTACTTCAGACATCTTTGGCCGGTGAGAAGGATTAAATTGAGTACATAAAAGAGCAACCTGAACCATTTCTTCTAATTCAATTCTGTCAAACTTGCCTCTAAGATCCTTATCCACCATGAGATTTAGCTTTCTGTCCTGATGGAGCTTCTTCACCTGAAAAAAAGAGCAAAGATGAGGTGGTGTTGATTATCTGAATGCAGAATGATCCCGGATCAGTTTGTTCAGACTCAACAATACTTAGTGGAATTCTTGGAATTTCTGTCATTGAAGAATTCTATCTTAACTGAAAAGTCAACAATTGAAGTTGATCATGCTTTTTTCTTTTCTTTTCCTGTTAATGTTGTTGGAAACATCTAATGCACCGTTAGGAGCAGATATTGAGAATGCTAACAAGTCGTTGCACAATCTCAAGACAGTCCACCTCAAATGTCCTAAATGCCAGAAGTCCACAATTTAAGTGCTGAGTTCATCATGTTATCTTTCAATTATATATTCATGGTTAAAAAAAGCTACAAGGTGATGGAGGGGTGAAGCAGGGGAGGATAGACAGCGAGAGAGAGTGGAAAGACAGAGAGAGTGTGTACCCAATCAAGCATGACGCCTTTCTGGTTTGCTGCCCTTCCAAAATCTAATGCCTTCTGACCTGTGATTAGCTCAAGAAGCAAGATCCCAAACCCAAACACATCAGTCTTTTCCGATGACTGACCTGTTGATAAATACTCCGGAGAAATATGACCGACGGTGCCACGAACAGCTGTGGTCACATGGGAATCTCTGTGATCCAAAAGCTTTGCCAACCCAAAATCTCCAACAACTGCCTCAAAGTCCTCATCCAATAAAATGTTGGCCGCTTTGACATCACGATGAATAATTTTGGGGTCACATTGCTCATGCAAATATAGGAGCCCCCTAGCTGTACCTAGAGCTATCCTCTTTCTTCTTGCCCAGTCCAAAGCTGGTCGATCATGAATATGATCTGAAGATGGAACCCACAAACAATGAGATTAAACTCGAGCAGGCAATTAGAAATAAAGGAAAGGGGGCTTAACCATGGTGGCTGAAACAGGTGAGCTGATGTGCCAGTTTGCCAAAACAATGATGTGGTTAATTTTCCAACAAACAGAAGTGCCATATCTCATTACATGAAAATTTCAATTGGCCAAAACAGTCAAGTGGGATGATACGCTAAATTACCATATAGGATGAGAAACTCAACTGTAAAGCAAACAATGAGCTCTAGATGAGTTCATTTAAGAATGTAAACTTAAAGCTAAACTTGCAAAGATATCATTTCCAATAAATGTTTTCTTAAAGGACGTACTCGGAAGAATGGAGATGAAACACAGCAATATTAGCTAAGACTGGATTTAAATTTAATTATGAACAACAAAATTGGAAGTTAATTCTGATATACCAAGTTTCGTATTTTTATGTAGAATCTTGTGGCTATTAGGGGGTGGATGCTTGAGATTCGGTCAGAAAAGGTAAGCTGCCAAATTACAACAAACAGACACTTGGCACCAGGGGAAGAGCATTCACTTAATTGTGGCAGTGGCAGTAGATAGGTACTGAAATGGTGGCGGAGGTTTCACTGGTCCTTCGAGTCACCTCAGAAGCTCTTGTGCATCAATGGTGTTACTTTGGTGGTGCCCACTGATGAATTAGTCATATGATGTCCATGCTTGAAAGATTGTCACAAAGGTAATGGCATGGCAATAGTGAGGATGCATCTTTTCTGTCAGTAGATTCTTTATGTGTATACTTGCTATATGGTTTATGACCACATTTGGGGTTATTAGCATGCCACATGCAAGTTTAAAATCTTTAGACAATAAAAATTGGGCAACAATTACTAAAAACTGGAGAGTTCATTTTTACTGACCTCTTAATTGAGATGCTACACTTCCATTCGGCATATAGGGGTAAACAAGAAGCCTTTCATTCTCAGTTGTGCAGAACCCGGAGAGCCTTAGAAGATTTCGATGGACAGCCAAACTTATGGTTTCTACTTCTGTCTGGAATTGGATTTCACCACCAGCAACATTAAAGTCCTTCAGCCTTTTGACAGCCACCACAGTTCCATCATTCAACCATCCCTTGTACACAATGCCAAATCCACCTGTCCCGAGAATATTCTTTGAACTGAAATGATCAGTTGCAGTACGCAGCTCCTTAAATGTATACCTTCTTACATGGCCCAAGCATACCTCTGGGTCATATTGCTCTGACAAGCAACACATAGTTGAGAATCCAGGTTTAATGGAAAATGCAGGAAAAAGAGTAAAATCATAAACAGAATGAATGAAGTGAATCAAGAATAATCAAAATTAAATAAATTTAGAAGAATTAAAAAAATGTAGCTAAGAAAGGTCCTTTGCTTGGCACAGTGGTTGTAAGGTTTCTGAGGTGCAACCATGAGGATACAAATTCAAACTTTGAGAATACTATATGCAGATTGAATATCTAAACAAAACACATTTTACAATTATTTGAAACAGCAGATATAAAAGAGTTGTTACTGGTGCGATGGTAAAATTCCTGGACTTGAAACCACTAGAGTATTCAAATTCTCTTCCACTCACCCTCCTTTTCTGTAGCCATGACTATATTAAAGCTGCATTTTCCGAAAATGCAGTACGACATAACAAATACAAAGGGCAGGTTATCCTATGAGTTCAGGTATAATTTTGGGGTGAAAGAAACATTATATATAATGTATGACCATCACATTGTCCTATGAGTTCACGCATAGTTTCACTTGGTGTGGAAATAATGCTGCAAACAGTGTGTTACAGTCTAATTTTTTAAGGGATTATATTTATTGTTCTTTTTTCTCAGACAATTAACACTAAAATTCATAGCTGGAGCCATTATAATGAGTCAAAAGCAACCAACTGTATGGCTTTTTCGACAACTCACTTTCCATGATGACAGATGTGAGCATAATACGAACTATAGTTGGTGCCTTGGTTCCTTGCATTTATAGAACAACCATAGGAAAAATGAAGAAATGAAAAATGGAGTATAAAACTAACCATTGACATCAAAGAAAATTTGCTGGTTGTGTCTATATCGCCACCAAACAAGTAACCCAATAACTATTATGGTGGAAAAGGCAGCACCAAAGCTTGCACCAAAAGCAATAGCCACACGGTGACCATTTGTTCCAGAGCTGGATTGACCTATGAATCCACAGAGAAGCAAAGAAACATATATGATCTATCCTTATGGAGATAAAAACAAACAGAAAAAATAAATTAAACATATGATAAGCACCATTCAGACCATCTGGTGGGAGAGAAAGAGGCTCTGGAAAGACAGCAGAACAGCTGTTACTGGCCTTAGGTCCACATATTAAAGGATTACCCGTAACTCTGAAATGAAAAGAGATTTCCAATTAAGTAATAAAAAATGTAACTAGTATGAGGAGCAAGCATTTTTCAAAGACACAGAAACAGCATCTCACTTGAAAGTTCTTGCTGATATTTTTGGCAAGGAACCGCTCAGATTGTTAAATGAAAGATCCCTAAAAGCATAGCATCACTTACAATGGTGAATAGGTATGTTCACAAAACTAACAATAACTATTAAAAAAGCAATCAGTGGGTTGCATAGGTGCAAGGAGGACATACACAAGTGTGAGACCTTTGAGATTGGACAGAGACTCGGGGCAGGGTCCAGTAAGGCTATTGTTATTTAATCGCCTGAATTTCTCAGAAGACAACATAAGGGTAAGAATGTGCGTTAATCTAAATAAGAAATATTCCAAGTCATGCAGCATCTTCTGAAGAAACCGGAGTAAATAACAAAAATTTTGAAACTCACAGGTAATTCAGGTTCTTGAGGTCCCCCAAAGAAGTGGGCATATCTCCACTAAATGTATTGTTCGAGAGATCAAGTGTCTGAAGCTTCTCCAGCTTGCCAATTGCAACAGGTATAGGACCTGAAATGGCATTATTCTGCAGCAACCTACATATTTATGCAAGTATGAATCGCATTTCAGCGATACTACTCAAGAATTATGCCATCACTGCTCAGCAAAAACAAAAGGTTATGACTTACACTGATTGCAGGTTAGTGAGATTGCCGATAGACGGAGATAAAGTCCCAGATAAGCTCTGACTAGGAAGTCCCCTATTTAAAATTGCAAGGAAAAAAATAAAAACATTCACTTAGTGGCATGGTCTGCAAAAAAAAGATATATAGGAAGTACATATAAATGAAAATATATATGTACGTAAGAACAAAAGAAGCAACTTACAAAGCAGAAACATATCCATCTGGGGAGCAAGTAACCATCCTCCAGCTACAAGGATCAACAGAATTGATATCCCAATTCTCCAGAACATTATATGGGTCGAGTAGAGCAGTTTTTATGGCCACCAAAGCTACCACTGCTCAATTTTCAATTGAAACAAGTAGCAAAAATCAACACTATGAGCTTCTCCATAAATGAAGTACCATCAATTATCCAAGAAGATATTTTAAAGCTACGGTGCTTTTATATCACGAAAATTAATGGTAACAAGTAAAATAAATTTTAAAGTACGAGGATGGGATAATGAGGGTAGTTCAGAAATCCCTTGTAGGCCATAAAAGCATTTAGTAGAGGATAAGATTAACTTTCTCCAAAAATGAATAATATTACTACAGAAAAATTGCAAAATAACATACTTTTTCTGTGGACAGAAGCTGTAATGAGCAAGAGAAAGTGAGATGGAGAAGATCCCGTGAGAAAGGTTGACTGACCTTCAAAGTTTATACCAGTAGGAGAAAGAGTGGCAGAAGAAATCTCCATCAATGCCAAAACCAGAAATACCACTGTGCAGAACCCAAAACTCCGCCTACTTTCCATGGATACTTTTTGACCCTCACTTCATTCACTTTGCAAAACTCCAACTACTCTTCTTTTATCAAAGCTTGTCCACCAACCCCAAAAGCCACGTTCTGCTATATGAACTTGTTCTGTAATGCAAATAACATAAAAAGATAACCCCTTTTCTTACCTATAAGAATCAGAAGAAGCACATAAAAAAAAAGGCAAAACCTAATACACTTCCAGAACAAGAAAATGGTCCCTTTTGCAACTCTCACTTTGAGCAAATCTCCAAAAGAAACCAAAATCACTTTCTTTCTTACATAACAACGCCCACCTCAGAAAAAAAGAATTTTCTCGAGAAACAAGCAAACATGATAGTGGAACCTGAAATTCTGAAATCCTAGAGATCTGAGAATGTGGGTTTTAAGTTTTGGTTGATCCCCACAAATTCCACGTTGGCATATGTTTGGTTTCTTCTACCCTTGCCCTGTTCTGTTCCACTACTGCTCTGTAATTCCACTACCATTATTATCCTCTTCTTCCTCTTCTTCTTTTTGACACAAAACAACTACACAAGCAAGCAATCTATCTGTACTGGTATAATTTTTTATAATGAAAAGAAATATTAGTCATATAAATTACAGTGACCGACTGTCAGTGAAAGAGAGATGCAGCCAAGAAACCGAGGGCCAAAGCTAATTGCCAAAAAGTGGACACACATGCAGATGTAAGAAAAAAACTGCTCTTAATTTGTCCTATAAAAAGGGAAACATTGCTTGTACTGCAGCAACTAAAATATTTCTTGCTGGATTTTTATTCCTTTCAACGTAATAGTATTTTTAATTAATTATGCACATCAAGATTAATTTTATCCCCCAGTTCAGAGTGACTGTTTGGTAATGGGACCAAATACATTTTTAAAAAAAAATTAAATTTTTTTTATTTTAAATTAAAATATTTTTAATGTTTTTAAATTATTTTGATATACTAATTTTAAAAATAATTTTTTAAAAAAAAAAAAAAATTATTAACATATTTTTCTGAGTGAAAAAAATTTTAAAAAACATCCACAACCACACTCCCAAACAACAAGAAAAAAAACACTTATATTTATATTTAATTTGGCTATTTTGAGATTTGTCAAGTATGTGCTGTATTTAAAAACTATAATAAATAATTTAAGATATTTAACTTTTTTAATAAATAATTTATTTATAATTTTAGTATCTAGTTGTAAAAGGAAACAAAAATGTATTTATTTTAAGAATATATATATAAATAAATTTGTCTCTGATAAAATTTTAAAATGATTTTTTATCTTTAAAAAATAAAAATATCCTTCCCATCCTAATTTTCTACTATCTATATTTTTTTCATTCAAGACAATAATCAAGATATTTTAAAGTTTATTTAATAAATATAAGATTAAATTTTTGTATTTGTTTTATAATAATCTTAATAGCATGCTTCAAAATTCAATGATTCAAACAAAAACTATAATAGTTTTAACTGTTAAAATTCTATTTGAAAATGTGGTAATTAAATGCAGGAAAGGTTATTTTAAAAAAAAAAATTAACTAAAATATATATTAAAATAATATTTTTTTATTTTTAACAATAATAAACGAACACAATAAAAAATACTAAAATAAAATAAAAAAATTTGAAAAGCATGTTAGACCGGTTTTCCAAGGAGGGAGAAGTCTTGGTTAAAAAATCGGTGATTAGACTGAAGGGATTGATCAGAGAACAAGAGGATGTCTGGTTCCCGAAAAAGCGAAGTGTTTAGCAGGAAAGTAATCGGGCGGTCACGTGCTTGGATTGCCCTGCTGCCCTGCCCTTTGTTGGCTTTTTTTGCCTTTCAAAAATAATTTTTAATAATCATATTTATGTTAAAAGTTCATGCGGCAGGTGGGCCCACCTCTCAAAAAGACACCCCCATACTCGAACTTGATGTTCATGTTCTAACAGAAGGCATCTCCTTTAATCGAATGTTTTTTTTTCTTTTTTTCTTTTTTAACAGCTTTTCTTCGAGAATTACCAATAATATAGTGAATTTTTGTTTTCTTTTATCATAATAGAAATATTATATTCGTTTTTTTATAATAAAATTAACTATTTTCTCTAATCCAAATTTAAATAAGTTATACTCGTCTAAACTAGTACGCTTACAATAAACAATTTTCTTTCTAAAATTCAAGCATAATGTGTAACAAAAAAACTTTTAATTGCTTGAAAATAATCATATACTTGAATCATTTTTTTTTTATGTATAGATATTTAGTGCAACAAATAAGCATAATATGGAGATTAGAGAGGAACAAAACTAGCAAATGAAAGCATGCTTACTAGCAAAGTTGTTATTTGGGATTTGTGCATGATTGTTTTTATATTTGAAAAAAAAAATATTATTTTAATTAAAATATATTCTAAAATACAATTACTGCTGTAATATCAAACCGCATCTTTTAAAAGAGAGAGCATCTTTTAAAAAAGAGAAGCAATAGCTAAAAGGAGAACCCCGAGCCCGAGAGTATTTTTGTCGCATTGGGAAAAACTCAATATTCTCTATTCCATCATTATTTTATGCACTGATACTGATCTCCACTCAAATAAATAAATGGTAGGGAATTCCAAGAACTATACTCGAGGCTCTTCAGATACGTTTTGTTATTGCATCCGTGTCTTTTAAAAAAATTTATTTTTTTTCTTTAAATTTTAAATTTTTTTTTCAAACTAATACTTTTATATATATTTTTAAATAAAAAAATATTTTAAAAAACAACATTAACCCAAGAAAATATTTGGATGGCTTGGGAAAAGGAACCTTGGCCATTATTATATATTCATTATTGCTTGTTGTGGTTATGGAATTTTTCAAAACTATTTTATTCCATAAAATTAAAAAGTTATGCTCCCCTAGTTATTTTAATATTATTATATTAAAATAATTTTAAAAAATAAAAAAATAAATTTAAATAAAAATAAAATATTTATAAAAAAACACTATTTAAGACACAATTTCGAACTCCTCTATCCAAATTGTCAAGTCGGGACTGATTCGCTAGTCCAACATGCATCCTATCTGAATGACATTTTTTTGTCCCTGGAATAATCTGGGGCTTGCCTTTTCAGGCCTAAAGGATAAGGAGGATATAGCACACTGTGACATGAATTACATCTAACTAAATCTTCCAAATGGGGAAAAAGAAAAAAAAAAGTTTACTTGAGAGAAAAATGCATCAGGTAATTAACAATATTGAAAAGCACGATTCACTTTTACCTTTTGCATTTTAAAATTACATTTTATTCAAAAAAAAATCAAATTAATATTTTTTTAATAATTTAAATGTGCCAGTTTAAAAATTATAAAAAAATATTTTAAAAAAATATCTCATATCAAATTACCAAAAATACAAGATTATGGCAGTGTACACATTGCATTTGGGAAGTGTTTTTTTTAAAATTAATATATATTTTAATTATTTTAATATGCTGATATCAAAAATAATTTTTAAAAAATAAAAAATATTATTTTAATATATTTTAAAATAAAAAAAATTTAAAAAAAAATACTTTATATTTACTATTTCAGGAGGAGCAAACAAATAGTTGAAAAGAACTTTTTGGCGGTGGGAATTTTTGACGGTGAGATAATTTCCCATGGGCCAGTGATTGATGACACGGGCTGTTTTGATGGGCTTGTGGGTCCTTTCCAGGTCATAATAGCCATGGTGGACCAACCTCCCTGACCGACAAACTGTACCTTCGTGATTTGTTTTCTTTCCTGTGCCAGTCTCCTAACCAACCCAAGGACAGGATTACGTTGTCGCTAGTGATGGTTACTCTTGTTCGCGCCATAGTTAAAGGAACATGTACAAATTCGGTCCCGAGGTCACGGATTTACCTGATGTTCAACATCGGTGAATTCAAATCCATCCAAAACTTGGTTTCTAAAAATAACATGATGTGGTTTTATAAAATAATTTAAAAAAAAACATTGATATTTACTTGACAGATCTCGTCAAAGTTTAAACAAGTCATCTAAACCAACAGATTTTAATTAAATTAATTTTTAAATTAATTAAAAATAACATTCAATTAGAATTGAACACTAAATTAGTGAATTATAGTCAACAATTTATTTATAGTCAAAAATTAAAAAATATGACGCAAATAAAGCTATGGATTTGAGTTTAACACAAGTCTAAACCCTTGGACCAAATAAAAACACAACCAACGTTGTAAAAATCTACAGTTTTTATCCAATCAAAGTCTCTTAAAAAGATGAAAATATAGGTTTAAATACATTTCTCATCCTTAAATAACTAGAAAACAATCAATCATAAAACACAATAAAGGTAAAATCCTAAATTAATAAGAAAAAAATATAAAATATAATCCAAAACTTCGAACGCAATTTTGAGTGTCTTCAGAGTGGGATTTGATGAATTTGAGCAGCGAATAGGCTTGGAGTGCAGGAAAAAAGTCAGCACAAGTTTAATTTTCTATCAAGAATCCAACTATAAATTTGAATATGATTTTGAATTTGTTGAAGATTATGTTTTGGATTTAATTGATGAGTTGATTGAAATGTTTTGGATTAATTGTTACGGATAATGATTTAATTAGTTTAATTTTAGATGATTTTGTTAGGAATAATGATTTTGAGATTAATTAGTTTAATTGATGTGTTGGGTGTAAAGATATTGAGAAATTGTGAAAAACCCTTGCTGGAAATTTGGACAGTATGGTATTGAGGTTAAAAATGCTAAAATTTCAGTTTGATCTTTAAATTTAACAAAATTATAATTTTAACCCTTATAAATTTAGAAATTTGAACAGTATGGTAATTTTAGTTCTTCATATTGGTTTGACTAATAATTGAGATTTATTGGTGAATAATTATCAAGTTTTATGATTTGTTTCATTTTGAATTAAATTTAGGGAAATCATTTGATTTTTTGGTTTTTGAGAAAAAAAAATCAGTTTGGTTCATAAATATATAGGGCTATGATTTAGACACTGAATTAAGTGTATTAAATAGATTGTACATTCTTTTCGAGTTGTTTTTTAGTATGTCTTCTTTTGTATTCGGATAATTTTGATATTCTACATGCAAGACATCAATAGGATTGCTTTCAATATCTGCTTCCGTGTTAGTTGTACCTTTTGAGTCAGGTAAGTGGATAATTTTTATATGCTAGAAGATTAGTATAAATACTTAAATTGTTAATATGAAATTAATGGTGCTTCTTAGTAATTCTTATATTGTTATTTATTCATTGCTTATGATTAAACATGATCACATATTATAACTGAATCTTTGATATAAACCATTATGTACTTCTGAATTGATAACTACTCATTTGATTAATGTCATGAGTTGAGCATTGAAATATGAATTTGTCTGTATGACTATGTTATGAACATATGGTATGCCAATCAGAATACTCATGCTAACAAGTTAGTGTTAGTTTTTATGTATATCGTATCTTAACCCTATTTGATCGGAGGAATCACCAACCTATGGTGATTGATCATCCTATAATGCAGAGCATTATGCTTATTGCATTTTAATTTTCTAACGAGCCTTACTTTATGGTATTCTTATTATAGTCTATTTGAGAAACTTTCCCGTGAGAACTTAAAGCCATATTTGTGTGTGTGTGTGTGTGTGTGTGTTCCTTATTATTGTATTACCTCATGTATGTATATTAAATGTTATCTACTTACTGAGTTGTTGAACTCACCATCTCATTATTTATCTTTTTTAAGCTTATAGCTTTTAGCAGGTCATTTTTGTTGGATCTTCAGAACCTACTCTTTTGATTGTAATTAATAGTTTTTTTTTTTTATGTTTAGTTAGTGTTCCACAATCACGATATTTGAATTAACTCTTATATTAAGATAATTTATATTAAGGAGCTAATTATGTTATCATGTTTTGTGGAACTCTATTTTTGTTTATAAAATGAAAAAGTTTGCATGTAAGTTTGAGTTTGTATAGGTATGGAACCCTAAAAGGGGACCTTACATATGTGTCGGTCATGGGTCCGGGAATCGGGTCGTGATATTTGTTCTTTAACCCATTTTGTTCAGGTTTACAAAAATAAAACAAAACTTATTAGTTATTTATTTTTTGAAAATAAACTTTTTTTTATTTTATTTAAGTAGATTTTGATTATTGTTTCAGGATAGAAAAGACAAAAACAATAGAGATAAATTAAACATGTTTCACTATATTTCATGTTTTGAAATTATAAAAATTATCTAAAAAATTGTTTTATAGATATATTTATTTTAAGTTTTCCTTTTTTTTTCAATTAAATATATTTTTGTCTCTTGTATCTATTCTCTTACTATAAAAAAAAAACTAAATAAATACAATCTTATAGTTTTACATACTCTAAATAGGTATACAAAAAAGGTATATACCATATTAATAACCTGTTTGGCAACACGATGTGGCTGTGCTTTTGGAAAACTCATATTTTTTTGCTTCAAATTATTTTTTTAATGTTTTTAGATTATTTTGATGTGTTGATATTAAAAATAAATTTTAAAAAATAAAAAATATTATTTTAATGTATTTTAAAGTGAAAAATATTTTGAAAAATAGTTGCTACTACAATATTAAACGGACTCTAATTAAACTACTAGTTTTATTTCTAGTCAACTATCCTTCCAATAAAATATTCCTTATAATATGGGATAAATTGAGTAATTAGCAGAAAAAATAAAAATAAATGGTGAAATAACACATGATGAATTTTTTTTGGTGAAATAGCATAATTTGAGGATGTCGCGGTTTAAACGAGCAACATTTGACTAAATGTCATGGTTGTAAACAATGACATCAATTATAATTTTACCGCGGTTCTGAATCGCGACATCAATTAGCAGACCGTTTTGAGAAACGACTAGACATTTCAGAAAATGGTCATACAGTAGCCAAAACGGATTGACCATTTTAGCTATTGTCTAGTTTTGTAAATTTTTGGTATTTTAAGACTGAAAAAAAATATAAAATAATAGTTTTTGTTATTCTAAAATTTAATTTACTTTATGATTATTAGAGAGTTAAGAAATTTATAATTTTTATAAAATTTGGACAAAGTTTACCCTGTTATGAACTATACCTAAAATTTTGTTCCGCTTTAAAAAACCTTGCAAAAAAACATAATAACCATAATCAAAAAATTCTAATTAAACTCAATAAATTTTGACATTTCATAATCACAAAGTAGCTCCAGGAATGGGAAAAAATATATGTACATTTTAAATAAATAAAAAATAATGAAATAATACAATATTCAAGTAATCCTAAAATATATAAATATAACTTATCTATCTATCTATCTATCTATCTACGTCCACGTTATCTACTGGATGATTTGAGGTCATCAATATCATGATTGGATCCAACTCCTGCACTTACTTCAATGGCCTTGTCCTTTGCAACATGGCCATCCAATTCGATGGGCATGTTGCTCGTACTGCATGTATCCAGGTGGAGGAACCTGGATGAGATTCAGAGTAATGATCCAAAGTGTAATACTCATGTACCAAATCATATACTTCTTATTTGTAATTACATGATGCAAATATTCCATTCCTCTGTGCATCCCACTATGCAACATATGCTCCATATCGCCTTAATCAGTCGTAATCATTATTTTTACCCTGACAAGTTATGGCAAGCAATGCATCACTCTTGTCAATATCGATTGGAATGTGTTGTATGTAGTTGAACTATCACATTACCTGGTCTGAACAATGAAGCTCAACCATCTAAAAAAAATAAGTAGGACCACTGATGTCTATATGTTCATCCTGCTAGTGCAAAGAGGTGGAGCAACTGCCAATCTTTCCTCCAAGTAAGGTGTTCACATGACCTGTAGAATATTAGTTTTTTAAATATTAAACAACAATAATTCGGTAAAGTGTAATGATTTTTATTATACAAATAATTCAAAAAATACTCGAATAGAATATTATTTGTCTAGCTCGCTCCGATAAAATACCAATACATGTGTTGGATTATTTTCAAACACTCTATCAGCACACCACCTAACATTAAAAATATGTTAGTTTAATTATATTTTTTAAAGTTATAATTACACAATATAAATACATATAATTGTAAAATAACATTGTAATACCTGCAATCGAGTGGGAGATAAAATGTAACCCCTATTGTCTGGACAGTCATAGACGATAATCAAGGTATCTGGGTCTTCCCATATGAAGATGTTCCCACAAACATAACTGTTATTTAATGAAAACCTTTTGTTTATTTTGTGATGACAACAAAAATTTAAAGTAACAATAGTAATTGAACAAATGTGGAGTTCAACTATTGGACTCGATATTCAAATGAATGTGCAATGTGGCATTGTTCAACTATATTAACCAATTATTTTTACTATTAAATATTTGTCAAACCCCAAACTCAGACCCTTCTGGCATACATCTAAAGCTAAGTGTTTGATCATTAGAAATAATAAAACTAGACCTAGAAACATCTCCAAATTTAGGAACAAGAGGTATGATTTCATCATCATCAACATCATCATCATTATTCACCATCATATTCGGGTCTAACATATCATTATCCTTATTGTCAGTAGGCTCAAAATAGTCAAATCTATATTGATTAGCAAATGGATTGTCAAGTATAGTATCATCTATCCTTTATAGCAAATCATCTGAAAATAAAGTATTTTTAACTCTACTAACTGAATTTAAAGGACCCGCAGAAACATAGACACATAGATTTTGGTCAACAACTCACATACAATACCTTCATGTTCAAACCATTTTGGGTGAAAGAATCAATCGTCTCAAAATTGCCATTACACACAATCAGTACAGGATAATACTGATGTTTACCAATCTGACACCTCAAAGTTATTTCAACATTAATATCATCATAACTCCACCCAAGTTTATGACAAATGGTTTCTTTCATTTCTGTGTATGACATGCCTAAATTAACATTTAACAACAAATTGCTCTCCATAAAATTCACTTCAAAATTCACTTTGTAAATATAGTAAAAATTGTTTTTTTAAATATTTTTTATTTAAAAATATATTAAAATAATATTTTTTATTTTTTTTTAAAATATTTTTTTATATTAATACATAAAAAAACAATCTAAAAATCATACCATGTGCGTTCTTCCATGTGTTCTGCACACTCAAAAATTTGTTTATGTTCGTTATTTTATTAAACAGTGTTTGAGAACGCAGTTTAAACCGTATTTATTAAAAATTAAAAAAAT
The DNA here is from genome assembly GCF_000002775.5 of Populus trichocarpa. Lineage (NCBI taxonomy): Eukaryota > Viridiplantae > Streptophyta > Magnoliopsida > Malpighiales > Salicaceae > Populus > Populus trichocarpa. Next base: position 13,236,968 of record NC_037292.2, read on the forward strand.
ATTAAAAATTAATTTTTAAATATTTTCATATTGTTTTGATTTTGATGTTAAAAATATATATATTTTTTAAAATACTATTTTAAAATATTTTAAAATAAAAAATATTTTAAATTATAATCACTATAACATTCTCAATACTCACAATTATAATAGCCTCATGCATAACTTCCCACTAGTTTAAGCACATTATCAACTTCATTAGCCCAATGCCATGGGCCAACGGAATACAATTGTAACTTGATGGGCATCGAATACAGTCCATTGATTATGGGTTTGATAATACCTTTTTAGACTCTATATATATATATATATATATTCTTTTTTAAAATAACAAAATTTGTTTTTTTATAAATAATTTATGATAAAAATAAATTAAAATAACTTAAAATTATAATTATGTTTTTATAAGTTAACTCAAATCAATTTTTTTAAGATTCAAGAAGTCAATAATTTGAGATGTTGATTTACTCGACCATTAGGAGATGGAAGTAGAGTTTTGATTGAAGATTTATGAACACAAATATAAAATAAATATGTTTATGAATAAAATTTTAATTGATTTTTTATTCTTTTAGAACAATAAGGATCAGCCATAATTTTTAAGGTAGGAGAGAGAAAAAGAAAAGAAAAGGCCGATCAACAAGAAACCTCCCAATAAACCGTCAACATGTGTTGTATTGAAAAAAAAAGAACGTGACTACACGTCCACCAAAACAACGAAAGAGAATTTTATGCAACTCGTTGGCATTTACAGAAACATAGTAAAGAGGTGCAGTCCATTGTTCAAGAGTTTATTCCAACGCTGCTATAAAAACAGAAGATCGGTAGTAAACAGAGAAATAAGCAGCTCTTTATTATGGAAACAGCATTCACCATCAGGTCAGAGATTACATGAAAATTTTCATTTTGGCAAAGCCTTATCTGGTCTGCTATAGCTACCTTTATATAGAGGGATTTAGTAGAAAGAAAATAGTGTTAAGATCTAATGAAAACTAGAAACTTGAAGCAAGAAACTGCCGGCAGAAAACAAATTGATTCCCAGAGTTGATTAACTTATGCAGCTGCAGTGATGCACTCGATTGCCTGTTTGCATATGCCAGTCATTGTTGCTTCCGGGCCATAGACCTATGAGATAACGTAGAAACAAGAATAAATGTCAGTTGATACTACTTGCGATGCTGCTCTACTTTTTTAAGTGCAATGAAGGAAAAGGTTAAGGAAATTTTCCACACTTCAGTACCTCAATTGGGATTCCAATTTCCTCTCCAAGTGCCCTCATTTTCGCAAGGCCCCTCTGGTAATTAGGACCTCCTCTCCTCACATATATATTCATCCTTGCTGCTTTCAGCTTCGATTCCTGATAAACAAAATACAATTCCCAATTATCACCAGTGCAATTAAAAAATGAGATTTTAAAGGGATTCATAGCAGTTCAGTCCAAACCCTGTTTAACATAAGATCCTAATGTTTAACACAAGTCTAGAAATTCATTATGTTCTTCATTGGTGTGAAAACTTTTCTCTTTGCAATAAAAGATTTGAGTTACAGACAGATTTTAGAGGCAAATGTCTCGACTTTGTAGAAGAAGAGTTAGAATTCCCATTGCAGCTGAAGTTTTGGATTTTTAAGTAGATGCAGGGAAATTTGGCATTGCATTTGTGTTGCCATTAAACTTGGGAATGAAAGAAGAATGAACATCAGAAAATGGTAGCCAAACTAACTCACCTTCTCCTTCAGGGCTCGAATTATGCCATTAAATGTAGCAGCAACATCAGTAAAATTAGCAATTCCTCCTCCAATTACAAGGGCTCTCTTGTGGCCATCAGGATCAGAAGTTGCACACTGTTGAGATGTAATGAAATTATTTGTGAAGCCAAGATGAAATACAGAACACAGATCTGAGGGTTTATGAGCTTCAGAAAATATTCTCCTAATCTTTTTCTAAGATTGGTTAGCATTAACTTTTCAAAAAATTAAAAGGATGACAGCAAAAGAGTGGATAGAAAAAGTCCTTACATCAATTACAACTCTGGCATACTGCAACACCTCATCTTCATTGGGGGCTCCACTATATTCTGCATAGTTCCCAAGTTCGGAAGCATAGCCAAGATCTCCGACCTGATCAGCAACAATTAATTGATATAAGAAGCAATTGCATAAAAAAAAAAACAACATTGACAGGATTTCTAGCAATCCTGCAACCCAAACATCTATAGCCATACCGTATCAGCATAGATGACACTTGCACCTCCTCCAGCCACCATAGTCCAAATTCGCCCCTCTGGATTCAATACCGTGAATTTCAAAGATGCACTTGTCTGAAAGAATATTAAAGGAAAAGAACCATAAACATCATAAGATTCTAAATGGAAATCTTAAACACCACCAAAAAGCCTTCCTGGATCTCTGAGGCCAAGGAATAACCAAAATCTTGACAATGAAATATGTTCGTGAATCCTAACTATTTCAGTCTATGCACAACTGAGGATCCAGGAGCAATGAGAGAGAGAAAAGAAATTAAGGCACAGTATTAAGTGGATGAAAACAGATTTCAAGCACAGTATAGGTCAAGGCATCTATCAATCTAGAACATTACTTTTTCATCTAGGCCATGAACAAAGCTTTCTGTAGAGCTCATAACTCTTCCAAATGGCATTGGAAATTCAATGTTCCCCCACCTGCAAAAGAATGAAGCTGGGTAAGATGATGATGATGATGATGAAGATGGCAAGGCATGTGTTCAATAAATTAGAGCATCAAATCACTAGTACTAAAACACTTGGTTTTATACACTTTTATCTATGCTTTGTCTTGTGCCTGTATTTTCAACAATTTCAGGTTTTGAATGAAGTGGATTAATCAATTCACTCCAATTCCCAATACTTCCATAAAACACTATTAAGTCTTATTAATTTAAAAAAAAACAATTAAGGGTTCAGTTAAGCAAATGAAAGTACTTTTTGAAGTTTTTAAATGCCGCAGTGTCGTCCAGCTCGCCTCTCATATCCAAAGGATAGGGCTTTCCATCAACCAAGGTGAAAGGATTCATCTCTAGGAAAGTGAAGTCAAGATCTAACAATAAAAGATTAAGAAGTCAAAATAAAACTCTAATAGCCAAAGAAAGATATATTAGAATTAAATATGACATGCATTCATCAAAGATCATTGACATACCTTGAAAAAGAGCAAAAGCCGATTGAATGAACTCCTCAATCTCTCCTTTTATCTGGATGGAAGAAAAAAAATCTGAGTCAATGATTCCATATCCAGAATAAAAGCCTAAACCAAATATGCACAAATGACAAATACAAAAATAAACAGAAAGAAAATACGATTGTCTATTTCAATAGCATCCTTTCTACACTGCAGTAGGAAAAATCAGGGGAGAAAGACCACTTTCTCGACGTAAATGTTTACCTCCAAAGGAATGGTCGCAACAAGTGGAGCACAAACTTCAGAAGTAAACGTTGCCCCTGTTGGAACAAATATAGTTTTAACCTGTCCAACAACCACAATTCACATTGTAAGTTATGAAGCAGTAAAGTAAGAAACTCGAACAAGACAGTTGATCTAAAATTTCCATGTAACAACAGTACCTTATCCCAATTCTCTTCAATTTCAATCCCTCCGCATTCGGAAAAGCTGATGCTGCACCCAAGTCTCTCCGAGACAATGTTTAGATAGAACTCTTGGTCGTGGGGGATAAAGGGTTCAATGATGAATGTCGTTATAGGTCCTTTGCATCCGCCCATTTCGACCTCTTTGCCAAGACGTTGTTGGACAAAATCAGCAACTTGATCCAGATCCAGATTTAAAGCAACAAGGCCACTCTTCCCACGTTTCCCAAACAGCATGTCAGGTTTTACAACCAGTTTTGCTGATGACAGCCACGGTTCTTTCTCTGCTAACTCATTGAAATCAGTCGATTCCGTCACCTAAAATATAACAAAACAAAAAGGGAAAAAAATGTAACATTTGCAGCATATCTAATATGGGAATTTGTGTTTTTAAACGGATTTAATAATTTGTAGAAGCATTGTTGATCAAGCCATAAAAAACCCATCCATCCATGCATCGAATATCATCTTTTGTAACATCTTTCTAAGCAATTAATCGATTGATTTAAATAAGAGATTAAGGGGCCGAGTGTGAGAGACTTACTTGAGCAGATTTGATGGGCAAATCGCGTCCAGAAAGCCTCTTGAAATGCTCCTTCAACAATCTCTTGGAGTCGTACTCTCTGATCTTCTTGCGCGCCATTCAAAATCTCTTTTCTTTTCCTTACCTGAAAATAAAATAAATAAAATTAAATACAGATCTGCTAACATAAAATACTACCACCCCAATCACAAACACATAGCAAGTACTGATGATTAAGAAACAATAAACAAGATTCTTAGCTACCCTTCAAAGCGACTCAATGGGGTAGGAAGGAACTGGAGAGAAGACAGAAACAACAGTAGCCAAGGCTTTGAATCTCTGCCAAGTGCGCCTTTGGTAATAAGCACAAGCTGCTATTTATAGTTGCAAATCTCAGTTTCTTTTATTTCTATTCTAACAGTAACTCCAAGGTAAAACGAGGTTTCCGTTTTTCATTTTGTAGTTCAGAAATCAACGCTGTGAATATATTCCAAGGAAGGTTGCTGTTTCATTTTTACACACACACACACACATGCATATCATTTAGTTGTGAAAAACAGAAGATTTTTGTTAGTCTCGTAAGAGAAAAGGACAAATACAAAACTGAAAATATAAAATTAACTTATTTTTTAAATGAATTTCTATATTATTTCTTTAGCTTTTCGAATCAAATGTTTGAATGAATGAACGCCTGGCCACACGCGGCACCTACCATCTTGGACCAACGTTTCAACCCTTCAAGATTCAACTACCCTTATTTTTTTCTTGCAAGTTATTTGGTCCACTGCATATGCAGCCGATTATTTATTAATTTCTCGTTAATGGGGGTGTGATGATATCAAAGCTGGTGTGATTAATGTGATGGTGAAAGTGTTGTTTAAAATGATTTTATTTAAAAATATATTAAAATAATTATTTTATCTTAGATTTTTTTTATATAAGTATATTAAAATATTTAAAAATATTAATTTGACGTGAAATATATTTTTAAAACGTATTCAAAAGCAAAAAGTTACTAACTCACGAGAATTTTTATAATGTTGTTGGGTTTTGGAATCTACGGTATTTTACTTATGACTTTTTCCAATTACGGTAATGTTTAATATTGTAATAATGATTATTTTTTAAAGTATTTTTTGCATGAAAATATATTAAAATAATATATTTTTTATTTTTTAAATTATATTTTTGACATCAGCATATTAAAACAATCCAAAACACTAAAAAATATTAATTTAAAAAAAATCAATTTTTTTCTAAAATACAATGCCACAAAAAAAAAAAAAACAAAAAAAAACAAACACTGTCTAAGACCAAAACGTTTGATTTGTTAATTATAGGATATTTACTTTAAAATAAGAGAATTTAGAAACTCTTTACTCTTCGCAATATAAATATAATCTAATATCTGAACTCAAGCGGTTGAACAAGCAAGGAGTTCACCAAATTTCACTAGACCAAACTCTTGATGTTATATATATATATATATATATATATATTCAAGCTATTATTATTAAGCAGGACCTTGAACAACCATGAATTAATTACCCATTTATTCAAAATTAATAAAATTTGGACTACAAGTTTGCAAGATGCGTAGAAAATTACATTTCAAAGAAATACACGGACTGAGTCTAGCGTTTAATAAAATATTAAGAGGACTATATCTTATCAATTTATTTTCTTTCCAAGAACACATGAGCAAGCGATAAATACACTAAAAAATCAATAAAAACAGTAGTCTCTAACTTAATCCCTATATTCTTAAGAAACTACCGAATAAGTCCCTTAAGTTGAAAAATCCCACATTTAATTTCTATGAAATTTATAGACTAAACCAACATTTATTAAGAAGTAAGATATTATTTGTTTTAAAAAAAATTAATTTTTTTTTAATTTTTTCACTTCAATTTTTTTATTCAGATTGTTTTAATGTATTAATATAAAAAATAATTTTTTAAAAATAAAAAACATTATTTTAATATCTTTTAAAATAAAAAAATATTTTAAAAAACAGTCAATACTTCCTAATCTTCCAACAAAAACCACAAAAAATAAAGCGTAAAACAATCCTTCTATGTAACGAGCTTGTTTGATAGTGTGGTTGCGGTTGTTTTTCAAATAACTTTTCGTACCAAAATTAAATTTTTTATTAGCATATTAAAACGATTCAAAACATATAAAACATATTAAATTTTAATAAAATAAAAACAAAAATTTAAATTTCTAAAAACAAACGGCGTCTAAACACGAGAGAGTCATTCAGCAGCAGCTGGTAACGAGCACCGCGCTTGCAATGCAATAGGATAGCACTGCGAGGAAGAAAGGTTGACGAACACTGTAAATTAAGTACAATACACAGATCCCTCAAGCATTTTCATTTCTCATTGAGCTTCTCTGCTATCAGGTCAACGGGTGATGACTCCGGAGGGGCTGAGGTTTCTGTCTCTTCAATAGATTCGCTATCATAATATATATTCATCATCACTGTACACGCATCTTCACAAAGTTTCCACCAAGAGAATCATCTTAGAATGCTGAGATTGAGTTACTGCTATACTATCTTCACCAGACATAACTAAAGCAGGGTAGGAGTGTTCTGTGGCATGCGAAATGCTCTTGAACTCCTCTACTTTTCTCGAAAGAGCATCAGGGCCAAGATCAATCTCATCTAGCAAAATTGCCTTGTTTTACTCAAGTGTATGCTTCCACTGAGACATCATTTCTGGGCTTGAGCTCACTGTTTTGGCATAGAATTATCACAATCATCATCGGATTTATACATTTGATTAAGTTCGTTCATGATGTTTTATACACATAATATTTCTATTTTCTTATGGGCGTAACCACGCAATAATTTTAAATGAACTAATTTAACATGAATAAAAATAACGTAAGGGTGAATTACCAATGACAACATTGACATTTGATATGCATAGCCTAGGAATGCCAGACACTCATGGATTTGTCATAGTTGGCCTTGCAAGGATGTTAAAGGGCAGGTAAGACAGGGTCAAGCCTAATAAAATATATATATAGTCGCGCATGATGATCAACATGATGGAAAATTAAATTAACCCATAATTTTGTAATTATCTTGTACTTGTACTGTGCTTAAATTTGATCAAGATATAATTCTATACATCTAGCTATAATCTGGAAGACTTTCAAATTAAGTTTAAAAAATGTTTAGACTAATTTTGTTATTCTTTAATTTTCTAGTTTGTTAAGAATTTTATTGTTTTTCTTTTTATTTTCGAGTATTCTAGGTTTTAAGGTTAATTTTTAGATTTATTTAAAGAATTATAAATGTAGAGACAAGCTACTTAAAAAAAAACACAAATATTTAGCAATAAAATCTAAAATAAAATTTTTATGCGGTAGCTCTATTCAGTATAATTTTATGTTATAAACTGTGTTTGCTATTTTTTTTTAATAATAATGACAAGTTGTACAATAATAAGAGCTTCTTTGTTCCTGCGATTAAAAAAATCAAACTTTTCTTTGCTTCAAAAACTTCAGACTCCATCTGCTAGAACTGATCAAGTGCAAGAACATGAACAAGTCAACAAAAGAAGAAGTCAACAACAAAGGGAGAATTTAAGTTATACAATGAGATACAAGGAAAGGGAACTGACAAAGTAGATGTGAGGCATTAAGGGAGGGGTGAAGGGTAAATAAAGGGGGTGGGAAGTAACATGAACACAGGGAGAGCAGAAAGTGGAAGCGAACCCTTCTCATTGTCAATTATCCTTTCCTTCTCTTAGCAAAGACAAATACTAAGATGCCTCCTTTCCATCTCCGTATGCTCTTCTAGAGATTTACCCTTCTTCCTTAATGGTAAAACTTGATGTGATGCTCTTTCGCTCTCTCTCATGAATGACAGGGTTGTTCAGACAGGCAGGCATGCAGGTGGAGTAAATAACAAAGAAAACAACACATGAAACAAATAGGCACTGTCCGAAATTCAGATATCACGTTGAAGTTTTCAAGGCTTGTTTGAAGTCAATAAAAGTATGAGATGGGAATTTTTTAAATTAAATAATTAATTGGGTGGTCAGTGTGTGTGTGTGTGTATCGGTTACATAGTTATCACGGGTTTTATATATATATATATATAATTAACTCGGGTTATAACCATGTCGGGGACGGATTTCGAGTCAATCAACCAGACCAGTTCGAGTTTTATTAGTATGTGTTAAATGCCTGCCTTGGGAGAATACATTATTTACGCATACTGAGAGTATACACGTACTTCCTTACATTGTCATACGTACATTATATATAAACCTGTCTAAAGCCTATAAATTCTTCCCATCTATCAGAAGACTCCATGCAGTTCTCACAGAGACACAGACGCAGCTAGCAGACACACAAGATCATCCGCAACACAAGCACCTATAGCTACCTCTCGAGTTACCTATAAATTAAAATGTCAACATTGAACCATCTCTTTGATCTTCCGGATCAGATTTGCTACGTACAATGTGGTTTTTGCACCACCATTTTACTCGTAATACACTACAGCTTCGTAGAGTTTCACAAGATTAATGTGCAGTTCAACTTTAATTATTTTGTGTTTTTTCTTTTCTCTCGAATGTTGTAGGTAAGCGTTCCATGCAGCAGCTTATCCACGGTGGTGACTGTGATATGTGGACACTGCACCAGCCTCTTCTCTGTCAACATGAAGAAATTCTCTTTTCTCCCTTTCAATCGTTCAACTTCTCTCAGCTATGAGGATGAGGTTTCAATTAACACACACACACACACACATCAGTTGTTTTTTCTTTTCTTTTTCCTGAAAAATCATAATTATTGACTAGCTTAATTTGAAGTTGTTGGTGTTCAGTAGAGATAAATCATTGAACTTAATTTTTCTTCCCTTCCTTCAGCAAAAAGAACAGCTTCGTCCAGAATTCAATGCTCAAAAAGGCTTAGAAATGCAAAATTCGTTCATGGCGATCTCTTCTAACAATGATGAAGATGACAGAATTAATCAAGTGAATCGTGTCATTAATAAACGTAAGTTTATCAAATTTATCTAGCCAGATTATAGTCAATGATAGGGCAAAATCATGTAAATTAACTCTTTTTGGAGATCTAATCTACTTATTAGCTAACTGAACTAGCAATTTATCTCTGTAGCCCCAGAGAAAAGACAAAGAGGACCGTCGGCTTATAACCGCTTCATCAAGTAAGAGATCTAGTTAAGATTTATAATATTAATTAGTACATGATTTAGCCTTGGTATTACTATTTTCTTACAGAAATATATTTATCAGAGAAGAGATCAGAAGGATCAAAACTGAAAATCCAAGAATAGCTCACAAAGAAGCCTTCAGCACAGCTGCAAAAAATGTAAGTTGATTTTCTGGAGTACAGGTAGATTTTTGACACTCAATCATGCGCAGAAGCATATCGAGGGAAATGAAACAACTCAACCGATTCAATGTAACATATTGTAGTTTAATTCAAATCGATCATGTTTAACTCTTTTCAGTGGGCCCATTCACCCCTTGTTCAGTACTGCAAAGATATTGATGGAGAGAGCAGTGGCTTGGAAGAGGAGAACGGCTCATGGTCCTGTGATGCAGCTGATCAGGTACGTAAGTCATGAGCTATCTAGTGAGCACATCATATATGCTTATAGAGTAGCACTCTACCTGGAATATTTTCTCTTTCTAAATTCTAATAATGAAATTGTGCAGTATACGGATGGCTCAGGGAAATTTTATTAGGCTGCGAATGATTGTTAAGCAAATAATACAGGTGGAGAAAAACATTTTAATTCTTCAATTGATATTCCAAATCTAGTCACTTTCTAGCTAGTTAATTTCTCCAACTTACTACTACATCTAAAATTTATGAAATAGCCTTATGGGGTAATCTTGAACGCACTGTAAAGGCTTCTGTAACACTTGATGTTTGTAGTAATTTGAGCTCCTGAAGTGGATGCATGACTTTCTGTTTTGAAAAGTTTCAGGTCAACGTAGAAAGCAAAGGCTTACATGAAAGAAAGGTTCCAAGGCATTTCATGTGGGCAAAGACTCCCTTTGAGTGATCAAGACTTGTACAAACTAGCAAAAGAAGAAAATTGTTTCTGTTTTAGGGTTTGGGTTGGGTTCAAATCTTATGTCCATTTAGGGTAGATGCTCTCGGGAATGAGATTCACTGCAAGTTGTGAAAGACTGACTAACTACAAGGAAACTTAAAGTTTTCAAGGTGTTTAACGATGGATGCATGTCCTGTCGCAAAGACAAAAACTCTGTTGAATTTTGACGTAGCTCGCTCTCTATATAGTATATATAACTCCTATATGCTCATCAGTCATCACCTACCTCTTGTCACGTTGGGACTGGTGAAAAGCTTTTTCCAATAATAATACCCCCTTGGTATCGAATCCAAAAATTATATCCCTTTTAGCACATCACAGGATTCCATCTTAGAAAAGTGGGTAAAAGATTTGGCATGAGAAGTCATGTTTAAAATTTTAATATTAAATAAGATTTAAGATTATAGAATTATAATGATGTAATCAAACTAATTCACTAATTGTCAATATTAATTAGCGATTAATAAATAACATACATGAGAATCATTAAGACATCTTTTGTATTGAGAAATCATTTAAGTAATAAGATAAAGAAACAAGTATATGTGACGAGCAAATTGTGAGAATTTATCACTAGAACGTAACTGGTATAATATGAGAACCTGTAAAAGGTTAAGAGAAAAAAATAAGTTTCTATAAAATAGATTAAAAGGACTTAAATACCAAATACTACATGTATAAAAACTCAAATAAATTCTTATATCGTTTTCAACAGAAACTATACCCACACAAGCGCGGGTGCACAACTAGTTTAATGTGGGATTAGAAACATTAATGGCTTCTTGAAAAAGAACAGAGAAGATAAAACATTAATAGCTAGCTGCCCTTGTAAGTATATATCCAAGACTTTCTTGTACCTATTTGATCACATTTATGTCTGAGGGCATGTACTGTCCAAAACCTAGTTATAATTCATCATAAATATTGCTTTTCTACCCGTGTACCTCCTGATCATGAAGTATTTTTGCAAGTCGTCCCACCACCACTAGTCCACTACCACCTTCTTCTTTAATTTTATATTTTCCTTGTCATTCTCAGCACCATTATATATGCCTGCCTGAAAATCATAAATACGAGTTGATAATAATCAGCAATCTTATTAGCACCATACACTTGCAGATGGAAGTTTTATGGTTTCTATAGCTAGCTTGTTTATCAAAAAATGGGGTTTATGGTTTCGTGCATTTCATACTAGCTCCGTATATTTATATAAACCCATGACATCTAGCTAGCTAGAATACATGAGTCCTTAATTCTCGTCCATATTTATCATTTTGTGGAATCAGTGCATTTCTTAAAGTGACTTGTAAATCTTGGGGTTTGCTCTTACTTGTGAAAGGCCTCGGATAAACTGAATGGAAATATGCTTGAAAGAAGTCCCTATTCTCCTTCTGTAGTTCTCTCCACACTGCAAGCAACAAGTCCACTATATTAGGAGCTAAAGAAGTCCACACTATCGTCCCTTACTCGTAAAAATCAGTGAGATCAAGTGACCTGTAAGTGTAACAATTGGCCGAATGTTAGCATGCTTATATAGTGCCTTTATGCATTGATCTCTACTCATTTGAAGGAGCAAACATCTCTCTATAAGATGTTGAACCTGTTATATACATGTCAGTCGAAAGCAAAAGCACAATAAATCTGAGTCCTTGTAATCAAGAATTAAGATACTAGCTCTAAATAGTACAAAATATAGCTCGTAAGAATATTCTTGAGGGAAAAAAAAGCGTGTGAGAATGTACATATAAAAACTAGAACTTGGAAGCTTTCACCATGCCAGCATAATATATATATATACATGGGAGCTAGCCGGGGTGAGGGGATCGATCGCATGGCCGACTTACCATCCTAATGTAGCTATGTGGGTGGCAACGCAAACAGGGAAGCAGATGCTGGTGGCCTTCATGATACATGTTCTCCTAGCTAGACTTGACAGAAAGGAAACAAAAGAAGAAAACAAAGACTAGGAAGATAAAGAAATATAGGACAACAAACAATATGCAAAAAGTGCAAGGGAAAGAAAGGATGATATTTAGAGGTTTCTATATCACATAAAGTACTTGTACCAAATAAAGAGAGTGACTGTTATCCATAGATATCTAAATGAAGGGCCAAAAAAGCACAAGAAATCCAAACGATAGATTCACCTCATCCTCAGCTGTCCCTCTGCTAACCTCATATTCAGAAGACGAGAGAATTGATTGTTTTTGAAGACTTGAAACGTGTTTTGATGATGCAAGTTTCGTGGCCTAGCTCGTAGCCACTTGATGTTAGAGAATTCAAGCACCTCTTTGCACCAATACCATTCCCTGGCTGCCTATTCTTTGTCCTACATTCTTCAAGTGACAAACGTGGCAGGCTAGTAAAAGGGCAAGGCTTTATTACACACAATAACAGGTGCATTAATTATTGCGCCTGTTATCATGCTGGGAGTGGGCTTTTGTCGTTTAAAGGCTTCGCGTTCGATCAAAACTAACCAATATACTAATTTTGATATGTAGTTTTGAAATGAATTTCACATCAATGGATCATTGCCACCCTGTTAATCTGTCCATCTTTGTCAAAATAATCCATTTACAGCATCCAACCTCTCCATTAACCGAATTCTCATCCTGATCGTTTGCTGTTCCAACAGGCCAATAGCCATTTCAAAACTATAAATATTAAGCAAAACCCTAACCATTTTCCATTAGATCCAAGCTCTGATATATTAGTTCCGTAGAACCCATTTCAACAAAAGCTTAACCAAGCAATCCACTTCCATTAACAAAGGACCGAGTCAAACTAGCCGGTAAACAAACCCACCCACCCACCACATGCAGAGCTACCACTACCTTCACCGATCCAAGGCCACACCAGTCCACCCATTTTGTCATTCCATCACCATGTTTGGATTTAGGTGAAAAGTTTGTTGATGTGAAGTTATGACGCTACCTTCACCGATCCAAGGCCACACCAGAAAATTGTAATATTTTAAGAGATTTAAAAAATGTTATATACAATTCATATAGCATACACTAATACATTACCAATTTATTGATTATTGAAAGAAAAATAGGTGTGGTATAAAATTAAAAATAGAATGCAAAGTTAAAACTAAAAAATAAGAAGAAGATTAAGAGGAATGTATATTTTTATTAAGTGTTTCTTTCTAAGCTCTCTTAGTTATTTTTTTTTTTTTTTGTGCTTTTTAATAGTGCTGAATTACAATATTTTTTATAGGTATAAAATCCAAGACAATCAATGAATTAAACTAATACAAGGAAATTCTAATAAGAATTAATAGAAATTGTATTCTACTGACTGAACCGGTCGACCGATTCATTTAATCCAACTAGTCAACCGGTTCCCAACCAATGGATCTATTCTTTTGTTCTTTAGAAAAACCAGACTTTAAGTTTAATTTTCAACACCCCCTCTTAAACTTGATTTCTTCATAACTGCCAACAAATCTCTTATCTTGGTAAAAACATCATATTTGAGTGGCTTTGTGAAAATACTCACAAGTTAATCTTGTATCTTTATATACTTGACTTCAACTTTTTTATTTGTAATGCAATCTTTTAGGTAATGAAATTTTATGTCAATATGCTTAATTCTATCATGAAAAACTAGTTTTTTAGTTAAGGCAATGACTGATAAGTTGTCTACATAAATCTCTTTAGGCTTCTCTTATGACATTCACAATTCTTTCAATAATCTTTTTAGCCATATGAAATGATAAACACATGTCGTAGTAGCTACATATTCAGCTTCATATGTTGATAAATTACTATATATTTCTTTTATGAACTTCATGTGAATGTTGTGGCTCCTATGTAAAAAACAAAACTAGTAGTGTTTTTTCTATTATTCATATCTCCAGCCCAATTACTATCACTATAACCTACAAGGTCAAAATGATTAGAATATCTATAGAACAAGCCAAAATTAACAGTACCTTTGATATATCAAAAAATTCACTTCAAAGTTTTAAAATGTGTTATAATTGGTGTCTTTATAAAAACCTATTCAAAAGCCTTACTCCAAAAAAAATATCAAGATGAATGCATGTCAAATATCTCAAACTCCCAACTAGGCTTTTGAATGTTGATGAGTTTATCTTCTTCCCTTTATTATTCTTTGACATTTTCACTCTACACTTAACTTGAGTATTAACTTTTTCACAATCCTCCATCTTCAACTTTTGGAGAATTTCTTTTACAAACTTCTCTTGGCTTACAAAGATTCCATCCTCTTCTTATTTGATCTGAATCCCTATGTAATAAGTATGTCATAAGACCAATGTCTGTCATCTCAAACTTCTTGATTATTACTTGTTTGAAGTCTCCAAACATCTTTGGATTATTTCCTATAAAGATCAAGTCATCAACATATAAATATACAATAAGAGTATCATTACTCTCTTTTATCTTTACATAGATAGTATATTCATGGGGGCATTTTACAAATTTAAGAAGTAGCCATCAATACAACTATACCAAGCCCTTGGGGCTTGCTTCAATTTATACAAGATTTTGTTCAATTTTAATACATTGTCTTCATGTCCCTTCACTTCATAACTCATAGGTTGCTCAATGTAGACCTACTCAAGAAAACCATTAAGAAAGGTTGATTTAACATCCATTTGATAAATTCTCCATCTATATTGAGTAGTTGTGACAATGATTAATTGAATGGTCTCTAATCTAACAATGAGAGCAAAAATCTCATCATAGTCAATCTCATACTTTTGACTATAGCCTTTTACCATTAACTTTGCCTTGTATCTCTCCATCTCTTCTTTGATATTTTTCTTTTATTTGTAGGTCCACTTGACACCTACCAGCTTTTTTCCACTTGGTCTGGGAATTAATTTTCATGTGTCATTCTTCTCAATTGATGTAATCTCTTCATCCATAGAAATTCTCTATTTTGCATTCTTTATTGCTTCTTTAAACACTATAGGATCATATACAGCAAGATGATAATATAGTGTTACATCATTATCAATAGGAGTAGTTACCTCATATAATTCATTAATGCTTCTCATTTTTCTTGGTGAACTTGATGGGCTGCCACTACTTAAACTTCCATTAGAAGAAAAAGATAAAGGTGAAGATGACACCATTAGTGATTATGGAGGTGTAGCTTGTTCTTGATGATCTTTATAGCTCTCCACCTTTTTATTAAGAGCCTATAGAAAATTATATTTCTCACCATCATCTGCCTTCTAATATCATGTTCATTCTTCATCTAACTCAACATCTCTATTAATCACTATCTTCCCTTCATTGGGGTTATAAAGCTTATATCCTTGGATTTTTTTTATCATAGCCCACAAAGATTATTTTTTTCTCTTGTTATCTAGTTCGGTCCTTACTTGATCATCTATATGCACATAGCCAATACTTCCAAATACTTTCAAATGAGTAGCATTTGGCTTTCTTCCATCTTCTTGAATTTTAATTACTCTTTCCTCATGAGCTTGTGATTTTCCTATGAGATCTTATATTGAAAGAACATCCATATTTTACGATTCTTTTATTGCGACCACCATATAATGTAACTTCTTTTACAGCGAGCGTATGATCTTTTCTATCACACGTGTCTCTTTCATCTACTCTCCATATCTCTTCATTTTATTATATATGACCAATACTCTTGCAAAGTATTTTGAAATATTCCTCGATTCAAATATATGTAACTTTTCAAAGTCACCACATAGCTTTTGTAGAAGTATCTTTTTTACACTGTTAACTCCTTGGTTTGATTGCTGCAAAACTTTCCATACTTGGCGGTGATTACGTTTGTCACTATCTAAAAAATACCTCTTTGTTACTTTTCCTTTATATGAGTTCTCACTAATAATGGGTTCTTAATGATGAGAGGGGGAGGAAAAGTAACAGAGAGAGAGAGTTTTTGAGGTTAGGAGGAAATTCAAACATTTTGCAAGGAAAATTTTGTCCGGTAGAGGAAAGATCTAAAATACATGAGAGAGGGAATATGGGGTTTTCCAAAAAAAAAATTAAAATATCAAACATCCAATTTATAAACATTATTTTCATCAGCTCAGAGGTATCAAAAGCAAAAAAAATAAATGTATATTTTGTCTGGAAAAAATGGAAAATGTAAATTTGCTTGAAACAGTTTCAAAATAGCTATTTTGCATCTTTGTGTTCGCATAGAGCCCTTTATTATATCTCGATGAAAGTTTGATTGTTGTGAATAACATATCAAAGCCATATTCCTCTTATCCTCTATCATGTTCTCTCATTTTCAGCCTTTTGTTGTTCCAAATTATCGATTAATTTGTATGGCCATCAAGGAGAAAATAAAAAAAAAACGAATTTCTAATATAAAGGATCCGATTAATCAAACTTTCAGTAATAAACAGAAGTTGCATATATTTATTCCTGGTTATTTTAAGAAAAGTTTTTGAACTTAGATCTGACTTGGCGCAAGGCTCGGGCAAGTTAATTTTGAATAATCTGGAAAGGTGTTTCAAGATTTTTTTATTTTTTTAATTCAAATCAGGTTTTGACCATCTCAATCAGATTATAAATTGATTTGATCTAATTTAAAACTCAATCCGATATAAACATGAAATCACCACACTGGGCTGAACTGCCTGGTTGTCCAGGTTTAATAAAATTATTTTAAGGTTGTATATTTTACTCCATTACAACTAACTTAACGGTGCTTGCAATATCTAAATGGGCCAATCCAAGCCTTTTAAACTGGCCGAACTTATGCTTCCTTCCACACAATTGACTAGTTGATCCGTAAATCAGCATTTATCATCATTGAACCTGTGAGTCAAGGTCTTATAAGCAGAAGTTGATCCAGTGGTTCAGCTTGTGTCGTGTGAAGATTCAAGCCCATCTCCACTTCCCACCTGATATTTTGGTATTTCTCAAGCATTTCTTCTTTTCTGCATATCTGTATGCTTACAGAATATTGAGGATTCCCATATAAATCTCCTTTGCTTTAATTATAAAGGAACATGATCTATAACTTGGTGTTACGTAATAATCAATAAATTATTCATAAAAATAAAAATATACTCGAATCCCAAATTAGACGAGTTCATCTTAAATATTTTTTTTTAAAAAAAATCAATGGCAAGTCAATCATATCAACTCTATGTTGTTTGTATTTTAGACTCAACTCTAACGAATTATTCAAGTACTGAATAAATCCAACCGTAAGCATATCTAATACGCTAGCGTTTACTTGTACTCGTCCATTACTTTATTGAGAACCAAAATCAAAGTAAAATTGTTTGAATCGGAACTTATTCTCCTAGCTAGCTCTAACTTATTGCTTATAATATTATAGGGTTTATTCAGCTTGGCCCTGTGAAGGGACAATTGCACATGAGGATCAAACAAGATTCATTTTGTTTGATATTATGTCAAAAAGCGTTTGTACCTCTCTTTTTTTCCTCCTAAACCTACCTTAGAATAGGCAAAAGAAACAGGTACGAACTATGCCTAGAATCCCCATGCTTGCCTTTTGAAATTTTAATTTCTATATTTATATGAAAAATGGAGTCCCTTGAAGTGGAATCATAGACATGTATAGGGTATGTCAAAGATGACAGAGTGCTTCATAAATTATTCTGATCGCAAGGATCTAGTCATCTAGATCCTGTCTGAATCGATCCAATGTAATTAATTGGAATATAATTCTGATTATATTAATAATTGGAAGGACTGAGAGAGAGATCAATGAAAACTCCAAGCAGGGCATGCAGGCAAGAGGTTCTGTAGAGTGTAGACTCTCATTTGCAACTTCTTGTGGTTATGCCCTGTCCCTAGCTGCTTGGCATGAGGAGGGAATTAGTGTGTACTTACATTGCGAGATATTCCTCTTTGAGTTATTTTATTGTTTATAAATAAAAAGGTTTTTTTTACCATCTGAAGCTTTGTTTTTAATGTTCAATGATTCAGTCTCATTCAAAATAATAATTTAAATTTTAAAGCTTAAACAAATCAGCCAAGTTTTCATTTGAAATAATAATTTAAATTTCAATACATATCTTAAATTAAAAAAAAGTTTATAACATCAACTTTTATTTCATTTTGTTAAGAAACAATAAGAAAGAAATATGCACTCAAATTTTTAGTCAAGTATTCTGTCTTATATTTACTTTCATCATCAATTTAGTTGAAATACTAGTTTAGAAGCTCATACTATGCTGTAAATTAGATAAAAAAAAATTACATATAGAAAAAAAATGCTCATACCATAAAGAATTATTTAACATTATCATTTAATCCACCCTAGCAGATCCATTTTAAATTTAAAATCAAATCGTGAGTGAGTTGTTCCGACATAATCAGATCAACTTGGTTAATTAAAAAATAATATGGATGATCATTAAAAAAAATCTGGAGATGAAATTGAATAAAAAAATAAATAATATCTCTTGACTTGACTCCTTGTATAATTTAAAATTAAAATTAAATATGTGAAATTTATCTTTAATATTATCTGGTCGACTTATCTATGTAAAAATAACCCAAATAATTAATAAAATAAAAATTTAAAGACAAAATTTAAAGAGAATATTTTTGTCCCAGCCTAGTACAAGTTTACGAGATTTACGCCAACTATCCGGCTGACTTGGCCGTAGGTTTGTATTACGACAAGTTTTTTAGTTTGTAAAGTATAATATATAGCTTGATTTTAATAATATGGTATCGCACGTATGCAAATATGATGACTGGGGCCTCATATGACATTGACAACAGCAACATTCCAACTAGCAAAGTTACTTCTACATGTGCATGAACAGTGCAGTTATTCCGTGACATACGTGCCTTGTGCTATAGGCTCAAGTTTTTATTTTTATTATTATTATTATTATGAACATGGATGTCTGGATCAGTTTGCGTATATCTCAATTAGTCTAACGGATCCTGAAGCTATCGACCATATAAGTCTCTAGTGGCACTGAAATTTGTGGGACTCGAACTGATGATTTTTAAGGAATAAATAACGAAATAAATGAGAAATACTAAAACATCATTTTCAATCTTCATTTGTATTTGTTTTCTTTTTCAATTGAGATTAAGTATTTATTTATTTGTTAAAAATAAAAATATCTTCTTACTATATATTAAAACTATAACTATTTTTTATAAAAAAACTAAAACTATAATTTTTATATTTGTAGTAGGTACAATATCATAACATTACTTCCCTCCAATTCAAAATAATATTTATCATAATTAAGAGGTTATGTCATATCTCAATCCATTAGAGTATTACTAAACTCACTGTAAACATGAATTATGAGCTGGGTTTATTTTAACTATACAAAAGTGCATGCACGCAAGCACATACATGATGGTTAAGAAACCCTAACAGATTTCTACTATTTGCATAGACAAAAAAAGGATTCAAAACAAGATCGATCACAAGTAACAGGAACAATGCTTTAATGCAATAGAAATTCTATAATTATAATAACTTTATAATTTTCTTTGCATACATTTTTGTTCCATAAACTTTATTTTTACTCTAGATTCATTAATCAAATGTTAGATTCATTAATCTAATATTATAGAATATTAAAGATAAATTAAATATTTATTAATTATAATATATATTTGTATGAATATAATAATACCATGTGTAATCAACTGATTGGGTACAAAGCATATTAAACTAGCAATCTCCTACTTGCACTAAAATCAATCGCTCATATATCTAATACTATATTGCTCCATGTAGCATTAATATTTCTGCATGGATGATGACTTAGTAAGAGGATCTTCTAGATGCTCTTAGGTAGGTACTTACTCTATCTTTACAACTTTATTTCATTGATTATCAAATCAAATGAATTTTTTAAGTATTCCATTGTCATCATAGTACAGGATAACTGGATCAACAATGCTAGGATATATATCTAAGTTAATCTCCTTGAGCTTAGATGGTCAAATTCTAGGTAGCTATTGTAAATCTCCACAAGTCCTTTGCAAGCACCTTGGTAATAGCCTTCATCGCCATTTCTTTCTTCGTCTTGGATTACAAAATAATTTCCGATCTAAATTCATACATTTCTAAATTACATAACATTTACATAATTAATTAAGAAATCTCGAGTTATATTCTATGAGAATTATATGAGAAAAGAAATTACAACCTAGAAGAAAAATAGAAATAAGACAAGACACGTAGGCCATATTTAATAAAAATTACAACAATTCAACCATCAAATAAAAACACAATCACATTGGTCTTTAATGTTCATAATCATCCATCATGCATAAAAATATTTTAATATCATGATAAATTACATTGTATGCTTCAATTTTAATTATTGGCTTTATGTGGTACTATAAAATCCTATTTCTAACACTTATAAATATTCAATCAAACCTAATTTGATAATTTCCCAAACAAAACAAATTTTATTTAACAAAAATTCCATGAAAAACATTTTTCAAAATTTAATAAGAAAATTCATCACATTAAAATTCTTATTAATATCCTAAACTATTTTAGGATTAATTAAATAAAATTTTGATTTAAAAACTCTCTTTACTTTAGAAAAACCATTTTTCTAAGCAATATTTAATTGCACATTTTAATTAAATCCTAATCTAATTAGAATAATTAATTCTATAATTAATTTAATTTAGGATTTTAATTTAATTTTAATATAAAATCATTATTTTATATTTGAAGGGCTAAAACCATAATTTCAACCCCAAATATACTAAAAGTGATTAGATATAAGTTTCAGGGGTAGAATTGTAATTCTATCCCTAGAAAAATTGCAAGGATAGAATCGTAAATTTTGCCTCCTCTTCTTCTTCTTGCAATTGTTGCAATCGGCATGGGCTGCCCAAGTCGACAACAGCTATGAGCAACGACAACAAAGGTTATCGTTGCACGTAGCAGCGCGAGGCTACTGCCTCGTGCTACATCTCGAGCAGCGCTAGTCAAACTGATGTTGCATTGCAAGTGGAAGCAGCTCTTGGCTGCTGCCTCTCCAACCTCAAGCGATTTGGCCTATACACGCTACACAGGCTAGTCACGCTAGAGGTGCAAGTGCTACCTCTGATGGAGGCGCAACCATATTTTTTTATACATTGACCGAAATCCAGCTGGAATTCCAGATTTTGGTCGGATCTTCCAAGCTCCAGCCAATCATGGCCGGAACAATAATCAAGGCTTGAAACAATTTTTTTTTGTTTGATTTAAAAAATTGTGAGAGCAAAATTGTTTTATGGGAAAAAAAATTATTTCACACTAGAATTAATTCCTAATATGGATAACATAAAATTTTATTTCGTATATTATACTCAATGCGTGCCTTTTCATTACATCAATTAAGATAACATGTAACATGATCAAAGCATAACATTCTCTATATAAGATAACTTAGTGATTTCAAGTCTAAAAATCACTTACACAACTGTCACATGAGTCTTTCCATAAACAAAAGTGATCTCTTCATATAAAATTCTCATACGGGTTAATTCAATGTACATGTCTTATGACAAGCACCTACATATTAGTTATAAGTATCTCTTATACCTCAGCTTATAAGAACATATGCTTCCTTTCATAAAAATAAAAAACATAATATGTAACAGTCTCTACGACACTAATGAATGTTTAGTATTTAAGAGAGCATCGATCAAGAACATTTTAGAAATGATGTTTTGATGCAATATGAATTTCATAATTATAACAATTTTATAATTTTCCGTGCAAAGTATTTTTATCCTAGACTTTATCTTTATTCTAGATTCATTAATCAAATATTATATGAATATTAAAGATAAATTAAGTCTTTATTAATTATAAATATATATTTACATTAACATAATAATTGTCACACGTAACCAATCAATTGACTACGGAGTATATTAAACTAACAGTGAGTTCAAAGGTAATCTAGATGGTAGAAGCGTGGTTTGACTTTTAAAAAAAATAACATGATATTTTTTTAATATTAAGACGATGACATATTTGATCGACTTCGGTTTCATGACTTAACTCGTCAAACTCGCATCCCGAATCATGAACTCCGTTGAGTTAAACTTTGTTTTTAAAAAAAATTATTTAATAATATGATAACATTAGTAAACGTAAGTACCAATTAAATGTTAATATGTTTAGTTGGTATTTTGATAACATATTAAAAAGCAAACCAAAACAAGTTATAACTACTAATTAAAAATTAATAAAATATAAAGATGAAAATGAAAGGAAAAACAAATAAAGTAACTAATCAAGATAAGGAAAATTAAAATAATTATTTTTTGAAAAAAATGCCATCTTCTTTACTATTCATATTTGATGTCATGTTTATAAAACAACTATAGCAACCGCAACAAAAAATTATTGTGTCATGTCTTCAAATTCTGTAATAATCCGTGACCCGACCCCATCTAAAATAATGTTTTATTAATTACTTCAATATTAATTGAAGGAACAATCAAATGATTTTGTCTAGAAAAGGAACTAGTAGTGTGGTAGCCTGTTAGACCAAAGTTCTTGACCACCAGATAATGTCCGCTGATCCCGGGACTGGTAGAGCTGCCGCAGTGAGGCTATTACGAGAATGTTTGTTTCTGCTTGTATTTAAAATATATATATATATATATTATATTAATATTTTTATTTTTATTTTTTATCATTTTAATGTATTGATGTGAAAATAAATTTTAAAAAATAAATATTTTTTATTTTGATGCCTTCAAGCAAAAAACAACCACTATCACAATACCAAATATTATATATATGATGGTCCAAATAAATTTTTATGTTTTTTTTATCATTTTAATGTATTGAATTTATTGATGTCAAAATAAAAAAAATTTAAAAAATATTTTTTATTTTGATACGTTTTCAAACAAAAAGCGACCGCTATCACAATATCAAATATTATATATATATATATATATATATATATATATATATATATATATATATATATATATATATATATAAAATGGTCTAATATAGAATCCAACAAAGTTATTAAACTTAAATAAAAAATAATTAAAAAGCAATTATAATATCAAATACTATCTAAACATAAATATGATGGTCCAATCAAGAATCCAGTAAAGTTATTAAACTAGAGTTTCAATGTAACATATATACTTCAATATTAATATAATACACACACGCATTCGCTCATGCATATATAACATTTATAATTTTGTTATATAATACATGTATAAACTATGTATATTATTTTCTTATTTCATGTTTAATAATAAATTATACTTGCATAATAGACACTAAATAAATATCTGAAACTCAATGAATAAAATATAGATATCTAGATTTTTTCCTTGACAAATAATTGATGAATTATAAATATAATACAAACTTCACCATCACTACAAATACCCAATAATAACGTCTTTGGTGTCAAGCAAATTAATGTGATGTTGGTGGTGGTTGATGAGTGAGTTTCTTTCACGGAACAAACTCAAATTCTTCATTAATTATGTAAAAAAAATAAATCCCACTAACCAAGTTTGAGTCTCATGGATTTCCAATGGTTGCTGAGCCTTAAATAGTTATTTTACAATTTTTGAACATTTAGAATGAGCTAAAATAAACAAATGGAGGGCAAAAAAAAAATTGTTTTCTTTAATTGCTATTGTGTGTATTTTTTTTTTTTCAATTGGATTCATTTGGGGAGATTTTTAGACTAGATTTTCAATGTTGAAAAATAAGGAATATAAGTATTTTAATATTTTACATATATAAAACCATTAGAAATAAAATTCTCATAAATTATATAGTTTATAGATAACATGACTATAGGACGAGGAAACAAAATATCAAGCATTCATTATTGAAGATAAGTTGGAAAATCGCAACAAAAATAGGTGATTGCTAGCCAAAGAGTTCCAATGTCAGGCAAATTTGATCTTTGTCATGAATAGGATCCTAATTGCCATCCTAATAAGTTATTGATTTGTTCCTTTAGATAGGTTAGATTAATGGAGCTTTGCATGATATATATGACTTAGATAGGTTAGATTAATTGAATACTCAATTGCTTCAACAAATAACAAATAGCAAGGCATTATAATTTAATTCCAATTCGATTAATATAAATGAGTGAATCTTTATTTATAGTTATTTTATCGAATAGATAATGAAAATATATAAATATTGTTAATCCCGACTCAAAAGTAGATTAAGATATACTCTTTAAAATCATATATATATACTTTTTTATTTCATGTTTAATAGTAAATAATACATACTCATGTCATGTAATAGATATCCAAATAAATATGATAAATAAAGTATAGATATCTAAACTCTTTTATTTATTAAGTAATGAAGACTTTATGCAGAAGGCTTTTATTTTGATGAAAATGTGCTGATATTAAAAATTAATTTAAAAAATAAAAATTTATTTTGATGTATTTCCAAACAAAAATTATTTTGAAAAGTAACCGCTACCATAATATCAAACACTATCTAAATATAATGGTCCAATCTATAATCCAACAAAGTTATTAAACTTGAAAAAAATTTGAAAAGTAATTGCTATCAAAATACCAAATATTATCTAAATATAATGGTCCAATCCAGAATTGATTTGAATGATCTAATGGGTGAACCCATGATCCAATCAGCTCTGTTAAAACTTGATTTGACTTTTATTTTATTTTTTTCAAGACAACATAATTTTAATTTTTTATTTTAAAAAAATTAGTATTTTTTATTTATTGATTTAAGCCAATCCAGTTGTGTAATGTGATAATTCGGGCTTAATAACTTTGGAATCAGTATGCAGTTTGTCCCAACTTGAAAATGGTAATTCCTTCCATTTCCTTAAAATGAAGGATTATTGCAATTCCTATTTTTCTAGTACCTTTGAATATATTTAATATATTTTTTTTCAATATTTAATATCCTGACTGATACATCATAAATTATATTTATATGTAGAACAGTTACTAAGAAAAAACATAGTTCATGCAACCATTGTTTCTTGATAAATCTTGAACAATCTAATAGGACGAAACCCGGATATGGTGCCTTGATAAATCTTGATAAAAAAAGAAAAAAGAAAATAGAAAATAGACATGAGCTCAAGATATGGTGCCTTGACTTTTGAAACCCGGATCTGAACCTTCTAATAGGACGAAACATTTTGTTTTCCAAACGAAATCCATTATACACGAAAGAGTGAGAACATTCTTGCGTCATTGTGGAACACGATAGCTATATAATTTTCTTTTCAATGTTTAATATTGTAGTTTAAAATGTTTTTAAGATAATATTTTTTTAATTTTAATTTTAATATATAAAAATTTTTGAAAAATATTTTTAAAAAATATTAATTCAATAATTTTCAGATAAAAAAATAATTAAAAAAAATAAAAACTACTGCAATAACAAACAAGTATTTTTAAACTTTTTCAAAGCTTACACATTAATCAAATATTGTTTTTTAATTGTTAAATTTTAATGATAAAATGAATATAGTTTGATATGATAAATTAGATACTCAATCATGTGAAAATGATTTTCTCATTCTTATTCTTATTTAGAATTTCACCTGACGGTGGTGCGAGGAACCGGAGCTAGCATGTTCACGGTTTCGTTTCCACGCACATTGACGGCTTCGTTTCGTTCGTTTTGCATGCAAAATAGATGATAATTTTTTTTAATTACATCTATTTTTTTATTTGTTGTTTTTTATAAATATATTTAACTGACAATATTTTTATCTTGTATTATAGTTCTTGGACGTGAGTCAAGCCCAATGAAGTTTTTTACAAAAATGCACGTAAAGAGTGCAAATTTTTTAAAAAATAATAAAATTAATATAAAAAATCTATAAATCTAATTTCTTATCTACCTCGATTTTATATCAACAATGAAACTCTATTTAGTTTTTCAAGTTTTTTAATATAGTAGGCCTAGGGTACTCATGTATTATCATGGTGAGTTGGTGAGTTACTTAGCTTTAATTTGATGGTTTTCCGTCTCGGAGTTCTAAAACCGAGAAATAGCTTTAGACAAGGAGGAGGGCATGATTAGGATTTGGGATTTGTTTATATATATATATATATATATATATACAAAACCTATCATTATCTATTCATCATAATTGAGTTTATCTAAAATAACTATAGAGATTAATTATAATTTTAAAATAGAATTGTACACATATAGTACTTATCAATGTTATTTTATAAAAATCATGTAATATAAAACGTACGAATATAGTTCAAGATCGTACGTATACGTGATTTAATTAACCACATTAATTAATATTTATAAACAAAGCTAATTAAGCTTCCAATTGCATGTGAATAAAATCTGAATACGAACAATGATTGGACCAAGAATGGGCAAATTAGCTAAGCTTCCAAAAGTGAAGTGTTGAAATATATGGATAAAAGCATATGTATGCATGTTGGCTAAGAATAACGTACGAAGTTTCATGCCTCGGTTAGTGGCCGAAGCAACTTCCCAAATTGATAATGGAGATGGTGAAGGAACTCCAAGTTCACGAGATGATAACTCAAAGTTCACGAGCCTATATATACATATGCACAAAAAGACGGCCAATAATTTCCCCCACAGCAATCCTTTCTCTCGACGAGTCTAAATCATAAATAATTCAATGGTTCCCAAGTCATAAAGACCGAATTAACAGGTGCCAATTACAGGTGTTTATACTTTACTATACCCATATATATTAATTTAATTTCGGCCTCTTTTTCTAGTTTCGGTAGTGTAATTTTCTCTCTTAGAATTTGTAGCTTTTATGTATCCATCGGCATAGGAGAAGCCAGATCACAGGGTATATGAAAAAAGGGACATTTCGTCCTATTTGTGATATTCAAATGCTAATAATTTGAGGTTGAATTACTTAAGAGATTAATTTCTCTTTACAGCTAATTGAAGGTTGAATTCTACATATGATCATAAGATTCTAACCCCCTTTTTAAAACTAAGTCGATCAATGAATGGTCGAACACAGAAAAGATTAATTAACCAATACATGCATTAGACTAATACTAATTAATATGCTACCTGAAATCAACAAAATCCATGATTTTAAACCTAGCTAAGGTTGTGATTGATGGATTTTTTATACAATGGTGTGATTATGAGAGCATATGTTACAAAAGCATATTGATAATTAAAATTATGGATGGCATATTGATCACAAATCTGAATTAATTTCATTAAATCCTGCTTACTTTCCAAGGTGAGATTAAACATGACCTCAAGAAAAACATTTTTTTCATCTTCTGGGTTGCTGCTGTGCTGCATTATTGGTAGTTGGACACTGTTATTCCATGCACCCAGCCCCAATTCAAACTTATATCTAATCATCCAAGGGAGAAGGCAAAACCATGGGCGTATTGGATGTTTCCTTCTTACAGTTTCTGCCAGGTACGTGATGCATTTGAGCTATATGGGTTGTGGAATCCCTGCTTTCCTTTTCTTTTCAAGACGGAGAATTAAGGCAGGAGGAGAATAAAAAAAAGATGTGGCCGTCAAGTGAGGTCATCTGTTGTCTTTTAAGACATAAGGTAGTTCTATTTCCTTACGTTAAAAAAAAATGCTTCTAGCTCTCTCTCTCTCCCTCTCTCTCTCTCTCTCTCTCTGCCCTAGCTTAAAGGGAAAAGAAACAGAATTTTAAGAGAATAAAATGGAAGCTAGCTTGAAGATTGTAGCCATGGCTGAGTGGTGATGCTGAGGACAGAGCAAAACTCTAGCCCGTGAACGTGCATGTGGCCATAAAAGACTTGTTATAATCAGTGCCCTTGTAGACCCACTGACATGTCTCTTTTTGGCTTTTACATGAAAAAAAATGTCTTATCAGTGAGTGTTGTTGGAAGTGCTTTTGAATTGGCAAAAAACATTAATTTTCTTATTAATTTTTTTGAAGATAGGATAGAAATGATAGATATAAAAAAGATAAAAGAATGTTTAATTAAAAAAAATATATATAAAATTTATCTTTGCTGGCATTTCTTTCTTATAATTTGATAAAGGCTTGGAAATATCAAGTGGTAGTCAAATCGGGAGAAAAAAAAAATCTTCAAATCAGGACAACAAGATTTAAAATAGCTCGCTTTAATTTGTATTTGCTGTCATTTCTTTCTTATAACTTGGAAAGACAATCTATGAAGAATGTGTAAGCACACAAACACAAGTGGCCGACGAGTCACATGCAACAAACTTTGACGCTTGGCAGAGGAAAACTCTGTTGCCCAACCAAAATTCACAGAGAGGAAAAGAAGATTATTAATTAAAGGGGAAAAGGAGAGAAAAAGGATGCATAATTTTGAAACCTATAATTTTCAGAAGATTCGGAATAATCTTTGCTTATGAGTGCAACATACAGTTTCATGAGCTTTGGACTGCTCCCCCTATATAAACCCTACCATCATTTATTATTTGGCATTCTCAAGAGCTCTGTTGTTCTCAAATACACTCTCTCTCTCTCTCTCTCTGTCCTACACTGAGCCACTTCTATGGTAAACATGAGAGGGTTTAGCTTTAGAAGCCTCGCGTTCATGCTCTTCATTGTTTTTCTAGTTTGGTCTGCAAGTTTTGATACCTGCATTGCTAGGAGAGGCAAGCATTGGAGGCAGAGCAGATCAAACCCAGCTTCTCTAGCCAAGAAGAAAGGGAAAAGCCATGGCAACAGCCATCACCAACACCATTCTGGAGTATCAAAACCAAAAGCTCCTCCACATAAAGCTCCAGCATTACCTCCTCCTGCACCAAAAGAAAAGGCACCAAAACCAAGTCCACCACAGAAAGGTTCCACAACCTTTAATGTGCTTGATTTTGGGGCCAAGGGTAATGGCAAGAGCGACGATACAAAGGTATTAAGTTGCTTGTTACATAATATTAAGTTGGTACAAAACAGGTTTCAATTTTATCTTATTTTATATATATATATATATAAGAACAAGAGATTTCGTTGGCTAACAAGATCATAGAAAATTAAGGGGCAACAATATGGAATCTCTTTTTAGTCCACGAAATTTCACATGTATATATAGTCCACGAAACATGATTTGGCACTGTAAAAATGTTCATGCATTCCAGGGAGAGTATTAACAACAATTTCTAACACATTTTAAGAGTGTTTGGTATTGTAGTAATGATTGATTTTCAAAGTATTTTTTGATCGAAAATGGATAAATATATCAAAAAAAAAAAATTTCTCCATGATTCCAAGAGTACATTACAGCTGCATTCAATAGAGTATTTTTTTTTTCTTTGGTTCATACAAGTCCAAAGGTCAATTAAATTTTCAAAATTACATAACAGGACTAATTCTCTCCTTACCTTAAATCCCCATCCGTCCCCACCAGCCATGACTCGTGAGTTATTTGCTCCGCACTCCACGGTTCTTGCAGCAATGCTGTGCACCAAATTGATTTCACCAAAATTACAGAATTACACATTGAAACAGCTCCAAAACACCGACAAATAATACAAAGGAAAAGACAGCAGAACCACCCCAAGGTGGGGTCCATTCCTTAAAAATGAACAATAATTGTATACAGTTAGTATACAGTTGGTTGACATGGTGTTACGGTGCTACGCAGGCATTCCAAGCTGCATGGGCAGCAGCTTGTAAGGTGGAAGCATCAACGTTGATTGTTCCAGCAGAATATGTATTCCTCGTGGGACCTATTTCTTTCTCTGGTCCGTACTGCCAAGCAAACATTGTATTTCAAGTAAGTGTCAAATACAGAATTTGTTAGCAGAGAAAACGACAGCAATTCATGTTAACGAATGATGATACGATGAATTTTTTTTCTCAGTTGGATGGCACAATTATTGCCCCATCAAACGCCAATGCTTGGGGTAGAGGTCTCTTGCAGTGGCTTGAATTCACCAAGCTTGTCGGAATCACAATTCAGGGAAAAGGCACCATAGATGGGAGTGGCTCAGTATGGTGGCAAGACTACCCATTTGAAGATCCTATAGACAGTGAATCGGAACTCATTATTCCACTGAACAACACAGTACAACAACACCCACCAATGCCGGTAATTGGCTTCAATTTGTACCTTCCACTGCAATTATTATCTGCAGTATCTATCTGAATCTGATCATGCCTCTTTTCTGAATTGTGTTGCAGATAAGAAACGAGCTCAACGGGAAAATGCCAAGCATCAAGCCCACAGTATGGACTTCATGAAGATTTCTATCGCAATTCATGAGCACGCACGCACTTTATAACATGATTGACATCCTTTCTTTTTGCAGGCACTAAGATTTTATGGAAGTTTCAATGTGACAGTCACAGGCATAACAATTCAAAACAGCCCACAATGCCACCTCAAGTTTGACAACTGCGTAGGAGTTGTTGTGCATGATATGAGAGTCTCATCTCCCGGAAACAGCCCAAATACAGATGGAATCCACCTGCAGAACTCCAAAGACGTGTTAATTCGTAGCACAGATCTTGCTTGCGGTAATTACATTGATTGAAGATAAATAATAGTCATATCATATATTTAACTAGACAGTGTGGGGCTGTAGGGTGAACTTGACAAACAAACATAGGAGCTGAAGAGTCAAATAGAAGGTTAGAGGCACAGCCACTACAAAAGGAATTTTTTAACACTTGATGCTACTGTTGAAATCAAAGACAAAAGAACGCCACATAATTTAGATAACTGGGATAAAAATTGGTACCACCTTATCCTTTTCGTGAACTTCTCATACAGACATTCAACGGCCACAGTTTATTTGACACATGGCAACCAACAGCCTCCACACTTTTGAGTATTTTGGCTGCAATTCATTTGACACATATCATACCCTAAATCATTATCAGTCCAATATAGGATTAGGTTTGCCCCCAAAGGCACAAGAACACACCTTTTGTTGCACGCCTCCAATTTTTCTTGTCTTTATCAGTGATCAGAACTTCTGCTTCCATCCTTTTTCTACTACTCTGCTTTCTAGAAAAGCCTCACAATATATAGCATAATGTACCAGAAATGACAGCATTAGTACAAGATGACAACACCTCAAATATAGGTAAACGATTTGGAATCCAAGTAGGCAATGGAGTTTCGCACTCAAAGACAATTAATTTGAACTAGATAGCCGACCTAAGAGGTCCCTATGTCATAATCATTACAAAATGAAATGTTTAAATGTCATGCAGGAGATGACTGTGTTTCTATACAAACTGGATGCACGAATGTATACATACACAATGTTAATTGTGGACCAGGACATGGAATCAGCATCGGAGGTCTGGGAAAAGATAATACAAAAGCCTGTGTCTCAAATATCACTGTACGAGATGTTGTTATGCATGGCACAATGACAGGTGTCAGAGTTAAGACATGGCAGGTATTCTTAATATCTGCAATGCCATATTATTCAAAATTTGCTAACTGCAACCAGAAATCTAGTTTGATTTGTAGGGGTTTTACAAACCAAAACACATTTTAAGCCACACAGACTGATAGTACATTATATAATTAACAAAGATTTCAATCAAAATGAAGCTTTCAGCTTCGAAAGGTCCACGATATTTTAAATATTCTTGCACACACCCTTGTCTATTAAAAGCTTCAGAATGAGAACATTCTGAGACACCTTCTCTCTTTTGAAACTAGAATGAACATTCTAACTGAAACTTAAAACTCGGAAAGAGTTTCTTCAACATCTAAACATAATGTTCTGTCTTTTCGTATACATGATATTACCAAGTTCAATGGTTCAAGCAACTGCTGGAGCCATTTTGTATTTAGCTTACAAGGTTTCCATAAACTAGATTGCAGTATTTCCAATTCAACCAAGTTGCTCAAGGTGTGACTCACATACAATTTCAACTATAATATCTGCAGGGTGGATCAGGCTCTGTACAGGGAGTACTGTTCTCAAACATTCAAGTCTCTGAGGTTCAACTTCCAATTGTGATTGATCAATTCTATTGCGACAAACGCAAATGCAAAAACCAAACGTCAGCAGTAGCTCTATCAGGAATCACCTATGAAAACATAAGAGGGACATACACGGTAAAGCCTGTACACTTTGCCTGCAGTGATGCCCTACCATGCATGGATGTCAGTCTAACTACCATAGAGCTAAAGCCACTACAAGAACAGTATCACCTCTACGATCCGTTCTGCTGGCAGACTTTTGGAGAGTTGAAAACTCCTACCATGCCTCCAATTAGCTGCCTACAGATTGGCAAGCCATCAGGCAACCGCCCTCAGAGAGATTATGATGCATGTTGATCTCAACCAGTCAACCATTGGTGTATTGAATTGTGTGGTTGGTATGATTTCCCAACCCCTGTCACGCCATTAGCTTATTAGGTAAAGTTATATTTAGGCAACTGAGTTTTTAAGGAATCCTCCTTTAGCAATTAGCAGAATTATTTTATGTGAGAGTGTATACAAGCATTTACTATAGTAAGATATTAGAGTGTGAGGATGTCTGGTTTGCTACTATATATAATGGATTGTTTTAAACTGTAAAATTTAGTGCTTGATTAATATATGTTTAATAATAAAATATTCAATGGATATTCAAATTTTCAAGGTGACCGTATACAAAGGACTTCGATCATTGGAATAGCTTGACAAGGATCCTTCACAAACAAAGCTTGTAGCTCTTCTTCCCTTCCTAAACGCTCTCCTTCTCAATTGGAGAAACCCTAACTTCCTAAATCAGTAAGTACTTACTCAATTTCAGGCTTATTAGTTCTCTTGAAGGTTAAAACCCCACAACACAAACTAAAGGTTTTACTTCTGTGGGTTCAGCTTGCACTAAAGTCCTAAAATTGCTATATAAATTACTAAAACAATCCCTCTCAATAAAGGAATCAATATAGCCATCTCCCAGACACCTCATCAAATAATAAAAGTACAAATAGTCTCATTTACTGTAATATCAGTTTCCAGGCCTGTCCATTTTTGAAACCCCAGGCAAACCTGAATCTGTTATTTCCTTATTAAAGAATTACAGCTTCTCTGGAATTCGAATCTCAAACCTCACTAAACAAGCCCAAAATTAATTCTGCACAGTCCAGGAAAAAAAAAACTCTTTCTTGCAGAGAAACTTGAAACACCTACAGCACAGTTCCTACTATTAATTTCTTAAAAGATTTACTTCAATCTGATAAGAAGGTTGCTGCTACTAAAAAAAGCATTCCTTCTATTCTTAATATTAACCAAAGAAAATAATAAAGTGGGGGCACCTAAGATCAACTTTCTGTGCGATGATGGAAAGCCTGAATGGGGTACTGTAAGAGTAAATAATTACTGGCCTGGAACATAAATCTTAATAATTTCAAAAAACCATGGAAGAAGGAAAGACAGATGGGATTTAATCCTTCCGAGTAGCAATTGTGATGATAACTAAATCCACATGGAAAGGGAAGGTTGACGCATTTCAATATGGCAACCTGGGACTCACTCAACAAAATAAAGTAGAGTTGGTCGCCCTAATTTAAGGTAGCGTAGGTAAAACCTAATTAAGTGGTCAACTAAGAATTTCTATGGTCCATGGATTTTGATTATGTGAAGAAAAGATCTAATGTCACCCTTAAACATCCTTTCCAAGAAAGGTTGTCATTCTTGGTTCCTATGCTTCAGGGCTAACTACACAAGCATTTTATTACTAACAGGCTCAGCTCGAGAAATCAGTACACAGAAAACAACAGGACAGCGAATTCATTCGATGCATACTGATACCACTCAAGAGTCATCAGAATATCCATTGTATATCAATCATAAAGTGTTTGTAATTCATTTAAGTTGACTTCGGTCAAAACTTAACACTAAAATTACGAACAAGTCACAAAATTCAAAAAGGAGGTGTCAACAGGTTTCTGCATTTAACTTGAAACATATAAAAAACTTAACAAGTGAAGTCACGTATAAGGGTAAAGTGATGAAGCAATTTAGATGATTACACAAGCATACAGAAGTTACATGCAAAGCACAAGAAATCAAGGCACAACTAGCTACAGTACAGGCAGCTAGTGAGTCCGGCTTTTAAATAATTCGTACTAACAGTTCCCATTAATCCAAAACAAAGCCAGAAACTAAAATGTAATCTAGCTTTGAACCCGAATCAATCTCATGGTTTTAGAAATTATACCTAAACAAGATCTGCTAAAATCCTCCTGCTTTGCAACTGGCAGCATCTGCTTGCTAAACCCAAGGCTTGTCTTTGTTCTGCCATAACTTCTGATTTCCTCCTTTGAAACCTCACTCCAGCATCCATTTCTCTTAAACCCTTGCGAATAATCCTTGAAACCCCCCCTCTCTCTAAGCCACCAATTTTCTTTTACTCAAAAACCCTTCCTTCTCTATCTTTCGACGCTGATAACAAGTGGGCAGTGGACAGAAACCCTAAAGACCTTACCTATCGCAACATCCTTGCCCTTCATTTCTCTTCTCAATGCAGCCCGTTGGATCAAGAAAAGAGGGCACGCTGACACACTATTGTGTCAGGCAGGATTGGAAGGGAGTGGCGTGGGTTATAATTTTGGCGTGGGATCCCGGGGTGGTCTCGTCTAGCATGGTTTGCAAAAGACTTTTCTTCTTGTGGCAGAACTCAGAAGAAAGAGAGTAGACACAGCGTACTGAATGCTACAAAGATGAGAGAAGAAGAAGAAGGGCTTCGGGCCATTGTGTTGGGCATAAAGGGATTCAGGCCTTTGGTTTTAGGGCTTTTAGCGTACTTGATTTTTGGGTAAGCACGCGATTTGCGTTTGGGCCTAGAATGATTCAGGCCTTTGGTTGTTGGGCCTTTTTGTTTTCTTCTTCCTTGGAGAAAAAATCCCCCACGATTTCCCCTTTATTGGACCAGTCGCAACAAATATTTGCCAATCAAGTCTTAGTTATTTACTTAGTCCTTGTATTTTATTTTAAATAATTATTCTAAAATCAAAAAGTAAATCAACAATCCTTACTTAAAAAGAAAAAACTCCTTGATCAACGTTGAAAATCTTTATTTTAATAGTTTTTATTCCCAAAATACATCCTTTTCTAACCAAAGTTTTCTATTTGACCCACTTCTCTTCTCTATTTCTTTTTATTTAAAAAAAGCAATATAAATTAAAAACAAGCATGAAATTGATAAAAGGAATGAGTTATTAACATATTATAATTTCCCTTTCTTGCTCCTTCCCCCCCTTCATCTCATGAATTATAACACTTGAACTCTCTGTCAAAATCCTTTTTTACTTCAAGGATTTTGATTTAAGATTCCCTGCTTGTCTTTTATTGATTAAATGATCTATTTATATGTATAATTGTTCACGAAAACCCTTCTCCGTTATGGTTACAATATATTATTTGGATTCAAAAGTTTGTTGATGTTGAAAATGACCCGTAATGGAACTCTCTTGAATTATATTTTAAAAGAGAACAGAATTTCAGAAAAAAAAAATCATCAAAATCATATTAGCGTTTAACCCTGTAGAGTGTAGGTCAACTGGTCAGGTCCTGAGTTTGCTCTCTAAAGGTCACCAGTTCGAGTCCCACAAACCTCAGAGCCACTTGAGACTTGCATGATTGTTAATTTCAGGGCCTGTGGATTAGTCGCGATACGTGCAAGTTGGTTCAAACACCTATATTATTAAAAAAAAAAATGGAAATGGCATTCAAAAACACAGGAAAGTGCCCTTTTCAACAATTTGTATAATAATTATTGAAAAATGTCTGGAACACGAAGTTGCCGGATATCTTATGGTGTAGAGGCTCAACAGCACTGCATGGATGATATTTCACCACTTTTGATGAGAGGCTGAGCGTCGACTTTTCTTTTTGGTTTCGGAATCATCTTGATTTCTTGTTTTCTTCGAACAGAGCCAATCAACTGGGAACCGCATTCGAATTACATGGAATAGAAGGGCAGCAACTTCATTATCAAGCATCTATGTGCGAGTCACTCTCTTGATTTCCTTCCAATCTTCAATCCGTGTGATTTGGGACCATCTGGGAGGAAAAGCTGAAAATGCTAGGCACCGTTTAATATCGTTTCGTTTTTTGTTTTTGTTTTTTAGATATAAGACAATATAAGAAAACTTGTTTGTTTTTATTTTTTTTTTAATAAATAAAAACTTACAATAAGTTTTCAAAAGCTTAAAAAAAAATTAAATAGTTTTCAAAACTTATTCTACACCAATAATCTATGATTTTGGACTTAGATCTTAATCATATCGAAACCAAGTTTAGAGCACCTAGATATTTAGAACCCGTTTGGTTACGTGGGAGCGTCCACGTTTCCTGCGGTTTCATTTTGCAAGTTGTTTGATTAATAGCTGCCCACGGTTTCAAGCACCTAGGGTCCACACAAAGTTGCGTTCCAAACACAGGATTAGTAAAAGCAACTCTGCCTTGCTTTTACCGTGGCTGTTGTTCAGAAAATGCTGCAAATAACTTTCCTTTACCAAAAAAAATTAATTAGCCCTATCTATCCTCCTCAACTGTTGTCTCTCCTCCTCCACATTCGTCTCCCAAGCAGTTGAGCTCTCCTCCACCACAACTTCCCCCGCCTCCTAAAATTCATCCTCCTCTTCGCAGCTTCGCTGTGTCAAACACACCTACACACACTCTTCCATGCTCTCACAAAGACTGAACCCAGTCACCAGTGTTTGTAGCCGAGTGTAGATCAAGCCCATCTGCCACCGATCTGCTGCCCTGATGAACTCCTTTCGCGGTTGAAGAAGACACGCACTCATCAAGGTAATTATCTTGTCATTGTACCCAAACAACTGTATATATCATGCCAAATCTGCTGCCACAAACATACAAAATAGCTTTCTCTAACTATAATTTCCTCTTCACACTGTTTTCTTTGCTAGAACCAAAGAGGGCATCGAAATCAGTCTCCTGGAAAAGCTCAAGCACGAGCATCTTACCAATCTCTGTGGCGGTTGCACAAGTAAATTCAAGGTCAGTTGCTCTGTTTCGGTTGCATAAGTACTTAATCTTTAATTTTCAATTGCTGTGTGTTTTCTGATAATTAACATATCTGTAATTGTTACATTTTATTATGTCTGTTTCGGTTGAACATTTTTGTGCTTAATTGAACATTTTCTGAGAATTTCCAGGTTTTACATTTGTGTTATTGTTAGATTTTTAATCTCTGTTTCGGTTCAACAATTACCATCAATGTCAATTGTTGTGCTTTACATGTGTTTAATTGTTAGTTTTATTATCTCAGTTGAATGGGTATAAACATAAAACCCGTGTGAATGTCAAGTTGCTGAAAATGGAACTGAAGCCAGTTATCTGCTCTATACAACGTCTGATTATGTAATTAAACACATGAGAAAATTATATCTAAGAAATCTCAGCATCTAATGTAATATTACATAATTGACAGATTATGCTTAGGAAATGAAAACATTGGCTTGTAGAAACATAAATGTAAATTAACCTAGCAATTAAAGTGTTAAGCTGATTATGTTAAGTCTATGTTCTTAAATTGCATGTTTTATTTAAGTTGGCAATTTAATTAAGATAGATTGTGCATTCTATGTCCTTTACAATGCCTCTAGGAAATTAACATGTTAATTGTATATTAGACAAAACATTTTAACCGAGAACATGGACGATTCTCAATCACAAGATAAGGCTTGTTGGACTCACTGTTATTAAACCCGGCCCGGCCCGGTGGGTCGACCCGGTGGCTGGACCGGTCCGGGTTTAACAAAAGACCGGCTGTGGCAACAGCCTGGCCAAACCCGGGCGACTCGGTGGGTTGACCCGGGACCCGGGCGAACCCGGGCGAGACCCGGTTTTTTTTTTTTTTCTTCAAATGTGGGATTTGAAACACATTAGTATATATACTCTATGTTCCCAAGAAAAAAGTCATGTTTTTTCAATGTGGGATAAAAAACCTTTTGGTTTAAATACTTCAACTTAAAAGGATAACATAGTATCTTTTCAATGTGGGGTTTGAAGCCCTTTCATATATATACACTATGTTCCCATGAAAAAAACCATGTTTTTTCAATGTGGGATAAAAAACCTTTTGGTTTAAATACTTCAACTTAAAAGGATAACATAGTATCTTTTCAATGTGGGGTTTGAAGCCCTTTCATATATACACTATGTTCCCATGAAAAAAACCATGTTTTTTCAATGTGGGATAAAAAACCTTTTGGTTTAAATACTTCAACTTAAAAGGATAACATAGTATCTTTTCAATGTGGGATTTGAAGCCCTTTCATATATATACTCCATGTTCCCATGAAAAAAGTTATGTTTTTTCAATGTGGGATTCGAAACCCATTAGTATATATACTCTATGTTTCCAAGAAAAAAGTTATGTTTTTTCAATGTGGGATAAAAAACGTTTTTAGTTTAAATACTTTAACTTAAAAACTTAACATAATATCTTTTTAATGTGGGATAAAAAACTTTTTAAAATATTCTTTTAAACTTCATAATATGTATAATCTATATTTACATGGATTTTTTCATATGAAATATTAAAACTTTATTTTTTTTTTAATTTTTCCGGGTTGACTCGAGTTGACCCAGGTTGACCCCTAAAACCCGGGACCCGACCCCTTGCCGGGTCAACTCCCGGGCCGGGTTTAATAACTATGGTTGGACTAGAGAGATGTTGCACGCTTTTTGTGACATATGTATTAAAGCAATTGAGCAAGGTATGCGACCCAACACACATTTCGACAAAGCTGGGTGGAAATATGTTATGAATGGCTTTAAGGATCAAACTGGCCATGCATTAACGAAAGCACAATTAAAGAATAAGTGGGACAGAATTAAAAAAGATTGGAGAATATGGAAAAGGTTGATTTCTGAAACAGGAGTAGGCTGGAGTGCTGAACTTGGAACAATTTCGGCACCTGATGAATGGTGGAAAGCTAAAAACCAGGTCTATTTTTTTCAGTATGTTTAAAGCTGTAATAAACTGTTTAATTGAGTGCTGGTACATTATTTTTTGAAGCATTTTTATCTTGGTTGTCCCTTGTTATAGGAGATACACAGAGCAAGAAAGTTTAGGCATGCTGGAATCGATCCCACATTGTGTTGTAAATATGATATCATGTTTACAAACACTGTTGCTACCGGTCAGTATGCTTGGGCTCCATCACAGGGTCTGAATTCTGATGAAGATGGTGTCGGTGAAAGGCAAACTAACGCAGTTAATGAGGACCCTTATATTGAGGAAGGTAGTGGAGATTCTGAGGAGGATAGTCTACCAAATTTTATTGTCGATGTCAGTAATATGGTTATTGATGTCACTTTTGCCAACAACACAAGCAATCTCACTGGTAGTAGTGGGAAGAGAAAAGGTGTGCAACAAAGCTCCCAAAAAAATAAGAAAAAAAAGGGGTGTCGGAAAGGGATCGTAATTGTTTTCGCGTTTAGATAAGTTGGTTGATAATGTGTCTACCAAGAATGAATGCACGTCAAGTGGTTTGGATAAAAAATGATGTAGCATAGAAAAGGTGATGAAGGAGTTTCACTCCATTGAGGAAGTGGTGTTCGGCAGTGAGCTGTATTATTTTGCAACTGAGTTTTTTATGGTTAGAAGTAGGAGGGAAATGTGGGCAGCAATTGGTGATATGGACCGAAAATTTCAGTGGTTGAAATTAATGTTCGATCGAAGGGCAAGCTACAGACCTTGATGTAAGTTTACATTTGATATAGGGAACACTTACAGTTATGTATATTATTGTGTGTTATATGTAGCAGCAAGTAAATTTTGTTGTGTGTTATATGTTTTGGTAAGTATTGCATGCATTTCATATTTGAAATGTTGTTTCAATGTTTAGCACACCTATCATGTTCGGTTTTTATGTCAATGAGCCGTTAACATATTGTATGGTTATGTGTTTTTCGCACTTAAAAGATTACAATACCAATCCTTATAGTGAGGTGCACTGCATGAGGTGTTGTTGCGGCTGTGTTGTTGCCAAATGGTTGATGCAAATGGTTCTGCCGTTGCTAATTTTTCCCAGGTTTCTAATTTGTAACGTATGATATGTTGAGCACTTCCTTTGTATTTGTAGCTGTAGGCTAATTGGTTATGTTTGAGATGTCTGTAACAGCTGTTATTGTACCTGTTACAAGCTGTAATTTTAGGTTTCATGTTAACTTCTATAGACTTGTTTGAATGGCTGAAAAACTT
Source organism: Populus trichocarpa (assembly GCF_000002775.5). Taxonomy (NCBI): domain Eukaryota; kingdom Viridiplantae; phylum Streptophyta; class Magnoliopsida; order Malpighiales; family Salicaceae; genus Populus; species Populus trichocarpa. The sequence goes on from NC_037292.2 coordinate 13,277,346, forward strand.
TGTGTTGAGTTTACTTTTTCAGCCTTGAATTGGATATTGTAATTTAACGACTTTGATGGTTGTTTTTTAGTTGAATGGCTGCTAATTTATTGAATGTTAGTTACTGTTGTGCATGATTGTTGTTGACTTGAATGGCTGAAACTGTTGTGCATGCTTGTTGCTTACTTGAATGGCTGATACTGCTGTGAATTATTGTTGCTGACTTGAATGGCTGATAATGGTTTGAATGGGAGTTGCTAGGTTGAATGGTTGTTCATGGTACAAGTTCGAGTTGCTGATGGGTATGGCAGTCAAGAGTAGTGGTTTGTGTTGTGTGTGTGTTTTTATTTAAGCTGCATTATCATTCCAAAACATTTTCATTGGCTGCCCACAAATATTGCAAGCATTCCCACGTGTATTGCAAGCTGTTTTGAGAAGGTTTTGTTGCTGTTTTACACTGCCACGTCAAGTTCATTGAATTTAGAAGGTTAGTTGTTGATTTGAGGGCTGTTGTTTAGTTAATAAAGCTTGATCTTTATGTTTTGTAAACAAATTAAGAGGGTAAATCTGATAGGGCTGCTGTTTATAGTCAATAAAGCAAGTGCATTTATGTGTTTTTCAATTTATAAGTTGAATGATAAGTTTGCTAAAGTTTTTATACTTTTCTGAGATGGACAACAAACACGCAACTAGACAAAAGTGTGTACACAACAGTCCCTTTTCCTTAGTTTTTATTCTCATGAAACCTTAATTGGCTGCCAACAAATATTTCAAGCATTTCCACGTGTATGAATAATGTTTTGAGAATTGAAATTATGGTTGTGCTGTAAAATATTGAATGAGTTATTTATAAGTAAAATATGTTCGATTATTAGGGATTGCTCCAATTTAAATGTTTTGGCTTAAGTTAATGTCGCCATTAATATGTTCGATTATTAGGGATTGCTGCAATGTAGATGTTTTGGGTTAAGTTACTGTCGCCATTAACGTTGAAAATATTCTAAACAAATTCCGCAATGAACAATGTTTTGTTACCGTTACATTGCAAGTTGAAAATTGCTATTATCGTTGTGTTTAAAATATTGAATGAGTTACGTATAAGTAAAATGTGTTCGATAATTAGCGTTTGCTCAAACGTAAATGTTTTGTGTTAAGGCCGCCATTAACGTCAAAAATATTCAAAACATATTATTCCATGAACATGTATTTTTATCGGTACTCTGCAGGTTCAAAATTGATATTAAGTTGTGTTTGTAGATATGGATGCGAATTGGTTTAATGCGCTTTTTGATGACCATTATGAAAATATTATGAATAATGTTGGTCGGTATGTGTCTGATGGGTTTGCTGGTACAAGTTCTGGAAGTGGTTTTGGAGGTAGTTTCGGTGCTGGTTATGGGAACAATAACAATGAGGTGCAGGACGATGACCAAAATCAACAGGATGACGATGACAGTGGCGATTAATTTTGGCATAGAGAGTGTGATCACACTAAATTAGTCATATGCACTACTGGAGCACTGGCTTTGTATCACAATACGTATATTTATAAAGAACCATGTATGGTTTCATACAACACTAGAATGCGATGGTTGATTGAAATTTTAAATGGGCATTGGGTGTGTTATATGAACATGTTTCGGATGGATACAGACACATTGAAGAGTTTGTCTTTTGAGTTGGAAACGATGTACGGGTTGAAACCGTCTAAACGGATGAGTGTTATTGAGAAGGTATGCATGTTTCTCTACACTTTAGCTCTAGGCGCTTCAAACAGGGAAGTTCAAGAGAGATTTCAACATTCAGGTGAAACCGTGTCCAGAAATTTCAACGAAGTTCTTCGTTCTGTGTGCGTGCTAGCTGCTGATTTAATCAGACCAGTAAATCTAGAATTCACAACAACACTACTGGAAATTGCAATGAATCGGAGATATATGCCCCATTTCAAGGTAAAAAATACTTTTTAGAAGTTGTTAAACATTTCAAAAGGTTACAATCAAATATTTAAGTACAATTAAATTGATTCGACAACAATTTTTTTGTTTTTGTAGAATTGTATTGGAGCGATTGATGGAACACATGTACGTGCATGTGTTTCACAAGAAAATCAAATCCTATTTATTGGTAGAAAAGGTGTACTGACGCAAAATATAATAACAACATGTAGCTTTGACATGCAATTTACATATGTTTGGGCTGGGTGGGAAGGTAGTGCACACGATACAAGAATATTTTATGAGGCGATTGGAAATACAAACATACAATTTTCGAGGCCACCAGAAGGTATTCACCCACAAAAAATAGGGTTGTTGTTCAGCTAGTCTAATTTTTTTTCTATGAAATAGGAAGTAAGCGTTAAACAATAATTAATTTTATGCAGGGAAGTATTATCTCGTTGATTTGGGATATCCGAATGAGTACGGTTACTTGGGTCCATATAGAGGGGAGAGATATCATCTTTCAGAATTTCATCGACGAGGACATCTACGAAGTCGGGAGGAACTATTCAACCGAGTTCATTCATCCTTACGATGTGTAATCGAACGTACATTTGGAGTTTGGAAGAAAAGATGGCGAATCTTGCAAAACATGCCTGAGTTTCCTTACGAATCACAGGTTAAAATTGTTGTCGCATCAATGGCATTGCATAACTACATTCGGCGGAAGTCGGGCCAAGATGTTGCATTCAACGAGTTTGATAGTCATCCTGATTTTGTTCCTCCTGATACTTTTCCCGATGTCGTTACACAATCACAACCACGAGGGCACCAGAGGGCGTCGCGTATGGATTATATTCGTGATGGCATTGCAAATAGTTTGATGGGGCAATAATGTTTATTTTGTAATAACAAATAACGATTTTATTTTTTTGCCGATATGTATTTGGACAAAATGTTTTATTTCCTCTTAACACAAAGAATTATTTCATTTATGTCCTTTTTAGTCATTTTATTTTGTAATAACAAATAACGATTTTATTTTTTTGCCGGTATGTATTTGGACAAAATGTTTTATTTCCTCTTAACACAAAGAATTATTTCATTTATGTCCTTTTTAGTCATTTTAGGTACGATATCAACCGCAACCACAGTTTTAACCAAAAATGTTTTTACCACAATAAAGGCAAACCACACTTTTAACCAAACACACAAAATATATACACAAACCACAGAAAAAGTACTTTTTTAAAAATCATTTTTTTCCAACCCCAACCATAACAACTACAGCAAAAACAAACACTCTCTTTTAGGATAGTATCTAGAATGTTGAGGATGGGCAATGACTGGGTTCAGAGCATCCTGAGAATCAAGCCAAAACAAGGCTTGGGTCAAAACCAAGTTTTGAGAGCTAAAAGGGTCAAACCAAGATTAACCTGATGATTGGTGGGGATTGACTCTGAACATCAAGGACGAACTAGGATTGGGTTTGAGTTGGATTAAAAACTACTAGGAATTTGGATGATGTTAGTTCTAGAATGAAATAAATAATGGCTTATTTAACGAGTATATTTTATATTTTGTCAATTTTATTGTTGAGTTGAAATTTTTGGTAAATACGTAGAAAATTAAATTTATATAGATAATTAATAATGAATTAAGAGTACTATTAAAATAAATTGAATAAGTTTGAGCTAAACCAATATTTTTACAAATTTATTTAATTAACGTGGTTAATTAATACATGTTGTCATCATTATTTTATATAGGTTTGATATAAGTAATAGATTATCATTTATGGATGTATCGAAATTCACCCCAAGGGTTGCAAATGATGAATTATTATAAAGAAATTCAAAATTTTATTAATTCTGCACTATTTAATTCGAGACATATTACGAAATGTTATATTAGATGTCCATACAAAAGATGTAAAAATTAAAAGTTCATTGATCTAGAGATTGTAATGATAAACCATTTTATACCGATTGAAATACCAATAGACTGTACATTAAATATAGGTATACCGATGGAATGTGTCAGTCGGTATATTCCAGTGACTATGGAAACTGTTCTCATTCTTCCTAACATTGTTCATGGTGTTGATTACATACAACAATACTAACAAAATGTGTCCGTTAATATATTTCAGTGACTATGAGAATTGTTAACTTCTCAATGCGCTGATAATTAATGATCTTTTGATTATTTACTTTTTTCTCAATGTAATCACCGACGGAATAAAAAGTAGTCAGTAATATTTGGAGGGCTTTCTGAAAATTTTCGTGCAAGTTAAAAATTCAATTTGACTTTACAAACAAAGTCACCAACAAAAATATTAAAAATATTAATATTTAATATTCCGTCGGTAATTTCATTGGTAAAACTAAATTAAAATATCAGAATCAGAATAGATAGGGATTCATCTTCTTCTTTCTTCTTCTCTTATAGTCACGTTTCTCTTTCTTTCTTTTCTTTTCTTTTCTCTTTCTCTTCTCTTCTCTTTTTCCTTCTGGGTCAAAATCAATCATTCCCTTCTCTTCTCATCCCCAAGTATGTTGTTTTTTTTTTTTTTCATTTTTCTTCATATATTTTTTTGGTTTATTAACAATCTCTTTTCTTTTCTTTTGTTTTTTTTTTAATTTTGAACCAAAATTAAGTGCATCATTAAGGTAAGAATTTTTCATTCCATTTTCTTCTTTTTTTATGTTTTTTTTTTCTGCATTATTTTTTTCATTTTTGTGATCTTAGTAATTTTAGGAATTAATAATTGTGTTGAATTTTAGTTATTGAAATAATATTTGCATTATTTTGTTGAACTTTAGTTATTTTTTTTCAAATTTGTTGTTGAATTTCAATTAAATGTGTATGCTTAATTTTAATTATTATTTTGTATTTTTTCCATTTAGAATAATTGTTTGTAAATTTAGGATTACAAATATCATCACTTAGAAATAATTGTGTTGAATTTTAGTTGTTATTGTAATAATTCTTGCATTATTTTGTATAATTTTAGTTGTGTGTTTTTTTTTTCAATTTTGTTGTTTAGTTTCAATTAAATATGTCAGATTAATTTTATTTTTTGTAAAATTAAAATTAAAAATATTATCACTTAAAAAATAAAAATATTCTGCGCAATTAAATTATGCTAAGTTGTTAGAAGAAATTGAATAAAATCAATTGATTTGTGACATATATATATATATATATATATAATTTAGATAATTTTTTATATTGGCGAGGCTATTAAAATTTTTTATTCCAGTCAATTTAGTAAAAATTAAAAAAAATTTAATTTTTCCAGCATAGACCGTGGGAAGTGTTAGTCATTTTTTTTCCTTACAAACCATATGTACTCGTTTAATTTGGCCACTATTTTTCGTATTATTATTCTAAACGCTGATCAAAGAACAAACAGGCACGAAATATTCCTAATCTAATCCATGCATTTAGAGATTATAATAGTAATTTTTTTTAAAATATTTTTTATTTAAAAATATATTAAAATAATATTTTTTAAAAATATTTATTTTTTAATATGAACATATTAAAATAATTTTAAAAAAAAACTCGTAAGTGTGGAGCCCCCACAATTAAAATCCATCCCAAGGAGTACAATGGAAGATAATGTTGTCAGAAGCACAAAGAGAAAAGAAAAATCAAAGAAGAACAGCAACGTGATTGATGCTTCCTTTTCCGCCTTCCTTGGCATTATGATCTGAGTATATTTTTAAAAGTTTTTTAATTTTTTAAATTTATAAATTATTTTTATGTGTTAATATTAAAAATAAATTTTTAAAAATAAAAATACTATTTTAATATATTTTTAAATAAAAAATATTTTAAAAAACAAATCTTAAACATGTTAGAAAATATAAGAGATTCGTTTTAAATCAAATCTGTACTTTGCTTGAGCAAGTTATCAATGTTCAATTTCAACATTGATCCATTTCCCTCTTATGCCTTCTTGACCAGAGCCTATATAATAGTCCAATTAATTAATTTTTTATGCTATAATATTAGAGAGAAATAATCATTCTTTGAAATCTAAGCATTAATAACCCCTCTTTTTAAAAGGTCTAAAGTTCAAATCTCTTCTTTGTAAAAAAAAAAAAAAAATTCATTTCCGATCATGTTTGTTTGTACTATCAAAATCTTAGGTGGAATAAATAAATAATAAAAGATTAATATATAAATCATCCATCACAAAGTTTAGATTTATAGATGAAATTCAAATTCAAACATCTAATTTAACGTGTCAAAACTTGAAAAGATTTGGATAGTTTTTAGTAACTTGGTTGAAATTGTATTTTTTAAAAAAATTAAATATTTTTTACTTAAAATTAATATTTTTTTATGTTTTTAGATCATTTTGATGTATTAGTATAAAAAAATATTATTTTAATACATTTAAAAAAAAAATTTAAAACAATAACTACTACTACACTCTCAAACAACCCTTACATCTAAACTTACAAATCTTTATGTTTTAACGATCCAAACCTTCGAAAGAAGATGACAATCCCATAGTACTATTCACATTATACCTTTAAAGTGTAAATTGTTTATCGTGGGTAGCTCAAAATATTATTAGATATGAAAAGATTTTTTTAAGTTTAAATTGAGATTAAAAAAAAAAACCTTAAAAAACTAAATTAATAAACATTAAAATTTGTTTTTTTAATAAACAGTTTCATAAAATATGTTAAAAATTAGGAAAATAAAATAAAATAGTTGGATAATATATCTATAAAGCACACACCAGCAGACAAGTACATTTTTATGAAAATATGAAAAAGAAATGACAAATATTATAAAAACTACCACTTTTGCTCATATGATCAGCTTTCGAAGATGTTGGGAATCTCTTTCTAGAGAGATAAAAAGACATGTTCAGAATCTCATCGACATTGTTGTCGTCGTTGCTAATGCTCCAAATTAGCCAACGGAAAAATGTCTCCGGCAAACTTGCTCCCGACGGTTCTTCGAACTTTTCTGGTCTGTCTTGTTCAAGCAAGACTTCCATCACTTTAGTCTTTTCTTTCTTTACTAACATATAAGCATGATGAAAGGAATATATTTCTCTTTCTCTTTATCAAAGAAAAAGAAAAGGAAATGGAATTATTTTTATTCTACCAAAAAAAGGATATGACCCAATCACACTAATTAATTCCTTAGTAAAATTACATGATCTTACTGAAAAATTTGCTACATTCATTGTGAAGGTATACATGAGCCCTAAATCTTAATAGCATGACGCAAACAGGTGTGGATTAGTCCAATGGAAATCTCTTTTCCTATCTTTGGGGCTCGGGTGAAAATTGAGTTCTATTTTTATTTTTATTTTTATTTACGCGTAACTATACTTAATTTAAGTCATTTGCATGCAACGATGAAAAACATAGATATAAAACTCGATCTTGTTTAACCGGTTAACTTGAGATCCAAAGCTTCTAGTTAAGTTTCAAATGGTTAAAACCCAAATAACCTATTAGGTCAACTCAAAACCCGGGTGACCTAATATTTATTTGAATGAGACTCAACTTTATATATATATATAAAAAAAAAACCAAAAACATATAAACTTAATTTGTGAATATCTGATCTCATATATATTTTTTATAACTTATATTCTTATAAAATGTTTCTTAACTTTTTCATATGAGACAACTAGATATATAGCCTCTATTCATATGTAAAGTTTCTTAATTTTTCTATGTGAAATATATATATATAGCCTCCTCTATTCACATGAATTATTTAATTATTAATTTTTTTGTATGAAATAATTATATATATAAACTATATACCCATAAAATGTTTCTTAACTATTTCATGTAGAATATTAAAATTTTAAATATTTTTTTATATATTTTTTCTAGTTAACCTGAGTAAACCCCAAGCTAAATTTAATAACTATGATGGAAATACAAAATGACTCAATTTGAGCCAATTAATTCCAGGTATCTTATCTGGGACTCAACAAGGGAATTCGATCGCCATTTGACATATATATAGTAGAACCATCCAAAATTTGGCATTGCATGCTGAACTTCCCCTCTAAAAGGCCCACGTAATTAACCTACTCCATTTCCATTGATCTCCATTAATTAATTTTTCATGTGGGAAATGACTCCCACTTGTATAAATTGGTGTCTTTACAACATCGGAAGATATACTTTAATGGCATCGATCACCCAATTGATCATGATGACGACCCCAACCAAGTATATATTGTGTGAACTCAACCGTTCATTTTGATGATAAGGCTAGTGATGATAAGGCTATGATCGTGAACTTTACAAAAAACGGTGTTCATTCATTTTTCAATTCATGAAAAATTGTATACCACCATATATATACTATTGCACAAAACAATACTAGTTCGTAAACATGAAAATGACTTATGGAGTTGCATTTGGAGTTCATTTGGCATGAATTTAGACCACATTTTAGATCTATTTAAGGAGGCACGAGCACTCTTGAAGAACTCAGGACTAAAAAGGATGGTAGAGTAGCATCCTTAGCGTTGCTGGTTTACTTTCCTAACAATCCTCAAAACCATTCTTCTTAGACTCTCTATACATTCCAAATAACCAAATTTGTACTGTATAGATATATAGTCTACGTCAAGCTTAAATAAATCCTCATTAACATGGCCCCAGGAGTGCCTATAGATGGGAATATTTTGGGTACCGGGAAGGTTTCCACAGTTAACACTGGCTATTCTAAGAGGGCCTACGTGACATTTTTAGCCGGCAACGGGGATTATGTTAAAGGGGTAGTTGGGTTGGCTAAGGGTTTGCGCAAGGTGAAGAGTGCATACCCTCTTGTCGTAGCAATCTTGCCGGATGTGCCCGAGGAACACCGTGACATTTTGAGGTCTCAAGGTTGCATTGTTCGTGAGATCGAGCCTATTTATCCACCTGAGAACCAGATTCAGTTTGCCATGGCCTACTACGTGATCAACTACTCCAAGCTCCGAATTTGGAATGTAAGTTAAACATGCATCAACATAATTCTATAAGCTTTTATAATCAATGTCTCTTCATATAACGAAGCAATACAGGTTGTATGCACGTACCCCACAAGTATCTATGCTTAATCATACATGGACTAGCTAGATTTAAAACTAATTCGTGACTTAATTACCTGCTAATAAAGTTTTAAGAAAGTGCATTATATTGATTGGTTGTATCCATTAAGATGATTTCAGGCGACAAATATCTTGTCACCTAAGCATGAATTTTTTATTTTTTATTTTATTTTATTGCGACACAAGTTCGGTTGCCAAAAGATGGTTGTTTATGTAGCCAATCGTCGTATAAAATTACATGCTCGCTCGATTTTCTTGTATGCACAGTTTGAGGAGTACAGCAAGATGATATATTTGGATGCTGATATCCAAGTGTTCGAGAATATAGACCATCTATTTGACACCCAAGATGGCTACTTCTACGCCGTGATGGACTGCTTCTGTGAGAAAACATGGAGCCACTCCCCTCAATACTCCGTCGGCTACTGCCAGCAGTGCCCGGAAAAGATAACATGGCCTGCTGAGATGGGCTCTCCTCCTCCCCTGTACTTCAATGCTGGGATGTTTGTATTTGAGCCTAGTCGTTTGACTTATGAGAGCCTTCTTGAGAGGCTGCAGATCACCCCACCAACCCCCTTTGCCGAGCAAGTAAGTCATACCTGCATTTAACCACACACGTATGAAAATAAAGTAAAAATGGATTAATCGATTGACACTCGGGAGAAGCAGGAAACAATTGTTAATTTCTAATGTTTTTCCGATTTGCTTGGGGATCATATGGCAGGATTTCTTGAATATGTTTTTCCAAAAAACATACAAGCCAATCCCTCTGCTTTACAACCTGGTTTTAGCCATGTTATGGCGACATCCTGAGAACGTGGAGGTCGAGAAGGTTAAAGTGGTTCACTACTGTGCTGCTGTAAGTAGTCTTCTTCTTTGAATAACATCAAATACTATCTTAGATTTTTAATGTATTATGCACATATATACTTAATTTGGGTTCAATTTTCTCTTCCATTCTTGAAAAAATAAAAATAGGGTTCAAAACCTTGGAGATATACTGGCGAGGAAGCTAACATGGATAGAGAGGACATCAAGATGTTAGTGGCAAAATGGTGGGATATATATAATGATGAGTCCCTCGATTTCAATGGCGAAAACTCAGTTCCAGAAGAAGAAACAATATTCTCGAGGTCATCCATCTTGTCTTCCATGCCTGAGCCTGCCATATCCTACGTCCCTGCACCAACTGCTGCTTAAAACTTCTTAGTTAAGAGAGTTTAAAATCAATCTTGTCTTTCATTATATACCTTTTTCAGGCTACTTCGCCTGAGTATTTTCGTGTTCTGTGCAAGATATATACCATGGTAATATATAAAGTATTACAGTATTTGAACTTTTATACTATACACACTAGCACTCTACTTTTAGTACTTATTCTTCTTCTTCTTCTTTAATTTTCCAATGTCGAGCTTTGTTTTAGCGGTGTTTGGAAATATTATAGCAATTATTATTTTTAAATGTATTTTTTAAAAAATATATTAAAATAATATTTTTTATTTTTTATAAATTATTTTTACATCAATATAACAAAATATTTAAAAATACTAAGAAATTATTAATTTAAAATAAAAAATAAATAAAAAACTTAATTTTTTTAAAAAATATTTTGAAAATACAAATACAAACAAAAAGTTAATTTTATGCTTTTTCTTAAGGTATTTGTTTCTGTGGTTGCTTCTGCTTTTGAAGCAAATCACATAAAATAAGTGTTTGGTAACCGAAAAAATGTAATTTATTTCATGAGGGTCCCACCATGTTTTGCGTTTTGAACGCACGTCAGCAAAGAGCAGATTTATGCTGCTTCTCTCTGCTTCCATGTGTAGCTGTTTACTTTCGTAAATATAAACAGTGGAGAGTGAATTTAATTCACTCTCCACTGTGTGGAGACAGTGGAGACCAACCGGACCGAATCCGGTTTAAATTTTGTTTTATACTATTTCGGTCAGATCAGATTTGATAAAAAAATCTAATTTTTTTTAATTATATTTTAATTGAAAAATTGATGTTTAATATTATTCAATAACACTATATAAATTAGAAGGAGATCGCATGATGACGTAGTATTTATAAAATTTGATCGTAATTTTAATTTTGTTCCTGATGATATTTTATCTGATTTTATTGCACGCTCAAAAAACCATGGAAACTGTAGTCCATATCTGATGAATTTCGTACGTGATGAAATTTTAGATAGGTTAATGGAACAATAAAAAATATTTGATATGAAAATATTATTTATTTAATGATGTAATAATAGCAGTTAACTCTACAATATTTAAATTAAAAAATCATCAATATTAATATATATCTTTTTTTAGTTATTTTATAACCTCAATTTGAAAAGTATTTTTTACCAAACACATTAAACTACTTTTTATTTGACCTCAATTTTAATCATAGTATTAACCAAATATATATAAATACCAAACCAACCTCAATGAAAAATATTTTTTATAAAATTATTTTTTTTAAATTACAATCACAAAAGCTACCGCAATACCAAAAATACTTATAACGAAGCTATCCTCTTCTTCTTCTATATAATTTCAATCTTGAGTTGCACAAAAGTAGCCCTCCATCAATCAATCTTTAAATTTAGGAAATGTTGTCGGCTTTAATTAAGGGTCATTCTTTCAAGTACATTTTTTTTTAAATAATAATCGAGATAATATATATTAATATAAAAGCTATAACAATTACCACAATAATATTAAAAAAAAAATTCGAAGTTTTTGCAACTTAAGAGCGTTTTAGACATTCTTCATAGTTTTTAATTGCTTTTATTTTCTTTTCCATTTCAATATATTAGCTCATAGTTTATCTGGTGTTGAGTTTTTTTTTTATCTAGATTAAGGTATTGTTTAGGAATAGTTTAAATGATGTTTTATAAAAATTAAAATTTTTTTTTATTTTTGTTTATTTTGATGTATTGATATTAAAAATAAATTTTAAAAAATAAAAAATATATATTATTTTAAAAAATAATTAATACTGAAAATTTGAGGAAGAGAGAAACCATACATAATAATCATTTTGGCATCTATTTCGGTCAAAAAGGCTATGAATGTATCATGACGCGGTGATTTGATTGCGATGCATGAAAATGAATTTTTTCAAAGCAGCACATTTGTAAAAAAGAAAACAAAAAGTAAATATTATGTTTAAAAACAATTTGGAAAATGAAACAATTTTAGAGATTACGCAGCTCCCAGTGGCGCAATTTATAGATAACCTAAATAAAAAAAAAAAATTGATGAATAATTGAATATATCTATTCATTCTAGTAGTAGTATGTGAGAGTTTAGTACGGTGATTAGTTTTTAAAATATTTTTAAAAAAATAATGTTTTTTTATTTTTTAAAATTTATTTTTAACATTGATATATTAAAATAATTTATAAACATAAAAAAAATATTTTCAATCAAAATAATTTATAAACATGAAAAACCTTCTCGAGTAAATTCATCTTGTCCCTTTATTCATGCGCTGTCTCGGACGAACCATGTTTTTCCGAGACTGTGTGCAGCAGCGTGGATATTTTAGGGGTGTTTGAAATTAAATGATGCTTTTCGAGATAGTTTTTTATTTTTAATATTAATATATTAAAAAAATTAAAAAAAAATAATTTAATATTTTTTAAAATAAAAAAATCTTTTAAAAACAACTTAAAAAAACAGAAACAGAAATTGTGTCCTTAATCACAATCTAATGGTAAAACATATTACATCATCCATTATAGTAAGACCAATATCAACTCATTCCCCTGTGATAAAGTCGCTGAAACTTTGAGAGATTCTGGGCTTTACACGGGTTAGTCTTTGGGCCCTCCAATGTTTAATTTAAACAGAGAAAAAGAAGAATAGCACTAAATTGGGTTGGCCCAACAGGATACTAGCCCATGCAACATGGGTTTCTGGCCCGTAAAGAAGAATCAAAGAAAAAGAAGGTGCACAGATTTTATAAAATCGGATTAACCTGACTCTACCTGCTTCACACTGAAAGTTGTTTCTATAATAGTCATTAGATTCAGTTTGGATATTGATATGTAAAAAAGTTTGGATTGCTAAGTTTTGGATTATTTTCAGTGAGTCTTTATATTAAATTTGGTTATTTTTATTTTTGTTATTAAAATAGCATTGTTTTAATTTTTTTTAAAAAAATTTAGAGCTAATTCAATCACATTTGGAATAGATTTGAACCGAGTCAATATCTTTCCGTGTTCAATTTAAAATATGATTATGATCATGAATTTTATAGATCAATATGTTACATCATATTAAATTTGAATTACTAAGTTATGGATTGATTTGGTGTTGATTCTAGTTAATTTTTAATGTCATTTTATTTTTCTAAATAAAATTTATGAAGTTGATTGGTTATATTTGGACTAGGTTTAAATTGAGTCAATATATTTTCTTATTCAATTTAAAATTTTAGACAAGTCATGGATTTTCTGGATGAACATTTTAAATCGGATCAAGTTCTGCAACGGACCGAGTTTTACAAGAATAATTTCAATATGTATTTTTAAAATATATCACTGGACCTTGGAGTTTCACTAGGACAAGCATACATACAATAGAATAAGTCACCAACCCACCATTTTCCTCTTTGCCGGTAAAAAGATGCCATTTGAGTATCCGGATGAATAATATCACCGGTCAAACCTAGTTTGCATTGTATATATTGGGAGTGTGGTTGTGGTTGTTTTTTAAAGTGTTTTTCATGTTAAAATATATTAAAATGATATTTTTTATTTTTTAAAAATTATTTTTAAGATCAGCGCATCAAAACGATCTAAAACATACAAAAAAATTAATTTTTAGCAAAAAAAAATTAAATTTTTTGAAAATACAAGTACAACCGCGTTTCTAAACGCTTACTTATAAGGTCAGCAACACCTCAAATTGGACGAAATGATGGGGACCTGATTGACCGTAAATATGAGGATTTGATTAAAAAAAAATGATTGATGAATAATCTATTAAGAAATTTATGAAAGTAGAGGGACGTCCTAACAAATTAATTAAAGTTATTATACTTGTTTGGATGCTTGTTATAAAGCTATAACTTAAGTCATATTAAAAACCCTAGAACATAGAACCCCCCCCCCCCCCCCCATATTAATCTATTAAGAAATTTATGAAAGTAGAGGGACGACAAATTAATTAAAGTTATTATACTTGTTTGGATGCTTGTTATAAAGCTATAACTTAAGTCATATTAAAAACCCTAGAACATAGAACCCCCCCCCCCCCCCCCCCATATTAATCTATTAAGAAATTTATGAAAGTAGAGGGACGACAAATTAATTAAAGTTATTATACTTGTTTGGATGCTTGTTATAAAGCTATAACTTAAGTCATATTAAAAACCCTAGAACATAGGAAAACCCCCCCCCCCCAATATTAATCTATTAAGAAATTTATGAAAGTAGAGGGACGTCCTAACAAATTAATTAAAGTTATTCTACTTGTTTGGATGCTTGTTATAAAGATATAATTTATGTCATATTAAAAACCCTAAAACAACCTAGAACATGGACCCAAAAATATCATATTAAAAACCTTAGAACAACCCTATAATATAGAACCCCCAAGTTGATTAGGAATTTGATTGAACTAAAATCTAAAATGGTGTAGTTCAAAAAATAAAGTGTAGTTTAAAAAATAAATTAGGTAAAAAACTCAGATTGATTCACTAATTTAGCCTACTTCTAAATGTTTTTTTCGATTATTTATAATTATAAACTAGATAAGAGTTGATGTATGATGATTTAATCGGATCTAATAAGTTAATTTATAATCTAATTAAATCATTTAAAATCTAGTTTGATTTTTTATATATATTTTTAATTATAGTTTTTAAAATAAAAATCTTAAAACGATATAGTTTTGAATTAATTGAATGAAGCTGAATCAACCAACAACCTGCTCAATTTATAACAACTTTGATTGTAATCTCGTCTCATCCGTGGCCAGGAAAAGTCAACCTAATAAAACAAAATAAAAAATCAAAATTATTAATAATATTATCTTCTGCATCGAACTCACTACCTGTTACAATAACTACACTACTTACTCTCTCTTTTTTTAATTCGTTTGGTATCATAATTGGAAGTATGTGTTATCCCAACTACAATTTATAATTATTTGGTTAAAAATTTGAACTTTGATTTAGAGATAGATCCCATTAAAAATTAAGGTTGTACCAAAAAATTGTTGCTTTTCATTGTTTGTGTTCCACACCACTTACTCCTCATTATGGTATGCGCAGAGTGAATTTAATTTACTATGGACAGTTTGGCTGAATCCACTGTTTATGGCCAGACCGGATCCGGCCCGAATCTAAATATATTAGACTGGATTCGACCTAGTAAAAAATAATTTTTTAAAATTTTTTTAATTGTGTTTTATTAAAAAAACTAGTGTTTGACATTATTTAATGACATTACATAAATTAGAAGGAGATCGCATGATGACGTAGCATCTACATAATTTGATCGTAATCCTAATTTTGTTCCTGATGATATTTTACCTGATTTTGTTGCACACTTTAACAACCATGGAAACTGTAGTTCTTGTCGGATGAATTTATATAAAGTATTATTTATTTCATGATTTAATAGCAGTAGTTAAATTTACAATATTTAAATTAAAAACCATCAATATTAATATATATCTTTTTTAGTTATTTTATAACCTCAATTTGAAAAGCATTTTTAACCAAACACATTAAACTACTTTTTGTCTAACCTCAATTTCAATCACAGTTTTAACCAAATATATATAAATACCAAACCAACCTCAACCAAAAATGCTTTTTATAAAACAATTTTTTTAAAATTACAATCACAAAAGTTACCACAATACCAAACACATTAGCTTGTTTTTTTATATAAAAAATACTTTTAAAATTTTTTATTTTTTAAAAATCTAATTTTTTATAATTTTATATTAATATTAAAAATAAAATTTAAAAATAATAATAAAATATTATTTTAAAGGCAACCACAACACAGTCTCGAAATCTACCTGTCTATTGCTAGTAACAAATCATTTGGGAACGTGGTGCAAATCGTATTCTTAAAAAATTCAATTTCTTTTATTAAAAATTAATTTTTTAATATGTTTTAATATATTAATATTAAAAATAATTTTTAAAAAATATAAAAAAAATTATTTTAAAACATTTCAACACAAAAAAATACATTTTAAAAAACAATTACAACCACGTCTAGCAACACAGCCGAAACCAGATATGTTAGTTGGTGATACGTTAGCTTCGAAGAATCAGTCTCAGAAACAAGAAAAGAGTTAAAGAGCTGTTCAATAATTCCTTCATAGCTGATATAGAGAGGGAGAGGAGACAAACTGCTTTGATGGAACATAATAGAGAGGTTGAAATTGATGGGAATTCAAATCCAATTCAAATATCTCGCTTGGCCCTCGATATTGGAGGTACTTTTACACACACACACATCATCATGTTCTATCTTTCTTTCTTTTGCAATCAATCAAAAGCGAAAAAGTGTTGATCTTGCTTTGCAGGATCTCTAATCAAGTTGGTGTTTTTCTCGAGAAATTCTGGGGATGATGAGGACCCACCAAAGGATTTAGTTGGAGTTTCCAGTGGTGTTAATGGAAGGCTTCACTTTGCCAAGTTTGAGACAGCCAAGATCAATGATTGCTTACAGTTTATTAGTGCCAACAAACTTCTCCTTGGTGGTGGTATGTGCACTGTATTGACCATCCTCGTTGGTTTCTTTCTTTCTTTCTGTCCTTCTCATTTCTTGAAACTCTAGATAGTACGGTGCGGTATGGTATCGTATTTCTAGCAAATTTTAGGGCTGATTTTGAGTTTGATTTAGGCTGAACTGCTATTTTCACACTCGGCCTGGCTTGCATATGTTTCTTTATGCTCTAAACTCTTGGTGGTCTTGTACATTAATGCGGTAATTAGATATCCTGCAGCATTTTTTGGGCTAGCTTGGCCAAGCTAGGTTGTCAACGTTGCCACATTTTTGTAATATTACTTCATTGACACACCTTTTTGGGATAATGCATAAAGAGCGGAAGCCATCATATGCAGATGGATTTTCTCAAATTCTGCATACACAGACATATATCGTACCATTGCTATCTTGAGAATTGTTTGCTGTGATCGGACTGATTTTATCGGTCTTTAATCGAAACGCCACTTGCAATAACTTGAGGGGAGCTCTGAACAAGCTATTGTAACTCATTTGTGATCATTACATAGTAGAGGCCTTCTTTCTTGGAGTTGCTTGATGTTGGTAATTTCCTCAATTATGTGATCTTTTTGCCTGGTTTCGGCAATTGCTTACAAAATGAATGTGAACTCAGGTTTCCAGCATCAAGAAAATTGTACCAATGACAGGAGCTTTATTAAGGTGAGATGTCAGAGTAATTGTTGTTTTGTTGCCAAATTGTGACTTTGAAATAAGCTCAATCGCTAGAGGTCATCTGTTATATAAATTAAAATAAAATTCATAATTGTTATAAACATAAAATTATTGAGAGAAAATGCAATTTTAAAAAAATTACAAATTGCCTTTCATACATAACTTCACATTAAGCTAAACTATTGTATTTTAGAGGTAGCTTCAAGTGTTTGATTCCCTCATGAGAATCAAACACCTTTTTAATCTAATGAATTGTTTAGTGTTTCGTACTTTGGATCAATTCATGTTATGTTGTAAGGTAGTTTGGGGTTTAGAATAGGGACTAAATATGCTAAAATTTAACTAGTTACAATCCATGTGAAAGGCCACAGGTGGTGGGGCATACAAGTTCTCTGAACTTTTCAAAGAAAAGCTTGGCATTAGTCTTGAGAAGGAAGATGAGATGGATTGTCTTGTGACGGGAGCAAATTTTTTGCTTAAGGTGGGATTCTAACACCACATAGTCGCATACATTTAATGCTAGCAAGTTGTTGTCTTTCATTCAAACATTAAAATTATGCATAACAGTCCCCTGCCCTTTGTCTATTTAGAACCCACTGTTTCTGATTATTCTTGAGTGTATATGTGCATAAAACAAATAGCTTGCTTGCAATTCCCTCAAGCATTTGTTTTGTACATAAGATCATTTCTACTGGCCAAACACTGTAGATAAATGTTTGTGTTGATCTTTTTCTTTTTGATAGAAGTTATAGATGCAACATAGTAAGTGCTATGTATTAGTTGCTACAGACCCTGGGATGTGCTCCTGATTTCAACATCTTAGAAAATTGAACAATGAAATCACTTGGAGATTTTTTGCATGATGTGTTGGTTGTCACCAATATTGGTAGTTCTGGAAAGTATTGAATTATCAGAAGAATAAATTTCATGCCGCATTGGACCTTTGCTGACTCTATCATATATTAGAAAGTTGCGATAATATGAACCCCATCCTAAGAAAATGTATGTTTGAGGTTTGAGAATATTGCAATAGATCTCGCCCATCCCGTTTCTTGGAAGAGGGTATTGCAGGTGGTTTTCTTATGTTACTGTTGAAATGCACATCTACATCTTAGAAAAGAAAGAGGTTCAAAATCTCTCCTGTTTGGGTTCATTTGCAGTTGGAAATTGTCATTCTATAACCGTGCCTCTCTTCCCTCTTGAGCCAAAAGAAAACTTCCCTTGTTTGTGCATGTGTATGTTCAGGGAGGGAATTTCTTACCTACCATGCCGTCTTTTTTTTTTCCCTTCCATGCTTTATAACAATTTTTCTAATTCCTTTTCTTGTTTACTTCACTAATATCCTAGCTGCATGCTGATTGTTATTTTGAGTAGGCAGTCAATCAGGAAGCTTTTACATACTTGAATGGCTCGAAGGAATTTGTGCAGATTGACCATAATGATTTGTATCCATATCTACTTGTTAATATTGGATCTGGAGTTAGCATGATCAAGGTACTCGTATCAGCATCAGATTCGTTTATGTTTTCTTTTGTGTATCTAAAACCTTTTCGTAGATTAACTAATAATTCAGCTTTCTTCTAATAAAGGTGGATGGAGATGGAAAATTTGAGCGAGTTAGTGGAACAAGTGTTGGTGGTGGCACTTTTTGGGGTTTGGGAAAGTTATTAACAAAATCCCAGAGGTAGTTTGATTCGTTCCCTCATCTTTGGCCAATTATGAATTCCCTTATACATAGTTTCATATTTAGTGGACACTGATGCGTTTCCTTTCTCAGTTTTGATGAGTTGCTAGAATTGAGTCATCGGGGAGATAACAGAGCTATAGACACACTTGTTGGGGATATCTATGGTGGGATGGATTATTTAAAGGTATATCCAAGTCCTTTCTTTAATTTATAAGTTTATTTTTTGCCAGTTCAACTATTTTCATACATCATGTTGAAGTGCCTGTTCAGGGTCACAACAGCTTCATGCTTTCACATTGATTTTTAATCTTTACAATTTAACTGCACAGTTTTTTGGTATGATGACAGATTGGTCTCTCATCTACAACTATTGCTTCTAGCTTTGGGAAGGCAACTTCTCACAATAAAGAACTCGAAGATTATAAACCTGAGGATATTTCCCGGTCTCTTCTAAGAATGATTTCCAATAATATTGGACAGGTACCTTTCAGCAGGGCAGATCTGTTGTATGCTATAAATTGAGTAGTATGTTGTCAAGAAGTGTGCTATAAGAGTTGCATGGTTTTGAAATTTAACAAATTAAAAGTTCTTACATACAAAAAATTTATCGCAAACCAATGTGGCAAATGATGTATGGTGCTAGTACTTGCCATTTAAGCGTGATCTCATAGAATGGCATCCTTGCATTAAATGCTATTTCTATTAGTAAGATTTTACTGTTTAGCTTTTTTGTTTGTATTGTGTTACTCTTTGAACAAAATCATTTTGACAACCCTAGACCTCAATTGGTTGTTACGGATTTAGAGCTTTTCTATCCTTTTACTGAGATGGCTTGGAGAAAATAAGAACCATTGGCCAAGGTTTTTGTACCTGGAATCGTCTTACCTTGATATTTAATTCTCGAAGATGGTTCCTGTCCCTTACAGTGCTGTTAAGAAGGGCATAGAATACTTGAGAGCTGCAAGCTGTATCCAAAATTAAAATTTTCAAGACCTTACATGGCAAATGTCAAAAACTTTGCTTGGCATAATTGATTATTTTTCTGCTTTGTGTTTTTTTCTTCTGTATCCTTTCTTTTGTTCCAAGACTCGCCATTTTTTTAAGTTGTTTGTGTTACTAAAACGCCACACTAAATTTTATTGTCATCTATCTTGAGTTTTGATCACTTAAATTAACAGAGATATCCTGGGTTATTTTCAATTACTGCACTCTTGTTATCTCATTGCCTCATTTTACTCCTCTTCTCCCAGATCTCTTACTTAAACGCACTTCGATTTGGGCTCAAGCGCATAATTTTTGGAGGATTTTTCATCCGGAGTCACTCTTATACTATGGACACCATCGCCGTTGCAGTTCACTTCTGGTAATCATCTGGGACGTAATGATTTTTGTGACTGTAGAGCAGTTCTCAGGTGGATCTTCATATCATGATAATGAACACCTTCCAGCCTGTACGGTATGGGATTTGCAGAATGCAAGGAGAGGAAACTTGTTATCGAAATATGCTTACAGCATAAAAAAAAAAAATACTATTCTTAGTAATTGAAAGTGAAAGAAATTATCAATCATGGTAAATGACAAGTGAAATGCAATGAAACCTTACCAAAGATTCCATGCACTCAACTAATTCAAAATTCATCTTGTTCTGATAAAACCGAAACAAGTTCATCATTGTTTGGTGATACTATCCTTCTCTTCCCAGTTCATGTTTTCTCCTTTCAGATCTCTGCATTGAAAATTCACCAATCATTTTATTTTATTTTGAATTTGGCAGGTCTAAAGGTGAGGCAAAAGCAATGTTTTTGCGGCACGAAGGATTTCTTGGAGCTCTAGGGGCATTCATGAGCTATGAAACGCACAGCCTTGATGATTTGGTGGTTAATCAAGTGATGCCGCTCCCGGTGAATGCATCCCTGGGCACAGATACAAATTATGATCCACTGAAGGGGGATTTAAATGGGACCGAGAGCATACAATGCAGTGTCTATCGAGCTTAGATGTGGCTGTAACTTCCCTTCATGTGCTTTGGTGTGGCCGAAGTTTGTTGGTACCACCGGAAATACTACAGGCCGAGGAAGTTCACAGACACTAGTGTAACATGGTGAAAACATCCTAGGACCAATAAGTTTTATAGAAATAATTTAGCACCTGTAGCATAAAAGCATCAGTGAAACGTTAAAAGAGAGTGACAGGTCAAAGTAATGCTTGTTACTTTCCCTGATTATTCATGTAATATGTTCTCTTTAGCCTCTGTTGTAATTTACAAAACTGAAATCTGTAACTTCATCCTTCAATAAAATCAATTCGCAGATTAATTTAACATGTGAACTTCTTCTACCTCAACTATTTTTTCATTTTGTGAGGGCATCTCCACTGCTGATGGCAAACGAGAAGCCAAACGAGAAAACGAGGACGAGGTCTTATCTCCCCCACCTCAGAGACACGCATGTTTGGTCAAGCGACTGATTTATAATTTTCAAGATCAAAAGGACTACCTTACACAATCATTAAAGAAAAAATGGCAAAATGATTATTTTCTCCCCAAGAAGCAGACATATGAGATTTTATTCTATTGATGGTACATAGCTTACTTGGCGAATAATTTTGTTACCTCACGATTAGGGTTTAGATAAGTAAAATACTCAATAAAATATTGGTTAATTTCTATATAAAAAGAAAAGAAAAGGAGATATGATGAAATATTTTAATTAAAGAGTAGCCACTAATTACATGAGTTTTAAATTAACCTTAATGGAGTCAATAGTAAGTATCTTCATATTTTTTTTTTATGAGAAAGAAATGTAGAAGTTTATATATATATATATATATATATATATATATATATATATATATATATATATATATATATTCAAATCTCAATTGAGTCAAATGATCCCACTAGTTAGGCCTTAGATCCGCCATTGATATTATCAATTCACGCAAAATGAAAATCTCTCACAACTCTTGAAAAAAAAGATAAATCATTAAAGTTTACCAATGATTAGGATTTAATATAAATTAGATCAATTTCTAATATTTCTAAATAATCCCTTTGTATCAATCAAAAAGTTTTATGTTATCCCTAAACATTAAATAGCTGGTTTTAAATTTAATTTTCAAGTTTTATCATATTTATAAGGATCCCAAGAAAAACATGGTGTAAGAAAGGTACAAAAGCATATTTGTTTTTAGGTTCAAAAACACTTTTGAAAAAAAAAATATTTTTTATTTTTTTCTTTGCTTCAAGTTAATTTTATTTTATGTTTTTAAATTATTTTGATGTACTAATATCTAAAATAAATTAAAAAAAATAATATTTCAATGCATTTCCATATATTTGTTTTTTGAAAAACAATTATTATAACAAATACCAAATGAGCTCTAAGAAAAGCTTAAGCCTGTTTGTGTGGTTGTGGTTGCTTTTCAAATAACTTTTCGTGCCGAAATGCATGCCAATGATGTTTTTTTATTTTTTTTAAAATTATTTTTGACATCAGCACATCAAAACAATCCAAAACATATTAAATTATATCAAAAAACAATAAAAAAATTTTTTGAATTTTTTAAGAACGCGGTTTGCACCGCATTCCCAAACGATGTCTCAAAAAAAAAAACTTTCTATAAGCCTTGAGGGTAAAAAACTTTGGAAAACCCTTTAGAAAGGACAACATTATTAAATTGAAAATTAACTATAGACATAGAATTGCAAAATTGATGAATCTTTGTGGGACAAAATATAAAGTTTACATAAAAAAATATCACTACTGTTAACATGGCTCTCTCCTGGTAGCAATATTGCAGCCACGCGCAGTTACACAAACAGGGACTCCAGACCAATGAGCAATGGCAGAAACGTACAAGACGCATGCTCTTCCATTTTGATTTCAAGATACAGCAAATCTTGTCCATTTAGCTATTTGAACCAACTTGAAATGCAATGCTAATATATCATAATTATCATACATGATAATCTAGAGAATGATTAAAAAAGTGTATAGAGTATTAGATTAGGAGAGTGTTTGTTTGTAAGGTACGCCGTGTTAGAAAATAATATAAATCATATCTTGGAACATCACCTAATAACTTAAGTTCTTGGGTTGAAATGGTTCTTTGACATGGTATATATCAGAGTCTTGCTGACCAAGTAGTCAAGAGTTTGAATTTCACAATCCTTATTTATTTGATAAAAATTAAGCACAAGATAATGTGAGTTTGTGCAAGTTTCAAGTCAAGAGACTTTTACTTAAGGAAGTGTGTTAGAGAATAATATAAATGATATCTTGGAACCTCACCTAACAGTTTAAACTTTTAGGTTGAGATGATTCTTTAACATACCATATCTTATAAAAAGCATGTAATACATGTTTTTTCATGAGGTGAGTACCTCACAACGCATCTTTTAAACAAATATATTTAAATAAGAGGTCATCATATATTTTTCTTAGTATTAATGGGGTCCAATTAAAATTGAGTTTTAATATAAAAATTAAATTTTTAAAAATTTAGTTAAATCCAATAAGTTTTTTGAGTTTAACTGAATTCAATTAAAAACTTGATTTGAATCACAATTTATATTGAAATATTCAAATAAATTTACCTAACTACATTAGGTTTATATCAAACCTAACTCAAAACACATCTATAAAAATGGCTGAAACATTGAGCATCTAAGCCGATCAAGTTTAATGTTTTTCATCTTTATCAGTTCAAGGTTTTGCTTTCTAGCATACTTTCATAATTCTTGGTTTTTAAAAAAACTAAACATTCTATTTATCATAAATATTTTCTATAGCAATCCCTTATTTATACACTAAGACCATTAAAAAATAAAACAATAACCCACACTCTCTCATATTTAAGAAAAAAAACATATTTTCAATTTAATTTTATTATTGATTTTGAATTCAATAATCTAAAATACAAATAAGGGTAGTCGGTAACAATTTTTTTTTTTTTTTTAAACTTCGGCTATCATGAACAAAGACATGGCGGTGGCAGTGATAAATCGACGAAGGAAAGGATAAAAAACTCTTTATTGCCAAAATATAAATAATTTATTTATAATTGATATGAAGGATGATGACGACGACGATGATTCTGCTGCTCGGCCGTTAAAACTGACATGTCCTTGCCGTCGCCTCTGCCTGCTCCCGCCCGTACTCTCTGCTCTCTGCTCTCTGCACTCTGCAGGCATCAGATTCCCCCTCTGTCACAGATTTGCTACTTCTAATAAAAACAAAATGTAAATCCAGAAAAAGTAAATACACCTGTACTATATAACAACAGAGACGTGGCAGTTTTGCATTGGTTTAAAATTATTTGAGTCACATGAATAAACCAGTAAGAAATGTACACGACTGCAATGTATCAAAATTCGACAGAAATATATATACCAGTCTGTTACACCCAGTGTGTACTAGACTGCTAGTAGCGACAGCATGTGCTTTTTTTTTTTTGTTTGGCATAAATATTAAAGGGATTGCCACTGCCTGCATTTTCCTTTCCTATATAGGAATGCATGAAAAGAGTTGATAAACATTGAGGAAAAGGGCAGAATACTAAAATTAGAGGTAGACATGAGAGGATTGGACAGAGCAATGGAACGGCTTAGACCCCTTGTTGACTCCAACGCTTGGGATTACTGTGTTGTATGGAAGTTAGGCGATGATCCTTCAAGGTACTCCCTACAAATTAACAGCACATTAATGTTTATATATTAAAGTGTTTGATTGATGATTTTGTTATCTTTTTAGGTTTATTGAGTGGGTGGGTTGCTGCTGCGGTGGCGGTGGCGGTGGTGGCTACAATGTGGAAAGGGACAGAGGAGAAGACAACCAATTTGGGCGGGGTCCTCTTTGTAAGGATGTCTACTTTAAGCATCCAGTCAGAACAAAGGCTTGTGAGGCTCTTTCTCGGTTCCCTTCTTCCATGCCTCTGTATTCTGGGTACTCTTCTCTTCTCTACTCCTACATTTATTTTTATTTATGTTACTTTAGCCAAACATAATACTATCTGATTGCTAGAAACAGGATTCATGGAGAGGTGGTGATATCAGCTGAGCCCAGATGGTTATGCCATGCCACGGTCACTACTCATGACTCCAATACCCTACGTGTGAGTTTTTTCTTCAGTCTCTCGATTTCTGGTTTTAAAAAAAAATTGTTCTGATTTCCAATAATATAGTAGTAACTCCTGGTATTTGTAAGAAACTAGCTTCTTTCTATCATATGCAAAACCACAATTTATTGATAATTTAACCATACATTTATTGCTTTAAACCCATAGTTGAAAGATTTGACAATGACTAGGGTGATAGTTTTGTTATTTATTAACAGCATTTTGTATAGTAACTTGAAAAACATTGCTTCAGGAAGTAGCTGGAACTCAAGTCTTGATCCCAGTAATTGGTGGACTTGTTGAGCTTTTTGCAGCAAAGCATGTAAGTCTTTTACTTGGTTTTTTGCTATAAATAATTAAATTCTGCTAATGTGATTTATGTGTGAAAATGCCATTCAATATTTTCAGATGAAAAAAGATGAGAAGATGATAGAATCTATTAGAGCTCATTGCCATGTCCCTGTCAAACAAGAAGCCGTGACTGAACTTGGGTATTCCAATTCGAGCTTCAACGACCACCGTCTTGATTCATTGCTTGAAGAGAATTTGCCGCATTCCTGCCACTTGTTAAGTTTGATTCCACGGACACAGTTTCTTCTCCCATTAACGCAGCCCCGTAACAGCATTAGCTTTGAAGGATCATCTAGCGGTTCCAATCCTTCAAACGAAGCTCCATCATTTGTTTCAAATGCGAGTCAACTGCCGCAACATGGACATTTGGAATTATCAGTTGGAAAATCCAATCACGACGAGAAAATTCTGAAGCAACGAGCAGGTTCTGCAGATTGCAACAAGAAAGTTCCAAAAGTTATGAGGAGGTCGGAAAGAGATGACTACAAATCTAAGAATCTTGTCACAGAAAGGAACAGGAGGACAAGGATTAAAACTGGCTTATTTGCTCTGCGTGCCTTGGTCCCCAAGATTTCCAAGGTTAACATAGTTGGATATATTTCTGCTACTGAAGAGAGCTATTCTCTGTTGTTTTTGTTGCTGTTGCTGTTGCTGTATGCTTTCTTCGAGTAATTCTGCATTTTATAAATGTTACAGATGGATAAAGCTGCAATTCTTGGAGATGCAATTGATTATGTCGGCGAGTTGCTCAAGGAGGTGAAAAACCTCCAGGATGAGATCAAGAATGCTGAAGAAGAGGAACGCAGAGCGAGCAACATTGAGCTAAAGACTTCAAAACTGGAGATCTTTCAGGAAGACCACGTGTCTTCTTCTAAGATCAACCAGGATTCTTCTGGTTTTGTAGAAAAGAAAGGGGCAGAGGTATACAGAGCTTTCTGAACCTCGTTCGGTTTTTATTGCAAATCCTAAGATCATTATTTACTGAGATTTTTGGACAAAACAAGCTGAGCCATTTAAGTTTAACAGGCTTCATGAGACAATCAATTTCTTAACTGACCTTTTCCCAGGTGCAATTAGAAGTGGACCAGATTAGCAAAAGACAGTTCCTGCTAAAGTTCCTTTGTGAACAGAGGCAAGGAGGTTTCGGGAGGTTGATGGAAACCATCCATTCTTTGGGGCTTCAAATCCTTGATGCCAATATTACAACATTTAATGGCAATGTTCTGAACATTCTCAAGGTCGAGGTAAGATATCAACACTGAATCCTGATATTCAGCTGGAATCAAAATTCAGACCTGGGTTCCACATAAATTCAGCTACACAAGCTTGTTTTCCACATAAATTCACCAAAAATACAAGAGTTTGCAAAAATATTTTCAAGTGCAAAAACTTCTATGACAAGATGAATTTCAGCTGTTCTCTGCTAGAAGCACCATTTCTCTTTTTCTGCTTTATTTACTTGCGTAATTGTGAATAATTATACTAACTTGCATATACTCCTGCAAGGCGGATAAGGACATTCATCCAAAGACACTGAAGAAGTCATTGATCGAGCTAACAGGGAACCTAATTCAGACATTTGGTAGTCAAATTTAGGAGAATCAGGGAGTTCCTTTTTCTTTCAGATTTTGAAGAGTTTAAAGTGGGAAAGTTGGCGGCTTCTCCATTCAGCCAGGGCTGTTATATTGATATACTAAAAAAAACAATGAGGTTTAAACGTTTGTTTAACATCAATATTAGCTATCTGTCGGACACATTATTATCTTTACCTTCATTGGAACTTCTTTTGTACATATATTTTCATCAACCAGGACCTTGTACAGAAGCAAGATTAGGGAAGCCATTCTGGAAATACTTTTTACAGATTTTCACCCCCTGAAACCAAGAAATCGATCCTTTTATATCCTCAATTTCAGCTTTTTCATGTAATTGTAACCATGCCCTGCATGATTCTCACATTATGTTGTGAAACTATGTGTGACTAAATCTAAACACCAGCCCACAATAAGAAGAAATACCAGACAAACAAAAAGTGTACAAGAGAAAAGGGTAGCTTAGGTTAAAATATGTTCAAATTTACATCATAAGCAAAAGTTTCTTGCAAATATATATGCAATGCAACAAAACTTTTTTCCATCTTGTTCTAGTATCAGTCAGACAGGGGTGCTCATTTGAGTAACACCCCATTAGTGAATAGATGAGCTTTACAACCTTTCCTTGAAAGTTCACTGCACCTCTGAGGTAGCTAAACATTGCAGTCAAATTTCACAGGAGAAGGAAAAAAAACTCAACGCTAATTAGGTCTGTCGAAATGAACTGCAAGTTCTTTGAGATATAACCTTCTGTGGTGCTAAACAAAGATTATCTTAAGAAGATCTACTGTTTGGCCATGTCACCTTTATCTAAACCGGCGGCCAGCATAACTGCCAGTTCGGTTCATGGCTCGAGTTTCTGACTCGCTACTTGTGTAATCACCTGAAGTTGGTTGTTCCCGGGATGTGTCTCTAGCAGAGTAATCTCCACTGAAAGTGTCAAATTCTGAGCTTCCATTACTGACAAGAGCCATCCTCCGGAAATTACTAATCTCTTGATTGTACTGGCCTGAATCATATGCAGTGCTCTGACCAAATTTCACACCATTACTGAGATCCGACAATTCACCTCCACTATCTAATGCTCTCACCACCTAAAAGAGTGTTCCAGGAAATTTAACAATCAAACAGGAATTGTGCTCATTTTTGTTCTCCATCTAAAAAGAATATTCCTGACAAGATTAGATATAAGAAAAAACAATTTGACAAGAGGCATATTCATCATCACCTGCATCATGCGCGGTCGCTTTGGAGCCAAATGGCGAACACAAGCAGCGGCTGTCTCAACCATTCTGAACAATTCACTCTCCACGTAATGCTTTTCAAGTCGTGTATCAACCAGCTCACCAAGTTCACCGGTTTCAAGGGCATGAATTAGGAGTGGACGAGCCTGCCACAATCATAAAAAACTATATGTATATATATTTGTTCAATGGATATGTAGATTGCAGGGAAGAAAATTTGGATATGCAAGTCGTCTAGCTCAAGGCATAACTAAATGGATATGAACAAGATAAAGTCGGCTTGTTTACAGGCAAACCATTTAGATGGGGAAAGAAATTAAGTGCTTGTTTTAAAATTTTTTGCTAGATTTATGAACCATATCATATTATAGCCAGATGATGGTTGGATATATAATACATTTCATTTGCTTCAATGCCAATTCATACCCATTCAACCAAGCTTTCATCCCCCAGAGGCTGACTTGCATCAACTGGTTTGCGCCCGGTTATCAGTTCTAGAAGCACTACTCCAAATGAAAATACATCAGACCTATCTGTTAGCTTTCCACTTGACGCATACTCAGGTGCCAAGTACCTGAAAACCAAATTGCGTTATAATATAGGGTTATGATTAAACCATTACTGTAGATTTTGTTTTGGAAGAAGGTGATAGATTGGATGGCAAAACTTAGATGATTTTTTTCTATTTCTTTGGAACATTTATAATTGGGAATCTCACTTTACTACTATGATCCACATTCCAGGATAGATTTTGTTCATTGAGGGTGTTGAGGGTTTAGTCATTTACACCAAATCGAGAAGATGAAGGACAGGTAAGGAAGGTAAACACGTGAACAGAGGACATGGAATCTGAAAGGAGATTACATATTGCCGTAAACATACCCAAATGTCCCCATTACTCGAGTTGACACATGGGTCTGAGTAGTGTCATTTAGTCTGGCAAGCCCAAAGTCTGCAACCTGCACATAAGAAATAGCTCGCAAATAACAATGCAGAGCTAACAGAGAAACCACATTTTGAAGGGAATCCAACATAGAAAGTCGTAGGCTTGCCTGCGCTTCGAAAGCATCATCCAACAAAATGTTCGCCGACTTAATGTCTCTGTGAATAATTTTCGGATGACCTAAAATTAGATCACAGGAAACTTAATTAACCTTCTTTTTTAAGAATTTCACTATCAGTATATTCTAATTACTTTTAGAACATGATCTAGATGCAGATTGAGCAACAAGATGAAAACAAGTTTTTGAGAAAATATGAGAGGAATAGTACACCACATAACCTATGTTAATTAAGGAGGAGAAGGATAGGATACGTACAATCTTCATGTAAATATGCCAAGCCCTTTGCAGATCCTATGGCAATTTTGAGTCTTTTAGGCCAATCCAACACAGGCAATTCTTTTCCTGCTTGCACAAATCAGGGACATAACCAATCACATAGCATAGGTTCTAGTAAGTAGCACTGGAGAAGGATACTTCAAATCAATATTTATAAAATGGAAAAGAAAAATCACCTTACCATGCAAATGATTCTCAAGAGTCTTATTTGGAACAAATTCGTAGATGAGCAAGCGCTGATTGTCAGAGATGCAATATCCCACCAAAGACACCAAATGTCGATGATGGACACGACTGATAATTTCAACTTCAGCCTTAAATTCCCGATCACCCTGTCCACTACCGGCCTTTAGTTGTTTGACAGCCACTACCTTCCCATCTGCCATGCACCCCTTGTAAACACATCCAAACCCACCCTCACCGATAATATTTTGACGAGCAAATCCACTTGTTATTTCCATCAGCTCATGGTAGCTGAAAAAGGTCTTACCGGTGCCAATGACATCTGAATCAGGCCCCCCTCCATTGTACATATTCCCTCTTTGACTTCCGTGGCTTTCGGAGGGTGCAGATTGCAAATGATAAGAGGGACTTCCAGGTCCAGTGAGACGCACAGATTGTTGTTGCTGTCCGTAATGATATCCATCTTCAAAAGGAAAAAAAAAAATCACAATAAGAAACTAACTAAGCAATGAGGAGCATCACAATAGGCACAGTACTTTACCTGTTTTCAAAGTAAAACTTTTGGGCGGCATGTAATGGCCAGAAGCATTGGCCACCCGTTTTTTTCTGCTCTTCACAACTAAAAAGATTGCCGCAATTAGTGTTAGAAGAAACAAGCCTGTGACTGCAGCCCCAACAGCCGCAGCTATTATTGTCTTGCCTCCAGCTTCGTTACTTTCATTTCCTGGTGCTGGTGGAGTCCTGGGCACATTGTGATTTGTTGCATCAGTAGAAGTCGATGATGGGTGGTCCGATGGTGAGGCTCCTGGAACGGGAGGACTATGAAATCTAGAGTCTGTTGGAACGCGCCCGGAATTTGACGGATTGCTATTTGAATCCAGTGTCTTGGGTGACACATTTGAAATGGGGGGAGACAAAGAGGGTTTGAATTCTGCTGGGGGAGGAGGAGATTGTTGTACATCTCTAGAGAGAGGCGGCGGGACAAATTTACCAGCAGGGGGAGGTGATGCAGCAGGAGGAGGAGGGGATGGAACGGATGAAGAGGATGACTCTTTCTTGGCAGGGGTAGGAGGAGGATTAGGTGAGGGAGGTGGTGAGTTTGGTGGCGGAGATATTTTAAGTGGTGGTGACGAATTTGATTTAGTTGAATTTGAGACTAATGGTGGGCTGGGAGGTGGAGAATGGTTGGACTTGGGAGGTGGTGGTGGTGGTGGTGAAGGAGGAGGAGGAGGAGGAGGAGATTTCGAAGTGGGTGGGGGTGAAGATGGTTCTGGTGTTTGTGGGGAATCAACATTAGTAGAATTAGGCGGTGGTGTAGCTGTGTCATCAACGAGTGCCGCTGATTCTTCACCATCAGTAGCTGAAGGTGAAGGGCCTAAACTGAGGGTGGAATTTGTGTCAACTTGCAAAGGAAAAGACTCGTTCGATGAAGAACCCGGCGGCGGATTCCCCACCGAATTCGACATTATCCTTATGATTATATATAGCTTTATTTTCTCCCCCCTTTTCCTAACGGATGTCGGGTTTCTCTCAAATCGTATGGGTTTTCACAAAATATTTATGAGATTTTATAATGGTAATTAATTAAACAAGATCCTTCTTCTTATTTCCCCCTGTGCGTGCATGCATACATGCATGCGAAGAGATCGATGAAGCAAGCCCGAACTATTCTCAATTTGCTAATCATATGATATAATGCATCTAATTTCCTTCAAATTAAGAAATCATTGAAAATGTGCTTCCTAAGGACCTTCAAAGAAGAAATCTATCTATCTATCTATATATCCTAAACCCAAGAAGCGAATGGAAGAGGGACAAAAAAGAAAGAAAGAAGAACCTGGTATTGAATGAAGTGCAGGAAATGTGAGAAATTTCTGCTGATTACGAATATTAGCTTGCAGAAAGCATCGATCCCAAGGAAAAGCGTAAAGGATGTCCTCTCCTCTTCTCCTTCTCCTATCATCCCCTCTTCTTCCCTCTCTGTCTCAAAAACTTTGAAGTTTAACAACCTTTCCTTCAAATTCTCTTGCCTTTTTAAGACAGATTATTTTTATTTATTGTTATATATATATATATATATATATATATCCTTGAGTTCCGGGTTACCGCGCAACTAATTAAGTTGGGTTTGCTATATGATAAAGAGATAATCGGCCTGGTGGCAAAATCCCCCGAAAGCCCAAGTTCTCTTTTTCCTATCCTTCCTGCCCACATGTTTAAAGGAAACTTATATAGTTATTTTTAAAAGTAATTTTTATTTGAAAATATATTAAAATAATATTTTTTTATATACTTTAAAATTTATTATTGACACCATCATATGAAAACAATTCAAAAATATTAAAAAAAATTGAAGTGAAGAAAAAAAAAATTAATTTTTATGAAAAGCATATTGAATCACAATTTTAAATGGACACTTAATACTGGGTAATTACAGTCATGGAGAAATCGTCATTAATTTTATTATGAGATTAATTTCATTTTACTTCCTTAAATATATCACTTCTATTCTTTTCTTTTTTTTTAATTTGTTCTTCAAGAATTATCTTTTTGATATTTAATTCATTCCAAAATAAATTAAATGAAGAAGGTAAAGCATGGTTTCTTTTAATATGATGCCTCACTTAAATGCATTGTAAGCTATTATAGTGCACGTGAGTCAGCCCCTCCTTTTTCCATATAAGCTAAAAGAAGGTTTGTGTCACTTCGAATGTTGTATAGGAGGTGATGATTAAGTAATCATGTAGTTTATGTTTTGATTGACCGCAAGGCTACTTATTCATTTGTATATAATAAATTTGTGAAGAAATCAAATATACAACTAGAAAAATTAGAGGGTTTAGTAATTGGTACATCATTAGGGGAAGCAATAGATATAGATTTTGTTTTGCGGAGAGTGTTAGTTGAAGTAGAAAGACATGAAATATGGGTGGACTTATTACCTTTAGAGTTACAAGATTTTGATGTGATTTTTTGGATGGACTGGTTGAGTATCCACCGAGCTTGAATAGACTATTTCACTAAATTTATAACCTTACGAGCCTTAAATGGAGTGTGGGTAGTTTCTAGAAAAGAAATGAACATAGTATCGAATTGCTTAATCTCAATCATGACAACATAAAAAATGTTAAAGAAAGGATGTGCAACCCATGTCTTAGATTAAGGGAAGAGAGAACTAGAATTGAAAGATATTCCTATAGTGAAGGAATTCCCAAACGTTTTCCTATAAGAATTACCAGGGTTTCCATCCGAGAGGGAAGTAGAACTATCTATTGACATCATAATGTCTCTTATTGCGCAAGCTCCTTATAGGATGGCACCAGCAGAATTAGCATAGCTGAAGATACAGCTACAAGATTTATTAGAGAAAGGATTTATAAGGCCTAGTAATTCTCTGTGGGGGGCTCTCGTGCTGTTTATGAAGAAGAAGGATGGGACCCTTCAACTTTGCATTGATTATAGAAAGTTAAATAGGGTAAAAGTGAAAAATAGATACCTACTATCGCAGATAGATGATTTGATTGATTAAATAAAGGGAGTCATGTTGTTTTTGAAAATAGACTTAAAACCCGGTATTACAAGCTGAGGATAAAAGAGCAGGATGTCCCCAAGACTAGTTTTAGGACCCGATATGAGCACTATGAATTCTTAGTAATGCGATTTGGGTTAAATAATGCTCTAGCGGTGTTTATGGACCTAATGAACTGAATTTTCTGGTCATGTTTAGATAAATATGTGGTGGTACTCATAGATGATATTTTGGTCTATTCCAGCTCTACCTAAAACACGAACAATACTTAAGAAATGTACTACAAACTTTAAGAGATCACTGATTGAATGTAAAACTGAGTAAATATGAGTTTTGGCTAAAAGATGTGATCTTTCTAGGACATATCATTTTAGCAAAAGGTATTTGGGTGGATCCAAGAAAAGTGGAGGTTGTACCGAATTGGGAGAGACCCTCGAATGTGACTGAAATTTAGAGTTTTTTTTTTTTACTGGTTAGGTTTTATCGAAGATTTATAGAAGGATCCTCCACTATTGCAACTTCTTTGACACTGTTAGCTCGAAAAGAGGTGAAGTTTGAATGGTCTAAAGAATATGAAGAAAGTTTACAATAATTGAAGGAAAAACTTACTACAACTCCTATTTTGACACTTCCATCTGGAATGGGAGGATTTGTAGTGTATAGTGATGTTTCAAAGAAGATATTGAGATGTTTTTTAATGTAACATGGACAAGTCATTACTTATGCATCAAGACAACGGAAACCACATGCGTCTAATTATCCAATCCACAAGAAATTAGCAGTTGTGGTATTTGCTTTAAGACTGGAGACATTACTTGTACGGGTCGCAAGGTCAGATTTTTACTGACCATCGGAGTTTAAAACATATTATATCATAAAAAGAATTAAAAATAAGGCAAATGAAATGGATAAAGATTATAAAAGATTACAAATGTGTAATATTCTATCACCATGAAAAAACAAATGTGGTAGTGAATGCTTTGAGCATAAATAATCAAGTAATAGTGGAAAATTCCAAAATAAAACGCAAGAGGGAGATAATGGAGTTAAAAAGATTGGGTACTTAAATGGTAGTGGCACCAAAAAGGTCATTATTAACACAATTAAAGATAGAACTGATATATCGAGAAAGGATATTGAAGGCTTAGCAGAAGGATTCAACAGTAGAAAGGTTAAGAAATAAGATGAAGATAAGCATAAAAACACCTTTTTAAATCTAAGAAGATGGACTAGTAATGATGGAGAAACATCTGTATTTGTTTAAAGATAATGTCCCTAAGAATGAGATTTTGGCAGAAGCACATGAATATATGTTCTTGTCCACCCTAGCAGTACTAAAATATATCGATACTTAAGAAAGTTTTATTTGTGGCCATACAGAAAAAAAGTGCAGATTTTGTAGCAAAATATGGTGTATGTCAACAAGTAAAAATTTAACACCAAAGACCTGCAAGGCCACTACAATCATTATCAATACCTCAATGGAAATGAGAGGATATTGTCATGGATTTTGTTATGAGATTACCCTGGGAAAAAAAAAGAGGAAATGATGTTATATGGGTAATAGTTGATAAACTAACCAAGTCAGCCTTGTTCTTACCCATAAAGATGACGAATCTAATGGATAAATTGAAAAAGTTATATGTGAATGAAGTGGTACAATTACATAGGGTGTTAGTGATTATTTTTTTAGATCGAGACCTCAAGTTTACTTTACAGTTTTGGCCTAGTATCCAGCATTCTCTAGGAACCAGTTTAAGCTTGAGTACCGTTTTCCATCCACAGATGGATGGACAACTAAAAAGAATAATCCAGACACTTAAAGATGTATTGAGAGCATATGTATTGGAATTCAGTGGAAATTAGGAAGATTATTTACCGCTGGTAAAATTCACGTATAATAATAGTTACTATACCACAGTGGGGATGGCCCCTTATGAGGCTTTGTATGGAAGAAAATGTAGGACACCAATATGTTGGGAAGAAATTGGTGATAAAAGGATGATTGAGCCTAAGTTAGTACATGTTACTTTCGAGAAAGTGAGAATTATAAGTGATATAATGAAAGCAGCGCAATACCGATAAAAAAGTAATGCTAATAATCGGTGAAGACCTTTTGAATTTTAAGAAGGAGATATGGTTTTTTTTAAGGTTGCTCCATGGAAACATATGTTAAGAATTGAGATGAAAGAAAAGTTGGCACCAAGATATTTAGGGACTTTTGAGATGATTAAAAGGATTGGGCATGTGGCCTATAAATTAGCCTTGTCTACTCACCTAGCCAATATATATGATGTATTCCATATCTCACTCCTCAGAAAACAGAAGTGGATTTTTCAAGATTGATGTCACAAGTCCCTTTAGAAATAGAGGGAGATTTAACATTAAAGGTAAAGCTGGTATGGATTCTAGATCGGAGTGAGAAGGAACTTGGAAATAAAAGAATCCCTATGGTGAAAATATTGTGGGAAAACTCTTAAATGGAGAAAGTGACGTTGGGGGAGAGAGTCTGAAATAAGAAACAAATACCCTGAACTATATTTAGAATCAAGTACGTAATATGAATTTCGAGGATATGGTAGAATGTAAACCTCGGTCAAAGTTTAATTAGATAAGTGAATTTTTAAAATTATTAGTCAAAACAAAGACAAAAAAAAAGACAAATGAATAAATAAAAATAATAATTAGAAAGTGGTGAAATTGATTAATATTAATTGATAATAAAAAGGGGTTGAATCAAATATGAGATAAAAAAGTGGGGTTAAAAAAAGAATTTAGAGAACTTAAGGGACTATTATAAACAATAAAAATAAGAAAGGGTATAAATACATGCCGGCTGGGAGGTGAAGAAATTGAGAGGGTTTGTATGTTTTTTTTTCACCTCAAATTTACACCAAATTAAACATTATACATAAGAGAGTAAGAGATTAAAAAGGGGTTTCAAAGGAATCTGGCTTAGGAATCAAGAAAATCTTTAAGGAAATTCGGGTTGTTTCTGCCGGTTTTAGGGGGAGGTAAAAAGAGAGGAAAAAGTTTGGTTCTATCTTCATTTTTCTTTGTGAATAAGTGGTATGATGCTTGAATTATGCATTTCATGCATCCCTAATGATATATTGATGAGTTTTTCATGAAATAAGCAATATACTTGAAATTGTGTTGAATGTTTGAATGTCTAAGTTAGTGTTTTGTGAAGGGTTAATGTAAATATACATGAAAAAAAATAATGGTTAATGAATAATTGAAGAAATCATTGAATGTGATATATTAAACTATGAAAACTTATAGGTGAAATGTTATGATTATTTGAATTTGATTCGAATAATTATGAAGTTAAATGTGTTAATTAGAATAGAAAAGATAATTGGATAAGAATTTCATTAGAAAAACTTGAATGGATTCCTTATTTTGGCTAAAATCATAACCGGCCATGAAGAGGGGTTAAGGTTAAGTGAAGAAATTGTTTGAGCTATGATATAATTGTGTGGAAAATAGATTATTTAGATAATGTAATTTAGTGAAGAGAATAAAAATGATAAAATAGAGGAAAGAGTGATGAAGAGGGAAATTTCATAAAAAGAAGAAGAAGAATGATATATGATTCTAATATAAAATTGATTTGATGACATGATAGAGGTTGTTGGAGGGTCGTAAATGGTGGGAACTGTGGTGCGACAGGCATACACAGGTAGGTGAACAATTTATCTTAATTGGATTAATCATATGTTTTTCTGTCAAACATTAAAATGGGTAATTATATGGAGATTTAATTTTAAGTAGATAATTAAGATTGTGATAAGAAAGGAATCAATGAATGAGAAACCTAGACGAATTTAGAAATATCCGAGAATGTATATTTAATTTTATGGGTATTCAAAAGTGAATACCGGATTAATTGGCTTTCAAATTGGGAATGCCAAAATTAGAAATATTCAAAAATGAATATTTATTTTTATGGGTATTCGAAAGTGAATACCAGATTAATTAGCTTCCAAATTGGGAATGTTAAAATTAGAAATATATGAGAATGAATATTTAATTTTATGGGTATTCGAAAATGAATACCAGATTGATTGGCTTTCAAATTGGGAATATTGAAATTAGAAATATCTGAGAATGGATATTTCATTTTATAGGTATGCGAAAGTGAATATCAGATTGATTGACTTCTAAATTGGAAATGCCAAAATTAAAATATCCGAGAATGGATAATTGATTTAATTAGTATTCGAAAGAGAATATCAGATTGATTGACCTCCAAATTAGGTCTGTCAAATTCAAAAATATTCGAGAATAGTTATCGAATTTTATTGGTGATAAAAAGGAAAATAATAATATTAGGTGGATTGAGTTTTTGCTAAATTTGGGAATGTTAATATATGAAACATGTATATGTGTGGATGTGCAATATTATTATTAAATAAAGTAAATAAACTGTGAATAAATATAGTTTTGTACTAATGAACATGGAAATATTTAAATTTATAGGTTCCTTTTAGCTTCGCCATGATTGATGTTCAACTATACATGAATTCTTTTTTGTATGCATTTTGCTATAAGTATTTTGTGTAGTAATGATGTATGGAGAGGATTAAGTCATTCAATCTAGATTAATATTTTGTAAACAATGCTTAAATGAATATGGTGTGTAATTAAAAGTAGATGTTTAATTGGCTAAGTAATAGTCAGTTAATTATTAGTTAAATGCTTATTTATTAGGATTCAATGAATATACTTAGGTAATGTTATTTGTTTTTCTATGTTATTAACAAGTTAGGTGTATTAAGTTTGTTTAGTCTCATTATTAGTTTGTTCATTCTTTTATTATTGTGCATTATGACATTAAAGGGTTGATAAATGTTGACTTGAATAGTCTTGGAGTTATGGAACATTAGATAAAAGTTTAGTATGAAGAAATTAATGGATTTATTATGGATTATGGACTGTGAAAGGACCAAGATAATTGGACCATTGAATATTGTGTATTTGAATTGATGATGATGTGAAATTGAATGATTATTGATAATTAGGATGTCCAAAGTACAAAGAATTCTGCTAAAATTTTGATAAAAATATAGAAATTCTTATGTTCTTAATTCTCTTAAATGTGAGATTTTGTTTAACAACTTGGAATTTAAATGGGGATGTTACAATGAAATTGAAAAAAGAGTTTTAATTATATAAAAAAATTAAAATAAATATTAATTAAAAGAATGGAGATCAAAATTAAAATAAAAAATAAATTTTATATTTAATTGATGGGTGAGATTGAAAATAAAATCAATTTTGTAAAAGAAGCAAAAAATATAAAAGAGAATGAGGCTTAAAATTAACATAAAAATAAAAACAATGTTGTAATTAAAAGACGGAATTGAAAAGAATATTAATTTTTACAAAAGAGTCAAGAAAAAAAATAGAAATCAAAACAATAAAGACCATATTGGAAAACATAATACCATCAATTTGAATTGAATGATGAAATTAAAAACCAATAAAACTTTTACAAAATGCCCAAGGTAAAAAATTAGAAACTTAAAAAATAAGGACCAAATTGCAGAATATAATATTTTATTAATTAGGATTCAAGGATGAAATTGAGAACAATAAAATTTCTACAAAATGATCAATATAAAAATTGAGAAAAGAATAAGGATTAAAGTTGAAATACCAACAACCAAAAAGGTCAAGCTGTAATTTTCATGAAAGGAAAGAGAGAAGAAGAGAAAAAAAATGAAGGCCCATCGACGACAAACTAGACCATCACCAAAGACATGCGTCATATCGAAAGGAAGAAGACACTACGACGCTTCCAAAGATATGGCGATGATTCCAAAGACACGGTTAAAGGGCATTTTTGAATGAAGGGAGACGCCGCACACGTTGCTAAAAGGCCTTGGGTGCCTCTCATCCACCTTCAGGTGTGCTACACGCACACGTCCTTTTTTATTTTTTTTTATTTAGCTAAATACAAAAGTTCCTCTAAGATGACTTTCTAATTAAAAAAAAAAACATTGTGAAAAAACAAGTTCCTCATGATTATTATTTTTTTATTTTAAATATATTTTCATAGTTTTACTATGCATTTTAATTGTTTATTATATTTGGTCAAATACCAAACTTTCCCTCAGCTTAAATTGTAATAATAAAAAACCCATTGTGAAATTATAAAAATATTCATTGATGTCAAGTTTAATTTTTTTACTTACAAAGATATTCTAGTCGTTTTACTATGTAATTAAGATAAGAAAATATTTATTTGTTTCTGATCAATTTAAAAATAACAAATAAGCTTTATAAAAAGTTAAAGCCAGTGCAAAGTTTTTAGATTTGAAGGTAAAAATACCATTATATTGTTCGAGTGAAAAAATCAAATAGACGTTGATGTTGAGCTACAATGGTTTTTTTTTTTTTTTTTTGGGGGGTGGGAATCTTTAGTCTTTTCTCCTTTCAACAGTGGATATCTAATTTAAGGCCGTTAAATGTGTTCTTCGTTTTATGGATGTTTTTAATATATTGCATTAAAAAAAGAATTTTAAAAGTTTAATTTGAACTGGGGTTGTTTAATAAAGAAATTGAAATTAATACGTAAATAAATTATTGATGAAAATTTACTTTTTAAACATTTCCCTTGATTAGTGAATTTCTAAGTGTTAATTTCCCCCCCTTCTTTTCACCCTTCCATTCCTATATATATACACTCCACCTCTAACTTTATTTATTTCCATTTTTTTACTTGTAAAAGGCCTCCAACAGCAGTTAATATGACTGCATGTTTTTGTTGTTTATTTTGTGATAAAAAGATCGAACATATTCTAGTAATATATTTATTGAAGTTAATATTATTCCACTTTTTTTTTTAATTTCTTTTATCAATTACATATATATGTCTACTGAATATATATATATATATATATATATATATATATATATATAATTTTATTTTTTATTGATTAATAAATAATAATTGATACTCATTATATACCCAAAACTCGATGAATAGTTTATGAATATCTAAGATAGTGTTTGAGAGTGTGGTAACGGTTGTTTTTCAAAATATATTTCGCTCGGAAAAATATTAAAATAATATTTTTTATTTAAAAAAAATTATTTTTGACATCAGCATATTAAAACAATCCAAAAACACTAAAAATAATAATTTAAAATAACAAAAAAATTCAATTTTTAATTAAAAAACAAGTTGAAATTCACCCCCAAATACCATCTAAATTTCTTATCCAATAAATATAATAAGTAGAATATAAATATTAAAAAATCAAACCCCCATGTATCTATTCATTCATTTTCCCTCGTGAGAATCGGTCACAAAAATCCCTTACCTTATCTCTTCAAATTCCACGACGCTCTGCATCTTGCCTCTTAATTATAAGAAACCAGAAGTTGTTAGAAAAAAAAGAATATATATATATATATATATATATATATATATATATATATATATATATATATATATATATAAAGTTGTTGGATTTATTAGCATAAGATAATAAAGAGTTCCATGTTGGATGTGAAAGCCTAATAAAGAATCCTTGAAACACTCAAAACTTCCATATAACAACTTTCCATTTTATCGTCTTTTGGATATTCCATTGGTAAATTTAATTTATCCACTTAATGTTATTTATTTATTTCTTTCTTATATTCTCGAAAAAATCTTTAAACATGAGCAAAAAAATTGTAATAATGGTCGAGAAAAACCTAAAGTAGCAGTCTCTCTCTATATATGGAGCAGCTAGATAGGCGAGCTGGTTGTGTGAACTCTGTGACCAGTTGCTAATTCTCACACACAAAGCAGCGGAAGAATCTTAGAGAGAAAGGTTAGATGCTTCGTTGGATTCTGATTCATCATTTTGTGAAATTAGAAACTGTTGCAGATTTTGTTCCTTTTCTTTCTTTTTTAAAATTTATTTTTTCACAAGGTCATTAATCAGCCTGGCTTATAATTAACAGCTATTATCTCTTTAATCTTCATCTCTTGTGTCTGTGATGTTGTTCTGACTTCTGATCATAGATATTTCTGCTTTCTTTCTTGATATATGTAATATAGTCTGCATGGCATAGTTTTCTGGCAATGAAAGGAAATGATTCCAGAAGAATTTTAGGGTAGATGGATTTGTTACTGATGATGATCTAATTAATTACTAGTTATTTATTTGGTTTTTCGTTATGGATTCGATCCAGCTCTGTGCACTAAAAATAAACTAATTCAAATGGATAGTATATATCTTCTGGTTTCTTTCTCTCTTTCTTTAGTATTTATCGTTTAAATGGATTATTAGCAGAAGGAAGAAGACATGGCAAACGATTCATACAAGGATGCCATTGCAGGACTGAGCAAGCTTCTCAGGTATACCCTAGTGATCATGAGTTTTCTACTTTCAATTCAGAACAAACAAACTTGAGATTTACTTACAATACTAATGATTTTCTGTCTTTTTTTCGTTCCTCGCTTGCTTATAAAATCCTTTCATATTTGACATTGATTCATGTACCTGTATTTTTCTTAAGTTAGAGTGCCATAGCTACTAATTATAGTAATAGGTAAATTCTTCTTTCATGGGGCCCAATGAATGGATTTAACTGACTGTTCTCTTCCTTTTGATCTTACCTCGGCAACAGTGAAAGAGCTGACCTCGGGAGTGTCGCCGCCGCCTCAAAAATCAAGCAGATAGCGGCCGAGTTGGAGGCGGCCGGTTCGAAGGAGTTTGACCCGGCCGAACGTATTAGAACCGGGTTCCTCCACTTCAAGACGGGGAAATATGAGTACGTTTCGTTTTAGCCTTTTCCTTTTGGTTCGGATAATATTTATTTAGTAGCACTCCATACGGCTGCTAAAGCACCATCAACTTTCCCTCTTCTTGTGCTTGTCCCATTGATAATTATTGCCTTCCTCCCATGATCTCCTCCCAAAACACAGAATTTACGGTTATCTTACTGTTACTGCTGTTAAACTTGGTTTAACTTGACCGTTC
The DNA here is from genome assembly GCF_000002775.5 of Populus trichocarpa. Classification (NCBI taxonomy): domain Eukaryota; kingdom Viridiplantae; phylum Streptophyta; class Magnoliopsida; order Malpighiales; family Salicaceae; genus Populus; species Populus trichocarpa. Next base: position 13,319,816 of record NC_037292.2, read on the forward strand.
GATCAATCTGTTCCAAGGCTCTATTAGGATTTTAAAAGAATTAACTTGAAATTTATCTAATTCACTTTATAACCTTATTAAAAACTTGACCATTTTGATTTTATTTTTAAATTATTGATTAAAATTAACCCGTTTGACCCGTGAATTGAGCCATTACTCTCGGTAGTATTCTAAGTTAGATATAATAAGTGGTTAAGGTTATGTTTGAGAACACGGTGCAAATTGCATTTCATGAAATTTTGAATATTTTTTTTATTAAATATAATTTATTTTTTTTTATTTTCAGATTATTTTGATATGTTGATGTTAAAAATAATATTTTTAAAAACAATATTATTATAATATATTTCTAAACAAAAAATATTTTAAAAAACAACTATTATTATACTTCCAAAAACATATACGATATTGCCTTTACTAGGCCTGAAAATGTAAGTTTTTCACATATTATTGTTTGGCTTTAAAGTTTAGGAAGCTTCTTAGAAGGGTAGTTGCGATACTAGTAATGGCACAATTTGGCTAATAATCACATGAATATGCATCTTCTGCAGCAAGGATCCAAAATTGTACGGTGCCCTTGCTAAAGGCCAGAGCCCTAAGGTTAGTGGTCTTCTTCTTTTTTAAAAAAAAAAAAACTAGTATTATATACTTATTTATTTTAGAATTGAAATTTCCAAAATTCTATTAATAGAAAATATTACTAGTAATGTGCACAATTTCGTAATCCAGCTCAGCATTACCTAACCAACCTTGTATGCACCTATGCTTAGAGTTTTTTTTCCAATGTTACTTGTCTTCATTTTATTTACCTAGCTAATCCTGATGGGTGGTTTGCAACCATACGATGTTGATGTTGCGTTATGATGAGGATTCTTATGTGTTTGATTTATTTTAAGGTTTTTTAAATTAATAATTTTTTAATTATTTTGATTTATTGATGTTAAAAATAAAAAAATTAAAAATATTTGTAAATCAAAAACTATTTAAAAAAAACACATTCATCACATTCTTAATTCAACTACTATAATGCAGTTTTTGGTGTTCGCTTGCTCTGATTCTCGAGTTTGCCCTTCCCATATCCTCAATTTCCAGCCAGGGGAGGCCTTCATGGTCCGAAACATCGCCAACATGGTCCCGCCTTATGACCAGGTTTGCTTAACACTTAAAATTGATATGAACCTCTCCTAATGACACGTTATTTTAATCCCTTTAATTTGCACAGAAGACTGGGTCTATCTACTCTAACGTCGTTAATCAGTGATCAACTCATGATGCTGGTTCCGTTTGTTATTTTTGGATCGTCGACTGAACAATTTTGTCTGACTTCTGTTTTCTCCCGCAGACAAAATATTCCGGCGCAGGGTCCGCCATTGAATATGCTGTGTTACATTTGAAGGTCAATATGCCATCCTTGCTTTGCAATACTAAAATATACTAATACAATCATTATATTATATAGTTGTTGTTCTATTTATTGACACTGCCTCGCCTAATCAGATCAGGTGGAGAATATTGTAGTCATTGGTCACAGCTGCTGTGGTGGTATCAAGGGCCTCATGTCTTTCCCAGACGACGGGTCCTCTTCTACGTACGTACTTAAGCATTTTGATCACATTATATATATATATGATACATTTAAATTCCATCTGCATGAACACATGTTCTTTCGTTTGATTGCTTGCGAGTTGACTTAATAATTTAAATACATGCATGCCAGTAAAAGTGAAGAAAACACTCCCAATATTTTGGCTTGCCAGTCTGTCAGAAGTTAACCAGGCGATCTCCAGCATGTTACTACCTCACTGATTATGGATAATAATAATAAAAAATAATATAATACTATCGTCAAATAAAATAAAATAAAATTAGCTAGGTGCGAGAACCAATTACTGACTAACCAGCGGGGTTATTCTTCTGTTTCTTTTTTCTTTTTTCCTCTCTGGTTTATATAAAAAAGGGACTTCATAGAAAATTGGGTGAAGATCTGCTCAGCCGCCAAGACCAAGGTGGCAGCAAAAGGCGAAGGTTTAAGTTTCGAAGAGCAATGCCACAGCTGCGAGAAGGCAAGTATTAGACCTACCATGTTCTATACTAATTATTAATTAGCCTTAAAACTACAAGATCCATAATTAATTAGGTTTCAGTTAAATTAATTATGGACATTAAGGATCATGCATGGTTCCATTATATACCTCTCATCACTGAGCTGGTGCAGGAGGCTGTCAATGTATCGCTGGGAAATCTGTTGACATATCCCTTTGTGAGAGAGGCCGTGGTCAATGGTGCTGTATCGCTGAAGGGTGCCCACTACGATTTTGTCAAGGGAACTTTCGAGCTATGGGATCTAGATTTCGCAATTTCCCCGTCCATTGCTATCTGAGCTTAATTTCAATGCTTGTTGTATATGTTCTATCGAATAATTTTATTTTATTTTATTTTTGTTATGAAGGTGGGGTTTGAATTCCTTTTTTAAAAAAAAAAATAATAAGAGATAATAATGCTAACTGAGCCTTTTAAATAATATTTTTTGACAATGTGAAGCTTTGACCGGCATCATTTTAAATTTTAGCGTGCTCATTTTTCCTATCTTTAGAATCTTGTTTCTTTAAATTGTTGAATTCAGTTCAGTATCAAACATCAAGGTGAGGAAAAAAACTAAAAAACCAAGAAAACTAAAAAAAAATTAAAAAAACCAAACCGTGAAAAAAAAACCGATTAAACCGATTAAAATTTTGAAAAAACCGATCGGTTCGGTTTTATAAGCCTGAAACCGAAAAAACCAAATCGAACTCAAACCGAAAAAAACCGGAAAAAACAAAGCCAAACTGGAAAAAACCGAGCCAAACAGGTTTGAACCGGTTTTTATCCTAAAAAACCGAACCGAAACCAATCGGTTTGAACCGGTTTTGGTTTTTTTTTAAAAAAAATTCGGTTTGGTTACTTTTTTTTTATAAAAACCGAACCGAAAAAAAAATAATCACCCCTATCAAACACTAAATTAGGTGGTGCCATTGACAGTCATGGATGTAAAACTTGAACCGACATATCGTTCCAGGACCTGTACTAGTTGGGGTTGAAAAAAAATAGAAAGAAAAATTTTGGTTGAACCAATCAAAAAACCATGTTAATTTTATTTTTGAATGTTTTTTTTTGTTAAAATGATGGTGTTTAAAAATAAATTATGATAAATTTTCAATGGCTCAGTTTTTTTAATTCAAATTTATTTTTTTAATTTTATTTTATTTTTCAAATAATGATCTAAACAATTAATGCACATATTTTTAACACATGTCACATGATTTAACAAAATTAGATTAAAAAAAACAAAAAATTTAGAGGAATATAATGTCAGGGTAAAATAATATTCTTGGTAAAAAGTCATAAATAAACAAGAATACAGGGCAAAACACATTATTAACACCTCACTTTTCAAGATTTTTTCAGATTTTTAAGGGATTTGTTTTGCTTACGTTACTAGTAGAACTGCCATTGATTGTTAAAAAAATATATATATAACACACGAAAAACACATAAATAAACGGTCGAAATTTCCATTGTCTAACTAATTTTTTTAAAAAAATTCAAATTACTAAGAATTTCTTCTTCAACAATTAAAAGATAATATATTTTTCTTAATTTCTAATGAAGACTTCATTGAATAAGATTTATGTTTATATATTAAAAAATTATAAGAGCTAGATGTAATTTTTTTTCCTTCTTTTTATCTTTTTTTTTTAGAAGAAGTGCATGTCTATCGTTTTTTTTTTTAATTTTAGACCTTATGTCTTTTATTATTTATTTTAGTTCTCGACTCTTTTAGAAAAAAATATATTATATTTTTAATTTAGTCCTTAAATTATTATTTATCATCTATTATTTTATTTAATTCGGTCCTTATTCTTTTTATTTTTTATTGTTTTTGTTGAATCAATTGATAAAATTTTGTTGTTTTTAATTTCATCATTTAATCAAAGTTTATGTTGTTGTTTTTTTTAATTTAACTCTCATTCTTTTGATTTTTTTTTTCTTTTGTTAAAGTTTTTATCTTTTCAATTTAACTCTCCAATTTAATTTTTTTACACCCTATAATTTGTTTTTTATTTTGATTTCCACCCTTATTTTCTTAATTATAACTTTTTATGTAGTAGATTTTTCCCCTATTTTATCATTTAGCATTTGATTTACAAGAGTCATGAGTTTTAAGAGTTGATATGGATAGGGATTCATTTTTTTTTCATTTTCTTTTATGATTCTATCATACATAATTATTATTTTTTAAAAAATAATTTTGTGATTATTTTTAATTTTATTTTTATCAATTTATCTCGGTCTCAAAACTTAAGCCACAGGTTTTGCAGACCTTTTTTAATAGTTTTTTTAAAAAAAATATTTTGTTTTATATTTAATTTTTGAATATTTTTTTATTTTTGTACAAATATGCTTTATTTTATAAAAAATATTTATTTTGAAATAATATTTCTAATATGTCCGGCTTTGCGTTATATTTTTTTCTTTTATTTTATTCACTCAATTTCATATGTGTTTCTATTTCTATTATCCTTTATTGATTTTAATAAAAAAATTTAATAGACACAAATAGATTCCGGTCTCATGGCCTAAGCCATGAGTTTTGCATAACGTTTTTGAATTGAAGTTTTTTTAAAATGTTTTGTTTTGTATTTAATTTTTGAAGATTTTTTTTATTTTTTACAAGTAAGCTTTATTTTATGAAAAAATATTTATTTTGAAATAACGTTTTTGAATTGAAGTTTTTTTTAAATGTTTTGTTTTGTATTTAATTTTTGAAGATTTTTTTTATTTTTTACAAGTAAGCTTTATTTTATGAAAAAATATTTATTTTGAAATAAAATTTTGTTATATATGTAGCCTTGCATAATATTTTTTTTTCATTTTATTTTATTCATTCAGTTTCATATACGTTTTTACTTCCATTATCTTTTATTAATTCTCATAAACAAATTTAGTATTCACGGACGAGTAAATATTTTATTGTAAGAGATTAAATATTTTGATCTACTTCATCTCTTAATTTTTTTAGTTTCTCTTTTAGTTGCTGTCAATGATTTTTATGTAAAAAAGCATATCGAATTAGCTTGTCTACCCAATTTTGTTTTTAAAAAAGGGGTCAAATATCTAGTTACATATTTAATTAATGAATTATTCAACTTTTTCTATGAGTTTTATACTTTTTTTTGTGCTTTTACCTTTGACAATTTAATTATTTACTTGGTTACATATTGTTTCGGATTTTAATTATTTATAAATTGGCTTTTCATCATTCAACGAGGTTCATTTTTCCCTTTAAGGTATTACTAGTTTACATGCTTACGCTTACCCTGTAGGTTGAATTATTTTTGCGTCAAGCCGACGTTCTAGATCGAATTTAAAATTAAATATTATTGGATTTGTTTTAATACAATTCAATTGATTTGGTCAATTTAAAAGTATTTTTATCAATTAGTAAAAAAAAATCTAAGAATAAAATTAAAAAATAAAATAAAATTAACATGAATAAAAACCTTCAAATCTAACTTTTTCTTGAGTTTAGGTTTAAAATTAAATTGTGTGGAAGTTATCATAACAAAACTCAATTGATTTATTCATTCTAAAAATAATATAACTGTACAAAAATTTAAGAATAAAATTAAAAAGAAAAAAATTATTTTTTAAAATGTTTTTTATTTATAAATATATTAAAATAATATTTTTTTTATTTTTTAAAAATTAATAAATATAGAAACTTTAGAGAGAGAAAAGTCTTCGTCATGGTTTAGAGGAAAAACATCATGTGAATCATTAGTTATCTATTAAAAATAACTACTCTTTTCAGAAACATTAATTAATCACAAGACTTTTGACGAATTCATGTAATTATCCGAAATGATAATTTTTTTTTTGTATAAGAATTCTATCAAAGCTCTTCCCTACATTACCGAAGGGAAGTGTCAACCATTTTGATTTGCACCTTTTTTTTTAATATACGAAGCATTAGATGATTGAATTAAGATATCATATGTTGTTAATCAACTCGAAAGTAAAATAATCCTTTCAATCTAATAAACATAAAAGAGTCAAAATAATATTTTTTAATATTTAATTTTTTATTTAGCACATCCGTTGTAGATGCTATTGGTGATCTCACTACTAATATATAATTTTTATATTTAGTTAGTGTTATAAACTTGTTTATTTTTTATTATAAATATAATATAAAATATTTTTTTTTGAATTAGCAAGTATATATTTTTCATGATAAATTTTAATTTTAATAAAACAAAAATAATATTTTATAATTATATTATCACAAATACAAAATACTAAGATGACTATTATAAATTACATATTAAATTTTTTAATAAAAATATATAATCTTAATGTATTTCTTGTTTTTTCGAAGAAAAAATTCTTCTTCATCCTAAATAAATGAATAATGTTTTGAATTTCTTATTGAAATAAAAATTAGAAAAAAGAAAAATAGAAATGTAAAATTGATTATCTTTATTAAAAATAGCCCATGGGATTTGTTATGGGCCAAGTATTGGGGGGCTAGCAGGGCCGAAAGTAGGGTAGAAGTTTTTGATTGTGGGCTTTTCAGGATAGCCCCTTTCTTTCTCGACTTGTTAAAAGCTAGAAGAAAATTCAAGTCCGTAGACGAAGGAAGAGTCACGTGACGTGCAGAGAGAAGGGCAGCAAACCTTGGCCAATCAAAGGATCAAAGGTTGTTGTCGGTATTTTATTTGTATTTAGGCACAAAGACTCTCTTTGTAGATTCGACTCTGACGGCTACGTTTTTCAATCACTCAACCAGATCAGATCAGATCTCACCTCACCTCATCTCACGCTCTCCAATTTGCAGGTGAAAACCCTAACCCTAGCGTATCTAAAATACTAGGGCATGCGTGTTTCCTTTTTAATTTTCCATTATTCTGTTAAATGTTACTGCTCGATCTGTTCTTGGCGATTGGAAATTTGTGTTTTATTTTTTAATTAATTTAGAGTAGAATTTTTGGTGTTAAATGCCTTTTGTTTCTGCAGTTGAAAATGGCTGAAGAATCAAAACCGGGGTTGAGGAAGCCTGTATTCACCAAGGTTGAGCAGCTCCGCCCAGGCACTTTTGGCCACACTCTCACTGTGAAGGTTGTTAGTGTAAAGATGGTATTGCAGAAAGGGCGAGCTGATGGTCCTCAAGTACGCCAAATGAGAATTGCTGAATGTTTGGTTGGGGATGAGACTGGATTGATTATCTTTACTGCTAGAAATGATCAAGGTACTTTTCGTTTTTTTTTTTTTTTTGGTTCAGGCACTTTGATTGAATCAGCAAAATGGGGTTTAATCATTATAGTGTGTGGCTTGTTGGTTCCAAGTTGTTGTTCTTTGTTCTTGGATTCGAGGAGGGCAGACTTCCTTGTGATTAAATAGTTTTATCTTGAATTTGTTCAAATGCCCTCTTTCTTTGAGTGCTTGCAGGGTTCAATATTATTCTGGCAATGCAATTGTGTTTAGATTTCCCATCATTTCTCGATGGCTTTTTCTTTGTCAGAACTATTTATCTGATAAGATGTTTGGGTGACATTTTGGATCAAATTGATAAATCTTCATCAGACTAATTTGTACATGGCACCAAAAAAGAAAAACCTTTAACCATACCGATTGACATTGCAGTGGAGGTGCTTTTCAAAGCGTTTTTTGTGTGAAAAAAACATCAAATTGATACCTTTTTAGGTGGTTTTTGATGATTTTGATAAGATGAAAAACACTTTGAAAAAACCACTAAATCGCATTTACCAAACACACGTTAGTTCAGATTCTAGATGCTGCAACCATTTTCACTGTCACTCCCAACTAAATAACCGCAACCTTGTTTTGAGTTTGTGTTTTGGCAATTTGTTTGAGGCTTTTCTTCTAAAATATTTTTTTTTCAAAAGAGCACAAGGCATGTGTGGTTTTGGTTTCTTCATCTGTCAAGTGAGGAATTGATGATTTGAATCTGGATTATGCAATCCTGCATCTTTATTTTTGGATTTTCCTAGTCCTGTTTGTTTTGTTTAACTCATGTTCTTATCTTTTCTTAGTGGACTTGATGAAAGAGGATTCTACTGTGATCCTTCGCAATGCGAAAATCGACATGTTTAAAGGATCAATGAGGCTTGCTGTGGACAAGTGGGGCCGTGTTGAAGTCACTGAACCTGCTGATTTCACTGTGAAGGAAGATAACAACCTGTCGCTGATTGAATACGAACTTGTCAACGTTGTTGAAGAATGACTTCTGCATGGTGTTTGCTACTCAACTGGATGGTGACCTGAGAATAAAAAACAACTCAAGAAAAAGCAATTACTGTTAGAGGACATTATGTCCAAATGCATGTGAAAGTTAGTTTATGAAAGAGGATATCTGCAAAAGCTAATACTGCCCCAGTTGCTTTTACATTTCCCGTAAATCCAACAGCAGCCTTTGATTGGACTTCCAAACAGATGGTGATGGCTATGAATCAGTGAGTTCAAGCAGCTTCCTTTTAGAACTTGGTTTGGTTTGCTTACTGCCTATTTATTTTTGGACAGTTGTTGATCTTGCTCTATGTCATGACAGCTATAAAAATTACCGGAAGTTATGTTCTCTACTTGCTCTAATTTGCTTGGTTCTTGCTCTATGTCTTTGAAGTTCTGTTGTCAACTCCTATCTCTACTTTGTACAAATGTGAAAACCACAAATGGAGGCTGGACCAAGCCCTCCACTTCAGCTTTAGTATATGTGAGACAGTGAGAGTGGGTTTCCTTACGTGATTGTTCAAACGAAGCATTTTCGGGGAGGAGACTATGGATAGGTAAAGAGTTGATTTTCAATTACAAAACAAAGTTCTAATACGACTAAGCTCCCAACAGCAGCTAGTTCTTCCAATTGAATTGTTAATTCCTTTAAAATGTTTTCTTATCAGAAAAAAAAAAATCACTTTGTTTTTAATTTTGTTTCAAACAATTAAAAAAAAAAACAATTTTTTACATTCATTTTTGTATTTTTAAAAATTAACCTTGTAACCATTTTTCAATTTCAAATCAAACACTAACTGACAGTAAAATATGAGAAAATTTGATGTTTAAGTGGTTAAGGAGAGTATTTCCATTTATTCTTAAGTGAGAAAAAATAAACCTGAAAATATCATTTGGACATGGTGCCCGTAAGTTTCAACGGAACCCGGCGATTCTCAGATGATGGTGGACAACGCAGTGTACACCCAAAAGCTCCGGGCATGGGTCGTTTTCCTGGCCTAGGAGTGATAGGCTTGGTTGTTTCCAGGCTCATCCGTGCCTAGTGCCTAGGCTTGAAATTAGGCCCAAGTCTTGAAATTAAAAAATAATTTTTATAAATAATTTAACAAATAAACTTGAAAAGAAACTTTTCTATACTTTTTACTGTCTTGTTTATAGAGATTTCAATTTCTTAATGAAGATCAACAAAAAGAGTAATGATGTCTAATGAAATTAATCTTATGAATATTATATATAAATATATAGTTAATTAGTTAGTTATCTCATCTATTTGTTTTTGTAGCTAGGAGGGAGGAGAACTATAAATAACCTCCATGATTGTGTCATATTTTTATTTGATCGTTTCTTTACGGTTTGTTTAGAATTAAATTATATATATAATTGAATTTAATTTCATATGTGATTTGAATTCAATTAATACCATGTTATAATTTTTACATTTGGAATAAAATACTAAATCACATAACTAAATTTAATTATATTATTTAAAATAATTGTGGAATTGAATTAAATTAATATTATTGACTATTTTACAACATTTCCTTTATAAGGTGAAAGAAAATGAAAATAAAAATGCATAAGTTACTAGGTTGACCAACTTCTTTTTCTTTTTAATTAGTGCTTTTATAAAATGAGAATAATACCTTGATTAATCTTAATTAGTAGTTCATACATTTAATATTGATATTAAATAGCTACACAAGGAAACAAAATAAAATTTAGCAAAAATAATAAGCAGGTACGTATGTAATTCAATTATTTGTAAAAATCTTATTATTGTTGTACCAAAATAATATATTTTTATATAAATTATAATAAACTTTCTGAAATACCATGAAATCATATAGACCATCCAAAAGTTTGAAGATCTGAAAGAAACCTCCTTTTATACCTAAATCTCTCTTAATTAATACCTATATAAAAAAAAATTTAAATTAAGAAGCTTTAGAAATTAGATAGAGAATATTAAAAATGAAACTAAAAAATTTGACTAAAATCAAATAATAAAATTTATATCGTTCGTGTATAAAAAAATGTTCCCATTTTTTTGTATTTTTTTTTAACTATCTTTGTAAAATACTAGTTAAGCGCATTATAAAATAAAATAAAGAATTAACATGATATAATAAGGTTAAAAACTCAGGTCGATCCATGAATTGATCAATAAAAACCAATCAAAACTTGTTATTTTTTTTAAAATATGCTACTTTTCCTTTTTGATAAAATTAAAAAAAAATACAGATTAAGTTAGCGCATGGTTTAGCTGTGTACTGTCCTAACATGATCCCAAATAAGTGGGAATAGAACTGGTATGGAGTAAGAAACTCATGTACAAGTAGCCTATAATCACACACACACACACACACGTACACACACACACACAAGAAATCTTAGCAAGTGGGAATCTGGCTCCAATAGCAATCATGCCTTGTACTACCATGATGAAAGGGCCACTCAGATGAATGATAACGAGAAACAAAACCTATAATTAAGCCCCGACTTTTTTTCTTATTTTTTGGTGGAAAATGAAGCCCCGGCTTGATAAAAGAAGAAGGAATCCAAAGAAAAAAGAGGAGGTGAAAGATATTTTGCCTAGCGAGAGGACGAAAGAAAAATATTGATGCTCCTGTTCCCAAAAAAACAAATAAATTTGATACATGATGCTAACCATAGGGTGCATGAGTCTAAGAATTTCCATTATTAAATAAATAACAAAAAAAAAAGAAGAAAATAATATACTCCCCCCCACACACGCTACAAGCTGATCATCACATGGGTTTCTACCCACATACAATTTGTAATCATGCAAACAAGTCCTTAAATAAAAAATAATCTATATTTTATTATGTTTTTTTTTTCTCTTGCAACCTTCAAAGAAGAATTAGGATATTGTTACTGTTTAAGATTAAGATCTTTGTTTTTTCTTAGAATGATTATTTTGTATCAGTTCATGGAGTGGAAGAGCACAGTCAAGCCCTTTCTTTTGACTTAAAGACAACACCTTAGTGAGATACTCTGCAGCGAGAGGAACATGATTGTGGGAAACACAACACTTGCACGTAGTTGGTAGAATCTTTCTGTATCTAACCTTGAAAAACTGCTTAGAAATCTCGAGATGAGTTGTATTTTTGCAGGAAATGGGAATCCATGTGGGAGCTCATGAGGAAGGCAACAGCAGAAATATTAGAAACTCTCAGGTCTCAGGTCAAAAACCGCTGCACATTGCTCCTATAATTAACCAGAGCTGTTATTTCAGTATATCGAAGCATTTATATATATATATATTGGCACCTGTTTACTACTGTCTTGTCCGTAACAAATCTCTAACGTCTTCATGTGAATCATGTGTGGGGTAGAGACGTCGAGAAAGACTCTTTCGTCCCCAGCAACGTGAGGGTGGCTGCGGGCATGTTCATGGAGAAGACTCATGAGAACCAACGTACGAACTTTTGGTTCTCTTTGGCCTGCAAACAATTTTTTCTTGTCCATTTATCACGTTCATGTTCACATGGGTGGGTACCTCTTTAACTTTAGTTGATTGTTAGAGCGTCATCAATTACTGAATGTTGACGACACTACTGATCATTGGAGTTTTCGATTTTCGATATTATCTGCAGCCTCTTTGCTATTTTTAATTCCATCCATTGCCGTTAATTATACATCAATATTATTAACTTCGTTGATTGATCATAACCCGGTTATTTTTTTGGATCACTACGATATCTATTTGACCTATCTGGACTACGAATGAGTTTAAAAAAATTAACTCAAAGTTAAGTTGATTGATCCAATCATAACCCAGTTATTTTTTTTTAATTTTTTTAAAATATTAATCCCAAATAGTTGCGTCAAATCATCTTCAAATTAGGTTTAATAGCTATATTAGGTTTCATAACTTTTTTAATTCACTTCATGGTGGGGTTCTTTTAGTGTGTTCTACGTACGCACACAACTTGATAAACTCCTGGTTCAATGGACAATGATGGTTAATGGCAGATTTTAGTGAAAGACATGGAAACTATATATCCTCTTATGGTATTACTTGGAGAGAGTAATGATCTTCATATCAGTGTGCTTGTTGTATTCGAAACTGAACAAGTGTTCGAAGCTGAATAAGAAGACGCTGAGAAAAGTTGAATGGCTTGCGGTACCATTTTGTCAGCCTTTCTTTTGTTTTCTAGTTCTTTTCCTTTCTATCCATTGGTGCTGCTCTATGTAAATACTTTATCTCTTTTCATGGCGGCCATCCGCCAGCATGCTTTTTATAAAACCTTCTATGATTATTACTATGAAAAGAAAAACTATATTATATATTGTTGTTCCAATGTCATTTGCTATCCAGCTACTTATCTTCTTCTTCTTTTTTCCTTTTCGCTCCTAGCTAGGTATGCTCTCATAACTGCCTGCCTGCCTGCCTGCAGGTTACTTGGTCAATGAGCTAGTGACATTTTATTGGGAAAATAAAATTTATGGGTTGCTGTAGAGCTAGTGGGAATCAAACAAGATGGATCTTTTCGGGTGACAAAATGAACTTCAATGTAATGAATGGTATTAACTATTGATTTTTTAGAAATTGTAAGCGTGTGTGTGTGTGTGTGTGTGTGTGTGTGTGTGTGTGTGTATGACCTCGTATCTTGAACTGCTACAATGGAAGGAAAAACCACTCTTAGGCCGAACTGAGAAAGCGGTCTGGAAGTCCAGTCCAGGGGACAAGATCCAAACGTTTGGTAGCCTAGAACTTGTCAAAACAGTACGTAACCGATTGATTTACATGTTGGAAAAAAAGAAAAGAAAAAAACAGAGGGTCATGATGTATAACTGTGCTAAAACTCCTTCGTTTTCTCTGTATATATCCATGTGATGGATAAATTATGTCCTCCAAAGTCAACTTCCTTACTTGGCTGAGTGGATCTACAAGCATGATGGAGCATGTCCTGGGTTTGAATCATTTTGTCATTGTCCTAATTTTTTTCCATCTAATGTTCATTTTTTTTTCCCATTAGAACAATGCGATGGGGGAGATTTTATGAAAAAATTGAAAAGAGGATCCAATTGAGAAATGTTTGAAACATTTGAAATGTGATTGATAAAATATTTTATAAAACAACCGACACTACCATAATTCTTAAAAATACTGAGGGAATCTTCCATCGGTAATAAATTTACTGATGGGCTCATGAATAAAAATGCTACATCAGTAAAATTCTTGTCGGTAATTTTTAGATTGTCGGTGAATCTATTAATAATAAAATTATCAACAGATTTACTGACGGGAAAAGTTCACAAAAAAAAAAATCACCTGCTTTATTCCATCAGTATTTCTATCGGGAATGTTGTCATATAATTGACAGAAATACTTATACAATTCTATTGGAGATAAAACATTGGCACAATGACATTTGCAATAATTCTTTTCTAACTCTCTGAAATATACTGACGTCGAACTTAATCCATCGGTATTACCATTAGAAATTATTTAAAAATAATTTTTTAAAAAAACTGAGTTGCTTGAAAAAAAAAATCAATTCAAACAAATTTACAACAAATAAATAATACAAATAAATAAACAACAACAACAAATAAATAAATCATTAAAAACAATTTCGACCTAACCTAGAAAACCTATTTCAGAACTCATAATCTAGCAACAAATAAAATAATTTAATTGAAATTGAACAACAAAAATGAAAAACAAATCCAACAAAATTGATCTCATATGAAAAAAAAATCCTACAACAATATTCATACAATTATTAAGAACAGAAAAATTTAAAAAAAAAACAAAAAAAAATAATACTATTATTTAAGGCTCATGTTATTATTTAATGAAACAAATATAATGCTAAAGATTAATTAATTAGATGAGTAATTAGATCACGCTACTCTAATATTCTTAATGTAACTAACACTATTATTTAACACACTCTGACATCCCCTCAAACTTAAGGTGGCGGAGTGGAAATCAACTTGAGCTTGGAAGACAAGTCTCGAAAATGTTCGTTCTTGAAACACATCATTTTAGGCAATTTGAACATCGATTATCACGGTGCAACGAGGTGGCACCGAAAGGTTGAACTCCCATATCCTGAAGAAGCCATCCAACGATGATTGTGCAGAAAGATGGAGTCCATAGAGTAAATTAAGTATACCCCTTGTAATAGTTATATGATCAACACATGATGAGAAAAATATGCTATATATATCAGGATGAGTGACAATGAGATATATAGTGTAGGGTCACATGGTGTTGTACCATTACAAGCGTGAACTCGCCATTAGACTCAATAGTTGGAGTAGTTTTACTATCAGTCAAATGAGCAGGAAACAAGATATCTATAGAATATCTAGCCTATAAATAAGTAGTGGCTAGAGTGTCGTCTGAAGAAACTTGTAGGCGTAAAAGAAAACCTAGTTTGGCTAGATCCTTTTTTTTCGTACTATGATTGAAGAACTCCTTCTTAAGTTTTGTGATGTTGAAAATTATCCCTTGTAATAGCTATATGATCAACACATAGCAGAGGTAGCATGTGTGAGAAGCGAATCCAAAATGACTCATGGTAGAGTGGTATTTCTCAAATCAAACGTGGGAATCTTGTTTGAGATCATATATATATATAAAGCTCGATAAAATGATAAACTTTTTCTAGTAGATGATCATGGCGGCTAGAAGAAGGATATATACAATTGTTTTGAAAGATTCCCTTCGAGGATGACATTAATTCTTGACATCCGTATGAAATAATTGACACTATTTGACAACAGCAACAACCAGCAAGAACTTCGTAGTGAGGTAATAAGATGAGTAGCAGAGCAAAAGTCTCCTCATAGTTAATGTCATATACTCAGGATTTAAATCTTTCACTATAAGTCGACGTCTTTATAATTCTCAACAAGCCATCCGAGCGAGTCTTGATTTTACAGATACATTTGCAACCGACTATAGCTTTTCTAAGCGAAAGATCAACGACCAACTCTCCAACGTTTATTTTGTTTAAGGTTAATTTGTAATTATTCATCTGACATAACTTGGTATCATAAAGGATCGGTGCTAGCTTCCTTACAGGTTTAGGGCTCATGCAACAAGGAAACGATAGAACAAAAGCGAAAATCATGAAACCAAGAAGGTAAGTGGTGACTGTTTGGCAACATATATATATATATATATATATATATATATATATATATATATATATATATATATATATATATATTACTGTGGTGCAACGTGTGGTTTCACTGTATTGCCAAACTGTATCTAGATCGGATAGAATGACATAATGGAAGAGATGGTTGTGAAAAGCAATCATAGTATGAGTGAAGTAGCATCTTTCATCGGAGTAGATTTTTCTTCATGAAAGACCGTGACATGCTAGTTTGGTGAGCTTATATACAGTAGACAACTCTAAGCGAATATTGATGCCGACCAACAAACTCTAAATGGTTATCCTTAAGAAATAACTCAATAAAAGGATATGTGAAGACGAAGTACGTACGTAGTTGATAATATTTGAGATTGTGATAAAAAAAAAGAAAATTAAATGACATAGGATGAGATACGCTAAAACGTTGAGACATAGTATCACATAATTAAGCTGATGAGCTTATATTAAATTATTATAGTATTTCAAGAATATTACAACTTATCTTACATTATTGTCATATATTCTAATACATTTAATTATTCAAAGCATGGGATGAAGTACTGGGTATACGTGGATTCTATTCCTTTATAAAATATGAAATACCGTAGGGATAAGGCGGCTAAAGAAGAAACTTCAGAAAAAAATATGAAGAATAATGACAGGTACCCTAGAACATGTTTATTTTTGTATTTTAAAAAAAATTAAGTCGTTTTATTTTTTTTATTTGCTTTAAATTTATTTGTTTTTGTTTTCAGATTATTTTGATGTGTTGATATCAAAAATAAATTTTAAAAAATTAAAAAATCTTATTTCAATGCAATCATAAGCCAATAACACTTTGAAAAATAATCACTACCACATACCAAACATGCTTATAGTATTATAAAGATGCCATGCGTTTGAAAAAGACTATCTAACTTAGTCAAAGTGTTGATTGTATTCTCATTTCTAATCCGACCTTGTGTGTAGAAGATTTGTTGAAGGTTGGTCTAGTTACGCTAGTTCTCAAGCCAAACATGACTTAAAACATGCAAGGAGCCTACTTCTAAAGGTACATAATTCTAAATAATTGAAGCAACCATTAAAAAGAAAGCTAAAATATATGGGAAAAACATTATATGTATGTCAGATTATATTAGTGAATTGATGGTTTTGCTTTAGAAAAAACTCTCAATACATTATCTTTTTTGGGGAAAAATAATCTTTTTCTTTGGTTCATTTGTCTTTTTTGAATTGTTAATGGGTGGCTTTATCTTTTCATTATTCTTTTGCATGGTAAAATAACCTTGTTACCTTAAAAGAAATAATCATTTAACAATGGTCTAAGATTTTTTTGGACATTTCATATATTTTTCTTTGCTACAGTATAATGACTTTATTACCCTTGGATTCAAATTTTCAAAAGCTTAACTTGAGGGGCTAATTCATAATTACATAGTGATTTTTTTTTTAATAATGTTTAGGTACTGAGGTTAGAGTAGTATTTAAAAATAACCGCAACAAGCCACCGCCTTCACGCAGCGTATGCGACTAACTCCAGTGGTAAAAAATGTTAGTCCACCTCGTCTTTCAATTCATCTCGGCCACCTCTTCTATCATCTGCGGCATATGTAATTTCTAGACATGCAATCACTGACATCTTTTTTTCTCTTTCCTCCTATAAATGCATGCCTGGCCCTCCGCATTTTCATATCATCCCTTCAAGTTTTTTTTTATTTTTTCCTTCATCTTTTTATTTCTATTTGTTTTATCTTTATTCATTTCTCAGTTTTTGTTTTGTTGTCAATTGCATCCTTCTTTAATTTTTTTTATTCTATCAAATTTGGTCCTTTTTTATTTCTTTTTTATTTAAGATAGTTTTTGAATTTGTTTTCTTTTTCAATTTCACCCCTTAATTTTTTTTCCTTTCATATTTGATGCTCATTCTTTTTTCTTTTTTTCTTTTGTTAGTTTCTTAATTTGAAATCGTTTTTTCAATTTTATCATTTAACATTAAATTGGTTGAAAATTAAAATTCTTAATTGAACCTGGGCTTTCAATTCCACAAGTTGCAAATTTGAAATATTAACTTAGATTTAGAATATTCACCCGGATCAATTAGTATAGGTTGAAACAATAAATTTACCAGTTTTTCATACAATGGCTCGCATACTCGCCCTCCTTTAATTATTGTGGATTAGCCATTTTGTAATTGATCAAGGTTATTGTTGTCTTTTTTATTATTTTTTTGCAAAGTTAAAGTTACTATAATGTCCATAAATGCAAAAAACACTTAACTTGGGTTACGGTTTTTTTTTTAATCACTTTTAAAGCTTGACTTCAAGGGCTTAATCATTATCTTAGGGGCAATTTGGTCTTTTACTTAATGTTGATAATAATTATAAAAAAACTTTTTATTTTTCCCAGTTTCATCCATCAATATGGAATTGGTTGATAAATAGACTTCATGAATGGTTTTTTTTTTTTGCTTTGTTTATGGTTATCACGGTCTCAAACAAACATCTATTTTAGGATTAATACTTGAAATTATAAGTATCTAATTTTTATCATATAATTAAGTAAAAAATGTTTTTTAAAAGAAATATTAAACCCAGCTAAGTTCATGAACTGATTTTTGTGCAACTGAGGCCATCCAATATGCTTAATCATCATCTTAAGAGCAACTTGATCTTTTACTTAATGTTGATAATAATTAAAAAAAAACTATTTAATTTTTCCCTGATTATACCCTTCAATATTGAATTGGTTGGGAAATATACTTCGTGAATGGTTTTTTTCTGCTTTATTTATGGTTATCACGGTATTGAACAAACATTTATTTTAGAATTGATGCTTGAAATTGCAAGTATATAATTTTTATCATATAATTAAATAAAAAAGTTTTTTAAAAAAAGTTATTAAACCCAGTTAAATTCATGAACCGAGTTACGTGTGATTGATGTCATCCAATATGTCGTAATCTCAATATTTTTTAAAACAATATTCTTGGTTTTTTTTATAAGTTGATTCATGTTTTTGTCGGTCATTTAGGTTTTCTTTGAACCTATTAAATCAATCAATTCATATCGAGTTAACTCTTATATATTTAATTGGAAACGTGCGCAAGGCAAGAAGTCATTTCAAGAGATTTCAAGATTTACCTGTTTTCTGAATTTAATAGCATTTCCAAAAAAATCCTCACACTCTCGGTGTTCTTTTTAACATTTTAAAAAATTGATCTATCCACGACAAAACATGAACCAATGGAATAGTAAGTTTGATAACATATTCCATTAGTATCCTTACACTTTTGTGTTTCTTGGTTATAAATCTACAAGTTCTTTGTCTTCTGGAGATCCTTGGTATTTGCATATCCTTGATCTCTATAGATTTGTTCTTGTTATCTTGTATGTCTACTATTAGGTATTTTAATTTATTTTATTACCTATAAAAAAAATAGTAAGTTTGATAATATATCGTGTCGAAAAACATGTGAAAGCAATTCTGAAATCATCCATACATTAAGGAGACATGTTAACATTCGTATACATAAATAGTTATGACAATTTAGCTTGAGTTTAGACTCTTGCTCAATCCCTTATATTTTTTAAAAAAGAAATTTGGTCTTTGGCATAACCTTATAAAAAGTTTAGTTTAGATCATATGTAAATACCATATGTATATATGTTATATGGACACGTGGTAAGCTAAAACTAAATTTATTAAATCTAGCTAGACTCGTGATTTTATCTAAGACTTAGGTCTTGAGTTGGGCATGTTGTTTCAAGTCAATCTAAAATTGTGTCGTTTTAATTTTTTTAATGTTAAAATAATATCATTTTAATTTTTTCATATATATATATAAAAAAAGAATATTAAACTGGGTTTTGACTAGTGTGACTAAATCATTCAGGTTTAACCAAGTCAACTCCCAATTGGGTTTTTTTAAAACTCGATTTAGATTAAGTACTGAGTTGATATACTGATCGAGGTTATATTTAATAACATTAGTTAAAATTGGATGATAATGCATTGATAAGATAAATTTATCATCCAACTTTTTAAGATCGTCATCTCTTGAACCTTTTTGTCTTTCCTGGAATAAATTTATTGAACAGTTCCCTGGTCAAATAACCTATGTTCACAAAATCAACTTTTTATTAATCAAATATTTTCATTTATAAATGCTAACAGAATCAATCTTATTTGTCTTACCTTGAACCTAAGATCTTGACTTGAAAAAATATGTCTCTTGCCCAAAGAAATTATGCCTGATAACATTTCACGTTGGACCTAAGATCTTGAATCTAATACATCTCTTGTTTAGAGAAATTACTATGCCAGTTACTATTACTTAAATCTAATAGGAGGAAAACTTATATGCAAAGGCTTTAAGAGATAGATAGTCCTTTTGTGGATACATAATTAGAAATTGGGTATTTTGACATTTTCCCCTTATAATCTGGTGAGTAATAGGTCGGGGGCATGCCACTATTGTGCCTGAAAGATAAGTGATAACTAGCAAAAGTATCCAAAATATTATTGGAAGATGGTATATAAGAAATTACCTTAGGAATATCCTCATGAAAAGGATTTTCATTGTCAGACGCTTCAAGAGAAGGGGTTTTACTACATGTTTGAGGTGCGATTTTCTTATCTTCCTCAGCTATTACCTTATTGATGTCTAGCATTGTTGCTGCAGCAACTTCCTTTAGATTAATGCCTTCTGCAATGTCTTCAAGTGTTACAGTTGGAGCTATTTTTGGTGATATTCTGATGGCACCATCTGTCAGGCTTTTTGCACCATTCCTAGTAGCCATGTTTAAAGTTGTCTCTACCACGTGTGGAGTTGCTTTTGCCATATTTAGAGTTGTTTGTGTTTTTATTACAACAATATTTTCTCTAGTGTTTTGAGCTATCTATGTTTCTGCCACGTCTTGAACACCACTTATTGTCTTTGTTTTTGTAATCTTTTGAACGTCTTGAGCACCATCTGTCGTGTTCCACCACTTTTGCTCTCCATCTCATGTCTCCCCCTGAAAAGAAGAAGTTGATATTTTTTAAGAGTAAAAATTCTTTGACTCTAGAAAAATGACATCCATTATAGTATGGAGCTGTTTTTTATAGGATCATAGCAACAAAATCCTTTTTTATTTGTACCATACCCTAGAAACACACAGCAAACAACACAGAGTTCAGGTTTTATTCATTTATTTTTATGTAGATGAACAAATGCAACACAATCGAACACACGCAGTGGAATAAGAAGTATGGACAATAGAGTAACATGTTGTGACAAAACTTGTAGTGGAGTCTTGAATTCCAAAGCTTTAGAAGGCATGCGATTCAACAAATAAACAGTAGTGGCAACACTATCATCCCACTTTTGACCTGGTACTTGTGCTCTAAATAACAATACACATGCAGTTTCTAGAATATGTTGGTTTTTTTGTTTAACCACTCTATTTTGTTATGGAGTTTGACTACATGACAATTCATGGAGAATACCATTTCTTTAAGAAAAAATGATGAGAAATCATTATTCACATACTCTCCCCAATTATCACATCGAAAAATCTAGAAATTTGTTTTATTGAAAATTGGTTATGAATCATAGCATGGAATGTATGAAACACATCAAATACTTTGTCTTTGTGTTTTAGCAAATATAGTTGTGTCATCCTAGTACAATCATCCATAAAGGTTACAAACCAACGTCTTCAAACACAGTTATAATAGGAGATGGTCCCCAAACATCATAATAAACTAAGGCAAAAGAGATATCACTTTTATTAAAATTGATTGGAAAAAATACACAATGACTCTTGGCTAAAATGCAAGTTTCACATCTAAAGCTTGAATAATTTGAATTCAAAAGTAATTTTGTAAGCAAATGCTTCATAAAGTTAAAAGATGGATGCCCAAATCAATAATGTCAAAGCCAAATTTGTTTTTCTTTTGCAATTATTGAACAACTAATAGTGTTGACTTTACCTGGACTAAAGTTATCTATGTAGTATAACCCCTCTCTCTTAGTACCATGCCCAATGATCTTCTTCGTGAGAATATCCTGGAAAAAAATTTGGATACATTAGTACAACACAGTTTAGTTCTTCGGTAACTTGACCTATAAACAACAACTTATTTGAAAGAGAATGCACTAATAAAGTGTTAGTCAATTATATGAAATGTGACATATGCATTATTCCAACCCCTATAACAGGATATTCAAAATGTTAGCATTGGTTATACTGGTCCACCTTGGTTTCGTAGTATTGACAAAGTTTTTTGGACATAAAATCATGTGATTTGTTGTATCAGAGTTCATTATCCGGTCATTATTATATTTCTTAAAAGCAAGTAATGCACGGCTAGTATAATAGCAGTTATTACCTTGATCTTTAGAATGAATTATGACATCATTTTTTAAATCTACAAGCAAAGCTAATGACAGTTGGGGCCTTGTGTCTGCCAATGTTGATTGCCATGTGCTACCAGTAACTACCTATTACTTTCGTGCCTTCAACTCATTCCACCATTCTAGGTAACCATGCAATTTGAAGCATGTGTCTCGTATATGCTTTATATTTTCATAATGAGAACAATCGTTGTCTTCACTCTCCACTTGTCCTTTAGTTTTAGCTAAATTATATATGTTACATCCTCTTGATAAAGATGTCTCGTATTTAGCCTTCTAAAGTGCTTGTTGTCATTTCCCTCCTCTAAAAACCATGGGTGCAGTAGTAAGATTCCTATTATTTATGAGCATAATTGTATGTTTGATGTCTTCTCTTCAAACATGGGTATAAGCCTATTCAACTATTGGAAATGAGTTCAATTGAAGTACATCACTCCTTATCTTACCGAGCATGTCATCTAGTCCATCCAAAAAAGTATAAACTTGATCATCTTGAAGGAAAGCATTATACTTTTGTATGTCACTAGCACATTCTATAAGATTTGGTTTACAAAAATCAATTTCCTTCCATAAGCCTTAAAGACAATTGTAGTGTGATTCTAAGGATTCTCTTGATTGTTTTATTCATGTTACTTGTCTATTCAAATCATACACCTAAGATGTATCGAATCCATCAAAGTAAGTAGTAGTGATTAAATCCCATACTTGTTTAGTAGTTGGGAATCAAATAAAGTTTTTTATGAGAGAGGGATTCGTTAAGTCGATTAGCCATCCCTTCACAATAGAGTTTTATGTTTTTCATCTTTTAAAGTTGGGATCTTTTGGTTCTGGTTGCAGAATGTCATCATTTATGTATCCCAAATGTCTTTTTCTAAGATATTCATCTCCACAATTTGGAACCATAAAGCATAATGAGTGGCATTAAGTTTGATACCAATCTGTACAGGTGCACTATCATAGATTATTGTTGGGGTTTAGGCCTGGTTCTGCATGATCCATTCTTAACGTGAGATTGTCAAAATTTATAGCTGTATTCGGTTGCTTTTGTTCAATCAAGTTAGTTGATGTTGGTGCATCCATTGCCTTAGTTTCTCTAAGGTTGTTAGTAGTCATTCAAGATGCAAAGAATGGATCTCTACTCCGATACCATGTTAAATCAGAGAGAAATTCTTGTACAAAATGTGATTATATCACTCCTTTTTTCTGTTACAAAATAGTGTTTTATATATACAAGCAACCCTTCCTAAGATAACTATGACAATAAAATAAATCTAATTAATCCCATAACTATCAGGATGTATACAATCACGAGATAATGAAATTCATCCCTAATGTTTTGATTCTGCAGCTCACGCTAAGAGGAACCATGATATTTTTGTCATAAATTTTGATAATAGGGTTAATTTGATCATATTTGATACATCGAGGACCAAACTTAAAATAGTTTTGTTTAGAAACCCGACAGAGATTCACAAAACAGCCAAAGAACAAATACGTTTGTTGTCTTTGCTAAAATCATTATTGATGTGCTGATATTAAAAATAAATTTTAAAAAATATTATTTTAATATATTTATAAATAAAAGATATTTTTAAGAACAATCTTAACTAGAGTTACGAAAGGCACTAAATGATAAACATGGTAGGTGATCAATCATGAAACTAGTCTTCTCAAAACTCTCAATAGAATTACATACTATGCCATTATCACGAGCTTTGTCAAGGCCCTTCAGGACAGAGCTAGAGATGGTTGCTATTTTCTCATAATGCTGAATGGAAAATCGAGTCACGGAAAGATTCTATAAACTCCAAAACTAGTAACATGGTAAAACAAAATCATGAGCGGCTAACGCGTGAAAGAGAGAGTGACATCTCGCCAATCACGAGGAGACACGTATCCATCAGAAATCGCGTACGTGCCTCTATCCCAATTTTCAAGCTGCCTTTCACTAAAAGAGTCAAAGCTCCCTTGACTCTTACCCATTAATCTAACACTTAAACACTTCTCTGCTCGTGTTGGACAAATTAATTTTTTAAAAAAAATTATTTGAAATGTGGGGCCTATCAATGACATCAAGGGTTTTTGGTATTATCTCTTTGAGAAGAGAATATAAATTGGTTGATCCATTGTGCCCACTAGAAATCCATTTCTCGGAAAAATAATGCCATACAACCTTATACGCGCAGTGGTATTTTTAGAGCTTCTGTGGGTTCTATACAGCTGCATTAGGGCCTATAAATTCCCCCATTATTCACTCCACTTCCCACGGCCCATCTCCCTTCTCTTCCTCTTCGTCCTTTGACTTTGTTTTCTCGAATATCCCCTGCCTTTACAGCTGAGATAATGCACAAGTAGTCTAGTATACTGTCGATGTAATTTTCCCTCTCGTGTGTGTGTGATTTTTTGGTGGGTTATGGCCTAATGGGTAGGCTTTGAAACCCGAGTTGCTGGCAGTATGATTAATTGTCTTTTCGACTATGCACTTGAGAGTTAATAAGACTTGTAACTCAGCCGACCGGAGTCTTGACTCCTTGAGTGTCAATGCTCAGGAACCAGGAACCACAAACCCAGAGACAAACTTTTAAAATTAAAAAATATATATATTGTTTAATTGTTACCCCCATTAAATAGTACACTCTCTCTCTCTCTCCCTCCCTCCCTCTGTAAAGTTTAGGGTCCTTTTATATATATTTCATCAATTCACAACCCTACAAACCCACCAACATTCTCACTCTTCTCTCTTAAAAAAATGCATATTCTTCACCCCATTACCCTTCTTCTCTCCCTTTCCTTCGTCTCATTGCTCAATGTAAGTAAGCCTATCCTCTACGCCCGCGTCCTCCTGACTGCTGCTTTCAGTCTTGTTCTCTCTTGTCTGTTTTATGTTTTTGCTGCGTGATTCTCATACAAATTATTGGTTAAAACTTGCTGTTTATTTCTCAAATCACAATGCATTGCAGGTGAATCATGCAGCAGTTGGCAGTGGAGATTCGCCAAACGGTGAGAGCCCATTTACGCCCAAGGCATCTCTAGTTCGGTACTGGAACAAGGAGATCCACACGGTTTTACCAAAATCTGGTTTTTTCATCTCCAAAGCCTCCCCGTTGAGTCCTGTCGATTTGGCAACATTTGCTAAACTCGCCTCCCAAAATGCTCTCTCCGCTCAACTCCCAGCCTTTTGTTCCTCTGCCGAACTCTTCTGCTTCCCTGATTTGTCTCCCAGTCTTGAAAAGCATGACCATGACTCCCATTTCGCTATCTATAACAACAAGAATTTCAGCAATTACGGCACTGATCGAGCCGGTGGAGCGGACTCTTTCAAGAACTATTCCGATGGTGACAATATCCCGGTCGACTCGTTCCGCCGGTACGGCCGCGACGCCGCCGGTCACGGCGAGTTGTTTTCCAGTTATGCCCCTGACTCCAACGTTGTTGACCAGAGCTTTAACACCTATGGCGCTGGTGCGACTGGCGGCGCTGGAGAGTTCAAGGGGTACAATGTGGAGGTAAACAACCCAAATCTTCGCTTTGTTTCCTATTCTGATAGTGCTAATGGGAAGGGCCAGAAGTTCTCGACTTACACAGAGAATGCGAATGCTGGACCGGGTCAAGCTTTCACCAGTTATGGGAAGAACGGGAATGGAGCTCCCAATGAGTTCTCTGGTTATGGGACGAGCTCGAATGTGGTTGGTTCAGATTTCACCAACTATGGTGAGACTGCCAATGGGGCTAATGATACTTTCAAGTCTTACGGAGTTGATGGGAATGTTCCACAGAATAATTTCGTGAACTATGGCGATGGTGGGAATGCTGGTGTTGATAGCTTCGCCACTTACAGGGAAAAATCAAATGTTGGGGATGATTCCTTTCAAACTTATGCCAAGAATTCGAATGCAGAGAAAGCCAATTTCGCCAATTATGGAAAATCCTTCAATGAAGGGACTGATAAGTTCTCTGGCTATGGGAATGGAGCAATGGGGCAGCAGATTGGGTTCAAGATCTACGGAGTAAACACCACTTTCAAAGACTATGCCAATAAGAAGGGTGTCACTTTTGCTGGGTACACTAGCGCAAGCACTGCCGATGCTTCAATGAAGGTAAACAGTGACAGTGTGGTAAAAAACAATAAGTGGATAGAGCCCGGAAAATTCTTCCGGGAGTCGATGTTGAAAAAGGGAAGTGTGATGCCAATGCCGGACATTCGAGACAAAATGCCCAAAAGATCCTTTCTGCCTCGCTCCATCATCTCCAAACTACCCTTTTCCACCTCCAAAATTGATCAGCTAAAGGAGATTTTTCATGCTAGTGATAATTCAAGCATGGAGAGGATCATTTTGGATGCTCTTGAAGAGTGTGAGAGATCACCCAGCCCTGGCGAGACCAAGCGCTGTGCGGGCTCGGCCGAGGACATGATCGATTTTGCAACCTCTGTGTTAGGCCGCAACGTGGCTGTCCGTACGACGGATAACGTGAATGGGTCGAAGAAAAACATCATGATTGGATCGATCAAAGGGATCAACGGTGGGAGAGTGACCAGGTCAGTCTCTTGTCACCAGACCCTCTATCCTTACCTGCTCTATTACTGCCACTCTGTTCCCAAAGTTCGGGTCTACGAAGCCGATCTTTTGGATCCAAATAGCAAGGCCACGATAAATCATGGTGTTGCCATCTGCCACTTGGATACATCTTCCTGGAGCCCCACCCATGGAGCCTTTTTGGCCCTGGGTTCGGGTCCGGGCCGGATTGAGGTCTGTCACTGGATTTTTGAGAATGATATGACATGGACCATTGCCGAAGCCTAATTTAATTAATTAAGCAAATGTTTTTTTTTCTCTCTCTAATTTGGGTTGGAACCGTTTGCTAAGATAACTTAGCTGCTGGCTCCACCCTAAAAGTTGGTCGAATTGGTCTATTTATTTCTTATGGCTTACTTCTTTTTATCTTTATGAGTGAAATTATTACTATGTTTTGCAGTTTTTTTGGAAGATGTTTATTATAATTATTGTCAATTATACATTAAATCTTGCACCAAATGTTTAATTTCTTACTCATAACCCTTGCAATTTATCCCACTCCTAAAAATATCCTTTATTTTTTAAAAAAAAAATATGGCTAATAATAAATGAAATATCATAGACCATGCTTGTTTGATAACAATTACGGTATAATCTATATTTTTATTAAAAGCATCAAAACAATATTTTTAAATAAAAAACATCGATTACTCCACAACCAAGTTCTTAAATGTTATGGTCATGTTTGTTTTTTGCGTTTTAATAATATTTTTAAAAAAAATTAAATTTACTTCACATTAATATTTTTTTAGTATTTTTAGATTATTTTGATGCGATGATACCAGAAATGATTTTTAAAAACTAAAAAAATATTATTTTAATATATTTTTAAGTGAAAAGCAATCGTCACTACACTTCTAAACACGCTTATACTCTACGCCTACTAAATTCTTTTTCCAACCCTAACAACTCAGAACTCTAAGAGGTTTTGATTATTAATTTTTGTATAATCTTCACGGATGATAATAGAAAAACCACTTTCAAAATTAAGTGCTTCATTACAGATTTATATGATTTTTTTATTTAAAAGTGGTTACCAAACTATATATCCACATATTTAATCCCTAGAAGTACAAGACAAAAGCTAAAGCCTAACTATATAGCAGTTAGCAAGCAATATGTGTATCCACATATTTATTGGATAATGCGGCAAAATGTGGCTACAGGAAAAAAGATGAGGTGGTCCTTGGACCATCCAATTTGTGGTAACATTATTCAGCCCGGACAAACATCTTTCGGCACTATTGCATTTTTTTTTAATTTAAAATTATATTGAAATATTTTTTTTATTTTTTAAATTTTATTTTTATATCATCATATCAAAACAATTTAAAAATATCTAAAAATTAATTTTAAAAAAAATCAAAAACAATCTTGAAATGTAAAAAGAAACTGTATGCTATAAATGCAAAGGCGCATTATAAATGGTCTCCAGCGAGCAATGGACGCGCAGATTTTTGACAGATTTTACTGGTAATTGTTGGGTGCACAAACTTTCATGACATAACTGTGTTATTTAATAAAATAATACAATCAATCACTCACAGGATAGGCATGTGGATTCAGAACAGCTCAGTATTTGTGGTTGGCCATAGCACCTAAATCCAGCCAAGATAAGATAATTTTAAGTTTAATTATTATAATAAATGTCGGCACTGTATTTATCAAAGCTATAAAACTACCCGGTCTATTCGAGTCAAGGCTAGTGTCACTGTTCGGAAAAGTTAACCCCTCAAATTAATTTCTTAAATAGATAGGTTAAACGACGAAGTTTTGTAAAGAATCATTCAAAACAAGAATCAACGGTTTATTGATCAGCTTTTAATCTAGGTTACAAGTTAATTCATATTTTTTAATCAATTTAAATGAATTTTTGTTTTTTTTTTAATTCAGACCGGAATATTTTCCCTCCATACATTGTGGACTGAGACTAATGGGCATTGTATTTTAATTATTAAGATTCATATTTGTATAATTTAAATTTTTATGTTTAATTTACAAGTAAATTTCTTTCGCACAAGAATATAATTTTTTAGCTGGAAATATGCCTATTTTGCTATAGATAACTAGATGTTAGTTAATGTAAATCTTTTTTAGTTTAACGTGGGTGTCCAGGCCAGTTTGCGCGCACCCCGACTAATCCCACGGGCCCTGAAGTTAACGACCATGTAAGCCTCCAGTGGCCATCATATGAGCAACCACGAAGCTCGAACCTGAGACCACAGAGGGAGCAAACTTTCTGGTCCCAAGCTCTTACCATTGGACCACCACCTAGATGGTTTAGTTAATGTAAATCTTGATGCAACCAATGACCAAGTCTCTATGTTAAACTTTTGGATTGCTATGTAATGAAATTGATCTCGTGAACTCCACTTGGTAATTATTCTATATCTTGTGGTGAGGGGTATTAATTCATGTTTCTTACACTTTACTTTATTATTCATTTTAGTTAATATTAGATAATGTATCTTGCTTCCTATGAATTGGAAATTCTTTAATGTGTTTAATCTTGAATGGATATTATAATTACCTTAAAGTTGTTCTTATATCATGAATAAATATTCACATGGTTGTGTTGTGGTTTGCTTTTAACATATAAATATAAGAAAGGGAAATAGAATTTGCAAAAAGAAGTAGTGTGACTTGTGTTAATGTTGTGATGATAATGATTTAGGGTAATTGAATTGAGTTTGAGAAATAATTTTCTTGAAATGTGTAGGATTAGTCGATAACTCGGGATGTTATAAATATAGAAGAAACTTTGTCAAAATTTTAATAGAATAAAAAAATCAAAATCAATTAGTTTTTAATTAATACTAAATTGTTTGAAAAAAAAAATAAAGATAAAATTAAAAAAACATAAAATTTTATATAATCCATCCATAATAATACGGAGATGATGAATAATGAAGTCTTGCACAGTAAAAGCTATGTTTCTAGAGTAATAGTTAATTTTACATGCAGGGTCTGAATTAAAAAATCTCAATTTAGTACCAAATTTATGACCCTATCAACAATTAAGTACTGCTAAGTCTTCCAAAGAATTTAACATTAAAAAACAGACGTGTTTATGAGAAATTAGCATTATTAAATTAATCGCCCAACAAATTGGACAAAATTGATATGACCTTCTAACCAAATTGAAAAAAGAAAAGAAAAAAAATCATTAAATAATTGAGCTTCAGTGCGTGACAACTAAGATAAAATTCCCGCCATAGATCGTTTGGTGGGGGAGTAGAGACGCGGTGAAGAAATGGGATGATGCCTTCCCGAGATAGTGCCATCCTTGTTCCCGCTCTTCTTCGCCATTAATGCCTCTTGCTTGCTAGCTCGGAGTCCAAGCTTCCTATTGCTCCTTCTCTTCGCAAACTTTGACCAAAATTATTCAGAAACATTATTGCTATCATTTAATATTTAGGAGCTGCAGTTTCATATTCAATTACTGACTGAGAGGGCTGAGATAAAATAACATAATCCAATTGTATAATCCTGGAGGCTGGAGGCTGAACATATATTTTATTATCTCATCAATTGAGCACTGCTAGGTACGCTCTCGAAGCTGATTTGCGCATGCGTATATTCAACCACTGCGCTCCATGTCCATGTCCGGAGGTAGCAGCTCCATCTCTGGCGCGCGCAAGATCTTCTAATAAGATAAAAACTTTGACCTTCTGGTGGCATGACTGGCTATTTGTTGACTCGTGTTTTGTTGCGGTTGAGATGTATTTTTATGAAAGAGATTATATGTGTGATTAAATAAATTAAGAATTATATATAAAATTACATGACATGTTTATACATACATATAATTAAATAAATCAAGAATTATATGTATTAATAAAAAAAAATCATTAATGACAGATGAAGAAGAAAACGGGAAAATTAATAAACATATATAGATAAAGATATTTGATTCTGCAACACATGCTTTTGACCTGTGTTTAATGATTTTGTTTATCAAAATCAGATTTCTATTTAACCAAACGATAATATTAATAGACACATGTGAAATTGATTGAATCAAATAAAAATGATATTTTGTAAGGTTATACATATTAAAAATATTATAAAAAATAAGCATTTTCTATTCATATAAAACATAAAAATAAAAAAATTATAGATGAATTAGAATAATTAAATGCATACAAAATAATTAAAAAATAACCGATATTTAAAAATATCTAAATAAACAAAATAAAAGAGATAAGAGTTATTAAGTTAAATCTAAATTAAGAACTTATTTTGAAAAAAAGACATAAAAAATAGAAAAAAAAAAAGGTTGTGCACCGTTAAGCTAGGAAAGCCAGGCCAATGCACTTGGACCCTATATTTTTTTGTTGGCAGATGAGGTGGACGCCATGTCATTTATCTCAATTTTTTTTAAAAAAAATATTCAAACGAAGTGTCGTCTGGTTGTGCTTAGATTCCAACCATTATAATAGCTGAAAAATCATGGCTGAAATTTTGTTTGATCTAAAAATGCATTTTAACCGAATACACTTAAAAACACCCTAGAAACGTTGTTAAATTAATTTATGGCCTCAAAAAACCCCAAACCCTCCCCAAACCCGAAATCAACCATAAACCAAAAATCTTTCCCAGTTCGGATATGTTTTTCTAGGCACTTTCATTGTAAAACAATACCTAAATGGAACTCTCCTCATCATATGAAACCATTTGACATGAAGATCAACTGTTTTAGTAGCCAAAATCGATGTCAACGTTATTTTTCTCTCTCTACTACTAAAACCCAATGACTTTCTCCCTCCCTTTTCAAACTAGGAAAAAAAAGAAAATAAAGTTCTTGACCAAAATTGATTTTTTTAAAACTTCAAAAATTAGAGGAACCCAATTCTTATAAATAGTAAAGAATAAGGACTAAGGTGAACATTTTGCAAAAAAAAAAATTCTAAAACACCACCTATCTTCCTCGCGTGTATTATTTTAGTCCTCTGTCTTTTAATTTTGTCATTAGTTAAAAATTTTAGCCAAATTAGCCTCCAATCAAGCCCTTATTAATACTAATATCAACATAACCCTGTTGATATTTTTAGCTTCCATAATCTGGAAGAAATCATAACATCATATAATGCTGATATCAACATAATTCATGTTGATATCATTAGCCTCCAAGTTCTAGTAGGCTAATCAAGTTCTATTTTAAATTTCCTTTATATTCCTTTCTTTTTCTAAAATAACTGGAAACAATTATAATTCACATATACACACACACACCACGACTTTCATAGAACATACCCAACTTATTTTCATTTCTCACTTTTAATAATGAGAAATAAATCGAGAAGAAATCCTATATATTTGGCGTGCTGATGCTAAATCTCTCGTGCCTTGAGATCTGACCAGAACAATATCTCCTATCATAAGCCAAATATTACATTATTACCTTCCATGAAACTTGAACCCATATAACACCCTACTCAATCATTTATATATAATTATCATATTTTGATGCTAAACATACATATAACAATTATTACTTTATTTTCCATGTTACGAACCGGTTCGACTGACTTTTACATAAGATCTCAAGAATGTATCTTATTTTCAAAACATCCATCTCATTATAATTATTCATTACATATATATTTTATCACAATAACACCAAATCAATTAAAAATTACCTATTTTATTTTAATGGCCTTTAGGCCGAGACTTAATATATATATAAAACATAAGTTCTTTATTGTTTTTTTCCTTTAAATTTTATAGGAACTCATAACTATAAGAATCAACAAGATCTCACATATCCTATAAATAATCAATTTGAAAAAAATACTCCTCCCCTTCCTTGTTACCTCTAGGCCGGCACCAACACTAAGGAAAAAGGGGTAATTATTTTTCTTAATTGCTTCAATTCTCACGTGTCCCAGCATTTATTTATGCTTATCAACATGATTTCAATGTAAATTAAATAATTGAAGCAATAATTTTTCAAATCACTAATTCTCTCCATGAAACAATCATGCTTAACTACTAAACACACTCAATTTAAATCAATCGATTAAAAAACAAGGGTTATTACCATATAATATGAAGGATTCAAGAATAAAAATGAGAATAAATGCTTGATTTCTTCTCTCCCTGCCTTTTCCCTTCACTTTCCCCTGATTTTCCTTCTTCTCGTAAGCTTTAAACTCTCTAAATTAGTGTAAATAATCTTCGTAGGTCTTCCAACACTCCCCCCTATCAATCCTTTATTCAAGAACTTTTGTGTGATTTATGAGAATTGTTTTTGCATGAGATAATTGAGTTTTTCTCTCCCTCACTTTATCCAAGTGACCTTTTATACGGTGTAGGAAATACACACAATTATCACAATACCCTTTTAAAAAAAATTTGGTTGTTTTTTGTTTTATCGGGTACCCTTTTTTCGGTCTGTTTTTTATTACTACCTATAACCAAATTAACACTTAAATTTAATTATAAACAACACTTCTATATTATTTTTTTCTATCTCTATTTTTATTTATTTATTTAATTTTAGGGTCCATGCAAATAGTGTTTTGCATTGTGATAGATTTTACAATTATAATTATAATTTTTTTATATAAATTATAGTATTTTTAAGAAAAGTTTTTAGTATAATTCATATAAAATTGTTGTATATATTAATTAATTAAATATTTTTAAATGCATAATTAAAATAAAAACACAAATATTACCGTTACGCATCACAGAAATATATGCAGCGCAATTGAGAATGTTTAAATAAAATTCATGTTACAAACACAAGTAATATTCAACGTCCCGTGGTCGATGCAGCAAAACTGACTTCCATCCCTACGCTCAATGCCAAATGTATAGGTAAGAGAACTGAAATCATCCAAAATGACTTTTGGGTTCCGGAATAATGATTCAGTATATTTTTTTAAAAAAATATATTAAAATAATTTAATTTTTTTTTAAAATTAAAATTTATTTTTAACATCAACCTATTACATATTAAACAATTTAAAAATACACAATAAAAATTAATTTAATTTTTTTAAAAAAATATTAGCAAAACAATAAATCAACCACCACACAAAAAAATGTTTTGAATTAACAATAAATTTATTTTAATTGAATACTTTTACAGAACGTTGTCCAACTCAAGGGAAAACGACGTTCGAGTAGATGAAAAATTGCAATATCACATGCGAACAGTATTAATCTTTTCTATTGACCTCCTCGCTGAATTTAGATGTTGATCCTTTCCGGCCTCCTGGTTTAAGCCCTTTGCTCTTGTTTTTTTTTAAAAGATTAATGTAATGTTTATTTGCTGAAAAATAGTTTTTTTAAAAAGTAAATTTAAAAAAACAAGTTCTAAAAAGTAAATTATTTTTCGATGTTTGGTAGTGTAATGAAAAATAAATTGGAAAATACTTTCCAGTATTTGGTTATGTCATGAAAAATAAACTGGAAAATAACTTATTAATGTTTTATTTTTTTTAAGTTTATAATAAGGAACAAATCTTACAAATTAAAAAGTTGAATGAGAATGAAATTGAAAAAAAATATAATTTCATAAATTATCTCAAATAAAATAAATAATAATCAAAATAATAAAGATCAAATCTAAAAAATAAAAAAATTGAAAGATGAAGAAATTAAAATAATAATAATTAACATTTCATAAATTATTTCAAATAAAATAAGTAACAATCAAAAGAACAAGGATCAAATTTGATAGATAAAAAATTTCAATTAAAAAATAATAAGGGAAAAGCAAATAACAATTATAAAAATAAGAACCAAAATTAATATAAAAAATTATTTTCTAATGGATGAAATTGAAAAACAAATATTCGAAACAAAATATATATAACAATCAAAAGTTTGAGGACCAAATTTGATATAATCGGCAAATAATATGACATTTCTAAATTTTTCATAACTTTCAGAAAGTGTTTTCCGTCAAAAATAAAAGGAAAACACTTTCCTGAAAACCAAATCAAATTTTTTTTACTGGAAAATGTTTTTTGTTGACTGGAAAGTGTTTTTTGTTGACCAACTTTTCTAATAACAAAAAAATTTAAAAAATAGTTTTTCAAAAATCACTTTTCAAAAAATAAACACAATCTAAAACTAAACCTATTCTAAATTCAAACAGGTCAGCATAAATCAAAAAAATTATTTAGTTTTAATAAAAATAATTTTTTTTTTTTTTTTGGTACCGTGATATTTTCCGGCCCTTTCCAGATTAGAAGACTAATCCCTATTGTGCCATTGTCAGACACTTTAAAGGAGATTCCACTACCAAATACCAATAAAGATTCAAATCGTGTTCGGCTCACGAGAAGAACCAGCTCCTTACCGCTAGAGCCCGCCCTTATTGGTTAATAAAAATAGTTGACATGATAATCTAGACCTTTTCAAACTTGTTCCACTGTTACTGGACTTTCTAAAAATTTCTTAACTTTTTTTTCTAGCTAATTTTTTTCCAGAGATAAGCGTGATGGCTGCTCATGCACATATCTTTTTCCTTTGGCGGGATGGATAGAGGTTTGACTTAATGGAGCCCATTGTCAATGGGCCATTGACATCTCCAAGTAGAAACCCTAACTCGTTATTCCCAAAAACCTTGCTGAATCCTTAAACCTTTCCATAATCCCATCGACGTGAAAATGGAGATGTCTTGTGTTTGTGGACGAGACGCCTGCATTCCAACTCGTTTAATTTAATTTATTTCAATGATTGTAAATTTCTATGCAGTTTTATTTCTCATGAAGCTGCTGGTTAAGGCACTTTTTTCCCTTTATTAGTGAATTTGGGCTTTCTAGAGCTTAGTTGCTTGATAAAAACTTAATTAACCAACGATAAATTGCTCTCCGTGATGGCTAATCGTTCTAAATAATGTGACTGGAGCTGTTTGAATTTATTTTGTTTCTTCCTTTCATTCTCTATGACAATTTGAGGGTAAGCAGCCAGCACTAGTTGCTTCACTTTCCTATAGGAGAGGAAGGTGCGAATATTAAAGCTTTCAGATTTTCTGGAAGTCAAGGATTTCTTATTTGTTATGGTGGGATATGCTCCAACAGAAATGGGTTCAATCTTATGGATTCAGACCTGGTCAGGCCAAAGCACACGACACTGCTCTGCGCTTACAATACAACAGCCAATTACCAAACACTACTCTTCCTTAGGTGCTTTCGTCTCACAGTTCAGCACAGACAACGCAGTAGCTAAAGCACAACATAAGGCAACAGTACAGACCCTTAATAAGCACATTAATGTTGACAATGATTTTGAATGTTTAGAGCAGTTTGTTGACTCTCTATTTGTTTCACTGCTGAGCTTCTTGTCCTGATTTGGGAAAATGCCTAGTCTTATAAATTCTATATTTGTTAACCTTTTGTAGGTTTGAGGTTTGAAGTTTGAACAAAGATTTTGTGAAAATGTTAGGCCACCATGCCAAATTCAAGGCATTATCTTTAGAAAATATTCTTACAGCATCTGATGGAACTAGGAAGGTATCCATAATCTAAAGCGATTGTATTCATTCTCTCTTAGTTAGAATCTGTTTAATTTGTCTTTCTACCTCTTTATCCTACTTTTATGTCGCTTATTTTATGGTTTGAAAACTTAAATCAGCATGTATGCTTTAGGCAGTTGTCCTGCTATGAGAATCTTCTCTTGATTTTGAAACTCAAGGGGAATTACAGATTTTATTTAGGTTGGATGATGGATTGGTAATAGAAACTGTTGTTATACCTTGCAATAGGGGTAGGGCAACGATTTGTGTTCCAAGTCAAGTGGATTGTGCCATGAATTGTCAGTTCTGCTACACACGCAGGCAAGTTAATATCTTCCTTATTGGGACTTTGTGTTAAAAGAATTCACGTTCGTCACTAAGAGTATGCATTTTCATGTTACATGAATCTGATTTTTCAGGATGGGTGAAGAGACATCTGTCCACAGCTGGGATAGTAGAGCGGGCTGTATTTGCACAACATCTCCTCACAAATGAAGTTTGTGAAAGCTTTTCCTCATAGTTTTGACAAAATTAGATCTCAATTGAGTGTTACTATGCTGAATCTAGTGTTATGGATCCAACATATTGCTGTTTTTTTAGAATATTTATTTTCTAATAAAGAAATTATTTCATGAATGCCTCCCATCACCGCCTCATTTTTTCAAGTAAAATTGGTAGCATAACTGAGCAACTGTGCAGACCTGTCTTCCACCTATTTTATTTTCATTTTAAATGGATACATTTGATTTAAGAAAAAGAAGATCGTAGTCCTGTACAAGCATGTTAATCATGGATTCTTTGGGTTCTTTAAATTGGTATTTTCTCATTCTAGGGTTTCCAGAATTTCTCCCAAGCTCATTGGTAAGCTCCACTCAGAGCAAGCACCTGAAGCACAATATCTCAAATCTAAGTATGTCATGACTGAGAATAGCCATTATTTTTATCTGTCAGTTATAACAATTACCAAAACATCATATGTCACTTATTTGAG
Organism: Populus trichocarpa; assembly: GCF_000002775.5. Taxonomy (NCBI): domain Eukaryota; kingdom Viridiplantae; phylum Streptophyta; class Magnoliopsida; order Malpighiales; family Salicaceae; genus Populus; species Populus trichocarpa. Next base: position 13,356,681 of record NC_037292.2, read on the forward strand.
TTTTCCAAGCAATTGTAAATCTCAAATGATATATGACTCTGTTCTATCAAAATACTTCATGGAAACCAGTCCACTGCTCTTGGTATGTCTTCTGGTTCTTAAAATGCTGATTGTCGACGCAACAAATGTTGTCTACTTTTGTATTATAAGGCAACTGCTGACCAGAAGTTGAAAGTAATCTATTCCTCCAAGAATAGACTCTTGAATCTTCAAACTTGTCAAGAATTTTTTGCTAATTATTGGCATAAAAACTTGTACTTCCAGGGAATGGGAGAGCCACTTGAAAATATTGACAGTGTTATTAAAGCTGCGAACATTATGGTGCACGACCAGGGCCTTCACTTTACTCCACGCAAGGTCACTGTTTCTACTAGTGGGCTTGTCCCACAGTTGAAACATTTCCTCCATGAATCCAACTGTGCTTTAGCTGTTAGTTTGAATGCTACCACTGATGAGGTACATTTCATTCCGTTATGTCTTAATTTACTGGAGAAACACGCTGATGTGAGTGACCTTCTCTTTCATAATAAACTATGCAGATCAGAAACTGGATAGGGCATAACATCTTCAAACTGTGTGCGCATAAGCTAACACAAAGGTTTGTTAGCTAAGATGTTCTGACTTCATGTTAGCTCAGATAACCTGATACAGCTTCTATAAACATACATCCTTTACAATAGTAATGTTGAAATATGACCGAGGGTTAAGAAAATCATTTATTGAATCAGACAAATGATTACTGTAAATCATTTATGTTGCATGTTCCATTATTTACAGTATAGTCCAAAATCAATTGTTATGACCAAAGGCAACACAAAACACCGTCTGTGTTCAATGAAGCTCATTGAACCAAAACATGTGAGTTTCAGGAAGTTGGGCAGTAGCTGAATAATCAGATTCTAAGAAACTGGAGTACAGCTGAATTTGAAGCATGAAGTAAAGAATTTTTAATTTAGAGTAATGCCTTTTCCAATTAAGTGGTATTTTGTAGGGCATTTGACATCTCTGAAAAGTAGATGTCTGTTGTACCTTTCATCGGTTAACAATATGTATGCAATCCAGTTAAGAGTACAATTAGATGGAAACATACCTTCCTGGTTTGCTGTGTGAGAAAATCCTCCCTAGAGATTGGAAAAGAACTCAGCACTGAAGGCTAGTTTTGTTGGTTTGGATGTCATGAAGAAATCACTGGCTTTTGGAAAATTGCTCAGCTAAACATTGTGGGCAAAGTCGCCAACATGTCAAACCTCTCCAGCTCAGTTTAGTGTAACAAAAATGCTCACTACTGACCTCATTGGCTTGAAAATGGGTCTTTCTATTTTTCTTGAAAAAGTTAAGCTTTGTTGTTGCCTTGGTAGTACTTCCCTGTTTGCTTAGCCTTCATGCTATTTTAATTCAAAAACAGCTTATTGGGTTAATAATCCAACTTATTTATGTGTTTGAAATTGTTGTATTGTAGTGACTACAACGGCAATTGTTTGTTTTCAGTGTTGATGATGCAAAGAGACTTGTTGATATTGTTCAAGGCATTCCATGCAAGATCAATCTCGTCCAATTTAATCCTCACTGTGGATCCCAGTTTAGACCAACCAGTGCAGAAAACATGGTTAAGTTTCGAAACATTTTGGCAGGAGCAAAGTGTTGTTTTCTTGCGATACAGTAGAGGTGATGATCAGACGGCTGCTTGTGGTCAGCTTGGCAAACCTGGAGCAATCCAGACTCCCTCACTTCGTGTCCCAGAGCAATTTCAAATGGCTGTAAATGCTTAGGTGCGCTTTGTCTTGCATTGAAGATGAAGTAGAATTCTCATGCTTCGGGGGTCTTCTTGACATGGAAGGAAAGGTGAAGTAGATTAAAAGCAAGGGAAATTGGGATACCAGATTGTTTTATTACATCTTATATTGATTAGGTCTTCAACATGAATGCATGTTTATTGGATCAGAACCTTGGTCTTCTAACTAGCTCTCACACCGATACTCATTTGCTGCCTCTTTTCAAGAGCACCGGACCATCACCGTTCCCGCCGAATGGCACATTTGCACCCGCTGACTTTCACCTGAACTGCATAAATGACAAAATCAAAGCTTCTATACGAACAGGGATGTTATGTTATGATTGATTGTGTGATGGAAAAGAAAGCGTCAACTCCAGAGCAGCATTCTTCATGACTGCTGATGCCTGCCATTATCAGAACATGTCGTGTCTTGAATCTTGATGTGCGATTTGTTAATTCACGAATAAAATTCGAGTTAATTAACATTTGTTTTTTGGTATATGTGTGAATAAGGTGATTATTTACAAGAGCAAACAATGGCTATCGTTCACTTATTGAAGTGGATGTGAACTAGATTGTTTACCTGCAATAATAATTGTACTGAATACTGATATCGAACCGACGCAGGGGGGGACAGTACATTAGGTTTGGGGCCAGATTAGAAAACAAAAATTAGAGGGGGCAAAAGTTAAAATTTATTAATTTTAGAGCTAAAATTTATAATTATCCAGGAGGAGGCGGGGAAAAAAACATTTCGCAGCAGCCACCCTGGCAACCTGTATTGCCATCAACATCGCTCGCGCCGAGTGGAAAATGAAATTTAGGTAGCGTATGGTTGTTGTTTTAGGACAAAAAAGATTAAGACAAGTGAGATAGAAAGGATATATTTCTTACTTTTTTTTTTTGAAATGAAAGAAATTTAATTTAAAAAATATTTTAATGAAAAATATTTTATGTTTGCATCTTAATTTTTCTAACCAAAACATATTTTTATTTTTTATATATTTGTTCTTTCTATTCTATGTTATCTACTTCGTTATTTGTATTAACTGATTGGCTCAACATAGAACTGAGAACAAAACAAGAGGAACCAAGTGTCAGATCCGACGGATTAGGATACGTATTAACAAGTGTTTAAAAAAAGATTAGGTGAAAAAGAGATTAGGTACGCAAATTTGGCCACCAAATTGCTTTATAGAAGAAAGAAGAGATATATCAAAAGTATAATGCTTGATTGATATATGCTGCACCACAAAAATGTTGCGTGAGGAATTGAATGCTGGATGCAAGAGAGATTATAAACGACAAAGTATAAAGGTGCGAACTTTGCTTTCCGTACTGTCTCCCACTAAGGTTTGTTAAGCATTATATTTTGAAAGTTTTTTTAAAACATTAAAAAAAATTAATTTTTTTTAATTAATTTTTTTAATGTTTTCATGATATTTTGATGTGTTATGTCAAAAATAATTTTTTTAAAATAAAAAAATATTTTTTTAATATATTTTAGAATAAAAAACACTTTAAAAAACAACCGCTATCACATTCCCGAACACACAAGAAATCATTACTTGCTATACCTTGTCTTTTAATTCAAAATGGTCAAAAGTAGGGATGCTGATGGGTATTTTATTTATTATTTATTTAAAAAAATTTAAATACTTATAAATTATTTATCGAGTTTCAAGTATCTAATAAATATTTATTATCTATTATTATTATTTATTAATTAATAAAAGATAAAATAGTGTGTGTGTATTTGAAGTATGTGTGTGTATATTAAATGATAAATATTATTTATATATATGTATTTTATGTCAATATTAAAGTATGTATATATCATATTGTATTAAAAAAAATTAAATATTCTACAAATATATTTATATAACATAAATATATATTTTCGGATTAGGTTCAGACGGGTTTCAAGTGGGGTTTAATAATATCTATATTCTACCTATTATTCATCAAGTCTAAAAAATATTTATTTATTTAGATCAGGTGAATATACATTAAATTCAGATTAAATTTTCATAACTGGAGTTATAAAATAAGGATGAAAATATTGCCAAATCGATGGCATGCGTTAGTGTTAGCCATTAATGCATGGGATGGGGAGGGGGAGGTATTTTCCAATGAAGCGCAATTACATTTAATACCATACCAAAAGAGAAGGATAATTAAATTCTCTGTATTGATTTCAATCTCATTTGGTGATGAGATATAATCTGATTATCAATTTTTTACTTAAAACTACGACTAACTTAAACCTTTAAACTATTTTTCCTACATAATATTTAATTATCTATATACTAACTTAAAATTTCAAGAGGCGATTCTCCGTGGACCATTTTAAGATGTTAATGTCATTTTGGATTACAAAAATTTTAACATAAAAAAAAAATTCAAGTTGTAAAAAAGTATTTGACATTGTTATTAGATTCAATTTAACTGGTCAAGTTTAAAATTTTTTAACCCGATTTCTTATCTAGTATGAGTTTAAAATTAACTCGTGTGAGAGTTATCCGAATGTGATCCAATCAACTTGGTGAGTCCAAATACAATTTAAATAACCAGTAAGAACATGGTTTGGTTTTAAAAAAAAAATGACATGATATTTTTTTTTAATATCGAAACAATGATATATCAGATCGAATCAAACTTCGCAATTTAACCTCCTAAACCCGTGACTCGAATTATGGATTCCATTGAGTTTAACAACTTTTTTAAACTATTTTACTTCGCAGTTTAACCAACTTAACCCGTGACCCGATTTAATTGATTTTTTTTTGTTTTTATTAGCTTTGCCTTTAAATATTGAGTTGTTTCATAATTCGAGTAGGCTCATATAAAAAAATTTAATATTTTTTTTTTGATTTCATCATCCAACATCTAGTTTATTATGATTCAGGTTTTGTCATTTATTTCAGTTTATTTAAATATTGTTTTGTTCTCAGTTCTATGTTGAGCCAATCAGTTAATACAAATAACGAAGTAAATAACATAGAATAGAAAGAACAAATATATATATATATTAAACAAACAGTGTATTAGGTGGAAGAAACAGAAGGCACAACCCCATACCCAAAAAAACAAATAAAAGAATCAACAAAAACTAAAACTTGTGGGTAAGATATTCTAGCAATCTTTACTGTTTATCCTTTCACAATTCACCATAGCATAATTTTTTAAAAAAATTCATTATGATCATTAAACCTTTTTTTTTTTTTTGGCATGATTGTGCTATTTTGAGCTCAGATTTGAACTCAATTGCATGGTTTTTCTAAAATGAATGATTGAATTGAAAGAAAGATAATTGAAGTGAAAAACACGGGAGAAATATAGATGGTAGTTTTGAGATTTTTTAAAAAGTTTATTTTTATCCCTCAATTTTTTTAGCTATTAGGTGATTGGTTCTTATAATTTTTAAAAAATAAATTTTGATAATAAATTTTATTTCCCTTATTTTTAGTTATTTTTTGGTGGAGGAGAGAGAGAGGGTTGCCAGGTTCCAGCTTAGAGAGAGAAAATTATCGTTGAAAATAATTTTGACCACCAAAGTAGTCTATTTTTATGTCAAATAGTGTCATTTAATGAGGTGGGTTAAGATTATGTGTGTTTTTTTACCTTGAAAACAATTAAAAATATATATATAAACTCAAAAAGATTTTGGTTTTATGTTGATTTCGGGCTTTTGGGGTGATGTTTTGCACTTTTAGAGGCTATAAATTGGTTTAACAATGCTCGTAGGATGTTTATTAAGTTTCTTGGGTAAAATATTGGTTCAAAATAGGTTTTTTGGTTTTATATTTTTCCGGCCACACTAGTGGCTGAATTTTAGAAATTTCAAATAACATGTCGTCTATTTTTTTTAAAATTAGAGCGGACAATATGTCATTTGTCCAATTAAACTAAAAAAGAATAAAGGCTCCCGTGCAACCCTTTTCTTGGTAGGCTAGGCGCCTAGCCTTGCTTACATGGCCCATCAACACCTGATATCTACGTGAATTGTTTTTGTTTTTTTAATTTTTTTTATATAGTGATTATTTTTAATTATATAAGATGTGTTTAATTTTTTACGAAGTTAATATGATTCATCTATAATTCTTTTATATATTTTATATAGATTAAACATTTATTTATTTATAGTGTCTATAGTATATACAACCTTGCACAATATTTTTTTCCTTTTATTTTATTTAATAAGTTTTATGTGTGTGTCGATTTCTATTATAAATTAATTTTAATAAATAAATTTATTGAACACAACCAAGTAAATGACCTATATTATGATATTAAATATCTTGATCTACATTTGTTTCTTAATTTTTCTAATTATATTTTTATTTATCGTTAATGGTTTTTTTTCATTTATTTACAATAGTTTGTAATTTATTTAATTAGATGGGTGCATAAGTTTTTCTATTTACATTTATGATTCTTATGTAAAAAATAATGTTGAAAAATTCTACATGTTCAATTTTTTTATTATGTATTTTTGTTTTTAATTTGATCTTTATTCTTATTATTTTTTATTTTCAATTTTATCTTTCAATCCAAGTTGATAGTGTATTGTTTTTTTTTCCATTATTTTCCATTTTTATGTTTTTCATTAATGCCTTTTTTTGTAGGTATTTTTAAAATAATTTTTAAATTTATGCTTTAATTAATGCATATTCTCTGTTATATTTGTTTTTTTGTTTCTTAGCCCCTTTTAAATACCAATTATTATTTTTAATTATATTGGGTGTGTTTAGTTTTTTAAGTGGTTAGCATGATTTATTTGTATTTTTTTTATATTTTATATAAATTAAATATTTTTTTTTTATTATACAGTCTTGCATAATATTTTTTTATTTTATCTTATTCAATAAATTCTATATATGTATCGATTTCTATTATAAATTAATTTATTAAATATAACCAGGTAGATAACCTATTTTTTTTTTGTATATATATTTTCTTATTTGATATAGTTGCCTTTTTTTTCTCAATATAATTCATATAAAATCTACTTATTTAGTTGAATTTTAGGAGTTCCAAATAACATGTCGTCTATTTTTTTTAAAAAAATTAGAGCAGACAATATGTCATCTGTCCAATTAAACTAAAAAAGAATAAAGGCCCCCGTGCACCCCTTTTCTTGGTAGGCTAGGCGCATAGCCTTGCTTACATGACCCATCAACACTTGATATCTATACGAATTGTTTTTGTCTTTTTAGTCTTTTTTATATAGTGATTATTTTTTAATTATATAAGATGTGTTTAATTTTTTACGAAGTTAGTATGATTCATCTATAATTCTTTTATATAGATTAAACATTTATTTGTTTATAGTGTTTATAGTATGTACAACCTTGCATAATATTTGTTTTTCTTTTATTTTATTCAATAAGTTTTATGTGTGTGTCGATTTCTATTATAAATTAATTTTAATAAATAAACTCATTGAACACAACCAAGTAAATGACCTATATTATGATATTACATATCTTGATCTACATTTGTTTCTTAATTTTTCTAATTATATTTTTATTTATTGTTAATGATTTTTTTCATTTATTTACAATAGTTTGTAATTTATTTAATTAGATGGGTGCATAAGTTTTTCTATTTACATTTATTATACTCATGTAAAAAATAATGTTGAAAAATTCTACATGTTCAATTTTTTATTATGTATTGTTGTTTTTAATTTGATCTTTATTCTTATTATTTTTTATTTTTAAATTTATCTTTCAATCCAAGTTGATAGTGTATTGTTTTCCCCCCCATTATTTCCCATTTTTATTTTTTTCATTAATGCCTTTTTTGTAGGTATTTTTAAAATAATTTTTAAATTTATGCTTTAATTAATGCATATTCTCTGTTATATTTGTTTTTTGTTTTTTTAGCTCTTTTTAAATATCAATTATTTTTTTAATTATATTGGTTGTGTTTAGTTTTTTAAGTGGTTAGCATGTTTCATTTGTATTTTTTTATATTTTATATAAATTAAATATTTATTTTTTTATTATACAGTCTTGCATAATATTTTTTTATTTTATCTTATTCAATAAATTCTATATATGTATTGATTTCTATTATAAATTAATTTTAATAAATTAATTTATTAAATATAACCAGGTAGATGACCTATTTTTTTTGTACATATATTTTCTTATTTGATATGGTTGCCTCTTTTTTTTTTCAATATAATTCATATAAAATCTACTTATTTAGTTGATGAGATTATAACACAAGTTATTAGATTTTTTTTTATTAAAAAAATATTTTTGTGACGCCTAAGTATTTAAAATAATATGACCCGCATAATAGCGTGTACATTGTTTCCTTTTTCCAAACTCTGAAGTCTACTGTACACTAAAGAAAGAATATATTCAGTGTCTACTGTGCACTAAAGAGAGATATTCAGTTAATTTATTTTTTTTTGTTGAAAATGGATATTCGTAAGTGGATCGTAGAACCACGCTCCCGCACAACGAATATATTCAGTTTTTTGGCGGCATCACTTCATGCCCACCACTTCTTTCCCAAATTCTCTCGACTTTACTCCTCATCACTTTCTCAGCTCTCAAACACTGGTAACTGCTCTCTGTGCTCTCTTTGTTTTGAAAGAAAAAGAAAAGGAAAAAAACCAAAACCATAGCCAGCTAGCTAGGGAAGAGAAGAGATCCTGATACTGACACCGATACTGACCTACTGTAGCAGTAACTTTCTCTGCATTGCATAGAAATAGAATGGGAGGTTGTAGCAAAGATGATGTTAGTTACCTGGATCGCCGATTCTCAAAGAAGGTTCGCGATAATGTCTATGGCAACATTTATCTGGATCCGGTATTATCATTAGACATCTTTCCTTCTCTTCTCCGAATTTCTTTGATTCGACTTTCCTAGATTGATTGATTGTTCAATTCAATTTTGATTTCTTTTCGTCACCGAATCGCGCTACTTTTCTTTTCTTTTGGAAACGGCGTTTCGTTCGTTTCGTTCCTTTTAGTGAGGAATTATAATTACAATTTGAATTATTGATGTTTGCTTGCTTGCATGTTTCTCTGAATTGAATTGAATTTAATTTTATTTCAGCTCTCTTTGAAGTTCGTCGATACCGAGCAGTTCCAGAGGCAAGCGCAAGTCTGATTTATTTATTTATTCATGTCAAAATATAATTAAATTGAATCGAATCAAAACCATTCACCATCCGAGCTCACAAGTTTTACTATATGTGTGTATGCAGACTTCGAGATCTAAAGCAACTCGGTGAGTGTTATTTATATTCCTCTGTGCCTACTTGACCTGATTTTATTAGCATATCTTTTCCTGTGACTCTGATGTTTCTACTTTTTACACCGCGGCTAAGAATTTAAGCCTGTATATGAAAATTTTTATTTTCTCATGCAATTAATTAATTCAATAGTTTTGAAGGGGGAAAAAAAAACTAGCTGCCTGCCTGCAAAGTAGCTTTTAAGTTTCATGCTGAATATCCTTGTTGGAATCAGATATGTTTTATTTATCTAGAAATACTAGTTTGTGTGAGACTATTTGACTACTCTTCTATCACATATAGTCTTCAACGATGTTAAATTCAATTTATCAGGAAAAAACGATAGAATTTTTGTTCTGAACAATTTCAAGTTCATCCCTGAGTGAAGAACATGGAGTAACTTGATTGTTTGCTTTGGTCACTATTATTCTTTTTAATGGAATCTTGGTTGTTTTTAGCACTCTGATTTCCATAACGGTCAAATGTGATGTCAGAATCCATAGTTCAAAGAAATTGGCTGATCAATTACATCATTGGAAGAATTAGTCACTAAACTGGACCTAGTAAGCTATAACTTGTTCACCAGCAAGAGTGTTGCAACAAGCCATTTCAGTGTTCTGTATAGAAACAACCATCTCTAACTTCCATTTCTGAGAGATTTCATTCTTTTTACTAAACAAGTTTTACTCTTATGCAGGTCTAACATACATGGTTTACCCAGGGGCTGTGCATTCTCGATTTGAGCACTCACTTGGTGTATTTTCACTGGCTGGTGAAGCAGTTCACAGAATCAAAGCTCAGCAAGTAAGAATGTCACTCTGAACATCATTCTCATCAAGATCTCCAATTATGGGCAATTGTCCTTCACACACATCCCATATTTGTAGGGTTCAGAGCTTGGTATCGATAACTTGGATATACAAACAGTGAAACTTGCTGGTAATGAATTGTGCATCATTAAAATGGCTTTACTTATGGTTGCTTTTCGTGTTTGTGTATTTAATCTCTTCCTGATTTATATAGGACTACTGCATGATGTTGGCCATGGGCCATTCAGCCACATGTTTGAGCGTGAGTTTCTCCGTCAGATTCCTCATGGCATTAAATGGTAATTCTGGCAATGCTTTCGGATTTCCCTCAGAAATTAGGACCATTCTTCACTTCTTTGACCTTTCTGTTTTCATTGGTAAAGTCATTCCATTAAAATGTGATTAGAAGGATGCTAGAATAACAATTTCCATATGCTGATTATACTCATGAATTTCTTGTGCTTAAATTTTTACATTTGCTTGTTTTTGCGGAGCTTGATATCTTCTTGATACCATATCACAACTTATTTGTATTCATTGATCATAGATGCAGATGGTTGATGTGTTCGTTGACCAATATCATGATGTTAAAACCATAATTTTTTTTTCTAACTGTTTTAAGTGTTGTATTCTAATAATTTTGTTTGTTACCTATTCTGGTTGTGAATGCTGAGAATAATGGACTGAAAAAGATTAACCATGTGATTCCAGAGGCTAAGAATATAGCTGATTTCAGTATTTCTATGCAGATTCCATTCAGTTTTTTCCTGTAGGAATGATGTAAATGTTTCCTTTGTTCCTTCCTTTCTATATGCTGTACTAACACAACACAACCTAGTTAATTAGTAAATGTTGATTTCAGAAAATGCATCTTTCTACCATCTGAAGAATTTATTTTGCACAGTGAAATCATGTTTTATTTAACAATATGGGTGGATGATATGCCATTGTTCTCCCAGTTAGGCATTTGCAATACCTTCATTTGATTATTGCCGAACATTATGAGTTACATTGATGAAAACAGTATTTTTCGGTTTGTGATAAATCTTATGGAAAATGCTATACCTTTCCTATAGTCATTACTGGTAATTGCTTCTAATGAGAGGATTTGATCCAATATTTGAGTTATTGTTTTAAATATTTTCCAGGTGTCATGAGGACATGTCTGTGAGAATGATAGACCACATTGTCGATTTCCACCATATTGATATTGATGCTGAATGCCTAAAGAAAGCAAAGGTTATATCTTGACAGAATTACTTTTCCTTTCTTCTGCTGGATTTTCTTTTTTCCTTTCTTGGTTCAAGTTTTTCATTGAACACGTGATTGTGTCAATTTTAATCTCACCATCAACAACATCTCTTTTTGTTGTTTCACTGAGGTTCTTTTATCTACTTAAAGAAAAACAGATACATGTACACTGATTTAAAAAAAAAAACCAATTGCTAATACATGGATCCCTTATGCATCTGTGTCCTCTTTTACAGGAAATGGTCATTGCAAGCACAGAACATGTTTCTCATAAAGTAAGCCATCTGACAGTCCAAGACTCTATCTGTGGTTAGCAACCCTCATTTCAATTCCTTACGTATCTAATTTAATCATTGGCTAATTTTCTACGTTCTCTTACATGTAGAGTGTGAATGAAAAGCATTTCCTATATGATATTGTTGCAAATGGTCGGAATGGTATAGATGTTGACAAGTTAGTTGATCTCTCTCTATATACTTATCCTTACGAGTCTCCAATCTCCTTATTTGGGGTTACTTTCACTGCACATGGTTTTGACAACAAAAAATTATCTGCTAGGTTTGATTACATTGTGCGTGACTCCCGGGCTTGTGGACTGGGCTGCAGTTTTCAGATTGAACGGTATGCATGCTTTTATTTTTAGGCATGATCAAACAAGTTGTTTAGGTAGCCTTCTTTTCAAGTCAACTCACATGACATTTCCATCCATGCTTTAGCCTTTACTTGGTTAGTTAGTTATTATACTTGTGTATTCTTACCGTGTAAACTAGTGCTATTCCTTAGTCAATAAGCATTCTTTTTAACTTACAGGTTAATGGATAGCATGCGAGTTATGGGTGATGAGATATGTTATCGTGACAAGGATTGTTAGTATATGTTGTAATTCTGTTTCCAGTTTTGCTGGTAATCATTGTATTCTTTAATTAATTCTTGATGTTCTTGTCAGATCTTACAATCTATAAGTTATTTTCCTCTCGTGCTGATCTGCATCGAACGGTCTATACACATGCAAAAGTAAAGGTGCCTATATATTTGGAATTATTTTCTGGAAACAAATGCTTTGTTTAGTTGAATCTTTATCCAAATGGGGAAATGCAATGTATTTGACTTTTCTTTTTCAGGCTATAGAAATGATGTTTGTTGAATCCTTGATAAAAGCGGATGATTACCTTCAAATTTCATCAAAAATTCAGGACCCAGCTGAATTCTGGAAGGTTTGTGGGCTTAAAACATTAATTGAACTTGCTGTTGATGCTTTGATTTTAATGTTCACGGGACTAATGCTATCCATCTAAATTTTGCAGATAGATGATTCAATATTGAAAACCATTGAAATTTCTCATGATCAGGAGCTGAAGGAAGCTAGAGATTTAATCCTGCGCATTAGGAGAAGAGACCTATACCAGGTATCCTAATTTATTATCGGGACAGGTTTGATGGCCTAATTTTTTGTGATCTAGGAGCATGATCTATTCTTGTTTTGAGTTATTTTGACTCAAAGGAAACCTATGTTCCTATTTGTTAACACACTATTACAATTTGTTATATTTTTCAGTTCTGCAATGAGTTTTCTGTTCCGAAGGACAAGCTAGAGCACTTCAAAGACATCACTCCACAGGACATTGTTTGTTCCCAGGTTTTTAATAGATTACACACAAAAAAAAATATATGTTCTATGTTAGTCTTTTCTTTCTACAGCGCACTAAATTTTTTTAATTGAAAGTGATTTTTCATTCAGGGAAATGGTGACATTACACTAAAAGAAGAAGATGTTGTTGTCTGCAATGTGAAGATCGATTTGACACGGGGTAGAAGTAACCCTCTCGAAAAGTAAGCAGGAAAAGAGTCAAATTATGATTATGTTGGAATCGTTCCTTGTTTTGTTGTTCTTTAATGGGTCGGCTTCTGCAACTTTAAATGACTCTGGTCTTTTGTTTATGCATGTGTTTCAACATTCAGCATAAATTTTTTCCAGGTACAAAGTTCACTTCCAATGTGCTTAATTTAAAGTATTTTTCCTAGCATTTTTCTTTCTTACAAGACTAAAGATTAGTATGAATCTCAATATTATACATGGTCTGCATTGTCAAATATGTAGCAGAGGACAGTAGAACTCTAGTAAATATATGCTGTAGTTTACTTTCTTTTGTTTTCATAAATTACAGGCTTGAATCTAATCAAGGATTCGTATCTCAAAATCTTTTGACGTTGCTTATTGTAACATCCTTGTTGAATTATACTATTGAATTTATGTTATGTTACAACAGACACACAAGGGGCTGATGAAAAAATTGTTGTAAAAAATATGGAATTTGGCTATGTTTTTTTTCCTCGACTAAATTTGTTATGTAGAGGATCATTGGGTTCCAATACCTATTCAACCTTAAGGCTGGAGTCTCCTTCTTAAGCTATAGCTTAGGGTTTCTAACTGTTTAATGTTACAGTTTCTTAAAAGAATATGTTTCTGTTTTAAGGTTTTTTAACAGCTTTCCTTGCTATCAGGACTTTGAGAGCAATGAGAAATTCCCGATACATGATTATCGCATCAGTCATTTGCTGCCAGCTTTTTGTGAAGATAGGATTGTGAGGGTGTATTCTAAGAACCCCGATCTGGTTTGTAACAAACATAAGAATGTTTTTAAATAATTAATTAACTTTGAATTGCTTTGTTTTGATAAATCAATGCATGGGCATCATTATACAGGTGAAAACAGTTTCTGAGGCTTTTGAAAATTTTCAGCTAAAGACATATGGAATGAAAGCACAGGTACATGCAACTCCTGATAGGAAGAGGAATCGTCGGAGGTTAGAACAGTCGTACTGAGAAGAATCACCGAAGGCTCTTGTGGTTGCTACTATTGTATCGTATTCCACAGTGCTTTTATTTTGGAACTCGTACACTTCTTTCTAAATGGAGAAAGAAAACTAGCTCGCATACACACACATAATTGAAGAATTTGATTAGCAAGTGTATAAATTCACACTGCCTCCCTATATCTCCATTTACTTTGATACCCAGCACAATATGTGAATATTCTTTCTCATACTCTGACTAGTAGGTGGATGATGATGATTTCTACCCCAATGAAATTTGTTCGTAGATTTCAATTATTTGGAATGGGTTTTATTTTTCTGCCATTATTCTATTAGGAGGGTTTTTTTTTTTTTTTTTCTTGTAATTTTTTTGAGCTGGTGATAGTGCAGTCAGAAAACAAGCAACAAAGACATTGCAAAGGTAATTGAGAACTTGGAGTTAGCTTGTAGGTAACAGGGAGAAAACTCTGGGTTCAGTTTTTTAATTTGAATTTGTAGCTTGGAAGTTCTGAAAGTTCACACTGATTGATGCAGGTCTCCCCTTCCAAGCAATAGATCTGTGTTTCATTTAATAGATTGCAGTTTGCCTTGCCCTTGCAGACATTATCAAAGATGACCATGCATGCATCTGTCCGGCTAGCTTTGTGATACTAAACGTGTACAATCACTCCTGCTTAGCTAAGGTTTGTTGTCAGTGCTTGAGTCCCCACGTGCTGTCATCACTGTTGCAAGAGAACATGGATAAACTATGGGTAAGTCGGGCATGGCAATCTCTGTATACATCGCATCATCACAAAAATTACAGTACTGATATCTTAGAGCTTGAATGTATATACACACATATTACACACACACACACACATATATATTTGATGTCCTGAATTCGAAATTACTTATTTCATTTTAGTCAAATCTGTGAGATTTTTGAAGTCACCATGTAAAAGACATGCCCTACAGTGATATGTGTTGGAGCCTTTTATTCAGGCGTCCAGGCAAAACCCGTCATTTTGTTGAAGCTTTAACTACTCCTGGATCAGTTACCTCCAGCATTTGATGTGTGAATAAGTATGTACTTTGATTTGGCATCGCGGTACATAAATTCATGTAGAACCCGTTTGCTTACGTGGTAGCGTCCACGTTTCCTGCAGTTTTATTTTACAAGCTATTTGATTAATTAAACAAACTCTTGTTATTATTCATCCTACGGTCTGCTACATTTAAAAAGCAAGAAAAAGAAAAGTAGCCAGGAGTTGCTGCCTGCGCGGTAAAATACTGAACCGTACTCTACTATTCATGTGAATAGTTTTTTTTTCTTCAAAAAATCAGTGTAGTTAATTGATTTCACTCGCACTGTTCACGTGAACGTGAACAAAATTTTTTTTTTTGTTTTTTTTAAAAAATAATTTAAGATGAATTAAATTTACTCGTACTGTAATCTCAATTTTATTTCTGATAATATTTTATCTAATTTTGTAGTTCTTGTCGGATGAATTTTGTATATAATGAAATTGTAGATAGTTTAATGGAATAATAAATTTTTTTATATATGAAGTATAATTTATTTCATGATGTAATAACAATAATTAAATCCACAATATTTAAATTAAAAACCATCAATATTAATATATATATTTTTAAATTATTTTATAACCTTAATTTCAAAAGCATTCTTAACCAAATATATTAAACTATTTTTTCTTTAACCTTAATTTCAACTACCGTTTTAATCAAACATCTATTTTTTCAAATCAATTTCAACTAAAAATATTTTTTATAAAATAACTTTTTTCAAACCAGAACCACAATAACTATCTCGATACCAAACACACTAAATTGTATTCTTTTCTACTTGCATACGAGGCAGTGTATTGACAACCAGTGAATTGTGGAACTAATTTACAAGCCCGTAAGGTAAAGAAAACAGAAGGAGTCACAACTCACAAGGTAAACCAGGCGGATATTGTCTTAAATACCACCAAAGAACATAAACCGATCCCTTTCTGTACATTTGGTGAAGCAATTAAAAGGGCTTCAAACTCGCATGAACTGATCAGTGGTAATCCAAGACATGTTCGCTCTGAACGAAACTGTCAACATTTTGATGAATAGTTGCAAGGATTTTAGCAATGCCGGTTGATAGAAGAGCATAAGGTACACGATGATATTGGTCAACAGTGTCCAAATTCAGCCCCAAACCCTGGACACTATTAAAGAAAGCTGATGATTGTAAGATCCTTCTTGAAATTCCAAATCGCTAGCAGAGGTTAGAACTTGATGACCACAAACAAGTATAGCAATTTTTTTATGCCTAAAACATGGAGACTTTTCGAGTACAAGAGAATAACCGTGTTCTAGTAACTTGGAAGTCAGGAAAACCTGTTTCCGAGAGAGAAACTTCTAATGCCACTGTCGAAATACCATATCACCGTGTGGTTACTAACTTGTGTTGCACATCTGATGAGATTAATGATGGTGCCAGGGGGTGATTTTGAGTTGCAGTACTTAAACAGGAATTCTTAGTTTAATATACTGAGGAAACATTAAGAACCAGCCCTTGAGTTTTAGTTGGAAAATTAACGAAGTGAAACTAAAATGTATGAAGAGAACAAGCAGCACCTTGAATTGGGTGAGATAGGTAGAGAGAGGAGGACATGGAAAGAGAGAGAGAGAGAGAGAGCGAGGTTCTTGATCAAGACTAGAGAATTGGAGAAGACTTGTTGAGGAAGCTTGCCATTGCTGTCTGTCTCTAGCTCGTGCGCGTTCGTCGATGGTTGGTCCTAGCACGTCTTTAATATTGGCTGGTTTTGTTTGTACCACATCGAAAGAAACGACAAAGACACAAGACGAGGAGCCATATAAAATCAAGCCCATGGGCACTGTTTTAAGCATACCTTTCTCGGCCTTTTGGCTAAGATCAAGTGTAGTATCTGTTCTTATCAGTTTAATATCTGATACGTGGGCCAACGGTCCACACGATATTAAATTAATTTTTCTAGGGTGAGGGCCCATAACGGTAGCTAGCTGCTGGGGTTCTCGAGCGTCGCCTCAGCGTTGCACTACTGCATTGGCCTGGCGCACCCTCTATCTCAAAGAAGTGTTTTGGTCTCCTTCCAAAGGAATTGTTTGTCCCTCGTACTTTTTGCTTTGTTCACTTTACCTTCCAAAGCTAACAATCTTTCTGAAGGGGATCTTTAACCCCAGACTGTTTTGTCTATATGGAAACGAGCTCAGCGGACAAGTACCAGATAGTATAGGTAAAGCTGACAAAACTATAGTATAGGTAAACTTCACCCGCATGAGAATAAGATTTGCCTGGTTCCTTCCCCATCAAACCTCAGAAACCTTCTCAACCGGCCTCCGGATATTCTTGGTGTTGAATGCTTAATCAGCTACTTCTATATTCAAATGAGCTAACTGGTACGATAGCAAATTCGCTTACAAACTTGAAGAATATGGTACAAATGGATCTTTCTGACTGGTCTTAACAGGGAACGTTCCACTTTCATTGGAGAACATAAATGCCATCTCAGAGATGTACTGCGATACGAATCATCTATTTATTTTTAAAAGATTTGTACCTGTTTATAATGATTTTATGTGTTGTTGATTTTGTTTTGATTAAAACATATATTAAATAAAATAAAAGATTCAACTCAATTTATGTGAGGTTTTAACATTCATACTTAATATCTGACAGTATTTTTATTTCTGATTTTCTATACAATTAATATGAATTTTAAAAGAAATATAAACTTGATTCAATTTATTTCCTAGATTATAATCTTTTAATATTTAATACTTTATTGTAATTTTTAATAATTAACACAATTTGAAAAAATATATTAATAAAAAAAACAGTCATTCCGAAATAATTTTCAAGATTTAGAAGAAACTAGGGTTAGAATAAAATAATTACTGATTTCATTTTATGTCCTTTAAATAAATTTATTAGGAATAAAAATATTGATTTAATTAGATTTTTGTTATCACATATCTTATATAAAAAAAATCATGTTGTGTGCAATAACATGTTTTATATATTTTGCTAATTATTTGACTCGCATTCTATTACAAGCTGATTTTTTTTTTTTTACAAACAAATTAAACATGTAAGTTTTTCAATATTTTTTTTATATAAGAATATCTATATAAAGACAAATTAAACATGTAAATCAAAAAAGTTATATACGTATTTAATTAAATAAATTAAAAATTATCTATATTAATAAATAAAAAAAATCATTAACGATAACTAAATACATATATGAAAAAGTCGAGATGCAAATATAGATCAAGATATTTATTATTGTAATATAATTCATTTACCTAATTGTGTTAAATAATTTTATTTATTAAAATTAATTTTTTATTTAATTAAATAATAACAAAAATTAACACATTTAAAATTGATTGAATAAAACTAAATTATCTCGTAAGGTTACACTTGTCAAAAATACCATTCAAAAATAATTTTTTTAAAAGTAAATCTATAATAAAATGTGAAAGTAAACAATATGGTATATGTATAGTAAAGAACCACGCCTTTTAAATTTTCAGTAACAGCGGATTAAAAACAAAAGCAGAAAAGGAAAATTTGAAGGAAAAAAAAAAAAGGGACTTTATGAGAGGCCCACACGTATGTGCTTGTACTCAAGGCCTTCTCTTTCCCTACGCAGTGAGCACCGTATTTTATTCCTTCACTCGGTGGCTGTTAATTAATTTTTCAAGATTTTAAAGCTTAGTTACAACATCTAGTTTGGGGTTGATTCAACTTTAAGGTCTGGGTTGTAAATACGAAATGTTAATTCAAGTTAAATTAAGTTTTTTTTAAAAAATCAAAATAAAATTATTAAAAAAAAGAGTTTGGTCGCAGATCTAAAGATTAAACCAAGAATTGAATAAAGAGTCACCTATTGAATTGACCAAATTAAATATTAAGTATAAAGCTAAAAGGTATGGAGTAAACATTGTTTCCTCAAATATTGTTTGTATTTTTATTTTTTTTAAATTTTGACTTTTTTTTTGTTATTGATTTTTTTAATTTAGTCTTTATAATGTATTTATAGAAATATAGGAATTTAGAGTTGATAATTTATTTTAACTTGAATTTTATATGGTTATCGCGGTATCAAAAAAAAATCTTAGTATCAAATTGGTATCAGAAAAATATTCTAAAATCGCGGTATGATCTATTTTTAAAAACTTTTAATTAAATAAAAAATGATTTAAAAAAAAAATTAAGTTATTAAATTTTATGGAGTCAATGACCCGATTTGCGACTTTGGCGAGGTAACCCTGGTTTTTCCAGTTTGCAAGTTTAACGGTTCTTTTTAATAATTGAATTTGATTACGTGATCGTCTATTTTTTTTTATCTTGTAGTTAAAAAAATAGTTTCAAAAAAAAAACATGTTATTAAATTTTAGAAAGTATATGGGCTGTTGATGAGTTTACAAGTTTAACTTTTTTTTTAAAAAAAAAATATTTTTTCTTGATTTCATCTTTCGATATTGAGTTGATTGAAAATTGAGTTTCATAATTTATTTTATTTTGCTTTTATAAGGTTATCATAATCTAAAAAAAAAAATCAATATTGATTTGATGCTCGATTTTTCAATCGTCCATTTTTATTATTATATAGTTAAATAAAAAATAATTTTTTTTAAAAAAGTTATTAATTATGAAGTACATTATCTAATTTACAATTTTGGCATATTGATTGGGTTTATGCATCAAAACTATATTTAACTCCACATCTAATTTATAGACTTAATTCATAAAACCTGCTTCCGAGAGAGAAACATCTAGTGTTGCGCATCTGATGAGATGAGTGATAGAGCTTGCCATTGCTGTCTGTCTCTAGCTCGTGTGCGTTCGTCGATGGTTGGTCCTCGCAGGTCTTAATATTGGCGGGTTTTGTCTGTACCACATCGAAAGCAACGACAAAGACACAAGACGAGGAACCATATAAAAGCAAGCCCATGGGCACTGTAATATTCATACCTTTCTCGGCCTTTTGGCTAAGATCAAGTGTAGTATCTGTTCTTATCAGTTTAATATCTGATATGTGGGTCAATGGCCCACACGATATTAAATTAATTTATCAAGGGTGAGTGCCCATCACAGCAGCTTGCTGCCTGGGGTTCTCGAGCGTCGCCTCTGTGCTGCACTACTGCATTGGCCTGGCGCGCCCTCTATCTCAATTAAGTATTTGTTTAAGGAAAGTAAAACGCAAATTTTATGCCTTGGTTGATTAAACTTTCTCTTTATTTGTTAAGTGGTTTAATTGATTAGAAGGCAAAAAGTGGGTCCCTCTGTCCTTTAAAACAAGAAATTACCTTCCGATTAAATATTTTCACAAATCTAAAAGGTATTACTACAGTTAAAAATGCTATGTATACATCACATAATTATAAAATAAGAAATAAGATTTTTAAATCAACTTTAACCTTTATATTTATTTTGATTATTAAAACTAAAAATATGTAAAATAAGTCAACTAAAAGTAATGATTAAATGTATAGTATATAAAATTATATTAAATTAAATTGATAACTGGATCCATGATCCTGGACTTATTTTTACCATCGTTAAAACAATTGACTTTAAATAAAATGATTTATAAAGTTTTTATTCATGTATGTATTTTTTTTAATTTCTAATCACCTTACTTATAATTAAAACCCAAAATAATAACATTACATCAAAAATTCAATAAATTATTAAAGTTGAATTTAATTATTTCTTTGTAGGAGACTCTTGATTATCATCTTACATTAGTTTTTACTTTTTTTAGATGAAAGTACTTACATTTTTTTTGAAAAAACACTTCCTATATATTTGTGCCTATATTATTAATATTTGTATTACATGCATTAAAAAGTAACTTTTTAAAATGAAAATATTTGTAGAGGCTATAATGGTAATATAATCGTGTTAAGACTCCTTTAACAAAGTAATTCAAAAATATTGTGATATAACAGTAATTGTAATTGTAGTAGACTAGATAAATAACTCGCGCTTCATCACAGGTTGTTCTGAATTTTCTACAATGTAAAAAAACAAAGTTCAAGAGTTGTCATTGTATTTTAAAAAACAGAAAAAAAATCTACTCGACATTATAGAAAGAGAACTGAAAAAATAATGATCGTCAATTCCAGAAATCAAAATGTTAACGAAACACTAACAAAATCAAGTGACGTTGTCAAAACCCATGAGCAAGATCATGCAGACAGGATACACCAAAAAAATCAAGTGACGTCAAAACCCGCGAGTAGGATTATGCGGATATGATAATCCAATAGAAGGCAAAAAAAAAAAAAGTAGTTTAATTTTAAAATGAATTGAATTTTGAAGAACAAAATAAAAAAGAATTAAAGCGACAAAAAAAAAACTTGGGCTATCCGGACAAACCTTCCACCTAGATAATGAGACACAGAGAAGCTGATTAAAAAGAAAATTGAAGAAAATAACAAGCAACCTCAGAAAATGTAATCGGAAAAAAATGACGTCAACTCGTGTTAACTTTTTAAACTCATGACCCTAACTAGTGACTAAACTGGAAACACCAAATCTAGAAAATAACTATTTGAAAACTTGACTCGTGACCCAGGTGACCCTTGGCTTAGACTGGGTCGAGTTTCAAAAGAAATTGAAAGAGAATTGATCAATTGTAAGACGGTTAAAAACCTGGGTTAACCCATGTTTTGATTAGACCGAGAAAAATCCAGTAAAAAAGGGTCTAAACCCGTTAACTGATGTTCTTGTCTTTTTAAATGGCATCATTTTGACTCTTTTATAAAACAAAAAGATTTAATTGACTTGGGTTAACTCGAGTTAACTCGTGACTCAATAATTGTTCCGGATTGACTCTCGGGTAGGGTCTAGAAAGAATGGGAAAAGCCAAGGAGATCAAATCCCAAAAAATCAAATATTGAATGATGAAATAAAAAAAAAAGGATAAAAAAATAGCAATTAAGAGAATAAGAATCTCATTTGAAAAAAAAATGAGATAATAAACTAAAATTTTGAATTGAAGGGCAAAATTGAAAGAAAATTAACAAATGAATCCAAAATAAAAATTAAAAATCAAGAGAATGAGATCAAATCTAAAAAAAATCAAAATTATGGATCTAAGGATGAAATTGAAAACAAATTAAAATTTGATAAAAAAGCTAAGAATCAAAACATTAAGGGTCAAACCTTAAATGCCATAAAATTT
The DNA here is from genome assembly GCF_000002775.5 of Populus trichocarpa. NCBI lineage: Eukaryota > Viridiplantae > Streptophyta > Magnoliopsida > Malpighiales > Salicaceae > Populus > Populus trichocarpa. The sequence continues at coordinate 13,378,808 of NC_037292.2, forward strand.
TGAATTGAAGTGCAAAATGGAAAAGAAAAACCAAATTCACAAAAGAATCCAAAACAAAAATAAAAGTCAAGAGAATGAGGACCAAGTATGAAAAAAATTAAAAATAAGATCATGGATCCAATGACAAATTGAAAAGAAATTAAAATTTCATGAAAGAGTCAAGAATCTAAATTTAAAATCAAAATACTGAGAGTCAATGTGAAACATTATAAAATAAGACATATTTGATATAAAAATCAAATGTGAAATGATGCAATTGAAAAAAAATATGTAATTTTATACAATTAAAAGAATGAGGATCAAATATGATAAAGATAAAAGTACACACCCTTATAAATTTTTTTTTTCAAGGGCAACACATTTTTCAAGGCTGAAGAAAGAGAAAATGGATGGAAAAGAAAACACATTATCGGAGCTCTACCGTGCATGGGATGGAGGAACGCACTCCACCACCATGAAGGGGGCGGCGAGACGCATCCAACGCTTCCATGATATGCGGTGTTCTTCCAATAGGAGGCGCCGCAAGCACGGACGCCTCCCACACGTTGGAGCGTGTGATGCATGCACCAATAATTTATTTTTTTAAAAAAAATATTCTATGCAAATATCAAATTGTCCTTGATCTCATACAATATTAACGAAAAAAACATAATAAAAAGACCAAAAAACCTCTCAATCTTAGCTAAAGATAATGTGAGTCAAATAACACTTAAGTAACTACATTATTCCTAAAACAATGAAATATTAAAAACACCCCTGTTTGTACAGCCAAAGAAAGTCAACATCTGAGAGTATTATTGACATTACATTGTACTAATAAAAGTTGAGAAAAACTTCTTTATCTCATTCAATCATGTAATATAATATGTGTCATATGAAAAATACTATATTATCCTTGAGTGCAATGTTAGAAGATTTAAATTAAATTGTGAAGGATAAAATAGCAAAAACATTGATTGAATAGAAAACTGAGCTATGTTAGTTTTCTTTCTTTTTTGAAGTATGATGGTGCAGGTGGTGATTCTGAGTTGCAGTATTTAAACAGGAATTCTTAGTTTAATAATGCTTCATCACAGTAACATGTACCAAGGAAACATCAAGAACCAGACCTTGAGTTTTAGTTGGAAAGTAAATGAAGTGAAACTAAAATGTATGAAGAGAGAAAGCAGCACCTTGAGTTGGGTGAGATAGGTAAATAGAGGAGGACATGGAAAGACAGATAGAGAGCGAGGCTCTTGATCAAGACTAGAGAATTGGAGAAGAGATGTTGAGGAAGCTTGCCATTGCTGTCTGTCTCTAGCTCGTGTGCGTTCGTCGATGGTTGGTCCTCGCACGTCTTTAATATTGGCTGGTTTTGTTTGAACCACATCGAAAGAAAAGACAAATACACAAGACGAGGAACCATATAAAAGCAAGCCCATGGGCACTGTAATATTCATACCTTTCTCGGCCTTTTGGCTAAGATCAAGTGTAGTATCTGTTCTTATCAGTTTAATATCTGATATGTGGGCCAATGGTCCACACGATATTAAATTAATTTTTCAAGGGTGAGGACCCATCACAGCAGCTTGCTGCTGGGGTTCCCGAGCGTCGCCTCTGTGTTGCACTACTGCAGATGCCAGGCGCACCCTCCATTTCAAGATTAAATTTTCGCAAATGAACGTGACTTGATTATTACCATTTTAGTTATTCTCTACAGGCATAGCAGCGGAGGTGGAGGAGACAACTTGTCCCATGATTTTGTTAAAGGGTGTAGCCGTGTAGAGGAACAACTACAGGTGAATTGATATCCATTGAAGACATTTGACTTGAACTTCAACAAGTTAGGATTCAACTTGCCGAGGCTTTAGCAAATCTGATCTCGTCACGGAAGCTAAAGTTGTAGGAAAACCACTTCACTGGCAGAATACCAGTTGGTTGGCATTACAAGAATCCTCAAGACATCAAAGGTTCAAGAAAGATTTCCTCTAAATTGTTTTCCCTTCAAAATGTCAAAAATTGTGGGCACGTTTAAGCTCATGCCTACAAGTATATCGTCTGAATTGATTTGGTTTTGACTCCACCAAATTAGTGTACAACTCTCTGATCATATAGACAATGAAACAAAAATATATTTATCAGATCAGAAGCCTTACATTGTTCAGCCACTTAAAGAATCAGTGGGCTCTTCACTAAACAACTGGTGGTAATTCATGTAATCAATCCCGTTTAATCTAATACAACACAAAATCTGCTCCGGCAACTCTTCGACTTTGTTCCCCTGGTAAAAATGAGAATACAAACTCTTAATGAATATCAATTCCACAAACCGCCATAGAAATAGGTGATAGATTCTACATCTAAAATGGTTTCACTTTCTTTATTCTTGAGAAATAATACATGGATACTCGTTAAAAAGGAAGATACACTTGCCTGAATTGTGAGTCCAACATCCAACACGCAAATTTTAAGCCTGTCTAGGAATGCTTCAAAACCTTTCCTAGAGATGTAACTGAACCTGTGCATGTCGATATCAATCTCGAAGTAATTATGTCCCTGTAAAAGGGTACAAAAGAAACCCTGCTATTTAAGATGGAAAGAATTATAAAACCATCTACTTAGTGCCCTTTTGGAAGCGCGGCCAACCATGTGGTTGGCCATGCTACCAAACGAAGCCTAGACTGTATTACATCCTGACACAGAAGACCACTTCTAAACAAAGTAGCAGAATAGCAACTAAGGCATGCAAGTGCAGAGATGGCCCACACACCAGAATACAGTAATAAATCATTTTTGTTTTCCGAAAACGAAGGTGTCAATGACTATCAAGTAGATTGTATTTCACACCAGCATGTTTTTTGCCTCGACATAAATCAAGATAGGCAGCAAAAGACAACTGGAAATTGTATTTTATAATCAAGACATTAAAAGTAATGTAAAATTGGATACGAGTAGAATGGAGTTAGAAGACCAGAATAAGTTGTTTGACAACAACGTACCAAGTAGAACTCATGTTGCGGACGTGAAAGAACAGGTTTCTCATTGTAAGCCTGCATGAGCTTCCTTTCTGCAGCACTTAAATGAAGATCTTCTACGTTTGCAACACGGCCCAATATCTTTAACCTTTCTCGGAAAGGTATAGTTGTATCTACACGAAAACCTTTGACCCTTTCAACTTCATCATCAATCAATCGCTGTTTCAAGAAGGATGGGGATATGAAACAATAAGAACAGGAATTTAAATCATTTAATAATGAAGAAAACATGAGACAAAAGGCAGTGCAAAAAAAGAATGCAACATGCCTAGAATTAACATTTTATAAAGGTTGACAAATTAAAATAAGAAAACAGCACACAAGCAGAAAAGCCTCATTCTTTTTCCCTTTTTCAGCATCATTGCCAAAGATAACATGCGGCAGGGAGGCTTATAAATGCTCTGAAGTGGCAATTTATGATAAGATATTAAAAAAGAATGATCATCTTACTCTGATGCTTTCTTGAAAGTGGGTTGGAAGTTCCTTAGAGTAACTATCAGAAAGCTTAAAATACAAAACAAAATTTGCTCCTTCTCCATCTGTTTCACTCTGAAAAATTGCGGCAGGATACAGTGGAATCTGTAGAACCCACAGTGAGTCAGTACAAATACATTACACAAGCAAACTAAGAAACCAAAAAAGAAGAGGATATTTTCATTCTCATCTAACTACACTGTCAGGAAATCCTGAATAACTGCATCCATGTACTTACAGAAAAAATGAAAATACCTGAACATTTACAACAAGGATAGGTGGGACCTTCCCGGCAGAGTTAATAGCAGGGAGGTTCACAAACCGAGCTATATGATCAATTTTTCGTGGAGACAAGAACACATCAACACCAAATGGATAGTATGCAGCACAGTTAGGAGCAAATTCCTTCTTCTTGTCCCTGACACGAGGGGAAGAAAGAAAAAAGATATTTTCAGTAGGAATTGTGTGAGATCACACTCTATCAAGTTTAAATGAATGAATATTGATTGACAAAGGATCGTAAATACTGTGATATTACACTTTATCAAGTCTACAATAAATGAAAAACAATGATTGACTGATAAAAAAAGATGTAAATACTATCTTTGCATTAAAATTATATTTTCACACATGCATTTGGAGCTGTGTATGAAAAAAACCAACTCAATTCCATCAGCTTCGCTTCACCTGAAATAATTCTTTCCTCGAATTTTAAAACTACATGGCTCGATTTGCGACCAACAATCGAGCATTTTTTTCTCCACCGGACAAAAGGGTACTTGGGACCCTGCTTGTGGTCTGTGCAGAATCGTCTTTGAAGAAACTGAAACCATACAGAACAAAACAAATAAAGAGGTCATTTTACATGTATACACTACTTTTACAAAGGGCAAACGTGCTTTTTGAATTTTGATGCACTACACAATACACTGCCTCTACTAACATACTAGAAGGGGCATGCATCGATTTGTAAAATTCCTTTGGTATAAACCTTAATCACACATAATAAGCATCGGGAGCTTCATAACAAGACCAAGTGCTTTACTTTTTCCCCATGAAAACAAACGCCTATAGCATATGCATGCTTTTTGCAGTTCTAGTTTACATCTTCTCAAGTAATGTACCTCTAACATCAAATCCTAAATTCTTAATCCCAGCAATTGAAAGCAATCGTAAATCACAGCCCAAAGATGGAGTTTGATGGAAGTGCGTTTTTTAGAAATAAATGAACTTGTCAGGTGAATTTTCAATGAACGAAAGCATGTAGAACAAAATTGTCAACATATCAGCAAATCAGGTTACACATATAACACAGGTAAGTAGACGGGGAATATAGTAAGAAACTATTTTTTTGACATAAACTCATATGTATAAGTCGTAATGCTCATCATGAGACGCCATGTTGAATCAACACTTATGCCTTTGTTCCTTTAAAAGAACCAAAACAATTGCAAGGAAAGAAACAAGTTTGCAAACTTATATGATAAAATACAGTTGGAAGTATTGTTCATGTTAAACCAAAACCAAATCAGAAATCATATGATAACTAGAAAAATATCAGACGCGAATAAAATTTTACGAAGATAGAACGATACTTTTGACTTTTGGCAAGTAGCAGTAGAAAGCAATTTCATTAAGGCTGTGTCAAAGGAGACCACTTCTCCAAAATACTACTATTTGCTAACAAGATTAGCAGTGAGATGGAATGTAAGGTAAGAACTCCCTCAGTGAGCAAGATTCACACCACTTGTTCAACTAACAAATGACCAAAGAGATTAGAGAGCAAACGGTATGTTGGAAACTCCAAACACGTGCAAGTTAATTATCGGGCACAGCATCTGTCATTTATTATATCCAACACAGCTTGATACCATGGTGCTTTCAAAATTGAAGCAGCGTATGTGAGCAATTAAGTTGACATGGTAGCAAAAAACAGTTCAAATATGCTAATCATCAACCCAGCCTCGATCCCAAAAGCTTAAATCTAAATAATTCAATCTATAACGATGACAATCACATTCTCATATGATCAAGAGAGTTTCACCAAGTTTAATGACAAGAACGATCAATAAAAACAATGAGAATGAATGAAGATTACTTTCGTTTGCCTCCAAAATAATGTTGCAACTGTAAAAGTGGACAGATACAGAACTTACATAAAGTGTTGCTAGAATTCCCTTCCTTCCACTTGAATGGGGGTTTTAAGGCACCCTTTTTCCTTGCACTTGGTGAACTAGAGCTTAGCGATCTTCTCTTTTCAACCGATGGAACAGCTGAGGCGAGGCAAGGCAAGCAGTTGCCTGGAATAGTTCCACAGATGTCTAATAATCCTTCCTCCTTACCAGCATTTTCATCCACAGAGGTGATTTCATCAAGGAACACTGGTTGCTTTACTTCATTTGAAAGTCCATCAGATTTGGATAGGGAATCGACATAATCTGAATTGAGGACCTGAATATTTGATTGTTTAGTGAAGTTACTAACAGGGCCATGTGTGGAATTTCCAGATAAATCCCCCGCCTGCTGCATCTGATCAGTGAAGGAGGAATCTTGCATATTGACATTATTATAGTCTCCATGATTGGCAACTCTGCCAGATGCAATACTTGACAGTGATGCACCTTCAAAGCCATTTAGAGATAAGACATCTGTAGATGATGTATCCATAATTAGCAAAAACAAATCTCTGATTGATCGGCAAAAGAAGAATGAGACAACCAAAATTCATATGCACAGTAGAAATCAGCATCCTCATTTTACCATCTGGAAAACTTTCAAAATCTTCATCGCAATCAGACTCAAATTTTGAAGCTGAGTCAAACCATGGCTCCTCGATATTTCCTGCTGCAAATTGCAGTCTAATAAATCAGACACATGTCTAAAGCAAGTAAAAGGAGGAAACAATGCCCACAATCATAAACGATTTCAGAACAAAGATAACAGCATCTACAGCATGTAAAAGGAGGAAACAATGTCCACAATCAGACATGATTTCAGAGCAAAGATAACGACATCGCGTCATGAATTGGACCAGATACCAGAAATGAATGTTCAACTAATCAAAAAGTGCGCAAGCTTGAATATTAGTATTATCATATTGTAAGAAAAATGACTTCTTTTGAAAAATGAGAATCGGGAAATGTCCATTCTGTGTTAGAACAAATCATTTTTCAAAAAAGTCATCGCTCAAGCTCAAACAGGAAAAGAGATAGAACATGGTAATAATCAGAAAGAAACCACTGGAGTGGTCTATTGGGAAGCTGCCAATTTGCAATGTAGTCAAATAATCATCGGGCAAGATCTGAACTAGGGATGACACACCAATCAGCTCCAAAGTTTCAAGCTTAAATCATTGGTCAACCTTCTTCTTTTAATGTCAAGAAGATCAGAGAGAAAAAGGCAGCTCCTGGGTTAAGCATTAAAACCCACTCAAATTGTCGATATCCTCTTCATAAACTACATTCCCTTAATCACCGAAAGAATTAGGAAAACGAAAAATCACATTTCAAACGTCTATTATTTCCCAAGGTAATAAACCTTGTTGAATTCAGCTGAAGAGCCTAGAACATATATCATCTCCTAAGGTAATTGAGCTTGCATTCATCTGTAGTGCCTAAAAGATGAAATCAGGATAGAAAATAACAGGGAATTACTTCCGCATATGCCAGAAACCTTGCTTCAATAAAGTTGGGGGAGGAAGGAAAAGGAAAAGGACCACTTGCCTACATTTCATGCAAAGAGATCAGCCATGCACCCCCTACATCATTTATCAAAAGTAATCCAAACTCCGAAAGGAAAATACAAGTTCCAAACCCAAAATGTAACAAGCGACGAACAAATCATCATATCACTAGAGAGAGAACCCGCCAAAACAATTTAGCCAAAAATAAAATGAACAGTGAAATGCTGGTAAATGAGACCAAAAAAAAAAAGATGTGAAAAAGAAGGGAAGTTGTTGTTGGCATAGAAGAAGGAGGACCTTCAAAAGTGGGGTTGGTGGAGGAAGGTAGACGAAGCGGAGGAGCAGCAGGAGCATGGCCATCAGACCTGTCATCTCTACATGGCGGCACTGATCTTCTCTTGACAGTAGTATTTTCCTTGCCTTTCCTGCGTAACTTTATCTTTTCTGAAGAACTCAATCTGCAACGAGCACACCCCTCTGGAGTTGACACACAGGCCCCCATATTATTTTCTTCTCTGGCTTTCAACTATAAAAAATCAAAAAAGCAACAGCGGCATCATCATCAGCAGAGGAAAAGGAAAGAGAGATGAAGGGAAGGAGATCACTTCTTCTTCCATGACAGGGCAGAAATAACTCCAAAAATATTATATACTACCCTGCATTCATTATAAGCAACCACCAAACCATTATTTATTCACAAAAAAAATCTTTTATTTCCACAGAAATTAAATTTCTTTTCTTTTTAATGAATTAGTAAATAAAATTACAGGTAATGGTACTGTTTTGGACTAAAGTCAATGTATATTGCTTTATTAAGGAAAAAGGTCGGTGTTGACGGGGCAAACAGTGACGGCAGTTTTGTAGGCCTGCGTGAGGCACCTATTATGGGAACTGGGATCCACTTCTTAATATTTCGCCACGTGGGTGAACATCATTAGCCCAACGTGTGCCCGTCCTATGTCTTGGGTTGATAGTGAGTGCTCGGGGGGTTAGCTAGTTTATGTTTTCTACGCGTTTGAAAAATACATTTTATTTTAAAAAGTATTGAATTTGTATTTTTTTTAATATTTTTTAATATTTTAAAAATTAAAAATACTTTTTAATTAAAAAATAATTTTAAAAAATAACTCTATCACGATATCGAACCAACATGAAAAGTGAGAACTTATTTGTTAAGAGTTGGTAGACCAAAACCAATACGTCTTGCTCTTGTTCCCTACCCTAAATTATTAATTAATTAACATAAAAGTAGCAACTAATGTTAATGTTATTAATGAAAGAATTAATTAATTACAAGGGTTTATTAACAATCGAAGGTTTAATGTCTGCTATGTCGCATTAACCTAGGAACCCTAGAGGTATCATCAGTAAGTTTTACATATATTTTATTACATTGAACCCGTTAATCAAACCAAACATCAATACCAACAACCAATGAGATTATAGGATTGATAAATACTCAATGTAGGGAGGGGGGTGTAGGAAATTTTTTGAAAAATAAATTTTCCTTAAGTATTTTTATTTCTTTTTTCTCACTTTAGAAATTTTATTTTATTTTCTATTCAAAATTGCAATATCAGGCTTTCTTTTTATTTAAAGGGAATAGCTTTTCTATTTTTTTATTTTTCTATGCAGTATTAATAAGATTTTATAATTTTTTCTATATGTAGAGTTGTGTTAGCCTTTTAACAAATGAGATTTGGATAAATAAAAATTAAGTATTTTAAAAATCTCTTTATAGTTATGATATTCTTTTTTTTAAAAGATTTTGAGTTGTAACAAACTCTTCTTAATAGTGGGATCCATAATAGAATTACTTTTGCAAAGATATTATGCTGGAGATTCAGATAAGACGCCCTGAACAAATATGTTATGCCAAGAAATAATAATAAAAAAGCTTGTGTAAATATATTAAAAATCAACAATAGGATGGCTCATATAACAAATTATTCGTGATGGAAGACAATTTCTAACTAGTATCTAAATTAAAAAATGATTTTTTTTCAATCCAAAAAATCGATGCATGAGCATCTATTTTCTTATTCAATATTACAATATTGGGATTTTTTTAGTTTTTTATTTAAAAGGAGTAGTTTTCTCTTTTTCTATTTTTTATTTAGTATTAATAGTGATTTATAGTTTTTTATTTTATATAAAACAAGTTAGAGTATGATGAATAAAAATCAATTATATTGAGTAACTATGATATTTTTGTTATTTGAGGGTAACAAATACTAATATTTTTTGCTTTTGAAGTAATTTTATTTTGATAATGTTTGGTAGTATAGAAAACACCCGTTACGCCGAAAATTGAAACAAGCTTTGAAGATCTAAGAGCTGCACCAGGTCTTGTCAGTGGAAAGGAAAGGGCTCTTTAAGCCAAGAAAAAGGGCATTTTTGAATGAGGTTAAGCCAGCCACGAGAAAGAGAAGTAGGAGATTAGGCCGCCTAATTCAGATCAAGGAGAAATTCCCCGGGACTCAGATCATCTGAAAGAGTACGAAAAAAACACTTTAAAAAAAAATATTTTCAATCAGGTTACCGAACATCCCTACTAATCTACGATTATGATATTTGATTTGAACAGTTGCTTGATAGTGAAATGTTACTTGTACGAGTCCAGTGGGATAGCTGTAATTTGATAACCTACCACTGCCAGGGTCCCAATCTCATCCTAGTTTTCTGGGACGAATAGATTTATAAAAAGTAAAATAATCTTCATTTAAATAATATTATTTCAAGCAAATTATTATATAAATACACACACACTAGAAGGAAATGATAAATCACGGTAGAGATCATATAATTATAATTTTTTTACTTTAATGATGTCAAATTTATAAAAAAAATTTCTAGAAAAAAAATTGATTAGATTTTTTTATTCCTTTTCTTTTTATGCATATTTATCATTTTATATTTGATATATTTATCATTATTTTATTTGTTATTATCTTCATTCATTTGTATTTTTTTCTAGTTTTTCCTTTTTTTTCTTTACAATTTTTTGAAAAAAAAATATTATTTTTTATTCTTTTTACTTGAAATATTTATCACTATATACTTAGATTATTTATACCATTCTTTTTGTTACTGTCTTCATTTTTTTGTTATTTTTTCTTTGTACTTTTTTTTAAAAAAATATTATAAAAAGACTAAAAAGAAATAATATTTTACCACAGTAATTGCAAAATTATTTCATTTTTCAATTACATTAAAAATTAACTTGAGATCTTATATGTTTTTATGAACACACGTGATCTTCATTTTATTTTATTATATATAAGTTTCAGTTTTTTTATTCACAATTATATTTTTTACTCAATATTAAAAAACATGTTAATAACATTAACATATTTATTTTTTTATATTAAAAAATAATTATTCGACTCAAAGCGAGTCGAATATATATATATATATATATATATATATATATTATTAAATCAAAACTTATTCATTTCTAATTTGATTTGATATAAAATTTAATAAAAACCAGGTGGGGTTTGATAACATATCCGAAGCTAGGGAAGAAAAAAATCGTATACTTTCCCTTATTTTCGCCTCCCTCGATCATCGGAGTTTGCCATACATGTTGCTGGAGTAGCGTGTTTCCCCATGCCCAAAAGGATAAGATAGTTTCATAAAGTGGAGAATTCAATGAGTCCGTTGCATCTCTCATCATGGTTCATCACCGCTTTAAGCAAGACACCAAACTAAACCTCTGCCATGACAAGTGGTAGACCCGCTTGCTCTTCTCGTCAAGTTTGCACACCGATCGCCCTAAAATCACGTGCAGCCCTAAATATTGGGTCATATGCACGTGCTCATGTACCGAAATAAATGAAAACTTGGATTAGCATTTAATTTTCTTTAGCCTTTACTTGAAGAGATGAAAAGAAAATCAAAGGGGCTAATCATCTTGTGATACCAAATCAAAGAAGCACTGGACCTCAACACCAACTGAAGTTGGTGGGGATGCTCTGCAGTCTTCTATTATTGACTAGCAGGGGTTTTTGGTGCTTTATAAAAATGTTTTTGCCTTGAAAAAACAGTAAATAAAAGTTGGATCTAATATTTGACTGTACATCATTAACAACTTTGCCTCAGGTAGTTGACTTTTACAGTCAGATACACGGTTCCAGGGATCGCATCACACATGGGGAGCCAGCAACCACCAACCCAAAACAATGGTGGGCAGCAGCGAGGCATCAGATAGCTTCTAGAGAGCCGAGCTATGATCAACCTGAGCTAACTATTTCGGCGACAAGGGTGTGAAATGGTTTCAGGAACTGAAAATTTCGGCTTGTTCTTGTCCTGACAAGTAATGAATGAGAAACCACAAAGCTGGCCCAAAAGAAGCAAGATGGGCTGCATCCACTGCAGTCTAACCAAATTACCTTTTAAGTTTTAGGTCCCTTTTTTTTTTGAAAAGTTTTTTTTTTATATAGAAAATAAATTTCGGGAAAGTGAATTATTTTTTGATGTTTGGCAGTGTAATAAAAAATAAGTTAGAAAATACTTTTCAGTATTTGGTTATGTCATGAAAAATGAGTTGAAAAATAACTTATTAATATTTTATTTTTCTCAAGTTTATTAAAATAATGAGTAACGAATCTTACAAATTAAAAAGTTGAATGAGAATGAAATTGAAAAAAAATATAATTTCATAAATTATATCAAATAAAATAAATAATAATCAAAATAATACAGATCAAATCTAAAAAATAAAAAAAATAAAAGATGAAGAAATTAAAATAATAATAATTAACATTTCATAATTATTTCAAATAAAATAAGTAACAATCAAAAGAATAAGGATCAAATTTGATAGATAAAAAATTTCAATAAAAAAATGATAAGGAAAAAACAAATAACAATTATAAAAATGAGGATCAAAGTTAATATAAAAATTAAATTTTAAGAGATGAAATTGAAATATAAATATTCAAGACAAAATATATATAGCAATCAAAAGTTTGAGGATCAAATTTGATATAATCAACAAATAATATGACATTTCTAAATTTCTCACAACTTCCAGAAAGTGTTTTCCGCTCAAATTTTCCAGGAAAACACTTTCCTGGAAACCAAGCTAAATTTTTCTTTGACTGGAAAATGTTTTCCGTTGACCAACTTTTCTAATGGCAAAGAAACACAGAAAAATTTAAAAAGTGATTTCTCGAAAAATATTTTCCGATAAACAAATATAACCTAAGAATTTTATTCGTTGATATTAAAATTAGTGGTTTACTACTCGTACAATTATATAATTTTATAAGTTAATATATATTTAACGTATAAATTTAAATTAAAAATTTAAAAACAAAAATATCAAACTTGATTGTTGCAAAATTAATAAATTCAATTAAAATCATCCAAAATCACGACTTTACACCCGAGTTTACGATTTTACACTTTTTTATTCTATTTGCTGGGTACTCCTCTGTCTCATCTTTGTTATGTTTAAAAAAAGAGAGAGGTGTATGAGAAAGGAAGGAAAAATTATGGTTGGCATGCTTCCACGTCTCTCAAGAACAGAAAAAAGTTTAAAAAATAAAGTCTATGAAGAGTTCAAAATGCTCCCGCGTCTCCCTGACTTTTTTTACGTCAAATCGCTTCAAATACGCTTTATGCTATCTGTTTTTTTTATATATATTTTTTCATTAGCCTTAATTAAAATTATTTTTTTCCTAATTAAATTTTAAACAAAACATCCACACTTAAATTAAAATATTCATATAAAAATTATTTTCGGATGTATAAAGTGATGATAATGTAAAAAATATACATTAATTCTTACTAAATATATATATATATACATAGAAAACGAGAGAGTATAAGAAAAATAGCCGGTCAAAATGAACATGTAGAAGGATATTGAATTACATTCCCATGGAATTCCACTAAAATTCCACAAACAAATTGTTATGTTATTTTATAGTCTGGTTAATAATAATTGATTTACATAATATTATTATAACCATATTAAAATTTTTATTTTTATTTTAATTATGTTATATTGTTATTTATTATTTGACTGAATATATAATTAATTAAAATTTTATTTATAATTTAATTTTACAATCCAAGTTTACATTATATTTTTCATATCGGGTCAAAAAAAAATATATTGATAACAACCTTGGTTTTATCTGCATCCAGAAAAGAATAGCAGTCTCAATGGCCAACTTCAGAATAGAGGCAACTGTGTCAAGCATAAAACTGGAAAACAACTTGATACCAGCACTCAGCATGCGGAAGGATGCAATGTGTGCTTTGATGATTTTGGGACTTTATAGTTTCTTTAAGCATAAACAATCAGATACAGATATAGCCAAACGAAAACACACAAGCACACGCTTTCACAAAGCAGCCAACCGCACTTACAGAGCAAATACCCTAAAATGAAAAACTGTGATGCTTAACATGGATCTTGTGAGGTCTCCGCCTGGGTCGTTGAACACTCAGAATCTAAGTGGTGTGCTATTGCGGTGCAGTTAACCTATCAACATGCATTACCAGATTTAGAGGTTGTCTTATCACAGAGATCCCAGCCAAGTTTCTTCCATGCAAATAATTGGTTGGAGGAACAGAATATCCAATATGGAACAGCTAGAATGGATCTCAGCCTAAGAGCATCTAAAAGCTTACTGTGGCACAGAAAAGTATTTCATACCTTCGCGTTGTTTACAGAAATGCTTGGACCATTAGCTGCAGAGTGAAGTTCAGAGCAAGGTGACTGCAAGGGAGAACATGTGGGCTGCCAAAGTGTTATCACGAAGAAAAAATTATGATGCTGTTTCACTTCGGTACTAGTCCATAAAATTATTGATTGTCTAACAAACACTTGCCTCTGCCACGCTGGAGTTGGAGCGATTGTCCTCTTGCAAGATGTTTCCATCTGAATTATGCCCCCAACCTTTCAGTGAAAATGTATGAAAATGTTGGTAAAATTCATGCTAGCTGTAGGCATTAATGTGAGAAAGAATTAAATGCATTTCTATTTTCGACGGGCACTGCATATCCCTTCACAGAACATAAACATATACAGAATCGTCAAAGTTCATCTTTCACATGGATTTTGAATATAAACAACAGATAGCATCCACGTTTGGGAATTATAGGAGTGACATTTCAAATTTCAAATACCATGTCCATGCTGGCTCCAATTCTTCGAGTTACTAAAACAGAAACAAAAATATCATTGAACAGCAAAATGACATTGACTGATCTTTTTTTTTTAATAATTCATTGTGCGTGTTTTAATGAACTAAGCAAACGGGTGCTTCCTCAATCATTATACATGTCTCTCATAAAAAATAAAAAAACTTATATTAGTTGGTTCCTTAATTCTTGTATAAAAGTAACCGACCAAATTCAGCCAGTATCTGTAGTTGAAAAGGAAACATGTGAGAGGAAGAACAATATTCAAACAAAATTACAAATCCTGTACCAACCACCTTGGGTTGACAGAAATCAATTTCAGCCATTATACTAACAAGTTTAGCTTATCTTCTCCAGATGTTAAATCTTCTTTCAGAATCCATGCACAGATTTATACCTCACAGATCTAGGAATAAGGTAACAATATGAAATTCCTTTTACATGTCAATTACCACATGACCAATCCCTATAGCAGAAAACAATACAGAGAAGGAAGAGGAAACCTCGATTTTCTCCTGTTCCCATACTGGAAGCTTTGTTGGGAGATGGCTCTCCACTGTTTTGAACGAAGTCTTCAATCCTAGTCAGGCAATCATAAACGTTGTTACAAGTAAGAAATAGCTTCCAAATAGAGGTACAAGTTTAATGCACTATCCCATTCTTTAGGCATTCAACACAAGAGGACTCTACACTTCAATATACAACATCAAAGTTTCATGAAAGACTAAGACTCCTCCAGGACTTGTCCAAAGCTATAATCATATTTTTAACTCTCTGCTGTAGAATGGTATACTCCGGCGATCAAATAAATAATCTACACTGTCAAGCAGAGGGAAAGATGGTTTTGCTGGGTTTTTACTTAAGACACTCTTAGCTTCCATAATACAGCATGCTAATTACTTCAACAAAGAAAATTATTCCATAGCTTGGCACTTGTGTCGTCAAGAATCTTGTTCAATTACCTGTCAGTATCTTCCTTTGTCACAACCATATCACAGTCTCCTTGGCACTCTAGTAACGAGGAGAATAACCTTTTATCCTGATGTAAAAGTAAAGTTTATTTCAACCAAAGAAGCAAACAAAATCAAGGTAGTCCAAAATTTAAATACAATATTATCTAAAAAAGTCTTCAGAGACATCACAAGGTGCATAATAAAAAAGAGATAAGATATTATAGCAGAAAACACATTTTCACTTAGATTGACGTAGAGATCAGCATGCTAGAACAAGTTTAGGTCAACAGCTGAACAATTTTAACAATACAACAATCAAAGTTGCCAGTTTGAATCTACAAATAGAAATTTATATGGAATGGTAAGATTTTAGATTAGCACTTCACCCATATGCCATAATAATAGTAGATCACATGGATCCAAGAGATATTTCATATCATCGACAAAGTGTTAAACGGAATCATTATAATATTGGAAAGCTTCTTACAAATAGGATTGAAACAGAGATAGCTTTAAGTTCAGAGAATCATATAGTGAAGAAGAAAATAAAATATTTTTCTAACCTCTTCATTCATATTTACAACAGTCTCCTGAATCTTCTGTAATATTATTGCTAAACCCCCCACTTCACAGTGCAATGCCTGATTATAAAGCATTAAAAACTGCATTCAGAAACCAATGTGCATTAATAAGTAGAATTCACATAAGCAGCCAACAGTTTCAACCTCTTTCTCAGAAATTAGATTCTGTATTACTGCATCCTTTGCAAATAGAGTTTTCTGAAGGTGAGGCTGGTTAAGGAAGCTCATACAATATATATTCAGCAAAATGCCCACAGCAGCAAAACAGAACAATGAGATACTCAATGCCTAGATGGATATCTCTTCGATTTGAGTTTGACATCTGTTATTAAGTTTTGCCACTTCCAGCTGCTCTTCTAGCTCTGAAATGATTCTGTCCTTTCTTCGGAACTCATCCTCATCACCTTTTAATCTATTTTCCAAGTTGCGGATCCTTTCTGCAAGAAAAGCAAGGCGAATTTAGCTCCATCAAGTTATATCTGGATCTTGAAGAGCTATGTTATCCAGAATTAAACAATACCCAAACAGTTGGTAAGCTCTCATTCTCAGATCACGACTGGCAAACAATTGGTACATTCTCATTCTCAGATCACAACTGGCATTGTTTTAACATTGACAGGAAACAACTCAATTCATGTCTTTTAATGATCCTCAATCCTGAACTGGTCAAGGATCTATCTCTCCCATCCAGTTCTGTAATGAGCTAATCTTTATGCAAGCTGTTATGACACTAATCATTATTTATCACATCAACCACATCATTATTGACCTCGACTGGTCCAATTTGATTAACCATGCATCCATAAGCTGACCTTTCATATGGCCAAACCAATTCAAACAGTCCTCCCTTTACTTATCCTGAATAGGTATCAATCTCAGTCTACCACGAATGAACTCTTTTCCTATCCAGTCCATCTATCTTAACATCTTACCCCAAATACACACATCTTATGAGTAACATGTTTTACTGTCCATCAATCACTAAAAGCAAAATCAATCCAATAGCAATTTGATTAAATTTACCCTTCAACTAGATGGAAATAGACAAATTCTGGTTTGGCCAAGAGAAGAAATAATTACAAGCAGTTACTCTTTTGAATGATGATCAGCAATAACAAGGTCGGAGCAGATGCTAATTACATTTTCATACAATCTAACACAAAACTATAAATGAGGGAAGGTAAAAGAGAACTTGGGCTTACCAAAAAATACATTTTCAAAAGCAGAAACCTTGTCCATCTTGCTCCGTAAGCCAGCCACTGAAATTTGCAAACAAGTTAACAGGGCTCTAACACTAATACAACTTTCAATACATCACAAACGGTCCCATCCATTCCGGGAATCCACACATTGCATACAATCTATTCAACTTGAATAAGTAACTGTTTCGAAAGTTACATGCCTACTCCCTCTTTTTCACTAACAAGGAGTTGCACTTTATCCACAAGTTGCTTGATAGACAAAGCCTCTCTTTCTATGGAATCAAATAAAGACAGGTGAGAGTTTATCTTCTCTGATAGGACAATGAGCTTTCTATTTCCGGCTTCAATCGAACGTTTCATTTCGCAGGTTAATTCCTGATCATAAATGCCTCGTCAGTTAGAGAAGAAACACAGAATGCAAGCTTAAAAAAAAAAAAAAAAAACGAACCTGGTAGGAATTTACAAAACTTTCTTTCGATTGAAGCAGGCTTTGTATTGTTCCTTTCAAATCTTTGTGCTTGTCTTCGAGCAAGGCGTTATCATTTTGAAGGTAACTGACCTAGATCAGTGGCTAAGGAGGTTGGTGATTGCTACAAGCACGTAGTGTGCCAAGAAAATAAAAATAAAAATAAAAATCTAGATTCTTGAACCTTCCTTAGGAGCTTTTGGTGCAATTCATTGGAGGAAGCCAACTCCGATTGTAATTCCTGCAACTGTCTGCGGTATTCCTCATCTGTTTGCTTCTGTTTCTGAATTAGAATTCGGCATTGCTCAGTGGCCGACTGTTCTCTCTCCTATGTGATGTTGTTACATTCAAAAGAATCAGAAACGATTAGAGAGAGAAAGGGAGACCGGGAGATGAAAAGGTGAAAGAAAGTCTGACCCTGAGACCTCCGACCTCGATAGCTAGGGCTTGGAGCTGGAGCTTGAATTTCGACAGTTTAAGCAACTCCATTTTCCCTCCAAAAATTGCTTAGCCATTAGAATCAACCCTTTAAATGGAAATCCTGGAGATATCGGTTCGGTTCACGCTGCTCGAACCGAACATATTCCGGAAATGGCCGAAATAACCGAGTTTTATAAGGGTAAACTAGTCCTTTTGCTTTTCAAAAGTTGGGGTGAACAGAAAAATCTGTATAATATATTAATTGAGTAACTTTTTGGAACTCCAGAATAATAGGAAGACTCGTAAAATAGAATAAAAATTGTAATAATTTTTTTTTTAAATATACATTAACCTCTTACATGACAACATGTGATTGTTCGTAAAATAAATGAAAATGTATAACTTATAAATGTATAATTTGTAAATATTTAATTTAAATATGCAATTAAAAAATATAATTATTTGTAAAAGTGCAATAAAAAATAATGGTGATAGTTGATGCTGTAGAATTATAGTTTTGTATCATAGTTGCAATCTTTTTAAATTTGTAACTTCAATGAAAAAAGGTACATTACCCTTTCATACAATGAGCATGATTAAATTGCTGTTTGAAAATATTTTTTAAAGATATATTATTTTGATGTATTTTTTAGTAAAAACTACTTTGAAAAGCAACCACAATTACATTTTTAAAGATTTTCCAATACAAGAATATGAAAATATGGCTAATAATAAAAAAGGTTAATCTGATAAATTAAAATTATATTTTTTTATTTTAAATAAATAAATCAAATTTTATTGAATTACGAGTTAACATAATGATTCATTCAGGTTTGATCATGTAAATTTTTATTTAATTTTTTTAAAACTCTATTCAAATTAGGTCATCTTAGATGGATTCTCCGTGTAATTCTAGGTTAAATAACACATCATTTGTCACTTATTTTGGATTTTAAAAGCTATCAAAAAAGCAGTTTTCATTTTTCATGACATAGAAATACTAGATCATTGATGGGGGCAAGGTTTAGTGTCTATTTGACAGTGTTATTGCAGATATTGTGTTTTCAAAGTGTTTTTATTTTGAAAACACATTAAAATAATATTTTTTTATTTTAAAAATTTTATTTTTGACATCAACATATCAAAACGATCCAAAAACACAAAAAATAATAATAGTATTTTAAAGCTAAAAACAATCAAAAAAATTTAAAAGCGTGATTCGACCGCAATGTCAAACAGGGCTACTCGACGAGGGCACTTGAACTCACTCGACAATGGAAAAAATAGAATTTTAAAGTTTTAATGCATAAAATTTTTTTCATATAAAAATTCTGAAGTCATTTAATGTCCGTCTGTTTGGAGTGTAGTCACGCTTACTTTTCAAAGTGTTTTTCATTTATAAATATATTAAAATTATTTTTTTTTATTTTTTAAAAATTATTTTTAATATCAACGCATCAAAATGATCAAAAAACACCCAAAAAATATTAATTTGAAAAAAAATTCAAATTTTTTTTAAAATACTTTTGAAAAAATAAAAATAAACAGGGTTTGCGGCCTCTTCCACTGCACAAGATTGTTGCCTCGTTTTGATAATAAATTAAGATTTTAAAATTAATTTGCAATGACTTTATTTTAAGTGGCAAAAGCGATTGCAGATTACACGTGTTTTTGTAGTCGTGGCCACACTGAAATTCCCTTTCCTTACCTATAGATAGGAAGATGAGGTTGGTTTACAGTTTCCATGTAACAGACCTATATGCTTTGATATCTTTGAGAGCGTGTTTGGCAATGTGTTTGTGGCTATTTTTTAAATAATTTTTCATGTTAAAATGCATGTCAATGATGTTTTTTTATTTTTAAAAAATTATTTTTAACATCAACACATCAAAACGATCCAAAACGTACAAACCATATTAAATTTTAATAAAAAAAAAAAATTAAAATTTTTTGAAAACGTAGCCGCGTTCCAAACGTTATCTTATCCAAGTAGTGCGTTTATTCTCAGTCCCGGTGACTCATATCATACAAAATTTTATACCGCTCTTGGGTTATTGTTAAGTTAAAAAAATATTAAATTAATTAAATTATTTTTGAACTTCAGATGAAGCTGAATTTATTTTTTGAATTTAAGTATTTTAAACAATTTCTTTATTAAGAATATTTTTTAAAATTTTAATTGTAGACACTATATAAGTTATGATACATGATTCGATAACAAAAAGACTTTTTTTATCGTTATTCGAGCTAATCAAATAAAAAAATTAAAGTTAAAGCACTAATTTGAGTTTTACTCTAAGTTTAAGATATTTATAGATAATTTAGCCCTGCAAAATCGAAATATTTACACGTAAACAAAAACAACAACATTATCCAGGTGGTTATGATAAATTTTAGTGACGTGTCAGCATTTTAATTTATTGTTCTTTTTGTTCGTGTCTGCTCTTAAAAAAATGATTATAGAGGAAGGATGATAATTCATTATATCTATGATCAGTCAAGTGCTGAGTTTATATTTTTTTCATGCCATAAATATTTTATCTCAATAAATTAAAGATATTTTATCCAGTAATTAAAGAATTAGCTGGGCCCACGAGCTCATGAAATAAGATATTTTATCCAGTAGTTAAAAAATCTTTTCTTTACAACTATACTAATATTCTCCTATATACATATATATTACACTTGCAACTAAAAGATTTGAATTTTCTTACAGAGCTTGGACGATGAAACTCCTTGGCTTGTTTTTTTTTTTTTTTGTTTTGTTCCAACTGAATCGTTTTAAAGCTCAATTAGATAAAATTAGATTTGAAATTATGATAACAATATCAAATTAAAAGATAAAGAACTAGAATACAAAACATGAAGAAAAGGTATATCTAACCCCATATTCTCAATAATTTTTATTTTAATCTAAAAATTTATTTTGTTTATTTTACACTATCTTACTCCAATAGAGGAGAGAGAAAATAGCATTAAAACAATAAGAAGAGAAAAAATCATTAGTTGGGACACTTTTTAGAGATTAAACTAGTTGTTCTTGGTGTTAACAAGTTTCATTTAGTGAAAAAAATTTGTTGATGGTGGTCTTAATCTCTAAATATCCATGAAAAAAAATGATTGAGTAAGGTTTATATTTTTTTATTTAATTTGTTTTTTTTTTCTAAGTGTTTTTGGATTCCTTTAGGGTTATTAGGTATTTCAAGGAAAGTTTTAATGTGTTTTTAAGTTAAAATGGCTTGAAAATGAAATTCTAGACCCAAAAAAACCCTTATCTAGTGGCTGGAACTTGGGCTGGTGCCTGGTAAGCAGTGTGTTGCCTGTTAATTTTTGTTTTAAAGGGTTCGCCCCCTAAAAAAAAAAAATATGGTTCAAGCATACAAGGTCTTGCCTTGGGCTCCCGCACACTAGCTCTTTATTTTTTTCATTTGGTTTTTTTTTTTGTCTTTTAATTTTTTTATATATAATTTAATGTCGAGTTTTTAATGAATTTTTTTAATTTTATCATTAAATATTATATTGATTTTAAATGGGTTTTCATATCTCTTATCATAAAACAAAATAAAAAATTAATTAAACTTGGTGGGATTTATAATCTAAATTGTAGATTTAATATATTAAACTGAATTTACTTGGATTATTATTATTTTTTATTTCTTGAACCAGACAGGATGACAACGTCAAGACAACTAGTAATATATCAGCTTTTTTAAAAAAACATCCAGCCAAAAATTAATAACCTAGTATATTCTATATTAGCAGTAGTGATCAATGAACTTGTCAACTTATAATCATATTGATTTGGCAAGCGAATGATTAGTTTAAGAAAACCATGCAGGATACCGTACAAGCTAAGGCCATTCTTAGCTATTTTAATAATAGCAATAATGGTGATGAGAGGGCTTTTTATTCTAAAAATATATTTCATTATAAAATAAAAATAAGTTTTTTTATTTAAATGTAGATATTCGAATAAGTTTACGCGTATCTTAAATAGTTTCTTAAAATTCTAAAGTTAATAATTATATAAGTTTCTCATGGTTTTGAGGTTTTTTGAGGAACAAAACTAGAATTTAATAAGAGATAGGTTTTAAAATTTTATTAAAAAAAAAAAAAAGCCTTTTAACGAACAAGGAGGTAGCCGCAAGCAAACAAACTCCTTTCCCTCGTAGACACTCAAATCAATGGATCCTTTACAGCATTCCTAGTAATTCGGCGCATCACATGCTAGCTGTAATCATTCTTGGTATGCTAACAGTGAAATGGCCCCAAATGTCGTGTATTTTGCTCGTTTAGTTTCCAAAAAAGGCAAGTGATAACAAGGATCGACCAAGACATTCGTATTTTTCCACGTGATCAAAATACCTTTCAGACACACCAAATTAAAAGACGAGATTAGCTCCAAGGACACGGCAATCCTACGGCTCTCCTTGCTTAGCCGGTTGTCATTTCTGCCATTGCATAGAATTGGACCCATCCAGCATATAAGATACTTCCAGCACATGTCAAAAAAATAAGTTGTCTAGAATTAATTATGATCTTGATCCGAAACCTCTTCACTTGGGAAAGGACCGATAGACACTTTCTTGTCGCTATACATGCCTAACAAAATTCGATATTCACATGGCAAATGGGAATGCTTGTTTTAAGCATTATCTTTTCGTACGTTGCCACTGGATATTTTACGAAAGCATTTTTTATAGGATATCCTACTTACAAGAAATTGCCTAATGGATTAACCGGGGAAAAAAATGTATTTTTTTATTATTATAATGATACTAGTTTAAAGTTTTTTTCAAAAAAAAAATTAAAAACTCAAGTTAATTTAAGTCCGTTCCTAAGTCGTGATTCAAATCTTAAATCGATTGAGATCTTATAACAATGTTTGATATTTATCTAACTAATATTACCACGGTATTAATATCTGCAACTAAGATTAACATAAGAGTTTCTAAAACTGAAAAAAGATTTTAAATACAGAGTATCTAATATTGTAGTGTAATGTATTTTTTAATTAAAAATGTATCAGAATGATTTTTTTATATATTTTTTTTTATATTAGTATAATAAAATTATCTAATAAATAAATAAATAAATATCAATTTGATATTTTTTAAACAAAAATTAATTTTAAAAACAAATGATTTGGCACTTTAAATTTAAAAACAATAACTGATTGATATATATTATGATAGAAGATTTACAATTTAACTGGTTTCTGATTATGATTTTAAAAAATAAATGTTGGTTTTTCGATGTTGATTTGTTTTTTTTTTTTCAAGGCCAAAGAAAAACATAGCTTAGGTGTCTTTTCAAGCGCGTTAGAATTTAACACCTTGTGCTTGTTTTATAGCTGTATATCAACTGCTGTCACGTGGCCCAATTCTTTACTGGATACGGAAGCTCATGCTGATTGCTGACAAGATGGGCACGTGGGTGAATCTATCTCATCCACTTCTTTTGGACACGTGAAATTACAATATCTAGGACTCGGGGAAAGAAAGCAATCTCTCTTGTTTCTTTTCCAAAGCTCGCAAGGGAAGATGCCTCTTTTGTTGTTATGCCTGAAAGGATAAGGAAGAGTTATTGCGATAGCGAAATATGTAATAGTCTTCTAAAAATATGTTTTCTATTTGAAATGTGTTTTTAAAAAATTTTAAATTTTTTTTATTTAATTTTTTTTTATATATTTTCATATTATTTTGTTGTATTGATGTTAAAAATAATTTTTAAAAAATAAAAAAAATATTATTTTAATACATTTATAAATGAAATGCACTTTAAACCAGAAATGCTATCATATTTTCAAACACATTCTTAATATATACCGATATTTTTTGTGGTTGTCACTAGATTTTAAAAAAATTATAAATTATAAATTATTTTTAACCAATATTCATGAAAAGAATATTAAACTTGTAGTCGTGGTAAAACATAATTTCAATTGTAATGTCAAAAGAATTCTAAATAATTAAAAGCTAAAATAAAAAGGCTTGTAAAGAGCAAGTAAATATTTATTTTTTGAGTTTTTGAGTTAAATATTTATTTTTTTAACAATGATTATTGGTGTCCTTGACTTTCCCTGTATATATCTTTTGATTTTTTAGTTTTTGATGGTGGTTTCTAGATTTTGATCTAAATAATTTTCCTAAATATGATGTAAGAATGGAATTATTAGTTGAATCCAATTCAT
Source organism: Populus trichocarpa (assembly GCF_000002775.5). Lineage (NCBI taxonomy): Eukaryota > Viridiplantae > Streptophyta > Magnoliopsida > Malpighiales > Salicaceae > Populus > Populus trichocarpa. Next base: position 13,402,954 of record NC_037292.2, read on the forward strand.
TATCCGAGATCGTAAATCAATCTAATAAAGCTTTTACACGTCATTAAATTTGTTGACGTCGTTATGTGATCGATACATTAGTAATTGTTTAATTATAAAATTATAATTTTTATATTAAATGTAAAAATATTTATTTTTTAAGATTCAAAAATTAAATTAAAGATTTGGAAAATTTTAATTGGTTAATGCATGATTTTAAATAATAAAGTAGGTTTATCTAATAATTTTTTATAAAAATTAGTCGATGATGCTTAGTTCATTGTGTAAGAAATTTTAAATTTCTGGATTATGTAAAAGCCACCTCCTACAGTGGATCCAATAGAACATATCAATATATAAAAAGCTTTTGAAAAAACGTTTTTGATGTTTTTATATAAAAAATAATTTTTTAAAAATAAAAAAATATTATTGTAATATATTTCTAAATAAAATATATTTTAAAAAATAAATATAATTACACTTCCAAATACGATAGCAAACTGCAATCACACCGTGCGAATTTTTAATGCAGAGAATTCTTTTTACCATTAATTTTCAGGGGATGTTTCTCCCAGTTTATTGTTTGTCTGCTACATTTTCGTTTAAAACGATCAGAACTCAAATTCATAAGTCTTGATTTAAGATGCAAGTTGTATATTTTTTTTGTTAGTATGTATAAAAAAAAGGCATGGATCAAACATATAGGGTGACCTAATTGAAAGTCCGTCATTGTTTAAAATGTTACTGCTGTATCAACTTCGGATTATATTACTATTTACACCTCTACTATAGTTTAATTAAATGTTCTTTTATGTCCCACTATACTGCGGTTCAAATTAATTTTTTTAATATAAAAAAAAAACATCTAAGTTGTAGTTAATATTTTTTAGTAAAAAAAACTAAAATTGTATTGATATTGATCCAATATAACCGGTTAATTTAATTCAACTCGAGTCATGAGACCGGGATAACACCAAAAAAAATAAATCGAAACAAATTATGAAGCTTAATTTAGAATCAACTCAATATTGAATGATAAAATTAAAAAAAACAAAAAAAACAAAAAAAAAACCGTTAAAGTCAACAAAATAAACTTGTGACCCGAGTAATAAGACTGTGATAACCTCATAGAAAGTTAATAAAAAAACAAACTATGATGCTCAAGTCCCAATCAACCTAATGTTAAATAATTAAATAAAAAGCAAAATCAAATAAAAAAAGATAGAAACAATGACCCGAGTCAACCCGAATTAACCTGTCAAACCCGAGTAAAGAGACCATGATAACTTCATATAAAACAAATCAAAACAAGTTATGAAGTTTAATATCCAGTAAACCTAATGTTGAATGATAAAATTAAAGAAAAAATAAGTTGAAAACTAAAAAAAAAATATCATAAATGTTTTTTTTAGGACTAAAGTGTATACTGCCTTGGCCTTTAAGTGTTCACTGCTACAATGAAATGCTAGGGGGTTTTAGTATATTAATAGGATTTGGGTCCATGCTTTGCTGCGAGTTGGATAAAAAACATATAACCACACTAAAAAATATAAACGGTGTTATTTCTTCTTGTAAACAATGAAATATTTGAAATGATGATTAAAAACTTGACTAGTGTATCGGAATAAATTAATTAACCACCATAAGTGTTAATAAATAAAAAAAAGTTGGCGTGACTTGTTTGACCAAGCGGGCAAACAACTAACTGGCCGTTTAACTCAAATAATAATCTCATTAAAAAAAAAAAGCATCCATCATTCTAGTTTTGTCTAGCTCTAACTTAAATATGAAAACAAAAAACTGCCAAAGCATTAAACTGGAAAAAAAAAATGAGGGAGTGAAATGAGAAAACGAAGATAAATTGTATCGATCCGAGTTAATACACTAAATTTATAACTTGGATAATGAACAAGACCGTAACGAGTTAACCCGACTAGATAATTTATCTTTCATTTTCCTTCCCTCACTCTCTTTCTAATTGGACCTTCATTGAGTTTTAATTGACCACAAATCGGATTAAATCTAGAAGCAAATACAAGAGTTATGAAAGAATTTAAGTTAAAACTTTAAAAATATGGCATATTATATTGATCTCAGACATCTTTAATAAGCAAACTAAATTTAGAACCCGAGTTAAAATATGATCCCAATCAAGCATAATGTTTTTAAGCTAAGCGATAAAAAATGATAAAACTATTTTTTTAAAAAAAAAAACAATGATAACAAAAGGCTAAATCAACAAGGTCTAATAATTTTTTTTAATAAACTTATATTTTACCTAAATAAAGATTAAAAAGAATTGCAAAACAAAAACCATAAAAAACCTAGGTACATGGGCCAAACAACCGAATGCCTCTAAACATATGAAAAAAAAGAAGCCCAAGCCCTATTTTTTTAAGTCGTCTGCCCTTTTTATTGAAAATAAATAAATAAATCAGGCGACATATAATCTACTGAAGTAAACAATGTGTTGCTCATCTACCTAGAATGCGGCCACCATAATGGTGGCCGGAAAATCAAGGCAAAGGTATTTTTTACTAAAAAACTCTTTATTTTTCAACCCATTTTAACTTAAAAAATACCTTATAAACACCCACACAACACTCAGAAATCAATTTATCAACCTAAAAAACTAAAAATACAGCCCAAAAACATGAAATCAATTCGGATTAGATTTTTCTTCCTCGACCTTGATCTTATATGTTATCTTAAAAAAATTGCAAAAACCCCCCCTCCCTTCCTCCATATTCGTAAACCATCTATATAATTTTACATATTCATTGTTATAAAATTTGATCAAGTTTAGCACTTAACTTATTAATTTAAAATGATAATATTTCAAGATTTAGAATATTTCTTAAAAAAAATAAAATAAACCAAGTTGACCATGTTATTGGTTAAATTACTGGGTTGATCATGTTTGATCACATCAACTCCTATATAGTTCAATATGAAACTTGGTCTGGGCAAACAAATTATTAGATCAACGTACCTTATATCAAGTTCATCTATCCTACACTCACATGAGATGTTCCCAACTTTTTTTTTTTACAAAACACTTAGGTAGCGTTTAATTGTTGTACCGAGACAAGGACAATAAATACAAAGAAGACAAAACAAAATAAGATTATGACATAATTGTATTTGGTAGCATTAGACAAGACAAAATGACTGTTTATATATCATGTTTGATTATGGTGGACAAAACATGCTAAATTATAAAAAAAATCTATTTTTCTCTTAATATGTATTTAAACTTGCATATTTTAAAAAAAGTTATTTGATATTTTATTTTTTTACTTTGGTTTATATCAAGTGCTAAAATTAATAATATTACAATAACCCTATTTATAAAATCATAACTGACTTAATGAGTTGATTTGGGGTCTAAACTGGTTTAAGTTTAAGAAAAAATAGAGGAAGTATTGACTAGACTTGATCAAGTCAAAAACTCAGGTCAACTCGGGATAAAACACAGGTCAAAAACTCATTGACTATTTTTGAAAAAAAAAAAAATTTGGGTCAACCGAGTTGACCCTCCCAACTCATGACCTGAACCTTGTCTCGGGTCGACTCCCGAGTCGGATTTGAAAACTATGATAATAATCATTTTTATTCATACATTGACGCGAGTCAACCCATGTTGACCCTTCTAACTTGTGACCTGGGCCTTGCTCCAGTTGATTCTCGAGTTTCTTTTTAAAACTACAATAATAACAACTTTTATCTTTATATTGATCTGATCAACCTCAGTTGACCCTCTCAAACCTTAATCATGGCCTTACTCCAGGTTGACCCCTCAATCAACTTTTAAAACTATGATAATAATCACTTTTATCTTTATGTTGACCTGGGTCAATGATCAACCCCAATTGTAACCCGAGCTTCGCCCCGGATCAATCCTCGATTCGGGTTTTAAAACTATGATAATAACTATTTTTATTCTAACGCTGACTCGGGTCAACCCGAGCCTCGACCAGTGACCCGAGCTTTGCCCCCGATCGACTCCCGAGTTGTGTTTTAAAACTATGATAATAATTATTTTTATTCTTATATGTTTTAGTTGGACAATTTTGAAATTGAGAATTTTTTATATGAATTTTTTATTAAAAAAATTATAAAACATGTTATCTCTAAACCTTCTATTTTAAAAATATAAAAATTCACTTTAAAACTATAACAGAGAATTATTTCTATAACTAAATATATCTTTATCTTTATTTTATTTTTATCTTCCTTCCCTGCAGTAGACCAACCAAGTGCTACCCTAAAAACACGGAAGAAAGTATTAGTGGACAGACCCACGCTAATGAGGAGGTTAACTGTAGAAGAGAAGATAACACGGGGCCACTCAACGATGGTCCTCAAATATCAACTCATTAAGACCCATGATTATCTGAAATCAACAACTCAAAAACCATCATCATGCAACTCTTCTACGTCGTTTAACATCATAACTAGCTTTGATACCCGCGCGATGCCGCGGGTCATTTTTTTTGCATAAAAAAAATAAAAATTTAAAAATATTGGGTTTTTCTGCAAAGTTATACCAAAGAATCTTGGGTTTGGCTAAAACGCCTGACCTAAGAGTAATATTTATAATATTAATAATAAAATTAAACTTGTATGACCCAAGTTTAAGTGAGTCTGGCTGTAACACCGGACCCAAGAATACTGGATGTGGGTCTGGCTATAAGGTCGTGTCATAAAAGTGTGATAATTAAATAGATTAATTAAAAAAAACAAAGAACAAAAATTAACAGGAAGGAAAAAACTAATAAAGAAAAGGAAAAAAAATTGAATTAATTGGGTCAACCTTTTAAACCAGGTTATCCCGTAAAACCTGGGATTTGCGTTATGAAAGTTTGATAACTAAATAGAAAAAAAAATGACGGGTTTACCTAGAATTAACCGGGTTAACCCATCAAACCAAGTTAACCCGTCAAGCCCAGGATACGTGTCATGAAAGTATGAAAGTCTGATAATTAAATAGAAAGAAAATTAATTTTAACAAACTAAACTAAATGAAAAAAATAACTCGTCAAATCAGGTTAACCCATCAAACCCGAGATTCGTATCATGAAAATCTGATAACTAAATAAAAAAAAATTCAACATTAACAAACTAAATAAAAAAAAAATTCATAAAAAAATTAAAAAGAAAAAACAAAAGGAAAAAACAATTATATAATATAATACAATATAATAATAATAATTATTATAATTATAATTATAATGAAAAAACGTGGGGAAAATTTCAAAAAATGAAAAAAAAGTGGGGAAAGGTAAAGCTAAAGCTAAATTCTCAACTAACTCAATATTGAAAAAAATAAATTTAACAAAGATAATTTTTTAAAAAAAACATGTGGGGAAAACACTGTAGCCAAACAAAAATCATGTAAGGGAAACACTGTAGTAATCCATAGTATTTTTTTTTTAATAAAAAAAGCTACAAAGTTAATCTCTCAACCAGCTTAATATATAAAAAAAACCGACAAAGGCTATCTTAAAAAAAACGAAGAAGTCAATTTTGGGTAAAAGAAATGAAAAAAAAATCTACAAAAAAGGAAACAAAAGCGAAAAAAAAACACGTGAGGAAAGCTACAGTGTTTTAAAGAAAAAGACAAAAAAAAATAATAATAATAATAATAAAATATGTAAAAAATGACAATTTTGAAAAGAAAAAAAAAACTACAAAGCTAGATTATCAGCCAGCTCAATATTGAAGAAATAAATTCGATAAAGATAATTTTTTAAAAAAATATATTGGGGAATTTTTTTTTTTTTAAAAAAAACTACAAAGCTAAATTCTCAACCAACTTAATATAAAAAAAATAAAATCTACAAAGACTATTTTGAAAAAAAAAAATAAAGAAATCATTTAAAAAAAGAAAACAATGTATGAGAATATTATAGCAATCCATAATGTTTTAAAGAAGAAAACTACATAGTTAAATTTTCAACCAGCTCAATATTTAAAAAAAATTAGCAAAGATAATTTTGAAACAAAAAAATTAAGAAAAAAAACAAAACAAAAAAAAGAAGAAGAAATCAATTTTGGGTAAAAAAAAAATCATAAAAAAACATGTTAAAAAAAAAAACAAAAGCAAAAAACAAAACCGAAAAAAAAAAAAAATACAGTTAAAAACCTACGCGTTTTAGAGTTCTTATTAATGATACACATAATTATTAGACATTAATTATCATGGAAAATGATATCCTAATCAAGAAAGAAATAAAGCATATAAAAACTATGACGTCCATCCAAACCATTTTTACAGTATAAGAAACAAAATTTTATAAAAACACTTAATAGATAAAAATTTAAAAAAATAAAGAGGAGTAGACAAAATATAGTCGGATTATAAATTTAGGCGGACCTAATTAAAACCTATTGGTTTTTTTAATAAAATATTTTTTAAAATAATATTATTTTAATTTTGTATTTGAAATAAATGAATTAACTAAATCAACTAAAACCTAAGCATGGACAAAGAGCTCAGAGAAAGAGAGTTTAAAAGGAAATTGATTAAAACAAAAATTGAAAGAGGTGGATAAATTACTATGCACGCATAAAAAATATTAACTCGAGATTTTAAATCAATGAATGTTATTTATTTCTTCGGTTTAACTCGAGATTTTAAATCAATGAATGTTATTTATCCCTTCGGTTTTTTATTTAATAGTTCTTATTTTTTTATATTATTTTTTTGAGCTTTTTATCAAATTGAATTTTTGTCATTTTCATTATCTAACATTGAAATGTTATTTTTTCTATTGATTTGTTTTGTTTTGGTTTTAAATTTGATCTTTCTTTGTTTTCTTTTGATTTTAGATTTTTGATTCGATTTGTTTTGTAAAATGTTTGCTTTTTTTAATTTTTAAAAAAGAAATTTCACCCTTGAATCATCAATGTCTTTTTCACCATAATTTTTTTGTTTGGCATTTAGTCCTCATTCTTTTATATTACTATTTTATTCAAGAGGGGCTTTTATCAAATTATTATTTTTTTCAATTTCATCCTCTGATATCGGGTTGGTTGTGAATTGAGAGTCGTGATTTTCATCATTAGAGTTGCATCGGGTTCATGATCAAGATGACTAGTTTAAAAGGTTGACTCGGGTGACATTGGTTTTTTTTATCCTTCGACACCTTGCATTCTATCATTTTTTCAGGTTTTTTTAAAAATTATCATGGCTTCATGCCTGAATTGTATGTCAATAAACACACTCAAGTTTGCTTAGTCATTTATTTTTTTTATTTTTTATTAATTAAAAAAAAACAATAAAAATACATTTTAATCTAATATTATGATGGGATAAGATAATTTTATTCGATTTTATGATCTAAATTTTAACTTTTTCTTATTTTTTTAATCACAATTGTGATCTCTTGATTATTTTTATGCTAATATTTTTTTTTTCAGCCCGCAGCACAACATGCGTCGAGTCACGGACTAGTAAAGTCTAAAAGCTCACAATAACTGCTGACTCCCTGTCTCACTCCACTAGAAGTAAGTGACCACTTCAGTAGTCAGAGTCCTATTTAGTTCCAACTCCCAAGGAAGTGAGTGATAGATAGCACAGTGCACACAAACCTCCACTGTCTAAGGAGATCACACGCCAACATCAACACTTGTCTCCCCCTCCCCCTCTCCTTGTCTCTCTATTCTAAATGTGCTAGTTCTCTTCTTTATTTACTGGGATTGGGGTTTTAATGATCAGGATGGATCCGCCTGCAATGATGAACGAAGGGGGCCCCTACACTTTAGAGGAGATCTGGCAATTTCCCATCAATGGTAGCGGAAGAGGGCAGTTTGAATTACTTAATTTGGAGCGGAGAGCAGCAGCTTCTGCCAGGAAACGCCGCGAGGTTGATTTGGATGTTGATGATTCTTCTTCTTCAAAGCCTACAACTCTCTCTCCTACCAATGCCAATACCAACACCAACGGACTTCTGGTATTTTATCCATCTCTGGATTTCTTTCTGATCTATTTTATTTAATGTTTTATTGATCTAAATCAGCAACAGTCTTGAGGTTTACAGTTCAAGATTTAGAACGAGGTTTTTAGGACTTAGCTGTTCCTGTTTTTTACTTTTGAACTGAATTGGGAGCAGAATGATTGTGGTGGTAAGCGGCTTAAAGCATGGGGGAGTAGAGATGACAATCATCATCATCATCATCAACAACAACAACAACAACAGCATGATTCTAGAAGTGAAGCAGAACCCAGTTCAGGCAAGCTTGTGGAACACAAACCTCAACCACCAGAACCGCCCAAACAAGATTATATCCACGTACGAGCAAGAAGGGGTCAAGCTACTGATAGCCACAGTCTAGCTGAAAGAGTAACTTTCTTTGTTTATATCCTCTTAAACTAATATCTATTTTGAAAAGAGAAACTAAAAAATGTATTTTTTTTAGTATTTAGTGAATGATAATCATGACATTTGATGGAGAGTTTTCATCCAACAACGTATGACTTTTGCTTATGAGAACTGTTATGTGGACAGGCTAGGAGAGAAAAGATAAGCGAAAGGATGAAAATTCTTCAGGATATCGTCCCAGGTTGTAACAAGGTATGGTACAGGAATTAACTTAAAATCCATATTTGTTTCCTTTCTGACAAGGAAAATTTATTTTGATTGAGTCCCAAAACACTTGCATGTTTGGTCCATCATCCATCTAGTCTTGCAGAAAAATATTGTGAAATGAATTTAGATGTCAATTTGTCAATAGATATGTTAGAGTAATGGAGGACTGGGATTTAGGCAACAATAAGCCTAAATTCACTGTTGTAAAAATTGTGGATTATTATAAAAGAACACTTTTGAGGTTGTTCTTGAGCTTCCTTATGCTAACATTTGTTTGAGCAAAGTTTGACAAGGCAGATGTTTGGAGTTCACTTCTGTAAAAATTATATTATAAAGGAGTAGTTTTGAGCTTGATTTTGATTTTTTGGATTATATTTATTAGAATACTGTCAGATAAGGCAGATGCTTTGATGCAGGTTACCGGCAAGGCCCTGGTCCTTGACGAGATTATCAATTACATCCAATCATTACAACGTCAGGTTGAGGTATGAATTCTTATTTCTTATAATGGACTGAGTGCAGAAACAAGCTGTATTCCTTTTGTTCTCGTTTTATCCCTATTGACTTTAGTATTAAGTCCTACAAATTACTGGGAATTGCAGTTTCTATCAATGAAGCTTGAAGCAGTTAATTTGAATATGAACCCTGGAACTGAAGTCTTTCCTTCTAAAGATGTAAGTGCCAACACCCTGTCCTGTCGCTATTTTAAGCATACTTGAATTGTTAGAGTACTCAGCATTTCCGCGGTTGTTTTATGCTCTATTGTTACACATGGTGGTTTATTTCAAACCACCAAGAGGAAGAGGGCATCCAGAGTCCCTCAGTCATCCTTTACCATGTAGATGAGATGGTTGGCAGTTCATACGAAGCAGAGATGTATTATCAAAGGAGGATTATTGAGGATAGTTAAACAATCTCTGCTTCTTTTAGATTCCTCCCTCCTTATTTTCTTTGATTTTTGATCTGTTAGGAAATAGAGTTTATCGTCTTACCAGAGTTTGCATGATATACTTGGTTGTGCAATCTTGCTTTTGCTTTTTCCTCTTTCTGCTTAGGCATTACTATAGCACAACATTAAATTCTGTCGTAGATTAACCTTGCAAGTGGCAGACATGCTTAAAATGACAGATTGCCTTAATGAGTTGACCTCCTCTATATGATCTTTTAATGGTGATTTTCCAAGGTGATGACTTCTAGCTTTGTGTAGTTTGATTTTTGACATTGATGAATAAGAGAAAAGAGTTGAGAGCCGGGTCTAAGTTTATGTTGATAAATAGAAAGTGAGCAAAGATGCTGTGATTTCCTTTGTTTCATGAATCATGAATCTCATGAAGAATCAGTTTTCCATTTCAGTTTGGCCAACATACTTTTGATACTGCTGGCATGGCATTTGGTTCACAAGCCACGAGGGAATACAATCACTGTACATCACCGGAATGGTTGCATATGCAGGTTGGTGGTGGTTTTCAAAGAACGTCATAATATAGAAAATCCTCCTCAATTACCAGCAAGAACCTTCAAGTGGCAATGCTTCTTCTTCCTTCATTGGCTGTCAAAATATACGCGCTAGGTTAAAACGAATAACACGTTTCCAATTCAAGCTGCTCTGAACATCTCCATTTGTGCTGCTCTGAACATCTCCATTTGTTTGTGTTGGAAAATGATCCTTTTACTCCATATATCTTAACAGGCATAATGTTCTTGTCTGTACTAATACGCGTACAGATCCTCCTAGAATGGGTATTAATCTTGTTAGATAAAGTTGCATGTCTAATATTTCTAGTGATCACATCTTGTATAAACTTTATTTTTGCGTTGTGTTTGTTAAGAAGCTGAAAGCTTATTCAACAAAGGATGCCTGTTTGTGTTGTGTATCTTCGGGAGTCCAAAGTTGACGAGGGTTGCTCTCTGTGCTTAACTCTGTTCATTTTAGCTAATATGAAGAGACTGCACTTCAATCGTCCCATTATTTCGAGAAAAATGAGTGATTCTTCTTTACAGCCTGCTGTGGTGATCTAAAAATAATAATAACAATAAAATCCTAATGAATTAAGCCAATAAAGGAGCGTGCGCTATCGGGAGAGAGGGGGTGCGGGGGGTTGGAGCCTTGGAGGTATGTTCGGTACCATTGGTAGCAATCCCATTGCCAAATTTTAGCTTGTAGAAATAACCAGCAGCATTTGCGAGGAAATCCAAAAGAGTGCTCCAGAAAAAAGTAATATTATGCCACTGGCTGTGTTGTACCGAAGGAACTTCCACCCTTGCTAGAAGTGTTCTCGCTTGACTGGAAGTACGAAACGGCTGTCCAGACAACACGCAGGAGCAGGATCACCACAAACACGGTGCTTCCAAGAGTGCAAACCACCTGCAATAAACATTTACCATCACTAAGTTACTAGCTCATTTCTCCAATATACCATCGACTGTAGAAACCACATCACCTGGTAAAATACTTTAGGTTCACTTGCCTGTTGATAGGTTTGATCAAGAGAAATATTTCTCCCACGGAAACATGGAAAATATGCTATTTGATTGTGCTTATATTATATTATATAGTGGTCCTAGCAGAAAGTAAAATTAGAATATACTCTTAGAAGGAGGTCACCTTCTCAACTTCTTTTCCCAAAAAAGATTATATATATATATATTACCTACTTCCGCATATCATACATGTTCCTAATCCTTGTGCTTTTTCAACATTGAAGGTATCTAAACCACTCAGAATTGGCAATGGTCAAGGGATACCTCAAGAAGCGCTTTAACAATAGAAAGTGCAGCCAACAGCAGAATCCCATCAACAGCAAAAGACACCTGAATTCCCGGTATGAAAGATTTTAGAAGAACAGAAGAAAATAAGAGTAGGCAATCATATCCTCAAAAGAAAAAAAAGGAGTGAGCCATTAGCAGCAGTTTGAGTGATATTCAGAGTTCATAATTTAGCAATTTCTATGCAGTCTTTTCTTCTCAAAACAGGATCTGTTAACTACATAAAAAAACCACCACCATTATTTCTGCCAAGCCTTGCATGTGTCAGGTTCGATAAATATTTTCATGGCAGATGGTTTCCTACTCAACTTCAAGTGAAACTTGAGGAGTGTCAATGTTCCAGTCACAAAAATTGTGATATAAGCTATACCTCACTAAACTGCAATTTAAATTCCTTCCATAAATCACTGGTTGGCATACTTCACTCGTATCAATAAAAAAAAAGATGTGAATTTTCTACTAAATTCAAACTCTCTGTTAGATCCTCTACGATAAGCATGCTAGAGGGATTTCCTGGTGAAACACTTCAATTTTATACTTTTATTTTCTCAACCAAGTCAATCAAATTCACTGGCATCTCCTCACACTTCAGACTTCAGCATCCCTGTGCTATACAACCTGCAAACTAGAGTCTATTTTCTACTGCCATACAAGAACTGCATCAGCTCACGGATACATGAACAGACCTTTCTCTATGCTGTGACCAGAACGGTTCAACTACATTAGCTCACAATCCAGAAGAATAATTTAATGTTTTAGACTTGCTCACCCCTCGATCATGGGGATAGGCCATAGCCTGCCCATCATACAACCAAGCATATCTGCAATATAATAAATAGCCTATTTACAATATTAAACTTCCCAGCCTCCAATTTGAGGGATCTTGTTCAAACAGTACTTAACCTCATCAGCTGCCTAAATCAACTAAAATATAGAGAAAAAACATGACCATTCGAGGGAGTATTGAATCTGCTGGCTTTAAACCATTGAAAAAAAAACCTTTCATCCTATATTCTTAATGGGCATTTTTAACAATTCAATGTTCAAATTAAGCTACAACAAAGGTGAGCAGCCAAGACTGGACAAGAGAAGAAAAGATAATTTACCAACTGGGGTGATATAACAGCAGGTAACATAGAGCGAGAAGCTTTCTTGGCTCTCTTAGATAACTTCTTGAACATGCTTTGCAAGAACCTGATTAGTAAATCAATGCTACTCTCTGTCTCATCCTCATCACTGATCTCCTCTTCGTCGACCATCATGTCATAATTATCATCAAAGAAGACTTCATTAATCTCCTCAGGCACGTCACTATCCAACTGGGGAGGATAAAAATGTTAATTATATAATAATTATTAAATGATGAACTGATCAGTATTACAAGGGATACTCTCACCTTGCCATGACAAATGATGAATGGATTTTTGGGGGTCTTGTAAGGAGGGGCGAGGCAGCGGAAGTAGAAGGATTGGTGAGAGAGTGAGAGCTTTGGAGCGTGTGAGAGCACTGTGAGATGGAGGAGATGCTTGGTAGTTGGTCTGAAAATAAGACTAAAACCTAGTGATAAGGTTTTTGTTATTGCCATTTTTTCAGTTTGCCGGGTGTGGCTTCAGATTACTGGAAGCCTCGAGTCGAGTAGTGAAGTGGCATATTAGGCGCGTGTGGAAAAAGGAGAAAAAAAAAGTATAACAGCAAATTTATTTAAAAAAAAAAAATTAAAGTGAATCGAATTAAACCAAAAAACAACCGATTGGTTCAGTTTTATATTTTTTAAAACTTAATAAATTTAATTTAATTGATGAAACACCTTTTAGTTAACTATTTTTACATGTTTTAATTTAATTAATTTTTAATTTATACTGAGTTTTTTTATTTGGTTTAATTTTTTTAATTTTTAAAATTTAAAATCAAAACCAAGCCTGGCATGGTATTTTTAAATTTCCTAATCAAAATTATCCAAAAATTCAAAAAACTACTCCATTCAAGTTAATTTCAGATTAGTTTTTATAAATAATTTGATTAATTCACCCTCTACTCATTTTCATTGATCCAAGCTTTTGTAATCTGATTAATTAAATATTTTTGTTAGTTTAAGCCTTAAGGACCAAGGACTTGCTGAAAGAGATGCTGAAGGCGATGCATCGTGAAAGAATTCGGAATGAATCAAATCTCCCCAAGTAGGATTCGAACCTACGACCAGTCAGTTAACAGCCGACCGCTCTACCACTGAGCTACTGAGGAACAACGGGAGATTAGATCTCATAGAGTTCAATTCCCGTTTTCAACCCACGACCAATATGAGCTCGAAGTTTCCTTCGTCCTGACACGTGGTACGTCTTTAAAAAGAAGAGAGTTCAAGTATGGACGAAACATTTAGATTTTTTTTAATCTTAATTGCCTGGGCCATGCAAGTTAGTCAGGCACACCATGTTTGGGCCAGGCCTAATATCTTTTTCTTTTATTTTTTTTTTAATTTTTGGTTTTGTTTTTTTACTTAACAATTTATTTTTTTTAAATTCTCCCATGAATTCATACACTTCCTTTTAAGTCATGGTATTTTGTTTTTACATAAATTAAAATATAGTATTACGATACAGATTTATGATAGGTTTTTTATGGAAAAAATGTTAAAAACTTGTAAAAAAATAACAATTTCAAATAAATTAAGAACTCGTTGTAATAACAGTTTTTGTTTAGTATTACAAATATTCAAAGAATATAGTGTTGAAAATTAAATATACATTAGAATTTATTTAAAATAAAATTTTTCCTCAGGATAGATGCCCTGAAAATTACAATAATTTCTTAATAGTAATTTAGTATTTAAATACTTTTTAATTCAATGTACATAGTTTAAAAACTATATCTTTGAAAGGGATCTTAGTGTTAAATATTTTGAAATTAATTATTAATTGATATAACGCGTGATTCACATGATATTTTTTTAAACATAAATGATCAAGTTCTATTAGGCGTAAAATCGTTCGTTTTAAAAAAGTTTAACGTTTAATAGATATTAAGTTCTCTCAAATTACATGTGGCAATTTAAAAATCATAATACCCTCCAATAATTGAATATAAAAATCAATTATTCAATGTAAAAAAAATTAAAATGCCCTCCAATAATGTGTAATTAACAAAAACAAAAAACATGCGAAAATGATGAAAATGCCCTTAGACAATTTTGTTTTTTGATTTCAATGGTAAAAATATATTTTTACTGAATTCTAAAAATCAAAAGACATAAATACCTCTCGGTCAACAGTTCTTTTAATTGCTAGATATGCTCTCCTTCTCCTTTTCTTCATATTTCAAGCTTGTGCTCTCCCCTCGCACCTTGCTTCTTGGTTGTTGCAAGCCATCAACACCATATGTCTACATCTCCTCCACCTTCAGCAAACCCACAACTAAACATTTTCTGGTTGGAAACAAGTTTAGCCAATTAAACAACATAGCATTAAATAACCAGATGAATATCAATTAAATATTAAAGAAAGGTTAATTTCTTTAAAGAAAAGAAAAGTTTTTGAAAATGTTTTAAGGGATACAAGAATTAATATATTCTTAAAAAATCCAAAAATCTTAAGAAATAAAAAAATTCCAACAATACTTGGCAATTAAAATTCTTAAGCATTCTCGAGGGAAAAAAAATCCTTTTAATACAAGTTAACCCTTTGAAGATGTTTAGTAGTAAAAATAATTGACATGCTTAGATAAGAGTTATCAAAAACTCTCAGCCGTTAAATTTGTGACATTATTTTAGAAAATAGGAAAATAAAATACTCAAATTAATATTTAACAAATAAAATATTTTGGAATTTATTTAAGATTAAGATTAAGATTAAGACTAAAATCTACAGTTTACTTTTAAAAATCAAATTTTTTATTTTATGAAATGAAATATTTAGGAAATAAATAAATGATCTAAAATTCTTAGCCATTAATGTTTTCGAAAACAATTAAATTTCTGTACATTTCCTAAAAAAAATCGATTTTTTTTTCTTGGAAATATGAAAAATTTTCAACGGCTAAGAATTCCTGAAATTTTTATAATTTCATTAATAAATTCAATATTTTATTTTATAAAAGATAACAATTAAGATTCTTAAAAAAAAACAATGACCGAGTATATTTTTAAAGTGGTTTTACTTCATATCTTGATTTAAAAAAAAACATTAAATAGGCGTCGATTTAGAATTTAAGATATTGGACCAGAAAAAATGGGACTCGTAAAGATATAATATAACTAATATTTCTTAACATTACAGATTATATTAGAAGGGAAAAGGGGCTTGTAAAGATATAATATAACTAATATTTTTTGTTTAAACTAATTTCATGGATGATATGTGTCGAGGATAAGGGTATTAATTATAGATTAGATTTGACAAACCCCTTCAACTGAATCCCCCTATTTTTTTTTTTTGTAACCAGTGCTGCAGCCAAGACATAAAAACATTGTGGGGTTGGGTGGGGATTGGAGACCACGTCGACGACGACTAGTTAACAAAAAAAAGGCAAGGATTTAGATTTTTATTTTAACAAATACACTCTTATTATAGAATCATGAATTATAAATATTTGATTCGACAAATGCACTCTTATTATTATTTCATATAATTTATGGCTAAAATATATAGATTTTATCTAATGAAGACAATAAAATACACAAAAATAATTAAATCTTTTCTTAGCTTCGTCTTTTCTCCTTTTTTTTTTTTAGGATTTGAAACTGAGATGAATTTTCACTCCCTTTTTGGAAAAGAAACTATCATTCATGTGGATTTAATCAAGGTGATTAGGCATTTAAACAGCTAGAAATGAATCTATTAATCAATAACTCAATTTTTCTTCATTTTTTCATTTTTAAACATCATTATTAACATGCATGGGTGACAGACAACTAATTAGTGGTGAGAGTAAAGGCTTAACAAAGAGTAACATATTCCAAGCACTTGGTTCCCGTAACTTTTCTTTATGCTTTTAAATGTTTTTTAAAAAATATTTTTTATTTGAAAAAATATTAAAAAGATATTTCTATATATTTTTAATAATTTTAATTTAATAATTTTAAAAATTATTTTAAATTTGTTTTTTTAAAAAACATTCTCCCTATCTCAGTCAACTCTTAGAAGTGCAGCGAAGTAAGCTTTAAACGCCCGCAATCAATGATCGCCCACATTCCCGCCAATTAACGAAGATCGAGAACACTTGCCGGGGACCTCATTAAATTCCCGCCAGCGACATTCCAAATCATCATTATTATTATTATTACAGTAATACCTGGAAGCCAAATTTAAAAAACTCCACTCTCCACCTTTTTCGTTCTTCATCTTCCCAATCCATCTCATTTAGTTTGCTCGCTCTCTGTGTTCAGTCTCTACCTCTCTCGAAGCTGCAAAAAATAAAATAAAGATTGAAAAAATGGCACCGTCGCGTAGACAGATCAACGGTAGATCACCAATAGTAAATCCACAGCGCCAAATAACTGCCTTCTTCTCCAAGACGACGACGACTCCTTCTCCATCTCCTTCTCCCACGCTCTCTAAAAAACAAATCCCTAAATCTTATACTAAACCTAACCCTAGCCCTAGCTCTCGAACCCAAAGCTCTAGTTCTAGCCCAACTACTCCTTAGCCACTCCAATCTAAGCCTAAAAAACCCCTACTAGTTATTGGACAAACTCCTTCACCGTCTCCTTCAACAATTGGAGTGTATGGCAAAGAGGTGGTGGAGAGGAGGGTTAGGTTTTACTGGCCCCTGGATAAGAGCTGGTTCGAGGGTCGTGTCAAATCTTGCGATGATGAATCGAAGAAGCATTTGATACAATATGATGATTCTGAAGAGGAATTGTTGGATTTGAGCAATGAGAAGATTGAGTGGGTAGAGCCATGTTTTAAGAAATTTAAGAGGTTGCGCAGGGGTTCTTTGGGTTTTTGGAAGATTGTGCTTGAAGATGATGAGATGGAGAATGTCGAGGGCGATAATGGCGGTGCTGGTGGTGGTAGTGGTGACGACGACTCGAGTGATGAAGATTGGGGAAAGAATGCGGAGAAGGATGTTAGCGAGGAGGAGGACGTTGATTTGATGGATGAGGAAGAAGCGGATGATGGCAAGAAAGGAAAGAGAGGTGGGAAGGATTCGAGGAAAAGGAAAGCGAGTGGAGAAGGTGGAAAGTTGGATTTGGGAAAGAAGGGAAAGAGTGGTGGGGATGCAAGTACGGGAGGAGTCAGGGTTTCAGTTGTGGATCCTGTAAAGAACAAGGAGAGCAAGTAATTGTTTTTCCTTCTCTATTTGTTTGGGATAAGGGGGGTTGTTGGAAGAAATTTATGACATGGATTCATCACATTTTATTTAGAAAATCCTAAAAAGACGTACTGAAGTCAATAACAAAATGGGTATTGTTGGACAGGCTGGAAATACTGACTCGTTAGACATTACATGAGAGTTTCTTTATGATTCAAAGGGCTTCCTTTTCTTTGTAGTTTCTATCTGGATATGTTTGTCTCTGCAGTAGCATATCTTCATTTATGCTATGATCACGGTTACTGCCCAAGGATAATTATTTCGCTACAGTAAATGTTTGCTTCTATAAAATTTTTGAATAAAAGGAGCTAGAACAAGGTTTTACATTCCCATAAAAAGGGAAAAAATGACAATTAGGTCACGCATCGCTGTTGTTGAATTTGTGCATGTTTTACTGCAGATGGAGTTTTTAATGGCTTTGAAAATGCCTTGATGACTGATGCATCAGAAAGATTTAGCACGCGTGAAGCTGAAAAGTTTCCATTTCTTGGACGGTAAGTTCTCATTGCAACAATGTGGTCCATATGCTCTAGTCTTCATTCATACCTATGATCGTACATCATTTTGAAGAGAATGGAGAAACCATGCACTTCTTTCAGTGCATTGTTTGCCTGCGTTATTTTCATTTTTAACCCTTCTCACGCATGTGAATCTCATGTTTTAGGCCCACTGATGTACATCTTGATGTAGTGAGGTCAACCCAGCAAAATAATTAAGTAAATAAATAAAGAACACAGTAAATAGTTGATGAAGCTCCAACTGTTTGTTGTTTTGAATGAAGCATCACCCTTGATTGCTACTTGCCTTGATTCTGAAACAGAGAACGCAGGGATGCAAAGAGAAGGCGTCCTGGAGATGTAGCAGGACTCTATACTTGCCCGCTGAGTTTGCAAAGAGTTTAACAGGTGGCCAGTTAGGGGCTTTCATACACTGATTGGTTTGAAACTATTGAAGGAGCTGTCTTCTTGAATTTCATTGTTTGTTATGTGCAGAGACAACGGTGGGAGTTTAAGTCAAAGCACATGGATAAGGTTTTGTTTTTCAAGGTATGTACATAAGTCAGATGGATTTCATACATTCATCAAATCTCTCTTTACTAGGTTCTGCCTAATAATAATTATATCATTTCTGCTGGTGCAGATGGGCAAATTTTATGAGCTCTTTGAAATGGATGCCCATGTAGGAGCTAAAGAACTAGATTTGCAATATATGAAGGTAGGATTCATTAAGTGCTAACGATCATGAATACTATCTTTTGGACTCTGCTGTCTTTGTTGACTCTTTCTCAATGCAATCATTTAATCAGAAGGCATCAAAATTGGCCTGAGGCATTTGTCTTCTATTCTTGGTTACATATTTTGGAATTTATTTGTTTCTTTGGATTTTGACTCAAGTTATTATATGATTCCTTCTTGGATGCTTAGGGAGAACAACCTCACTGTGGCTTTCCAGAGAAGAACTTCTCTTTGAATGTGGAGAAATTGGCTAGAAAGGTTGGCCTGTACTTATTTTCTCCTTTTTTTATTTAGCCTCATTTGTTTCTCCAATGAAATTTAACAAGCTGCCTTGAAGAGCAGGGTTATCGAGTTCTTGTTGTAGAGCAGACAGAAACACCTGAACAGTTAGAGCTTCGTCGCAAAGAGAAAGGTTCTAAAGACAAGGTCTGAATTTATTTCACGTCCCTGAAATGATTTCAGTTTTTACCTCGGAATTTCATCTTCCACTGTTATTCTGCATTTGATTGAGCGGACTGCTCTGTTATTTGTTGATGATCAACCTGCAGTCATTTTAGGACCATGTTTAAATCAGATTCATAAATCACTTGAAACTTAGGCTAGATGTTAACACTAATCACATGTTGGATTACTTGTCTTAATAATTTTTTTTACGATGTTTTAGGCATTCTCTTGTTAGTTTCTTTCATCCCAAGTTTCGGCAATTATTTCCCATTTGTTTAGGTTGTAAAACGTGAAATATGTGCGGTGATTACAAAAGGAACACTAACTGAGGGGGAGTTGCTTTCTGCAAATCCTGATGCTTCTTATTTAATGGCACTGACTGAAAGTCGCCAGAGTTTGGCAAACCAAGGTCTTGAGCGGATTTTTGGTGTTTGTGCTGTTGATGTCACTACTAGCAGAATCATTCTTGGACAGGTTTGTTGATTTTTATCAGATTCTATTGTGTATTAGTTGATGAGATTGTTTTTTGAGGCTTTGTTGATAATTCCATTGTGTCATCTGTTTTGCTAATATCTTTTATTGTCAATTCCCTTTTCAAGTTTGGAGATGATGCTGAATGCAGTTCATTGTGCTGTCTATTATCTGAGCTGAGGCCAGTGGAAATTGTAAAACCTGCTAAAATGCTTAGCTCCGAAACTGAGAGAGTAATGGTGAGACATACAAGAAATCCCTTGGTCAATGAGTTGGCTCCCCTCTCAGAATTCTGGGACGCGGAGAAAACTGTTCAGGAAGTCAAAACTATCTACAAGCCTATTGGTGATCTTTCAGCTTCTGGACCCTTAAATAAAACAGATTTGGATACAACTAACCTTAATGTTGGAGAATATAGGCCAAGCTGCCTGCCCAGCATTTTGTCAGAGTTTGTCAATAAAGGAGAAAATGGAAGCCCTGCTCTCTCAGCTCTTGGAGGCGCTCTCTATTATCTAAAACAGGCATTTTTGGATGAGACATTGCTTAGATTTGCGAAATTTAATTCCCTTCCTTGCTCTGATTTCTGTGAGGTTGCTAAGAAACCATACATGATTCTCGATGCTGCTGCCCTGGAGAACCTTGAGATTTTTTAGAACAGCAGAAACGGAGACACTTCAGGGTAAGGGTGTCATATGCTCTTAAATATGCCATTTTTTTTTTCTCTCCTGAAAATTGTTTGAGGTATTTTGTTATCTATGAAGGACGCTGTATGCGCAATTGAATCATTGTGTGACGGCATTTGGAAAGAGGTTGCTGAAACATGGCTAGCAAGACCATTATGCCATTTGGAATCAATTAAAGATCGCCAGGATGCTGTAGCAGGTCTGCGGGCAAGTTTGCAGTAGGTATTCATTTTCTAGCATGAGATGTTTTGCTGGGTGAACTTTATATATATGTAATTGGAATTTTAGACCTTGGTGAACAATTCCAAAGCCTCTAATGCTTGAACTAAAAGTTACAGTTTATGGATTGATGATTTATTTTGAGGAAAGTGTCAATTAGCTATCATATGCCAGTTTTTCCATTTGAAAATTAACGGGCTGTGTATTAATGAAAAACCTAAAACAGTATTACTGTTTTGATTCCCAAATAAATATGGGGCTGCTATCATTGGCATGGTTCATTGCCTTTTCTCTTTCCATTTTCTTGCTCCAAGTTTTTCAAAAAAATGGATTTCTTAAGGTCTTCATTGTTGCTTGCAAAACTTGAAATCTCGGGCTTGCAGCTATGATGTTGCAGGTTCAAGGCTTGAGAGCAGCCACTTCTAGAAAAATTGCAGAAGGGCAGGACTGTTTTGAAATGGTCCCTTCAAAGTTTATACTTTGATGGGACCATAAATATCTTTTGGTTTTCAAAGTCCAAGGAGTATAGAGTGCTTTTCTCCATATGATTAAGTGCTCTCATAATTTTTCAAGTTTTATTTTTGAGCTGAATATTTTGATCTCTTCAATTTTCTGCCTGATAGTTGCATTTCTTTTATATTTTTCATTCTCTAACCAGCTAATTGCTGTTTGAGTTTGCATTCTGATATCATAGCTAACTTTCAACCCATGATGGTTGAATTTCAAAAGGTGATGTCCGGGCTTCCAGACATTGAGCGGCTGCTTGCACGCATATTTTCTACCAGGTAAGGATAAGAAGGAATAAGCATGCATCAAATGTATTTTTCTAGCATTATGGAAGTACCGAGCTTCATGTAAATATGTTTCTTGTTCATTATTTTTATTGAAAAACAGCGAAGCCAATGGAAGAAATGCAAATAAAGTAGTTTTACATGAGGATGCAGCAAAGAAGCAGCTTCAGGAGTTTATATCCGCTCTACGTGGCTGTGAATTAGTGGCCCAAGCATGTTCTTCGCTTGCTGTCATGTTGGAAAATGTGGAGTCTGGACGGTTGCATCATTTATCAACACCTGGTACTTTTCAGTTTGTTGTTCTTTTAATGTTTTTATAAGATTGTAGTTTGGCATCTTATTTTGTTATGTAATTGTAGGTAAAGATCTTCCAGACATCCTTCCAATTCTTAAACATTTTAAGAGTGCCTTTGATTGGGTAGAAGCCAACAATTCTGGACGTATAATACCTCATGAAGGTGTCGATGTGGAGTATGATCCTGCTTGTGAAAAAGTTAAAGAGGTTGAATCTAGTTTGGCTAGACACCTGAAGGAACAACAGAAATTACTAGGGGACAAGTCAGTAAGATCCTCTCCAGAAATATTAGTCTTCTCTTAATTTGTTTTAGTAAATAACATGTTCTCTCATTACATGACCTATTTTACAGATTACTTATGTCACAGTTGGAAAAGAGGCATACCTGTTAGAGGTTCCTGAACATCTGCGTGGTAGTATTCCTCAAGATTATGAGCTGCTGCGTTCATCCAAAAAGGTAAGTGATGCATATTGAATGCTTGGTGTATGACACTTTCTTGAAAAAATAGCAAGTGTTTGGCCAATTAATCAATGTGACAAGTGTAACATCATCTAATTTGTTGATTCTATTGTTAAAAACATTTGAAAAGTTATCACCATCTGTCCTGTGGTGATGCAATACTGTTGTGGTAGAATGCATTAACAAACATTGTGAACACGTATGCAAACATAAGCAAATGAATTGTGTTTCTTGCTTTTTTAGCTTCCTTAAGAATGTGCTTGTCATTGTGCCATGGAATTGCAACAAAAGAACTTGGAATTTAAGTCGTTTATACTGCTTTTGCCTAATTTTTATCATGGTCATGTGAAATATTTAAAGAAAAGGCCCTGTAAACATGGTTTTTAATATAAATAGATAGGGTCAGTATCAGCTAGCATGCCCATAAAAGCTGGCAGGTTCCAAATATGTGATTAGGTGTCAAAGAGTGTGAATGAGAATGATGGTGTATGCATGTATAATAACGACCTGATTTTACATTTATTTATTACAAACTACAATCTATGTTAACTGGGTCCCTTTTTTTGTCGGACAAGGAAACATTGTGGCTGGGATCTTAACTTTGGCTATAGCAAATAGCTTACTGGTCTTAGGAAATTTGGTTTTCCTTGTCGCTATCTTGTTTAAATTCTTGTTCTACATGCTGCCTGGGACATGCAGGGCTTCTACAGGTATTGGACTCCCAAGTATAAAGAAGTTCTTAGGAGAGCTCTCACAGGTTGAATCTGAAAAGGAGTCGGCATTGAAGAGCATTTTGCAGAGGTTAATTGTGCGTTTTTGCAAGTACCATGACAAGTGGAGACAATTAGTTTCTGCAACTGCAGGTTTGTGCACCAACTTTATTCACGCAGAATAGGATCTTGATTATGAATATGCATCTCTCTCTGCACTACAGCATGTCTGTAGAAAGCTAACAAGAGCAAATTGTATTTCAAGTAGAATCCAAATTTTCTCTCTTTCAAACACGCAGGCGCTCCCACTCCTTTGTGGGATGAAACTATTGTCATGGTATGATTTCAATTCATTTTTCTTGACTGAGACTAGTCACACATGATGCAGAACTGGATGTTTTGATCAGTCTGGCAATTGCAAGTGGCTATTATGAAGGACCTGCATGTCGTCCAACCATCGTAGGTTCATCATTGTCAAGTGAAGTACAAGTACCATGCCTTTCTGCAAAACTATTAGGACACCCTGTTCTTAGGAGCGACTCTTTGGGAAAGGGTGCATTTGTCCCAAATGACATTAGTATTGGGGGTTCTGGTTGTGCCGGCTTTATCCTTCTCACTGGTCCTAACATGGGTGGAAAATCTACTCTTCTTCGGCAAGTTTGTTTGGCTGTGATTCTGGCCCAGGTAAATTATCTATCCTTCAAAATATATGTTTTGCCTGGTAACCATCCACATTCTCCATCTTTGATTTTTTTTTCATAGATTGGAGCCGATGTCCCTGCTGAAAGCTTTGAGTTGTCTCCTGTTGACCGCATCTTTGTCAGAATGGGTGCAAAAGATCATATTATGGCAGGCCAGAGTACATTTTTGACAGAGCTTTCAGAAACTGCATTGATGCTGGTGAGTTTTCTTGGTAATTTTGAAGCATTTCTTTTAAGAGAAAGGGTCATGGTCCCTATGACTGTCCCAGTCTATAGATGTGGCTGAATCGATGATGTATAGGAGGATGTTTGTGATTGTGAGTAAAGTGCCAAAGTTTATGCAGCTTTTCCAGTAAAATCAAAATAACATCATAGAAATCAAATAAAAAAAAAATATGAGACTCTTTTTT
This sequence comes from Populus trichocarpa, assembly GCF_000002775.5. NCBI lineage: Eukaryota > Viridiplantae > Streptophyta > Magnoliopsida > Malpighiales > Salicaceae > Populus > Populus trichocarpa. The sequence goes on from NC_037292.2 coordinate 13,427,018, forward strand.
CAACTAGTCAAATATTGAATATCCAGGTTGTTAGCAAATCAGGTAAAGCGTCGGAATCAAGAACTGAAATAAGAATAGGCCAAAAACAAGACTATAGGAGAACCAATTAGAAATTAAATAAACCAAAGAGCAAATGATGAGCAGAGGCATTCACGATTAGAGAAAAATAAAGCCATAATGCAAAATCATCTACCCTTTCAACTCCCGTGCTAAACTATCACAAACTGCACGGGGAGTATTGTTGTCTTACTTAAAATATTCTTACTGAAAAATCTCAACCATTGGATTTATAAGGTCCACTCATTCAATGCATGAAATTTTTAGAACTGCTTTTGAAAATGATAGACGTTAAGGTTAGCATTACTTTTAGGATAAATTAGTACAAGGACTCATTTTGCATGCATGCATAAATCTTATATTTAGAAGCAATGCAAAATTACAAGGAAGATACATTAAAGGGATTAAAGATGCATTCTTTTTTGTTGAATGTTTCTGATGGTCTCCTCCAGCTGTTCCATATTGATTTTTTTGTTCACTCGACCATCTGTTCCAGCCTCCTTCATCTTTTTACCTTGACCTCCTGAGTTATCTGCTGAGAATGCTAAGATAGGGATGTGAACGCCATAAAACTTCTCCTCTTTTCTTATCTGTCTTGTTGCTTCACACCCATCCATTTTTGGCATCTGTTGAATACAAGATATTAAAACATGGTTAACGTAAACTTTATCATAAGATAAAATTATTTGCATGAACCAAGTTTAAGTGACAACATATTTCCCCATGATCTTCTATCCTGTATACTAGTTGCAAGAACTAATAAATCATTTAGCTGTCAAAATTCGCCTCCATGGCCTTTTCCCCTCTTTATCCTCAAATAAAAGCAAACTGACAGGATAATGTTTGGGGGAAAACACGAGGAAGGTTAGACAGCTACAATGCGTACTGCTTTATTTCGTGAGATTTGCAGAAAACTTCTTGTCAACCAACTAATTACTAGTATGTTTTAAGTTTAATGTTGGGTGCTATTGTTGTTTGTTTTAAGAAAATAAAAGATAAGTAGGCATTTTTAGCGAAGAAAACAATTGATAACAACATGAAAGTAAAGAGATTCATATTCTTTACCTCGCAGTCCATTAATATGTAGTCATAAGGAAGCACAATAGAGTGGCTATGTTCCCTTTGGTTGTGTAGACCTATGCGAACTAGTTGGAAAGCTTCCTCCCCATTTTCACAAACCTCAACAGTTGCACCATGCCCTTTAAGAATGTGCCTGGTCACTTTGCGGGATATTTCATTATCATCAACGACCAATAATTTCAACCCGCTTAAGGATTTGTCTTTGCTTGGATTACCACGTGCTTCTTGGATCTCTGATGATCTAACCGGTAGCCTTTCAGTTGGAGACTGTCTTGATTTGGATTTAACATGAGAATGATCTGGATCATCTAACAAAGGATTCTTCCTGTTTTTTTCATTTTTTGAGCTGCCTTCTGCTTGTGAGTCCACTTGTTGAAATGAGTTTTCACAAGTTGATGGAACCTTTAACTTTGTTCCTTGTGAATGTGTTGATGAAGATGAACCAGGATCTTTAAGAGCATTTGTGGCTTGGATTGCATTTTCTCTCTTTGATCTGGAAATAAGTTCATGACCCCCGAATTCAGGTAGAAGTCGTATCACTTGATACAAGCGAGAACCATGAAATGGTTTCAACAAAATGTCGTCCCTTGGATTGATCAAGTCATGTTCAAAGCCTCTCAAATTGATACTTCGTGAAGTTGGTTTATCCAGCCAAACAACCTTGTAGCAACTGCTAGGAAGGTCTCTTTTAAATTCAGCAACGACTCTACAAAGTTCCTGAAATGGTCCAGCACCAGCATCAATCACAAGCAATACAAAGCCTGATGCACCTCTAAGATTACTACTTCTACTTGCGGATGGTTTTTGATCTATCCCGTCCATGGAATTTAAAGGCACATCCTTCATTGATCTAGAGTTAAAATGGTCACTTCTTGAGCCCAAATCAGATTTTCCTGAAGAACCATATGGTGAAACATTCTGCCTGACTTTTATCCTTTTTAGGGTAGAGTGAAGATGCTTCCATTGCTTCACAGATGATGCTTTTATCCCCAAACCCTCTATATATTTATGTGAACTTCTTAGCCGCTCTTCATTTTGAATCAGCAGAACAACATGGGATCCTTCAATCTTGGGACTAGAACCAAGTATAGACAGCCTAGGACTAGGGGTGCGAATCACTAGGCCTGGAGAAGGAGTTTGAATAGGCAGCACCGAATAGTTAAGTTCACCATCAGGCATGGAATCCCCTTCAATCTCAACTTCAGCATTTTTTATATATGCTGAAGGTATCTCGCATATGTCAAGGAAAACATTGAACTTGAAGCAAGTTCCCTTCTTGCCATTCTCTTTATTCACGATTCCTATTTCTCCTCCCATTAGACGCACCTGGTGAAAATTATTTAACAAAGGTTGATCAAAGAAATATAATCAAAAGCAGAAACAAGAATGGAACATGTTTTGAGGATTTAAACAGGCTTTGGTACTTAATGTGCTATAGAAAACTACTAGTTAATTTGTGCAAAAGTTGAGTACGTACCAAAGATTGAACGATGCCAAGTCCTAAGCCAGTTCCTCCTTGTCCAAGAGCTGTTTCTTTGACTTGAACAAAATTCTCAAACACTGATTTTTGTTTTTCTCTCGGAATTCCTTTACCTGTATCATTCACCTCAAATACAAATTCAATGGAGCATTGTTTTTGCTTCACTTCATCAAATTCTTTTTTGTTCTTGGAAAAAAGGCATAAAAAACATCTCCACAAACCATTCTGATTGGAAGCGATTATCTTGTTCTCTAAACTGGGTTTTTGAGTCCAGGCTCGAACTGATACATGCCCCTCAAATGTAAACTTAACAGCATTGCTAAGTAAATTGCAAAGGACTTGCTTTAGTTTTACCCTGTCGCCTTTCACTCGAGAATGTTTGAGAATGGAACCATCATAGGGGTCAAGCACCACATCTACACCTTTTTTCATGCCCACAGGATGATACAAATCAACTGCATCTTCAAGAAGCTTGGCTAAATCAAATTCTTCTTCTTCAAGTTGCATTTTGCCGGCTTCAATTTTGCTGGTATCAAGAATAGAATTCAACAAACCTGTACAGGTAAGAAATTTAAATTATTAAAGAGAAGATTCTATACAAAAAACTATAATTCTAATGTGCTAAAAAGATCAGTCCATATATAAGCTTACCTACTAGGTCTTTTGTGCAATCATCCATTTGTTGTAAATTTGTATCTAACTCAGAACCTGCACGCGCTTCTGCATAGCATATCTCTATCAAACCAGTAATGCCTGCTAAAGCCGCTCGAATGTCATGGCTAGCACTAGCAAATGCAAGACTCTTATTCATGCTCTTTCGTTCTGCTTGTTGCGTTGCTTCCATTTGCTTTATTAGTGCTGAACACAAGTGGATTTCCCTTCCTGCAGCCCTAACCACTAGCAATATGAAACTAACAATCGAAATGAAAATCGCAGCAATCATTATTATGAATAGAACGAGGGAAATTTCGATGCTCCTGTTAACACTGCTTGCTAGTCCATTGTATGGGAAAGCCAACGCATATACCTGCAATCCAAATTCCCATAAATTGTATGAATTCAGAAAGCAGTTATCAATAAAATTGAAATTAATCTATGAGCCGATCTTGCATGAATGATTTTTAAGCGACAACCACATGTGAAAGGCTCGGATTTTATGATCTCTAAATGAAAACACAGCAGTATAGCACAACAAAGTATGAAAAGTGACCAGAAAGTAACTCGTGACTAAAAACTTGTTCAAAGACTCATTGCTAAGATGCATACTTTTAAGAATGATACATACCGATTGCACTCCCACAATTTCAACCTGGGAGCATAAAACTCTGTATTTTGCTTCCTCAAGGTACAACACTGAATCTTGTAGTTTGCCATTGTTCGGCATGCATGAAACATTTCCAACGTGATCAATTTGATCACCATTCAGTTTTGTCATGTATAGAGAAACTGAATTTTCCTTTATCACAATTTGAGTGTTAGGCAGTCCTCCTACAAGAACTTTGCCGGATTGGGTAGCCAAATACAAGCTCCCACCATAAAGTTCTACGTTGTTGAAGAAACTAGTTAATGCTTTAGCCGAAAACCCTAAAGAGAGGACTGCTTGTCCATGTAAACTAACTGTGTTAAGGAATAGAGGATCTTGAGCACCGTTCCATCCACTCTCAAATGATGCATACCCTTGACTACTATTTAATGCTTGCTCAATCCAACTTGCATTGGTTGTAATGAAAGGAAGGGTTTTAACTGCATCTCCATATACTTTTCCTGTGTCTGAATCTACAGGTTGTCTATACCAAGAAAAGTTCCTCGCATTTGAAGCTGTAGAGTTAGAGTACATAGCAAATACTTGGTTTCCTTCATAATAGTATGAGAAGAAAAGACCTCCCAGTCCAATATATGAAATCTGTGATATGAAAGGAATTACTGGAAATGCTTGAAACAATGAGGGAGCTACCTGCAAACATAAGGAGAAGAAAAAAAAATTGAACTTAGCACTCTTAATGGTAAATTACCCCTCTTTTTATAGCATATTATTATTACAAATATTAATAACTTCTAAAATATATGAATTGAGTATGGACACAAACCTTATTCTCAACATCGTATGATGAGAGTATGCTTCCATTGATGGAGGAACTCATAACTCTTGCTAAATTTATTGCAGATGAATTTATAGGGTGCAATAATTTAGCTATGTTCTCAATTTCAGATACCAATCCAGATTGAACAACATGGGCATTGAAATCCATGTGCTTCTGCATCTGTTTGATCATATTATACCACCATGGTACCACTACACAAGGGAGTAGCACAACTCCAATTGCCTGCATTTAAGTTTGTACAAACCTTGAGTGCAATTCCATTTGCAGTGGAATAAAAGAAAATGAACATAACAATTATTAAAGAAATATTAGATGAAAACCCATTTTAGAATAGGTGATTATCATCGAAGAAATTAAATATTTTCATCAGTATATTTCAGGCATGCAGTAATAAGCTACGTTGAAAATCAAACAAGTAATAAGAGAATTTTGCATGCAACTACGTAGTTTTATTAAAATGAGCGAGTGTAGTACCAGAATGATGAAGATGAGAACAGGCCTTGACGCTATCAATGAGCTGAGCTTCATTGGATTTTGTAGGTGTATTCAAACAAGGCCAAAATGAACTCTCTGCATCCATGAAAACCATAGAGAATCAAATCAATAATATTTCCACAAATATAGAGTGGCTAGACAGTTTGAGACTATGATGTCAATGCTTTAAGGGATGGGTGAAAAAAGGCTTTTGATGTTAGACACATTTTCCATTGCAATGAGAGCTTTTGCTGCTACAAAGGACAGGAAAAAGGCTGTTGGTATTTTTGAGTTAATGAAGAATCACAAATATAGAGTGGGTGTCGAGACCATTAATGCTCTGCTTGATAGTCTTGGGAGGGCCAAGCTTGGAAAAGAAGCTCAGGCACTATTTAGGAAGTTGGAAGGTAGGTTTATGCCAAATTTGAGGACATATACTATATTACTTAATGGATGGTGAATGGTGAAAAATTTAATGGAGGCAGGGAGGATTTGGAACGAGATGCTTGATGAGGGTTTTAAGCCTGATATTGTCACCAATACTATAATGCTTGAAGGGTTGTTAAGGAGTAAAAAGAGGTCTGATGCAATCAAGTTCTTTGAGGTCATTAAAGCCAAGGGCCCATCACTTGATGTTCGGAGCTATATAATTTTGATCCGGGATCTATGCAAGCAAACTAAGATGAAAGAGGCAGTTGAATATTTTTATGAGATGATTGATTATGGTTTTCATCCTGATGCTGCAGTTTACACATGTTTGATGACAGGGTATGGGAATGATAAGAGGATGGACAAGGTTTATGAATTGTTGAAGGAGATGAAAGAAAAGGGTTGTCCACTTGATGGGAAAACTTATAATGCCCTTAACAAGTTGATGACCGGCCAGAGAATGCCAGGTGATGTAGTGAGGATATACAAGAAGATGATTCAAAATGGAATTGAACCTTTAATATATGATCATGAAATCTTACTTTCAAATAAAAAACTATGAAATGGAGAAGAAAATATGACAAGAGAATAGAGCAGCAGAAGATGGTGGAGAATTAATTCTCTCTTAGTGATAAATAAAATGAGACGTAAGCACACACAATACAACTTGTGCAGGATGTAACTATATATATAAAAAAAAGAGTAACTGTTGACTTTCCATACCTGATGGGAAAACTTATAATGCCCTTATCAAGTTGATGACCAGCCAGAGAATGTCAGATGATGCAGTGAGGATATATAAGAAGATGATTCAAAATGGAATTGAACCTTCAATCCACTCTTACAATATGATCATGAAATCTTACTTTCAAATAAGAAACTATGAAATGGAGAAGAAAATATGACAGACGAAGAGAAGAGAATAGAGCAGCAGAAGATGGTGGAGAATTAATTCTCTCTTATTGATAAATAAAATGATATGTAAGCACACACAATACAACTTGATGTAACTATATATACTATTGACTTTCCATAGTTGTATTTGTTTCTATAGTTACATGATTTTTTCATTATGGAGGCTGATTTGCATCCAGCTAGTTTCCATGTATGGTGGGTTGCCATTCTGGAGTGTAGTGCCATTGGAGTAGGATTTCTTGATTATGGAGGTTGATTTGTCTCTAATTTGCTTTCAACTGTAATTTTCATGTACGGTGGGTTGCCATTCTAGAGTGTAGTATCAAGATTTGGTTAAAGATTTGGTTAGAGGATGCTGTGATGCTACTGCTGCAGTGGTGCTGGTTTGTGTTGTATAATTTTGTATTCATTACGTCCCACATTTCTTGTTTTAATTCTTATTTTAGTAATTTTTCAAGAGATATGTTAGTTGTCTTTAATGCAATATAAATTGGTCCAGTTTTTATTGGTACTATACTTTCCTTCTTTATGATTTTTCTTCTATTAAGCATTAGATCTCTTCTTTCCTGTAGCGAATAAAACTATTGTGTTTCTCTGCCATTTTCCAGTGTTGTTGCTGAGGCTTGCATTGATTTAATTAAACGTAAAACAAATCATTTAAAGTGAATTTCCTGGGTCACTTTTGAAAGAAAGTGGAGGCTGCATGGGCTGAATTCATGGCTGACGTGGGTATGGGTGAATGTTTAGTGAAATCCTCCTGAATATCTGAACCATGTACCATTTTTGCTGCAGAAGTTAGTTTTCAAGATTGAGGCCACAGCTATAATCACTAATGAATCATATAATCTAAAATTTCTGAGGCAAATAATTGAATTGTTTCAGATGACTGGTTGTGGAAGGTCATACTGCCATGATGTTATAACTTAAAGTACAAATTTTTAGGGCCGGCCAGCTAGCATTGGAGTCCAAGGTTCTGTCACACTCGTTATGACATTTGATTCACCAGAGGTAAAATTTACCCCCAGCTGCTATTTTTTTGTCTGGCGTTTTAACTGCGATTAGTTTGTTGATCTGACAACTTTGTGGAATTTAATTTCAGGCTGAACAGCGTAACAAAGACATATACGGACAGGCCGGGGCTATTACTTTTCCACAAAACTTGTTTTAAGCAGTTTAATTTGGTCCAGAAGTGCCTCGAAATTCGAGTTGGGCGTTTGGTGTTGAATGCAAATTCCGTTACCCTCTTGTTTTGATATTAATTTCGATTGATCTCTAGGATTGATTTGTGACGTTACTTGGTTTGCTTGATGACGATCAAGTATTGGATCTGATAAATTATTGATGTGGTTCTTGCAAAGGAATCAGCGGGGTAAATTTGGACTAGTATGCTCATGTAGCAACTGCTGGTTATTGGTTTTGTGTGGTCTAATTATTATCAGTTTTACTGTTAAACAGAGGACCTCATTTTCTGAACTATGCTTGATTACTTCTGCAAAGTATACTCAATGGCTTGCCTGGATGAGATGTTTTGGATTGAGTCCTTTATGCAGCATTGAGATATTCAGTGATGAGTTTGATATATTTACTTGCGATATATTTAGTTGCTGTTCCTCCGGAGGTGCTTCATGATGCTAAACTCGGAGATCACCAGTTGGTCTACTCTGTTTTGTTATGGGCTTGCAAACATTTCACTTGATCCGCACTGCTTTCTGGTATGATTGAGGGCCAATGCTTTGTTTGATTGAGTGCTTTCGTCTGAGATTGTTGACTCTAATGTCTGGTGTGATCAGATGCCAGTGTTTTGACGATTTTATTGCAGGCCTCCACCAGCGTTGCCTCCATGCTTTGATTTGGAGTTATAATTCTAGTGTAGTTATTTTGACTCTTCATTGTTGAGTTACTAAGCTAATGGTGTTATTCTCATTGCCCGCCCTTATCATCACTCAAGACTTCTGGGATTTCTCTTAACAATATTGACTCTGATTTGCCCAGAGGAAAGGAACTTTCCTTTAGGAAATTAAAAAAATAATAATTAAAAGCGTCTGCCTTTCTCTGAAAGCTTCTTCTAACATTTCCACGAGAGAAGCCCTATATGAATCATTTGATGAAAGTCAGGCGCACCAGGTATGATGAGTTTCTCAGAATGTAAGCACCACAGATGCAAGTGTGATTCCAGTGGCCGAATGCGGCTGTTTGAAGAGGGATTTTGTTTTCGACGTCGTTTTTATTTCCGTTGCTGGTGGTCTTTCGCTGCCTTTGCGATTCCTGTTGTGGACGTTTTCCGTGAACATCACTTTTTTCAAGTTTCTACTGTTGTCCGATGATTAGTTGGTCTGTCTGAGTTCCTTGTACACCCATTAGTTTCTGCTGTTGTTCTGTCTGAGTCCCTTGTACTGCCGTTATTTTGATCTACCTTTTCCTTGTAGGTTTGAGATTCCAAAAATCGTTATTAAAATAAGAGATTTCAAAGATGACACAATAAAGTTCGATACTGTGTTTTCATTGAGATTTCAGAGTATGCATTAATGGAGTTGCTCTTTTCAAGACATATTCAGGTATGGGAGAAAAAAAGCCACATTCAGCGTGCTTCGCTACACTGTATAAAATTCGTTCATCTGGATGTAATTCACGTTCACCGAAAGAGTTTACATGAATTGACTTCATATTGATACTCAGGTCGTTATATTTTCCCACGATACTAAGATTTGTCATGTCAGGTTCGATCTCCCTAGAAATGGAAGGCATCATCATCATGTTCAAGGTGAGGTCCTGAACCTGAACCCTCCAAAACAAGTAATCACCCCCATTGTAACGGGCCTGGATATCAAATTATCAAAGCAAACATAAATCTCGACACTCACTAACACTCTGAACAGGGGACACTTTGCTTTGCTTCTTGAAGTGCAGGATTGCTACCCTTTGAAGCTTTGCTTTTGAGCACTACAGTGTCTAATAAATAAAATTTATTTGACAGGATTGCTACCCTAGCTCCCTCAGTTAGTCTCCCAAATAAAAAACTTGGCATCAACAATAAACAGTATAGACTACATTAAGTATTGACATAATAAGATACTATAATTCGTAAGTTGAGAGCTGTGCAGCAAATTTTGTGCTGGTTAAGCTTCGGAAAGGAATGAATTTTCTGAAATTGTTGATTAGGAGTGTTTCAACCAGAGGATATAAGGGAAGATATGGGGAACATAGCAAGTGAGATAAAAATTAACCTCCTAATACAGAGGACTATTTACATCCTGAAATCAATGCTCAAACTCAAGCATTTGAAAGAACACCATAAATAAGATTTTTTTGTAGCCAAGCAAACAGCAAACAAAATTGGGTTAAACTTCAAATGAAAAGGAGTAACATCTGAACCTCCAGTCAGGAGAAGTGTATGCCAGCCATATTTTTTCATCATTGATTAGTGATGAAAAAACAAGAAGAAAAAAAATATTTTTTTTCATCATCCATGAAAACCATAAAAAATTAAATCAATAATATTTCCACTTAATTAGGTTGATTAACGTTATTCATAATTAGAAGAATATATATTTTTTTTATAAAAACTGTATGTAAGAGAATTTAAATCATATCTAGTTGATATTCAAATATACATGATAATTAACGTTTCTACTTCCTTTCTTATTAAATCATTTTGCTTTTAAATCCTCATTTTCGAAGAAGAAAAAACAGGAAAAAACATATATTTTCCCCTTGTAGTTAGTGTTTAAAGACTTATATAATGTTAGAAAATGTACTAGCGATTATCTTTTAAAATATTTTTTATTATAAAATACATCAAAATAAAAAAAATATTTTTGATATTAATACATTAAAACATAAAAAAAAAATTAATATTTTTAAAAAGTAAAAATAAAGAGTTTGTTAAGTAATGATATTGTGATGTTTATAAAGTATTTTTCTTTATCTTTTTTTTTTTATATATATATATAGAGAAGGGGATCGTTATTACTTATTTTAGAGACTCTTGCCCGGTATAAATCGTGTTTTGTGATTTGGATATTAAATGCAATGATTTGGTGAGTAAATTGCTAGGTATAGTTTTTCTTAAAATTACTAATTAATGTTACTAGATCATGTAAAGCAGAGTAGAACTTTGCAGGCACGAACTAATTAATAATTAAGTGGAACATTTTTGCAACACGTTTGTACTTGTGTGAGGATTCTATCATACACTTTACCTTGAACCGCCACTTTAATGGTACAAGAATAGAAGAATTTTAATTATTTGAACACTTTAAATAGCTGACATAAAAAAGCCCAACAATTCTTGAGAGAAAAATCTAAGTCATCAGAACTTCTGCCACCCTATGTATTCAATAATCTTTCTTGTGTAAGTGTGTATTTGGCCTTATAATGATTTTTATTGTTATATAGTTTTAAAAAAAATAGTAGGTATAATAAAAATTATAAAATATATTTTTTATAATTAATATTTTAAGATATAGTTTTTGGTGAAATTTAAATTAAATTATAGTATATGTTAATTAACTAAATAACAGTCGGTGCAGAAAATTAGCTACATAAAATTATTTGCATGCCTTTAACTAGAGAAAGAAAATAAAAATTAACTTTTGACTAAATAAAGAATTGATTATCTTATATATACCATTCATTGTATACCGAAACAGGAGAATTATTCTTAAAAACTTTTATTATAATTATATATATACCATTCATTATATATATACACGCGCGCGCCTAGAAACACTTTTATTATAATTTAGCATAGCAGCGGATATTTAAAAATCATATAAAATTCACACACATGTATTGATAATTAAAGAAATTCAAGAAATTAATAATAAAATGCACATTTTTAATGAAGACAAAAAAAAAGGTATATGCTTGATTTTTTTTTTATCTTTTCTTTCTCATTCTACTGCTTCTCTCCAAACAAACAAAAAAGAAGGAAAACCATGTTTTTCTATTCAACACTACAGGAACAAAACTCTCTAGAAATTAACTATAAGTATTCTTCTAGGAATAACTTGGAATATTATTCTTAAAAACTAATGAAAAAATCTTTGAATATTTTTCTCCGTATAAATATACATAAACATGATTTTCTGAAGTAATAAATCATCAATAAAAATAATTAAAAAAGAATATCTACGTACTTCAAATAGTGTTATAAAATCTCAACCATCCTTAATTTTCAGTCTTCTACGAACATATATAGACGATTCAATCGTTAAATATTTTTTTTTATATGATATAGAGGGATAGAGAAGATCGACTACGTACTCCACACATAGACGGAAAAACACAAGGAAAACAGTACAAAAAAAACGTAGAGAAAGATATTAGTTTTGAGAGAGAAAAGGAGAGGACCTGCTTTGACTGCGCTGCAAAAGAGGGGATACGGACACAAAATCATGTGCCTAACTCTAACTCTTTGTCAATGTCTTCCTCGTTTGAAGCAGAAAACGTCACTCTCTATCTGTGTTTTTTCCTTTTTCTAGGAGACTGTTTGGATGTGCGTTTCAACCTGTGTTTCGCCAAATTTTGAATTTTTTTTTTACTAAAATTGAGTGCGGTTTGTACCTTTTGGATCGTTTTGATGTGCTTAAAAATAATTTTTAAAAAATAAAAAAAATATCATTGGCATGTATTTCAGCACGAAAAGCTATTTGAAAAGCAACCGCTACCACACTGTCAAACACACTCTAAATATGTTGGTTTAGCTTGTTAAGGTACGAATATATCTATCAAGGAAGATTTGGCACTTATGTAGATATATTTAGAGTATATTGAAAGTCGAAATACCGTTCATGTATTTATAAAGAAAAGTTAGTTTTTTAAAAAAGAAAAATATTAGGTAAGTAATGGGAATTTCGATATTTTTGGCTAGGGACTTATCATTCAGAAAAGCAATTGATTGAAATAAACAAATTTAAGCTATATATGACAAGGTAATTATCATTTTGTTGACAAATTTTAGGATACAACCACCACGTTGGCTCCATGCAACAACAATCTCTGCATGAATTGATTTGAAAAAAGCGAAACATACATACAAAATAATTGAATAAAATAATTAACTTATAATTTATTTTCGTTTTTTCTTGTTCATGAGAGAACTATAAGCTCCTGCGGTTACTTTTTGCAATACTAGGGGTACTGACCCTAATAATTTATTTTCCTTTTGTTTTCCTTTCTCAGCACTGTTGATTTCTCTATATATAGTTAAGACATTTAATTGAGAGACAATGAGAGAATCAAGCAGTATTGTTATCAGCATGGCAACAAATTCTATGGAGTAAAATTAAAAAAGGAAATTTTAAGAGCACATTGTATTGTTTAATATCTTTCAAGATCTTGGTATATTTAGAAATTCAAAAAATATTGGGGGGGAAATACAGGTTTATAGACAAAGTTGATAATGTTATTTTTGTGTGTAGAAAAATATAATTATGTAACAAAGCTAAATTCATATCAATTAAAAAGTATACTGATGGCCTAAATTTAATTTATTTAAGACCATACTAAAATATTATATTTTAAAAAAAAACCCTATACCTTCTATTTTCCGTACAAATTTTCTTAGTAAAAAATAAAAAATTATCAAATATAATCATTAATTTATCGTATCTTTAAATTAACAGTTCGTTAATCTTAAAAGTCTGGAGTCGTCGAATGAACTCATTATTATATATATCTTATTATTACTCTATCTTTAGATTATCAGTAAGTTCGTTAATCTTAAAAGTTCAGAGTGATCGATTGAACTCATTATTATATATATCTTACTATTCTATCAATTTATACCGTGTGTTATCATGAAAATAAATCATTTGTTTTAGTAAGTCCGTTAATGCTGAAAGTTTGGAGTGATCAATCGATTAAGCTCCTTATTATACATATTTTATTATCCTATCAATTTATATCATGTGTTGTCATGATAGTAAATCATTTGTTTTAGTAAGTTCATTAATTTTAAAAGTTTGGAGTGATCGATTCAACTCGTTATTATATATATCTTATTATTTTATCGATTTATATAGTGTGTTGTCATGAAAATAAATTATTTGTTTTGGTATTATATCAAGAGAAATAATTATTTTCTTAAATGATAATTTTTTGATGATATGGATGTTGTAATGGTTGATAACTCATGAGTTACCGGGTAAAGATATTTTTTAGGTCGTAAAGTAAAATATTTTTTTTTATTAATGTGGGCGTCTGGGTCAACGTATCTCAACTAAACTTCAATTGTTTATTTACAAGAAAGATTCGATGTACTTGATACTCTATTATATACAAGATTTGTTTTTTTTTTTAAATAGTAGTGAATGTATTGCTAAAAATGAATTACATAAAATTAATATTTGTTAATTTCTATTATTTTCTCAAGAATTAATTATCAAAACACAAAAATCGGATTTTCTTACGTATTGAGAATAAAAAAATATGGCAATTAAAGGTATGAGATGCAGCAATTACTCACTCGTGGACCCAGTAGATACTGCATTGAATGGAAATGAAAATCATGATTAAAATTAATTAAATATAAGAACATAAGTTGTGAGCAGACGAGCAACAAACTATGAATTTGTTTGCTTAGTTTTTATTATACAAATATTTTTTTTTTGTTTTCTTTTTAATTTAGTCTTGATCGACTGTAAGGAACCCTATTTGATCAACGATACAATTAAAACTTGTCTACTGACGGTAAACAAATGATAATATTTTTTTATAGCACTCAAAAAATATTTAATACAATATTATTAGTTATTTTATAACCACTGTAAAATTTCTTGATGAACGAAGGAAGGATAATTTTATCAATGGAGGATTTATTAGAAAAAAAGGAAATAAAAAGACAAAATTAATTAAATGTAATATATCTGCACATATATACATGCATATATTAAATGTCAAATTATGATTATAAAACTTGATTTGATGGTCACATTGATTAAAGGTTCGGTCCGTGGGTCAATGATTTAATCAAAGTTTCCAGTTTTTTTTTTAAAACTCTTAAATATGCTAATATTAAAAAAAAAATATTTAATATATTTTTAAATAAAAATTTATTTTGAAAAACACATTCCGAACACATACTTTATAACACAGGCAAACGCATCCTTAACAATATAAACGTGGGCCACCTGTTCAAAAGCTCTGATATAAGTAAAACTAGCTCAACCAACCCCTATCTCTTCACAACTGATTACAGGGACATGTCTCACGGTCAGCAGACTCATCACACAACTGACAAACTGAAATTCAACGAGATGTCATAAAACGGCGCCGTCCAACACAAGTCCTCTTCCTCCGGGCTTCTTGGAAACTTCCTATCCTAATTTTTTTGAAGAAAAAGGTGGCAAAGCGATCCAACATGCGCGTGTCTTTATCCGGAAACCATCACTTCATCCAATGCCGATCGAGAAAATGATATATTCAGTATCTATACTTATTAAACTTTTCTAATCAAGTCCCTCTACTTTATTGTTTCAATTTAAGTGTCTTAACTTCTTCTTTTTTCCTAATCAAGTGTCTCCCCTATATTCTGTTAAGGCACTTGGTTAGAAAAAAAGAGTTCAGACATTTAGATAAAAAATAAAAATAGAAACACTTGATTAGAAAATTCCAATAAGTATAAGCACTGAATATATCATTTTCATAATGCCAATCCCACCAATTATGGTTAACTAGAGTGGAGAGACTAGCTTATAGATTTTCAAACACGAAGGACTAAATTATAAATAGTTTCAAATATCAATACTAAATAGTCATTACTAATTACTAATCAATCAATCAATCAATCAATAAATAAAAACCGAGAAAATGCGGTGTTATGTAATAACTGCCAAAATAAATAGGAAAAAGAATCGAAGGAGGAGTAGAGAGAGGGGAAGGGATTTTCTTTTCATTTCCCTCTCTGTTTCATCGACCGTACGTACAATAGAGAGAGAGGGGGAGGGGGAGGGAAAGGGAAGCTTCTCTATGAACCGAACGGAACCTCTGGATTCCACATTTTCTTGTTGAGAAAAAAATTGAAGAAAAAAATTTGGACCGGTGAAAGAAGATGAGCGGTGGATGGGAAAGGGTTAGGGGTTCCAGATCGAGACCGACTCGCGATTCCAGCTCTGGTCTAAGGATGCCTTCTCGGAATGTAACACTCGGCCGAGTCCAGCCTCAAGCCCCTGGTCACCGCACTATTTACTGCAATGATCGCGACGCCAATCTCCCTGTCAGATTCAAGGTCTGTTTGGCTTTTTCTTTGTTTATTCATCAAAATATCTATATTATGTCATGTTTAACTTAATTATCATTTTTAATATATGATATAATATCCAGGGAAATTCAATATCAACCACCAAGTACAACTTCTTTACTTTTTTCCCCAAAGGATTGTTTGAACAGGTAATAATAATTTCCATGGCTTAATGCATTTCTCAGTTTCAAGTTTAATAATTGTAGGGTTTAGAATATATAATGTAATTTTGTTAGTCTCAAGTGTAAGAGTCATTAGGTTGATTCGTTTGATCCTTTTGGTTATCTTGATTCTTGAAAATTCTGTGTTTTTTTTAACACTGGCAGTTCAGGCGGGTGGCGAATTGTTATTTTCTCATGATCTCGATCTTATCAACGACACCAATCAGGTATGTATCATAATTCAAACTTGTTCTAGATAGACCTGCATTGCTAGTAGCTTGCGCAAAGTCTTTCCTGAAAATGCCCTAGGCGAATATCTTTAACCAAATTTTAACTTGTAGTTCGTTCAGGATTACGCACATAAATGCATGTCTATAGAGATACAAAGAAAGGATTTTCTCTTAGCGTTTTCTGAATTGTTTCTTACTCCTTGTTGTTGTATGACTTGGCAGATTTTTACTTTTAAACTTGTAGTGTGTTATTACTTCATGGGAGTTGTAAATTTATGGCTTTTGCTTGATATGCTCCAAGTGGCATAGTTTAGGGAGAAAAAGAGCAATAGATCAGCAGAATTAGGGCTAGAAACAAGTAGGAAAGAAGCTGGAACTGCAAATTCAATTCAGGGTTTAATAAAACCCCTAGTTTCTCAAGTTTATTGATGAATAATAGCTTTAAATATGATTTACAGATTGTTTATACTAGGTTCGCTATTAAATTTTTTAATTCTATCCCTAGATTAAACTCCTAAAAAAAACTTTATAATCCTAGCCATCCAATATTTTAAAGTCACGTGCTAGATGCACGGTTACAAACAATTAAAATAAAAAAAAATCACGAAAATTATAAATAACTATAAAAGCTCCTGCATAACCAAGCTTCTGAAGCAGTTAGCTTACTTCAATTCAGATGTGGGACTTTTTTCATTTTTCTTTGCACAAGTTTTGATCCTCTGTCCTTAGTTATCATTTCAGCTTTTTTTGAGTGTTGTTTTTAATGTCATTGAAAGCTGTTTGTTCTTTGTTAAGATTCTGCGTGTGCTATTGTATACTGCTGAGGTTGTAGCGCTTTTTGATAACTATCCTCAAGATTTTTCTTAATCCTTGCTTTTACATTTTCTAGTATCTAATATGCATACACATTGTACTTAAGTAGTTTTTTTGATGGTTCAGTCCTGTTAATCCAGTGACAAATGTTGTCCCTCTGACCCTGGTGCTGCTTGTCTCCCTCATTAAGGAGGCATTTGAGGACTGGGTGAGTGTTATTCATGGTTCTTGTGGTTTTCATGCTTTGTCTTTCGATTCCTCTTTCAGAATGATGTGTTAAAGAGTGAATTACATTAGTGTCTTCTTCACTGTTAACGTCAGTGTTGGGAGAAATGCTCACTTCCTATTCTTTTGTTTCTTAATTATGTTCAACAGAAGCGTTTTCAGAATGATATGGTAATTAACAATACCCTTATAGACGTGTTGCAAGATGAGAAGTGGGTGGCTGTTCCCTGGAAGAAGTTGCAGGTTGGAGACATTATCCGGGTGAGTGTGCTTACTTTTGTTGTTATTTCACTGTAAAGATGAATTCTTTGTATTTAATGCCATTATCCCTTCAAATGGGTGCAGTTTGGTCCTTGAGCCCATAACAACCCCTCTGTGTAAGGGTACAGGTCCCTGGAGCTTAAAGGCTTCTGTGTGCTGCAATTTTATATTTTCCATTGGATGTTGATGTGCTTTAGGACTAGATTAAGTTTTGAAGAACATTCTGGTAGTTGATGTCATTCTCTTTATGGTATTTTCAGAGTTTCTTTAGGGATGCTTGTCATAACCTCCTTATTATTGGCCCTGCCTTGACTTCTGTAACTTATTTTGTAATGTTGCTATGTCGCCTTATAACATCAGCTTTCATCATTTTCATTTTACCTGCTATTCGTTATTGTAACTATTAGAGGAGTGTATTTAAAACGAAACTTTCCTTGTGCTTTTGCTTAGCACATCTTGTTAAATTATTTGTTAGCTTCTGCTTGGTAGGCTTATCATGTTTTGGGATTTAAGTTTTATTGGAAGGTGGAATTTGGGAACCTAATGAAAAGTACTGCTGTTTGAGCATTAAGAAGTTGCTACTTTTGTGGGAAATAAATATGCTAAATGGGACCATCTTAGGCAAAACCCATACTGCTGGAGAGTGTTTTATGGATACGTTATTATTGCTGGCTTTTTCCCCCCTTAAATTCTCTTTGTTTATTTGCTGCTGCTATTGTTCTTTTGGTGGTAGTGGTTGGTTTAAGTGACGTAATGCAGCTACAGGTCAAAGGTGACTAGATAAGGCTATACAGATTTTGGATCCTTAACCATTTTGTTCCCTGACAATAGTGAAATTATTGGCTAGTTCTGACTGTTATAAATATTGTCTGTCACCATGTTGCTGTTGTGCTGATTGTGCGAACTGTAAGAGACGTGTGGAAATGCATTTTATGGAAGCACAATTCTCTTCTATTTTTAAAGATGACTTGATTTATGTTGAATATTTATTAGGATTTGGTATTCAAGATTGACTCAACTACCTTATACATATTATATGGAAAATAACTGTCGTCATTATAATCACTATCCATAAAAATTTCTCTGAAAGCTTCTCCTCTCATTATCTGTTCTTTTATAGCTTTATTTTGCATTGATTACAGGTTAAGCAGGATGGATTCTTTCCTGCGGATCTGCTTTTCCTAGCAAGTACAAATGCAGACGGTGTCTGCTACGTTGAGGTTTTCTTTTACCATACTCTGTATAGTTACTATAATAATTGTTGTTGTTTCTGCTGGTCTCCTTATTTCATCGATATTGCCTTGAAACTTGAAAGTGTGAACTGATCAGCTGGTAATATTTATATTTTCATTTATTTTCTTTAATTTGCCTTATGTTTTCAGACTGCAAATTTGGACGGGGAAACAAATTTGAAGATCAGAAAGGCACTAGAAAGGACATGGGATTACTTGACTCCTGAGAAAGCTGCTGAATTTAAAGGTTATTTTGGGTTTGCAGGCCACAAATATATGCATCTGGGTGTTTTTACATGCTTAAGGTTTAGAATTATGTGCTTAGGAAACTTTCGTTAATAATGTCAAGAAGTCATTGCACAGACCATATAACTCACAATTAGCTAATATGTGATGGAAGGAACATGTCGATTTCTGATTCCCTCTTCTGTTTTTCAAGGCAGTGATTGTCTTCTGGAGAGAATGAAAGTTAGTGACTAGATAGGGTGTCCTTCAATGTCCATGGACTGTCAGTTTAAGCTCCTCAATTATCATATTTTTGGTAGATTTTTTTTTTCAAACTTAGTTTTCTCCTTGTCCTCCTTATTGTCACATTCTAGTGCTCTATGCACAATATTCATATGTGCTGTGTCTGAAATTGCTAGCCCAATATCTCACACATTGCCTTTGGCTGTACATCAATCTTGACTTAATGAGAAGTGGTTGGTTTTCAGTATCTTGTCTTTATTTTGATTACTTATAGTGATTGGTGTTGCATAATTTTACTTGTTTCCATATACTAATTTATATCGCAAATACATATTATGTATTGTTCTCATTTAAGCAATATTCCTTGTCTTTTCTTTCCCGTGTGGTTTAAATTCCACCTTTTGAGCATGATTGCGTGAATGACCTTACAAGTCTTCCTTTTGTTGCTGCAGGTGAGGTGCAGTGTGAGCAACCAAACAACTCACTATACACTTTCACGGGAAATCTCATGTTCCAAAAGCAAACATTGCCTCTCTCACCAAACCAAATTCTTTTAAGAGTATGTTCGAATCCTTCTTCCTTAAACATTATCCTAATATTTATGTTCCTCTTCTTTTTCTATCACAAAATTAGACAGATTATAATTATTGTACGCTTCTCTTAACTGCTGCATGATTCTCAATTTAAAAGAAAACAAATGGAAAATATCCATTTTCTTAAATCTCTTTGATCAGTGACTTCCTGTAACTCTTTGGTGAAGTAACTAATCTAGGATTTGCTTGTTAACCATGTATTTTTTGTTTCCAGGGATGTAGTCTTAGGAACACAGAGTACATTGTTGGTGCTGTTGTTTTTACAGGTCATGAAACAAAGGTCTGTATTACAAATTGCTGTGCAGTTCTTGTTAATCCTTGCTTACCCACATTGCATCTCAACTTCTTTAACAAATGCATGACGGATTCCCTTGTTTTTGGTAATTGAGATAGCCCCAGTAGGTTTCAGAAAAGTAATTCTATGTTGACTGTAGGTCCTGACTTAATTTGTTATTTTTCTTCTACAAATGTGGAGTGCAGCAGATTCATTTGATAAAGTAAATTCTATTAATGACCAGACAACTCGAAGGGAAAGGGAAAATATCCTACAAAAGAAAAGCTACAGATATTAAACCAGAACAGTACCTTTCCTGTTGAATGCTAAGAAAACATATATAAAATAAAGCTTACATTTGAATAGAGAATTATACTTGAGAATTCTCAATAAGAGACTGTACACTGACACATTGAATATTGTAAAAGTGGCGTATATAACGCTTTGCTGTTTATTCCCTCTCCCAAAACCTCTTGGTTGGAGTAATAACTCTTTATCAATGCTTACCACCAACCACAAGAAGGCAATGCAATGAAAAATGAAGGTGGATATGCGAGTCCCTGCTAATTTTAAACATGATGCTAATGTTTGGCAACAACGCCTTACAGCCTACAGGGTCTTTTATTTGTAACTTGTCAGTATTGACATTTTTGAAGAACCACCTTCTAGATGAATGCTTTATTCTTGGATGGAACCTAGGGTTTCAGACAACGTTGACCAAAGGGAAATGAAGAAAACCGGAGGCTGAAGATGGGTAAAAGGCTTTACAACAAAGATAGACCTGTCCAAGATTTAAGGATTGGAAGTCTGGAAAGGCCCTATTTTGCCTCTGGATGAGTTACTCTTTTCTTTTAGGAATAGTTTTTCTTTAGAAGAATAGAAACAACTTTTGTTATCAAAGTATGCGAATGCTTTATGTTATAATGCTACAAAATCTTGTCATATAAACTCACTTGTTGGTATCTTCCATTTTGTGTCCTTTACTCACACTTTACTCATAATGCTTTATGATGACTTGATTCAATAACAGGTCATGATGAATTCCATGAATGTTCCTTCCAAGAGGAGTACATTGGAGAGGAAACTTGATAAACTTATACTCGCTCTTTTTGGTACTCTGTTCATGATGTGCCTCATCGGAGCCATTGGGAGGTATGGTATTTACTAGCCTTTAAGATTTTTTCTTAAATTGCTATTTCTCTCCCTTTTAAATTGGGCAATAGGTAATGTTTTCTGCTTCATGAAAATCTGCAGTGGCATTTTCATAAACCGGAAGTATTACTATCTAGGTCTTGATAAAGGCGTGGCTGCAGAGTTTAACCCTAGCAACCGATTTGTGGTATTATATGCTTGCTTCAGTTATGTTTTTGTTTTGGCTTTTTCTTCACACTTTTCTCATGGTTTTACTCTCTTTGTTGGATCACTAGGTTGCAGCTCTAACTTTCTTTACCCTAATCACTCTATACTCGACAATAATTCCCATATCTTTATATGTTTCTATTGAGGTAGGTATCTTGGATATAATCATTTTCATCTGCTATAGTATAATGGACATACATTCTTGCTGAATGTGCCATTTTTTATAATGATTTTAAATTCATTTTCAGATGATTAAATTTATTCAGTCCACTCAATTTATCAATAAGGACCTACATATGTACCATGCTGAAACTAACACCCCTGCATTGGCCAGGACTTCCAATTTAAATGAGGAACTTGGACAGGTAAACTGATAGTGTATGCGTCCAGCTAGCTTATTTATTGTCAGTATAGTCATCAATATGAAAATTTTGTATGCAAATTGTATTTTGGAGGACTGCCATTGTGAACAATATAATTTGTTATTTTCCACTTCATGCTTTGTGAAGTTTTTTGAATGGATGCTCTTGTCAGGTTGAATATATCTTTTCTGATAAAACCGGCACTTTAACAAGAAATTTGATGGAGTTCTTTAAGTGTTCAATTGGAGGAGAGGTTTATGGATCTGGTGTCACTGAAATAGAGCAGGGAGGAGCTCAGCGGAATGGCATAAAAGTTCAAGAAGTATGTATTGCTTTTTAATTTAAAAAAAAGCCACAATTTGTTATATTTGAGAAAAAAAGATGTTTTTCTTCCTATCAGTCTTTTCTCTATTCTCCATGTGTGGAAATCAGGAAATCTGAATATTTTTGAATTTCTTACAGCTGCGGAAATCTACCCCTGCAATTCAGGAGAAGGGGTTTAATTTTGACGATCACAGGCTTATGCGAGGAGCTTGGAGGAATGAACCCAACTCTGATTCATGCAAGGTAGCTCTTTATTCAGCAGGATTATGATGCAATTTGTTGCTTTATGCGAGCATATTTCTTAGAAACATAGAGCCTTTTTCTGTGTATTTTAGTTGGAATGATTTGTTGAAAAGAGTGATCTTGGTTTAGGTTATTGTCACTTATCAAATTGATCTTTCTCTCTCTCTCTCTTTTTTTTTGTATTTCTGATAAGAGTTTTTGTTTGTTATTGCATGGATATGACAGTACCTTGGATGCTCTCTATATATGATTGTTTACTCTGTATTATATGAAACCATTGTTGATGGTAGTATATGATTGCTAAGACTAGTTTGACATAATTGTACTTCTACTTTTATCCACATATGAATGTGGCCGGGAAATTGTCATGATCTTGAAAAGGAGAGTTACAATTTTTTCCCCTCTTGCTTGGATTGAAGTATGATTCACTGGCTTTTGCTTTCTTTTATTCTACTTTTATGTATGTGATCCATAATTCATGGTGTTTCAAGTCATATATCTTCATTTTTTTTTTAGGAATTTTTCAGATGTCTTGCTATTTGTCACACTGTGCTTCCTGAAGGAGATGAGTCCCCAGAGAAAATTACATATCAGGCTGCATCTCCTGATGAGGCTGCTTTAGTTACTGCTGCAAAGAACTTTGGTTTTTTCTTCTACAGGTTTGTGATTGCTGCACTAGTAGATGCTTGCTTATGAAACCTGTGAATAATTGTTGAGGCTAATAGTTGGTTTTTCCTCAGGCGCACACCTACTATGATATACGTTCGCGAATCTCATGTGGAGAAGATGGGTAAAATTCAAGATGTGGCTTATGAAATTCTGAATGTTCTTGAGTTCAACAGGTAAATGCACATCCTTCCTACCAACCAATATTCCATTTAGGAGCTCGTGTTTGATAACCCTAACATCAATTGTAATAATTGTTGTTAATATAGCACAAGAAAGCGCCAGTCCGTTGTTTGTCGATATCCGAATGGTAGACTTGTATTATATTGCAAGGTAATATTTTCTGAAGATTTGTTATATGAGATGGATATACAATTGGAATTTGAGTTGGAAAATGACACCAGGCCTGAAACCTGCTTTTTACAGGGTGCTGATACTGTAATTTATGAAAGATTGGCTGGTGGAAATGATGATCTAAAGAAAGTAACCAGGGCTCATTTGGAACAGTTTGGGTCTGCTGGGTTGCGTACCCTTTGCCTTGCCTATAGAGACTTGAGTCCTGAAACATATGAAAGCTGGAATGAGAAGTTTATACAAGCTAAATCTTCTCTCAGAGATCGTGAGACGAAGTTAGATGAGGTATATATACCGTCTGGACATTTTTGTTTGGTGTTGATGGGTGGGGTTGTGTTTTATAAATGATGGTGAAAACTGATGAATGATCATTAGTTTTATCATCTTTCACATTATAAGCTATGCATCAAATACTTATTATATAGATTTTGCTTTGAAAGAAGTACCTTCATTGCCATAGCTTTTTTCTGGGGGGCCATCAAAAGCTACATGTCTTATCTTTCATGTGAAAGCCTTTGATGTAGTATATTTAGAAATTTTTACTAATTTTTGTTTTATTATATGTGATTCAGTAAATTACAGGGTATGTTGGGATGCCAGATGCTAGTGCAGTTTGTTATTGTGTGATGAATGTTTGAAAATTGTTATTTGTTAGGTTTCCAACTATTGCAGCATAGAAATGCAATGAGCTTAGATTATGTCATACAAACTCTTGCCAAATACTTTTTAATGGTAGAATCCTGAACAAGTCAATTCTTTTACAGTGAACAAGTCCTTTTTCCCCATAGTCATCAGATGGTTAAACTTGATGTCACATTTTATTTGGATGCATTTTAATTCACCCTCTCATATAGCTTGTAAACTTGCTTAGGTTGCAGAACTTATAGAAAAGGATCTTATTTTGATTGGAAGCACAGCTATAGAAGACAAGCTTCAAGAAGGAGTACCAGCTTGTATTGAGACTCTTTCTAGAGCTGGGATTAAGGTTTGGATGCTGACTGGGGACAAGATGGAAACAGCAATAAATATAGCTTATGGTATGTGATTATTCTGTTGGACCAAATTTTCTCTATTTTTGTCTTTGAGATGTGTGGCTTTTCCTTATTTTCCACCCTCAGTTTTCTGAATTCTCTGTGGCTATATCATTCCTGAAGCGTGCAACTTGATTAACAATGAGATGAAACAGTTCATCATCAGTTCAGAAACTGATGCGATTAGAGAAGTTGAAAACAGGGTAAGTAGCATTTCTTAGCCACCTTGTTGTCAGATGCATACCATATTTCATTGTAAACAACTCATCAATTATGTTAACTGAATTCTTTTTCCAGGGTGACCAAGTGGAAAGTGCACGTTTTATCAAGGAAGAAGTGAAAAAAGAACTGAAGAAGTACCTTGAGGAAGCACAGCACTATTTACACTCTGCACCTGGACCAAAACTAACACTTGTTATAGATGGGAAGTGTTTGATGTATGCATTGGACCCAACTTTACGAGTAATGTTACTGAATTTGAGCTTGAATTGTACTTCAGTTGTTTGCTGTCGGGTTTCTCCTTTACAGAAAGCACAGGTGATTTTTCCCGTGGAAGATTTATCTATTTGACGCTTGTGTTGGGCCCTGTTCTCTTTTTTATTTTGCTGTTCATGCTATGCCTTACACCATAATGAAGTCCTAGAATGTTGTATGAAAAGAAAGTATTATATTATTTTTATCCTCAGGAATAAAGTTGCAAAGCCTATAGTGTCCTTACAAATGCAAAATGGATGTGATTGACTCTTAAAACATTAGAACTATGGTCAACACCTTACTTTTGGCATTCTAACTGGTGGTAAAATGCTGTAAGACACAAGATGATTCAGCTGCGGACTAGATGCTATTCCTGGAACAACTTTTGCTAAGTTTACCAAGAATGTCTGGAAGAGCTCTATCTTGAGTGACAGAAGCTTCTGAAAAGTTGCACTAAAATTGAATTTGCTTTCTCCATAGTAAAAGAGTATTGTGCTAGTGAAAGAGATGGAAAAAGTCCTACCTCAGGCATTATTGCTTGAAGTGGTTGCTTACAAGACTTGAACGTGCAATCTTGAGTTTGTGAAACCAAGCTTTTTAACGCTGCATCTAGTAATTGTTCCTTAATACATGATATGTAATTATGAATATGAAATATGAATCATTTCCTGGCATTTGGTTCCAACAACTTTGAATTTATTTTGCAGGTAACTAGTTTGGTAAAGAAAGGTGCTCGGAAAATAACGCTCAGTATAGGGGATGGAGCCAATGATGTAAGCATGATTCAAGCTGCGCATATTGGTATTGGAATAAGTGGGATGGAAGGGATGCAAGCAGTGATGGCCAGTGATTTTGCAATTGCTCAGTTTCGCTTTCTTACAGATTTACTTCTTGTGCATGGACGATGGTCTTATCTTAGAATATGCAAGGTCTGTGATTCTACCAATTTTTAGATTTTATGAAAACTAACTGGGCGATAACATTCCTGATGTTTCTTTATTGCAGGTCATCACATACTTTTTTTACAAGAACCTTACATTCACTCTGACTCAATTTTGGTTCACCTTTCAAACTGGTTTTTCTGGTCAAAGATTCTACGATGATTGGTTCCAGTCATTATATAATGTCATATTCACAGCCCTGCCGGTGATCATTGTTGGGCTTTTTGATAAGGTGCTTCTTCCTTTCAAAACTCATTCGGCAAGAATTTCTCGCATCAGCCATGCAACTGAATGTGGTTATTTTGGATTAAGTTTGTGAAATCAATCACTTAGTGGCATTCTCAATATTTAGAAACAAAATAAACTGAAGTAAAAATACCTATTCAAATTGAGAATAACTACTGGTTTGTTCAGTTTGTTTGATTTTTTGGCATTCTGGCTTCTGGTTTTAGTGAAGGTTCAAATTAAAAAATCTTATTTTATGTAGGTTAAATATCAGTTGGTTGGTTTATCTCCTTATTTGGTTTTAATTGTCCAAACAGAACCGAAAATGTTTATTTTTTTTAATTGTTTTTAGCTGAATGTTTTTATAATCGAACTTTAGTAACCAAAATACATCATTTTGAAATTCAGTGCTGACTGAATAATGCACGTAGCTAGCTTGGACTTGTGATTTTCCTTAGGTAATTCAAATTTAGGACAGTGTGCGATGCTTAACTTTTTGTTACACGCTTCATTTCTTATTTATATCTGGAACTCGATTTGTTTTGCCAGGATGTCAGTGCATCCCTTTCGAAGAAGTACCCTGAACTGTACAGGGAGGGAATAAGAAATGTCTTTTTCAAGTGGAGAGTTGTGGTCACATGGGCTTGCTTTTCTGTGTATCAGTCGCTTGTCTTTTATCACTTTGTGATCGCCTCCAGTGCCAGTGGTAAAAATTCATCAGGCAGGATGTTGGGACAATGGGATATCAGCACGATGGCCTTCACTTGTGTTGTAATCACTGTCAACCTGCGTATCCTTATGATATGTAATTCAATTACAAGGTGGCATTATATTAGTGTTGGAGGGAGCATTTTGGCATGGTTCATGTTCATTTTTGTATATTCTGTTTTACGGG
Source organism: Populus trichocarpa (assembly GCF_000002775.5). Classification (NCBI taxonomy): domain Eukaryota; kingdom Viridiplantae; phylum Streptophyta; class Magnoliopsida; order Malpighiales; family Salicaceae; genus Populus; species Populus trichocarpa. The sequence continues at coordinate 13,453,927 of NC_037292.2, forward strand.
TTAGTCCTTTTCATTGCTTCTCTTCAATTCTCTTGTCTGTCTCCTCTAGGATAATGGAATTATGTACATGCTAACTTGCTCCTCCTTCCATTCACTGTAGGAGAATGTTTTTTTCGTCATATACGTGTTGATGAGTACATTCTATTTCTACCTCACGGTTTTTCTTGTTCCTATTGTTGCACTCTTTGGCGACTTCATTTATCAAGGGTAAGATTCAGGAGTAGCTCGAAGAGTTTCATGTATTTTTTACGAACCAATTGCATTTTCAGATAGTTCTTCTTTTATGGACATTTTCCTGTTGTTTCAACTGTTTGTTGGTTTGTTTGGACACAGGATTCAAAGATGGTTCTTCCCCTACGATTATCAGATTGTTCAGGAAATTCACAGGCACGAGCTTGAAGACAACACCAGTGCAGGATTACTGGATGTTGGGAGCCAGCTTACACCACAGGAAGAAATGAGCTATGCCATAGCTCAATTACCACGAGAGATATCAAGACACACTGGCTTTGCTTTTGAATCACCTGGGTATGAGTCATTTTTCGCGGCGCAGCAAGGTATACAGGCCCCGCAAAAGCCATGGGATGTTGCTCGGAGAGCCAGCATGAAGTCGAAACGAAAGATGCCCAAAAGGAACTAAACGAACAGATTTTTTTATTATTATTGTACAAATTGTTTTTTTAGGTTCCATTTTAGGGGTCAATCTTAGTAATCTGTAAATTTAGATCTGTCATGTCTGTTTAGAGCCGTGTTATGTTCTCATCATATCATTTTAAAGTTCTACCTTAAAATATGTCTGCTTGAGGAACTTTAGAGGTTTTTCGGGTCGCAACGAGTGTACAGTTAATTGGGATAAATTTAACTAAAATGAGCATTATTTAGGACCATTTTACTTTATTCAAATTATATGAGTTCCCAACTTGTATGGATTTTAACTAAGTTATTTAGTAGTTCTATTTATTTTTTACTAAGTATTTTTTAATAATACTTATTTTTTTTAAAATATCAATTTCAATTATGTCTTCAATGGTAATTATAATTGAAAAAAACATAGCAGTGGATTATCAAATAGGTAAATAATCTCACTCACAGAACAATATAACGGTTACCGTTAAAGCCAAACATGCTCTCATTTTGGTGTTTTGGATGGAAGTATTTAAAGAATAATTCTGTGTAAGTTGGATGAAATCTTTTAACTATGATAGATAGAGGGATGACTACCGGTCTTTGTTTTTTTTAGATAAAGTCTTGTTTGGGTTGAAGTAAATAAAGTATATTATCGCTGAAAGAGCTTTATCTTTTAGTAGATTGATGAACTAGCTCAATTGAATTAGTCGAGGTCTAGTAAATTTTTAAATACCGGAGTTTAGATAAAAAAAATTTAAAATTATATTCAAGATAAAATTGATAAAAAAAAAAGATTTGAGATTTAAATTGATCATGGAGTAATATGTTGCGAGCAAAATGGTTTTCATGTTGCTTTAAGGTTTTTCCCATTGGTATATTATCACTCCAAATTGAGTAATATGGGAATTTTATCCATTAAATAAGTGGATTTCATTAACACATCTCATGGGTCCAATGGTTGATATTTTTGAAAAGTACATTTTGTAAGATTGTTACATAAGACTAGTAGTAATCCTTTTCTTTTGATCGTTTGTTACTAAATGTTTGAAAAAAAACTCTATTTAAAAATGGTATTTTACCTCTCAATATAAACTTATAGACTCCTTGAAAGCAACACCACGAACAAGCTAAAGGAGGTCGAAATAGCAACATCTATCAGGGAACACCGATTGCTCTTTAGAAGATAATAGATCCTTGACATGCGTGGGATTGACATCTTGTAAATAAATACACAAGTCTTGCTAATAATTTTTCTAGTAAAAAAAACCTTAAATCATATAGAAATTGATTACTTGTGACTTGTTAATTTAACAGATTTAAAAGCAATTTGAATAACCTATAAAAATAAAATTTGATTAAAAAAATTCAAGATAATATATATTTTTAAATATATTAAAATGACAACATATTAAATCAGATAACCCAATATAAAACAAATTAAAATAAATTTTAAAGCTCAATTCCTAATCAATCTAATGTTGAAAGATGAAATTAAAAAAAAATAACAAAAACATAACCTGAGTCAACCCAGATTAGCATGTCAAACCTGTAACCCAGGTTATGAGACCAAGATAATCCTACAAAAAAAAAATCAAAATAAATTATGAAGCTCAATTCTCAATACACTCATTGTTGAATGATGAAATTGAAAAAAAAAATCAATCTAAAAAAAAAGACAATAAAACAAACCAAGCCTACCTTGGTTAATCCGTAAAAACTATATATATTAATCCATGTCATGAAATTGAAATAACTACTTAAAAAGCAAAAGCAAAGTGAAACAAACCATATAAAAGTATATAATTTTTAATCAATTTAATATTGAAGAATGAAATTGAAAAAAAAATATTAATTAAAAAAATAACAAAAACTCGAGTTAACATGTTAAATTTGCAATACAAGTCATGGGATTAAGATAACCATATAAAAAATAAACATTAATAAATTATAAAGTTTAATATCCGATAAACTAAATATTAAATGATAAAAATATTAGGGGATAAACAAAAATAAAATTACAATGAATAATATCACGTGATGTGAGGTGATGTAAAGTAAAAATACTATTTTTTTTTTTAGCTTTTGTTAATAATTAATTACTAATAACGCATTAAAAAATTAAATGTACCGATACTTCTTCATGTTACATCAATACACGTAAATAAGTGGCCTCTTGTACAAAAACTATTTATAGATTGGATCTTTATATGAGATAGGAAAATACAAACTTTTCAAAATATTGAATAATTTATCGACATGCATGTTGTTTTCGTTGTTGTATGAAGTGTCTGTTTGAGATTGTGGTAATAATAATAGTTCAAAGTATTTTTCGTTTAAAAATGTATAAAAATAATATATATTTTTTATTTTTAAAAAATTATTTTTGATATCAGCACATCAAAACAATCTGAAAACACATAAAAAATTAAAAAAAATTCAAAATTTAAAAAAATATAGTTTACACTGCATTCCCAAATATTGTTAGAAGTAATTAGATTATAGGTTGCATCTATGAATTAATTTTATTTTAACTGATTTTGTTTTGCTAAATTACAAAATTGTAACTTTAACACATATACTAACATTTTCAAAGAACTGGAGAGAACTTCTACACATGGAATCATTAAAAATTAATGCAGCAAACCACTTTAAATTAATTATGCAAAATACTCTCTCAATACGTACAGAACATGTACAACTTAATCTGTACGTATAATGAAAATGGAATGCAAATGTAATTCTCCTTAATTCGAAAGGAAAACGGCGAATTATTAAGCAGATCACAGATCGGTCACCCAATATATATTACCTTGAAGAAGAAGCTGGCCGGCTAGCTATATATATTATGCTTTGATCAGTGAAGCATTGGATTCTTCGAAACACACAACTTTTTTGTTTCTACTGTGAGATTCAAATGGTATGGATAAGACAAAATGTGCTATATGCTTTACCCTTCCCTTATCGACTGAGCTTGCAATATATATATTCCCACACCCTCCCCTCCGCCTATGGCTTCATCCATCTCCCATCGATATTCATATATATAATTACTTTCTTGTTTTGGGTTCAAAAACGAAATATTAATTAATATATGAATTAATCAAGTTAGCAAATTCTTTAAGATGATATATTTTCATAATTCTTCTAAATAAAGGGTTTAAATTTAGCACTTCCAACTAAGAGTGGTTCAAGTGACTAGGGCATATTTACGTGGACCATGCCCGGCTGAGTTGTAAAGTAGATAAAGAGATGTGGTCACTGTAGATATATTATTATTGCATGTATGTCATTTTTTTTAAATATTGTATCCGGACAGTTTATATATATCTCGATTAATTTCTTAAGATTCTAAAATTAATGATTATATAAGTATTCAGTAGCCCTGAAATTTATAATACTCGAACTGATAACTTCTAAAGAGTAAAATCATGATCTAACCAGTTAAGTTACCTCCATCATTAAAATTGCATGTATGTGATTTTTTTTAATAGTGATGTTCTGTCAGCTTTTTATATATATATAATCGTTTATATCTAGACCAACTTATGTATATTTTAATTAATTTTTTAAAATTAATAATTAGATAAATTTTCAATAACATAAAAATTTATTATTTTTAAATTGATAAATTCTAGAAAGCTTATTCCATGTATGTGATTTTCAATTCTACTGGTAAAGCCTCAGTTTCTCTTCTGCGGTCAAATAATTTAATTAATAATTATGTATACTTGCAGAATATGTAATTAGGTGCGGTGCAGAAATTGGTTAATTTTGCCCTCCTTTTAACTACACAACAAAATACACTTGGGAATATAATAAAAAATAATTATCAGATGAACTGCTAGGTTCATCACTTCAAATTAATATAAGAAAGAATGATATATCATTCTATTTAGCCATATTAATTAGAAATTAAGATTATTTTTCTCTTTTCTTAATAAAAAAGTTATTTTGTATTATGTTGAGTATTTTAAATTAATTTCCTTCACACAAACCTCGATATGGGAAAGATTTAGAGAGAGATAGAGATATTCCTATTGATTAATACTTTTGAGATTCATTTGGGAAATATAATTTTTTAATAGTTTTTTAGTTTGTTTGGAAATGCAGTGCAAAATGTATTTTTTTAGATTTTAAATAAAAAGTTGTTAATTTTTTTTTTATGTTTTTAAATCATTTTAATGTGCTGATATAAAAAATTATTTTGATGCATTTTTAAGTAAAAAATACTTTGAACCGCAACCGCTACTACAATCTCAAACACACCCAAATATCTTGTGTAAAATATTTTATAAAAAATATTTTTGAATTTGTTTTATTTATTTTTTCATAAAATAATTTGCATGATAATTAGTCAATATCAATTTTTAACTCAATTGATGTATTGAAAAATTATTTTTAATTCATGAAATTTTATAAAATATTTTATAGATAGTACTTTGAACAGCTATTACAATCCCAAACACACCCTTTATCTTGTGTAAAATATTTTATAAAAAAATATATTTTGAATTTGTTTATTTATTTTTTCATAAAATACTTTGCATGGTAATTAATCAATGTCAATTTTTAAACTCAATTGATTTATTAAAAAAATATTTTTAATTCATGAAATTTTATAAAATATTTATACAATAATTTACACTGTTATTACCCTATAATATTTTATATAATAAGATATTCGAGAATGTGGTAGTAATTGTATTTTAAAGTGTTTTTATTTAAAAATATATTAAAATTATTTTTTTATTTTTAAAAAATTATTTTTAATATCAAAATAATCTTTAAAAAATAAAAAGAAATTTAAATTTTAAAAAAATACTCGCGCTCTCAAACATGATGCTATTACTCGATCCCTTACGTAATGAAGGACGATTTCTGTCACTATGCAGCACATGTCCTTTGTCTAAGACCAATGGCATCTAAATTCGATCTCATGGCACACAGGCTTCGTCCTCATGGTCTCTCCTTTCTCCCGATCGTACGCAAGGGATGGTAGCAAATGAAGGGACCAATTAATTAGCTAGCGCTGCATGAAAATACACGTCAGGGCAAAGCAAGGGACCGAGTAATCGCTCACCCGTAAATCATGTCAAGAAATTTGTATGTATGTATGTAAATAAAAATAAAAATAAAAATAAAAATCAACGCGAAAAGCAAAAGGAAATTAAAGAGTAGTGGTACCTTATCATCAGTATCAGTATAAGCTATAAAGTGAAGGCATACTTTCCCTCCTTGTAATGTTCGAAACCAGCCTAGCTAGCTAGCATCTCTCTCTCTCTCAAGGTTCGAGAAAGGAAGGGCAACAGAATCGCTCAAACCTATAAAGAACACCAAACCCACCCTATTCATCCTCGAAGTGAGTGAAAAATAATAAAATACTAAATAGATAGAAGAATTCCTGCCTTGCCCCACTCTCCTGCTTCTCACGCAGCTCCTCCTTCTCTTCCAGGCCTGGCCATATGAATCAAATTAGCAATCATGCAAGAGTAATCTTCGTGTGATTTGTTCTTCATCTGTACTATATATATAGGCATCTTGAAGAAAGAAAAATATATATATAGGGATAAATTAAGAGAAGATATATATATTATTTACATATATATATATATATGGGTGGTGGTGGTAGCTGCTCTTTGTCTTTCAAGGTGTTGCTGGCGGCAGTGGCAACGGTGATGCTTGTCTTGCTTTTGCTGGTTGGGGCCTTGGAAAGTGGAGCGACCAAGATGACAGAAAGGACGCAAACCGTTCTGGATAGTATTGCTCAAGATGATCTCAGACGTCGTCATGAGGAGCTGATAGGAAGAGAGAAGCTCGTTTACAATCCGGAGTTGGATCTCAACTTCGTGATGAACAAGAGAAAGGTTCCTAACGGGCCAGATCCCATTCATAACAGGTGCACCATAATATATAGCAGCTGTTTTGCTGAAATTACGTTTTTAATTAATTAATTATATATAGCCCTTTTGTGTGTGCATGGATACTCTCTGTTTTACTTAATTTCCTGTGTTTATTCATTTATTTTTCAACTTTCAAATCTAGCTAGCTAGCTAGCTAGCAAGTACTATATATGTTTTGGTATATATTAGTAAATCATAACTTATTAATTATTTCTGAAAAATCATTTGGTTAATTAATCGAGATATTATTTAAATTTTATATTTAATTGGGTCCAAACAAAGGTATTATTTAACAAAAAGATTGTTAATTATTTATCGAGGCTATATATATATTTTCTAAAATAGGAGAGAATTAAGTTAGGTTTGTAAAGATAGAGTACAAATCATTTATTTATTTATACTTTTATTAGTATTGATAAGATATATATATATATCCATAGATATGCTCACTAAAAAAAAAAACTGTTACATTCATCTCTAGTCATTAGCAAGGATTACAAATTAAAAGCAAATGGAGTTTGTCTCTTCACTTTATTCCATTCGTCACCCAGAAACTTGTTTATTCAAAGCTAAGTGATGTTTTATTTTGTTCTCCACATCGACGAGGCCTTTAAACCTTTTCATGGTATCTTTTGTTTACTCTTTTTATGCTTCCTCTTTCACTAAACGTAGTCCAATTACATGCACCAACGGATTGGAATCGCAGCCAATTAATGGCTACCAGCTGAAAAGCATCCATGGGAAGTACTTCAGATATGCTAGCCAATTAATCTAATCTACTCAGGCATCGTTTTATAACATTAAATATTTATTACAGAGTTAGAAATTCTTCTGATATTGTCTTCAAAGTAAGCAATATTGCTTCGGAAATTCTTGATGTAATCAGCCATGCATGTCGATCCTGACCATGCACTATTAGTAACTTCAGCTTTGCCTTTTGTAACTTTTTTTTTCCAGGAGAGCTGGGAACTCCAGACGACCACCCGGACGAGCTTAGGTACTATCGTAGATTGAGAAGCTTCTGCATGCAAAACGATGAGACAAGATGTCTGCTGTCTTGTATGTATTCTTTATAAATGGGACTACAAAATGCTCCTCGTCGTGAAGAATTTACTTGAGAATCCCAGCTTGAAGTCTTTTTTTTTTTTTTAACTTGTTCATGGGAAGTAAGCAAAGGAAGCTTGTCGCACAAACTATGCTCGAAAGAATCCAGCTGGGGAAAAGATAGGTTAGGCAGCCTTTACAAAAACTATGATTTAGTGTTTTACAGTTTTTTTAGTTTTTTTTTGTAATTAAAGTGTGAGAAAGAAGACAGGGATATAATTAATCAAGATTTGCTAGCTAGTGAAGAAGAAATTAAGCATATGGAACATAGAACATAATTCCAAAACCAAGCATATCTGTTCTAGCAGCCATGCATGGAGAGGACATGTACGAATCTCTATCAATCAATCAATCAATCAATATTATTCATCATGGGCTCTTATTTTTTCGAACTTATTTTTGCTAGCCATTCTAATTATGTCATTGGGGCAAAGGCGGCATGAGCTGCCACAACTAAAAAAGTGAATCCACCAATTAAAGGTACGTATTTAGTTGGTGAAAATATATAAATAAATAATTAAATAAAGTGAAAGGCACTGTTCGCATCTTGTGCTAGTCCTTTTCCATGGATTCTTTTGGTGGGGATGATGTACTGTTCTGGTCTTTGGTCTATTCAAACTCGCTAGACTGCACGAGATTCTTCTACTGGTTCGTGGCAATCAAAACACACAAAAGAGCACGCAAGTAAAAGAAGGAACAAAAACATATGGTCTCCATTGTCTAATTCAGAGTAAAGATCAAAAGAGGTTCTCTACTAATTGAGCTTTTTACTCCCTTTATCTTTTCCTCTCTTTCTTGTTCGTTTGATTTGATCGAGGAGCAAGACTGTATATATATATATATATATATATATATATATATATATATATATATATATATATATATATATAGACACTTGCCGATCCAGATTGGGGCAATTATCGAACAAGGCAAAGAAGAAAACGAAGACACAATATGTTCGAAGCCGGTGCTGTTGTTGCATGCTTGCATTTGAGCAGCCTAATTAACAACAATAAAAAGTTTATCTTGGTGATCGATTTACACATCTAATGACGGATCGATCGAGTCGAGTCGAGAGTTTTATCTTGGAGGGGTGAAAGAATGTATACAGATGAGAAAAATGATTCACACACGACAATAAAATTGAAAGTTATAAATTCGAGACTAAAACATAGCTTCTTCGTTCAAAAAAAAAAAGAAAAAAGAGAAAACTATTTAATATATATACAACTAGTAGAATTTAAGAGTTATTTAACTTTGGAGGGTTGGGGCTCTCCCACTTCCTCCCTTTTGTGTATACTAGTTTTTTTTTTAGCATGTGCTTTGCACGTGTATTATTCAACTAATATTTCTTTTTTAATTCTTGATGAGTTTTGATTATATATTAAATAAATATTTTTTATTTCAAAATAATTTTATATGAATTCTTATAAATCTTGATTAAAGCGCAAAACGCCTATCAAGCAATGCACCAAGATCCACCGATTTTTTGAAACCAAGGGCAATATATGGCCTGAAAAGAAGAAGAAAAAAAAAAGGAAAAAAGATTTACTCTTTTAAAAAAAAATTAATTATAGTTCCATCTCGATTTTATTTTATGTTCAGAGGAGTAGATTATTATCGAAATTAAAGATTTTTATAAATTCAACTTAAATATATAAAAAAAATGATAAAATCGTGTATAAATTGAAAATATAACATTAATTTTTTTTTATATACTTGTTTTTTCTTTCGTTTTCGGTGGATTTCTTCCAGCCACACCCGCCTGGTTAGCTGAAAGGTCTACCTTTTCTGAGTAGACTTGGGCTCAAATCATACTCAACTGGAGGCATCAAAATTCAGAGCCCACAACGACTTCTCACGATAGTTTTAAAACTTATCCCGGAATCAACCATACAATTTTTAAAAAGAAATGTTTATAACCTAATTTATTTTATTTAAATTAGGTTATAAATCTCTTCTTTTAATTTTAGCCTTCAATCTTTTTAATTTGGTCAATTAGGTCATTAATTGAATTTTGATTTTAAGAATAAATTCAATTTTACTCCTTAAAAGTTTTAGACTCTTCTTGATTTAAGCGTGTTTTTCAACTTGGTCATTGATCTTGGATATTTTCAGTTTTATCTTCAATTAACTTTCAAACTTCTAATTTTTTCATTTTCAACCGAATTGGATCCCCTAATTTACACTTTGTACAAAAAATTTTGGTCTTAAATTTCTTTAATTTGATCCCTAATTGATCTCCAAAATTTTATTTGCTTTCAATTATGTTTCTGATTTCATTAAATTGAGCTTGGAAAAATTAAATATGGTCCTTTAAAAGTCTAATCTTTTCGATTAAGCTCAAATTAGACTTCCAAATTTATTTTCCCCCAATTAAGTCTCTAATAGCCAAGCTACCGGGTTTTTTTATTTTTTTTTATTTTTTGTTGCTTTTCATTTCTTGATTTTATTTTTTTGTTTTTGTTTTTAAAAGAAAAGGAATGGGGTAAACCCAAAATTGCGTTATGATAATATCGGTATTAAAAAATTCAAGTTAATCCGTGGCCTCACTAGCAAATTCCATACTTTTCGGGCTCCAGGGCAATCGCGTAGGACATGCATCGCATTCTCTACAGTGTTTGAGAAAAGTTGAAAATGAGACTGGTTTGTCAAGTGTCTAGCTGCTCTGTTATCATTGGTCAATAATTTAGTATGTGCCACAAGCCATAGGAAACTTTTGATCCTCTCAGGACCCTGCCATTTCCATATAAGTTGCCAAATAGAATCCCTACCCTGGTGGGGACACCAGATCCACACCACAAACTACACGAGTATATGGACAGAGGCGACGTAGGATGGCCCAACCCGTCACGCTTTGGTTGGGGGACTAAGCCCATTTGGGCCTATTTCATTGTAATTTTATTTATGTAGCCCATTTGGGCCTGCTCATTGTTATTTTATTATTTATGTTAAACAGTTTAATTTGATGGGCCGAGCCCAGTGGGATGTTCTAAGATTTACTATTTATATGTTCTATCATCTTGAGACATGGACATTATTGATGATTAATGAAAATTGCAGATTTTGCATCTCCTTACTCTCCTCTCTTCTCTTCTTTGGGCTTTCTTCTTCTTCTAAAGCTTCTTTCTTTTCCCGGCTTTAATTCTTTTATTTGCTGTCCCGCATCAAATAAATTTGGTATCAGAGCAAGGCTTTTAATTGTTCTTACAATTAAACGATCTATGCGTTTATGTGAAACCCTACTGTAAAAAAAAAAAAAAAAAAAAAAACAATTCCCAGATCGAAACCCTACTGTTCTGATTACAAGAATCTACTGTTCACTATTCACTGTTCGAATCACTGTTCATCATCCACTGTAATCGGGTTTCCAGCAGCGACGCCCCTGCCATCTGCGGCGTCTCAGCGGCAGACCCACCACCGAGAAGACCTGCAAATCAGTCCACCGATCCACGCCGATTTGCTACCTCCGACACAGACCAGCGGCAACCACCAGATTGACACCGCAAGAGACCATCAGTGGATCTCCGGCTTCAGCAGCACAAAACCACCAGCAACAGCTACCCACAACACCCATCACAACCAACATCGGTTCGGGTTTATAGCAGCAAAGGCAGCGCCTCCGCCAGTGTCGTCCTCAACGCCGATCACAGCCATTGATCGCAAGCCCACGCCGAGTTACTGCCTTCAACAACCCGCAGCGCCGCAGCCACCGTAGCTCTCTGTCGCCGGTTCCAGCGTTGCTAACCATCAACACCAGCCGCAACCCACCATCCACAGCGCCCTCACCTTCGGCAGCAGCCCCCGCCCAGCAGCGACACCGAATCAACAGCCCCGCCCAGCAGCAACACCAGACGCCACCACCTCTTCCCCTCGCGCCGATGGCCCCAAGCAAGAACACGGAGTGAGCCATCGCCGACAGCGGCGGCAACGGGTCACAGAAACTAGGGAAGCAAGAAAGAATGGAAGAAAAGCCACAGCTGAGAATATAATTAACCTAGACATGTCATCGCCACGTCAGCATCTGTGTCACCTGACACATCAGCAGATCGTGCCACGTCGCTGACACGTCATTGTCTCTGCCACGTCAGCTTTCCCTGCCACATCATCTGTCCCATCAGCATATCCTGCCGCGTCAGCTGCCACGTAATCCTTCGCTGCCACATCATACGGTTAGAATTTTTACCCATTGAAAATCATCATTCCTGGTATGTTTTTTTCTTAACACTTGTTAACCAAGATTTAGCATTAATATTATTTTTTTGTGCTTGCCCATAACTAAATTAAATTACCTTAATTTTGAGCTGGTTTAGCATTGAAGATTTGATCCTCTTGATTAATTGTGGAGCTTGGGTAAATTAGTGGGAAAACTGAAACATTGTGTTGGGATTACTTGTGTGCATTTAGAGGACTTACACTGCCTGCTTGTGAATTTTCTTGGTTTAATCTGTCATTACTTAGTCTCCAAGTTAATTAAAAAAAAAAAAATTTAAAATTATTTTCTTTATTCTAATTTTTATTTTCTTTTTATTTTTCATTTTCTATGTTACTAGCTATAATTTCATTTTGCGTTTTACTTGCAAGTGTTAGTTGGTGATCTCAGTTTTAGGATTAGTTTTGCATGCATTTACGTAGTGGTCGTCTAGTACACAATCTAGAAGTCACAGCTACCATGGACCCGAACTCCAGTAATGTTCTTAGAGATATTCAAGAACAATTACAACTTATGCGAACGGAAATGAGCAACCTGTCCAATCAAATGAACAACCTTTCTGGGAGGGTGGAGTCCATAGAAACTTTGCAAATAAGACCGTCTAGTGAGAGTGAGCATTCTAGTGACAACCATAGGAATCCTCAAAGACCAGTTCCTCGTAGGAACCGCCACCATAACCAACACCAGGGCCACAATGACTTTGATGACCCTCAGGATAGTGAGCGTTCCAATGATTATCGTCAAAGACCAGCTCATCCTAGGAACCGTCAATACAACCGCAATCAGGGCCATCAAGACTATGATGACCCTGATGAGCGCGTCATGAGGCACATCAAGGTGGAAGCCCCAACTTTTGAGGGTCAACTTGACCCGTGGATTTTTGATAGATGGATCCGTGACATGGATCAATTCTTTAGCTGGTATAATCTGTCTGAGAATAGAAGGGTAAGATTTGCGAAGATGAAACTTAGTGGGACCGCTCAGCTCTATTGGGAAAGTGTAGAAGAGTCTTTGAATAGGAGAGGTCAACCCCCTATTACTGACTGGGTTGAAATGAAGACTAAATTAGAAGAAAAGTACTTGCCTCGTTCTTATAGAGGAAATCTTTTGGACCAGTGGAATAACTTGAGGCAAGGAGGCAAGTCTGCTAATGACTATGTGGCACAATTTGATGAGTATAGGATGAAGTGTGCAGTTAGGGAGGATGAAGTTATGACTCTAAGTAGATTTCGAAAAGGTTTAAACGATGACCTTAGGAGAGAGATCGTGCTTAGGGGTGTTTCCACCCTTGACGAGGCTTATACCTTAGTACAAAATTATGACTTGGTCACAAAAAGTCAGTGGACAAGACGTCAGGACACTCGTAATACCCCTTATAGGTCTCAACCTGGTAGTAATAACTCCATATTAGGTGCCCCACCTCGTAAGCCCAATCCTTTGATTTCCCAAATACCTAGAGAAGACAAGGGTAAGGGAATTTTTCATGAAGCACCTAAAACTTCCAGAATTCAGTGTTTTAAGTGTCAGGGTTTTGGTCATATCTCCTCTAGCTGCCCTAATAAGACTTTGTTCATCAAGGAGCAAGAGGATATGGGCGAACAAGATAATTGTGATGATAAGATATATGAGCCCAATCCCGATGATTTTCAAGATCTAAATGACGAGGATGATGAGTCTAACTTGCTAGGTTGTGTTAGGTCTATATCCACTCAAATCAAGACAACTAGGTTAGGTGTGGTTAGATGTGCTTTAACACAACCTAAAAGAACCGAGGATTGGAGAAGGACTGCTATTTTTTACACTTACATCAAATGTGGAGATAAAGGGTGTAAGATCATCATAGACAGTGGTAGTTGTATCAATGCAGTTTCCTTAAGTAGTGTATCCCGCTTGGGCTTAAAGTCTGTTCCACACCCTAAACCCTATAGCGTGTCTTGGGTCAATGATACAGCTATAGCAGTCAAAGAGAGATGTCTTTTTCCCATTAAGATTTTTGACTATCATGATGAAATTTGGTGTGATGTCATCCCCATGGACGTAGGGCACGTCATTTTGGGTAGGCCTTGGTTGTATGATTTGGACGTTACAATCTTTGGACGATCAAATTCTTGTTCATTCACTTTTCAAGGTAAAAAAATCCAACTTATTGGGTTACCTCCAAGGTCTAATGATAATAGTCAGAAGAAGAATAAAGTGAGAGAAGGAGGGCTTAACATAATAAGTCCTAGGGAGTTTGATAAGGAGATTTGTGAGGAGGCTGTTGTGTTTGCTGTAGTGGCTAAAGAGATTGTAGAAGACTTTTTAGAAGAGCCCCCTGAAGAGGTAAGAGAAGTGTTGAAAGAGTTTCTAGATGTTTTCCCTTCTGAACTACCTGATGTTTTACCCCCTATGCGTGATGTTCAACATGCCATAGATTTTGTCCCTGGGGCCACACTACCGAACTTGCCTCACTATAGGATGAACCCGAGTGAACATGCTGAATTGCAAAGGCAAATAGGTGAGTTGTTACAAAAGGGATTTATACGAGAGAGTTTGAGCCCTTGTGCCGTACCTTCACTGTTAACACCCAAGAAAGATGGATCGTGGAGAATGTGTGTTGACAGTCGAGCCATCAATAGGATTACAATCAAGTATCGTTTTCCAATTCCTCGATTGGATGACATGCTAGATATGATGGCAGGAGCCCAGATCTTCTCTAAGATTGACTTGAAGAGTGGGTATCATCAGATTAGGATCCGTCCGGGCGATGAATGGAAAACGGCATTTAAGACTAAAGATGGTTTATATGAATGGTTAGTCATGCCTTTTGGCCTTTCCAATGCCCCCAGCACTTTTATGAGAGTAATGACACAAGTACTTCGGCCATTTATGGGAAAGTTCTTGGTGGTATACTTTGATGATATTCTTATTTATAGCAAAACCAAGGAAGAACATTTCGATCATCTTATCCAAGTTTGTACCACCCTAAGAAAGGCAAGTTTGTTTGCAAATGTCAAAAAGTGTTCTTTCTTTACAGATCAAGTGGTCTTTTTAGGGTTTATAGTGTCATGGAAAGGAGTCTCTGCTGACCCCCAGAAGGTCCAAGCGATAGTAGATTGGCCTGAGCCTAAGACCATTCATGAGGTTCGTAGTTTTCATGGACTTGCGACTTTCTATCGTCGTTTTATTAAGGGATTTAGCACCATCATGTCGCCTATTACAGATTGTTTGAAACAAGGTGAGTTTAAGTGGAGTAAAGGAGCTAATAAGGCATTTGAGGAGGTTAAGAAGAAAATGACGGAGGCCCCAGTAATGCGGCTACCTGATTTTACTAAAGTGTTTGAAGTAGAATGTGATGCTTCGGGAGTCGGTATAGGTGGAGTACTTAGTCAGGAACGTCACCCTGTAGCCTACTTTAGTGAGAAACTTAATGAGGCAAAACAAAAGTACTCAACTTATGATAAGGAGTTTTATGCGGTGGTTCAGGCCTTGCGTTATTGGCGCCATTACTTGCTACCACAGGAGTTTGTTCTTTACTCCGACCATGAGGCCCTTCGCTACCTTAACTCCCAAAAGAAGCTTAATCATAGGCATGGTCATTGGGTTGAATATTTGCAGGCATACTCATTTGTTTTGAAACATAAATCTGGAATAGAGAATAAGGCTGCAGATGCTTTGAGTCGTCGGGTAACGCTGTTATCCGTAATGAGCGTTGAAGTCACAGGATTTGAGAGACTCAAAGAGGAGTATGAATCTTGCTCAGAGTTTGGAGAAATATACTTGACATTGAAGGATGAGAGTCACCGTGCTATAAATGGTTATCACCTCCAAGGTGGGTACTTATTTCGGGATAATAAGCTTTGTATCCCGAAAACATCTGTGCGTGACTTTTTGATATGGGAGATTCATGCTGGAGGTCTCTCAGGACATTTTGGACGGAATAAGACCATCGAAGAAGTGGAACGCCAGTTTTTTTGGTCTAGCTTGAAGAGAGATGTCGCCAAATTGGTAGGTCAATGTCGAACTTGCCAACTAGCTAAGCATAGAAAACAAAATACTGGTCTTTACACCCCATTGCCCGTTCCTACTTGCCCTTGGCAAGATGTGAGCATGGATTTTGTGCTTGGGCTTCCACGTACTGCAAAGAAACATGATTCTATTTTCGTGGTTGTCGACCGCTTCTCTAAGATGGCCCATTTTATTCCTTGTACTAAGACCGCAGATGCCTCCAAAGTTGCCAAACTCTATTTTGACGAGATTGTCAAATTGTATGGTCTCCCTCAAACCATAGTGTCGGATAGGGATGTTAGATTCACAAGCTATTTCTGGAAAACCCTTTGGCATATGGTGGGCACCAAATTGAAGTTTTCTACTGCTTACCAACCCCAAACTGATGGTCAAACCGAGGTGGTTAACAGGAGTTTGGGCAACCTTTTAAGGTGTCTAGTGAGTGATCATAATCGGAATTGGGATCTGATTCTTCCTACAGCCCAGTTTGCCTATAATAGCTCTATTAATAGGTCAATAGGCATGAGTCCCTTTGAAGTTGTACATGGTTACAAGCCTAGGAAACCTTTAGACCTTCTTCCTATGTCCCCTCATGCTAGAGTGTCTGAGTCAGCCGAGTCTTTTGCACGTAGAATTCAGGATTTGCATATTGAGATCACTAAACAAATTCAAGCAAGTAATGCGCATTATAAACTTCAAGCTGATTTACATAGACGACATAATGAGTTTAATGTGGGAGACTATGTTATGATACGGGTTAGACCCGAGCGGTTTCCTCCGGGAGCCAATCGAAAGTTACATGCGCGCAGTGCCGGGCCTTTCAAAGTGCTACAACGAGTTGGTCCAAATGCTTATGTTCTTGATTTACCACATGATTTTGGCATTAGCTCTACATTTAATATTGAGGATCTAGTTGCCTACCACAAACCACTTCCTATCCCAGATGATCCATTTGAGCTACCACTTAACTCCCCTCCTAATGAACCTATTGAAACCTCTATCCCTTTCACCTTAACATCAGCACAAAAGGATAATATTGATGCTATTCTGGATGAACAAGTTGTTTTTAACAGGAATGGTGAGGTTCAACGGTTTCTAGTTCGTTGGGTAGGTCGACCTGACTCAGATTGCACTTGGATTACTAGAGATACTTTGCAGCAGCTTGACCCAGATCTTTGGGAGTACTATCAGAGTCGGCCTGTATTACACTCGACGGGGTCGAGTTTCTCTAACCCCGGGAGAGTTGGTGGGGACACCAGACCCACACCACAAACTACACGAGTATATGGACAGAGGCGACGTAGGATGGCCCAGCCCGTCACGCTTTGGTTGGGGGACTAAGCCCATTTGGGCCTATTTCATTGTAATTTTATTTATGTAGCCCATTTGGGCCTGCTCATTGTTATTTTATTATTTATGTTAAACAGTTTAATTTGATGGGCCGAGCCCAGTGGGATGTTCTAAGATTTACTATTTATATGTTCTATCATCTTGAGACATGGACATTATTGATGATTAATGAAAATTGCAGATTTTGCATCTCCTTACTCTCCTCTCTTCTCTTCTTTGGGCTTTCTTTTTCTTCTAAAGCTTCTTTCTTTTCCCGGCTTTAATTCTTTTGTTTGCTGGCAAATTCCATACTTTTCGGGCTCCAGGGCAATCGCGTAGGACATGCATCGCATTCTCTACAGTGTTTGAGAAAAGTTGAAAATGAGACTGGTTTGTCAAGTGTCTAGCTGCTCTGTTATCATTGGTCAATAATTTAGTATGTGCCACAAGCCATAGGAAACTTTTGATCCTCTCAGGACCCTGCCATTTCCATATAAGTTGCCAAATAGAATCCCTACCCCCTGCTGAATAGATAGTTGCTCTTGTGCCTCATCTGCAGACTTCAGCGTGAACTGACCACTCTGAGATCGACGCCAAAAAACTGCATCTGTTACCGTATCTTGACCTGGCGGATGGTGACCTGCTAAAGTCATCACCACATGCACAGGAAGCTTGTGAGCAAAAACTTCCTATTTCCAGTGCATATTCGAATCCACCATGTCTGCTACAGTCACGTTACTTTCCTCTTCTGTAAGTTCTTGTTGAGTTTGTTCAATTAAAACCCCGACGTTATCCAACCATTTGTCCTTCCAAAACCTCACATTCTGGCCATTTGCAATTAACCAAGTTGTTCCTGCAATGACCTGTGGCCATACTTTGCAAATAGCTTTCCAAAATGGGGAATCTGTTGCCTTGGCCTGTGCCTGTAGGGTTATATCTTGCGACTTCACGTACTTGCTTCTCAAAACACCCGAGTTTCATTACAAAGGCCTTATTCATTTGCTGCATGTTTCTAAAACCCAATCCTCCATGAGACTTCGGTTGGCACAAAGTCTTCCATTTAACCAAGTCTGTCTTCTTATTATATATCCACATTGTCTGCCCCTATAAATCTTCTGCAGATTTTCTCCATCTCATTGCAAATGGACTTCGGGAGTAAAACTGACTGCATCGGATACAAAGGAACTGCTGCGCGCAAGTATAGGTTTACACAATGCAATCCTTCCTGCAAGAGATAAATTTTCTGCCTTCCGCGTAGCTAACTTTTGCTGCATACTTTCGATGATGAACCTGTACGTCTGTTTCGTTATTCTCTGATGCAGTACAGGCACTCCCAAATATTTCCCAAAATCCTTCGTAACTGCAAGGCCACTTATGCTACGTACTAAGAGATTGAGCTAGGCCTAGAGACACATTCTTAGAAAACAAGATCTTTGTTTTATTTGCGCTGACTTTGTGGCTCGAGGCTGCACTGAATAAATCCACTCAACTTCTTTATTAATCATCTGAGATAGTCTTTCTAGGCACAAGACAAATAAGTACGCGGATAGCGGGTCACCTTGTCCGATTCCTCTTCTGGGAAGAAAAGTTTTGGATGCCCTCCCATTCCATAACACACTAAGAGAAGCAGTTTCTACACATTTCATATATAATCAGTTCTGTCAAGTAGTTTGGAATACCTGCAAGATTCAAAGTTTCCAGAATGAAACCCCATTGTAACCTGTCATTCGCCTTCTCCAAGTCAACTTTAATCGCCATTAATCCTTTCCTTCCCTTTCTCTGACTCGTAGAGCGAACCACCTCCTGATAAACTACGATATTATCGACAACATGTCTTCCAGGCACAAAACTGCTTTGATTATTGCTAATCAAAGATGACATCAGACGTTTTAGACGGTTCACCAGAACCTCAGTGAGAATTTTGAAGCTAACATCACATAAACTGGCCGAAACTGGTGCAAGAACTCGGGTTTAGGCAACTTTGGTATATTAAGACCAGAAAGGAACGATTTATTGCAGTAATGTCTTTTTTATTTGCTGCTTCATCTTTAATAAACTGACATTGGTAACTGCATTCAAAGGCTTCATCACGCCTATTACAACAGGTAAGTCTCTTTTAAAATAAAATAAATAGAGAGAAAGTTGTTGTGTAGGGCTCCTACCACTATTTTAAAACCCACCCAATATATCTTACCTAACATATTAATTTGTTGATATGATGATTTAGAGCTTGGATCATGCTTAGATCTTGAAAAAAAATTAAAAAAAAAATAATTTAATATGAACCGGTCAAGATTTAAATTTATCTATAACCTAGCTAGAAAAAACCTAAATAAAATCTAAATTGATATGTAACCTACCCAGAAAAAAATATATTCAAAATCTAACCAATTGATTTTTATTTTTTCTCATAATAATATATTTTTAATCATTTATAAAATAATCTGAGACAATGTACCTGATTCGTTGCTAGGACTCCTACAAACCACTACTAGTTCCACTTCAAAAATTCAAAAAAGAGGAGCTTTACCGACACGTGTCTTCCCTCATTGATTTGACGCGGCGGAGCCGCCGGAGAAAACAAATTTCTCATTGCTTACAAAATAATTTGTGGCGTTGTTGACAACCTTAAAAAAAATCCAGGAAAAAAATAAATAAATAAAATTCTTCCATTTCATTTGCATTTGAGTTTCATTTCAGATCTCCCTTTTTTTTTTTTTCTTTCTTATAATATCCCAATAATAATAATAATAATTGTTAGTACAAAACGACACATAAATTTTTATTTCTTAAAAAAATTAATTTCATACCTCACGGCTCACAGAGGAGAAAACGCAAGGCAGAGAGAGAGAGGGGAATGGTAGATAGGTAGATCTAATGTTTGGGTCCTCTGTAAATTCGAAACCCTAAAAAATCCGAATTTTAAAAGAAATTATTGTTTTAAAAATAAAATAATTGAGATTGAGATTGAGACAGAGAAAGAGAGGATGCCGTCGTCGCACGGGGATCTGGACCGTCAGATCGAGCAGCTGATGGAGTGCAAGCCTTTGGCGGAGGGGGAGGTGAAGACGTTGTGCGATCAGGCGAGGGCGATTCTGGTGGAGGAGTGGAACGTGCAGCCTGTGAAATGTCCGGTCACCGTCTGTGGCGATATTCATGGCCAGTTCTACGATCTCATCGAACTCTTTAGGATAGGAGGGAATGCACCTGATACCAATTATCTCTTCATGGGAGATTACGTAGGTCAGTTTTTCTTTTCTTTTATGTGATTAAAAATGATTAAGGGCTATTTTTATGTTTTCTATTGTTTCCCTCCTCCTTTTGAAGGAGAAAGAATGATCTATTGATAGTTTTCTAACTTTATAAAATCGTGTTGGGAATTCGTAAAACTGCTGAGAATGTGAGGCTGTAGGAGCTGGCTGCGTTTCTAATTGGGCGGCAGACTTTGACTGTTAGGAGTTGAATTTCATTTGCATATGGGTTAGCTAAGTTGTATGCTTGGTCGAAATGCGAGAGCCGCTGAATTGCCATTGATGGAGCTTGAGATATATGCTTAGTTCTGATAGAAATACTGATGACCTTTACGTTTGTTGTTAGGTTATGGATTTTTTTTTTTAATTACTTCCGTTTTGTTAACATTGTTTTTAAATGTTGAATGGGGATGGTTTAGAACATTCTTTGAAGTTTTACATTTACTAAACTCTAGCTTTTTCTAATATTACCGATTACATCAATGCAGATCGTGGGTACTATTCAGTGGAGACGGTTACGCTCTTAGTGGCCCTGAAAGTTCGTTACAGAGATAGAATTACAATCCTAAGAGGAAACCATGAGAGCAGACAGATTACTCAAGTGTAAGATTCTGTTTTTCTTTCTCAATGGAAGCTTTACTTGTGATTGAATAATATGAATTTTGATACTGCTCAGCGAACACCAGAACCCATGTTTGTATGTTTCTGCAGGAAGAGCAGGTTTTTTTAATCTTCTGTCTTTCATTGTTAGATTTCTTGTTTGTCTTCAAGTTTCTGTCATGATGGCACTGTAAACATCAAATATTTGCACAGAATTTATGATATTTGGCTGCTCAGATCTAACTTGTAATACTCTATATGGAGACCACTTCATTTTCTGTCCATTCATTTTTCCCAAATAAGTGGCTGTAAAATATGTCGTAGCCGGGTCTCAAATTTCATATTATCTGCTCTTGTGAGTTAACTCAAGTACGAGCTGCATCTCATCAGTGGAGTTTGTGGGTTCCATTCTGGTGAGTTCTTTGACAGGAGCATGGTGATGTTTACCCATACAGTTATATGTTGGCTTCATTTGAAACCTTTGTCTGTAAAGGAGAGAATTCTTGTTCCTTGACTTGAAAGGAAACACTGTGAAGCCACATATAATTGGAAGCTTTAATCAAAGCAATTTTCTCTTCTCAAGTTGAAAGGGAGACTACATGGATCTAGGATGGTAACCGATTTGTTTTCCAGATATGAATTGTTGTTGCAACAGTATATTGTGTCATTTGATGTTATTGTGGGACTTGCTACTAGACAATCAACTAATTAATATCAGGCCTTGGCATTTGACTGTTCTCTACCACACTCAGCTAACTTTAAGTTCACCTGTACACCCTTCCAAAAATATATGCTGTTAATTTTTCCAATAATCTGAGACCAATTATTTGCACCAAAGACTTCACTTGTTTTGTCCCTTCCAAAAGAACATCCTCAGCTTGTTTGTAGCCTAAAGGCTAAACTTTGTTCTAAGAATGTTCTATTACCTTGAGCCCCCCCCCCCCCCCCCCCCCCCCCCCCACATGCATATGCAAACACATGTGAGCAATCATGCTGTTCTCACTTTGATTACTAAATGATTCATTTCAATTCATTTTCAGGTATGGTTTTTATGATGAGTGCTTGAGAAAATATGGAAATGCTAATGTCTGGAAGCATTTCACCGACCTTTTTGATTATCTACCCCTTACAGCCCTCATTGAAAGTCAGGTTTGTCACAAGTGCTGTAGGATTTTTGCTTGATGCCATCGATTATCAGCTGCTCACTGCTTCATTTTTTTTATTGCAGATCTTCTGTTTGCATGGAGGACTTTCACCATCTCTTGATACGCTAGATAACATCCGAGCTTTAGACCGTATACAAGAGGTATGAGTAACTGCTTCTCATATTTCAAATTCTCAATAAAATTGAAGTATATAATGGTTATGGTGTGCTAATCAGCAATAATTGAAGGTGGTTTGCAAGCTAGCATGATGTCCTCTTCCTGTTATGTGAACTTCCATGCAAGCTTTTTTTCAGATTAATGGAATGTAACTATCATAGAAGTACTGCATCCAAAACTTGGTTATATCAGTGATGTGTGCTATTTTTTAGCATTTTCTTTTCTGGTCAAGGATTAAAAGTAGGATACCTGACATTCCCTTCTGCCCAATTTCACTGCTATACTATCATGTCATCCATATCTTCATGCAATAAACTTGCACACTATTCAGTGCATTGCCAACAGCGGCTTTTTGATTTTGCTAGCGTCTAGTTTTCTGCAGTCGATTTTGGTTAAACAATCACATCTGTCATTCTCTGCACAAGTAGGTTCCACATGAAGGTCCAATGTGCGATCTCTTGTGGTCTGATCCAGATGATCGTTGTGGGTGGGGAATATCTCCTCGTGGTGCTGGATATACATTTGGACAGGATATAGCTGGTCATTTCAATCATACCAATGGACTCACTTTAATTTCACGGGCTCACCAGCTTGTCATGGAAGGGTACAATTGGTGTCAGGTGACTGAACCTGGACAAGTCACGTCTTCTTTCCATGTTTTTTTTTTTTTTAAATGAAACTTGTTAGTTATAAATCTCTCTCATTTTTATTTCAGGAAAAGAATGTGGTTACTGTATTTAGTGCTCCAAACTATTGCTACCGTTGTGGGAACATGGCTGCAATTCTAGAGATTGGAGAGAATATGGACCAGAATTTCCTTCAATTTGATCCAGCACCCCGGCAAATTGAGCCTGACACCACGCGAAAAACTCCGGATTACTTTTTGTAATTTCCATATTCCCGCCAGCTGTTTGTAATCTTTGTTTGCTGCTGCATCACTGTAGATGTGTCTTAAAAAGAGGAGCTTTCGTTGTTTAAGGCGAGGTTGATCGATGACATCATTCTTTATTTGGAATCTGCTGTTGCTGGTGCTTCGTTGATATGCTCGAGTCATAAAAAAACTAACAGAAGGCACCAATGGCCATATTTCTTGTATATTCACAGAAGACGGAAGCAGCAATAACATGGTATATCCTGTGCTGTAATTTGACAAGTTGGAGTTAGAGAACAGGTGTTGTTTTATGAGCAAATGTACGCTGCTTACTCTACCCTGATTTATAAACAGAACCACAGCCAAAAGTGTTGCATCCTTGCAGAAAATGCTGCGCATCTTCAGTTCCAAAAAGAAAAGGTTAATGCTGCATAACCCATAACAATGCTGTAACTACACTGCTGTGTCCCAACAAAATTCACTCATGCTCGACATGATCCTTGTATACTTTTATCAGTGGGCGTATGCTTCCCCTGTACATGGTGGATGATTTTCGGCCCTCTCGATCAGTATGTGATTCGTACGGAGGGTTATTGCAGTTGATACGACAGGCACACGTTAATGCTGTCGCAGTATAGAAGGAACCGCTGCCATTCTTACCATCTAAAGAGCATCTATAGCTCTCTCTCAATGGTTCCCAAGGGTTTTGTGCATCAGGAAAATATAACGTAATGAATACATTTCAGAGCAAAAACGAAGAATTCAAAGAAGAAAAGATAATATGAGCTGCAAATGATAAAACACTTTTGTACACAAACCAAAAGCTTCAAACCCTCGGATATCATTAAAACTGGCTGGCTTCATGCGGGGGGGAAAACCTCAGTTGAAGAAAATTTCAGAGTTAAAATCTGGAGTTCATCTGGATACTCCCTGGTCCAGCTCCAGACGCCCTGGTAAAGGTCTGCTTTCTTCGGAAGTACACGACTGAACCACTTGCGAGTAACAAACACAAAATTATCCCCTGTTGAAAGCAATTCAGACCATGAGAATGAAGACTAGCATTAAGAGACCCAACTACAGTAACAGAGTGCTTGCAATTCTACTTGCCAATCTCACACCTCATTAAATACAAGGAAGAAAACTAAGCAAGGAAGCTGCTGCTCATAACATTCCATTCAAACATTGACCTCCTTGAATCTATAAGTTGATTATCGCACATGCTTTGTACTTTTCATTCACTGCTAGTCTCAAGATAAAAAGACATGGTATACCATGCAATATAGAGCAGATATCTATATTTTCTTTCTAAATTGTCTTCTTTAAAAAATCATTAAACTTGTTGAAACATATAAATCAGAAGACGTTTCTTTCTTCAGAGATTTTCTTTGAAAATAGGAATTGGAGTCCTGTGCTATAACTCCATGCTCGTGATCTCAATGAGAAGCATTGCTCATACAGTATGATGCATGAAGAATAGGCAAAAGGTAGTAAACACAGCCAAAGGCTGGTTGTCAGGACTGAACAGCCAGGCAAAAAAAAAAACTTTTTATAAAATTCTCAAAACATCAATAACCTCTGTTATTACTACAGTAACAACCCTCAAATAGTCAACAAAACATTTTAAAAAAAAAATTCCTAGCCCTTAAAAATAATTAAATCCTAGCTGTTCAAACTACTATTAATAACTAATACAAATCCTCATTATACGACAACTGCTACTATTAGGATTTGCTCCTGCATCACAGAACCTCACTAACCAAAACCTCAAGGCTCCCATTTTGAGGCTCAACATTCACCAGACAAAACTCTGAGATTGAAATACTTGTGAACATGCACCACTGTACTAAAGGAAAAATATTAAGGGTTAATGATACTTTCTCAAATGAACTCCTAAGGCCTTTGACGAATTAATTCTCACTCAACCGGGAATCCTCTTGAGATAGTGAATAGTCAAAACTTTCGGATCTAAATATATATCGACAAGCATAACAAGTCAAACCAATTACATATAGATTTGACATTTAATCACTCTTGTTCTTACTAGTCCTTAAATTCATGACAGTGACGCTCTACTCTTATCATAAACATAAAAATTATGAAAACTAAGGTGGCAGAAATTTAGCAACCAAGTAGCACATCTCTTGGATTTTCAATTTATATCATTCTTGAATTAGAGGATTGAGACTAAACAGCAAATGATCGAAGGACCACAGTGATGTAGCCAAGGGAAAAGAGATATATAAATTATCTCATTTGATTTTCATTTGTATATGTTCTAGTTTTCCTTGTAAAATCTAGTCTACTTAGGAAATTTAGGAACCTTAACACTGTTAGGTATTATAGTTTATTTCATGACTATAATATTAATTAGGAGAATTCTATTGTTATTTGTTGTTGGTGTTGGTGTTGCCACCGCTGCTGATACCTTGGTTGAGTGGTTGAAAATATAAAACCAAGCCACCAGGGCTAGGAGCTTTTCTTATTTGAATTCCTGTTTCCTGTTAAGTTCTAAACTAGCAATGCTTTTGGTGCCTATAACAGGAGCTCCTATATTATGTAATCAAAGAACTTTGATAATGGATCTACAAGTATTTTGGTCTGGTCTCAGACCTGCAGCATTGAGTTTTCTTTCTCTTTTCTTTTCTCCAAACGTTATTTTCTTCTTCTGCCTGTTCTTTCATTACATCCTTGCTACGATAACATTGGATTGCTCTTGACAGCAATATTAATTTCCTAGATTCGTACACATCAAACCACCACTCACCACAAATCCTCTGAGACACATATCTAAAGTATTCCAACATGAATTCAATATCAATGCTGAAGTGATCCTTCTCTTCCATCACTCATTTAGATTTCTAACCTACCACCACTTAAAATGCTACGCAATGATCAATGATTTCAATTCTAAAAAGCCAAAAAAGAATCCCCCCCCCCCAGTCACATAAACAACAAAGAGAATTATATTTGGAAAGACGCCGAAATACCTCAAAACCAAGTACTGACAACTTCTCTGCATTAGCTGATATACAGCTTCTGTAAGTAATATAAGTCTGAACTCCATCCTTAGCTGAAGACGAACCATCCAGTAAGATTCTACCCTCGTTAGAGGCAGCATCTTGCAACGATATATGAGGATTTACATTGTCGGAGATTTCGACAGCAGATCGACCATTTTGAGAATGCTGCTTCCCATTTTCATTCTTTGTATCATGTTTAATCTCAATACATTTAAAAGGGATACGATAGCCAGTCTCGCTGCATCGATAGTTTTCATCACTCTGCCAAAAAACACACAGAAAAACACCAAAATTAAGCACATATAAATAACAATATCTCCTCAAATCTTAACAAAATTATCATCATCATCATTTTGCATTCTTTACAAACAAATCCAAGGAATAATTGAGAAACAAACTAAATTAACAATTATTATACCAAAAAACGTCGGAAAAAAATCAAGAAATTATTATTACTATTATTATTAAAAAGAAGAGGAGGAGAGAGAGAGAGAGAGATCTTGAAACCTTCTCAGAGTAGGCGCAGGGAACGCAGGGACCAGAAGGAGAGCAATCGAAAGTGAAGTTGCTGCCGTGAGGTTTTTCTTTGAAACTAAGTAATGTTCTACGCCCTACGCCTCCTCCATTTCTGCTCCAATTCAATTTTAATTAATTTCATCAAGCACGTAAACTTGTTAAAAAGAAAGATTTATACTCACTCTGTGGCGTGAATTGAAGAGAGCAGCGCGAATATTACTGCTGCTACTACAAGGATCCATGCTGATTTCCAGCACGCCATACTGCTCTCCTTTCTACTCACGATTCATTCCTCTTTATGTCCTCCAGCTAGCAACCATGCTGCGCTGATCATGGAATAATCCTGACGCTTTCTTAGATGTTGGGCCCTTGGCCCATAGACAATATTTTTTTTCTTTTTTCTTTTGTAAATGAGAATGATTACAAGTAAAGAAAATAATTTATGAGTAAGAGAGGGAGAAGGAACGTGAAACATCCCTACGGCTCTTAAGTGTTGGGCCCTTGGCCCATGGACAATATTTTTTTCCGTAGAATTATTAATTCGGCTTGAATAATCATCAACTTGTTAATTTAGGTACACGTTTTTTAAAAAAATTTAATTTTTTTTATTTTTTTTAAATTAATATTTTTTTAGTATTTTTAAATTATTTTAATATATTAATATTAAAAATAATTTTTAAAAAATAAAAATACACTATTGAATCGCATTGTCTAAATGGACACAAAACAATTTGCCTTTTGTTTTTTTTTCCTGCGAGGCAATGGCGTAATACCTGCAACACTTCTCCCCCACTAAGAAAAAACATGGAATTTCTTCCTGGTTCTAGTTGTAAGAGATTCTGATACATATATGGTAGCTGACACAGAGTACTGGGTGCCCTATCATTTCACCACAAAAGGAAGCATACAAAGTAAACAAGAATCCATAAATCTCCCCCACAATGGAAAAAGACATCCAATCTTTTTCTTCAAATCTCTCTCTCTAACGTGTACGAGCAAGAATCACCTAATAGTAGTAGTCTAATATTAGCCCTAGTTCTTCTAATTAATCCAATATTTTCCAACCTCTACAAGTACGTGCCCCCCATTAATATAATATCACATATTTATATATATGTAAGGCAATTGTATATACATATTCTTCAAGCAACACTAATGATGCTATCACTACTCGAAATGGCCTGAAATGTTGATGAATGTGTCGATGCTGGTGGTGACTGCTGCTGCTCCTCGGAGGATGGAGTAGAGAGCTTGAGTGATAGAGCTGGGAATTGGTCTTCGGGGCTTTTCTGATTCAAGTTAAGATCAGCCATTTTTGAAGATGGAGGGATTGGAACAATTGGTACTGGACGAACAAGCTTGGATGATTTTTTATTTACGTTTGTCTGTCCTGATGTGAGCTTCTCCAGTGGGTTGTCACCACTGACCGGTGAAGTTACAGGACTAATTGCAGTTACAGGAAAAGTTGACATAGGAAACCCTCCAGGCCTATTGTTGTTCAAACATGGCCGTGGCTGTAGCTGTAGCTGTGGCAATGCTGGAGTTGCAGTTTCTTGGTGTACTTGATCTTCTTCCATTGATGAACCCATGAACTGTAAATCCAAAAGATAAATTAATTGTAATATTGTATAAAGTCTAAAAAATGTATCACCAGCAGATAGAATAAAATCAAAGTCTTTAATTTTGTTCTTTCCCTTTTTTAAATTGATGGAGAGAAGAATCGTTTAAAAAAAAACCAAATTAATAAATTAAGTTTTTGAACAATTTTTTTGTACAAGATTTTTCTTGGTACAAAGAACCAGTTCTAATTGGAGTTGAGATTATAGCTTACTGTATCAGTGGTAATATCAAAGAGACTAGATCTCCGTCGTCGGCGATTCTGGTTATTTCTGCGGAGGAAGTACTTTTGAGCATGACTAGCCACCTGCGTAGGGGTTCGTGTCTTGACAAAGTTTCTTGAAATCCCTCTCCAATCTCCTTTCCCTACTTTCTGCAAGCCCAACAAGAAAAGTTTGTGTTCTTCCTCTGTCCATGGAACCCCTGTAAATTAACACACGTAAAATCCAATTATCACATATTCTAGTTGAATCCCCCCGCCCAGAAGAAGAAAAACCTGTATGGTTGTAGCCGTAAGAAGACCTGATGACGATCGATCCAAGATCTAGCAGAGCTAGTTAATCTATATATCTACGTGCGTACCTCTTTTGCGCTCGCGGCTTCTGCCAGAGGCGTGAACGACGTCGTCGGATTCATAACCGGCGGCTACATCGGCGTTGGGTTCCTCGTGAGGCTGTTCATCATACTGCGAGAGATTGTTCATGCTATAACTTTTTCGAAAAGAAGCAGCTACTTCAGTGACCCTCACACCAAACAGCATAATACCAGTAGAACTACTCTGATCCCCACCAGCTGGACTCTCCCCGCATGTGCGCGAGTTGTGGCCGTTGTTTCCGCACTGTGAGCAACTGCGAGGCATCATGTTCGGTTTCTTCTTGTGATCAGAGACAGGATTATGGTAATAATAACACTTGTACT
Source organism: Populus trichocarpa (assembly GCF_000002775.5). Classification (NCBI taxonomy): domain Eukaryota; kingdom Viridiplantae; phylum Streptophyta; class Magnoliopsida; order Malpighiales; family Salicaceae; genus Populus; species Populus trichocarpa. The sequence continues at coordinate 13,483,202 of NC_037292.2, forward strand.
ATTCCATGCAAGAGCTAGAGGGAGAGAAAAAGTGAAAGGAGAGAGGAAACTAAAAATGGCCTGTGATGGAAAATCTGAGCGAAGGCAGGGTAATGGTTGTCTTCAGAGTGAGAATTTGGGGGGTCCTCCAGTTTTTAATGAATCTATACTGGCAAAGCGTGGACTTTTTTTAATCGCTAAAGGCAAAGTAAAGCTATGGTGCTTCGCCTGGTGTTGGTTGTTCTGTGCTGTAATAATATCAAATGGCAAAATTCTTTTCAGATCAAGGAATCATGATGGGTTTTTTTATTTAGATATTTTTTTACTTGTATTATGGGTAATTGATGTAGAAAATTTCATAGCTTTGAACGGTCAACTGTGGTGAATGATGCACAAAACCTTAACAAGTTTGTTATGGAATGGGTGGATGAAGATTAATCAAATAAGTGACTTCTATAGGCCCAATTTAAAAAAGAGCTGGCTAGTTGTGATTGGTCGAGATTCCAGAGGTTTTCAATATTTTTCTTTTTATTTTTATGTTTTAACTTAATTTTAATTTTCTTATATTATAAAGATTGGTTTTTGATTTATTTAAAGAGTTGAAAATTAAATTAAAAAGAAAATCAACAATAAAATTTCAAATTAATACTTTATGCGGGTATATTTTTGAGATATATTCTATATTATTTTTTATTACATCATTAATTATCAAGGATAGGATATAGAGTTTCGTAATATCATAGGAATATCACACATGCATGGATGACATAATTATAATAATTAAAATGTTGATATATTAATCATTATATTTATAAAAATAACATGTCAATCTATCACCACATCAAGGGAATTAGTTGCTAACGTAAATCTATCTACATTAACAGCATAATGTGTAGCCGCTTATAATCGTGATATTCCTGCAAAAAAACAAGGCCAAGTACTTAGAAATATCCCACCTTTAAAATCTTGGCGACCGTCCAAAGGATTTAATCTTACAAGTGGGTATATCCTAATGTTTCCACCAAACTAGTTCTAGTCATAGGTTTGTTGTCTTGGTAAGGATTTAAATCATACGAAAGTTTTGGTGGATAGTCCTCCAATGGTTCTTCAACACGATATGATGCCTTGATCGTGATTTAATCTAAGATGGGTTATATACTTTTAATTTATGGTTCCTTGATGTTGAGAGCTATAATAATTAGTGGGAAATGTCTGCACATAAATGGAAATTTATGTCATGGATTATTTTTTTTAACTTGGAAATAGTACTTTAAAAATTGATGGTGGAGGAGCGAAGTGTTTCTCCACCGTCTACTTGGCATATTCGCTGCCTCTTTAGAAAGATTTCCTTGTCTCTTACTCCGTGCCCTCCCCTTATTTGTTAATAAAATAAGCCTATGGTGGGGGCAGGTGGTGGAGGATAAGAGAAAACGGACCCCACCTCATCAGCTATGAGCCCGTTCTTCTCACTCCAGCGCTTTCCCGTTGCCTTCTCTCTTTTTGCCTCCACCCTGCTTCGTGGCTGTGGCTGTGGCTGTGGCGGTGGATATGTCTTTCGCTTTCAATCTTTAATCCTTGGATTATGAACACATCTGTAAAGTGACAGCGAATTTATCTACAGGATAATTACAGCCCAATAATCCTAAGCCACGTTATCGGTGAAAGGAAAATTAGCTTATTTAAGGTTGTTTTATGGGTAGTTATAAGATTTGATTTAGAATTGTTCATGGATCAAATTGAGTAGATCCAAGTTTTTCTAAAAAACCACTTATAAAATGATGTCAGGTTCTGTTTGGAAAAAATAAATGTTTAAAAAGATTTTATTTTTTTTAAAAAATGAAATTATTTTACTAATTTCATCAAATCAAATGTTAAATTAATAAATCAATATATTTGCAATCTAAGCATTACAAATAACAATTATGATACACAAATTACATATAACATCTATAATACTTAAGTCTCATATAATATTTGTGACTCAATTGGAGAGATATTTTAAGAAATAATCTTTCCATTTATTAAATTCCCGCAAAAAAAATAATTTATACAAATTAAATAATCAGTTTTTTTTCTTATTAAAACACAATGGTGTAAATAACATCTTCAATCCTAAATATTTATATAAATAATAAATTTATTAAAATAAATTTTATTTTATTATTATTTAGAACCAACAGATAGTGACGTCTTAGTAACATTGTGTAGCATATTATCATCTCACTCTCTAAACATCCGATATATATATACTCACACGAACAGAAATATAATAATTAACTTTAGGAGATCTAAGTTAATTAGCATATGTCATTTGCAGCTCATCAAAATATATTATATCCCCAAGTATTTTTTTTACAGTGCGTCACTTTTTTTTTACCGTGCTGGAAAAAAAAAACCCTGTGATTGTACCTTTATTTAGTGTCTTGTCACATGCTCTCTGATTCGATGCGTACGTTGTCGGGCCACCTCGATACCCACGAAATCCTGGCGGCTAAAGTTTCGTTGCTGGTCCCTGTCGCCGGAGATATCTGGATGGTTAGGAAAATCCAAACTATTGAATTTTAAATAAATGGTTTGGATGTTTAAAAAAGAAAAAAAAACTACTGAATTGTAAAAATTCATACTGCCACTAATATGCTGAAATGAAATTCTTGATTATTGAGATTCGAATTAATGTTTCAGATTTGAATAAGACGCAGTTCATATTATTCTTAATTCGAGGAAATTTAATTTATATAGATTATAATTGTAATCAACTTTATAGATATTTTTTTTTATTTGAATTGAGAAAGGCATAGATATTCTTTTATAGTTGTTTGAGAGTGTGGTTGCGATTGTTTTTTAAAATGTTTTTTATTTGAAAATAAATCAAAATAATATTTTTTATTTTTTAAAAATTATTTTTGATATCAACATTTAAAATAAAAAAAAATAAAAATATTTTAATTTAAAACACAAATATAAAAACAAACAGGTATTTATTCAATAAAAACAGATGTGAAGAGAGGCAAAAATACTCGGACTTGTCTGGATAAGAAGATAAAGACTAATAAAAATATCCCTTTGCATGGATAAGAAGACAAAAGCGATCTCTTCTAAAATGATGGACTTTCATGTTCGAATTTAAATAATTTATTTTATTTATATTTTGTTAAATGTATATTAAAATGTTATCTGTGTAGTTTTTTTTTAAGTTTTCTTGTTAACTTTTTTTAATAAATATAAAATATTTTATTTTTTTCACAATTCAATTATTTTATTTGATAAAAATTGGTTATTAAAAGATTATGTAAACCTCCAATGAAAAATTGCTTTTAGAAAAAACATATGCGGAGGGAAAAAAATATAAAAATGATATGAAATTGTATTTGGTCTCTATTATTTTAATTGTTATTTATTTTTATTTGAAATAATTTATGAAATTATAATTTTTTTTTAATTTCATCATCTTTCAACCTTTTTTTATCTCAGACTTGATTTTTATTATTTTAATTGTTATTTATTTTATTTGAAATAATTTATGAAATTATAATTTTAAATTTCATCCGCTAGCTTTTTTATTTGTAAGATTTGGTCCTCATTATTTTAATAAACTTGAAAAAAAACTAAAATATTAATAAGTTATTTTTCAACTTATTTTTCATGACTTAGTCAAATATTTGAAAGTCTTTTCTAACTTATTTTCCATGACACTATTAAATATCAAAAAATAATTTATTTTTCAGAAAACCACATTTCAAAAAAAAAAAACTAGGGCCGAAGTCACAAGATAATCAATAAAGGGAGGCAAAATAAAGAAATATTTTTTTTTTACTCTTGATAAAAAAGAAACAATGGAACTAGTATATTATTGATAAAAAAAAAATTAATGCAGTTGCATAAAAAAAACAATAGAAATAAACAAATTTATAAGAAGCGGGTGCAATATTATCTACCTCGCACTAAAAATTATCCAAAGCTAAGATAAACTATCTATTCAAAGCTAAAGATAAATTGATATAAAACCTTAGTTGTGATTAGATATATAAACAAGTAAGGTTTCGTTTGATGTAAATGACAATGAGAAAAGAAGCCTATCGAGAAGGTTGAAAAAAAATTCTTGGGTTTTTCATGCGTCTTGTCATCTCATGATTGGTTGATTGTTACTAATTTTATGATTTTTTAAAAAGAATTAACACAGCTCTTTTAAAAAATATTCACAAACAAATATATTATTAGAAAATATAATAAATATTATTTTCAACTAATTTTTACTTGAAAATATATTAAAATAAGTTATTTATTTTTGACATCAAAATATCAAAACTTATAAAAAAAAACACTAAAAAAATATTAATCTAAAACTAAAAAATAAAAAATTAAAAAAACACGATTTAACCACAATACTAAACTTTTCCTAAAAAAATTTCAAAAACAAAAAAGCAAAAAAATCCACGTTTCGTTTGGGAACGCGGGTCAACTCACGTTTCTAAAAAAATCAGATTTTTTTTGTTAAAAATTAATATTTTTTATGTTTTGAATCGTTTTGATGCGCTAATCTCAAAAATAATTTTAAAAAAATAAAAAAAATATCATTTTAATACATTTCAACATTAAAAATATTTTAAAAAATAATTATAACTACAATACCAAATAAATATTTAATATAAAAGTATCTCCCTTTAAATATTATATTTCTCATGTACGAAGACTGCAGTTTATTAAATACCATAGCCGTGGTTTCTCCCTACTTGTTTCTTCTTTTTTAAGTACTTTACATCACATATGTTAGTTTAGAAAACACCAAGCTTTACTCTCTAAAGCATCAATCCACCTTCCACCCATGAAAAGATGGCGGTTGTTAGCGATTATATTAACATTGATGACAATAATGTTGTATTATATTACCTCTAAAATGCATTAAAAAATTGTTGCTTATCAAACATAATCTATGTTAATAAGGTACAGGGTCATCATATTGAACCCATCAATAAAAGATTCTCCCCCACCCATAATTTTCTTTGACTTCCAATAAACCATCCCAAATTAATTTAGTAGTTATCTGACTTGCGCTTTGCTGCAGGTAACAATCTCGTTCACTAAAACAATATATATTCATATTCATGAAATTATAGGTTTTTTTTCTTGTTCTTGCCATAATTTCTGTTGAAATTTCAATTTCCAATCTAATCATCCTAGACCTCAAATCACCTCAATTATACTAATCGTCTCACCTTAATCTGTATGTTAATACATGATGGTAATTATAAAATTTCAAAACAGGAAACCATCATAAATATATAGGATTTATGGGATTACAAGTATAGAGAGGAACATTTAAATTCATGCATCAATAATAAAAAAATTTAACATTAACATTACATGTTTAAGTGGATTATATTGCAATCCCAAAACATGCATATTATATATAATCTATGATAACAAATGTAAGATGGGATAAGATTACGCTTGGCATGAGTGAAATGATCTTGAAAAATACAACATTTAAATATAACCTTTTAAAAAAACTAACGATATCTAATACACTGAAAAATATTACTAAAATAAAATTAAAACATTTCTTATCATGCATTTGTTACTTTCTTGACATTGATATCATTAACCATCACTTGGAGAATGGTTAATAAAGAAAATGCTGACACCAACTAACTAGTATCGCTAGCTACCATTTTCTTGGATAGCTAATAAAAAACTTTAAGAAACATGCCGATATCAAGGTATCCTTTTAACATCATTAGCTTTTCCTATTTTCCAAGAATAACTAATCAAATTTATTTTTTATTTATTTAGGTGGTAATGCTGATGCTAGTGAACCTCATTAGCATCACTAGTCTTCCTTGTCTAGGTTGACTAATAAAGTCTGAGTAAATGCCGATATTAATATATCTTATTGATATCATTAACTTTTTGAACCCCAGAATAGCTAATCAAGTCGATGTTGAGAACCTCTTAACATCACTAACCTCCATACCAGGAGCAACTAATCAAGTTTTTCCATCCATTTCCTTCTTTTTTTTTTTTTTGCTTGTTTAACGATTTTCCATACTAATATAAGAACACAAGGAAGTGTAGCTAAGAGTTCTATTGATGTAAATTTTTTTAAAAAAAAAATTGGTGTTAGGCACCTACTTGTTGTGTGTGATGTTTCAGCACGTATTTCGCTATGTGGTCTAGCTATCGAATGATATCTATCAATACATGACCAAATCTATTATAATCAGTTTTTTTTTTTTACAAGTTCAGGAACACAATTATACTTATCCATATATTAAATGCTTTAACAACACAATAAAAAACAACTTTCGCAACATTAAAATCAATAGAACTCATTTTTCTTTTCCTTAATGTTGGCCAAAACATATAGAAAGAAACAATCTCTTTTTTAAATTCCCTTTTATTTCACATTATCCTTTAGTTATTCATAATCGACAACATCTTTTTAAATCAATGATAACATTTCAATCATCTTATTCACGTAACAATGATTTATCAAATTCTCACAATTTTCTTTAGGCTCATTTTTTTTTCTCAAGGTTGTATTTAATACTTTTATAAAATAATTTATCAAGTCAACATCATATCACATCATATAACATGTTTTAATCAAGATGCAATTTACATCACTAATTCAATTCTGATAAACCTCTTTTTTTTTCTTACTTTGGCCGCCATCCACATCACATGTCACCATAACTTATTCAATATCTTTTTATATTTTCACATCCATTACAATCCATAATACCCTTACAAACTCAATTCATATACAACTGCATTTTTCCTAATTCTCTCTCGAGAACCATAATCCAATTTTATCCTCACTTGCTCTAAAATAATTAAATTATACTCTAACATGTATATTTGAGTTTTAAACACCTTATCTGTCTATAATTTAAAATTTGAAATGCGACCAATCAAAATTTTTGTTCTCATTCTTCCTCTTCCTTTGTTTTCACTCACTAATCTCACTCTCTCTAATCCCGCTTAATTTTGAGTTTAGATGTTTCTCTCCTTCATAAACAAACCTCACCACCATTTAAACTCTAAATCTTCTCACAATTTCAAAAGAAGACAGGGAGCTTTTGAAGAAACTCTCTCCGCGTTTTCATGCTAGCAAAACATCAACCTCTCTTGCAAATAAAAAGGAGGTTGACTATTTTATATTTCTATTTTATCCCCCCTCAAATATCTTATTTACCCTTTAGTTATTTCTTTAATTAAAAAAATTATTATAATTTAACCCCATTTTAATTTTTATTCCTATTAATTCCCAAAGCTAACCTTCCTCTTAATTACTTTTTATTATTATTATTATTATTATTATTATTATCATGAAATATTTTTATTATTATTATTGTTGTTGTTGTTTTCTGGGACTTACATCGTAGGTCAAATATTTTATTTCAACAAAAAAAAAGAATATACAAGTTTTTTCAACATATTTTTTGTCTTAAAAAAAATCTCAATCATAAATCAAAAGGCTTTATGCATGAATTTAATTAAATAAATCAAGAATTATTTGTTCATATAGACAAAAAAAAAAAAACTTTTAGCAATAACTAAAGACTAAATTTAAAAACCAAAAGATAGATATAAATTAAGATATTTGATCTCGCAATATGGACTATTGATACACTCATATTATTCTATCTTTTTAGTACCTCACTCTTAGTCTTTTTATATGTGTTTTATGTCTTACAATAGATTACTTAACTTGTTTCGTGCTTAACAATATTATGGAGACACAAATTGTAAAAACAAGTTAAATGAAATATTTTTTAGCATAATTTCAAGTAAATAACTAGAAATAACACATTGGAATGAGTCATTGGAGCTAGGAAGTACAAATCATAATTGTATTAGTAATCCAACTTGAACATGGAATTCTAGTGAGATTAGAACTGGATAGAGCAAATTAACCAGACAAGACCACTGCTACTCTTTAGACCATATCTAGAGCTACATATGAAATTTTGCTAGAATTCAAGTTAAACCGGAAACTAGACATCTCAAGTTTTTTATCCATATATGATAGGTCCAATAGCTCATCCAGACGAGAGAGAATAACATCTTTAAGATCGAATATGAAATCTGCCAATGGACCAGCACAAGTCCAACCTAATTTTTCTATGTTTGAACGATGACATGGTACCTCATTAATGATATGAAAAGGGTCCCCAATAACTAGTAAATCTATCTAAAATATCAATGTTAATGTAGAAGTCTTTAAAGTCAGATAAGTATAAGAAAATCTTAAAGTAATCTGATTAGAAATTAGTTATTAACTAAAAAACTTCTCCACCTCGTCAACTCTATATAACCAGCCCTAACCATATAAGAAAAAAGGAATCATGTTCAGAACAAGAGAAGAGAATGAGGAATTCTATTGTTTTTATAATTTTTTTTTCTTTTTCCTTTTCTAAATCCATAAATAACTAAAATTACAAGTAAAAATATAGCTTGATTAAATAAAAATTTAAGATAATTTTCTTAAAATGATAAAAATAAATTGAATTAATTATGGTTAATCTAATAAATTTATAAATTCATTATAAATTATAAGATTGTAATAATTAATAATTACAAGAATAAAATTTTTTAAAAATAATTTAAAATGCTGTTTCCTTCGTGAGGAGGTGAACAGGGCCTCAATTTTTGTTACTAAGGTTGTAATTGTAAATTGAAATGGAAGAGAGAAAGAAAAAAGAAGGGGAAAAGGCTAGTAGCAAGCTAGCAAGTACAATGAAAGCGGGAAACATCCTCGGAAATGCTTGCATTCCATGGAAACCCACACTCCCACCGCACCTCCCTCCTCCCCTCTCCACCTTCCGTTGCTTCTCTGCCTTGCCTTCTTCCAGTTCACTGGTACCTAACCCCCCCCTTCTCTCTTTTACTTGCATTGAATTTGATGTCGTGCTCTCTCTCTCTCTCTCTCTCTCATTTTATCTTGTTTTATGTTTACTGTACTAAAAAGAAAACCAAAATGAAGCCGAAGAGAGATTGGGCTGCTGATTGGATATCGAACAACGACGACACCGTTCGAGGCTTTCCCATATTTTTCGGAGGTGCTTCTCTCTTAGCCGTGCTCGTCAATCGCACCGTTACAGGCATAGCTCCCGTTGCTGATGCCAGCAGGTAAAATTTCTTGCTGCTGTGTTATGCTGTGACTTGTAATGCTTGATTACCAATTTGTGTTTCCTTATCATAATTATCAAGGAAATGATGCTAAGTAAACAGATATTTGGCAGTTCACAATCGAGGGCTGATTTGTTGACACTTGGATTGGCTGTTACTAATATATTAACTGGTCTGGTATGGCTGACAATTCGCCCTAAATCTATCTCTGTGGTAAGGGCTAAATATCTGCTTTCCATGGTTAATTTTCGTTAATTGGATTGCATATTGTGAGGTGTGATTTTTATTTTCATTTGTTTTTTAGGTAAATCCTCTAGGCGTGGAATGCCGGTTTATATTTTCCCACCTTCCTGATTTTGTAGTTTCCGAGCTATTATGGTACTGCTGTAGTTGAAAAGATTTTGAGTTGGATTAATTTAGAGCTTGGTTGTCAACTGCTTGTTAATCATCAACATAATTTGGAGGAATGAGAAATAGGTAATGCATTATTGGCTATTAATCATTGCTTTTGTTGCTCGACTTTAGGGCATGGGAGTCTCTGTCAGGTGTTACATGCTGCAGGTCTCTAGTTGTTGTTTATGATTGCCGTTGTATCCTACAAATTGGGGTGGCAGCTGAATCTGTCAATAATGAAGCACTGGCTGTTGATGCAGCCAAGTTGATGCAAGGATCTCTTTACCAGGCTGCTATAAAATCTGCATCTCGTAAGTGATTGCGATGATTTTTTAGAAACAATTCTAAAAGATTGATTGTTTACTTATTCTATTTGCAGAGAGCTATTTGGCCAACCTTTCTCTCTACCCTGGGAGATCTGAGTTGCCATTTCTACCTTTGAACACACAGGTGATCTAGCTTAGTTTTCCCATTAAGTACAATTCGACTTTGTTTTCTTTTTTCATTGAGATGTAGTAACACGCTTCATATTAAAAGAGGAAATCATCACTGTTGCTGATTATTTATTTGGTGACTTTTTGCTTATTCTAGCCGCACTGGATGCTTGCATTACTGTAAACAGACCTTTTCTTTGTCTTCTGAATTAAAGTTGCTGCATATTTCTTAATTTAAGATGTTTTTTTTTGCATGGACTGTCTGAGAAATATTGAGAAGAAAATAGTCTTGAAGGAGTAAAGGTGCTCTTATTTAACCTGTGCCGTAAAAAGATTAGATATCTAGAACCATGAGAAAGTTCTGGTTAAGAAAATGAGTACATTTGTAGGAAGGTAGAGGTGGCATCTTTGAATAAAAATTAATCGTGGGCCATTTGAGATGGTTTGGCTTATATCTGATTTTGACCTATGGTTGCATCAGTGAGAAAGAGTGGCCAACTTGAAATGTTAATTGAGAATCAGGAGAGTTAGATATAAAATGACATGTGCAGAAGTGGAAGGATAATCTTGAATCTCAACAGGTTATCAAAAGTTGAGTTCATGACAGTACTGAATAGAGTAGGGGGAAGCAGATTCAGGTTAGTTCTGAATAGAAGAGGGGGAGACAGATTCAGGTAACTAACCTCAAACTATTTTTGTTTGAGGCTTAGTCGAATTGAATTGAGCTAGTACGTTTCAAGAGTAATTGGCCATGAACCATAATATTATATCGATTCATGTACAGCTAATGTTTTCTTTCCCCCATCACAGAATGTATGGTTGCTTTGTTGGACAGAAGATCATTTGATGGTTTTGAAGATGAAGTTGTCTCGGAAATGTCTATGATGTGTATATCCATAAGAAATGTACATTTAAAGTTACATTCCTATTTATATTGTGGAGAAAATTGCTCCGCTCTGGATTGTAATTCTAAACCTGCAACACATTTTTCATTGATTTACCTGCGCCAGATTTCCACATCAAAGAATTACTAAATCAATATGACAATTTGCCAGGCAGTGATCTTGCAGCCGCTTGGAGACAAAGGAATTGTAATAATTGGTGGTGACACAATTAGGGGGTTCACATCTTCCGATCAGGTCCATTCTTTTATCTTCTAGTTATAACATATATGTCAGAGCCATTTGGTCAAACTTTTTCTATTTTCTTCAGCTGATAGCTGTGTTTCTCATATCCCTTTGATTGCGAAAGGATCAAAATTAGTGTTAGACATTACCTTCGTCTGTAGTCATTTATTACTGGATTTAAGATTTCCAATTTTTATTCACTCGCAGGCATGGATAACGCTTATTGGAGAAAAACTGGATGCTACTCTTGCAAAATATGTTACAAATGAACGATTGGCAGTGCAAGATCGAGTCTGAAAATAACTATATCGAACTGTGGATTCCCATGTGTATATATATAGCATTTGCTGTGTCCATTATTTAAGGTAAACTTTATTTCAGTTTGAACTGCATTTAGGCATTATAATATTGTCAAACTGTTTCTGTTTTGAGGTCTTTTGTCCCATTTTTCTTGGAAATCCATGCCACTGGCTTTACTGAACTCAGAGATTGGTGTGTTTGTGAGTGTGATAGTGATTATTTTTAAAGTGTTTTTTTGCTTGAAAATGCATCAAAATAATATATTTTTTTTTAAAAATCATTTTTGATATCAATATATCAAAATGATATGAAAACACACTAAAATAAAATAATTTAAAGTAAAGAAAAACATAAAAAATTTCAATTTTTTTTAATAGCACTTTTGAAATATAAAAACAAACAAAGGTAAATTTTATTTCAGTTTGAACTGCATTTAGGCATTATAATATTATCAAATTGTTTCTGTTTTGAGGTCTTTTGTCCCATTTTTCTTGGAAATCCATGCCACTCGCTTTACTGAACTCAGAGGTTGGTGTGTTTGCGAGTGTGATAGTGATTATTTTTTAAAATGTTTTTTACTTGAAAATGCATCAAAATAATATTTTTTTTTATTTTTAAAAATCATTTTTGATATCAATATATCAAAATGATACGAAAACATATTAAAAAAATAATAATTTGAAGTAAAAAATAAAAAATAAAAAATTTTAATTTTTTTTAATAGTATTTTTGAAACATAAAAACAAACTTACTTGGAACTGTCTTCTCTTCCCTTCCCATGGCATGTGGTTTGTTGGATTTTGTTATATCTAGGTAGGTGTTTTTTGTTAACCTATGCGAACAATTCTTTGTGATTACATGGATCAATTCTTTGTATGATTACATGTAATTATATGTTTGATGTTTTCTTAGAATAATATGATAAAAGCATATCGCGGAGTTGTCAGGCATTTATATATTGTTTTTCATACAAGAGAATGTGGACGTTGACTACGTGTGCTGGTGTTGCTAGAGGGAAACTGATGATAGTTTAAGAACATGTTTTACAAAGCACCAAGCATCAAAATCACGCCATGTGGAGCTTAAAGATGAAACAATAAAATTTTAAAATAAGCGGATCCATTTACAAGTTCTCTGATGTCTTGCACGCTTTTGTGAACCAGGAGACAAAATGTCATCAAACCAAATCATAGCGAGGCAGAACGAAGATGGAGTGAAAACAGGAGGCATTGTATGGTGAGCCCACCTCGTGCCAAATGTGTGGTTTTCTAGGGATAGACACTTTGACTTTTGAGTTGTAAGAGCACAGGAAGCATAAACATTTTTCAAATTTTCATTAATGAGTTTACAGATTGAGCTGGTAACCTTAACATTTGTACCTCTTATGGTTCATAGCAGCTTGATCATTATTTCTTTTCTTTTCCTGTTTTCTGAAAAGCTGGCCGATTACATTCCTTGCCGAGCAAATAGTCCGGTCTTTCTGTCTCCTGCTTCATGAATCTGCCATGGTGCAAGTGCTTATGTTTTTTATTTGATTCTGTGAGATCATTTTGTTCTTGTTTAACCAAAGCAAGCAATATCTGTTACAATCCCAGGCAAATCCATTACTCCTGGCCATCAATTTTGTTGTACTATTTCTATTGAAAAAGGAAGCACAAAAGGAAGACGAAGAAAAGAATCACTAGAATACTTTTCCAACTTTACATCTGTGTAATTTGCCTCTATGACAATAAAAAATCAGGTACAAAAAATGCAAAATGAAACAATCAAAGAATGCTGCTCGTGTGATTACTCTGTTATACATGGGCGCCTAGCTGTAATTTGCAAATCCAAATGAGAAATTGTCAGGCGAGGGACCTCTCCCAGGGAAGGAACCCAGACGCAGAATCGGCAAAATTGGCCATAACAAAATCCTTTAGACCAGTGTCCCAAACCTCGCAGAATTGAAGCCGCCAATTGTGAGGTTCAATGGCTTCAGTTCCTAGACCTGGTGCTCTGTCCTTTGATCCCTTATTTTGGTCATCTTGCCAGTTAGTGACATAGGTCGAAACTCTTCTAAAGAACTTGGCTTTAAAGGTATCCCAAGCTTGGTATTTGTAGTGGTTCACTATAGCCTTGCTTTCTGGGAGATCCAGGTATCTGTATCCATCCTGCAGTCTAAAATGATGCACCGCGTTAAGAAGAGTTGTATGAAGGAGCTCTGGGCGCACAATAGATTTGTGTCTCTCAGGAGCCTCAAGCCGACAAGTATAACCTACAGTTACACCCTGTGTTGGTGATGATGTCAGTCCAGATGGCCCATAGCTGTGGCAAACTGTTCTTATCTCTGCATACGTTGGCGAATCTGTGTAGTTCATGACAAGGGCTCGTAGCGAATTTGGACCAGGTATATCTTGTCCTCGGTCATGTGGGAAGTAGAAAAACTCATCAACATCAAACAATCCGAGCCACTTGCATTCATGCTTTGCTCTCAAAGCACAGTGTGAAAAGCCTGCCTCTTGTGTTTTAACCCATGGCCAAGCATGCCTAGTAATGTTGTAGTCGTGCAAATTAAGCTCATCAATAACCTCTTGAAGCTCATCATCGCTGTTGTTGTCGTAGATGAACCATCGCTCTATTCCAAGCCAAGCGTGATAGATAATCCACTCCCGTAAGAAAGATGCCTGGTTCCATAGCATGGTGCAAGCACAAAGCTCGTATTTCCCTGTGTTACTCTTGCCCTGATGGGAGTTGACGTTTTGAAGTTTGGCAATGGAAGGCAGAGGAGCATCATCTGCACCTTCAACATTGCCATCACCACGACGACCAACAGTGACTCGAATGTCCTTAGCCTTATCTGGATTGTTTAGAATACTACGCGGCAACAAACACCGAACAGTTTCTTGTGCAGCTGCAATCGCTTGGGTAGTGAGCACAAATAATCCTCGATGATGTTGATCAAAATCAGTCAAACTGAAGTGGCACCTGAATTTCCTTGCATCGGCTTCTCTATGCGGCTTTAGATTCAATCCTTTAGCAAACACAACCACATTCCTAGTGTGAGCGTTCCAATCCAAAACCGCCTCATAAACCACCCTGTCCCAGGAAGGAACCACACTCTGATTAAGCCGCAACAACCAATCACGTCTTTCCACCACGACATTACCAAGACGCCCTCGCTGTCTCCCTCTCAAATTAACTGATGCAGAGAAGTTTAGAGGCGGAAGGTGACACCTCACAATGGACTTAAACTGATGGTATTCGTCAACAGACAAAACGGGCTTCAACACAACTTGTTCAAGCACAAGGTCGTAGTAAACACAGTCTAAGTTATCAACTGGGGGAGTTAATTTAGTGGACACGATTAGCATTAAGTGGTCAGGCATCAACACCCTGCCTTCAACTACTAAACGAGGATACTGGGATTTACTGGTAGCATGAGCACCACCATTACCAGTCAGAAAAACAGGCAAAAGTGATAAAGTGGAAGTCCTCAGAACCGGACGAAACGACACGCCCTTATGGATAGGCAAACGATCTGAGGAGATGAACAAAACAAACACGAAGAAAGACAAGCATACAGTTAGAGACCTTACAGATAAAAACTTGGCATACGGTGGTTTATATATTCTTGCCTGCTGCTTTCTCTTCCTCCGTTGCGGGGAATCCATTTTCTTGAATCTTGAATGAGCAAGAAGCAGATCTGGAGGAGCTCACAGTGAGATTTATAAAGGCCGGTCGGAGAAGGAAAAGAATAAGGGAAGCAACGCGGAGTCGACTGCTGTTGCTTTTTGACTCGTGGAGTAGAGGAGGAAAGGAAGAAGAGAAGAAGATGAGGTGGATTATGGACTTTTGATTGATTTTTACGCTCGTTTTAGCGCGTGAGATTGACACCTGCTTGTTTTAATTCAAAGGCTTGTTGTTGATGATTGCTAATTAATTCCCTTTTTTTTTTCATGTCCTTTCTATCTTTTATTTTTTTGCTAATTAAATGGAGATTTTAGCAATAAAATGATTGATGGATGGATGACAGGAGCGATTCCTTCGTCAAGTTTTCATAAATCAGACATAAAGTAATTTTATGTTTTTTTGACCGTTAAAGTAGTTTTTCTTTTTCTCATTTTTAAAAAAAAAACACAAGTGAGGAAAAAAAATGGCAAAGTATCACATTTGATTTTGTTTTTTTTTTTTTAAATAGCACATCCTCCTGTTTTTCAATGTTTTTTTATATAATTTTGATGGATTAATATAAAAAATAAATAATTAAAAAAAATAATTTTAATATATTTTCAAATAACAAATAATCTTTAAAAATACTATATATTATAATAACAAGTACACACTTATACTTCAAGTCTTACATTTCTCAAATCAATTTGCTAAATTCACTAAATTAAATTTAACAACAACTATGGTTTAAACAAATCCCACAAAACTGTGTCTACAAAATGATTAAAAAAAATCCAAAATTAACCATGGCAGAGTCTTTAGAATTTTTTTTTTTTTTTTTGAAATTGGGATTTCATCATGCACCTGGAGGATCATGGATGGAGAATCTGTCCGGCTGTTGATGAGAGGATAAAAATTGTTGTTGCCTACAACAACTTGCTTTTCATTATTTGTTTTGAGGAGTGGGTGCCGGCCACGGGAACGAAACGCACTTAACTATACGCTGGCAAAAAGACAGGTTGTTTGTAAAGCACGCATGTTGCTGCTTTGATTTTATGCGGAAATTTCCATTACCACCATGTGCCATCCATGATCGACTGCGAAGGAAGCCTCTCTCTATTGAAATTTTAAATCTTCCCACCATCATCATGCACCTTCTATACCATGTAGTGGTTAGATTTTGATTATTTGTTGTTAGCTCTAGGGACCGCTCTACCGCGGCGGTTGACCCATCGTTTTGCTATTTTTAAAACTTTTTATTTAATTAATGTTTTTGTGATTTTAAAGTAATTGAAAATCAATTTGGATCTCAATGATATTCTTGCGGATATATCTTGAATTTTAAACTCGGAGATGTATTACATTACTTGTTTATGCCAGCAAGCTGAAAAATGGAAGCCACCAAACATGGGCAGATTAGGTTTGATTGTGACGTTTCTAAACTTCAAGGATGCTCCTTGACAGGCCTGGCTTTGGTGGGAAGAAATCATAGAGGACAAGTGTTTGTTGGGAAGGCATGAAACACTAATGTTTCAACTGTTTTAAAAGTTGAAGCCATGGCTTGTAGATATGCCATGAAGACTGCGGTCAACAAAGCTTCAAGCAATGTGATTATGGAGACAGAAGCGTGGTTTGTAGGTGATGCTTTTAGGGCAATTCTGGGTCCAAGTCCGTGAGAGATTAAGTTAGCGATTCATATTTGATATAATAATGTTAAAAATAATTTTTAAAAAATAAAAAATATTTTTTTAATATATTTTCAAATAAAATACAATTTCAACAGCTCTCTCAACACTCAGTATTATTGCAGGAAGCTGAAAGCAAACATGGTAGCCGACTGGGTTTCTAGAGCCGTTAGACAGCTAAATAACCGTGGACTGGGTTCATGAGCCCCCCCGCCATCAAGGAGCTTTTGCATAATGACATTGCTAATGCTTCAATCAATGAATGCGTTGCATGTAAGAAAAGTGAAGTGAAGAATTATAAAGGGATTAAAAAGCAAAACTATCTTCTTTTTAAACAGCAGTATGGGTCTGTGACGGTGGTGCCCCTCCCCTCAACTGTTCTATCTTGAACAACTTGTTCCATGGTATACAACATGATTCTAGGAACAGGGTGGGTTTATCCCACAGAAAGATTCTTTATTCACCATACAAAGCAGTGTGAAATACTGATCCCTGCACAGCTATAACTTCTCCGTCAGCAAATGGTGAAACCCAGTTAAATAAGAATCATTTATGGAGACTAGCTCTGGTGGTGTGTTCCTAAAGACACGCCACCTCTAAATAGAGAAATCTGGATATTATTCCCTGAAGCCCGTAGTATAATCAGTGAGAAGGCAGTAAAAATCCAAGAATTTCACATTTATGCACTTGTGGCTAACTTGATCTGTGACTGGCTTTTTCTTCCAGTGCGTTCAGCTTCAGATTCTTATGGCCCTTGTCTCCCAGCTTGATGACTGTTATGAAAAATTCTTGTTTTCATTTAAGAGGAAACCTGATGGCACAAATGCAGATAATTAGAGAGATGGTCTAGAAAGCAGAAGGTTTTACTCTTGGCAACTTCCATTTCAAATAAATTTGTATCCAGAAAACCATAATTTGCTAGCTCATACCGCGCAAATAGATAACTAAATCCATAGGTAAACTTCTAAAAATTATAAAACTTAGTGATATCAACTCAAATACATGCAATGAGGAACGCAGTAAGGATCTGTAATATTTAGATACTAGTTATTTTATGCATTAGAATTTGTAGTTCTTTGCCATCACAACACTTAGTCATGATACCAAACCTTGGGGGATTTACTCGATTGATGTTCAAAATGATTTAAAAAAAAAAAAAAAGAACTTGCAAAGAGAGAATTTGAATACAGTAAAGCTAGTGTAAGATCAGATATCTAATCACCTGCTGCTTAGGTTCATCTCGACTTCTGTTATTTGCCATTTGACTTGTACAGAGCCCTGAACTCTGCCTGTTTACGCTGGAAACATCTGCCAACGTATCCACAACAAATCCACCCATACTCTGACGCTGAGATCTTTGGCTTCCTGGGTTGTATGTTTCAATGCTAGCATTCTTAACAGGAATACTGCAAACAGAATTCAATGACTGAGTGTTCCCAGAAGAAGAGAACCTTGAAGTAGAAGAGCGACATTCTGTTCTCCTCCAGAGCTTGGAACTTAAGAATTCTGCACCAGGAAGCTTGCAACATGTGTTCTCTACAGAGTCAGTTCTAGGAATCCTTCCACTTGATACTGCCAAATCATAAGAAATTTCATTGACTGCCATCTCCAGGCCGTGAACACGTGTCTCGAGAGAATTTATACCACTCTGGGAGCTCCCCATGAATCTCTAAATTCAAGAAAAGATGAGACGATTGAAGTCAGCAAATAACTTTTCATCATTTTAGCGCCCTAGTATTTCCACTAAAGTGCTACATTGCCAAGTTTAGTAAACCATAGTATACACAATAATTGGACGTTCAAGCATAACAAAGTAGATGGATGGTGACATGTTGACCCACGGCAAGGGGTTAACTCTATTCAGTGAGGGGAAAGAGTTGATTGTTCCAAATTTCACCATTAATTGGAGACACCGTAGCAAATTACATGTAGTGAAAGCATGCGTTATCTCATCTGGGCAATATGTCCAAATAGAGTGGTAATGTACAGACTACAGAGCTAGCAACAACATGCTGTAAGCAAACTGAGGAAATGAAAGCCTTTCTTCACAATTGGCTAGAATGACTTGTTAGGAGGAGAGGGAGGCAAAGAGTGAGAGATCAAAATTCTCATGTTGTACCTGGAGGAGGTCTAAAAGACTGGATTGCTGGTTTTCAATCTGAATAAGTTGTTCACGGATCAAAGACAGATCCTCGTAATCTTTATGGTTCTCATAGAAATCTTCAGTAGAACTGCTCACTTCAACATCTTTGCTGTAACAGTTTTCATCCCCCTGAATTGGAACCACGCGCGACCCAGATTTCAAACCATCATATTTGTGCCGTTTGTCAACTAGGATACTACTGAAGAGGACACGTTTTGTTTCTGGTGTGGAATTTGTATCATCCACATTCTGCCCTGATCCCAAAACTCCAGAATCATGCCCTGTAACATCACCACAAGCTTTTCCTGGTGGTGTAGCGATTTCAATTTTCCAAGCTGAATGTCTATCATGGCTCAGCTTATGAGACGTTCCTGTCTTTGAATTGCTGTCATTGCTCTTTGCCGGGCTTTGTTTTTTGGCAGCTGTCATGAACGAAGCATCAGGAGGAGGGGACCTATTTGCGGGGACTGTTTTCTTAGATAAAGGAGTTTTGAAACCGATGTCTTTGGAATTTTTGGAGGTGGTGGAGATGCATATACCAACTGCATTATCTGGTCCATGCCAAAATGCAAGAAAAACATAAATTGATCATGTGAATTATCTTCACTACAAAAACTAGCAGGAGACTAACTTAAACTTCAATGCCATGCGCGCTAAATTATTGAACCCTTCTGAATTCAATCATAATAAATAAGATTATGAGGAGAGAAAGAAGAAGAAGCTGATACCTATAGAAGAACATGTAGACTGAGATGGAACTGAAATTTCCTCAGAAATGCCTGGCACCTCCTTCCACAACTCCAATGTGCGATTCATAGTCTCCCTAACCACCTTCACCTTTTTTTTCATACACACAAATCGTATCAGTACGAAAATTCCAACTTTCAGAATCAAAATCTATTGCCACTTTTCCAGCGATTTAATTTAATTTGTTTTTACCATTCAAATTGTAATCTCTTTAGTTAAAAGAAAAAAGAAAAAGAAAAAGAAAAAGAAAAGCTTGCAATCTGTTCACAATTTTCTCAGCAACCAAACAAGTTTTAAGAGAAAGAAGATAGATAATATTATACCTTATCAAACCTCCTGGTCTCTAGAGAAGTCAAACAGGTAGCTTTATGTTCCTTCGCCAACTTCTTTTCCATTGACGCCACCTTCCCTAAGGCCTCAGCAGCAGCTTTTCTGGCTGTCCAATCTTCACTGCTCAAAAACTCAACCAAACACGGGACTAACCAATCTAAAAGCCCCTTACTTGACGCCCCACCAACGCCAACAATGCTCCCAATCAAACTCAGCAACGCCGCCTTTGCTTTAAACCCCTCTCCCTTAACCAGCTTCCCAAGCCTCGGCAGCACCTTCCTCAAGTGCTCCACCTCTGGCTCTGGCGCTGCCTCTATGGCCGCTGCCAAACACAAGGCCGCCCCGATCTGAGCGTTGAAATCCTGGTCAACAGTCAACAAGTCAATAAGCGGCCTGGAGAGAGTTGAGAAGGGTGGGTCCGTGATCTGAGAAGACATGGCCGAGGTGGCTTCGACGCAGGCAGAGCGGACTGCGGAGTCGGGGTCGCGAAGTCGGCGGGTGATGGTGGAGATCATTTTGGAGAGGTGGGGTGAGAGAGAGTTGCCGTGGGAGCGAGATAGAAGAGTTAAAAGAGAGACGCATTGTTTGCGGACAGGAGATTTAGAGGAAGAATCAGTGTTATGAATGCAGTTTAGGAAATGTAAGAAAGAGTCTGGAGTGGTTAAGTTCTTAGCTATGGACTCGAGCTCTGTGGCGGCGACAAGGAGAGTGTCACGGTCGGAGAGCTTGTTGAGACAGGCTATGACACGGGGCTTGAGATCGTTGGTAACTGCTGGTGGTTTCTGGGGAGGCGACATTTCTTTATTTGTTCTTTAATTTCTTGGCATTGCTGTTGGTTGTGGCTGGTGAATTTGGCGGGTGGGTAGGCGGTGGTGAGATGGTGCATGCAACTTAATTTTGCAAGTTAGTTGACACTAACATTCAGAAAGGTGAGACAGTCTCTTTGAGTGAAATGCGAATGAATGAATGGATTGATCATCGAGGGATGGATGGATATTCATATTTAAATGCTTCCCTTTCGCACTTGATTTTTATTTTATTTTATTTTATTTTATTTTTCACTCTCCTCCTTTAGTTTCTGTCTATGTTCGATTTGATTTTGGCTTATATGATGAATATAATTCGTATTATAGTTATTAAATCCAATTTATTTTAATTAATTTATCCGAAAAAATTAAAAATTAAAATGTTTATTTTTAATTAAATCGAATAAAATTTTAATTCAATGAAATTTTTAATGATGTAATTATCATGACTCCAACAAAGTTAATATTTTGTAAAAACAAAAATACTATCATTTTAATAAATAAAAAATATTAATCCAATAATCTAATAATTCAAACCCTATCCCATAAATTTATGTTCCACGTCATAAAACAGGGTGCAGCTGGTACTCACAGAGAATTTTCCAAGGAAAAAAAAAAGGAATAATATGCTGGGAATTTTGTCTTGTAAATTAAGTTTCCATAGAATAATTAAACTGCTGGGGGAAAATAATTCAAAAGGAAGAAGAAGAAGAAGAAGAAGAAGAAGAAGAAGAGAAGCAGATCGATCAAACCAATGATAAGGATCCTTCCTCTGGATTTTCAGGTCCTGCCCACATGGGATGGGCACATGGGAGGGAGGTCTTCAGACCCACTGGTTCAGAGTTAAGACATAACCAAACAAGACAGCAACATGCCTTGTCCGCACTATGCTCTACATCTTAATCTGCTTTATCCACTCTCTTTTTATTGTTTTGGAACCATTTTTTTTAGAAGAACTCCACTTTGTTAGTATTTTTCCCTTCTTTTTTTCACTCTTATTTAATAAAAATACACTCTGCACTGAGTGTTTGAGAATGAAATGATTAATTTCTGTTTTTTTTTTTAAAAAAAACAAATATCTTTACTTGAAAAACAATTAAATTGATATTTTTTAATTTTTTTATAGTTTTGATATGTTGATATTTAACATGAAAAATACTTTAATAAAACATATTGTATACCAATATCAATGTTTCATTCCTCTATTTCGGTCATGTTTGTTTTTGTGTTTTAAAAGAGTTTTTGAAAAAAATTAATTTTTTTTATTTTTTTCTTTACTTTAAATTAATATTTTTTTATGTTTTTAGATCATTTTGATGCGCTAATATCAAATTTTTTAAAATAAAAAAAAATTATTTTAATATATTTTTTTAAAAAAACAACTTTAAAAAACAATTATTATCACACTTCTAAAAACTTGCTCCAGTGTTATCCAAACTACTACTTGCTAAACTTGCAGTAGAGATATACCCAACTAGAAGGTTTGGGTGTTCACATGTTGATTTAAAAAGTAATCTAAAAATTTATTTTATATATATTGATAAAAATAATTTAAAAAAATCAAGTTAAAAATATATTTGATAAAAATAACTCAATACAATATTTTTGAGGAATACAAATTTTATAAATTATAGTTAAAAGTTAAAAAAACATTAATTTTTAATTAAGTCAAAGTTTCAAATTAACTATATAAACAAATCTTGATTAAATAAAAAAAATCTAACCAAACATATTTATGAATTTTTTAAAAATTCATTTTCTTAAAAAAAAGTGTAATTTATAAAAGTTATATAAATAAGATCTACGGTGTCAAGGACACATTTACAATATTTTCTTAATATTTTTCACCTTACCTACCGGTCCTCTATGGTGATAATATTTAATTAATGCTTGCATCTGCACAAGATTTTTGATACTTGGAGGTTTTGGAATTACGGTACATGGTATTTTTAAAAATATTTTTTTAATTATTTTTTCTATTGGTACATTAAAATACTAAAAAATATAAATTTAATATATTTTCAATTAAGAAATATTTTTTAAAAACATATGAAAACTGAAAATATATCAAATTTATCCAATTAGCAAATAACAATTGTTTTCCCAATACAAGGTAGATTTGGATTTCAGGGTCATCTTAGAGTTTAATTTATCTAGCTTCACGAGGACTGCCACATGTAATGCTATTGTCATTATTTCTTTTATTATTAACATAAATGAGGAGATTGGAAATCCCAACTTGAAATCTCAAGTCAATACCCATATCCTTTTAGAGCTAACATCATTTTACTTTTACTTGTAAAATCCAAACTTACTTAGTGAATCAACACGATTTAAAGCTTGAATTAACTTGAGTTGAGAAAAAACAAGATAAAAAGTTGACTCAGTATAACCTAGTTTAAAGTCTAAATTAAATCATCTAGGTAGTGGCTTAGTGGTAAGAATTTGGGACCAAGAGGTTTGCTTTCTCTGTGGTCTCAGGTTCGAGTCATGTGGTTGCTCATATGATGGCCACTGGAGGCTTACATAGTCATTAACTTCAGGGCTCGTGGGATTAGTCGAGGTGCGCGCAAGCTGACCCGGACACCTACGTTAAACTAAAAAACAAAAAAAATAAAATCTAAATTGATTTATGATTTGGTCAATCGAAGATAAAACCAGATAAAATCTCATTTAAAAATACATGAAATATTTTTATTTTATTTTAATATTAATTTATTTTTTTAATAAATCAACTTATATCGACCTTCCAAACCCAAATTGAATTGGTAGTATCTATATCTATCAACTTGATCAGGAGAGCATCTGATAAATTGGAAAGCAACAGGTACTTTTACCACATGCATAAATAGCGCAGGTGAAGGTAAAAACTGGAAAGCAAAAGATACTTTAACCATATGCATACACATAGCTTGAAAGGAAGAGAGAAATAATTATTATATCTACGTTGCTAATCAAGTAAAGAAGAGCTTAATGTGGAGCATGTGAGGGAGACACGGGAGACAATATCGTGCAAGTGATCCAAGCAGTCCATCACGTGATTCCGAGATAGGATATTCAACGAGCTGAGACGAAAAGAGTTTCTAGTTAAAGCAGGGAACATGATTGGAGATGGGATGAGTGTAGATTGTAGAAGATGCCTTGCCTCCAGATTTCATTTTCTTGCCGGAGTAGAATCACTAGCGCTGAGCGTTCCCGACCAGTCACCTCTACAAAACTCTTCTTCCTCAGGCAGAGCCTGCCTGCACAATTCACACAGATTCCAGGACCCAACTGGGGTCCAACATCCTCGTCGATATTAATAATTGTTTTGAACCACCGAATCCCATCCATTTGATCGTTTTACTTCAACGATGACTTTTTTGTGTCACGCATAGGATCCTCCATCCATAATTAATGGCTGAATAGTGAGAGATGGGCATTAATTGTTAGTATTTAATGAGATATAAGAATAGTTAATTATTACATATCAACCAAATTTATTATCATTGTAAATACGAGAGGATCCTCCAATCTCTTGTTTATTATACTCAAATAATTTTGCAACAAAGATTTGAACTCAGATCAATCCTGAGTTAATTTTTTTTCCCAGTCGACCTATCGAACCAAACTGGGTTTAATCCCAAGTTAACTTATTATATAAGCTCGATTGTAATAAGAAAATGTTTGAACTTGATGTATAACCTCAACTGTAATAACAAAATGAGACACGGAGGTATGTTGATCATGGTGATAATTGGGTGAATTTAGATGGGGACCCGCCATTTGCAACATAGTCAACACCCTGTCCATCTAAATTATATTGGCATTAAGCTGCAATATTGTCGCCATGGCACAGTCACATCCGAGCTTTTCTCGATAAAAGGAAGTAGAGAGAAGGCTAATTAAGTAGGTGTAAAAGAATAAAGATGCCCCCGTGAATCAAGTTAAAAATGCAATAATGGTAATCTGAGCATGGAAAGAGCACAAGTTCTTGGCAATAATGTTGCTTTCCCTAATTTGAAGGGAGGATGGTGACACAAAATAGGTTAGAATCCATGTGACCCTTGTTGTCAATGGAAAAAGCTTTGTCATCTTCTGGCCTTGTGTTGTTGTTATCGAATTGCGGCGATCCTTGTTAGACGCCAACAAGTTGCTAGTTGGCCTTGGGCATAAGAAACATAGCGAATTACGTTTGATATATCCTCAAGAAATATTGCGATCACACCCCAAGTTGTCTGTCTAAATTACAGACAAGGTAGGGCTGGTGAAACGGTAGGGCAAATCTGAAGAGATTGCCTTATCTACCATTACCAACTAGGTAGCTAGCTAGCAGGTTTGAATATAACGGGCATAATTAAGACTGGGATCGTTCAGATAATTGTTTTTCTGCAGAATATTGAGTCCGTTTGAGACAGCTCAACCGTCCCTGGAATGATTTCACATCTACTTTCGCGTAGATTTCATTAACTTTTGGAGGAAAATCTAGCTTCAGATGTTGGAGATTTAGGCTTCGTTGTCTAGAAGGTCTACAAGATGATAGGAACTTATAAAACAAGCTCGATTAGCTCCTGCAAGAATATTGTACCTGACGCTTAATTACATAGACATGCATGCAGCCATGGGATGTTGCAAATGAAGGTTTTTACCTTGTAGTTTTCATGCCCACAAGGGTGGATTTTACAAAGGATAGGAAAGACTGGTTATTTCGGTTGGTTATGAGTTTTAGTTCCGTAATCATTTATCGGTTTTTTGATTTGTCAAAGTAATCTAAACCTAATTTGTGAAGATAGTCTAGACTTCAGGCCTCGTATATTTTTTTAACGTTTTGAGAGAGAATATAAGTTAGAGAAATGAATGAAACTAGTCCGGCTTTCAAATGTTAATGAAATTATAGTTTTCAGACATGGTCCGGAATCTGATTCATACAAAGATTTGGGTTATCACTGTTACTGGATCATTGTGCTGGCCGCCGAGCTCATTTAAATTAATTATTTTTATTAAAATAATGTTATTTTATTTTTTATATTTAAAAAATTTATTTGATATTGATTTTATCGAGTTTAGATAAAATCTGGTTAAATTAATTAAATCATTTAAAACCCGACTGAATTTTATAGGGTAAATATCTTACAAACATGATTGAAACACTGCTTAACATATTCGATTGTTTTTTGAAATTCACTTCTCCAAAATAACTGCTTGGTAACTGTTAGAAATTATGGAAACTCTCTAGAAAGTGTTCATTTCAGCAAAGTGGGTGCAGAAAAAATTAAATAATTTATTGCGAATTAGATTTCATTCCACACTCTAATTTGGAATCGGAGTGGACCTCCAAAAATTGCTTATCAACATACGGGGTTCAAAAATTCAAGATAAAATAAAATTAACACAGCATAATTTACAGCACAAATATGAGCAACAAAGGGGATATTAAAAGAAACTAAAAAATGTCTTTTTGTTATTGCTTTTCACCACCTCACCTAACATTATAGATTGTAACAATATTTTTTTATTTTTTATTTAATTTTCAAACTTTTATTTTGCACGATGTAACCTTTTTAAACTTAGATTAGCATTCAATTGCATATTTTTTAGGAAGAAGGGTTGAATTGAAAGATAGGGAGACTGAAGTGAAAAAGACGGGTAAAATAGATGGCAGATTTGAATTTTATTTTGAAAGTTCATTTTAGTTCCTTATATTTTTTAGCTATTAGATAATCGATCCATGTAATTTTTAAAAATTCATTTTTGATACTGAACTTTATTTTTTTTTATTTTTCAGTTTTTTTCTGGTGGGAAAAAAGAGAAGGAGTCACTAAATTTTGACATAGAGAGAGAAAGTTGTCGTTAGTGACGATTTTGGCAATCAAAACAGTCAATTTTATGTCAAATGATTCCATAAAATAAGAAGAGTTCATATTATGTTTTTTTTTTACTTTGAAAATATCTAAAAAATCATATATAAGCTCTAGAAGATTTTGGGTTTTGGGTCTTTTTTTTTATGGCCATAAATGAGTTTAACAAGGTTTTTAAATATTTTGAGTTAAAAATAAATTTATTTATCAAAAAATCTAGGACCTCGTTATTCAATAGAACAACATTCTAAATATTTTTATAGTTTAAAAAAATTGATTTTAATATATCACAAAAAGATATAGGATAAACAGGACAGAATACCAATCTAGTAGATCATAAGAAGGTATAGGATAAACGGTGCCGTGGTCCATCTTTATGTTGTTTGAGTGTAAGGCAGACCAGACCCCATTTGATAAGCTTGTCCTTGGAGGATGAGATTGAGGCCGAAATGCGACCAAAAGCATCGAATTCTCTTCTACGTGTTTTCCTTCTCAAGCGACCGTAGCACATGCAAGCTCGAGTGTTGGGAACAGCAAAGCCAAGAGGATATGGACATTATTTATGCAGCTAGAGAAATTAAACCATATTTAGCCTATCACACAAAACATTCCCTTCTCGGACACCACCCCCTCTTGCCACTTATTAGGGCCCTCTGGTCCAATCTGTTATCCTATCTCAAGTGTTCATGCTGGGAAATCCAGGAGCTAACATGGTCCATTGTTATCAAACCTAAAGTGAGCGGTGTATGATTCGAGATTCAGAGTCTTTTTAGAATTGTGATAATGGTGAGTAGGTGACATTTAAAAATATATTAAAATAATATTTTTTTATTTTTTTAAAATTATTTTTAACATCAACATATCTAAAAACATAAAAAAATATTTTATATAAAAAAAATGAATTTTAAAATAACGACTGTTTACACCGCATTTCCGAACATGCTATAATGAAAAGTTGAGTTTTAAAATTCATATTTGAATTTTCTCTAAAGTGCATTGCTTTAATTGTTTTCTTTTAATTAAAATAACCTTGTTTCAATTAATCATAGTTAACTTGATTTGACAAATACCGAACCCATTAGATTCTCTTTCTCGATGTCTCAAGATCTTACACTGAATTTGCTTACCGAGGGCCTAACATCAAAGGAAACATGCATCATAAATTGTGATGATGGTTTCACATTTTGGCATGAACCTCAAAGTTCATATGCAGATTCATGATGTATTGATCGATCATATATATATATATATATATATATATATATATATATATATATATATATATATTGCAGCTAGAGAAAAAGATTGGGAACTGTTACCTCCCTTCTGTTTTGGGTAAGCCTTGTTCATGTAATTAAGAGCATGAAGTTCTTGAGAAATTCACGTAATTGCAATTTTTTAAGCTTCCTTGGCTGGCCTCCTGGCCCTCGGAGGCGCACATGGGGAGCTTGTATTTTGAATGAGAAAAATGTTCCGTTGACAGAATCAGCTCCCGAGCTTGCTAGTTCATCTTATAATTGACTAGAATCATGTGCGAATTGATTAAATATGTTCCTTTTCAACGTAAAATTTCTGAATTTTCAAATTTGTTTGATGGTATTCAATTTTTTTTTCTTGGGCTAGAATGTTGGGATGGAGGTTCCAGAGATTTTTACTTTCTGAATCTCCTAGTTAAAATTGTTGGGAGGAGGGATCACAACAACTTGTTTTTAACCTTCTAAAAATTAAAATTATTAATGTTATTACAATATCAATTCATATCCCGATTGAAACTGTATTTAAACATGTTTCAAAAATATAAAGTATATCTGACTTAAAAAATATTAAATTAATATTTTTTAAATATTTTTTTTGATAGTTTTGGTAAGTTAATATAAAAAAAAATCTAGAAAAGAATTATTAGACACACACTACGAAGGATTATTTTAAAGTTAGAGGGCATGTTTCTGAGTGTGATAGATGTTGTTTTTTAAAATGTTTTTTACTTGAAAATACATCAAAATAATATTTTTTTATTTTTAAAATTTTATTTTTGATATCATCACATTAAAACAATCCAAAAACATTAAAAAAATAATTAAAAATTAAAAAAAATTAAATGTTTTTAAAACACAACTTAATCATAATGAAAACAGAGCCAGAGTTGTAAAAGGCACGACACACATATCTCCCCTTTTCTTTTAGGAGATTGAACTCCTTTATGATTAGCAAAAGTCTTTCATGCAATCGGTGCCACAAATATTGTTTGATTTTGTGTGGTTTAAGCATAACAATTTATACATTGTTTGGCTCTACTATATATGTACAGAAGTGAGAGAATCTTCAAGCCCCACCACTAAAATAACATTACACGACTGATAATATTCTCAAGAGTTTCTGAGTCAGCATTTTAATTAAACACCATCCTCTTCATGTTATTCACAGCTGTAGCATACTCACACACTTATAATCACTTAATTGTCTTAGTTATCTTATTTAATTCATTTAATCATTTTAATTAGCTTACACCCGATAAAAAAAATATATATTAATATTAAAATCTAATTACATAACGAGATGCATGCCCGCGTGCTGCTGCGGGTTTATAAAACAAATATATTTAATAGTGTTATAATTGTGAACCAGCGCTAGATAAGTAATAGAAATTAAAGGTATGATGGAGCCAATATTTCATGACGAAAAAAAAGTTGTGTTGGTGATCAAAACTTAGAGACTGAACAAAATGATCTGCAGCAATCCACAGTGTTTTGGGAGGAAAGATACAGTGCTTTCACCACATGATTTAGTTTTTCTGTTAATAAAAAATAAAAAAAATTACAAAGCTAAATTCTCTACCAACTTAATATTAAAAAAAAAACAAAAAATATAATTTTGGAAGGAAAAAAACCCATGAGGAAAAATATTGTAGCAATTGACAATGTTTTGTGAGGGAAACTACAGTGCTTTCCCCAATAAAATAAAATAAAAAAACATTTAGAGAATTATTGTAGCAATACATAGTGTTTTGTGAGAAAAACTACAACGCTTTTCCCATATGATTTAGGTTTATTGTAATTATAATTCTTAACAAACTTAATATTAAAAAAAATGGACAAATATAATTTTGGAAAAAATAATAAAAATAATAATAAGGGAAAACACTGCAATAATTCACAGTGTTTTAAAGAAAAAAAATTTATAAAGCTAAATTATTAATCAGCTCAATATTAAAAAAATCAAATCGACAGAGACGATTTTAGGAAAAAAAATATTAAAAAAAACACAAAAAATAGGAAAAAATCATGTTGGAAACACTGTAGCAATTCATAGTGTTTTGTGATGAAATGTACAGTGCTTCCCCACATGATTTAACCTTATTTGTAATGACTTGTAATTGTAATTTTCAACAATATTTTGTGAGGAAAGCTACATTGCTTTCCCAACATGATTAAGTTTTATTACAAAGTTAAATTCTAACCAACTCAATATTAAAAAAAAAATTGATGAAGATAATTTTGAAAAAAAATATTACAAAAAAATAAAACACAAAAGAAACTAGAAAAAAACCATGTGAGGAAAAACTGTATCAATCCATAGTGTTTTGTGAGGAAAAACTTGTATTTACTTGTAATTGCAATTCTTAACCAGCTTAATATTTAAAAAATAAAATTAACAAAGACAATTTTAAGGAAAAACAAAACAAAACAGAAAAAAAACCATATGAGAAAAAACACTGTAGCAATTCACAGTAATTTACGAGGAAAGTTACAGTGCTTTCCTCACATATTGTAACTGTGATTTTTAACCAGCTCAATATTAAAAAATAAAATAAAAAAAGATAATTTTGAAGAAAATCATAAAAAAAACAAAAACAAAAAAAAACCATGCAGAGAAACACTGTAGCAATAAACAATGTTTTTTAAAAAAATTTCAAAACTAAATTCTCAATCAGCTCAATATAAAAAAAAATCGACAAATATAATTTTGAAAAATAAAAAAATAAAATAGAAAAACTATGTGGGAAAACACCGTAGCAATCCAAAGTATTTTAAAGAAATAAAATTACAAAGCAGAATTTTTAACCAGTTCAATATTTAAAAAGTAAAATCAACAAAGATAATTTTTTTAAAAAAAAATAAATGAAAAAAAAAGAAAAAAAAAGTTGGAAAAAAAAAAGAAAAGTAATTTTGGAAAAAAAAAGAGGGAAAGTTGGAAAAAAAAATGAAAAAAAAAGGAGGAAAAAACACTGTGGATTACTATTGTAATCCACAGTGATTTAGGTGTGGGGGAACCACTGTTCCCCCACACCATTTAGATATTGTTATAATGTTTAGCTAGGAAGTACTATGTCGAAGAACAAGGAGTTGGGATTTTGGTTCAAATCCAATTCTTGGCATTTAGAAAACAAAAAATTGTAGAATTGAAAGGAAACTTATGTGTGAGAATTCGTTTTCTTATCTCTTGATTAATTATTTCAATGCTGCTTCAATTACTAGAACTAAAGTGATATTTCGCAATACGAACGTCTTTATAGATCTTGTCAAATTAATACAGAGAGTCCTAGATGGGAGAAGAAAAAAAGATAACTATGTTCTTTTCAACAAAATGAAAAACTAACCTTTTCATATGGGTTATGACCCTATATATATAAGTAGAAGAAATGATTTTTTTTTAGTAACTCCTCTAAATACTTGGACCAGGTCTATCCCTCATGAGCGAACCAAGTCTAACCTAATAACCAACATCTCTCACTCGCCCATGAATGACTGAATCTATCTAATACATTATATTTCAAACTTGCACAAGAATTTCATACTTTGATGAATAAACTGTGCGACCTGAAGTGCACAGTGAAAGGAGCTCTAATATATAAACTTAATACAGGCCATATAGGAGACATCAACCTTATAATTAATTATTCCTTAAAGTGTACAAATATACCCCAAGCATTTTTAGTTACACATGACTGAATATAAATCAATCCCTCAAGAATTTCATACTCAATTCATCCATACAATTACAAGTATTCTAAATCATGTTAAATTTATTCAAGTGATATGATCTCGGTTGGTGAATACAAATAACAGGTGCAGAACTAAAATTATTTTTTTTTCTATCATACGAATTAACTCATTTTTCTAAGATTATTCCTTTAAGTCGAATCATTCCATAATCATAGGATATACTCATAAAGTAGCGATCATTTATACATCACTTCTTGATATGGTCAAAAGTCACAAAGGGCAAGATTTTGAGATCTTAGATATGATCTTCAGGACTTACATAATAAAAAAGCGGGGATCCATTCTTTATTTCTGTAATAGTCGTTAGTACATGTAATATGAAATACATGCTATAGTGGAGCTTACTCTTTTCTTTTTTGAAGACAAAGAATGTGTGTCGTTGCTCTCCTTATTAGAGGAAATACATCATACGAGTCTTAGTCTTGTCATAGAAAAAAACAAACTTCAAATCAGAAATTCTCATTTGCTCACTGTCATTAGTGGCAGATGAATAATTTCATACTCGGCTTCAATCATAATAGACATGCGAATGGTGAGAATTTATTCATGTCAATTTCTTTATTTAACAATCTCATCTTGGTCCCAACCAAGGTGACTTTTTAATAATTACTTTGAGTTAAAATTGCTCTCATTGCGTCCAAGTCACTTATTAAGCATTAAAACTCAAATAGTCTCATCTCTACTCACTTTACAAGCGCTAGAGGTGATTGTTCATGTGAGTGAGTTAATCTAAGTCTTTCAATATACGATACTCATAATATATTTCATAAAACAAATAACGAATAACATGATATACTAATGACATTTATTCATTATTCAATTATTGTAAGCCTTTGTATGATCCTTTTGATTGTCATTCAGTGTTTCTAACCAGGGTTTGATTGATATCGGCTAACCAATCCAATGACATAACATATATCGAGACGTGTGCACATCATTGCATATATCAAACTATTGATGACACTGGTATAAAGTACTTTGAACATTTTTTATTTTTCTTCTAGAGTCTTGGGACATATATTAAGGCTCAGGCTTAAGCTTTTATCAACATTGGTGTTCATTGGTTTGCTATCTTGCATGTGATAACACTCTAACGTCTTTTTGATGTAAGTCTCTTGAGTTAAACCCAAAAGCTTTTTAGCGCGATCTCTAATGATTTTCACACCAAGAACATAGTTGGCCCCACCCATGTCTTTCATTTCAAAGTTTGATGATAACCATCTTTTAGTAGTATCAATCATCTCTTTGCTATTTCCAGCTATTAAAATGTCGTCAACATATAAGGACACTATTATAAAATTATTGTTAGAAAGTTTTAAATACACGCAGTGGTCTTCTTTCATCATTGTAAAACCATTTTTTAAGATAGTTTGATGAAACTTGACGTTACATTGTCTACAAGCTTGCTGAAGACTATATATGGATCTTTTAAGCTTGCAAACTTTACGTTCTTGTCCTTTAATCTCGAATCCTAAAGGTTGATCTATATAGATCTTCTCATTTAGTTCTCCACTAAGAAATGTAGTTCTAACATCCATTTGGTATAATTCTAGGTCCATATGTACAACTATAACTAAAAGGAGGTGAATTGAAGTAATCCTCACAACTGGTGAGAATGTATCTTCATAAGTAATTTTCTCTTTTTGAGTGTAGCCTTTCGCTATTGGTCGAGCCTTTTAATGTTCTATTAACCTATCCATCTTATATTTAATTCATGAACCAATAGATTTATTGGTTCACGAATACTTCTACAAGGTTAAGATTGCTTATGATCTTACTCCATGAGAGTAAGAATAGATAAAATGTCACTCCCACTGTTTCTATGAGGATTAAGAGTGTATTCTAGGTCCTTTATTAAATGACTTGTTGTGCCATAATCTAGATTTTCCATTTCATATAATTTAAAATCTTTATTAACCTCACCTATCATTGAAAAATCATTTTCTAAGAATACAACATCACGCGATTCAATCTTCATCACTCTTCCATTAGCTTTTCACCAATAAATATAAATCCTTTGGAATGTTTAAAACATCGTATAAAAATACACTTCTTCCCCCTAGGACCAAGTTTCCTAAATTCAGATAATTATTGTGATGTAAATATAAGTTGCACACCCTCATAGATGCAAATAACTTAGATTAGGCTTGTTGTTATTCCATAGTTCATACGAGGTAGATAAGACAGATTTAGAGGGCATTCAATTAAGTATGTAGGCAAAAATTAACAATGCATCTCCCTAAAAGAAAATTAGTAAGTTAGCATGCGTCATCATTGACCTAATCATGTCAAATAGGGTCTTATTCCTCCTTTCTACTACACTATTTTATTGTGGAGTATAAGGAATAGTTAGTTGTTTAGCTATACCTTTTTATCACAATTTTTTTAAAATTGTTTAAATAGGTATTCATGTCATCGATCAGTTCTTAAAACTTTGATCTTAGTGCTTAGTTTATTCTCCATAAAATTGGTGTATCGAATGAAGCAATCCAATACTTCAGACTTATGTAAGATTAAATAAACATGACTAAATCATGTGAAATCATCTATAAATATGATGAAAAAATTTCCTCCATATCTTGCCCTCAAATTCATTGGGTCATAAATGTTTGAATGAATAAGTTGTAATGGACTACTAGCTATTTTAGCTTTGCCAAATGGTAATTTAGTTGCTTTTCTAGCAAGGAAATACTCACAAACGGGCAATATCTCTTTGGTAAGTGATCCTAAAAGACCAGCTCTTGTCAATCTATGTAATTAGTTTTGCCCAATGTATCCTCATCTAGCATGTCAAGTTATGATATCACTATTATTAGTAGTGTTGGAATTTCGAACAGTATAAATAGAAACATCATCATTAATAGATACATTAACGGAGTCTAACATCATAAAACCATTTAATACAAAACCAAAATTTTAAAAAATATTATCCAGATATATTTTTACACAATAACCAATAAACACAATGTTAAAGCTCAATTATAGTAAAGCAAGAACAAATACAAGATTTTGTCAAACTTCTAGAGCGTAGAGTACATCATGAAGATAAAGTGTGCAACCTCCTCGCAAATCCAATTTGCAGGTATCGATGCCAAGCACAACAACGAAAACATTATTCCCCATGTATATGTATATATTTCCTTTTGAAATTCGATAAAATTCCACAAAGATTGTTCGATCCCTTGCTATGTAGTCGGTTGCTCCTGAGTCTACTATCCAAAAAGGAACAAATTTAACAAGCATTAATCAACTGCTAACATATAAGTTAGAGGGATTATTATGGTTAAATATTACATTTGGTTCAGAGCAATCACTAGCAAAGTGACCAGGTTTACCACAATTTAAACAATCTATATTCTTGCCTTTTTTACCGTCATGTTTCCCACGCTTGCGTTTATATCCACTACTACTTGCTTTTATTCCTTTCTTGTCATATTTGGGACCTTTACTCTTATCTTTTTTATATTTAGAGTCATATGCTCCACACATATTAGTCTCAAATATGAAAGCCTCGTTTACAAGCATGAAGTCGATCTTCTTCAAGCTCGACATGATGAGCAACATCATCAAATATCTTGATGTTGTCATTATAGGTAAGGTTAGCATGCATATATTCCCAATTGTTTGGCAAAGAGCAGATAACAACTTGAACTTTTTGTGCATTAGTCATCTCATGCCCATCATCCTTTAATTCATTGATCATGTTAGACATGACTGTAAGATGCCGACTCATCGTCTGATTTTGGCACTTCTTATAACAATCAAATTTGAGGGTTAATTGACGAAGTTTAGTAGGAGATGTTCCCTTATACTGAATCTTTACCGCGTCCCAAATTGATTGGGTTGAACGATGCCTTTAAAAATGCAATATTATATCATTTCTCATGCTGCTCAACATCAGAATGCGAGCTACATGATCCTTGCATTTATAGATTTCATATGCTTCCATATCAAGCCTATGTTGAGCAGTGTTTTCTTGCTCAAGTTCAGTCATCGGTTGTGTGATTGTTTCCAGTATTTTTTGCTCTTCCAAGAGATATTCAATCTTACGATGCTAAACATCATAATTCTTTTCACTTAGTTTGTCTCCATGGTTCAAATCAGCAATAATACTCTTAGATGCAGTCATATTAAGTGTTGTTGACACCAATTACACATATTAGTATCTAGTACAATTTAAATGATATTTATTCCCACTCCATTCTAAATTAAATAAATAATAATTTAACACATATAATAGAAATGAAAAGAATGTTAAACACTTAATCAATTTTCATTTGTATGGTCTAATTATTATTGGAAATTTAAATGAGTGCAAAATTATAGTTATTAGTTTCAAATAATAATTCTCACTGATCAATTGCAAATATTTTCATATACATGCATATAATGTAATTAAAACTTAAATTACATAAAATATACAGTTCAAAATAAACAACCAATTATCTTAACAAAAAAAAAATACAAAATTAAGAATAATAAATTTTAGAATTATTTTATATTATAGGTACATAAATACGGTCTCCAATTATATCATCTACTTTATCAAAGTCATCTCCTCCAAGTTCATTCTGCTCAAACCATGAAATAAATTTAGCAACAGCATCCAAATGACCTTCGTTTCTTTCAGTGTGTCGTATATCCTTTTTGGTATACTGACATTCCATTTCAAGCAGCATTTTATCAACGAGATTGTTGAAATCTAAGGATTCCAACCTATATTCCAACGATTGTCGTACTGTCATCCATTCCTCAAATAGAGAATTAAGAATGATTAACATTTGATGTTCCATGTAGAATTCATAAACATCACTCATAGTCAATCTACTCAATCAAGGATATATATATATATATATATATATATATATATATATAATCAATGTGCTTTTGAATTTTATGAACATGATTTATGGTATAACCTAATAAATGATCAATTTGTTGTTGCCTATCCACTAAAACAATAAAATT
The DNA here is from genome assembly GCF_000002775.5 of Populus trichocarpa. NCBI lineage: Eukaryota > Viridiplantae > Streptophyta > Magnoliopsida > Malpighiales > Salicaceae > Populus > Populus trichocarpa. The sequence continues at coordinate 13,519,734 of NC_037292.2, forward strand.
CCAAAAGCACATAAATATTATAATCAATATTTAAGTAAAGCATGTATCATTTTTTTTTTGTTAAAAGCTAAACTAGCACCACAATTAATCAATTTATATTACAATTAATCAATATTAACTGCCTCTCTCACATTTTTTTAACTACCAAATAGCGATTACACATATGTCAAACCAGATATCTTGTCATGTTTTTTTTTAAATTACCAAAGGATAGTTACACATATGCCAAGCTAGATGTGTTGTCATGTTTTTTTTTTAACTATCTCAACTGTCAAATGGCAGTTGCACATATGCCAAACCATAGTTTTTAAACCCGGCCCGGTCCAAGGCCCGAGTTTTGGGTTTTGACCGGGTCACCGGGTCAGCCGAGTCAATCTCTATTTAAAAAAAAATTCAAAACGACGTCGTTTTAGTAAAAAAAAAGTCAATGGGTTGCAATCGGGTTTTGCCGGGTCGCCAGGTCGGCCGAGTCATACCGGGTCATGACTTTTCCCATTTTTTCATCAACCCAACCCAGTTCCAGCCCCGGGTCGGCCGGGTCCTGGGTCGGCCCGCCGGGCCGGGCCGGGTTTAAAAATTATGTGCCAAACCAGATGTGTTGTCATATTTGTTTTCAACTGCCAAAAGGCAGTTACACATCTGCCAAACCAGATGTTTATTTGCTTCATTTGGCAATTGTTCCATTTGAAGCAAATTTTCAACAAATACATTTTTTTTTTATTTTTTTAATTAACAAATAGTAGTTATAAAACTCTCATTTATTTGGTAGAAGGGTCTTTCTAGCTAATGATAGAAAAAACAAAATCCTAACCAAATTATAATTATTTATTCTCCAATGCTTCATCAAATTTGAATGATAATACATCTAATAAAGTTTTGTCAATCCAAGACTCAACGGAAGCATTCTTCCAACACAGGATGTACAATTAAAGTTTATGCAGTAACATATGTATTGCAAAAAAAAAGATATTTTAAACCATGACTCTGATACTAATGTAGAATTGAAAGAAAACTTACTTGTGAGAATACGTTTTCTTATCATTGGATCAATTACGTCAATACCATTTTAATTACTATAACCAAAGTTTTATTCCACAATATGAATGTCTTTATAGATCTTGTCAAATTAATGCAGAGAGTCCAAGATGAGAGAAAAGAAAGAGATAACTATGTTCTTTTCAACAAATTAAAAAACTAACCTTTTTATATGTGTTATGTCCCTATATATATAAGTAGAGGAAGCGATTGCTTTCTTTAGTAACTCCTCTAAATACTTGGATCGGGCTCATCCCTCATGAGCGGACTAAGCCTAACCAAGTAGCCAATAAAAACAATAACGTATACTTTTAAATTTTAGGAAAACATTTCATAAAGTTCCTTAATCATAAAAAAAAATATAACTTGAAAAGTTTCAAAAGTGTACTAGGCATTTTCTACATTGCCTTTGGAATTAACTAAGCATTTTCTAAAAAACTTTTTTTCTAAACAATTTCTTTTATTTTTAAAACAATTTTAGTGTGTGATTTGTATTGTGATGCATAGTGCTTTTCAAAAGTGATTTTTACTTGAAAATGCATCAAAATTATCCATTTATTTTTATTTTTGACATAAACACATCAAAACCATAAAAAATCAATTTAATACCTTTTCATATCAAATATACTTTTAAAAAGCACCAAATAACATTTAATTATTTTAATATGGATATTAAATCAGGTTTAGATGGCCAAAGCCAATGACCTTCGATCTTTTTTAGGTCAAATAGTCATCAAAATGTTGTGGGTGGTGTGATGCCTCATTATGATGTTCTATGCACCTTTTTCTTTTCAGTTTCTAGCTCATACACTAGATTGGTGGCCTACATGATACTGCAGGACGTACCATTTTTTAACCTGAAAAAAAAATATTTGAGAGATGGTTGTGTTTTTAAAAAAGTAAGAAAAATTTGATAATCGAGCTAAACATTAATTAATTTGATAATATGATAAAAAACAATAGGCAACAACAACAATAAATAATTTTTTAAAAAAATATTGTCCTTGGCAAAGCTGGGTTAACACGCGAAACTCGTGGTTTGACACATGAGATCGTGATAACCTTGTAGAAAGATGATATTAGCAAAAAATATTTGTAAAAAATGACCTAAGAAAATATCTAAGCCAACTCGGTCCAATCTTTCAAACCTATGGCCTGAAAGGTTAATAAAATCCCAATCAATAAAATATTAAGGGATGAAATTGAAAAAAATAAAGTTCCAATAAAAAAGAATTAAAAATAAAATAATAGCAATCAAGAGAATAAAGACTGAATCTAACATAGAATAAAATGAACTAAAATATTGAGGAATGCAATTAAAAAGATAATTTAATTAAGATAATAATTATATAAAAAAATCAAAATCAAAAGATTGGAGACCAAATTTGAAAGGTGAAAAAGATCAAAAGAGGGTTAAATTGAAAGAAAATCTCAAATCCATGGATAAAAGGAATAGTGACCAAATCTGAAAGAAAAATAAATCGAAGAGTTGCTTTGAAAATGTGCAGGTGCTAAATCTAGAACTGAGGAGGATAGAGGAAAGAATGAAGGGAAAAAAAATGGTCATCGACGCAAAACCCGACATATTTTGGCCACACACGCCATTCAAGAACTAAGACGGCGCCATGAGGATTAAAACGTTGTTGTGGAAGCTGAAGTTTGGCTGCCATACAGAGTCATACGCGCCGTCCGAAAACCACAGGAGAACCCACGTGCAACCACCTTTTTCATGTTAAATAATATTTTATTAATGCAAAAAATACTAAACTACCACCGGTCAAACTCGATAACTACAAAAAAAAAACCAAAATGAAAAGATAAAAACACCCATTTTCCAAGGCATAAACAATTATGATTCAGGGGTATTGTGGTAATTTTATCGCGCTACTAAAATGAAAAAGGTCAAAGGTGCCATTGCCCGCCGATGTTTAATTTTGTTTTTTTTCCTCCAAGGGCATATAAATAATTTCATTGTGCATATAATAACAAAAAGACTATTATACCCTCGCTTCAAAGGCCAATTATGTTATATTTACAGGACAAACTCATCATTTTACCATTCTAATCTACAATAACAATGAGTCAATATACACAATTATAAATGCACAATAAAACACAAGAGGCCTTTTAGTTTCTTTTAATGTGAGGTTATGCTCGCATGCTTGGTTATCTCGGGTGCATGCTTGCAGATTTGGCACCCTTAAGCTTGATTTATTTTTCTATTTTTATCACGTGCTAAAACTAAATTCCCCCGACATTAGTTTTGGACTTCTCATACAATCTTATTGAAAAACAATTGTTATTTTTAGCAAATTTGGCTTCTTTGTATTTAGTTTTGGATATTCATTATCAACAAAAATAACTATTATTGTTTGTGAAAAAATAATGATATTTTTAACAATAACAAGGGTCGATAATTTTATTTTATTTTATAATTATTTAAGAATTTTATATCCAACTGGATGAGAGATAAATTTAGTAACTTAATGGGTTAACCCATAATCAGTCTCCCAGTCAAAACCCATATAAGACCCGAATTGAGTTTTGTTTTTTTTTTAAATGATACTATTTTAAATTTTTTAAAAAATTCTTAACAACATCACTTTAAATTAATTAAGGTTAATATGTATAAATCATGAACAGATCCTTCACTAGGTTTTACAACCATGCTTAGCTATGTTTATTTTTTGCTTTTAAAAAATGATTTTAATTTTTTTTCTTTAAATTAAATGTTTTTTTAATTTTAAATCGTGTTGATATATTAATATAAAAAATAAATATTAAAAAATAAAAACTAACTTACAATTCAACGGGGGGAGAGAGTAACGTGAAAATTCCGGGCAACCTGCGAGAATTAAACTAGTCAAAATCTAGATTAGTTATTGCCAGTTGGGCTCGATACCCGCAGGTCCATGAAACAATGGCTTTTAGATTTGCCCTCTTACATCAATTCCCAGTATAAAATAAATTAAACAACAATCCCTAGCTCTTGAAGGAAGAGAACCTGTGGGCTGAAGGCTCTGCCCTTTTCCTTTACAAAGAGGCCTTAGAGCCTCAGGACCAGCTTCAGTGACCCAAAAGCAAGACTTCAGGTTTTTCTATGGCCTAATTGGGCCTTTGCAGACGTAGGCCCACTTCGGCCATTAAAAATTTAAAATTTCATTTTATGTTTTTAGATAATATCAAAAATAAATTTTTAAAAAATAAAAAACAATATTTATTACTCAAACCTAATCTTCTTACATAAAACATCTAGCGCACGCACTTCTTCAGTTACTGGAAACCGCAAGTAGTAAGAAAATAAACCACCTGTAAAATCAAACCCACAGACTTTGCCCTAATTCCAATCTGACTAGAAAATCGATTCATTCAAACTGTCAAAAAAGTCCCCAAATTTTAAATATCACGTGACTAAAACAAAAGAAACCCTTTCGCTTTCAAGTTTCAACTCTCTCTCTCAAATGTTTTGGTACATTGCCCAAACTGCCACTACATTATATTAAAACATGACCATCCAGTCCTTACTCGATTACGAATCCTGAAATTGAACAGAAGCCCTAATCCAAGCCTGCAGGCAGCCCTGAGGAGCGGCGGTGCGGTAAAACGAACGTAAATTTATCTCCACGTCACGATCGAATTCTTATTAGTTGTTTCCTCTTTATGTTTTCAAAAAATATATGAGGATTACATGTATCAGAGGGTAAAACGAATGTAAATTTATTTCCACGTAACGTTCGAATTCTTATTAGTTGTTTCCTCTTTATGTTTTCAAAAAATATATGAGGATTACATGTATCAGAGGGTAAACCTAAAAATAAATACCCAGTCATGGAACTTATCTAGATCGAGTCCCTTAAGAATATTCTATCTCAATTGCATCCCTAATTACCTGAAATTCTCAATTCAGCTCTCCACTTCAAAAGTTTTTTTTCCAAGGAAATTGTTGTGCTTCTTGCAAGGAATTTGTCAAGTATTTCCAAAGCATTTTCTCAACCAATGAAGGAACATAGATGGAAAGACTAAGAAACCTGATCGAGATAAAGAATTGTCTGAGGACTTACATAAGAGAAAGCATATAGTTAGAGGACCATTTTGAGGTTTACCCTATATATTTAATCAACATTCTAAAACTCTCTCCTTCTCTTCTTCTCAACCAAAAAACTTAACATTGCTGTATGTGTATGTATGCATCCTCTCCTCTCGTCTGTCTCCTTTTCTTCTTGTGTCATTTCGTGATATAAGCCAGTGCTCCAATTACCATATCCCTCTTCCTTTAAAGGTTTTACATCAAAAGTTCTTCTTCTTCATTAAGATAAAGCTGTGTGTTCTTGTCTGGTCCGGTCTGACTAAAATTAAAAAGAAAAAAGAAAAGAAAAGGCTTTTTTATTTATTTATTTTTTGTTTGCTGAGAAAAGGTGTGCTTGCTAATTCAGTAGAGCGTATCAAACGATCTATATCTTTGTAAAATTCGGTTAAATAAGTTGCTTTGAATTGAAGTAAAATGCAAAAATCACTTGGTGTTTCGATGAGGTGATCTATGGCTAATTATAATTATAATCTGTTGTTTTATTTTGATTCTAAAGTAAAATATCGGTTAGATCTGCTAACCGATTTTTTGATTGCAGGTCTTCAATTGAAGTTGTTCGAAGCATGACTCGTTGCGGTTGCTTTTACTGTTGTTGAAGAGAGGGAGAGGGAGAGAGTTTTGTTATTTGTAAAAAGAAAAAAAGGAAAAGATGAAGAGGTCAAGAGATGATGTTTACATGGGGTCTCAACTTAAAAGGCCTGTGCTCTCTTCTTCCACTAAAGGCGAAGCGTAAGTTTTTTTTTTTTTTTTAATTTTGCTGATTTTAGTGCTTGATTTTGGAACCAATTTATGTAAAACAGATTAATTGCTTCGCATGTTAGATATTACTGTTACTAATTTTAGTTTTTTGGGATGCTCTTGTCTGGCTGAGATTAGTTTTTTTTACCTTTTTAGGTTAAGATTCAGTAGTTGTATTTTTATTTTCTTCTTCTTTGATGAGATAGGATAATTTTTCTTCTTGCTAGATTATCTTAAAAATTCCTTCGGTTATCGATTTGGATGTGATGGAAACCATGAATTCTAGGTGGTTGTTCTAGTCTTAGGTACTATTAAGTGTACTTGTGCAACTTTTACGTGAATGAATCCGGGGGCTGAGGCTAATGATCTATTGGATGTGTTTTGGAATTTAGTTATTAAGTCATTAATTTAAATATATCTTTGTGCTATGAAGTTCTGGGCAACCTCAGATGATTGGAGGGGGAGGTGGTGGTGGTGGAGGAGGAGGAGGAGGAGGAGGAGGAGGACAGAAACTGACAACAAATGATGCCTTGGCATATCTCAAGGCTGTCAAGGATATATTTCAAGACAAGAGAGAAAAGTACGATGACTTTCTTGAGGTCATGAAGGATTTCAAAGCTCAAAGGTTTGTTGTTGATGTGCAGGCAATGAGCTCTTTTTTTTAAAAAAAAATATGTACATGTGCATGTGTTTTGATGAATTTTATCGACTTGTTGCTTTGGATGTTGTCTGTAGAATTGACACTGCGGGTGTCATAGCAAGGGTGAAGGAGTTATTTAAAGGGCACCGCGATTTAATTTTGGGTTTCAATACCTTCTTGCCAAAAGGATATGAGATCACCCTCCCACTGGAAGAAGAACAACCTCCGCAGAAAAAGCCAGTTGAATTTGAAGAAGCAATTAATTTTGTGAACAAAATTAAGGTACAAACATTGTTTCCTGGCCAAACTGCAGGATGGTTTATTGTTTTGGTTTCAACGGTTTTAATTGTATGAATTTTGTGTCTTCAGACAAGGTTTCAAGGTGATGATCATGTTTACAAATCTTTTTTAGACATTTTGAACATGTACAGAAAGGAAAATAAGTCCATCAGTGAGGTCTACCAGGAGGTATACCTGTCACACTTTTCTCACCTCCACTGACTTTTCTTTTGTTTGAATGCTCCTTTTTCTGTTTCTATCATATTCAGTTATAACTGCTTATTTTTTGTCTGTCTATGGGATATAAGAATTTTGAACAGTTTTAATGGAACTACTTCTGTTGCAGGTGGCTGCACTTTTTCGAGACCACCATGATCTGCTCTTGGAGTTCACTCATTTCCTTCCTGATTCTTCAGCTGCCGCCAGTGCTCTTTTTCCGTCTGCCAGGAATTCTGCTCCCCGTGACAGAAGTTCTGCCATGCCTACAATGCGCCAAATGCATGTTGACAAGGTTCCTCCTTTCCCTTCTTTTCTCATTTCTCTGAATTTTCAGTTAATCACCGGGCTAATGTTTGGATTTGTATCTCTTGCCAGAAAGAAAGGGCTATGGCCTCACATGCTGAACGTGACATCAGTGTTGACCGTCCCGATCCCGACCATGATAGGGCTATGATCAGAGCAGATAAGGATCAACGCAGGCGTGTTGAAAAAGAAAAGGAGAGGAGAGAAGACAGAGATAGGAGGGATTGTGAGCGAGATGATAGAGATTATGATCATGATGGAAATCGAGACTTCAACCAACGATTCCCTCACAAGCGGAAACCTGCTCGTAGAGTTGAAGATTCAGCTGCTGAACAAGGTGGGGATGGTGATGAGAGCTTCGGAGGAATGAATCCTGTTTCATCAGCTTATGATGATAAAAATGCTGTAAAAAGTGAGTTCTTAGTTGTTTTTCAGTGCTTTATGCTCATAGATGTGATTGGTTTTTGGCTAGGGCTATGTTTGTAACTGGAAATTATTATATTGTTGGTGAACTTCTGTCTGTTATTCTTCTGGTTCTCAATTTTCAACCGCATCATATTTTGTGCATCTGCAACTTCCACTTGTGTAGATTTGAGTTTTCATTATCATGTTTCCATTTTTTTTTTCTTTTGCAGATGAAGTCACAGATTAATGTTCTTTGGTTGTTGGGTTGTTTTCTTCTCTTTCCTTTTCATTAACCTTTCTTTCCGAGGGTGTGTGCTTTGCTTAGTTCACATTGCAGATTGTCTACTGTTTTATTTCGTGATTGTGCACATTTTGATTGCTTTCTGATGTAGAGTTCCGAGATATCTAATGATGCAGTAAGTTATATGTTTCTGACATTCGTATTCAAAGTAATGACTTGTGATTTTAATTCTAATATTGCATCAAGGTTTTCCCCTTTTTTCTTGAACTTTTTAGGGTCCAAGTTTTGTTTTTGTATATTTTTTATGCTGCTAGACCTGGTTGCATTCTCCATCATTTGTGAATTCAGTGAAAATGCACTTCTCTATTGTGTATATTACTTTGTAACACATCATCCCTATTACTTTTGGGGTGCTTATCATGCATTGTGTCTTTATATACCGCTTCAAACTCGAATGATCATCATTGCTGGTGTCAATTATATTTTCTTTATGGACTCTAATGCTCTTAGTGTATTTAAATTGAGTTTTCGTTTCTTTTTCTTCTTCACCAGGGGAAAGCTCCTTTTCCCTTTTCAAGTTTTGTTACCTTCCCCTTCTATTTCTGCTTTGTTGACTTGGTTCATATCATGGCAGGTGCATTAAGTCAAGAGCTTGCTTTTTGTGACAAAGTCAAGGAGACGTTGCACAATCCTGAAAATTACCAGGAATTTTTGAGATGTCTTCATCTCTATACCAGAGAAATAATCACACGATCAGAGTTGCAATCTTTGGTATGGCTGATAGTCATTTAACATTGCTCCACAACAACCAATATTAACAGAAAAAGATATACATTAATTTATCAATTAGCTTCTGTTGTTACCCTTGAATGTATGAAGAGCTCATGTCAAATCATGTATATATAGTTTATGTCCCCTATAGGACCAGAGGTACTTGAAATTAAATTTTACTTCTCAAGGAGTAGCTCTTGTTTGCTCTCCTTGGACTTTTGCATTTGGAACTGAAAACTTCAAATTATTTATGTTGTAAGGGATAGAGGTTTGAAGGTTTGACCGAACCATTTTTGGGTTACACGGTTTCAACTCTTCATTTCAAGGTTATTTACTCTTGCTTGATAGGAAGTTTTTATGCTCCTTGTTTGGTGCATTATTTGGCAAGTCTCTTGCTGTTGAATGTGCTGGGATCAACTTGAGTGCACTTCAATATTGTGTATATAAAGAAATAGTAGTATGGTCCTGTCTATACGTCTAACCTACTTATAGTCAATGCTGTTGGAATATATCTTATCTTAAAAAATGTTATTGGAATAGAACTAGTAAAGCATGAAACTCTTGGTTGTACCAGGTGGGTGATTTGCTTGGAAAATATCCGGATCTCATGGACGGGTTCAATGAATTCTTGGCACTATGTGAAAAAAAGGGTACCTTTACGAAACAAATATTTTTATTACTTGCTTTGGAAATTTTGTATTATCAACACTGTCTGATTAAAATTTGTCTTGTAGAGGGTCTCCTTGCTGGTGTTGTGAGTAAAAGTAAGTAATGAATGTTTCTTCTTGTTATTGTTAGGCTAGATGATCCTCTCATCATCTTAGCTCTCTTCATCTTATGTTGCTTTTCTAGCATGCTGGATTCATTTGGTTTAATTTGATTTTCTAGGAACTTGTGTTCGGTTCTAGTTCAACTTTTACTGAACCAACCATGTTTGGATTAGTTCTAAAATGATCTGACCTCTGTTGCATTCAGATTAATGTTTACTAACTTATTCCAGAATCACTGTGGAATGAAGGTAATTTACCCAGAGTTTTGAAAGTAGAAGACCGAGATAGAGATCGGGATCGTGAGAGAGATGATGGGGTCAAAGATAGAGACCGTGAAATCCGAGAAAGGGATAGGCTTGACAAAAGTGTAGCCTTTGGAAATAAGGACACGGGAGGTCACAAAATGTCTTTATTTCCCAGCAAGGATAAGCTTCCAGCAAAACCCATTAATGAACTTGACTTATCTAACTGCGAGCGCTGCACTCCCAGTTATCGGCTTCTACCAAAGAGTGTAATTAACTTCTTTTATTGATGATATATTTTCTTTAGTTGATTAGCACTTGTAATAGTTTTTGCTCCCTGGGTGACTTATTTATTGCATGATGGCAGTACATGATACCTCCTGCAAGTCAGAGGACCGAGCTTGGTGCTGAAGTACTGAATGATCATTGGGTATCTGTTACTTCAGGAAGTGAAGATTACTCTTTTAAACATATGCGGAAAAACCAGTATGAAGAGAGCTTGTTTCGATGTGAAGATGACAGGTTGGAGCTTGCCTTGGATGATGTTAATTTATTTTCTGTCAATTTTTTAAAAACAAAAATTGGGGGTGTTTTTTTTTATAGGTAATATAAATTCTCTTTGAGAATTTGCTTATGACTTTTTAATTCTAAAACTGCCTACTTTCCCAGACATTTCTCTTGTGATTAACGTCAAAATATAACATTCTGTCACAACGATGTCTTTTGTAGGAAACTGAGATGGCACTGTTTGCACAACTCTGTTTGTTTCTGCTATACATAAATTATCACTTTCAACGATTCTAGCGTTTTGGTTATCTTTTGGCAATTGTTGATGACCTTTCTTGTCATTTCAGGTTTGAGCTGGACATGCTGTTAGAATCTGTGAATGTAACCACCAAGCGTGTGGAGGAATTATTAGAAAAGATCAACAATAACACGATCAAAATGGATAGTCCAATCCGTATTGATGAGCACTTAACAGGTCATAACTTGATTGATGTTTGATTGAGTTATTAGAATATCAACTTTACCCTATGCTCATTTGTGAGGTGCTCTCCTCTTTTCTGATGAGATTTTCTTTTCTTCTGGTTTAGCTCTGAATCTGAGGTGTGTTGAACGTTTATATGGCGACCACGGGCTTGATGTAATGGATGTATTGAGGAAGAACACTTCTCTTGCTTTGCCAGTTATATTAACTCGCTTGAAGCAGAAACAAGAAGAGTGGGCAAGGTGTCGTGCTGATTTTAACAAAGTTTGGGCTGAAATTTATGCCAAAAACTATCACAAATCACTTGATCATCGTAGCTTCTATTTCAAGCAGCAGGATACAAAGAGCTTGAGCACAAAAGGTATTTACTAGTTGACATCCTGGTATATACACATTCAGATGAATCCATTAATATGTAATTATTTTGATATCTTGGCGTGAATGGGAATTATGATCTCTGACCATTATCTTATACATTTTGTTGTGAGTACCAAGCAAAACTAAATAAGAGTACTGAATAATTTTGGAAGTTGCTTTGTTCCATCCTTTATCAATGGCTTCTTGCATGTACTCTTGTCTGTATAGGAAATAACTTGCTCCATCCTTAATCATAAAATCATGAATTTATATAAATTTTTGACTGCATATGATCCATAGCTACATTAACATAATGGACATATGACATATTTTGCAGCCTTACTGGCGGAGATCAAAGAAATTAGTGAGAATAAGCGCAAGGAAGATGATGTGCTTCTTGCTTTTGCTGCTGGAAACAGACGACCTATTATACCAAATTTGGAATTTGAGTACCTAGATCCTGACACTCATGAGGACTTGTATCAACTCATCAAATATTCATGTGCGGAAGTTTGTACAACTGAACAGTTAGATAAAGTGATGAAGATTTGGACAACCTTCTTAGAACCCATGCTTGGTGTTCCGTCCCGGCCTCAGGGTGCCGAGGACACTGAAGATGTTGTAAAAGCTAAGAATCAGTCTTCTAAAAGTGGAGAGAGTGAAGGCAGCCCTAGTGGTGGTGGTGCGGTCACAAACTCCAAACATTCGAATCCTTCAAGAAATGGAGATGAAAGTATCCAACCTGAACAATCAAGTTCTAGCAGGGCTTGGATGCTAAATGGAGAAAACAGGGTTAAAGAAAATGGTTCTCCTGATGCGGATCACGTGGCTCGCAAAAGTGATACTTCCACAAGCACTCTTCAACATGATAAGGTGCTGATCAATGCAGCTGCAGCTGATGAATTGTCAGGGGTCACTAAACAAGCTCCTTCCAATGACCGACTACTAAATTCAAATGCATCTCTTGTCACTGGGGCAGAGTTAAGTAATGGACGAACTCTTGTTGAATCAGGTTTGATGGATGTTTCCAATCTTATTTAATTCGTGTTATTTCCTTAAATCTCTCTCCTGTATTGCAAGTCCCCCCCTCCTTTTTTTTCCTTTCAAATTTATGGCTAGATTTCTGAGATGTAGCATTTTGTTGCAAGGGCTTAGTGCTACCCCTTCAAGACCAAGTAATGGCACTGTTGAGGGAGGGCTTGGAATAGGTTCGAGTAATGAAATATTACCGTCAACAGAGGTATGGTGTTTTCATACTTTATCAGTTTACATCAATTTATTTAGCATGTTCTTGATTATGAACCAGTAAGTTGACAATAAAGGACAGGGGTGGACATGGATGAAAGGGGTATCAAAGGACTTAAAATCTTGTGCTATTGAGGTTGATTTGGTATCGAATCAAGAAACGGAATCCGGTTCTACAGGGCCAAGAAAGAAAAGCCTTTCCAGCTAGGCGACAAAAGGATCCATAAAGCGGAGACAAACTAGTTTGGAATTGAGGTTTTGTTGTTCTTGATAGACCACTTGCCATAGTCAATTGGAATTTTATGCTGTTAGCCTCGGTATCATATGGGTAGACTTGAAGCTGAATTATTTTCTCGGACATAGAAAATAAGTTGTTTTGATGGTTGGCTTGACAAGTATCTTTTACTGGTTTTGTAATTGAATTTAAAGAAAAAATTATTGAAAAATACTCCCTAACTGACCGTGCAGGCTGACATGGCTAAGGATTGTTGAGAAATAAACATCAACTAAATGAAAAACATCTTGGGTTTCTTATTTGATCATTTTTTTTTCTTCTAGTTAACTTCAGATGAAAGATGACTGTATCTATTGCTGATTTAACAGGGTGGTGAATTTTCAAGACCCCCTGTATCCACAAATGGGGTGGCAACAGAAGTCATCAAGAGTAACAGATATAATGATGAATCTGCTGCACAATTTAAAATTGAAAGAGAAGAGGGTGAATTATCTCCAAATGGAGATTTTGAGGAGGATAATTTTGCAGTTTATGGAGAAGCTGGTTTGGAGGCAGCGCATAAGGTGAAGGACAGTGCTGTTAGTAGGCAATATCAAGCCAGACAGGGAGAAGAATGTGGAGAGGCAGGGGGGGAGAATGACGCTGATGCTGATGATGAAGGCGGTGAAAGTGCTCAAAGGTCATCAGAGGATAGTGAGAATGCCTCTGAGAATGGTGATGTTTCTGGAAGTGAGTCTGGTGATGGTGAAGATTGCTCTCGGGAAGAGCATGAGGAAGATGGTGACCATGATGAGCATGATAATAAAGCTGAGAGTGAAGGTGAGGCCGAAGGAATGGCTGATGCCCACGATGTTGAAGGAGAAGGAACGATTTTACCATTTTCAGAACGTTTTCTTCTAAACGTGAAGCCTTTGGCAAAGCATGTCCCCCCTTCATTGCATGACAAAGAAAAAGGTTTTCGGGTTTTCTATGGAAATGATTCCTTCTATGTGCTTTTTAGGCTTCACCAAGTAAGGCTTGTTTTTGATTTCTGTTTATTTGGCAGGACATTTTTCATTTAATTAAGAGATTGCTTTTGTTAACATGGTTTCCTTATTTGCTAATTTGACAGACATTATATGAGAGAATACAATCAGCAAAGGTTAATTCATCATCTGCCGAGAGGAAATGGAGAGCTTCAAATGACACTAGTCCTACTGATCTTTATGCCAGGTGCCATAGCTTCAGAAATTTAGGTTATTCTATCAACTTGAATGTCTTTATTAATTTAAGTATGTCTTTACAGATTCATGAGTGCACTTTACAACTTACTTGATGGTTCTTCTGACAATACAAAATTTGAGGATGATTGCCGGGCTATTATTGGGACACAGTCATATGTTCTATTCACATTGGACAAACTAATATATAAGCTTGTCAAACAGGTAAAATGCTCAGGATTTCCTTCAACATTTTCATTCTCCTGTCTTCTGCCTTTCTTGACCTCATCTCTTCTCACCAAGTACTCTTATTTTCCTCAGCTCCAAACCGTGGCAACGGATGAAATGGACAACAAGTTGCTCCAACTATATGCATATGAAAAATCAAGGAAACATGGAAGATTTGTGGATATTGTTTGTCATGAAAATGCTCGCGTGCTTCTTCATGATGAGAACATATATCGTATTGAATGTGTAGGTCTTGTGGTTTTGCTTGTCTTTTTTTTATTGAAATGTTACGAGTTTGAAGGTTTGTTAATTCTGATGCAACTGTAACACTAATTTTCTGTGCAGTCTTCTGCACCAACCCGCTTGTCTATTCAGCTTATGGACTTTGGACACGATAAACCCGAAGTTACTGCTGTTTCCATGGATCCTAATTTTGCATCATATCTGCATAATGATTTCCTCTCTGTTGTTCCCGACAAAAAAGAGAAGCCAGGGATTTTCTTGAAGAGGTGCGTAGACACAATGGACAAAGTTATTTATTCTGTACGAGCTCCTATGTTTAACAAAGCCCCCTGTTGACAGGAATAAACATAGATATTCAGATGCTGACGAGTGCCAGGCCATGGAAGGGTTTCGGGTTTTGAACGGTTTAGAGTGTAAAATTGCTTGCAATTCCTCAAAGGTATCTTGCATTAAAAGTCACGTTTTAGTTTTTGCCTTTTTGTACTCGTGTGCTTGTAATTAAGCAAGCCCTAGCCCACTAGTTTCTTTTATCTTCTGTTGATCAATTGGTGATGTGTGCATGTAGGTGTCCTATGTTTTAGACACAGAAGATTTTTTGTTCCGACCACAAAAGAAAAGCAAAACTTTGCAGCAGAATGGCTCATGCCACGACGACCAGGCAAAGATTTCCAAAAGAGTACAACGGTTTCACAGACTGCTATCTAGCTCATCATAACACGCCTTCCTGCAACAAAGTGGATCTGGTGTGTACAATTGTTTCAGTTCTCTATTTATACCTTCAAGCAAACAGGAAAAAACCTCCTCTCGATCACTTTTTTTTAAAAAAATTTATTTGAACAGCCTCTATTACTTGTGCTCTCAGATTTTGCTCCGCAGTCTGGCTTCCGAATGCATCATATGCTTTGGCGCTGGAAATGCATTTGTTGGGGCGTCTCCGAAAATTATCTTTGATCTGTTCTCATACCCGTCTCACCAAGTGAAAGGAGATATGGGTTTGCAAGATCGTAGTGTAGTGGAAGCTTGTGGCATTTGAGCCACGATCACGCATGTAAATAGGGCTGACGTGATGTAATATCCCAATTTGACATGAATACTGAATTGTCGACCATTTTGATTAACACCCTTATATTATCTTTCTTTTGATTTTAATATATGAACTGTGATGTATTTGAATTACAAGCCTCTGCTACCGTTCGTCGTTTTAGATGTTTCCTGTGGCCATCAAATCAATCTTAAGGATCATTAAATTAATTATTTCAGCTTTTCAAGCAATGTTTTGATGGCAAACACCATTTTTAAACTTGAACTGAGCTCAAATTTAAGTTCTTAGATTTGAGAGGTGATGATTGAATTTAAAATGGACATGGATAAATTCATTTGATGGAGGTATCGTTATGAATATTGGCTGAAATTTAATAAAGATCGAAGGAGCTTCGGCTGAAGCCTAATAAAAGTACAGAAGCCTAATAAAGATCGAAGGAGGTTCGGCTGAAGCCTGATAAAAGTACAGAAGCCTAATAAAAGTGTAAAGATTGACCGACTAGTAGGTTAACTCAAAATTTATATTTGTTTGAGTTGAATAAATTGATTTGTTTTGTTTTGTTTATTAAAAATATTTTTGAAAAAATTTAAATTTTATTTATTTTTTTTTGTTTTAAATTAATATTTTTTTGTGTTTTTAGATCATTTTAATACGCTGATATCAAAAATAATTTTTAAAAAATAAAAAAAATTATTTTGATGCATTTCTGATTAAAAAGTACTTTCAAAAATAACCACTAGTCCACAATCATTCCCAAACATGCCCGGTTAAGAATTTAAATTGATTTATTATCCAGTAAAATGTGTAAAAACCAGTAAAAAATAATAAAAAACTAGTTGATTTTTTTAAAAAATATATATATTAAAAAGATGTTGGATTGATTAAAAAAAATAGTTAATTTTTCCGGTAATCTAGGTTGACGTCTGGTATGGTTTTAAAATTATGTAAAGGAGGTTTTAATCAGAACATGTCATATTCTAGTTATTAAAATAAAAACAAAGTCACGGGATGCAAATCAAAATGGCTTATAGTTCAAGGGATCTATAGCCGAATTTGACTGGTCCAGAGGTTTCTTTTGAACGGGTAGACCTAGTAAAACTTAAAGTGAAAGTTTACCTGTTCAATAATTATTTAAAAAAACAAAAAAAAAACGAAAAAGCTTAGAAAGTTCCGGCAGAGAAAACCATCGGACGGCTGCAACTTAGAATCCACGATTTGAATTGGCAAGATGATAATTTTAGGATTTTTTTTCTAATGTGTGCCCAAGTTACTAACAACTTTTGAAAGTTATAATATAACATTGTCAAAAATTTTAGTTGTAGATTTTTCAAACATAAAAAAAAATATCTCATTAAAAGGAATGTGTAATTCCCATAGCTTAAAAACCTGGCTAGAGAGCTATGTTTGAGATTAATATCAAACTGGGTTAAAAAAATATATAAAAAAATAAAAAGTTGAATGATTTAGTTAAAAATTCAGTTTGATCTGATGACCGATTGACCTAGTTAAAAACCTAATTGCAACTTGTTAACTATTTATTTTTTTACAAAAACAATATTATTATTTTTATAAAAAAAAATGGTGGTTGACCCGGGTCGATCACCAGGTAAGATTTAAAAACTATAGTCATTCTATAATTTATTTTTATTATTTAAATTTTATTTCTATAATTTGTTATAATTTATTTTTATTATTTAGATAGATAAAAATATCCTTATTTTTTTATATATAAAAGATGATAAATATATTTTTCATAAATAATGATATTAGATGTTAGCATTACATTTTAATCTAAGAATATAGTTAATAATTTTTTTTTGTAATTAGAATATTTAAATTTTATTTTATTTTAATCATTACCTATTACCAATTATCAAAAAAAAATTAATTTTCTTGTCGTATTGCATTTTTTTTTGTTGGAGATTTTTTTTGTGCTTCCAAATATTTATCTATCAATAAAATATTTATTTCAGAGAATGTAAATATAGTAATTAAAATTCTAGAAGCTTCGATTTATTTGCGTAGTTTTTTATTTTGAATAATTTATTTTAAATTTTAATAGTTAGAAAACAATATTTTAATAAATTTTAATATTTTAAATTAAGATATTTCATAAGAATACTAAAGATAAGTGGCAATGTAGTAAATATAATGAAAAATGAAGTGGGATTAACAATTTATAGAGTGGAAATAACACTATCCTAAAATAAAAATAAAATAATATATATATATGCTCACCGTTTTGGGACAACTTAATTTTCTTTTTTTAAAAAGACTTTTAATTAACTTTAAAAAAGTATAAAATATTCTAATCTATGATATTTCAAGTAATAATTTTTCATCCGAATATTTCTATATGCTCACCGTTAACTTGTTTATATAAATCAATTTGTTTTTGAATTGCAAATTTATATTTTTTATTTTTTGCTAATTATAACACTTTATTTATATGACTTTGACTTGCTAGAAAGTGTAAAATATTCTAATCTTAACCCTAACTTATGTTGTTTACAGGTTTTGAATGAAATGTAATTCATTTTTGTATTTTCCATTATTCAAATATATTTTTAGAATAATTTTCAATTATTTAAATCGAAAGCAAAATAGGAGGAGGAAATAATTAAAAAAAAAAATGGAATGTAGACAAGACCCCAACATCCGACCGTTGCAGCAACGTTCGAAAAAATCTGAATTTTAAAAAAGTAATCCACTACCACTACCACCTACTTACCGTTAGCAACACCCGACGCCTACTCAATTACCCGATAACAACCACTCCCTCCACTCTCAAATCCCAACCTTAAAATCGATTTTCCATTCTTTCAAACCATCCATCATCGGAAAGGGAAGGAAAGGAAAGTCGATATGGCAACATTGGCACCTGGAATTCTGTTGAAGCTTCTAAATGGGATGGACACGGGGACTAAGCCCACCAGTGAACACCGGAGTTCACTCCTGCAGGTAACTGATATAGTCCCAGCTGAGCTTGACGAGAAAAATCTGTGGCCCAAACATGGGTTTTTCATTAAAGTATCCGATTCTTCACACTCCATCTATGTAAGTCTTCCCTCTGATCAAGATGACTTTGTCCTCAGCGACAAAATGCAGCTTGGCCAGTTCATTTACGTTGACAGACTGGAGCCAGGATCTCCAGTTCCTGTTGTCAAAGGGGCAAAACCACTTCCAGGCAGACACCCATTATTAGGTACCCCTGAACCCCTTATGGGTCTGAGAGGAAAGGGAGAGAGAAGAAGCGAACAAAAACCACCCAATGGTCAAAGGAGAGGCTCTTGGGAAACAGGGCAAAATGGGGCAGATGGGGTTTCATCTCCAATGGTTTTAAAGCCAGTTCCTTTGGATTTTGATCAGTGCACGCCGTTGAAACAGCGATTGGCTGTAAGTTGTGTGAAATCAGTATCTCCAATGGTTAGAGGGAGAATTGCCAAAGATGGAGGTACTAATGGGGTGATTAGGTGCTCTTTTGCTGGTGGTGGATCGCTGGCTAAGATGGTGGACACCAAGGGAGAGAGTCCTGCATTGCTCAGGAAAAGTTGTATTGCATCTTCTGCTAATTCCAAGTTTCGAAGAAGCAAGAGTGTCTGTGAACGAGAAGTTCGAATTCCAATTAGCCCCGGCAAATCATTTGTAGGTGCACTTTCCTCTCACTTAAATTGAATTTGTTTTCTTGTTTTTCTATTCCTTAATTTACTGATAAGCTTGAGCTGGTACTTGGCTTTTGGAAAAATCTGAAGCCTTTTGCCCTTTAAATCTCCTTCAGTTACAAAATAATAATTGAATGCTGCTGTTTTTGTTTTGTGTAGGAAAAGAAAAGTTCAACTCCCCCGCCGAGTTTAAGAAATGCAAGGGCGGTAGCTTCTCTCAGAATGGGCGGAGATGCACAAAACTCTTCGAATTTAAAGGCCATCTCAGAGATGAAGTCTCAGCCTGGTAATTCAGCCTCTGATAGCAGCACCGGGTTGTCCATGAGTTTACCGGGAAAACTGAACGTATTAAGCAAGGTGAATTGCTGATGCTTTATTGCTTTCGCTTGTTTGCTGAACTTCTGTTAAGCTAAAGAACGTATTAGGCCAGGTGAACTCTTGACAATTGAATCGTTATTTTTTTTCTCTGTTTGCTAAACCTTGTGGTTACCAGGAAGCTGTGCAGCAACGAGATGCAGCTCAGAAGATTGCCCTCCAGGCGCTAAGAGATGCTTCGGCTACTGAAACTTTAGTTCGCTCTCTGAAGTACTAAACCTTCTTTTACGCTTGTGTTTGTGATTCACTGGTTCATTTTGTTTAATAATGTTGTCATGCTTTTGGAAGTTTGAAAATGAGTTTTGCTAACATCACAACTATGACTACTTGAGTAGGATGTTCTCGAATTTGAGCAAATCAGCGAGACCAGAAGCTCCAGCGGCCTGTTTTGAGCAGTTTCTGGAGTTCCATCTCCATATTGTGAGAGCAGTTACTGATATGGTGTCCATTCAAGCAGCCACTTCAGCTGCTGAAATTGCTCAGGACACAAATATCAAACAGTGTGAAGATTCCTCAATCTTGCATGAAATAGGAAACAATTCCATGGACCAGTGTGGGAATTCAGAATTGAACTCATCGAAGAGAAGAACAGCATTGTACAAGTCAATTGCCAGCTTCCCTGAAAGAAGTAGTGATCAGAGGATGAATTTCGAGAAACTCCTAAGATCAAATTCTAATCAAAAGGCCTCTTCAGAAAGAAAAGGGCCATTAACTCCACAGGGAAAACTGCTACCTAAAGCTACTATCGAGAATGATGAGAACAAGAGACCAGCCTCTTGCAACTTAAGCAATACAATTAGGTTGGGTAAGCAGATTGAAAATGAAGCTGGAAATTGGTTCATGGACTTCCTAGAGAAAGCTTTAGGAACTGGAATGAAGAAATCTAAAGGAACAGCAGATGAGGATGCTAAGAAAGTTCCTCAATCTCTACTATTGAAGGTTATAAACTGGGTGGATGTAGAACAGACTGACTGCAATAAGCGGCCAGTTCATCCAAAAGCAGCACAGATTGCTCGGAAGTTGAGGATCAAAATGAAGAATCCCTAGATAGGCTACTGGACTGACTGCAATAAGCGGCCAGTTCATCCAAAAGCAGCACAGATTGCTCGGAAGTTGAGGATCAAAATGAAGAGTCCCTAGATAGGCTACTGTAGAATCTAGATTGTATTGATCACATAAATGTTCAGATGACATTTGTGTCTGGAAATGATATTATATTGCAGTCAGCATAGCATTCTTAAATCACACTGTATCTATACTGTATCCAGCTAAAAGCAGATAAAAATAAGGTGGAATGCATCTGCATTCAGAAGCAGAAAGAGCATTGGATTTTGAGGGTAAAAGATGGATTTTTTTTCTTTTGGTTAAGGAAGAAGCCAAAGATCCAGACAGGCACAAAAAACCAGCTAGTCCCCTTCAACTTTTTCCCACAAAAAGGCATTTGAGGAACTAATAAAATGCACAGGTAAGCTAGCCATCACAAGATTCGCAAGGGAGAGAGGTCCACATAATAATCGGCTTCCCTGATGAGCACAGATCGTCACAACTCTCCGGTTCCTACTGAACAAATGTTTTGTAGGTTTTAGTGGTAGAACTTGTCAAATTGATAGGACTATTTAGAGCGTGTTTGACAGTGTGGTTGCGGGTGCTTTTTAAATAACTTTTCGTATCAAAATACATGTCAATGATGTTTTTTTATTTTTTAAAAATTATTTTTAACATCAGCACATCAAAACGATCCAAAACGTACAAACCATATTAAATTTTAGTAAAAAAAAAAATTCAAATTTTTTGGGAATGCAGCCGTGTTCCCAAACGTTACCTAGTGTGTTTGTTTTAGAGGTTGAGGTTGAGTTTTATATATAGTATCCATCAATAAAGCTTGAAAAAATAAGAAAAATTAATTTTTATGGTTGAGTTTTTATACATAATAGTTGTGATCTTAACCATAACTTTTAAAATAAACACACTCTAGGGCTGACTCGGGAAATAATTTGCATGCACCTTCCGTCAATACCATAAATCCAGGAACTGTCAAAAACATTGTGGTAAAGATTTCCACTTAATATTAGTATTGGGTAACCGGGACTAGGCTACATCATTCGTGTGTTAAACTGCTTTGAAGATTAAACAAGAGATATCTAGGGAAGCGTTCACCTTCAAGAAACAGCATATGAAATATATGAATCTCTCGCAGAAATAAACCTTATCGAGTCAGCTCACTAATTGGTGGACAGTCCATGATGTTGGATGCTGTCTTAGCAGTGTTTTGCAACATTGGATCAATATCAGGCAATTTAGGAATCTGAGCCAATAGGTCAATTGTTCGTCGTAGATGGCGAGCTAAATCACCATCATCATTCCCTCCAAGTGAGCCCTGCAGCCCATGCTTCAACCGTACCTGAGAATTGGCTGCCCAAACAACAGGGTATCTCTACCCCATGCTTTTCCTGGAGCTGTGAAAGGTTACTTCTGTTCATTTAAGACCTTGATAACACTGATTACATCAGAAGAAGGTTCATAAATGTAGCTGTTATTTTCTCAAGCACGAACTTTGATCCCTTCAGAAACTACACTTCCACAGACAGCAGCAAGTTGTGCAGGTTTTACATCCAATAAGATTCTATTTCGAAGAACCATTGCAAGCCATGGTTCATTTTCTCCTCGAATTGCAGCTGCAGTTTCACCGAGGGGAAATGTTACTCGCGTATTGATATCCAATGCCCTACTTTCATGTACAGCGTTACTGATCTTCTAGAATTGCAAGCCATAGTTCATTTTCTCCCCGAATTGAAAGATTCTACTTCGAAGAACCATTGCAAGCCATAGTTCATTTTCTCCTCGAATTGCAGCTGCAGTTTCACTGAGGGGAAATGTACTCGCGTATTGATATCCAATGCCCTACTTTCATGTACAGCGTTACTGATCTTCTAGAATTCCTTCCAACCAGATGGTTCAATTTCCTGTATCCGTTCGTTCAAACAGTTTGATCTTATCTTGAGGCGTTTAATCTTATTCTCTGTAAAATTCTTCCAGACTATGATCCTTATATATTCTTTAAAACCTTCACTACGACCTATCGTTTTCTTCGAACGAGCACCTTAGTTTCTTTGTTCCTTGTAACTTTCAACTGCATTCATGGTAAGCTTCTGACATATGTAACACTTCATCCACGACCATGTCTCTAGAGATCCTTCCACGCACCATAAACCACCAAGTTCAGAATCAAAAAGCTTTTCCCACCGCTTCTCCTCCCTATCAAGA
The DNA here is from genome assembly GCF_000002775.5 of Populus trichocarpa. Classification (NCBI taxonomy): domain Eukaryota; kingdom Viridiplantae; phylum Streptophyta; class Magnoliopsida; order Malpighiales; family Salicaceae; genus Populus; species Populus trichocarpa. The sequence goes on from NC_037292.2 coordinate 13,542,302, forward strand.
AGCATCTGCATAACTTCACGTGGCAAATCAACCCCAACAGCCAGGGTAACATTAGGAAGGCCTCAACTATTAACATTTTTTATTTATTTTTCTGTAAACAGATACCAAGAGTTATCTGAACCAAGAGCTACATAATATGACGGCTCGACATCTTTATGATTTTCAACTTCGCTTACGTTAAACTCGATACAGCAGTCTGTGCTGATGAATCAATGGCAGAAACCATGTTCTTAAGTTTTGAACCATTAATTGAATCAGCATTCCCCAGATAAACAGCAGGCAATGAATGTTCCACTCCCTCAGAGTCTTTGTATTGCAAGCACAAAAAGGGTAAATGATCATTTTCCAACTCTTTCAGCCGAAGCTTCAGAGCATTTTTAATCTCTTTGTTTCCATCGTCCAACTTAGTTCTGTCCGCAGGCGTTTATCTTCCTTCAACTGTTCTTGTAGCACTGCAATCTCCTTGTATGCTACATCAGATAGGATTTTCCTGCTCTTTCTATCTATTGCATCATCACTGATTTCTGAGGTCAGCGTTTCAATCTCTCTGTATTTTAGCCAGCTCCTCTTTTGAAGCAAGCAGCATCACATTGTTGCTAATATATGTTCCAAAGCTTCGCTCAACTAGTTTCCTTGATTCTTCCAAAGTTCTCCCTGGCTGGAGAACCTTCATTTCGTTTGATTCATTTGATCTACGAGTAACTTTTGCACCAGCAAGAAGATTCAGCGCCATCCCATAGGAAGCAGTAAACTGTGATGCAAGAGGTTCTAGTCCAGCAAATAGAAGCTTGCTGTACCCTTCAGCACCTTCATTGGAAATCTGAACCAGTACCCTTAATGAAATGCGTCCGCTACCACTCCTCTTGCTGAGAGACGAGATGACAGCTGTGACATCCTGCATGATGTGCAGCTACCCCTCTTAGAAGTCCTTTGACAGCAGTCTCCCTGAAAGTATCGGGATACCGAGCACCGAACCTTTTCAACCTCACTCGTCTCACACTCATCTAAGAGCCTGCAACCTTCAAGATACTTCACGGCCGCATCACATCCTCTCTGGTTAAAAATAAACCAAACTGCCGGCAACATATCGCTTACCTTAAGCTGTGCTAGTGTATGTGAGTGGAATTAGTATCATTCTAGTAAAAAAGAGGATACAAAGAATTCCTTACAGAAATACATCTGCCATCTTTAGATTTAACGCATCTCAAGGTTATTTAAATTGTTTACGAGTTTATTATAATATGTGAGTGGAATTTGTTTTATTTACACTTTTTTATTATCCATTTTGTATAGAAATTTGAAAGACAAATGATTAGTGATGAAGTGGCCTTGGCAATCATAGTGATGGTTAAGTAGACGATGTGGTCTCTACCAAGAAAAAAAGTTGACGTTGTGTCGGCAACGACAACGACAACGGTGGTAGTGTGATAAACAATGATTGTGTCGGTAACAAAGTAGTAGTAAATATTAACGAAGGGGAGGATGGTGGTAAGAGAGGCTGGCAATAATGATTATATTGCTTGCAAGTGATTACGGTGGAATTGTAGTGTCGAAAACAGGGTGTTGATGGCGATTGCGATTGCGATTGCGATGGCGATAGTTCTTTTTTTTAAACTCGACATAATTGAGTTTTAGAATTCCTTCTTATTAGAAAAAAAAATTATAGTTTTAACTAGTATATTTAATTCTACCTTCATAGGTTCGGCTAGGCTATCCTCCTAGAATTCAATAGTTTTAATAAAAATAAAAGGAGAATTAATTTAATATTACTAGTTAAAAATTTTAAAAAAAATAATTAAAAAAAAAAAAACAAACATTCTTTTAATTTTGATGATAACCCGGCCTTAGCCTAGGGATGGCTAGATCCCAAGTCAACTGTCGAGCTGTAACCGGCACGTGTTTAATAACAGTGCTTCCCCTCCCGAACAAAATCAATTCCAGGGCTATTATTCTGCGTGTCAATCAGCTCGTCCCTAACCAAACCCCTCTGGACACCGTCGTCGGTCGAGATGGCCTTATCTCACCTAAAATCGTTTTCATCCAGATCCAATCTAGTCAAACCTCTAGCCACCGCCTTTTCTCTCCGCCGTCAGATCTCCACCTCCACCGATCCCATCACAATTGAGACCTCCGTTCCCTTCGCCACTCACAGATGCGATCCTCCATCACGCACCGTCGAGACCAATCCCCAGGAGCTCCAGTCCTTCTTCCGCGTCATGGCCACGATGCGCCGTATGGAGATAGCCGCCGACTCTCTCTACAAGGCCAAACTCATCCGTGGATTTTGCCACCTCTACGATGGTCAAGAAGCCGTGGCCGTTGGAATGGAGGCTGCAATTACCAAAAATGACAGCATCATTACTGCCTACCGCGACCACTGCACGTTTCTCGGGAGAGGTGGGACCCTCCTGGAGGTGTTTTCGGAGCTGATGGGACGACAGGGCGGTTGTTCGAAGGGGAAAGGTGGGTCCATGCATTTCTATAAGAAGGATAGCGGGTTTTATGGAGGGCATGGTATAGTGGGAGCTCAAGTACCCTTAGGCTGTGGATTGGCATTTGCCCACAAGTATAACAAGGACGACGCCGTCGCTTTTGCTTTGTATGGAGATGGTGCTGCTAATCAAGGACAGTTGTTCGAGGCCCTTAATATCTCCGCTCTTTGGGATCTTCCTATCATTTTGGTCTGCGAGAATAATCATTGTGAGATACTGTAATCATTATTTACTATTTTCCATTTGCTTCTATTTGTCAACTGGATTACAAGTGTTTTTTGTGCAGATGGAATGGGGACAGCTGAGTGGAGAGCCGCCAAGAGTCCAGCATACTACAAGCGTGGAGACTATGTTCCTGGCTTGAAGGTAATATTCAATCTTGAATTTGGCTTTTATGCTTTGTTGGCATTTTGGATTTTAATGATTGTAATTATATTCTTTTTATCAAATAGTAATGGAAATGTTATTTGTGTTGTTTGTTTTGGAACTCTGCTGTTCAAAATCTTACTATTTTGTTCTATTATTTAAACGTATGCTATTCCTTTTTTTTTTTCTCTGGCTGAATAATATACGGGCAAACTTTGGAGTAATCGATGTTATATTTGTCTAAATATTTAAGTCAGCATGCTAGTAAGTATTAAGGAATCACTAACTGGATTCACTTTTAGTTTCTTTTTTGAATTGATAATTTAGAAATTAACCTCATGCGGCATTGAGTTGATTGGGAAGTTTCATTTTCCAGTCATGGAGCTATTCTGTTTGAAGACTATATTAAGACGCATAAGATCTTGCAAAATGTTTTGCTAGGCGTGTTTTGCGGTTGTTTATAAAGAAAGCAATGAAAGAATATTATTGCAAAATTTTTGCTGCAGTGAAATTATAACAAAATAAGCATGCAACTATGTCATGATAGACTCCAAATGATTTTTTTTTTCCTTTTTTGATGTATTTTCCAATGTCTTTCTTTTTGTGTGTTTGTGCAAGCATGTGGTAGTTTCCATTCTTTCTGCATTATGTCAATGTTTAGTTTGTTAGGGGAGTCAATCCTGATCAAATAGTTCCCCTTATTTTGCCAATGAAACTGTGTTGTGGGCAGCTTCATATAGCCTTATTTCTAAGAACTTTTTGTCTCCTTGCATAATATTGTATGTTATGTCATTGGTCTCAAATTCCCACTCTAGGACTTTTTGAAGCATTTTCTGGTCAGTTGCTTGGAAATGGTTTTGGATATACTTTTCTTCTTTAATAATTTGCAATGTTTTTCGAGATCATGTGATGATGTAAATTGAAAATTATCTTCTCTTTTACTTGATTGATGCTTTCAGCTTGACTGGCACTGGTATGGGCTGACTGGTAATGGGGATTTATCTACCACAATATGTTAGGTTTACGAGTTTTTTTCATACTTCATAGTTTTTTGTTAACAGGTAGATGGCATGGATGCTTTTGCTGTGAAACAAGCATGCAAATTTGCAAAGGAGCATGCCTTAAAGAGTGGACCTATTGTGAGTTTTAATCTTGTCCAGCTATTGTGCATTTTGTTTTTAAGGTCCCTTGCCTATGAGAATTTAATCTTCATTTTTTATTCTTTTATTAACTCTTTATGAAGCCATGCTATTTTGCTTTCAGCTATAGCGCTTTGTTCTTTCCTATCACGTCTGATTTAGATCTTGGCATTTAAACAACTATCTAATGTCATTTTACATTATCATGATGCTTTGAGTAACGATATTATATAGCTTGTTCCAAAGGGATTCCTGTTATATTTCAATATAATTTATGCTGTATTCTAGCTTACATATCTAAGAAGAAAGCTTATTCAAGTGTTCTCATTCTATTTTCTTAGGCTAGGTTACACTATCCTTTTTGCATTTCTTTGGACAAGCTATGCTTTGGTAGTTTAAGATTAAAAGAATAGTGAGAGAACTTACGGATATGTAAAATGTCTTGACAAGCAAATGTTTTTGTTACAATCCTTGGAGAGAGATTAGACCATGTTTTGACATTTGCTCATAGCTGAACTTATGTGGGGTGCGAGGTTACATGCTAGGACATGTGAAATGAAAATCTTCAGAATTCTCTAAAATATCGTTTGTGTTAGTTTTCATGCAATTATTTTAATATTTTGTTATCATCTTTTCAGCTGGCAATGGAAGTGGTTGATGAAGTGTTCTAATTATTGTTTCTCACTGTATCAAAATTGATTTGTTTATTTATTTTATTTTTTGACGCTCGTGTCAGATACTTGAAATGGATACCTACAGGTATCATGGTCATTCTATGTCTGATCCTGGGAGCACCTATCGTACCCGTGATGAGATTAGTGGCGTGAGACAGGTTATTGCATATTCTATTCAGCATTTCTGTTTCCAGGGCTAAAGTTTGTTCATCACTTCAGATGTTTCATGTATAGTTCTGTCTTTGTGATATGATCCTCAGGAACGTGATCCAATTGAACGAATAAGAAAATTGATATTGACTCATGATCTAGCTACTGAGAAAGAGCTAAAGGTAATTTTGTGAACTTGGATTGCATTCTTATGTGAATTCTGGACAATTCTGTATTTTGCTTTCAATTACTGTTACATTTTAGTAATGGAATTTTGCCCTTATCTCTCTCTCTCTTTCTCTGTGTGTGTGTGTGTGCGTGCGCGTATGTCTTGAGGAAGATTCTCATGATACAATGAAGTTCATAGCTAAGTCATCCTGATTGAATTTAAAATGAATTTGCATTGCTTTCCTATACATTTCAGGATATTGAAAAAGAAGTGAGAAAACAAGTAGACGAAGCCATTGCTCAAGCTAAGGTAAGAACCATGTTTTGTTTCAATTTTCAATGCTCTGCGACCTTGTTTGTTGGAAGGAACTTTTTCCTTATCTCACTAATAATTCACTGGCTTTTTGGTATTCTCAAATTTTCCATGGTCTTGATGCCTTTTTTTTCCTTTTCAATTGTTTTTACAGGAAAGTCCCATGCCAGATCCTTCAGAACTTTTCACCAATGTATACGTGAAAGGTCTGGGAGTTGAGGTAATAAAGGTTTCCTTTCTTTTAGATCGTCTATCTGTCAATCAATTGTTGTTTGTTCCTCGACATGTTTTCTCTTCTAGGATAGTTCTGAACATCAAAAACCTGTCTGTTTTTTATTTTTTTTTCTTACAGTTTCTTGCATTCAAGAATTTATAGGAGACAATCAATATTTCCTTTAAATTAAAGCATTGGAGAAGGAAAATATGATTGTTTGAGAGAACATACAAGTTTGATAATCTTTAGTAGGATATCCAAAACAATTAAGGTTTGATCCGAAGTGTTTGAGCTATGCTAGTTTCTTCAACACACTTTAATGTAACGTGTCTGGCAGTTGCATGTGCTTCAAACACTTAGCATATAAATGGCCTTCGAATTTGCAAGGGTGATTATGAAAAGATTTCTGAAGTTTGCCTAAACCCACACATTCATCCCTCATCTAACAAAACTGAACATTTGCATCCTTATGTTTTAAATGCAACCAAAAGGTGGTATTCCATTTGTTTGTCATCAGTTAAATAAGGAATAACTCAGAATTTAGTTTATTGCAACCTAGGTTAGATCAAATTTCCATCTCCAAACTTGTCTCCTCTTTCAATGCCTTCCGTCACTATCTGAAATGTGAAACCAATCTCCAGAAAGAAAGGGAAAAAAACAAAGGAAGAACTAAAACATAAATTCAAAGAAAATATTTGAAAATCTATGATTTCAAGAGAAAAAGGGTTAAGACAAAGTCGATAATCAATCTCATATTTGAAGCCAAGCACACCCAGACAAAATTATAGATGAAATAATCTCTCATAACAAAAATAATAGACAAGTCGCTTTATCAGATTTGAAACCTCTGCAAGCCTGTTATCCTCTTTTTTCCATATCCAACTAAACAAAAAATATGCTGATATTTCTTCTTGTTTGTTTCTAGTCGTTTTTTTTTTTTTTCTGGATTGAAGAATTAACTGGTTAATAGAAGAAGGAAGGTTATTGGATGTTGGGAGGTTCGGATGGTAACTAACCCAGTTGCTGATAGATATAGATCTGTGTTGATTTTGCGAACAAATTCGAAGCCTTGATCAAGATTGAGATGGTGGATTGGGCTGGTGTGTTTCTGATAGGAGTTCTTATTTTTGTGTGGTACTTGATTGGATCAAATTTTGAACCTGGACTTGTTACATGTATTGTATTCGCTATGAAGACTTGTTAGGAGATAGATTTAAGTGTAATTCCTTGGCAAACTTAGGAGTTGGGGCACATCTTAATGTTAGTTATATTTAAAATAAAATTTAGAAATAGAAAAGTAATAAGTACTTCATAAAAAAATAAAAAGGGATACAATTAACTAATTTTAAGAAATAACAAAGTTACTAATTAAACAAGGATGTTAAAACCATTCATTTTGATTTTTTAACAATATTCCTTGTCATCATCACACATAAACACTGAGCTTTGATTTAATATTGTAAAGTTAAAATATATAAAAAATGGGGTAAAGTATCGAGTAAAATAGGGATGGTAAAAAAAAGAATGCACTTAAATTAGGCTACATCATCTCTGTCTTTCTTTTTTTTTGGTGAGCACATGTGGATTTTATATGTCTATTTTTTAATACAATGGACGGTTGTTGACTATGATCAAGACAATTTCCTCCTTCCAATGTGAGTTTTCCACTTGTTTCCTGGGGTACCTCTAACTTCCCCCAAAATGCAAGGACTCCAAGGTCTTTCTCACATGACCGACATGAATTTTTTTCTTCTCTTTTGCCCCCACACAACACACCACTATGTCAGGTTTTACCACTGATATATCTTTCTGCTGGCAGTGATGGTTTCATGTTTTGAATTGCAGGCATATGGAGCTGATAGGAAAGAAGTTAGAGCTGTGCTTCCCTAAGCTAAATCTCCCTACCAGCCAACAAATGAGAATGATAGAATAAGGTGAAGACCAGCATGCATTTATTCCTGCGTAATTTTGATTTCCATACTTTTGTATAGAAAACTGGTTCTTCTCAAGTTGTGGGGCAGGATTATTCTCTCGTGTAGCTTTTCTTTGGGGAGCTACGGTTTGATACCCCCATGATTTTTATTAAATGAGTTGCTAGTGTGCTAGAGATTGCAATAATAACATCCGAGAATGCGTAATTTTGATTTTTTCTGTGTTTGTCAAATTGACAACAATAAGATCTCTCCACTTCTCCGTGTCAATTTGACTTGGAAAACCCATCCTTGACAAGTATTTTGCTCTATAACACAAGTAATGATCGTAGAATTTAAATCCTAGAAGAAGGTGACGCCCAAATATTGATCAATAACTAGCCATGTGAATTAAACGATTGTTTTATAAAAAGATTAAAACATGCTTCTAAATATTGGTTGTGACAATAAAATTAGAGTTATTTCTCACTCGACAATAATGAGAGGTTGTTTGGTGTTGTGTTTATACTTGTGTTTTGTTTGGATGCGTTTTAAAAGTGTATTAGGCATAAAGAAGAAATATCATATTGGTGTATTTTTTAGTATATTTTTTTTATGGTTTTGATATGTTAATGTTAAAAAAAATATTATTTTGATATATTTTTAAATGAAAAGTATTTTTAAAAGGTCTATTTACTATTCATATTTAGCCTAAATTATGTGTATTTGAATAAAAATATTAATAGATTTCATACATATAAAATATTTAGTCTAAATTTAGCGTAATTTATGCAATGGTTTTATTTTTTCCTCAACTTGGAATCAAATTTTTTTGTTTTTTATTGATTGAAATTGAATGTAGAAAATCCCAATTCTCAAACCAAAATCAAAACAATTATCTTACACGCAAAACAATCAAGAGTTTTTATCGAACAAATTCAAAACATTTAAGAGTTTTTAACCTTTGATGAAAAAGAATAAAAATCTTAGAAAACAACATCTTATATGCAAGTCAATTAAGAGTTTTTATTGAACAAAAAATTAGTTTTTTACTTTTTATATAGCAATGAATATTTAGGATTTGTTTGTGTTTGATAAAAAAATAAGAATTGTTTTAAGAATTTAAGATATGGTTGTATCTGATAAAAATTGTGGTGTTAGAACCTAGGATTAACATTATAAATGACTACAAGATAAAGAAAAAAATAAGATTGTAATATTACAAATAAAATGAAGGATGTAACAAGATGATGCTATTGTGACACGTCATTCTATCACGGTTCTAGTTTTAATTACTAATATATTCACTTTAATTATATTCATAAGTTTAATTTGCAAAGGCCGACGCACACGCCTGTAGCAAAAAAAAATCTATAATTTTTTTTACTAACGTAGGTGTTCGGGCGAGTTTGCACGTACCTCAACTAATTTCACGGGCACTGAAGTTAACGACCATGTAAGCCTCCAGTAGTCATCATATTAACAATCACATAACTCGAATCTGAGAGCACAAGAGAAGCAAATCTCTTAATTCCAAATTCTTACTACTGAACCACCTTCTAGATGATTCATAATTTTCTTATCTTATTTGGCATGTACATAGCGCTACAATATTGTTAAACACGGCCGCATGTATTAATTAATGACATGTTTAAGATTGAATATTAAAAAAATTAGGTGTAATTTAACCCGTTAAAAATTCAGTTTGATTGTAAAAAAGTTTGTATAATGATTTTATTTTATTTTTTTAAAATTAAAATAATATTATTTTAATTTATTGATTAGGCTATTGAATTTAGATTAGCTCGTCTAATCTATAGGCTAATCAGGTTCAAAAATTTCACTATTTTAGCATAGATTTTATTGAGATTACGAAAATAAACGCCTAATGAGGTCGATTTTATAGGAACTTTAAAAGGCATTGCTTCTATTGGAGGGGAAGTTAACTTGCTTTGCCAAACGAGGTCTTGAAGAAATAAAAATAATTCAGATTTTCAGTGTTTATTTAGGGCAAGTTGGTTGGTGTTTGGAATCTCCATCCTACCCAGTTCTGATTACGAGGGGTTTTTTTTTATATATATATATATATATAACCAATAACTCCAAATAATGATGCTCTTCGAATCTCCGCTTTACATCATCTGTTTATAAAATTAATATCATAAAATAAGCATCCTAGCCTGAGCGCTGGTGAGCGATATATCATCATGTTTTTGTTTTTTTATCTGGATTTCTTTCAAAAATAAAATAAAATAGGATGACATTCTAATATTTTTTTTTTAGCTAAGCCAAACGCTAAACTTGGATATTCGTGAATCTTATAAGTTGATAGATATTTTTTAGCTTTATTATCCTTGAATTTAACGAGGTCCGAACATGAATGAATTTAATAAGTTATCAGATTCATCATCTTTTAACTCAACTAAACACGGAGTTCAATTTCCTTTCAATTATAGAAATTTTAAACTTTATTATTGGACCATGAGTTAAAGATATATTGTTTTAATGAGTCAAAGATATTTTACCTCATGAAAAGTCAGATATATTTTTTTCAACATTTAACCTCTTCTTTTTAAAAATAGACAAAACTCATGGGTTATAAAAAAAGACGAAAAGATCGTAGAGAGGAGGTTGGATCTTCTCCATTTTAGACTGCATATCTATTCTTAGAGTTCTTTTTTAAAATATAATGATTTTTTTTTCTCAGACGATATTTACTTAACCATTATGGAGCTTCTAAATTCATCAAATGAATTTTTTTTACAAAAATCAAACACTTGTCACCAACGAACTTTGCTAGAAATAATGTATCAAATTGCCAGAATCAGAAAATTAACTGATTATCCAATATATAAACTTTATCTTCAAGTTAATTAGATTTTTTAGGATATGAGTTAATTATAATTACTCAATGTAGTTGAATGGAATAAATAAGTTAAACCTTCTAGTTTTACAAGCTATATATTTGATCTATATTTTTTAAATTCATCTATAATTCAATCCTTTTGTTGATTTCATGTTAATTATCATTTAATTTTATTTTTTTCCTCTTGAATAAATAGAAAAAAGATGAGATGGGAAAATATGGTGATAAAATAAAATGATCTTGAAAAAAACTACAAAATTGAGAATGATTTAACTATTTTTATAATATAGAAATTACCTTGTGAGTTTTGATAAATTAGAGGGACCAAGCTATACTTAACTACTATAGTATTTTTTTTTTACACTCGAACCAGTAGATTTACTGTAGTACACGAAAGAGGAAAGAGACAAGTGTCCTCTCTCCCCACTAATGGCATGGGAATTATCGGGTGGATGCACGTGATCGTGTGGGCCCGTTGCCAGGCTTGATCGCAGCCGTCAAGGTAAAAGTCTGCAATTTGGCAACAATACAGAGCACAGACTGCTGGCCGCTTTGGAGATACAGCTGGCTTTTCATCACTGGAGGAAATGAATATTAAACACCTTAAGCCCAATCTTACCTGTCAGTAATACATAAAAGAGTCTTGTAAGAATATTTAATATTCAATGAAAAGATAATATTTATATTGTATTTTAATTAGTTCAGAAACTTGTGAGACACGTTACACTATATTTATAAAATCCATAAAATCATTATTTCTTGACTAAAGGTATTAAATGCATGAACAATTTGCTTGTATGTAATAATATGAAAGTATTTTTGTTTACGCGAAAATATGGTAAAAATTATTTTTTAAAGTGATATTTATTTTAAAATATATTAAAATAATAATATTTTTTTATTTTTTAAAATTTATTTTTATACCAGCACAACAAAACAATCTAAAAATATAAAAATAATAATTCAAAACTAAAAATATTTAAAAATTTTAAAAATATAATTGAATCACAATACAATACTAAACAAGAACGCTACACTAACGAACATAAATATAATAACAAGTATTAATAGGGACAACTTGTCCATAACTATCTAGGTGGTCGCCAAGTGGTAAAAATTTGAGACTAAGGAGTTTGCTTTCTCTGTGGTCTCAGGTTCGAACCCTGTAGTTGCTCATATGATGGCCACTAGAGACTTACATGGTCGTTAACTTCAGGACTCGTGAGATTAGTTGAAGTACGCGCAAGCTGACCCGAACACCCATATTAATTTTTTTTTTTAAAAGGAACAACTTGTCCATTGAGCTGGCAAATTAAAAAAAAGATATTCGGCATTCAGATTTATAAACCTTGAGATGTGGAATAAATGAAATTCTAATATGTTTTTTTTCTGATAACCTGCTCAAGCATGTGGAATAGCCATCGGGCGGCGTGGATTTGAAGTTTTGTTCTCGGGGTGGTGGATGATGCACATGTATTGTTTCTCGCGCTGCAGAGATGGACACTGGCGCAGATGGCTACATGCGAAGAATGACCACCGATTTCTCGCAGCTCTTTTGCAGCGCAAGCTGCCTGGGCTGGTCCACGTCTTCCAACTAAGCATACTTTCCTGCAATTATGCCATAGCATTATTAGAGCAGACAACCTAAAAATAACAGCAACAGGTTCTTACAGAGCTCTGCTGTAGAGTTGCCTAAGCTATATCAGTTGTTGCCAATAGTACTGATGTTGATTGTAGGAGGATACGGGCAGGCAATACTGATGTTTTGTTTTTGTGTGTTTTTTATGATTTAATTTGGAATTCGAAACAATATAATCAAATGATTACAAACATTAATATTAATTCAATAATTAAAATTTAATTTAATTTCAAGAACCCAAACGGCATGTAAAGAAAAAATATTTTCTAACTCAAACAACCGCTGAAAAAAAAAAAGATTTTTTTTCATGTTTGAGTAATTTTATGGTATTTATAGAGTAACAAATAAAATTCTATTAATTATTTTACATGACTCACTTTAAAAAAATAAAAAAATATAACTAGTAGAAATAAAAACTTTTATGAAGATATTTTTATTACTCTTTGTTTGACATTAGTTTTATATTTTATTTTTTTTAATCGATAAAAAAGAATTTTTAACACAATCATAAAACTCGGCTAAAACTAGCTTTCGACGAGAAGCTTCAACCAAAACAATATTATTCCAACTTTTCTAGAGAATCTTTAGTTACCTTAATCAATCCATCTAACTCCCGACCAGAAGCTTCAACCGAGTTAAATCTTGTAATTAGTATTTAAAGGTGGTTTTTTCATTAATTATAGAACGTGGAGACTTTACTTGCATCGAGTTACATCACGTTCGTGGTACAAAGATCAACATGCTATTTAACATATCTTTAATTAAATTAATTGAACTTGTTCATCCTTTCCTTGTATTTCAATCCAGCGTGAAAAAGGATTGAATTGAAACGAAGGTGGGCATGAACCTCTCCTAAAAATCCTGAAATTAGGCCATGGGAGATTGACCTCTTCAAGGTCAATCAACACCTCAAGAACATTTCATGAATAAAAGTATAAAACCACCACCCAAGAGGGCAACACGTCACAAACAGCATACGCCACCATCTAAATGTCAAGACGCGGGCGTCATTGCTGCTACAAACGACAACGTATCATTTTTCCAACTTTCCTACAGAACCTTCTCGAACTGTCAATGTCATATGTCTAGAAAGAAAAGAAAAAATCAACTTTATATGTCTTTTTTTTGTCCTCATAGTTAATTACGTCCTTCATATCACGATTTCTAAATTTATTTAACAATTCAATAAAATACAACTATTGGCAAGAAGTAAATAATGTTATTAAGATTTTAGATGCATTGATCCGGCAATTTCATAATTAAGATAATGTTTTAATTGGAAAAAAAATATATAATTAGAAAAATAATTAAAAAAAAAAGAGCACACGTACCTACCAAAAGATGGAAGGAGGAGAGAAGGCAACCACAATAAATGAAGAGAATAATTTTAATGTTTTCCAAAAGGGTAAAAAAAACTTTAATAAACCCGCGTAATTACATTATGATGGTAAATTTAAATAAATACACGAACTAATACGCGTATAATTCAAACCCAATCTCCACGCTTATCAATCGCGCGTGCCTGTACCACAACCCCTCCTTTTAAATAACAGTAAAAGGAAGCAAACTTCATGCTAGTCTCCCAACTATGTATAGCTTCTTAATCGAGTCCCTTAAACTATAGGTTTTCATTTTCTCTTATATTTTAGCACACGGTAACAAGGTTGATCATTTTTTATTCGGTTCAGTTTTTATAAAAAAAAAGTAACAAAACCGATTTTTTTTAAAACGAACCGAAACTGGTTCAAACCAACCGGTTTTGGTTCGGTTTTCAAGAAAAAAACCGGTTTGACTTGATTTTTTCCGGTTTGGCTCGGTTTTTTTCTGGTGTGGGTTCGATTCGGTATTTTCGGTTTCAGGCTTATAAAACAGAAACCAAACCGGCCGGTTTTTTCAAAATTTTAATCAATTTTTTTTCATTGTTCAGTTTTTTTGGTTTTTTTGCTTACCCCTACGGCACACTGGTCCATGGAGAGTATTAAATTACCGTGATTAGAGCTTGCTTTGCTTTAACTTATCTTAAAATATATTAAGTATTTTTACATTTAAGCCTTGAAATTTCTCTTCTTAACCTTGACTAATATTTTCACACAAGTATTCCACTGAGGAAATGTATACAGATAAGAGACCCGATTGATAAAATTGATAGTTTGGGGACTCGTTCAAGAAACTACACATAGTTGAGGACTGATATTAGGTTTGCCCAATAAAAAATGGAAAGAAAATGAAATCACAGAGAGGATCACCGATACCTACCTTGCTTTGTTGTTTAAAGAGCAGTTTCTCCTCTGCTTCTTCTCCTCCTCCTCCTAAATGGAGTATATATAGAAACCTGCAAAAACTTCCTTCCCCATTTCCATAATCCATACGCGGAGAGCAAGAAGCAGCACATACACGGTTGCTCATAAATTTCTAGAGTCTCTCTCTGGGACCGAGTGAAGAAAAAGTATAGGAAAACCGCGTTTTCTTGGAAAACTCTAGCATATATATACATATCAATTTCATCCTTCACATTTTGACCATTCTTTGATTTTTATTCAAGAAAACACACCCCCTCCTTGCTTGTTCTCTTCAAAAAGGCCGAGCCCAGATGGTTCATTTCCGGTTACACGCCGGCGTTTTATTCTTCACCGTTGTTGTTCTTTTCCCTTTACTTTGCTTCGGGATTCGTTCAATACCGTCGAGGGAGGGGAATAGCGGTGCAGTTGAAGTGCTCAACGGGTTTCGATTCGCTGAAGCGCCGGAGTATCGTAACGGGAGAGACTGTCCTGTTTTAACAAGCAATGGCCGGTTAGTCTCCTCCTGCGACCCTTCTTTAGTTCACATAGCCATGACTCTTGATTCTGAGTATCTACGAGGCTCAATCGCTGCCGTCCACTCGGTCCTCAAACACGCTTCCTGCCCAGAAAGCATCTTCTTTCACTTCATTGCGGCAGAGTTCGACCCAGCAAGCCCGCGGGTCCTTTCCCAACTGGTGCGATCCACTTTTCCATCGCTGAATTTCAAGGTCTATATATTCAGAGAAGACACCGTAATCAATCTAATCTCTTCTTCCATCCGGCAAGCACTAGAAAACCCATTAAACTACGCAAGAAACTATCTGGGTGACATGCTGGATCTCTGCGTGGATCGGGTCATTTATCTGGACTCTGATGTCGTAGTTGTCGACGACATACACAAGTTGTGGACCACAACGCTTAGTGGGGCTCGGGTGATAGGGGCACCCGAGTATTGCCACACAAATCTCACCAAGTATTTCACGGACGTGTTCTGGTCCGACCCGGTGATGTCAGGGACGTTCACCTCGGCGAGGAGGAAGCCGTGTTACTTCAATACTGGGGTGATGGTGATGGACTTGGTGAGGTGGAGAGAAGGGAATTACAGGGGGAGGATAGAGAAGTGGATGGAGGTGCAAAGAAAGACAAGGATATACGAGTTGGGTTCACTGCCACCGTTTTTGCTAGTGTTTGCCGGGGATGTGGAGGCAATGGATCATCAGTGGAACCAGCATGGGCTTGGCGGGGATAACGTGAGAGGGACTTGCAGGTCATTGCATCCCGGTCCAGTCAGTTTGTTGCATTGGAGTGGGAAAGGGAAGCCCTGGGTGAGACTTGATGCTAAAAGACCATGCAAGGTTGATCATCTGTGGGAGCCTTATGATTTGTTCATCAGAAACAATAAAGGTTATTCCTATTCTCGCAATGATCATCGCCGGTCTTCAGGATAAAACAGGGGCGGGTTCGTTCTTTTTCAATTTTTTTTCTTTTTCTGGGGGGGTTTACTCACTTCCACAAATTTTGAAGAAATTCTATTCTTTGATATACTTTTTGTGTACAGATTAAAAGGTTGGAATCGGGATTGAGATGGTTTGGGGGTTCAATTCTTTTATGTTAATCTGTGATGTTCTTTCCATGTAGGATTTCAATTCAATGTTTCTCAGGTTCCAGTGCTTAGAACATTTTTGCTGGATTTCATTTTTTGTATGTAATTTAGCCATTGAGAGAGGAATAACATACAGTTCATTTTTTTCTTCAAGTTTCCATATTTGTTTTTCCGCGTTTTTGGTGCTTCATTTTGTTAGAAATTGCTAGTTCTAACGTGGATGAAACTGTTTTATCTAAAAAATTAATATTTTTTAAAATTAATTTATGTCTTTAAATCGTTTTAAGAAAAACATCTAATTTCACTTAAAAACTAGCTCTAATAAATTTGATTCAACTTTAGGCAAATGATCATATAACTCCATCACAGTTGTTTGTTAGATCTGGTCCAAGCTGGTATTTACTCTAGTTGATTTAAGTTTATTATTATTTGTCTAAAATAATAATATATAACTATTTAAAAAAAAATCGAGATTTAGATTGAATTTAATGAAATAAACTGGCAATGAATTTAATTTGTCCAGCTCACGGGCACGCTTCTCTCATTAAAATGCCGTGATACTGTTCTTGGCGCGGTGGAAGAGGAACTCATTTGATTCCGTGTCCACCGTAGCGACTAGCAAGTATAAAAGTAGAAGTTTTCATGCCTTGGATCTTTCCTGGAAGGAGGCTTTTGACCTGTTCAATTATAAACAACCCGCTTGACCTCTGACTTTTGCAGATTTGTTTTTGAGATAAGTGGATATAATTTTTAAAAAGTAAATTTAAAAAGCGTTGTTACTGAGATTAGTTAAATTTAAATATGTATTTGGTAAAAATTATAATTGTAGTTTATATATAGTAAAAAACATGTATAAAATATTTGGTAGTTGTGTGATTACGTTTGTTGTTCAAAGTGTTTTTTATTTGAAAATGCATTAAAATAATGTATTTTTATTTTTAAAAAATTATTTTTGATATTAGTGCATCAAATGATCTAAAAACACAAAAGAAATATTAATTTAAAGCAAAAAAAAAATTAAATTTTTTTAAAAGTGGTTTTATAACACAAAAACAAATAATATTTTACGAACTCAGTTAAAAAAACATGTAAAAACTGCTTCACGAAAACTGCGTTTTAAACTTAATTTTTTAGTGGATTTCGCAATATAAAATATAGTTTTTATAATTACCAAACAATTTACTGTATGTTTTTGCATCAGAAACACAAAAACAGTTACAAAACATACGCAACCCTAATATATTATTGTTTTCAACAGCATAATCTATCAACTATATTTCTTCAAGTATTTTTTAAGACGTGAGAATTTGTCTAATATAATTTAAGAACTTTCTAGTTTAAAAATTACATGTCCCAGAAATGATCATTGCTTTGTTCATATTGTGCTTGAAAGGATCAACTTTTTCCCCCAGCAAAAATCCGCGCCGACAGTTCCTTCCTGGCGTTCCTGTCATAATCAAATTCATTGTGGCTTATACCTTTATTATTATCTCTACTATTTCCATACGCAAGCTAAAAAGACACGTAACAACGGCTCTTTTTTATTACATGTACTTTAAACAACATAAGATACAGAGGGAAGCGTCGGCGAGTCTAATTAAATTTATTAAATTCGTTAACGAATCCAACAGCTATGGTACTGTAAAGTATTACGGCACTGCCCTACAACCACATATTTTAATATTTTTTAATTTTAAATTAATTTTTTTAGTTTTTTTTAATTTTTTATATAATAATATTAAAAATAAAAATATATTATTTAAATATATTTTCAAGTTAAACTATTTTACTTTACTGTTATTTGTTTTTAAATTGAAAGGTATGTATAAATTACTTATCCTCCAAAGTTTCAGCGAACTCTCAAGTTGCGTAAACAGATAATTACTTGTATTCGCAGAGCCTACAAGGAGGGAGCCCTTGACGCGGATGGCACTTCTGAGGCCTGTGGATGAGAGTGGAGTGGCACGAGGCCGTGTGGCTCGAGGTCAACCTGGGCCATAGTTAGGCCCATGGTGTTTAGCCCTGGTAAATTAGTGATGATGTTGCTGTGCAGGTGTTCCTTCTAAAATAGATTTTTTTTTCTGAAAACATATTAAAATATTTTATTTTTTTATTTTTTATATTAACATATTAAATTTTAAAAAAACATCAATTATATTTTTTTTTCAAGTTAAAAGTATTTTAAAAAAAACCCAAAAGTAGAGGAGAAGCACTCCAAACACACCTTGAAGTAAAAAAAGTTGCTTTTGTAATATCTGAAACAAACAGTTTAGAACTTTGAATCCAACAAAGGCTAAACAAGAATACTTCGCATGCATAAAGTCTTCCAGAATGAATAAAATAATTAAAATGATATTTTAAATATCGTTAAATATTATCATAATTTTTCAAACAAGATTATAGTTTTGGTAATGATCTTATATCTATTATTCACATATATTGACTTAATTTGCAAGATTTATAAAAAAATATATACTCATGAATATTAAATGAGAATAAAATATATATTTTATTTTAAATTCCTTACCTAATATCTTCATTGTTATTTTATTTTTCTCTTTTACCATGTGCATGTATAATATCGAGTCATGATTTTTGCATCTTATTTTATTAAAACTTGCTTTTCAGATCATGATAGGTTTTTATTTAAAAAACAATGATTTTAATAGAAAAAAAATATTTTTTTCAAAATAAAAAATAAATAAATGAGCAAAGTTTTGATCGGAGAGATATATGATTTCTTTTAATTCAAATGGTTTGATTTTTATGAATATATATTTTTATGATTTTTTTGTTTTTTTAATCAAAGAACATTCTACTAATGAAAAAAAAATATTTTTGTAAGAACAGAAAATACATTAATAAAAAATATCTAATAAAATATTTTTTAAAAAATTTAAATAGTTGCCTTTCATGCATTTAAGCAAAAACCTTGTTGGATAGAAATTTAGAAAAGGGATTTTCAACGCTAAACGTTATAGGCGCAACATTTTAAAAATCTTGCCTAGTATACCCCTCTTAGAATCGAGCTTACGCTAGATGGTAAAGCAGAGGATTGCAATGGGACCCTGGCTCGATCGGGAGGAGGTATGCAGTGGGTACACGCTAGATCGCCTGTTCGCACTCAACAGGTTAAATTGTAAGACACAGTTTAAAAATAGAGTATTTTTTTAATTTCTTGAAAGTTAGACCCTAAAGTTTTGATTTTTTTATTTTTTAATAATTTTAGAAAAATTATTTTCAATATTATCCATATTTTTCATTTACAATTTTCTCATTCCCTTTAAAATGAATAAAAGACATAAATAATCTATTCTCTCTCTCTCTTAATATAAGTTAGGGATGAGTAAAAAAATCAAAAAACAGATTAAACTGAGAAAACTGGAAAAAAATAACCGAAAAAATCGAACAGTGAAAAAAAATCAATTAAAATTTTTTAAAAACTAGTTTGGTTACTTTTTTTTATAAAAACCAAACCAAACTGAAAATGATTACCCCTAGCATAAGCATTTTGTTTAGTGATATAAGAAATTAAAACTAGTTTTTTATATTTTCATATTCAGTTAGTTTATAAATCCAATTTTTATATAAATATAATATAAAGATTTTTTTGAGTTAATAATATAGTTTTTTATGAAAATATTTAAATTAAATAAAATTAATATTCTATAATTAAATTATCACAAACATAAAATATTACAGTGACTATTATAAATCATGGTTTGATTTTTTTATAAAAATATAGTTATAATTTTAATGTATTTTCTGATTTTTTTTATTAGCAGAACTTCTTCTTTCTTCAAAAATGGATATATTTTTAAATTTGTTTTATTAAAAAACTTAAAAAAGGAAACTGATAAGACAATATATATATATATATATATATATATATATATATATATATATATTTTTTTTTTTCTTAAAAAATATTAAAAAACAATATTTTTAAAAAAACAGACCTTAGATTTTTATTCATGACGATGTGAAAGTAAACTAACCAGTAATTAGCATGATTGCTGTCATTAATCTTGTTTGGAAATGTAGATAAACTTGTATTTTTAAAAATTTTAATTTTTTTTTGCTAAAAATTAAAAAAAAATTATATGTTTTGAATCGTTTTGATGGGTTGATTTCAAAAATAATTTTTTAAAAATAAAAAGATATTATTTTAATACATTTCATCATAAAAAACACTTTAAAAAATAACCATAATCAGACCCAAACTATATAAACCGCCTCTAACCCTCCTGATTGCCCACAATTATACCCTTCTACTTTTCGCTCTCACGGTCCCGGATTCCTCACCAGTCATTTATTTAGGAAATAAATTTTATTTAGTACTCTCTCACGCAGAGTCATTTATTTAGGAAAGTTTTTATTTTGAATTTATTATAGTAAACCCTAAAAACTGTAACCCTAAATTTCACTACCCCTAATAATAGCCTCCAACCCTCCTGATTTCGCACAAAACTACTCTATTACTTTTCTCTCTTACAGTCCCCGGTTCTTCAGCAGTAAATAATGAGACCTCCAATGGCAAGAGGTATAAAACGAACTCCTCCTTATTTAATCATGATTATAAAATCATGTACCTGTTTGTTCCTCTATTTTTTAATGTTTTTCTAGCTTTAACCAACGCATAAATTAGTTCATTGCCATAATTTTAAAATAATCAAAATATAACTCGACAATTTCTTTTTTTTTTTCCTTCTGCGTTTGTTATTGAAATATTAGGACGTGGTGCTGGTCATGGTCGTGGAGCTTTTAGAGCTCAAAATAATGCGGGGAGAGGTGGTCGTGGTCGTGGAGCTTTTAGAGCACAAAACAACGCGGGAAGAGGTTTAGGTGTCCGTGGTCGGGGTCGTGGTGGTGGCCGAGGTGGGGCCAATCATCGTGGAGGGATGAGAGGTGGAAATAAGGCAGTGATAATTCCGCATAGACATGAAGGAGTCTTTATTGCGAAGTCTAAAGATGATGCTCTGCTTACTAAAAGCATGGTCCCTGGTGACACTGTATAAAATGAGAAGCGCATCTCTGTTCAGGTTTTCTTTTCTTTTCTTTTTTTCCTCCCAAGGTCCCAGCCATCTAATAGAAATTAATTTTTTTCACAAGTTAACAATATTTGTGTGTTCTTGAATGGCCTTTGTATTTATGTATTTTCTCTTGGGCTTCTTTCAGAATGAAGATGGGACCAAAGTAGAGTACAGGGTTTGGAATCCTTTCCGATCCAAGCTGGGGGCTGCAATTCGGGAGGGTATTGACAATATATGGATTGTAAGTGATTGTTTCCTGGCTCTCTGTAATTAATGCTTTTATTAAATAGATGGAAATTTGGTTTCTATCTTACTACTGCTTATTTGCTCATCATACTATCATTTTCAAGGTACCCGGTGCTCGAGTTCTCTACTTAGGAGCTGCTTCAGGAACCTCCGTCTCTCATGTATCTGACATTGTTGGACCTGTAAGTTGGTTGAATATACATGCTCCCTCCCCCCTTCCCTGGGTAGTATATAGGCTGTTTCCTTTTAATGTTCTATTAGCTGGAATGATCCTATCCTTTCCCGTCATCTGTGATAGACGGGAGTAGTGTATGCAGTGGAATTTTCTCAAAGAAGTGGGAGGGACTTGGTCAACATGGCTAAAAAGAGAACAAATGTCATGCCCATCATTGAGGATGCTAGACATCCATCAAAGTATCGAATGTTAGTTGGCATGGTAGATGTCATATTTTCAGATGTTGCTCAGCCCGATCAGGTTTGTTCTTCTTGTGCATTTTACAGCCTTCATAGTTCATGATCATGCAAGAACAATCCCGGTATAAGGATAGCAGATTTGAGCATTATATTACATGTCGAGAGTTCGGTTTATAAACGTAATCTTTTTGAGCTAATATGAAGTTGTTTCTCAAATTTGGTTCCCTTCTCTCCTCAATTCGTCTCAAGTTGTTGGGACTTTTCAACTCTTTGGAATGTGGTTAGAAACATTATATTCTTGAAGCATATCAAGAATGAGTGCTATTTACTGTCCTGTCAAGTTTTATTGTTGACAAATTCTCCTGCTTTTCAAATTATGCATATGACGATGCACTCGGTATTCACTTGATGTAAAATCAACACCGATTTTCTGATGCAAAATCTTCTTTCATAACAAAAATGTTCACATATTTTGAAAATTTGAACTCTTCTTCTTCTTCTTCGTTCCTTTTCCTTTTCACTTTCTTTTTTGTTAAATGGTGCACATTTCTGATCTTGGGTTCTTTTGGTTCTGTGCTATAGAGAGTACAGAACCTACTGCTTCTCTCTTCAAATTCACCAGAGTTTCTCTAAGTTTTTTATAGAGAGGATACAGAACCTGCTTCTCGGATTCTCCTAAATTTAAATCATGCATAAGACGATCAGCTAAGCATGCAAATTATGCAACACTAGCTTCTGATGCGATTTCTCGTTTTGTTGGTTCACCAGAAGGCACAATTGGCCCTTTTCTGATGCGATACTGAGATATTTTTTCAAAAACATTTAACATTACACTCTCAATGTTTTTATTCACTTAACATAGTTTCAAAATTCGGCTCTTTTCATTCTCATGTGAATCTGTCATATATATTGTTGTCTTCACAATTTCATTTTGCCAGTGACTTGAAGGATAGCATGGGTTTAAATGCTATGACATGCATATCGTTGATACACAGTTAGGCTATAAGATATGGTGCTGAAGAAGACACAGGATACGCTTTCTTGTGCTTCTTGACATTTTGGTTCACTCAGGTTTCCCTTGCAGCATTATTTTGCTATTCTTTCCTTTGCAGGCAAGAATATTAGCTTTGAATGCAGCTTATTTCCTCAAAACAGGAGGTCATTTTGTGCTCTCAATAAAGGTTTAATCTAGCATTTAATTGCTCCTCTGTTCTGCACTTCCTTCCATTACTTAGCCATCTGAAGCAGCTAATAGATTTCTTTTTCTTGAAGGCAAATTGCATCGACTCCACCATGCCTGCTGGCAAAGTATACGATGGTGAAGTTGACAGGTTGAGGGCGGATCTGCTGAAGCCTGCAGAGATGGTGACATTAGATCGATTTGAGAGAGACCATGCCTGCGTCGTTGGTAGTTACAGGGTGCCAAAGAAACAAAAACCTTCTGCCTAACAACTGGTGGAGGTTCAACGCTTGGATCCCCACTTCCTCAGCCATTTAGCTTAAAATTTAGAATTATCTCTCTGGGCTTTGCCTTTTCATTTGAAGAGTTTGTCGGACTTATTTCTATCAAGACTTGTGATTGGAGTCATTGACTGCTATTAAGGCTTTTATATCATTTTTCACTTTCATCACGTTTCCACCTATTATTTTCGTTATCATTTTTTAATTTTTTTCAATCAAATATGCTGTATGAATCCAGCATTTTCTTACAACTAATAATAAAAATCCATTCTCTTACAAACAAATATTATTATTATTATTATTAAGAGACTCATAATATTTTTTTCCAACCCTTGTCGAGGCATTTGTTTTTGAAAAATATCCAACAAATAATATTTTTTAAAAAGTTACCTTTGAATATTTAATTATGTGAACTGAAAATTATTTTGTAATACCTGATAGAAATAAATTTTAAATGTTTTTTAATAACATGTCATCGGGTTAAAATTCTTATCTTACTATATGGTAATAAAGATAGAGATGATGGTTATATTGGAATGATGTTAGCAAAGAAAACAAAGAAATGGTAATAATAACGAAATGATGATTTCAGTTAAAGATTGTGTGTCTATATATATATATAATTTTTTTTTTTTATTAATGTGGTGTCCGGGTCAGCTTACGTGTATCTCGACTAATTTCATGGGTTCTAAAGTTAACGACCATGTAAGTCTCCAGTAACCATAATATTAATAACCACATTACTCGAACATGAAATTATAAAGAAAATAATTTTTTTAGTTTCAAGCTTTTAATACTGGTCCTCTATTAAATGATTAAAAAAAAATAGTGTATATTGATAACTCTGTAAAATGATTTGGGCTTCTCAGAGTGATTTTCCTAAGATTTTGTTTTCTGTTTTTTTTTTAATATAAAATATTTTATGATGACCAAAATTTATATCTGTCAATTGCTAAGCATAAAAAAACCCATCATTTTTAATTACAGTTGGCCCGACATCATCAATCTCGGTAAGAGAACATGGTCCCTTAGTTATATTTTTGGACATTTCCTCGATAAGGTTTCTAAAGTGAGAGTTCTTTTCAGTTCAACAGATTCAATCCTCGATAAGGGTCCCCAAAGATAAATTGAGAGATCTGTCAATCACTTGCTTAACTCTCTCTTCTACACTGCTCTCCCACCTTCTTAAATGGACATCCTTTCTATCTTGTTTTCATGTTCCGTTGTTGATACAGTTTTTACCGTTATGGTTTGAGAATATAACTTTTTAAAATATATATCAATTACAGTTTATTTATAATTTATATTTTAAAAAATAATTTTTAATGAGATTCATGTAAAAATTATATTACGTGTACTTTAAAAAATATAATAGGGTAAACACATAGTTTCAACCATAACTCACTATACAAACCTTAATTTCTACTACTTTAGCCTTTTTTTTAGAGATAATTACATAAAGTCTCTTATAATTTGATTATTTTTTTGTTTTGTTTTTATATTTTAAAAAATTATACTTTATTAAAAAACAAATCAAGCTATTGAAGACTTGATGCAACTATCCATTTTTTTTACTCACCAAAACAAATCCATAGGTATGGATATATTAACAAAACCTAAAGACTAAAAGATATTGTTCATTGAAAAAGTGTAAAGAGCTAGTTACCATAGGCAATTGAATCTTTTGACAAAATTTATTAGTTATTATTAAATTTTTTTATTTTAATTTTGATTTTTATTCTCTTAATTTCCTTTTCTTTTGTTTTAGATCATTTTGTTGATTTTTTTTTAATTTGATCCCTTAACATTTAATGAGTTGAGAATTGAACTTTGTTATTTTTTTCAAATAAAATGTTTCCAATCAAATGACATGAGTTTGAAAAGTTAATGCAAATCGATATATTTTTGTTTTATTTTACTTATTTTACATTCAAGTTTCATTATTCGATATTGTATTTTTTTTTAAATAGGCTTTGTGATTTTTTTTGTTTTATTTTTTATCGGGTTATCCAGATTTCATAACTTGAACCGCATGTTTAGCAGATTAATCTAGGTAAGCTCGATTCTTTTTATAGGGTTATTTTTTAAAAAAAGAATTTTAATCTTTATTCAAACATGATTTTTTTATAATAATAATAATCCGACAATGTTGTTCTAGAGTTATACTGATAAATGAGGTGTTTGACATAACTTCTATTTTTGTTTTTAGATGTTTTTTAAAAATAATTTTTACTTGAAAAAATATTAAATTAATATTTTTTTAATATTTTATGATAATTATAAGGTGATAATATTAAAAATAAATAAAAAATGTTATTTTAATATATATATATATATATATATATATATATATATATACACACACACACAAACTATTTAAAAAATTAACATGAACAAGTAAACAACAAGCAGTATTAATATGTAGCTGAGAAGTTCGGTTGTAATCATTGTGCTTTCCTGCTTTTCTTTTCTTTGGTTGAATCTAATCAATAATTGAGCTCAACCCTTTTAAGATCTTTTCATGTCTCTGTTTCTCTAACCACTGAACGTAAACAACAACCCCTAGAGAAAGAGAAAACTTTCTGTCTGATTATTGGGTTATCAGTAGTTTCCACAAGTACCAGAAACTGTCAAAGATCCATTAGGGTGGAAAAGGTGAAGTGATAATACACAACTAAAAGTCCGTCTGCTAAAAAAGAGAGGAAAAAAAACATTACTTTGAAACCCATCGCATACTCCCATTCATACTTTCTTATTATGTGGTTTTTTTTCTTCTCTTTGTCTCCATTCATTGGCATTAGCTTCTTCTTAGTCTTTTTTTCATTGTTATTCAATGAATTGTTGGCATGCGTTTGCCACTGCAGGCAATGGTAAACTGTTTGTGTCGTAGTCGTAATTCATTCAGCTCTGGAGTGGTGCTGTGTAGTTATGGGTGAATCAATAGTTGCGGCCTCAAGTTATGAAGATAAGGTACACTCACTTGTCCCTTGATCTGTAAAAATGTTGCCCATTTGTTTAGGATCTAGTTATCGTTATTGTCTTCTTGAATCTACTTATTTTTGTTGTAGGTTCTTGATTGATTTCCAATCCATGCTTTCTGTTCTTGTGTAGTTATTAGCAGTCATTCTGTTTCTTTCTTGAATTTTGGTTTCTTGTGATTGCATAAACAGATAGGAGGAACAGCTGCCTCAGATCCTGCTCTTCAAGTATCAGTTTCATTTGGTAGATTTGAGAATGATTCTTTGTCTTGGGAGAAATGGTCGTCCTTCTCACAGAATAAGTACTTGGAGGAAGTAGAGAAGTGTGCCTCTCCTGGATCTGTAGCTGAGAAAAAGGCCTACTTTGAGGCCCATTACAAAAAGATTGCTGCTAGAAAGGCTGAGCTATTTGATCAGGAGAAGCAGATGGAACATGAATCATCGATGGAAAACAACCATAACATTGGAGATCTAACGGGCAAGAATGGCCAGACGGATTCCAGCTTTGATGTGTCCAATGGCCAAACTTCTGCTGAAGGGATTTGGCACGAAAGTAAATTGGATAATGAGCGGGATGGTGGCCATGTCGATGAGCCTTATGAAGACGCTGCAATTGATGTACATGGTCAAGCCTCATTGAGTGGGCTCTATGAAGACGCTGCAAATGATGTACAAAGTCAAGCCTCATCGAACGGGAGAGTGAAAGAAGAACTGGAAAACAAATTAGATAGCCCCGAGTCAACCAAGCTGGAAGAATTGGCTTTAATAAAAGAGGAGGAAAAGGGATATCAAGATACGAGGGAATTGCCAAAGAACTCAGAAAAAGAGAAGGAAAGCATCCTAATGATCAAAGAGGAAAAAGTGAAGTTCGATCATCAAAGGGGATCTTCAAAGGTGAATTATTATGCTACTGAACTTGGCCATTGCCGCAGAAAAAAAAAAAAACTAATTGCGCAGAGCTTTTTGTGTCCCTCTTGCAACTTTGGTTCTTATTAATATCAGTAGCTCATATGTTTTGCTATACTGTTTTAGATTATTCCACTGAGCAAGGTTAGAGACATAGCAAGGGCAAAGAAGAAACCAGAACCACTTGTAACTAAACAGCCACAAATTTCCACTCCAAAGGTCTCAAAGCGTGTGCCAACTTCTAGTTCACTGTCTGCATCACAGTCTTCCACGAAGAAAATGAATGGCTCATTGTTACCAAGGAGCAAAAATCCTCCTGCTGGAGAGAACAAGAAAGTGACTTCTAAATCCTTGCACTTGTCTCTGACCATGGATCCCTCAAATTCTGAGCCAGATCCTCTTATAACTACTAGAAAATCATTTATTAGGGAGAAAATGGGGGATAAGGACATTGTCAAAAGAGCATTTAAGACATTCCAAAACAATTTTAGCCAGTTGAAATCTTCTGCTGAAGAGAGAGCTATAAGAGAAAAGCAGGTCCGTCACCTGGTTAGGCTTATGGCATGACCTTTAAAATAATTTTACTACCCCGCGGATATGTTTAGCTTGTTGAATCTCAAAATCTCAATTTTCTTGAGCAGGTGCCTGCCAAAGGGACAGATGTTAAGGTTTCCACGTCAATGACACCACGAACGGAGAATATAGTGTAATGTTCAAATTGTCTACTTCGTATCCTGATGAATGTGTTTATCATTGCATGAATGCATTTGTGCAACATGGGTGATATTTTTGTCGTGCAAATGCACACTTGCATATTGACATACATGTGCAAACATGTTCATTTCTATCTGTTGGGTGGCTGGATATATATAGCTTTGAAATTTACGTTATTTTCTCTAACAAACGAGGCAGGTGATGGAGAAGGTGAAAGCTAATCAATGATAGGAGCAAAATTAAACTCCTAGAAATACTTGTGTTATGTGGTAAACTAGTCATCCTATAGACCACCATGTTTGTCAATCCAAACTTCCATTCTCACGGTCCTCTTCTTACTTTATCTATCATGCACTTCGCTTGTGATTAGCTTGCTTTAAATACATATGAATCCAATGCTGAGCTTGTATAATCATAAATTTCAACAACTTTATCAGTCTTATTCTTTGGTTGGGGCTCCTTGTTTGTTTGTTTTTTGGTTCATAGGAAGTCCTTTTGACTTCTCAGCTACACGATGGGAGTGATCCCTCTCCCTCCTTTAATCTCTCCTATCACAAGTTTGAATGGGATTTCATTCCAGGTTGCTTGGTACCATATCAAGTGACTTAACAACTAGTTGGGTAGCTTTAACAAAAGCGTCCATACTGAAGTTTACCTATTTTGCCTTTTGCAAGTGGGATTTTTCATTTCAGTGTTCTGAACTTCCTCATTTTATTTATAATTTGTTTCCTGTCTTTTTAACATCACAAAATTTGTGGCTTATGCTAACTAACACTTTTCTATTGGTCTGTGAGAGTACCATGTAGTTTAGCATTCGTATATATGATTTATAGAGTGACATCATGAAGAAATTTGAAACAACATTGTATTTTACAGTTTACTTCCTCTAAGTTGCTCTTGTGCAAACACCTAAAAGATTTACCTTGTATGGAAAGTTCATTGTTGCGTCAATGTTTGTGATAGGTCTCTCAAATCCAGTCGGGTGGATAGGAAAACTGCTAAGCTGGCCCCATCTTCTTTTGTCTTGAAAAGTGATGAAAGGGCAAAGAGAAGGAAAGAGGTATATCCTTTGGACTGCTATCCTTCTTTCTCTATTGGACAAAATTCTTCTAGTGAAAGATTTTGACATCTTGAGCATACAATGCTGTTTTCTGTTAACCACTAAGTTAAGATCATTTTTAAAATAAATTTCAGCTTTCCATGAAAATGGAAGAAAAATCTAATGCTAAGCCGGCAGAGAGCACACACCTTCGAACAAAATCAAAGGTACACTTCCATATAGTATGCTCATTTTCTTTGTTGGTATCAAATTGCTATGATGTGGCAATGAACGGAAAACAGATCAATATAATTTGAAAGAAGAATGCGGTCAAGTATGTCTCTGTATGCATGTCTGCATACCAAAAGAATTTTTTTCCTGCCGTAGGTTTCCTTTGATGATAGTGTTCCCTAAATATATGCCCCAAAACACTATGATTGTATGATTCCATCGACTTCCATGCTATATGTTGTCACAGGAGGAAAAAGAGGAAGAGATTATAAAGCAAAGACATAGCTCTAATTTCAAACCCACGCCAATGCCAGGTTTCTATAGAGCACAGAAGGCATCAAAAAGCCCATTAGATAAGGTATGTCCTGTTCCAGAGTCCTGCCACACTCTTATGAAGTAGAAATTACTTTGAATTATCTACATGGAATGGAAAACAATTTGAAACATTATACATTACTTGGAGGTATATAGCCAGGTCTTTGCCTCTGGTTTTCCTTTTTTGATTTTTCTGTCTATACGTTGGTATGTGCTCAATGTTTGAAAAACATCTTTATTTTCTCCCTACAATTACGTGCTTTGTGGAAATGAAATTGGTATATTAATAGTCAACTACCATTGATGTGCATCCATGGACAAATCACAAAACTAGAGAACCAATCCAATCTTTGAGAAAAGTCAATTTTTTATGTTATGATTTCAATGTTCCACCTTTTTTTTCAATGTCTAGGTAGGGTGCTTATTTATAGACACCAAGCCATATAAAGTTGAATTAAAAAAAAACTATTAAATTCATAAAGAAAACTAGAATTGACTAAGTTGCTGGTTTAACTACTAAATAATAAATACTGCCATTCCTAAAATACAAAAAAAGATAATTGTCTGTCAATTGGCCATCACTCAAAATGGGTCACAAGGAGCCTGATGGATGGACCTGTCATTGTCAACACAACATGGCATTAGATAAGTGAAATGCATCTTTTTGTGTTGCACATCAAAATTGTAGAAGCATTTGAGCTTAAAACGCATCTGATTTAAGCTTCTAGACCCAATCTGTTGAAACTCAGGACAATCCAATTTGTGAATTCTGGGGAAAATAGAGCAATGAATTGAAAAAGAAAATTGTTTTGCTGAATTATCTTGTAGACTGAAGGACCATGTAAACATGCTCAAACACTACGTTTTTAACTTAAATCCATTGCTCCCTGAATTTCCTTCTAAATCATGTCACAAACTCACATTCCCCATTTAATGGTCCTCTTCTTGAGGACTAGGGGAAGGAAAAAGATGAGTTGTGCACCAGAAAGGGAAAACTAGTAAACAAAGTAAACCTGAGGGGGTGAAAGATATAAATGAATGCGAAAAATGATAGACATATTGTTATGATGACATACGCAGGAGGGTTCCAAGACGCTTCGGATATAGAGTTATGCATAATCTACCAGGAATGAGATACAAAGAAATTTTTCTACAGGAAACAGTGGGTGAGGGGTAGTCCATTCACATTGGAGGCTGCATGCATATATTTCTAGACTATGATTGTACATACGGAGTGGAGCAATTGCTTTCCAGCAAGGAACCCTGTATATTGGAATTGCAACCAGAGAAACCGGATATCATTAACCATGCTGTCTAGATAGATGGCAGATTAGTTGTGTGACAGAAAACGGTAAGAAGTGAGCACTGCCCTGTTTTTCACTCATCAACTTTGGAGGCATGGATGTAGGACGTAGAAATAATAATAAAAAAATTATTGTTGTGTGAGATCAAAAGTATCAAATCGGTAGAAATGCAAGGAGGCCCTGTAATAGTTTGTATATATTTACTTGTATTTGTGATGGTACCATGCTCTGCTTTTGTAAAGATGTATTTTCCAGGCGTCTTGTCCCGCAAATTTACAGACCACGAGGTTCAATATTACTTGTGTTGGGCATGAACTTCAATAAGCGTGAAGGAAATTGATGTCTCGGTAATTAGGACGTGACAGCTTTAATCTGCAATGTTAGTGTTCCCTACAGGCCGCCTGCAGCATTATTTAATGGGAGTTAACAAAAATATTCTACCATATGGGCAAGAAGTAAATTTTAGCCAAATCAACCAAGCCTGCAGGATCGAAATCCAGGCTCAAACTGCTCTTCAATTCTTGCATTGCAAGCAACTGTACCTATTTCTAAGCTTTGTATTTCTGTGATTCATCAAGTCAAAGAAGGAAAATTTCCTCCAGTCAAGGGCAACGAGAAAGGAAGGCGATAACTGATACACTCCCGTATTTCCGTTGTCCAATATTCTATTCAAACTGGTAAACATACCCAGTAGTGTGCTTTGTTTCTCCCTCAATTGCAGCATGGAATTCTCATCTGTAACCGAAAAGAACTGCGCTGTTGTGTGCTCATGATTCCATTTCCATGAGAGAAATCTAGTGTTTTCCTCGTCTTATTATGATAATGGGTATCCAAGTGCTAGTATAATCATAATTATATTCAAATATAATACCAATAATCATAGCCTAATCTTAATCTTACCTATCGAATAAAAGATTTTGGATAAACCATATTCAAGCTATGATATATTCTGTATAAGAAATGCGTTATTTCTATCAATTTATTTTTTTTTTTATTTCTTCTATATATCCCTTCTGTTACAAGAAAAATCAAAATTTAACGATGTTTATAGAGTAATTAGTAACATCTTATTAGTTACTTTCTAGATCCATTTAAAGAAAAAAAAAATATAGCTATTATATATTCTTATCACTTTTTGTTAGTCATGGTTTCATTTTTTTTTTTGTGTCTGTTTCTTTTCTCGTTGTATCTTTTATGTTTTAAAAGTGAATCCAGAAATTAACTGCTAAAATATCACTAATTAATCTCTAAATATCATAAGATTTTTCCACATTATTTGTGTTAGAATAGCTTGAGATTTATCTCTTAATCATCTTGATCACTTTTTTGATAGCATCAATTAAAAAGCATTTGCATTTTCAAAGAAATTGACAAATCTAAACAATGATGAAAAAAACAAATGTTTATTTGAATATTTAATAAGAACTTGCAAACAATTTGATGAATCCAAAAATCACTTGCCCATGTATACATGGGAAATGTTTATGTTCTGAAATATTTTGTGCAACAACTATATACATTGGTCCACTCCCTTCCATGATAATTGATAAATATCTATTAAAAAATCTGAATCCGATTCACTAGAGCTGCTCATAGATTTTTCGAGCATAAAGCGTTCAGGCAAGTTCGGGAACCTTACTGGTACTCTTGATGCTGGTGACTTAGGCGAGTGTTCAATACTTGATGATGGCGTTTTCCTCTGCAGATTTCGAGCAATCACAACACATGCCTGGTCAACCATATATAGGAAGTCTTTAATGATGGCAAATAGTTGAAGTGCATGTGCTTCTTGATCCTTGGAAGCTCCTGCATGGTAATATTCTGTTGTTTTTTTAACAAGTTCCGTCACCCTAGTCTGCTCTTTTGTCAAACTCTTCAGTTCTTCCTCTGCTGCTTCAAGAAAACCTTTCATTTCCTTTACAAATCCCCCTTCGCCATTAGCAGCAGCACATTGCGACACAAATGCCCTAACTTCTCTTGCACGAGCTGCGAGAACAGAGCAAGTAGAAGCAAAGGCATCATAATCTATTAGGGCGGCTTTCTTTACATTAGAGAATTCGGCACTGAGCCCTCCTACCGCAGGTAATCCCAGCATCATATATTCCTTCTCTCTTTTTTCATTTGACGTTGAATTCTCTGAAATCACACTACTGCTGTTGCTTCGTAGGCTGCTATTTCGACTCAAGCTACGATTTCGGTTAAGAACATAGCGTTTTCCTTCAGATCGGACTACTTCTTCCACGACAAAGTGAAGTAAAGTAGTTTTTCCATCGATGCTTTTAACATCGGATAGCTCTCGAAGTGAGGTTGGTTTGAAAGCTTGGGCGTTTCCTCTAGAAATTCCCGAGTTCATGCGATTACCAGCCTTGAGAATTGCTTCCAGAAGTTTGATAAAGAGCCCTCGATTTCGAAGCTCCGTGCACCCTGAATCAACTATTTGTAAAGATTCCTTGAAGTGAAGAATCTCTGCATCATAATTTGATCTGAAAAGCATGGCACTAAGACGACCAAATGCCGATGGCACAGCTTTCAGAAGATAGAAGAGGAAGGATTCAGCATCAGCCAGTCTAGTGGGATTCCCACTGAATTCAAGGATTTGGGATTCTTCTTCTTTGGTTGGGTCAATTCTCATGAGCTTCTCAAGAGTATCTGCATTTAGACCATGACCATTAGTTAATGCACCCAGGAGTTCATTGCGAGAGATTGACAGAGATTTGAGAACAATCGCCATGTTCTGGGATTTTCTGGCATCAAGGAGAGAAATTTGTGCTGGTGGGATGAAACTAAGATTCTTTGAATTGCTCGAGTTGTCTCTTTTGGGGGATTTTCTGTTGGTGGCAACGAATCCGAAGAGGGCTTCCATAAGATCATCATCAACCCTGAAAATATATACACAGAAAAACTTGAGAATCCAAAGAACAGGATATATATATTGAAGTTGAACTACTACTTAATTATATTCTTATTAAAACAAAAAAAGATGAATTAAAATTACCTAAAAGAGCCACCATCAATTTTGTCCCACGCCATGGAATGGCCAGTATTCTTGTTCACCTTATCCCGGGGCAACGGCTTCACTTTTACCTGACCATTCCTTGTTCCTGCACTGGTGCTGCCTTGTCCGGTTGAAGATCCCCCGGATTCACCTTTATTAAATGGAGGTAGATTTGAAGATGCCGCCAAACCAGCCGCCTTGGGTGGTTGATGTTTTTGCTTTGCTGGGTTTGTAGGAGGTGGAGGCGGTGCAGGAACTTGCTTGTTTGGAATTGCCATCGAAGATTGTGGTGGCGGTGTTGGAGACCGAGTAAGTGGAGGATTTGATGGTTGGCTTGTTTTTGGTTTTTCAAAGGCATTGATAGCCGTCCCAGCGTCGATAGATTGATAACTGACAGTGGGAACTGTTGCTTCTGGTACAACTTTCTTTTCAGAAGTGGAGAGTTTTCCTCGAATCAATGGAATTTCTTGTGTGGGTTCAGACTTCCTCCTGAGCTCTTGTTTGTGAGAACTGTTTTTCTTGTCTTCCACTTGATGTTTTCTCCAGGACAGAACATCCAGTCCATTCTCATCAACAACCACTCCTTTCACATTCCCTTCGACTCGAGAAAACTGACCATGAGAGGGCAGAGGCGCCACTGTCTGGCCTCCTCCAGAATCAGCATCATCTCCTTCCTTTCTTCTTCGAGGAGCAATTACGAACCTCTGGATTAAGAAGAAGAGCAAAATGGCAACAACAAAAGTGCTTACAGCTGTTGCAGCTACTGCCTTAATAACGTTTCTGTTGGATGATGACGGAGGCAAACGTGCTGGCACTGATGACCCCAATGAAGTAGAGTTCGGAGAAGCAGTCGGTTTTGGTCCTGGAAATGGATAGAAGGTTTCAATATTTTGAGGAGAATTTGACTGGGAAGAAGAGAAAGGAATAACTGAAAGGAAAAACATTAGCTGGAGAACATGCCATGGCTGTTTAATGACAGCCATGAAAATGGAAATCCTTGAAGAATTTTGCAGATTGAGATCTCCAGATCTAGGATTTTAACTGTTTTTTTTTTAATTTTTTGTTCAATCCAGATTAGTTGAGGCCCTTATCGACCCGCCATTCCAATCCAAGCTTAAAAATAATGATATCACCTTGTGTTATGCTTTTGGTTTTGTTCATCTAGACAGTCTCAAAAGAGTAGAAGTTGCCTGGTGGTTCGGCTGTTTCCATTTCGTTTTGGTAAGTTGTCACCGTGCTCTTATGTGCGATTTATTTATATAACTTAGTCTTTTTATTTTTTATCATAATTAATTAATTAATTAATCCTTATAGTGTTAAAAATAATTAAAAACCCTTGCGATCAAGGTTCCACATTCTGATCAAATGTTTCTATCTCGCCTACTTCTCCTTTCTTATCACTATTTTTTAAAGAATAAAAATTAACAAAAAAAATTGCAAAAAAAATATGGAATTGATGGAAGAACTAAATTCTTAACAGATTTTAGAAACATAAGGATTAAATAATAACTTTTATAATCATGAGGACTAAATAATTAAATTTAGTAAACTAAGTGGGGAGGGGAATATAATTAACTTGGCAATTGCTGGTGAAGTACATTTTGTCATAGTTATTAAATTCAATATGGAGGTTGACCCGACCGAAAAAACAGGTTTTGGGTCACATGGATTGATTCAGGAAAAATAAAAATATATTTGAGACTTTAATATTTCACGTGGAAAAGTTAAGAAACAATCCACGTGAATCTATACTATATATAGTTATAGTTATAGTTATATATATATATATATATATATATATATATATATATATATATATATATATATATATATATAGACACACACACGCACCACATAGGAAATATAAAAATTATTTTTGGGCATGTAAGCTTTAAAAATATTATATGTGAGACTAGGTATTCAAAATTAATTTTATATTTTTTAAATTTATTAAAAAATATATATTAAAAAAATTCAAATTCCATACCAAATCACCTATATAAAAGTTTGATCGACAAGCCGGACCGGGTTTTTTCATCACTGAGCATCTTGCAGGGAATTTGAAATGGGTATTGATTCTTTTTGTGGTTTCCAAATGTCAATTTTCTAATCATTAGTGGTGGGTTTTGGCTTTATATTCCGGGAAGTAAAGTGTGTGGAATTAATTTGCAAAGGGGCAATCCAAAACTCCTTGTCAAATTTGGTGTCATCTCATAAACTCTACGGGCCCAAAATCATTTATTTTGAAAATAATGGGAGTGTCTCCCTACAAATGATTCATCAAGATCTTCTTGACCTTCTCTATAGTATGGGCATGTAATGCAGTAGCTGAGGAAATGCTAGGCTTGTTCTTGCTGCTCCTATCGCTTTTCTCACTTTTCATCATTAAACAATTGACCAGACCTCAGCAATGTTGGTGAATGTTATATATACTAAGAGTGCATTTAATTTTTAGATAATTTTTATGGTTGGGATTTTAAAAAAATAAATTTAAAAAAAGTACGGTTAGTTGGATTTAGATACGTATTTGATAAACATTATGATTGAAGTTTATGTATAGCAAAAAATATTTGTGTTTGGAAGTGAGGTTGTAGTTGCTTTTTAAAGTGTTTTTTACTTGGAAATATATCAAAATAATATTTTTTTTATTTTTTTTAATATCAACGCATTAAAATATTCTGAAAACACCAAAAAAATATTAATTCGAAGTAAAGAAAAAAATAAAAAAAATTCAAAATTTTTTAAAATGCAAAAACAAACAAGATTTAACGAATTTTTACAAAATTTAATTGATAAAACATGTAAAAACTACTGTATAAAAATTATATTTCAAACTTAAATTTTTAATAAATCCCGCAATATAACGCAATTTTGTTATTACCAAATAAATTACTGTGGTTATTCCACCACTAACACAAAACTTGTGGAAAACAAAAGCATCAGTGTTATTAAACGGTCTTAAGGTCAATTATTGACCCATCAACTCTATCTCTTGCTCATGCGGGGTTTTAAATTATTGACTGAGATTTTAAAAGAAAAAATAATACAAAACTGTAATATATATTAATTAATTAAACAATTTATAATTTATAATTAAAACAAAACACAAGACACGGACAGCGTGAAATAAACGTAGCCTTGAGCTTTGCCAACCTCTTCAAGCAGAGATGAACTGAGGTCCGATTTGTTTACATAATAGAAACAGACTCGTGCGCCTTTAGATAGAGACTTGAGACGACCAATCAAACGCTATGTTTGCAAAGCGTGGATGACAAGAACACCTCGTGGAGCCTCCACGTGGAGTGACCACATTCTCCAAGCAACCAGCAAAGCCTGCCTCTCTAACGTAGGGGTCCACCGATCTTCCCCACCTTGACAGCAGAGCATTTGCAGGTCTGCCGCCACTATTAGATCAGAGAGAGACCATCAGACACAAACTGCAGTGACGATCCATGGCCAACTCCAGCTGGCCCTCCTTCAGGAAACATGTTCGACAATTCAGACATTAGATCCCGGAGTATTTTTGAACTCCAGCTCAGTAAAAAAAATCGATAAAATAACATAATTTTTAAAATATATATTTAGAAACATAACATGGTTTAAAGTGGAGTAGATAAACACTGCGATTCATGAGTTGCAAGTATTATATACTACTTTTTTAAATTAATCCATCCAAGTTAATTATTTTTATATTTTATTTAAAAACTATTTTACATCACAAATCAATATCAAAACCAATTCAAATTAAAATTCAACCAAATCATCATTTGTGACTTTATTTAGTATCATTGGATTCATTTCGTCGAGATCTTTACAACGATACTAATAATACCATCATTGAAATTTTGGTGTGTCTTCGTAATTTTTTTTCTTTATTTGTTTTTTCTTTCTCTTCTCTCCTCCTTGTAATTCGTGAAGAGAGAAGAAGAAGAAGAAAATTTTTTGAAGGCACACCAAAACTCTGATGACTATATCAATACGGTTGTTAAAATCTCGACGAGAGAATCCAATAACAACAATAAAGATCACAAACAATAAACGGTGTGAACAAATCCATCAAAAGGTGTCAGGGGTTCACTTGTTTTTGGACCGCTCGTGTAACTCACTCCGATCACTTTTGATAGCCTTTTTTAATATCGTTGGATTTGTCTCGTCAAAATCTTTTCAACAATACCGTCATCGAAATTTCGGTGCTTTATATATTAAATTAGTATTTTTTATTTTTTTTTATGATTTTGATATGATATTATTAAAAATAAATAAATCTTCAAACAAAAAATAAACACTTATAAAATCACTTAAAAAAATAAACTTCCTATTACTTAGGAAAAACAAAACTCCTGTTTTTGAACTACGAAATCAATCTAAGTTAATCCATCCAATTCTTTTATTTTTATATTTTATTTAAAACTTACTTGACATCAATTGGATCAATATCAAAATCCAATTCAAATTAAAATTCAAGCATATCATCATCAAGGAGTTATCAACTCAATTCAACCAAACCATCTATTATTTTTATTTGAAATAAGATTCGAATCACATGTCAACATCAAACCCAATTTAAATTAAAACACAACCTTATACTAAGTTCTGAGTAACATATTTACCATGTCAATATCCACCATGCCAATTGCTTTAACAAAACTCCTCTTTTCAATTCCATTCCCCTTTATTATTATATAATATGATATATCTTCGTAGTATTTCATAGAAATCCAAGAACACATCTTGAGGCTCGTCCGATGTTATCAATTCTCACATAAATTAATGGAAAAAAGCAGGGACCACAGGAGTAAAAAGAACCGAAAGAATAAAAAGGGCAGGTGTATTAGCAACAAAAACCGTAAAAATCGACGGAGAATTGCCAGCATTGTCTGATCGGAGGGTAAATCGAATTAGAATATGGGTATTACGGTGAGGACCTAATCGAAGCTCGTCATTTTGATCCGTCTAGTCGGAGAATCTAAAGACGAGGGAGAACACGGCGCTGATGATGAGAACAGTGATGGTGGAGACGCAGAGGAAGGCGAAGGAGACGGTGAGATAGAGGGTGGCGATGAAGATGTAGATACATCAAAACTCTCCTGTAATTTTCTCTTGTTAACATTGCTGCTGCTTTGAACTGATCTGATCTCTCTGGTTGCCATGTAGTAATCTCTCAGTCGTTTAACGTCTGACAATTTCACTGGTTTCGCTATGAACTCCTCAGCTCCTTCCTCCAAACATCTGTTTTTATTCCAAATTTTAGTATAGAAAAAAATATTTTAAAAACCATGCACTGAAGAATTGATTGAGTAATGAAATATCACACCGGTCGATTCGAGCCATCACGTTCTCCGATGACATAATCACAACCGGTATTTCTCTGAAACTAGATGATTCCTGCTCAATACACAAGATTTATCAACATTTTTTGCTTTATTTAATTCAAAAAATTAAAATAGTAAAGACCCACCTTGATTTTCTTGAGCAACTCATATCCTGTCATTCCAGGCATACAGTAGTCGGTAATTATTAGATCCACCTTCAACCCCTGAGAAATAAAATTAATCAGGAAATAAATAAATAAATAAAAACTCAAAATAATTGATATGATATGTTATTCTTTCACTGACCTCAAAACCAGCAGATGAGGAGGAGGAGGAGGAGGAGGAGCTGCTCTTGTCTTCTTCGTCGTCGTCTAATAATCCAAGCAGTTTTAGAGCTCCCCATCCACTGTCCACCGCTGTCACTGCGAACAAAATCCAAACCAAAACTTCAACCTCAAGTTAAGAATACTTAATCACTCGTAATCGAATCAAAGACACGGACGAAGCTTACCTTTACAAGATGAAATTTTGAGCAAACGCTCGATGACTTTGCGGTCAACAAAACTATCATCCACTGCCAGTACATGAACTTCTTCCTCTTCATTATCTGATTTAGAATTGGGTGAGAGATCGAGGCAGTTCATCTTCTCTGACATCCAACGATTTGAAACAATACTGTTAGAACCCATACCCGATTTTCCTTCGAGAGCAGGCAGAAACACGGCTCTATACGTCTCGTGCCCTTTGCTTTTTGTATATGCTCTGCCCTGCTTGTGGTAATGGCATAATTGACAAAGGACCCAACAATGCTAATATATATATATATATATATATATATATATATATATATATATATATATATATATATATATATTCTGGTTTTTATGTTGCATGAGGTTATAAATTTAGAATTGAAAGATTGGTTTTTAAAAAATAAAAATATGTTTGGTTCGAAAGAATAAAAATATAAATTTATTATGTTCTAGAGATGAATTTGTATTGTTAAAGTATGATATAATTGTGCTGAAAAATAACTAATAATATTTTATTAATTATTATTATATATTTATTGTTAAAAAGAAAAGAAGTAAACATAACTATTTTAAGGAAAGTCTATAAATATTGTATCTCTTATAGTTTTTAAACCTGATATATGAATTTAACTGGGGGTAAATATTAGATGGTTATATAAGTTTACTTGAATTTATTTTATTTTATTTTATTTTATAAGAAATTAAAAAAATATTATTTTAAAAAAATAGATTTTGACTTGTTTTTTTAGGATTAATTCGATCTCGAGTCAACCCGAGTTAAATTTTTTTATTTTTTATTAAAATATGAATCAGACTAAATCCTTAATTACTTGAATGACGGGTCAACTTTGCTTTATTCATATATTTATTTATTTTTTAAAAAAGTTTCAAAAACATAATTAATAAAACATCACTAATTATTATAAAAAATTTCAATTCAAGAGAGATATATTCTTCCTGTCTTCACTATCTTTCCTAACAATAACTAAACATTGCTTTAAATAAAATAATCTCATTATTTTCCTCTATCACCGTACAAATAAATAAAAATCAATTATAATATCTATATTCGGATTAGTGTACTTTATCCAATTAATTTTTAAATAAAGTCAGTATTTCCTTCTAACAGTATTTTAAAAAATAAATAAATTATTATTTATTTCTGTGATGCCTACCTGTCTCTTTCAGTGGGTTGTCTCTTTGTTTTTTTATTCTTATTTTTCTTTATCTCTTTCTATTTCTCTCAAAATCAAATCTTTAGTTTCTCCCTCTAACAAATCTTGTCACCTGACGTTTTAGTGTGTGTCCCTTTCAATCTTTAATTTCTCTCCCTCCTTGACAAGGCTCAAATTCTGAAATCCCCTTAGGTGAGATCTCCAAATCAACATGAAATCTAACCCTGTATATTCGTATCGTGAGATATTGGTCATGTTCACAGACGCGTCATATTGAATGAGTTTTTGCAAGTATACTGTGCATTTGAATTGTTTTTTAGCTTAAATTTTGATTTTAATTTTAAATTGCTTTGATGTATATATATTAAAAATTAATCTAAAAAATAAAATATTTTTTTAATATATTTTTAAATAAAAAAATAATTTTGATTATTTATAAATTGGTTCAGTAGCCTAATAATCTTGAACTTTTAGACAAATCTTAAATGTGAAACTTAATTGGTGATGTAAGTAAATAAAAAATAATAATCAAGATGCACGAGTGAGTGATTTTTAGTATATGTTTTGTAATATAAGGTAAAATATCTTTTAATTAAAAATATATTTAAATAAAAAAATTATTATTTTTAATTTTTATACCAACACATTAAAATTATTAAAAATATTTTAAAAAATATTAATTTTAAAAATATTTTAGAAAAATCGAGAACTTGAATTTTGTCCTTTTCACAGAACAACGGAGCATGTGTAGGAGTGATGTGAAATTATGGTGACAAAACATAGTGAATTTATTTTGCCAGCAGCAGACGCGACAAGAGTGAGAACGAGGAGATTCGGGAGTCCCAAAGAGATCTAGTGGTGGGCCCATAATACCTTTTTCATGCTTGGACTTTTCCTGCGCTACATCCAAGTTTGTGTGGTAAGTAAATTTGTGGGTTTTTTAAAGTATTTTTTATTTAAAAATATATTAAAATATTATTTTAAAAAATTTATTATTATTGTTAGTATATAAAAAAATAAAAAAATTAATTTTAAATAAAAAATTAAAATTTTATAAAATTTTAATTGCACCACTGTTGTAAATATACTTTAAATCTCTAGCATCTCTTGAATTATCTTCTCAAAAAAGATTGTTTGATATTTTTTTTCCTTGATATTTGTATCATTACATAACTTATCATTTCTTGTGTTATCTTTAAATAATTTTTTATTAAAAAAATATTAAATTATTTATATATATATTTTTTAAATATTTTTACGTATTAATATTAAAAAAATTTAAAAATATTATTATAATGTATTTTTCAATAAAAAAACTCTTAGAAAACACTTTTCATCACACACTTCGCGTTCTAAAAAAATTCAATTTTTTTTTGCTAAAATTTAATATGATTTGTATGTTTTGGATCGTTTTGATGTGCTGATATCAAAAATAATTTTTAAAAAATAAAAAAAATTATTGGCATGCATTTCGACACGAAAAGTTATTTGAAAAGCAACCGCTACCACACTATCAAACATACTCTTATAAAAGTTCTAGTTTTTTCACTTAAATGACCTCTAAGTTCTCTTTAATAAAGCATTTTAGTCTGTTTTTTAAAATGTTTTTATTTGAAATAATATTAAATTGTTATTTTTTAAATATATGTTAATATGTTGATATCAAAAGTATAAAATTATAAAACATTTACTTTTATATATTTTTTATTAAAAAATATTTTTGTAAAAATATCATTCATTATTTGTCACACACTTATCTTAACACGTTAAAAACTAACTTCTTTTTTTTTAGAAAACAAAAGGAAAAAGAAAACTGAGCTGTGCATGCAATAACCTAATTTTTTTTTCAACAAGAGGTAGACGTCGTTCATGGCAACAATCTATATAAACAATTTTAGCTAATATGATAATTATGCACTAAGAACCTGAGGTTAAAGAGTTTATTTCTATGTAATTTTAGGTTTGAACCTTATAGTTACTAATATAATGGTCACTGGAGATCTACATGGTCGTTAACTTAGGATCCGTGAAATTAGTCGATATGCGCGCAAGCTGGTCTAAATACCAACATTAATAAAAAAAAATTATCACGTTTATGCCACAATCACTTTAAGTATTTGATAATTGGTGAAGTTTTAAAGTGTTTAAACCATATTTATTAAA
The DNA here is from genome assembly GCF_000002775.5 of Populus trichocarpa. NCBI lineage: Eukaryota > Viridiplantae > Streptophyta > Magnoliopsida > Malpighiales > Salicaceae > Populus > Populus trichocarpa. The sequence continues at coordinate 13,584,934 of NC_037292.2, forward strand.
CATAAGATATTTAATAATTTTGTACATTTAATTTTTTTTTTTGTTAATAAGTAAAACTAGAAAGAAGAAAATACAAGATGTTTCCATTCTAGATCAATCTTTACAAAAAGCCTCTTAAATTATTTAAAAGTTCGTGGTAGTATAATATTTAAATTATATATCATTTACATCCTTATTGTTTTTTAATGGAACCTTTAACTAATAAAACTATGGAATCATGTAAAACTATATAATATTTTAAAAAATTAAACATATATTTAAATGTGGAATATGTTACGTGCATATATCCTAAAATGATTTTTTGTTTGTTTGTAGTGATAATATTTTTTTCTAATTCTTTTGAACCATCATCAGTTGATGAACAGGGTGCATGGATTCAATAGATAGATGTAATATTAAAAATGTTTTAAGCTATTTATAAAATAATTTAAATAATTAATAATTTTATATACAAACTTTAGAATTTGGTTCATAAGCCAAATTACTGAATTTGGGTTATAAAGCTAAAATATAATATTAATATTAACAAACTAGTTGGTTGAGTTTTGATTTTTAATTTAAAATTATTGAATTGAAATCAATTTTAATTTCTTATTATATATATTTTATAAAATTTTAATTTAATTATTTTTATAAATAAAAACCAAATCAAATAAAAAATAATCACACATCACCCACCAACTATGAACCAAGAAGTGGTTGACTTGATAATCGTGAAAGGCAAATCTAAAGAAACCAAAAGCTTAGTACAAAGAGATCTAAATAAATAAAGTGGCAAATTTACTTTAGTCAAACCGGATCTCTAACGGGCGCATCAGGACCCACAAATTAACCTGTCTCCATTTACTTTTAAATGGTTATCAGAACATATGCAAGGTCGTCACCGTCCAATTTCTCTCCTCTCACCATTGATGGAGTCCTTTTCTGTTGCCAAGATGGGCATGGCTTCTTTGTAGCGCATATATATATATAGACACACACACAAGTTATGGCCGACCAACTGAATTAACTGTATGGATTGGATTTGATCATGATGAGGGTTCATGGAGAATCGAAGACTACTATGAAAGTTGGACAGCTAAATTCATCTTTCAAGAACTTTAAGCTTGAAAAGGATCAATGGCCGTGTGAATGATGTTTTTAATTCTGGAATCTCTTATTCCCCCTAAACCTGGATATGATATGGGGCATCTTTCCTGTTCAGCAAAATCATAGGTGCCTCTGTCCTTCCTGTCTTTACCGAGCAGGTAAAGACACATATTTCACCCACCCAAAGATTAGAGGATAATGGAAGGAGGGAGGGACAGCTAAATGATATACTATAATACTAAAGGCATAATAATATTGCTTTAGTTTAGGACAGCAAAAGCATTGCTATGTGGACTCGTGTGGAGCCAGCACATGCTGCGAATATGTGAAATGAAGCTTTAAATAAACGGCTAGCTAGGGAATGAGGTATTGTTCTTGTGCTTGTTTCTTCAATTATTTGATGGATTAATCCCAGATAAACCTATCATCTTACTGTAGTTATGTTTTAAGCCAACAGCAAATCTGGTGAAATGGCTAATGTTATGAATTAATTCATGGGTGGAAAACAATTAATTGTGTTTATTTATATATGTTGTCCACTACTGCAAAACTTCTACAACTAATCTCATGGAGAAGTTGCTTCATCTTGTTCAGGAGCTATTCTTTGATACTGCAACCAAAAATCTTTAATTATGGCATTCTTTAATTTATTGATAGCAGAAATAATAAGATTTAACTTCCACTATATTAAATGGTGTGGATCATTACTCTTGAAAAGTTCGCGATGCATACATGCTTAAGATTTTTGAAAGCAACCGAACACGTCTGCCAAGCTGGTGCAGCAATGAGGACGGTCAGCTCCTGTTCTGCCAGATTCTTGGTCTCGGATGGAGTTGCCTGTGTATAACAGCATAGAGCCGTTCGTTTCTAGTTTCAGTTTAACTTATTTGCTTGTGATCTCAAATTCTCTCTCAATATATGCCGTGCTTCAAATTTGTTGCTGTCCGTCATCTTTGAAGCTTCAAAGACAGGCCTTCAACAACATTTGTAGAGCATGTAAGCGCAGTTGTTCTTTCCTACTCCGTAAGCATTATTCTAGTAAAACAAAGACATTATGAATTTACGCTGGATTCATTGTTTTTAACGCCTCCTTCTATAAAAGAAATTCGGACACATCAGTAGTATGCCACTCCATATTCTGTTTTGCAGAAAGATAGCCTTGTTTTTGTCGATAGCAGTTCACTCTTAATTGCATCTGAACACTCTGTCTTATTGCAGCAAACTCCTCCCCCATGTCAATCTCGTTGGTTTGGATCCGTTCTGCTTGCTGGATTAATATTTATAGGATGAGAAAGAATTCTCAACCTAGGGTTTTTTTTCTTTAGTCTCCTTTGAATGCTCTTAGAATATCTTGAATATTTTCAAGTACTGTAGCAACATGTTGGAAGATTTGGCATGGGAAATTTGATATGTCTGTTGAGCTTTCTTTCCATTGTTTTGTTGCACGGACTACGGACCCCGTGATGGATGGAAAGGATAGGAGGCATTGGCTGAGGGTTTGCATGTGGCATTGATTTACTGTAGTATTCGGTCCGAGACCAGTACTTATAGCTTTCAGGGGAGACCCTGGCCTGAGGCTCTTCCATATGGGATGGAATTTTACAGTGGCTGACTTCGGCCGATGGTCAATTGAATGGCGGCACTTAATTGCCTCGGAATCGAGTCGTGGTTTGCTCGAGTTAGGGATAAAATGATGCGTCACGGTAGGGATTGTAAGAGAATAAATCTTTTTGAACCTAACAATTTGTAGATTAGAAGCAAAACCAGCAGGAGAAGTAATGTGTTATTGCTTTCCCTCCCTGTAAGTTTCAATAACTTTCTCTCTGTATATATTACACCACTTTTTATTCCCTTTTAACCGTTATGTTTAGTTTGGAGTTTGGACGAGGGTAATTTATTCCTTTATGATACTGGCAGAAATGGAAGAGCGCGACAAAGATGAACAGGAGACGTTAAGTTTTTGTTTGTACCCAAGGATCTAAAAACTAAATCAAATTTCTCCATCCCAAAGCTCCTCAATTGTCTTGATAGGCCCCTTTTCTGAGATGTAATCTTCTCCGCGACATCCTCTGCTTTGGGGTATTTCACCGATCATCCTGGATTCTTCCTCGCTCAATGTCCAGTTGAGTATCTCAAGGTTCTCCTTCATCCTTCCTTTGTTGAAACTCTTCAGCACCACACAGACCCCTTGCTCAAATGCCCACCTGAGGCACACCTGTTTTTAAAACCCATGAATTCAGTCCTATTCTTGTGTGCGCGTGCATGTGTGTTTATCCATCCAAATGTAATTGTACGAGTAGAAGTGTTAAATGTTAAGAAAAGAGGATGCATGCATGCTAGAGTTAGGAGTATGAGCATACCTGAGCAACACTCTTTCCTTTAGCAGTTGCAATCTCTCTCAGTACTTCATTCTCCATAACCCTGTTGCTTCCCCAAATGGTTCCTCTGGTTCCCAAAGGAGCATAAGCTGTCAAAACGATTCCATTGGCCTCGCAGAATTCCCTTAGCTTGTTTTGTTGCCATAATGGATTGATCTCTACCTTCCAATTAGTTCCCACATTTTCACTTTTAATACATATATATGTTTCATTTCTTGAAATCAAGGAAGTGATGCTTAATGATAAAGCCAAAAGTCATATTGCAAACTTACTTGATTAACTGCCGGAGGGATCTTTGCAAAGGCAAGGATGTCTGAAAGCTTTTTACAAGAGAAATTGCTGACACCAATGGATTTCGTGAGACCTAGATCTTGACATTCTTGCATAGCTTCCCATACGGATTTAAAATCCATAGGTAAAAGGTCTCCTTTGTTTATAGGGAACTCATAGGTCCCTGATCTCGAGCTCACAGGCCAATGAATTAGATAAAGATCAAGGTATTCCAGCTGAAGATTCCTGCATGCATGCATGGCGTAAATTAATTGATCATCAGGAGGAACATCATAGGATAAACATCAAGATTTGCTTACGACAAAGTTGATAATCCTGGCTTTTAATCAATATGCCTGATTAGTAAAAACGAATATTGTTATACCGTAGACTCTTCTTAAGGGCTGGGAGGACAAGATCACCATGAGCATCACTGCACCATAGCTTCGAGGTGATGAAGAGCTCATCTCGTGATTTGATCAGCCCGCGAGATAAGGCTTCAGAAATTGCTTCTCCAAGTGGCTCCTCTGTTAGGTATAACGTGGCTGTATCAAAGTGTCTGTGACCAATCTCGATTGCTTGAAGAATGGCTGTTTTTGTTTCGTCAGATCCCTCTAGTGGAGAAGCTGATGTGCCCATCCCCAACACCGGCATTTTTCGGCCATCGGAGCTAACTAGAACGACTTCTGGAATTCTCACCGATTCGTTATCCATCTCTGCAACAGATACACGCGATCTAGGTTATCTGAAATGTTAAATTCAACAATCACAAGTTAATTTCAGCTTCTGTTTAAGCCTTCAAGAAAGGCATATCAAACTCTGGTTGCGAAATCTTTTTGTCAATTTTTTTCGCATGCAAGCTTATTTGTCTATTACTCTACAATTATCTCATAATAAACCACTCAATGATCCTAAAAAACATGCATAGGAGCATAAAACCATGTGGTTAAGATGAAATCTAGGTTTGGTTGACTGGTGTGTGAAGCTGCTGATGCCACCGATTTTATTTTTGTGGTAGTTTCCGAGATGATAGTAATGCCATTCATTCTGGCAAAATTAGGAGCCTTCTTCCAACTTCTTTTGGGTACAGGCTTAAATTTGGTTTCACTCATAACATGGATTAAGGCCAAGATAAGAGGTTAGGTTGGGTAAATTAATCTGGATAAAAAAAAGTGATATATATATTAAAATGACATTATTTAAAAATAAATAAAAAATCAAATTAAATTTTCATCGAGAATTGATTCTTTAAGTCGTTTAAGTTTTATCAAATCAACTCTTAACTGATTTTTTAAAACCCAACCTTAGATAAATCCTAGATCAACTCCTCAGGCCAAACCAAATTTAATAATATTAGTCCATACTAGATTGCATGTTTTTTAACATGAAAAAAAAGAGACCATTGGAGCCTTGATATGGTACTCAAGACTTAGGCTCTGTTTGGGAGTATAATTGAGATTGTTTTTCAAAATATTTTTTGCAATAATATTTTTCAGTTTTTAAAATTTATTTTTGATATTAGCACAACAAAATAATCCAAAAATACCAAAAAAAATATTAATTTAAAGTTAAAATAATTTTTTTTCAAAAACACGGTTAGATTACAATGTCAATTGGAGCTTTAATGCCAAAATTCTTTGATCCCATGAATGTATTTTTTTTATTATCTCCTTTTTTTTTTTTAGTTGGGCATTATGAGATAAGCATACCTTCCTCTTTTTTTTTTTTTTTTTTTTTCCTATTATCTATTCTTACTACATCTTCTTTTACAAGATGCATATATAAGATACACACACTAGCTATCTAACCTGCATTCTCTTACGGGTTGTAAATTTTTTTTTAAAAAAATATTAGGTATACAGGTTGCTTCAACGTGTTTCTTTTTTTTACATAAGTGTAAATCAAAAAGCCTATGCAAGCATTTAATAAAATAAATAAGTCATTAACAATAACTAAAGAGAAATTGAAAAAAATAAGAGATAAATGTATATCAAGATATTCAATCACATGAAGTGATGTAGTCACCCGATTGCGTTTAATGAACTTGTTTTCTAATGAAATCCTTATCCAATTACCTTTATATTCTAATTAACACATTTACCCTCATAATTATTCAAATCAAATTCAAATAATCATAACATTTCACCTATAAGTTTCATAGTTTAATATATCACATTCACAATTTCTTCAATTATTCATCAACCTATTTTTTCTTTTTCATGTATATTAACATTAATCCACAAAACACTAACTTAGACATTCACACATTCAACACAATTCCAAATACATTGCTCTTTTATGAAAAAATCATTAATATATCATTAGCGATACATGAGATGAATAGATCAAAGCATTATACCACTTATTTACAAAGAAAAATGAAGATGAAAAGCCCCAGCGTAACACCCCGTAATTTATACACGTAAAATAGTTTTTTTAAGCCTTGAACTTAGAAAATCAGAGTAATAATTTTTTTTTCCAAAATACAAGACTATTACGGTTTAGTCCTTACACTTTGATCTCTCTTCATTAAACAAGAGTACAAGGAATCAAACAAACTGCAAACATAGTATTTATAATAACTTTTACTTTTTAGTTCTTAGGGAGTCAATGTATACATAATATTCAAAATCAATTATAATTTGATAATTGAAACTTAGTTTTCACATCTTCTCTATATTAACATACACATATGTCACTCATCAACTTAACCATTCTCAACTTCGTTGTTTACGTCCAATTAATTCATCATTTGAACCATTCATGCTGAATTTATATATATATTTCTACAACCCCATTATGTCATCCATTTTTTTCTTTTTACCCACATGTTGATGTTAATAGGCAACATTATCAATATAAAAAGAAACACAAAAAATAATCATTCCTTTACAAAAAAAAAATCATATCATATATTTTTCATTGATTTGACTTTTACACTTAACAATTCAAAATTCCCGTTCTTCGTACCCTTAATAATTTAGCACTGACTTGTCTTATGACGATTGATTTCAATAGTATTATCATCATTTTTTTAACTTGACATATTATATCAACACCATGACCCCATCGTTAACATATTTTCACCCCCATCGAGTAAAAACATGCTCAAGGTTTATTTCATCTTTCAGCTAAGTGGTACATTTCATCACATGATTGGAATATTATTGCATTATTTCTCCTTTATATACTTGTATTTGGAGTGGATTCTTCTCACATAAATTTATAATTTTAGTTATAGTTTTAGTCGCACTTTTTATGTTGAATAACACGGTTGATAGTCACTTTCCAACATGTGGTTACCATAATTTCCAACAGGACATCATTCTACTACTACTACAACCACAATTTATTTTCATAACACATTGAATGTCAAGTCAATCTGTATCATAAAAATACACACACAACCTGGAAACAAATTCCAAATTTTGTTATATATACTCTGTAAAACCTCTGGGCGAAAAATTATAAATTGACTAGTTTCATGTTAAAAAAAAAAAGTCTTAACTCTCGATCGGGCTATCAAAAAACTTTGAAAATTTGCGTAGAGCCTTCTAATATGATGCCTTAGCTTGGGTTAAAATTTCAGATTTTTTAGAGAAATTCAGAAAATTTGATGAAAAATCACAATTTAACTGGTTTTATGTTCTTGGACATAATTTTAAATCCGGCCATCAGATTGAGCTAAAATTTTATGAGGAACTTTAAAATATATTGAATAAAATTTGGTTAAAATTTTAGGATTAACGGAGCTCGGTAGTGCTAGCAAAGAATAAGGACCGTCAAATGAAAGCAAAAAGACTCATTACGGGTAAAATGGTAATTTGCCATTAAAAATCAAACAAGGCAGCCCTTTTTTTTTATGAACTGCTGACTAGGCAATAACAAATGTGAAAAAAAATAATAATAATAAGAGATGAACGTGAGAAATCAAGAGAAAAACAAGAAAAGTGAGAGAGAGCTTTGAAACTTGTAAGATTGAAAGACTTGGAACATTAAATTAAGGAAGAATCAAGTGAAGGAAGATATAAGAAAGGTGAGGAGGGTTGGCCACACTAGGAGGAGAAGAAAAGTTAGGAGAACTTAGATTGGTAAGCATGAAAAATTTAGATTCTTACTTGAATGAAGTGTTTTTGGGTTTATTTGAATAAATTATCAAACAATGATAATTAAATTTGATTTAATTTCTTATATTCTTGATTTTTTTTAAATTAGGGTTCTTATGAGAATTTGAGGATTTTGAGAAAAGTAGTAAACATGATGGAATTGAAGTAGAATAGTATAAAAATAGTGAATGTAAATAGTAATTAAAAAAGAAATTGAATAATTTTGAAGAAAAGAACTTGTAATTAAGGATGAGGAAATATAGGAATGAGGTTTTGATTGTTTTATGTTTGAGAAATGATGTTTTTTTATTTTATTTGAAGTATTCAAAATATAAACAAGTGAAGAAACATCATAAGAATGTGAAAACAAGGAATAAATAAATGGTAGGAATAGTTCATGGGAGAATTTTTTAAGTGAGTTAAAAGAAGAAAATTGATTAAAACTATATGTTGAAAATGAGGTGACAAATGAACGAAAATTTTGGTGTAAACCCCAATTAAATAAAAGATATTACGTGCTTCAAATTTAGGCACGTCGGAGAAATAATAATGGATTAATAATGTAGTGCAATTTGATTTATTCAGGAGTTGTTTCGGGAGCAGGGCATCAGGCAAGAGGAGCTGGGCCATCACGAGCAGACGGTAGGTGATTCATCACTTTCTTTTAAAATTCAAAGTTTCATTATTAGTTATGAGTTGTTTATGACATGTTGATATGGAAGAAGTAGAAGAAGAAACTATTGGTATTATAAATGAGATGTCGGGTAATTACTATAGAATTACCGGTTAGAATGAAATTACTGGTTGGTATGGAATTACCGGTTGGTTAGTATGAATTACCAGTTAGTATGGAATTACCGGTTGGTTAATATGAATTACAGGTTGGTATGGAATTACCGGTTGGTATGGAATTACCGGTTATATTGGCTATTGATAGAGAATAGCCAGATGTTGGGTAATTCGCATGGAATTACTAGTTATATTGGCTATTTATAGAGAATAGCCGGATGTTGGGAATTCGTATGGAATAAACGGTTATATTGGCTATTGATAGAGAATAGCCGGATGTTGGGTAATTCGTATGGAATTACCGGTGAGATTGGTTATTGTAACAGTCTCAAATTATAAACTCAAAATATACGATATATATTCGTAGCTACAATTTTTTTTTTTTAATATATATATACAATTTTCCTGAAATTTCGGCAGAGTTTCCTTTGTATTCTTTAGATACCAAGTTATCGACTCAATCATTTCTCAACCTGTAACATCAATCACAATATTCGTCCCATTATTTGGACTTCAAAAAACTCAAGCATATTTCAATATCTCAAATCTATTTTCTATAGAACATTATAATAAAACTAATAAATTCTTAACATGCATCGTCTTTTTTTTTTTTTTTTTGTATTTGTGCTCAAATATATACACAACCAACCATAATTCAACTTAATAATAATAATAACATTATAAATTACGTCATACATAAGATAATAAGTTAAACATTACATTTTTAGATATTGAAGTATATTATAACAAAACATTAGTTCTTCCAATTACATTAATCACATAACAAAATTATTTATCCAAGCATCTACTTTCCAGAACGAGGGTGCGATGTACCTAAAAACATTATCGCATAAAACATGATTAAAACAGTTGCACATTTCAATAAGTAATTGATTAAGGACTAATTATTCATATACATTAAAGTGACTTTCCCATTAATTTGTAAATTAATTTTCTTAACATGGCCATGCAATCAGGCATAAATTCCAGAAATCAGGAAATGATCTTCAAGGCTTGCCCATTCAACAGAATATTATTTCCAGTAATTGCCCATTCACCAGGGCATTATTTCCAGTAACCAGGAAATAATTTTTCAAGGCTTGCCCATTCACCAGGGCATTATTTCCAGTAACTGCCCATTCACCAGGGCATTATTTCCAGTAACCAGGAAATAATTTTTCAAGGCTTGCCCATTCACCAGGGCATTATTTCCAGTAACTGCCCATTCACCAGGGCATTATTTCCAGTAACCAGGAAATAATTTTTTCAAGGCTTGCCCATTCACCAGGGCATTATTTCCAGTAACTAGCACTAGAATTTACAATCTATAAAAATTCATTCTACAATAATAATAATAGAAATTTAAACTAATTAATTACTCAAAGGTGTCGAACACCTACCTGGTGTCTGTGCGCGTGAAGATGTCCCTTGTTGCTGATTAGGTCCCGCGGCCTCCTCTGTACCAACAAAAATTACTTTGTCATTGTTCATTCATTCGAACCGGTAAAAATTCTAATACCCATTACATATTCTTTGATTAAATCCAACACCCTTAATTAAGTTTAATTGACTTTTAATTCAAGGAGGACAAAACCCTCCTTTATGAAACATTTACTTATTTTTTTTTTCACAAAAGTCCCTATACAATTTAATCTATCAACATCAATTGTCTTCAATTTGGTAAGATTCCTCAATAATATTATTTAAACTCCATTCTCTAATTTTTCTTCTTCATTTAGCCAAAAACTCCTCAATAATATCATTTAAACTTCATTCTCTAATTTTTCTTCTCTATTTAGCCAAAAACTCCTCAATAATATCATTTAAACTTCATTCTCTAATTTTTCTTCTCTATTTAGCCAAAAACAACCTAGGGAAGGAAGTGAAGATTTTTCTTTTCTATTTGAAAAATTCTTACTTCATTCATATAACAACACTTATAAACCTTCATCTTCCCTTATTTTCCAAACAATTGTATTTAACTTCAATTCCCCCAAATTATTCCTCTTTTGACCAAATATTCAATTAAAATGAGGAAAAATAATTTTTGTTTCTTTTACTTAAAATTAAACACTTACCCAATCATAATTCATGCTTTCTAACATGGTTCAAACATAATTTGCATCATTCCTATAAATTATAACATAAATCCACAATTTCACATAATCATAATTTTGCATAATCCTTCATCAAACATAAAATTAAAGGAATTAATCATTTGGAGCATGTTATTTACCTCACTTTGATAAGGATTTAAGAAAAGAATGCAAGAAAAATCAAGTTTTCTTCTTCTCCCTCTTCAAACCCTAGCTTGAAATCCTTCCTTCAATGCATTCACCACCTTAAAATCAACCCCCTCTTTATGTTTAATTAAGTTACTCACTCTAATTACTCACTTTAATTAGTGAAATCAATGAGCATTTAAGTAGAAAAATCACACAATTCTTCCCCCTCTCTTTCTTTGAAGCTCACGGCTAAAAGAGAAAAAAATAGAGCATTTATAGTCTAACTTTTACTTATTTACACATTGGCCCTCATTTCTTCTCATTTCTATTTTTGCCACTCAACTCTTCTTTTTACTTAATTCTCACCTTAACATCTTATATTTTATTCTATTGTATCCAATTACAATACTTGGAATCCTTTTATTTAATCTATTCGGTACTTTATTTATTTTACTCAGATTATAATTTAGCGGGTTTTCACATTCTCCTCACCTAAAAAGAAATTTTGTCCTCAAAATTGAACCTCGTACCTGAATCTAGAAATACTTCGGGATGTTTCTGTCTCATTTGAGATTCTTTTTCCCAAGTCACCTCCTCGATTTGGGAATTCCTCCACAATATCTTGACAATTGGAATCTTCTTATTTCTCAATTCCTTCACACTGTAATCTAAGACTTTCACCGGCTTCATTTCCAATGTTAAATTCTCATCAATTTCCAGAGGAATTTGAGGCAAGACCCGAGATGGATCCACTTCAGCCTTTCTTAACAGAGAGACATGAAACACATCATGGATTTTGGCCAAATGTGGAGGTAGAGCCAATCTATAAGCCACGGGCCCAATCCTTTTGGTGACCTCAAAAGGCCCAACGTACCTCGGCGCCAATTTCCCTTTCAAGCCAAATCTTAACACATGTTTCCACGGGGCGACTTTCAAAAATACTTTGTCACCAATTTCAAACTCCAGGGGTCTTCTCCTATTATCCGCATAACTCTTCTGCCTATCCTGAGCCGCTTTCATTCTATTCTTTATGATCTTTATCTTTTCAGAGGTAATCTGTACCAGCTCTGGTCCAATTAGTTGTCTATCCCCTACTTCCTCCCAGCATACTGGCGTCCGACATCTTCTACCGTATAAGGCTTCATAGGGAGCCATTCCTATTGTAGCCTGGTAACTGTTGTTGTAAGTGAATTCTACTAACGGTAGATGATCTTCCCAATTTCCTCCAAACTCCAATATACAGGCTCTTAGTAAATCCTCTAATATTTGAATAGTCCTCTCAGATTGACCATCAGTCTGAGGATGAAAAGCTGTGCTTAAATTCAACTTCGTTCCGAGAGCCTGTTGAACACTTGGCCATAATCGAGAGGTAAACCTTGGATCTCGATCTGAAACTATTGACACTGGCACACCGTGTAACCTTACAACTTCATCCACATACAATTTTGCCAATTTCTCCACTGAGTCTGTCATTTTCATTGCTAAAAAAAGTGCAGATTTAGTCAATCGGTCCACAATGACCCAAATAGCATCGCTTCCTCTTTTTCCTTTCGGTAATCCAGATACAAAGTCCATCGTGATATTTTCCCACTTCCACTCAGGTATCAATAATGGTTGTAAAAACCCAGCTGGTTTTTGGTGTTCCACCTTTACTTGTTGGCAAATCCCACACTTTGCCACATATTCAGCCACTTCTTTCTTCATATTCGGCCACCAATAACAATCTTTTAAATCCCGGTACATTTTAGTACTTCCAGGGTGTGTTGCAAATCTAGACTCGTGGGCCTCCTGTAAAACTTCCCTTTTCAGCGGTTGATTATCTGGTAAGTACATTCGTCTTCCAAGGACCACCATTCCATCTTTCTGAATTTGAAATGATGTCTCGATTCCTGACCTCACCTTTTCTCTTATCTTACGAACTTCCAGATCTTCTTGCTGAGCTTCTAGTACCCTGTCTCGGAGTGTTGACCTTACTCTTAATTGGGCCACTAATGACTCATCCGGTCCCGCCTCTACTTGAGCATCAATCTTTCTTAATTCTAGCAATTCTTTTTCATCCCAATCCTCCCACTGAGCATCGACTGTCTTGACCTTGCGACTAAGAGCATCTGCGACTACATTTGCTCTCCCCGGATGATAATCGATTACACAATCATAATCTTTTATCAATTCCACCCAGCGTCTTTGCCGCATATTCAATTCCTTCTGCGTCATTAGATACCTCAAACTCTTATGATCCGTGAATATCTGAACCCGAGACCCATATAAATAGTGCCTTCATACTCTTAAGGCAAACACCACAGCCGCTAATTCTAAATCATGCACCGGGTAATTTATCTCGTGAGCCTTTAACTGTCTTGAGGCATACGCAATTACTTTACCGTGTTGCATCAATACACACCCTAGTCCCTTCTTCGATGCATCACTATAGACCACTAATCCTTCAGTTCCGGATGGAAGTGTTAACACCGGTGCAGTAGTGAGTCTTTTTTTCAGTTCTTGGAAGCTTTCTTCGCATTCCTGAGTCCACTCCCACTTTGTCTCTTTTCGAGTCAGCCGAGTCATGGGAATAGCTATGGTAGAAAATCCCTCAATAAATCTTCGATAGTACCCTGCTAATCCAAGGAAACTACGAATTTCAGTGATATTGGTAGGTCTTTCCCATTTCAATACTGCTTCAACTTTTCTAGGATCCACCGATATTCCTTCAGCTGATATAATATGTCCTAGAAAAATCACTTCCTTTAGCCAGAATTCACACTTGCTAAGTTTGGCATATAGTCGACGCTCCCTTAAGGTCATCAATACCTGCCTCAGATGTTGTTCATGCTCCAAATATGACTTTGAATAAACTAAAATATCGTCTATGAATACCACCACAAACTTGTCTAAGTATGGTCGGAAGACCCTGTTCATCAAATCCATGAACACAGCCAGTGCATTTGTTAGCCCAAACGGCATTACTAAGAACTCGTAATGTCCATACTGAGTTCTGAATGCGGTTTTTGCTACATCTAGTTCCTTAATCCTCAACTGATAGTATCCCGACCTCAGATCTATTTTTGAAAACACTCTTGCCCCTTTTAGCTGATCAAACAAATCATCTATCCGCGGGAGCGGATATTTGTTCTTTATTGTTACTCTGTTCAACTGCCTATAATCTATACAAAGCCGAAGGGTCCCATCCTTTTTCTTCACAAATAGCACAGGAGCTCCCCATGGTGAATTACTCGGACGAATAAACCCTTTATTTAGTAATTCCTGTAGTTGGATCTTCAGTTCGGCCAACTCTGCTGGCGCCATCCTATACGGTGATTGGGCTATCGGAGACGTACCAGGCAGTACATCAATAGTGACCTCCACTTCTCTTTCAGGGGGGACTCCCGGCAGTTCATCCGGAAATACATCAGGAAATTCTCTTACTATTGGAATATTTGACACTTGAATATCTCCTATTTTGGTCTCTAAGACATAGGCAAGGTAAGCCTCACACCCCTTTTTTATCATTTTCCTAGCGGCCATAGCTGAGATAATACAGTTTGGGATGACATTTCTCTCCCCCCTAAACACTATCTTCTTACCATCGGGCCCTTGAAGAGTTACTATTTTTGTGAAACAGTCCATTTGAGCTTTATTCATACTTAGCCAGTCCATTCCCAAGATGACATCAAAATCATGTAATTCTAGTGGTAATAAATCTACTTTTAATTCACAACCACCTATATTAATCTGGACCCCCTTATACATATGATCAACATTCACAGTTTCACTTAATGGAGTGCTTATAATAAACCCATTTTCTATTCTACAAGGATTTTTCCCTAATCCCCCCACAAGTTTATTTGCAACAAATGAGTGTGTGGCACCCGAATCAAACAATACATGAACTGACAGAGAATTTAACTGCAATGTACCTGCCACTACGTCAGAAGCGGCCCTGGTCTCCTCCTGGGTCATGTAGTATACTCTGCCTTGGGTTCGGCCCCCCCGTATTCTGTCACCCTGGGCATGAGTTCGGCTCCTATTGCCGCTGGCCCCTGACAAAACCTGTCTGGCTGGTCTATTCACGGTAGCGGACTGCTGCTGACTCTGAGCTTGCTGTTGATTTTGGGTGATTTCAGTCCTACGGGGGCAATCTCTTCGGAAGTGCCCTTGACCCCCGCAATAATAACAGTCTCGGCCTAAGTGCGGGCAGTCCCTCCACATATGCTCCCCTCGGCATATATAACACCGCCCTGGTGTTGCAGAACAGTCCCCTGGATGTCTTTGCCCACAGTGAACACACAAGGGATAAGTGATCGTTCTCTGCTCTGACACTCCTCTAGAAAAATTACCCCTAAGATTTGGCTGTCCTCCTGTCGACCCCACCTCAGTAGTCTGAACTGATGCAACTGATGTACCTCCCACCTTTTTAAACTGGCTGTACTGTCCTTTCCCCTTTTTTGAGAAAGGGGGTCTGTTATGGGTGTACTCTGTATCCTTTCGTTTACCTAAACCATGCTGGCCTTGTTGGCCCTCTTTCATACAAGCTTCCAGGGCCTCTGCTGCTTCAACAAGATCTCTAGTGGTCTCGAACTTAAATGCAATCAACCCTTGTCTCAACTCTTGCCGCAATCCATCCCTCAACCTTTCCACCCTATGTTGCTCACCAGGGACATAATGCGAGGCAAACATGGAGAGGTCATGAAACCTCCTCTCATAATCAAGTACTAACATGTCTCCTTGCCTTAGGGCCAGAAACTCTTGTTCCTTAATTTTTCGATGATAGGAGGAGTAAAACTGATGTTCAAACTGCATTTTAAATTCAGCCCAAGTCCAGGATCCTGCGGGTCTCCTCGATCTCACTGTATCCCACCAGGACCGTGCCCTATCAGAAAGTAAATGAGCGGCACAGTTCACTCGCAAGCCCTCTGTTACTTGCATCTGATCCAGAGTATCCTCAATTGTGCGAAGCCACCTTCCTGCTATCTCAGCGTCTGGTTCACCTAAAAAGGGCTCGCACCCAAGTTCTCTCATGCTTTTTACAATCCGCACTAATGTGACCACATTATCAGCTTTTGTCGTAGCTGCTGGAACTGCTTGTACTGTCGGAGCTACTGGGATTGTCGGGGCCGAGGCACCAGGCATTGCCTCAATCACTGCTCTCACTATCTGAGCTATGAACAAAGGGTCGACATGTAGTGTAGGGACCGCTGCAGGTGCTGGAGTCGTAGCTGGAGGCACGACTTCCTGTCTCTGCTGGTCTGAACCCTCGAGTTGTAACCCCTCAGTCTGTCTCAAGTCGGTGTCACGAATAAGTCCAGTCGACTCTCCCAGTCTTGACTGCTGAGGCTCTAGGGGCATATGAGAGGCAGTATCCTCCAATGGATCCTCTCCTTGTCTCTCCTCAAACCCTTCTCCAATCATTGTACCCTTCCTTGTGCGAACCATCCTTGTAAAAGTCAAAAATTTATTAAACCCTCTTTTTTTTTTTTCCATTCCTGAACCTAAGCCAGGGCTCTGATACCAACTGTAACAGTCTCAAATTATAAACTCAAAATATACGATATATATTCGTAGCTACAATTTTTTTTTTTTAATATATATATACAATTTTCCTGAAATTTCGGCAGAGTTTCCTTTGTATTCTTTAGATACCAAGTTATCGACTCAATCATTTCTCAACCTGTAACATCAATCACAATATTCGTCCCATTATTTGGACTTCAAAAAACTCAAGCATATTTCAATATCTCAAATCTATTTTCTATAGAACATTATAATAAAACTAATAAATTCTTAACATGCATCGTCTCTTTTCTTTTTTTTTTTTGTATTTGTGCTCAAATATATACACAACCAACCATAATTCAACTTAATAATAATAATAACATTATAAATTACGTCATACATAAGATAATAAGTTAAACATTACATTTTTAGATATTGAAGTATATTATAACAAAACATTAGTTCTTCCAATTACATTAATCACATAACAAAATTATTTATCCAAGCATCTACTTTCCAGAACGAGGGTGCGATGTACCTAAAAACATTATCGCATAAAACATGATTAAAACAGTTGCACATTTCAATAAGTAATTGATTAAGGACTAATTATTCATATACATTAAAGTGACTTTCCCATTAATTTGTAAATTAATTTTCTTAACATGGCCATGCAATCAGGTATAAATTCCAGAAATCAGGAAATGATCTTCAAGGCTTGCCCATTCAACAGAATATTATTTCCAGTAATTGCCCATTCACCAGGGCATTATTTCCAGTAACCAGGAAATAATTTTTCAAGGCTTGCCCATTCACCAGGGCATTATTTCCAGTAACTGCCCATTCACCAGGGCATTATTTCCAGTAACCAGGAAATAATTTTTCAAGGCTTGCCCATTCACCAGGGCATTATTTCCAGTAACTGCCCATTCACCAGGGCATTATTTCCAGTAACCAGGAAATAATTTTTTCAAGGCTTGCCCATTCACCAGGGCATTATTTCCAGTAACTAGCACTAGAATTTACAATCTATAAAAATTCATTCTACAATAATAATAATAAAAATTTAAACTAATTAATTACTCAAAGGTGTCGAACACCTACCTGGTGTCTGTGCGCGTGAAGATGTCCCTTGTTGCTGATTAGGTCCCGCGGCCTCCTCTGTACCAACAAAAATTACTTTGTCATTGTTCATTCATTCGAACCGGTAAAAATTCTAATACCCATTACATATTCTTTGATTAAATCCAACACCCTTAATTAAGTTTAATTGACTTTTAATTCAAGGAGGACAAAACCCTCCTTTATGAAACATTTACTTATTTTTTTTTTCACAAAAGTCCCTATACAATTTAATCTATCAACATCAATTGTCTTCAATTTGGTAAGATTCCTCAATAATATTATTTAAACTCCATTCTCTAATTTTTCTTCTTCATTTAGCCAAAAACTCCTCAATAATATCATTTAAACTTCATTCTCTAATTTTTCTTCTCTATTTAGCCAAAAACTCCTCAATAATATCATTTAAACTTCATTCTCTAATTTTTCTTCTCTATTTAGCCAAAAACAACCTAGGGAAGGAAGTGAAGATTTTTCTTTTCTCTTTGAAAAATTCTTACTTCATTCATATAACAACACTTATAAACCTTCATCTTCCCTTATTTTCCAAACAATTGTATTTAACTTCAATTCCCCCAAATTATTCCTCTTTTGGCCAAATATTCAATTAAAATGAGGAAAAATAATTTTTGTTTCTTTTACTTAAAATTAAACACTTACCCAATCATAATTCATGCTTTCTAACATGGTTCAAACATAATTTGCATCATTCCTATAAATTATAACATAAATCCACAATTTCACATAATCATAATTTTGCATAATCCTTCATCAAACATAAAATTAAAGGAATTAATCATTTGGAGCATGTTATTTACCTCACTTTGATAAGGATTTAAGAAAAGAATGCAAGAAAAATCAAGTTTTCTTCTTCTCCCTCTTCAAACCCTAGCTTGAAATCCTTCCTTCAATGCATTCACCACCTTAAAATCAACCCCCTCTTTATGTTTAATTAAGTTACTCACTCTAATTACTCACTTTAATTAGTGAAATCAATGAGCATTTAAGTAGAAAAATCACACAATTCTTCCCCCTCTCTTTCTTTGAAGCTCACGGCTAAAAGAGAAAAAAATAGAGCATTTATAGTCTAACTTTTACTTATTTACACATTGGCCCTCATTTCTTCTCATTTCTATTTTTGCCACTCAACTCTTCTTTTTACTTAATTCTCACCTTAACATCTTATATTTTATTCTATTGTATCCAATTACAATACTTGGAATCCTTTTATTTAATCTATTCGGTACTTTATTTATTTTACTCAGATTATAATTTAGCGGGTTTTCACAGTTATTATAGAGAATAGTCAGATGTTGGGTAATTCGTATGGAATTACCGGTTATATTGGTCGTATGGAATTACCGGTCAGATTGGTTATTTATAGAGAATAGTCGGATGTTGGGTAATATATATGGAATTACCGGTTTGATTGTTGGCTATTTAAAAGGGTTAGCCGGGTTTGAGGTAAAATTGTAAATTACCAAATTAAAAATTAAGCAATGAGTGTTGGTTACAGAGGTCCTATAAGTATAGGATTAATAAATTATGAATGAGTTATTAATGTTGATATATAGTAAGTTAGTGATGAAAGATAATTTGATATATTTTGAAGACTTGTGAACATAATAGCTTTATCATTTTTTATATGTTATCTTTCTTATTTCTTATTAATGTTATGTATACAGGTTTTTCACGAGGTGATGCGGAGCGTTAAATATGAGCTTTGTGTTTTAATCTGTTTATTTTGTGGGATGTAATATATTTTCTTTATATGTAGATTGTAATATATGTATCATGAAGATGTTTGCTTTTGGTACTTATACATTTAAAAAGTATGAGTAAGGAACTAATATTTTTAAACTATTTGAAAAGAATATTTAGTAATTATAATTATGCATGTTTAAAAGATGGGTGCATGTTAATGTAATAATTAGTTCAATATAAATCTTTTGAGTTTATAATTGTTTGTTGTTAATGTTTTATTTGTTGATGATGTAAGGTTGAGAAAATACAATGAAGTATAGTTATGTGAAATATTGTATGATGAGATGGGATATGATTCAGGATGGTTGGATCAAAGTGGAAGTTTTGAGTATTGTGATTGAATGAAGTCTAGTCGATAACTTGGTAACATCAGAAAACAAAGGAAACTCTGCCGAAATTGTCAAAAAAAAAAAATCTCATAATCTAAGACATATTATTCACTACTTGACATTAGTAAAGAAATGTTTAAGATTTCAGGACATTATAATTTGAGGGTGTTACATACTCTGATACACATTATCAAACACATCATATACATATGTTTTAACAATTTTGAACAACCATTATTTCTGTTATTCACAACTTTTGTCATCTTTTCTTTTTTCTGTCATATATTTTTATAATAACTTTTTTCCCTTCAGGAATCAGACAAGGTTGTCCCCCCAAATAGCCCTAAGTTATGCCATACAAGTCATTTCCACAAATTTTTATATTCACTTTATTACGCAATCTTAATGATCTTAAAGTTTTCTATAAAAAAAAATCCATAAAACGCAACCGTACTTTATACTTCACTTGACTCTACAACACAATCTTATACTTAATCCTTTTTTTTTAATCTATAAAGTCGTCCTTGATGTGACAACATCATCTTCCTCTTCACAATGGTCATCCTCATTATCACTAATTGAATTTGCTAGATTATTTACCCTTTCATGCATTTTCCTCGGGTGATACAATCTTTGTCTTCATTTCTTCACAAATGTTAGGCATTAATCAATTCAACGATCTATATCATGAATCCAATCATAATATTCTTATTAATCTAGTACTTAATACCATAGTTCACCACTTTTATTTAACAATTAGGTTTTACCCAAAATTTCATTAATAGTCCAACAAGTCGGTCTTCAAATGAACTGATACCATTAGCCCATTACTAGACACTAGTTTCATTACCGGGTTACTAGTTCCACAACATAGCTCATTATCGGACACTAACTCCATTACCGAGTTATTAACGTTAATTACCAACACTTCAACCACTAAGTATCATTCCATATTTATCACACACTTAATTTAATTGTGTCATAACGTTTCCCACGCCCAATCTTATTTCATATCCCAAACATTTACCATGCACATACAATCTACATACATTGTCTTGTTGTATCCAATCCAACTCATAATCACATTAACACATAATTTTATTGTATTCAATCTAACTTACAATCTCATTAGCATATAATCCTATCAAATATAATCACATTTTAAGATAGCAATTCTGAATTTTATAATTAAAAATTATATTAAATTTAGAAAAAGACAAGATGTCGAGCACCCACCTAGTGTATGTGCACGTGCTCCCACTCCATGTTGTTGTCCAGTCCCCATAGCCTCCCTTGAAAACTGGCGAGCTACTATTCAACATGAACAAAATCCGGGGAGTTTGTTTACAATCTCCATCGTCCTAATTAATAAAACATCCAGGCTTACCATATATTTAAAAATAGATATGATCCAACGATGGAAAAGAGAGGAATTGGTCGATGACCGAAACTGCCTTGTGGGGTTTTTCTTCCCAGGATATTGCCGATGGCAATTTATGTCAAATGAAAAATGGTCTTGCAAATTCCTCCGGAGAGATGACAGGCTGGTGAGAAGAACAATATATCAAAAAAGAAGCACTATCCAACGGTTAATGCCGAAGATATAACCGTTGGAGCCTACTGTCTCCTATGGATTAACTCCTTTAAATTCTACACTTCTCTTTTTAGCCAAATTTTCTTCCTTGTTTATCCTTTTACCCTTTTTTTTATATGGAATGGTTGGCCAATTTGTTGTTTTAAAGGTAATTTTATCATTAATTACAATTGTATCCCTTACTTGTGCTTTTATGTATTTTATTTTATTTTTCACATAAACTATCTAGTTTTTCTGCTTGAATCATTAGTCTTTATTGAACTCCGATTGAGCTGAGATCTTAAACCAAGGTAGGACAACATATTAATAGACTCCATGCAAAATTATACCCCTATCCAATGGTTGGATTGTGAGCTCTGCTCTTTAGCGTAAAATTGGTCAGTATATGACTTTTCATTAACAATCCAATTTTTTTTGTTCAATCCTCATATAAATCATATCAATTATTCTTATAAAACCTTAGGGTCATTTTATTGTTTTGAAATATATTTATTTTAAATTTTTCATATTTATTTATTTATCAAGCTTATTATTGTTTGAATGTAACGTCCTGTTTTTTTGTTGCACTATCATTTCTTATAATTTATTCTTTATTACCTCACTTATTCCTTAGAAATATTTTATCATTTTTCTTATTATTTTATTCATTAAAACACATTATCGATTTCGTTATCGTTATGAATTCTAAACAAAATTCATTTTATGAAGGTCATCCCCTTTTTTATACATCACAATTATTGTTATTATTATCATTTATCTATTTTTTTATCTTTGTTTCCATCACTCTTATTACTTTTAGTTTTATATTTACACGAGAGTTTATATCCAGAAACCCCCCCCCCTCCGCGGAGTTTTCTTGATTCCTAAACCGAGTTCCTTTGAAACCCTTTTTAATCTCTTCTTCTTTATGTCTAGTGTTTAAGTTGGTGTAATTTGAGGTGGAAAAACAAAAAACAAATCACACAAACCCTCTCTTTTTCTTCACCTTCCAGTCGGCCATGAATTGCTTCCTAAGAAAGCCATTCATGTATTTATACCCCTCGTTAATTCTATGTCTATAGTAGTCCCTTAAGTTCCCTAAATTCCCTTTTTAACCCCGCTCTTTTATCTCCTATTTGATTCAAATCTTTTTATCATCAATTGATATTAATCAATTTCACCCCCTTTAATTAATTTCATTTATTCATTTTTATCTTTTTAAATTTCTGGTTTGATTAGTAATTTTAATAATTCACTTATCCAATAAAATTTTGACCAGGATTTACAACGGTAGTGTGCTGGCGAAATTGTTCTTGGGCATTGAGTGATTGAGAGCAGATTACGTAGGGTTGTTTCGGGTTTTCGTTTCCTTCTTTCTTGGAGACATTGCTAGGAAAAGAAACATTGGAGAGCACACATTTTGCTGCTGTGAATCAAGCCTGCCTGTTGGTATGCAGGCTTGGTCTTGCCTCTTCGTCTTCTCGGCTGTGTGTGGATGTGTTTTAGCTGCAATGGGCTTCTTTGCTTCTAGGTTTCTCTTCACTTGCTTCGGCTTCTCTGATGTCGGCTTCCTGCTGCAAGCGGCTGATGGTTTGTTTCTGGCTGCACCGGGCTCTGTTGTGTTGCTAGCCTGTTTCTATAGTTTACTTACCGGTGATAAGGAGATTCATTTGTGCTTTTGCATTGCTTATTCTCATTAAACTTATGCATTATCCGATTAAAAAAAAACTAGCCCATGCATTCTTTGTTCTATATTATCAACAACCTCCAGCACGTTGATCGATCACTTGGAGTTTTCTCTTTGCACAGGGCAACTAACTTACAATTGATCGATCATCAATCATCACTTTTGGATGTTAAAAGGCTGTCAATCGTTTCATCGATCATTCGCCGGCGCACCGTTAAATTTTTGTAATCTCCGGCGAAATCTCTTGTTGGCATCCATTCATGCCTCTGTATGTAATATTAGCCAGCTGCTTATAAGCACTTTCGTGAACAGCCTTCCTTTTGACAAGTTGACGGTTAAGGTTCCTCTCTGCATTCTCGATCATGGCTCGATCAACATCACTATCTTTTTTCCATGTTCTTTTGTTCATTATACATTTCTCTGCTTATGCGATCATTAACCAGTTCCAGACTTCCAGTATGTTACTATTCATCCATGAGAACCAACTTTGTAGTCAACCTTTTTTAGTCTTCTTTTTTGCTCAAGCAAAAATATTCAATCTTGGAAACCTAATTTCTTCGTTAGAGCATAATTGTCTTTTCTTTTCCGTTTTAATTTATATAAAGGTTCCAAATAATCTGTGATTTGTTATTTTATTTCATTGTTAATTAACCAGTGTGAATTTATTTTATCTATACAAGTGAGGACATTTATTTTCCAAGGTCAATAACTCCAATTTAATCGTGGAGAATTAATTTTTCAATTTTGTAGAAATAAATAATTATATAAAAAAACATGTTTCCTATTTATCATTTTTTTAAAACCCATGTTTTCTATTTCTCGTATTCTATAAAATAGAAGTCCAAAAATATTAATATATTTAGTTAGATTAATGTTCAAGTTAATTTATTAGATTTTTTAAATATATTAAAGTTAATGTAAATGATGTGTTCTAAAAATTATTCAAAAAAAAGAAAAGAATTAGAGTTCATTTAAAATTGCGTTTATAATTTTAAATTGAAATAGTAAAGTAAAACTAATTTTTTCAAAATAAATTTTTTTTAATATATTTTAAATAAAAAATATTTTAAAAAACAATTCTTATAATATTCATAAATATTTTTTTAATCTTAATCACACATTTGAAGAATATTTTTTTATTGTCAAACTAATTACTTTTATTAGGAGAATATTTGTTTATTGTCAAACTAATTAGTTTTATCATCTATTATATTAAATCTTAAAGATGGATATTTATTTCTATTTTTGTAAAAGAATTTCATAATTTTCTTAATAGAAATAATTTTAAAATATCAATAAATATCCGATAGGGAAATTGGAAACTTTTTTAGCAAACACAAAAACATTTTATTATTTTTCTAGAGTGACGAATACAAATACATTAAAGTTTTCTTTTGTTTATTTATTTTTTAAATAAATATATAATCAATCTGGGTTTGATCTCTGATAGCAGCTATCATCATCAAATCAGTAGCAAGGCATCATCATGTACAGAACTGCAGTTTCGCGTCTCAGTGCTCTCAAGGTCAGTTTCGTCTCCTAAATCTCTATTTCCTAAATCTGCCATGATTTTTTTTATGCCCCAGATCTATTCATAGACCTTTTCTGCCTGGTTTCTGAGAAAATTTCATTAAAAGATATGATTTTTTAAAGTCTTTACTGAAAACCCATTTAACATGCAATCGTAATTTGGCGTGGCTGAGCTCTCTGCTTGTTATTTTACCGGGATGCCACCCCTTGCGTTGGTGGGCCTAATGTGACCAAGAGAGATACTTTCGTGTGATTAGGGCGGCCGTAGATATCCTACAAGATTTGCAAGTTCGAGTGCTGCAGCAGCCTTGCAATCGTCCTCTTCCAGTGGTTTATTCAGCTGGCTTACTGGGGGAAAGTCCAAGTCTTTGTCACCTCTAGACTTTCCACTTCAAGGAGTTGAACTCCCTTCCACTTTGCCTGATTATGTTGAACCCGGGGTAACTAAGATTACAACACTTGGTAATGGCTTGCGAATTGCATCTGAAACATCACCGGTATTTATGCTTGTATCCTTTTCATTTCTCTTTTCTTGCAGGTCTGTTTTTTTAGTTGTTGTTTTTAGCTTATTGTTTATTAGTTAATGCACTTGTATACCAGAGCCCTGTGGCGTCAATAGGGTTATATGTTGACTGTGGCTCAGTTTATGAGTCACCAGCAACATTTGGGGCTACTCACTTGCTGGAACGAATGGCATTCAAAAGCACAAGAAACCGCAGCCACTTGCGAGTTGTACGAGAAGTGGAAGCAATTGGGGGCGCTGTGCAATCCTCAGCATCCCGGGAGCAGATGGGATACACATATGATGCTCTAAAGACTTATCTTCCAGAGATGGTTGAGCTACTTATCGATTGTGTGAGGAACCCTGTCTTCCTTGATTGGGAGGTCAATGAACAGGTAAATCAACATTGTGGTGCCATTATGCATCTGCCACTCATCTTTATGAAATTGCAGATAGGTGGTGCTTATACATGCGATATTCTGCCTCATGCAGCTTCAGAAGGTGAAAGCTGAGATCAGTGAAGCTTCAAAGAACCCTCAAGGTGTGCTTTTAGAGGCGATTCACTCTGCTGGTTTTTCTGGTGGTTTGGCTAATCCACTTTTAGCCCCAGAATCTTCAATAGATAGATTGAATGGTTCACTCTTGGAGGAATTTGTAGTTGTACGTACAAGTGAAAATTTTCTTTTCTATCATCATGTTTTTTAATATGAGATTATTGCTTTGTTTCAATGAGTCTTGCATTCCTAAGTTGAATTTTTCTTTGAGTTTTTCAGGAAAATTATACTGCTCCTCGTATGGTGCTTGCAGCTTCTGGTGTTGAACATGAGGAATTGGTAGCCATTGCAGAGCCCCTTTTATCTGACCTGCCTGATAAAAAGAGTCCTGGAGAGCCAGAATCTTTTTATACTGGAGGTGATTTTCGTTGCCAAGCTGATTCAGGGGTATGTATTAAGATGTTTCTGAAGAACAAAAGTTTTTTGTACTATTTTCTAAGCATCTCATAGGGGTTCTCAACACTGACTCTCGATCATAGGACCCGAAAACCCATTTTGCTCTTGCATTTGGACTAAAAGGTGGCTGGCATGATGTGAAGGAGGCTATTACCTTGACAGTTCTTCAGGTTTTTAAAATTTGATTTATGTGTTTTTTGTATTAACTCTATGTAGTTGAATTATGGTAGGTTATTTCTACCTGCATCATGAATTTTCATGTGGTTTCTTTTTAAGCCTTATCAAATATGATTTGATGGAAACAATTAAGTCATATGTTTAATCATACTTTAGGTTCTAATGGGAGGTGGTGGATCATTCTCAGCTGGTGGCCCTGGGAAAGGAATGTATTCAAGGTTATGTAAGTTCAATGCCTGTGCCTGATCTGTAATGGACCTATGAATTGATCCTAAATATATACATAGATACAAGAATGTGTTACCATTTCTTCATTGTGCTATGAACACCCAAAGTTTATTGGTCATTATGCTTGTAGTTCTTGGATTCACATTCTTGAATTGCGAGGTCTGTTATCATGGAATGTACTTCATTCTAATGTTATAATATTTGATTATTTTTATTATTATTTTGGCATAATTGTATTTGTTTGATATGATGAGCAGATCAACGTGTCTTGAATCGGTATCACAAAATTCAATTGTTTTCGGCATTCAACAACATTTACAATCACACTGCCATATTTGGCATCGAAGCTACCACGGTAAGCTTGTATCTTTTAACACACTCCTTGTATCTTTTAACACGCAAACTCTCAAAAAAAAAAAAAAAGAGGAGGAGGAGGAGGAATGATGAGAAAATATGATTATAGTTGCACAAATACATACATACACAAGCACATGCACACATAAACATGTATTATCATGTATCGATAATAGACTAACTTGACTACGAAACAGTTATAAAAATTAAAGTAAATTTACTGAAGTAATTTATTCCAAGAATGCTAGATTAATATTTAAAAGAATGTAGTATAACTACATTTTAGAAAGTTCACTGGTCATTTATAAGCAAACTAAATCTATTCAGTTCCTTTTCCATTTAATAGCTTCCTTGCATGGATCATCATATTGTATCATTAATTCCACTCTCTGTTATGTATCAATGTCTTCAATGACTCTCATTTAACTGGAAAAGATAAGAGTGAATTTAATAATATGAAATCAAGGACATAATCACTATAAAAATGCCAATGAAATCACCAAGCATGAAAGTTTCGTGGAAACTTGGTCGGTTTAAAATTGAAGGCATGGCTGATCAAACTCCCCTTTCTCCACGCCATACTTCTTCTTTTTCTTCGTGCAAGTTTTGCTCTATGATGATGATCACATTGTTATCAAACTTGTGTGTGTGGGTATGTTTGTGTGCACTTATTTGATGCCTACGATGGTGAGCACATCGTTATCATACTGATTTGACTGGACATATGCAAACTTGTGTTCCGGAAACACCATTTATGCCTGCTTTGGTGTTCTTGGATCAAGCCCTCATTATGCCATACCATCTTTACATCATGTAGCCTAGGTGGCCAACCTTTGCTGATTTATTACTCAAGGCATATGTTAGAACTATAGAAGCAGCGGCATAGCTGAGTGTGTTCCTTTGTGGATTATAATTGTTACTACTGTATATGTCATTGCCCTCGATGTTTCTGGATGCAGGATGCAGATTTTGCATCATCAGCCATTGAGCTAGTGGTTAGAGAGCTAACTGAAGTTGCTTCGTCTGGTGCAGGTTTGTCATCATGTCTTTATCCTTTATTCTTTCTGCTGTGCAAAATCTGACTTTATCCTGTGCAAACATGTTTCTCTTTTGGTTTTTGAAGTTGACCCAGTGCAGCTACAACGTGCTAAACAGTCCACAAAGTCTGCCATTTTGATGAATCTGGAATCTAGAGTATGTAACATTTTCTTTCTGTTCTTGGTAACAATCATATATATTAGAGCAGTGCTGCCAGTGGATTGTTACTGTATCTAGGTTTTCTTGAATTTATTTGCTTACCTTTAAGGTATATTATGCAGATGGTTGTTTCAGAAGATATAGGTAGACAAATATTGACATATAACAAGAGGTATGATCTTGTTCCCTACTATCTAGTACCCTATGGACACCCATTTTCATCAATTGTTTCAGAACATTTGTGATCTTTTTATAATTCAAGTATTAAAACCCTAACAAAAGCTATAACCAAAATAGAGAATAGAATAAATTCACGAACAAAACAATTAAAACTAAGTATCATAATAACCTAAAATACTGGATTATCTATATAAGGATTTAAATCAAAATAACATTTAATCAATGATTTTCCTGTAAACAAAAATTCTTGGAAAATGTTTTAATCTTGGAAATATATGTTATTTATCAATGTTTGGCTATTTCAATGAAAACCACTTGAAAACAATTGCTTAGTCTTTGGTTTGCGTAGGAAATTAGTGTTAAGAAGGAAAGATGAGCATTTAATTGCTAGGTACCTGCCGGGTGGAGAAAGTCCTCCACCTGACCCAAACTGACCAGGTTGGATTTGGAGTTGGGTGATGGATTTAGATATTCCAGGTCGGAATTGGGTGGAGCAACAATGGGCTCCAAACCTGATCCACTGCCATCCTTAATTGCCCAGAAGACCATGTCACTGCCCTTGTTTTAACCCATTGGAGATCACACAATTTTGGAGTCTGTCACCAATATAGCAAAGCACCAGCTCTGTGAAGTTCTTCTCTGTAACTGGTTCTTATGGTGTCATCAGGTCTTTTGGTTTTTTTTTTTTTTCATCTGAAAGCCACTCACAACTTATGTTTGGGACATATTTCATGCATTGGTATTCATTAGCTTAGAGGTACATCCAAGCCAGGGTGTGAGACATGGTCGACCAATTACAGATTGACAAAACTAATTGCTTTGTCTGTGGTCCTTGAAGTGCTGTACTGTTTATGTACTTCAGACAATTTCATGCAAGAGCTTTTTCCAACTCAGGGAGAATGACATAAGATTTCTTCAAAATAAATTTATTTTATTTCTGAAATTATGTTCATTTACTTAGTTAGGAGTCGTGTGATTAGCATGCAACCTTTAAAACGTTTATTGGAGGCCAAGTTTTGTATGTTCTGATGATCAATACTGGCGTTTATTTTTCCTAAGAGGATTAGGTTTAAAGGTTCTCTCTATCAATTTATTCAAGATTTAAGAGCTTTCTTGATGAAGTGAAATCATGATATCTCATTTCAGCTTCGATGTTATTCACATTCTACCATTCTTTTGCTGTAATTTCTGTTTTGAATTGTTTCTCTTCCCACCCTATGCCACAGTTGAAATCCCCAGCCTCCCTCCTTTTCTAATTTTTAAATGCCTTTCTAGTTTTATGGTACTATTCATTTAAAAAATCTGGTTGTGTTTATATTGGATTTTGCCAACAAAAGAAAAAAGAATGAAATAACTTCAGCATGCTATCTATCATAAAATTGTTAAACCAAGACCCATAATATCAGCTATTTGATTTTGGTTATTATACCCTGTCCATTTTCGTTTTGAGGTTGAAAGTTTTGGTTATGAAAACTTTGAAATGAAAATTTATGGGAAACTAGCAGCTCACCCTGTCACACATTGCGAGACATTCAAAATTAGAGTTTCATTTTTCAACACTACAAATTTGAGGTTGTTTCCCTTCTCACTGGTGGAGGGTCCATCAAGGAGAGCTGCTATTTTCTTTTATATTTCTAATTTCAATTAATCAGGGTTTTCAATGCTTTTTTAGGTGAGAAGTGCTTCTAACAATATTTTTTCTTCGGTTTGGATGGAATATATTTTAAATAATCAGTTCTATCATTCAAAACTTTCCTTGTTATTTCCATGTTGGATAGTGGGATTGGCAGTGGAAAGGTTGGGAAATTTTGGGCCTGGAGGTGAAATTTCTACCTTACACACCATCTCTTATCTCATTTCCAAACGAGGCAAATTTCATCATCTCACGTGTTCTTTGCTCCCCCTTTATTTCTGTTTATTTTTACTCCTCCCAGACAGTGTAAAGGTCTGCTATAGATGTGCCCTTCCATACTTCCATGTGAGTTTTGGATGTCAAGCTGACATTCTGAAGTTCAGTTCCTGAATGCCTTGCAGATTTTTATGTCAGTTAATATAGGTGTTAATTTTATCTCCATAATTTTGGTAACTCCAACTTGACTTCATGAATTTCCTTGGAGGTTGAACTCGCCTCTTCATGATGTCAGCCAAATTAGCAAAACAGTGCGCAATGATTTCTTGATTGCATATAATGTTCTAGTTAATCATCTCAAAGTTGTATGATCTTTTGTTTACCTGCAACATTTGCCATGTTTAGGAAACCTTTGGAGGATTTCTTGAAGGCTGTAGATGAGGTTACATCGCAGGATATTACCGAAATTTCCCAAAAGCTTGTTTCTTCTCCTCTCACAATGGCATCATATGGAGAAGGTATTCGCAATCACTATGAATTCTCTGCTTTGTATGTTGGTGAGTTCTTTGATTATTTACATTTTCTTTTGACTCCTTTTCTGCAGTTATCAATGTCCCAACCTATGATGCAGTCAGCAGCATGTTCAAGTCAAAATGATTCTTCCCCTCACAGCAAATCGGGGGGAGGATCTGCGACAAACCTACATTTTTTGTTACAGCCAATTTGAGTTGGAGTTCATCTTCAATGGTCCCTTTCCTTTCTTTATCAATAAATCGGTGAATCTTTGGTCAGCAGCATTTGATATTCCTGACGTTGCCCTACAGTGCTTTCTTTCCATACTGGCTTTGTAATCTATATCTTCCCAGTCATCGTGGAAAAAGAAGATCATATTCTTTTGAGTGACATTTTATTGATGAAGGGATGTCTCATGGTGTTGATTTATTCGATTTTTGTACTAACGATATTGATTTATACAAATAATTCCATCACAATCTTGAGCAGGAATTGAATTTTATCTTTAAATAAAGAGGCATGAACATGAAGTATCAAATATTAGAATATGTTCAGGTTCGAGCCCTGTGGTTGCTCATACGATGACCACTGGAAGTTTACATGGTCGTTAACTTCAGGGCCCGTGGGATTAGTCGAGGTGTGTGCAAGCTGATCCGGACACCCACGTTAAACTAAAAAAAATATTAGAATACGTTTTAAAAACATATTTCACTTGAAATGGTTTTAAATTGATGGTTTTTTAGTGTTTTTTTTATTGGTTTGAATGTTTTGATAATAAAAAAGTATTTTAATAAATTTTTAAATAAAAAATATTTTTAAAAACCTTCAAAATTGAACTATCGCTCCTTGTATACGTTCCCCAAACCAGCTATATGATAACATTGAACTCGGTAATCGTGCAAGCAAAACAATTATAATTGTTGACCTGAAAAATCTTTATTCAGAATAAAAATATATTTATGGCATCTGGTGTAAATCATGTTCTTTAAAAATTTAATTTTTTTGGTTAAAAATTAAAATTTTTATGTATTTTGGATTGTTTTGATGTACTGATCTTAAAAATAATTTTTAAAAAATAAAAAAATATCATTTTAATACATTTCAGCATGAAAAATATTTTAAAAAACAACCTTAACTATACTTTCAAATAAGGAAATCAATGAACAATTAAAAACAGAAAAACACCAAGCACATTTTGAAGAGGAAAAACTGAAAATCACTCGTGTTCGATTTAATTCAGACCATGTGAAAAGTTTTGGTCAAATCTTACCTTTGTTTGCAAAATTTAGTCAATCTAATTATTATACTAATTAATTTTTAAAAAAAATATTTAAGAAACAATAATTTTTTTCCAACTAAAATTAAAAAAAATGTTTAACTAATTAAAAAGATCTTTATCGAAAGACTAAAATTTTAAAAAAATTTCAGGTTGACTATTTCCAATTTTATATATTTCTTAAATATTTTTGAAACTTTATGGTTTAAAAAAACTATTTTTTTATTTCTTAAAATTTAAAATAAGTCATGAAGATTTTCAAAATTTTAATTGGTAGTCATTTATAATTTAATTCGATTTATTTTAATTGATTTGATTGACTATATTTTTATAAAAATAAGGTATGAGTTAACCATTTGTTTTACAAATATTTAATTGTTTAATTAATACAAATACATGGACGATTTGATGAATGTGTCATGATTTCCATCTAAATTATTATTATTATAATATATGCTGCGTATAAAGCTAGTTTTATGGGGTTCTACTCTCACAAATTTACGTGGGAGTTAATTATGAATTAATTCTTTTATTTTATGAGATAAATTAATTATTCCCTTAACTACGAATATTATGAAATAATTTTATAGTTTTTTTTATTTCATTAATATATTAGTTTCTCTGACAATTATTCATTATTAAATTAGATGTCTTTAATTTAATAATTTATTTTTCAAAGTTTTTTTTTTTTTTTTAAATTTTCTTCTCGCATCCTCTCCTCCAGTCTTCTTTTACCTTAACCTTTTTCTCCGCCTCTTTCTTTCCCCTCCTCCCCTCCACCGTCTCTTACCTTCCTTTTTCTTTTTGCTCTATCATTGCAAAGACCCACTACAAAAAAAAAAAAAAAAAAAAAAAAAAAAAATCGAAGTTGAAATAAAAGAAAGAGAAAACGTGGAGAAACGTTGTCCAGCGACCTATCGGGAGCAAAACAACAATCATATGAAACTCCCCATCTTTAAAAGTTGATACCAAAATTGGACCGAAACACTATTTGATTTAGGTGTTCTAAAACTTGATTTTTTTTTTGGATATTAGAGTTAAATTTTGAATTTTAATTTTTTTTAATGTTGTAATGTTGTTCAGAGGATATAAATAATTGGTTTCATGATTACTTGAGGAGGTTTTGAGCATAGTTATTAAATATTATTTTAAGCAAGTTTATCAGATCAATTTTCGAGTCAATATAAATCTATTAAAAAATAACTTTGTTTCAATTTTAAAAAGAACAACTTAAATAATATTGTTTTGGATAAATTTAAAAAATAATAATATTATTTGGGACAAAAATTAAAAAAATATATTGAAGTTAACTCAATCAGATCTCAATCGATCTTGTCCATATAAATCGTATTACGAGTTGATTCATTGAATCATTTAAGTTAGACCTTATTAACTTCCAAATCGATTCAAAAGAAAATACAACTAGGCTAGGTTCTAAATTATGGCGGGATTAATAACTATGGTTTTGAGGTGTAGGATTAGTGATGACACCATAGGCAAATAACATGCATGTTTTAGAGTGTGATTGAAGTTGCTTTTTAAAGTGTTTTTTCTTAGAAATCCATCAAACTAAAAAATTTTATTTATTTTTAAAATTTATTTTTAATATCAACACATCAAAATATTTAAAAAACATAAAAAAATTAATTTAAAACTAAAAAAAATTATTTTTTAAAAAAATATATCCCAACAGCAATCTCAAACAATGCATGAATCAGAACAAGGCATGTGAGATTTTTAGCAAAAGTTTTATTGAGTTTTATTAGTTTTGCATGTATTGCAATTAAATCCTTAAAATGTCACAATGTTACAATTAAATCCTTATATTTTCAACTCCATTCATTAACAATTAATTATCCATGCATCAAACAATAGTTTGGGCATTGATGTGCTAGTCATTTAACAGTAAGGGAACTATTTAATAATATCTAATAGTAGAAGGACTAATATTATAATTATTAATAGTAAGATATTACTGAAAAGTGAAAACACAAATAGGTTCCTCCTCCTCTTACATTTTTGTTCAATAAAGGAAGAAAATGAAATTGATAAAATACTAGTACTGGTTGCGAGGTAGGCGTCTCCGCTTCTTTCCTCTCCTATCCCTCTCAAGAACGTCTTCCAAAATTTCTGAGACAAGCCAATCTTTCTGCTGCCAATGTTGAGATTAGGGTTTTGATGTTAGTCATGTTAAACAATGGTTGTGTAATCATATTTATACCATCCGTCCATACATACCAGTTGAGTATTCATATAATTTGAATTTGATTAGCTAGGGTTTTGTATTTGGGGATTTTGACATGTCAGAAACTTCCAAAGCTCGCGTCACTATTACACTTGGGCGCGGTGGTCAGGTATTTTTCTTTTTCTTTTTCTTTTTCTTCAGTCTGAAAATTAGGGTTTTTTCCTTTCCTTTTCTTTTTATATTAAAAAATGAAGTCATGATTTGTTTTAATGGAAGGCTTTATTGTTGCTTGGAGAGGAATTTGATTTTTATTGTTTGTGTAGTATTGGAGAAAAATTGTAGAAATAGAAATTATTTTTTTTTAAAAAAGAAAAATACTGGTAATAATGCTTCCATGATAAGAAGATACCTTGCGGGTATTGTATAATTGATTTGACTCATAGGTGTGAGTAACCTTACAGGTGGTGAAGAGAGCTGCAACGGTATCGGATGATTATTCTAATTCTCAGCAAGGTGCTGGGAGTAAGCGGTCTGTTATGGAAAGATTAGGAAGTAATTCAGACATTTTGTCATTGCATGGAAACCAACTTAGCAACAAACGGTGTGTTTGGTGTTTGTCTTTTGTTTTTCTGCGGTTTGATGTTATTGGAACAGTATTATACTTCGCAATTCTTAGGTGGAGGATGTTGTGATTTTTTTTTCCTTGGTGCAGGCAAAGAGGGGACAACAGGTTGACAAGTATAGGTGCTAATGGTGTGGAAGGTACTAGTAGCCTTATTCTACTGCATTGAATATTTTTGTACATGTTTCCTGATAACTGACGGACCTTTGTGTGTGATTTTGAATAACAAAGATGCTCGCATTGGTAAAGATGACCTACGTTACAAACTCATGCAAAAAAATGTATTTAGTAGAACTCAAAGTGACGATGACCAGAAAACCATGGACCTTCGTGAAAAGCTTTCTAGGACAGTCCGGTCTTCAGGCCCTCTGCTCAGTAATCTTGATGCACGGCACCGCCTGCCTGACCCAAAGGACACTAGCATCTTAGGGAGAATTCCTCCCACAAGAAGTGCAGATGTTTTACACCACATGGATTCTTCCAGAAATTCCTTTTCTCCTTGGACTTTGGATCATATAAGACGAAGATCTCCAGATAGAGTTATGAGTTCTTCCGGGGGTTTATCGCCACCCAGAAACATGGATAATCTACAGCGAAGGCCTTTGAACAGGACATATGATGCTGTTAGAACAGTTCCATATATGAATAAAGATGTTCTTGATACACCGAGGTCAGTGAGTAGCTCCACTACTTTCATTACAAAATCTGCCATGCTGCCTCTATCGCCATCACCAACAGTGCCTGCAAAGTCTGTGGTACCGCTCATGGGCCATCTTCCTCCAAGTGGCATTGTGCAGAAGAGTTCATATGTGGTACTAGTTTGTTGTCTTCTGATTTTACTAGCACCTGCATTGCACACTCAAAGCACATGATGCAGCTGGCTATTTTGACTGATTTGTTGCATATTGTATAACCTATCTTGACTTGCTTTATACTAGTTGTGGTTGCGTGCAATATTAGCTTACAGAAAAGGGAAGATTTGTGTTCCTATGCTTACACTGAAATATTTAGCTAGTTTAGCTGTGCTAGCTTTAACCATTTCATCCCTGCCATGACTAATTCATGTGCTGGTGAATTTTCTGTATTGGATATGGTCTGGCAGTTTAATTCTTATGCTTGCGAATAATGAATGTGAGGGGGAGCTGTGCATATACCTATATGTTGAAAAATTTTCCAGCATATCTACCTGACAAAAGGAAGAAAAGACAATGTAAAATTGCAAACGCAAATATAAGAGGAAATGGAAAGATTAAGGGAAAATTCTGGTTGGGATCAGTGAGCTAGGCCAGCTATATAACATGACATTATTTGGATCCTTATGACCAGGCACAAGAGACTTTTGCTGAACCAGGAAATCTTGATAGCTAATTTGATTGGCCTATTCAGAGTCTAAAGACTGGTTGAATTGAAATTGTGGAGGACAGGTGGCCTAAGCCAATAGCACGGCTCCACTTTTGCTGAAAATTTAGTTCTCAGTCAGATTTCCAGATGTAATTCTGGCTTGCTATTGATTCTGAAAGTGGGACTAGTTAGAGAATAGTTGCTTTATTTTTCTCTGATTTTCTGTCCTGAAATAGTTGTCTAGTTAGAGAATAGTTGCTTTATTTTTCTACAATACCCTCATTTTGAATAATAATTACTCAATAATAACTCTTAAAAAGGTGTGTGAAAACATAGAGTTGCTCTACATGTATTGAGTTATGTTAAAATGCGTGTAAAGTTAAACAGGACACTCTTGTAGGATCAGAGGGGGTGATAGTTTCCTTTGTGTTCAAGTGAGCCGAGTGCAAGTCATTCGTAACTTATGGAGCTAACTGACTCTTTAAGGACAACCCAAATTTTCTTAATATATCCCCTTTCACTCTTAAAACATCTATTAACTTCTTATCTATTTCTGGTTTCTATGTAGGCAGAAGAACAACAAACTGTTGAAGGCTTACTGCATTCATTGGGATTAGGGAAATACGTTGTTCTTTTCAAGGCTGAGGAAGTATGTCAAATATTCCTTGTTTTAATAAAAATTGCTTAGAATATAGATTCTGTCTACTTATGTGTCTTATAAATGCACTTTATTTTATGTATAACATGAAGGTTAATAGATGTGTGCAATTTGACTGCTATGGGGCTTCATGCCATGGAGCAAGGACAAAAAAATAAGTGGAACTACATTGCAATTGTATTATTTTTTTTGTTAGGATTGTCATCTACATGTCATGTTATTTTGTTTCACACCTGCATGACATGTCTATACCTAAGAAATTTCTGGGTGACATGTAATTATACATGTTTGTATTCTTGTATGGTCAGATCTATGTTTTGAGAAGCCAGAGATTATTGTTGCTGTTGTGACAGTTATGAATTGGGTTTTTTAGGGTCTGTATGTGCTGGTGAGGGCTTCTTTAGTTTGTGTATTCAAGCAAAACAGAAAGTTTACTGATTGGCTGTTTGCGTGCTTTTCTCTTGTGAACTTTGTGATTGCTACTCGCAATTTCTGAAGTTTTTACGGTCTGTTTGAAGCAACTAGGAAAAGAACATATCACATACTGAAACTTTTATTTTTCCTAGTCACCTGATTTAAGATTTGTTTAATCTATTAAACAGATAGATATGACTGCATTGAAGCAGATGGGGGAAAGGGACCTTAAAGAGCTGGGGATACCTATGGTAATTTTCCTTTATCTGTCTGCTATCTTTGCTGTTAGTTTGCAACGCATATGATTTCCAATTCTGTTTCATGCTCATGTATTCTGCATCTCAAGAATTTTTCTTTCTTATGATATTTAAAATGGTGATGCAAATTTTTTTGAAGCATGCATGATTAATCTATTATTTGTTTGGATGAATTGCTTTATTGTACAAACTCAGTGGTATCTATATATCCCTCCACTGAAGAGGTTTCAAGTTCGAGCCTCTCCTTTGTAAATAAAAAAGAAAAGAAAACAAAAGCCCTTTTTTATGATATCTTATCTTAGCAGTCTTGTACACTCGTCGTCATCATTGTCGTTATCACTACTAGTGATGGTTTTTCAATTTAATGTAAGTTTGTCGTGTTGGTCATTCTGATGCGGCACAGCTTAGAGGCTGTTTAGGGCTATGAACAGTGTCATGAGCAGTATTTTAGGAAATGTTAGGCTGAATATTGATGGGTAATTGATGTAGGGTTGATTAGGTATATGTGAGAGGATATTGATGTGAGTTTTCCACTGGAATAGTAGAAAATATTAGTCACGCTAATAGGGTTTCTAGGAAGGATAGAAAAAACCTAAGCCTTCATACCTAGGATTCTTAGAAGTCGCATCTAAGGTAGATTGAATCACAATCAAAGGCAAGTTGTTGGAATTTTATTAATCAACTTCCATTAAATATTGAATGACCATATATTTTATAAAGAGATGCTAGTGCTCCTAGTCCAACAAGGACTCATTTTCCTATATAAAAATCTATTTAGAATAGGAAAAACCTAACAAAGCTACTTTCTTTTGAAGTAACAGAATACTAAATAGAAAATAACCTAGACTAGGATAATTTTCCAGCAAATTTTCCAATTACAAAAATACCCTTTGTCTACTGAAAGAGATAAATTTTGCTTGTTTTGCTCTCTGCATCACATTCAGAGATGAAGAGAGTTTTTGCACTTCAAAAACTAATAATGGGAGAGGGCTTGGTGGATTTCTCGTCTTTTGAATAAATATTGTTGGTCTAAAGTGAACAATATTTATGTCAAAAAAATTTGGAAAATATTTTGCAAAATGAGGTTTGTAGATTCATGGTACCTTGAAGTACCAAGTTGTGTTCCACATAATGAATGATCATTGTTCCATTCGTTTAGAAAAACATCAGATGTACTTCCTTTTGCTTATCAAAACAAAAGCCTAACCAGGGTTGACTCGGCCCAAGGCTCAAGTCACGGTTGATCTGCCTGCGGGTCAACACAAGTAATGTTTTTTAAGAAAAATCCTTAAAAGACATTGTTTTGTAAAAAAAAACCTGTTCGATGTAAAACTTTAGATAGGCCAGACTCTGGGTTGGCGGGTCACCGGGTTGACCAGTAGCAAGTCTTATAACTATGCTTGGGATGTCCATACTCATAAGTCATAATTATTCTTAAATTTGCACGTCAGTGATCATTAACACTAATGTTGGTTTCTTTTTAACGTTTTCTGAAATGCAGGGGCCAAGAAAGAAGATTCTTCTTGCACTCCTACCTCGTTCTAAAAGGCAACCTTGACAGTTGCACCTTAAAATTCTAGTTATGCTGGGATTATTTAGGTTGTAATCTAAAATGAGAAGCTCTTGTAGAACAATCTTTTTGTGGAGTGTTATCCTGCGCGTTTCTCCTCATTTTAGGCTAGGAATGACCCGTGAATTGATTGTCAAATATTTGCTTCCAAGATATAACTCCATTGGTTAGTTTTTATTTATTATTATTTATATATATAGAGGAGAATTTTGAGATGCAATTTTTATTTCCCATAAACATGGTTCTTAATTTTCATGTAGTTCTATTTTAATGTAATGGGGATGCACTCTTAGTTGGCTATTGTCTAGAACTAACTTGCTTGGATATGTATGAATGCTATATGGATTGTGTCAGATAATTAGGCATGCGCTTTATAAGCGGGACGGCTTTTCCGTGGTCAAGAGGAGACTTTGGTGTTTTTCGAGTTTGACTCGAACTTCTGTTTGCCAGCAATCACGCCCGTGGGCACCACTCGCCACTCGGTGAGAACTTTCCACGCCCGTTGTTTACTTGTTGCAAAATGCTCCAAATAATAATTAAATACCCCGTTCTTAGCCCATCTGTGTGATGCATCTTCAAAACTGAGATGATCATGGGAGAACCAAGGCAGCAACCCATAGGTTTAAGGGATAAGAGTATAAAGAGTGGATTGTAGTCGAAATCGATTCCTTTTATATTTCATGCCATGGATTTTTCCTGGATTATGACTTGACTAGGGATTCAAGCAGGACCCTCAAGGTTGCCATATATAGGACAGCAGGAGCCAGTTATAAAAATAGGCTTCCCATCGGGTTAGGTGAGTTAATTTCATCTGGTTAGGTGAGTTAATTTAAATTATATCGAATTAATTTAAAATAATATTAATTTAATTTTTTTAAAATAAAATAAAATGATGTTCTTTAAATAAAAATAAAAAAATTAAATTGAGTTTCTTCCCTGATATGATTGTGTTGTTGACTAATTGGGTTTATCGAGTTTTTATTGGGTTTATCAAGTTTGACTAGGTTGTTTTTTTCCTGGTTTGACATGAAACTTAAGCCAGGCTGCATTCTAAGTTGATGAGTCACCAGGTTTATTCACTTAGGCTATGGAACTAGACGAGAGGGCTTGACCTTTCAAACCTAAACATACCTGGATTGGATTATTTTAGATCAAGCATGCGGGTCCATTATTTTTTTACTTTTGTAATTTTGATTTTTCTAGATTTATTTTTCATTAATATCCTCCCTTGTTTGGTTTAATTTTTTATATAACTAATTGTTTAACTTTACGTTTTATTCTTTAATTAGTGTTACTAATTTTTTATATATAATTTACCTGTTCATTATTTATAAATTCATTATATTAAGGCAAGAGACGAGTGGCGAAGGTGCCCCCAAGTTTTAAGAGTTTCCAAAATGAATTAATTCTTTATCCCTTCTTGTTACTAAGAAGTTTTTAGATAGATTTAATATACCACATCTTCTCTAGACTAAGCAAGTAAACACAAGATATACAAATAAAATATAGAGATCTCTGCCAAATGATATATGCATTCCATGTGATTTCACGAATGTATTTTGTGTTTAATAGTTTAGTTTACGAGTGATGTGATACACTAAAAGCCTGTTTATTTTTGTGTTTTAAAAATATTTTTGAAATTTTATTATTATTTTCTTTGCTTGAAATTAATATGTTTTTGGTATTTTCAAATTGTTATGATATGATGATATCAAAAATAAAAATAAAAATTATTTTGATGTATTTCTAAATAAAAAAACATTTTAAAAAACAACCACTACCATAATATCAAATATTCTATAAACCTATCTACTAATTTCTCCTTATTTGCAAAACAACTAGAAAGATAATAAGTCATCGCCATTTCTCCTCCCTTTCCTTCGCTTTACCCAATCCATACTATATTTTTTAACGAGCATAACCTTAGGAAATGCCCCCCAAAAATCTATACGTTCTAACCCTCCCTTTGTCAAGTCCTGGTCATACTGACTCGAAGATTAGAACGTCCATGTTGGTTTAGTGCTCTTTTGATTCAAGATTTTCATCTATCTAGCTCTTTAAAGAATGTTTGTTCTTTTTGTGGTAACATGTTGCGTCCTTCCTGCAGGAAGATTTGGTGTCAGATTGAGAAATTACAGAGCAAAAAATCACAGATTTCATGCTCGACTCTTCATTAATGCCTTGGACAGTTTAGGCCGATTGATTAATCGAAAAAAGAGGGGGAAAAAAAAGACTGGAATTGGAGTCATATTGTTTCTGTGGTTTGACATTCCTGCTGGTGTAAAATGAGTTTGAGGCCATACAGCAGCGGGTTGTAAGTATTGCTTGGGGGCACCATGTGATTGAGTGTGTATAGATAGCATTTTAGTAGTTCTCGTGTTGCAGTTTGAAAAGAAAAGTGTCTCCAATGAGCGTGGCGTGATGACAAAGGGTTTGAGATTTGCATAGCAGGTCTCGAGTTCGAGTCAGGACGTGCACCTCTTGTAAGAGCCTGGAACAGCCGGGGTTTTACTCGCTCACCTGAGCCCACAAAATGCGCTTTTCGGGGTTGGGATTTCCTCGAATCCAAAAAAAAAAAAGTTTGAAAAGAAAATTAAAAAAAAAACTATAGATTATACTTCTTTTTTTCCTAACTATGATTTCAAGATAGTTTTTTTGAAATTTATGTAAATTAATGATACATGTCATATATCACACAACACCATACCTCAACACAACACATAAACAAATAAAATAGTCTAGATATCTTTGTGTTTCAAAAGTATTTTTTTTAAATAAATTTTTATTTTATTTTAAATAAATTTTTTATGTTTTCATATTGTTTTGGTGTGCTTTGGTGTGCTGGTATTAAAAATAAATTTTAAAAAATAAAAAATATATTTTCTTTAAGAAATTTAATATTTTTTTAAGAAACTAGATGGATTGCTTAATAAATGAATTCTTTTTCTAAATAACACGTAAATATCATTAAAAAAAACCATAAGTAAAAAGAAAACAATAATCAAAACATCATATAGTTATTTTTGGTGAATAGAACTACTAAATAATTTAATTAGGATACATTCAAGCCGAGAGCTAATATACTTAAGATAAAATAACTGAGTTTAGTTCATTTTAAAATATTTAGAATTATTAACTCGGTAGATATTAGTTATGTATAAAACAAAAAATTAAGATTGAAGCTGGTTAATTTTGAAATGTTTAAGGTTATTTTTGTATTTTAAATAAAATAAGTAATTTTTTTATTTTTTTTAAATCAAAACAACGTTGTTTTAGTAAAAAAATAAAAATCAACGGGTTGCAACCAGGTTTTTTACCAAGTCTTGCCGGGTCAACTGAGTCACACCAGGTTTTTCTTTTCTCTATTTTTTCTTCAACCCGGCCCCGGATCGGTCGGGTCCCGGATCGACTCGCCAGATTGAGTTTCCAAACTATGCTTTATTAACATGCATTTGTAAAAATCATCTTTCACTCTAAAAAATTAAACAACTAATTCTTACCAAATTTTTGTCATCCTTTACAGGCCCAAACATGCTCTTATCTGTTTTAGAGTACGGTAACCTTTATTTTTTAAAATTATATTTGTTTTTAAAAAAATATTAAATTAATTTTTTTTTAAATTTTTTTTAATAATTTTAATATGTTAGTATTAAAAATAAAAACATTTAACAGTCTCTTCAATCTTCAATGAATATATATATATATATATATATATATATATATATATATATATATATATATATATGAAATAACAATTCAGTGGGATTAATTCCATTAAAGCTTGTGATGTAAATGGTATAATTGTAATCATCCATTACATTATAATTTTTAAAATTACATAATCAAATATAAAGATATAATAGATTATTATAATATATGATCAACTACATTTAATCGTGAATGTTTTACAGAATCTTGTAAAGATTTGGAGAGAAAAAAAATATGCGAAAAGGAATTATAAGTGTAATGCGTTCCTTTTAGATTGATCAGATCTTGAATTATTCTCCATTTTTGTGTCTGGTCAATCTTGGCATTCTACGTGGTTTCATTACCACTTTGGATGAAATCTTTTGATTCCCAAAAGAAGTAAAATTAGATTGGATATCGGTGAGTTGTGGCTGGGAAAATCTTTTAAAGTGGTGTTTGAAAGTTTGATAATGGTTATATTTTAAAAAAAAATTATGCTCGGAAATATATTAAAAAAATATATATTTTTATATTTAAAAAAAAAATTTGACATTAGTATATCAAAACGATCCGAAAACATGAAAAAAAATTAATTTGAAGTAAAGAAAAATTAAAATAAAATTCAATTTTTTTTTAAAATACTTTTGAAACGTAAAACAAACGGAGTTTTAAACCTTGTTTGTGGGTTACCGTGCAACTCGCTTTTTATCAAAAAAATTTAAAAAAATTGCTTCAAATTAATGTTTTAGTATTTTTGGATCGTTTGAACTTGCTGATGTCAAAAATAAATTTTTAAAAATTAAAAAAATATATTATTATAATATATTTTTAAATAAAAAATACTTTAAAAAATAACTTATACTACATTTTCAAGAAAAAAACCACTAATCATGCATCAATCCAGGGATCGATATTGAAAGAAAAAAAAGAGCTAAAATCAAGCAACCAACCCACCCACCCACCCACCTACCTAGCCACCATTAGCCAATCTTCCTTCTCGTGGCCTCATTTTATCTACATGTAGGATGTTGAGACTTGAGATGCTTGATGACAGCATGCCGACTTGGAATTCTTCTCCCGAGGCAGGAAAGTAATCTGAACAGACTGGAAAAGGGGGTGGAGATTGTGAACATGGGAGATCGATTGGTGGAAGAAGTCCTCCAATGGAAGATCTGGGCAGAGACAATGGACACAACAACACAATCTAGCAGTTTCAAACATGTCCCAAAAGCTACAAAAGTGGGTTCGAACAACTGTCCAACACAAATGTGTTGACTAAGTAGAAAAAAACATTAATTAATGACTTGATTCACCTGAAAACATATGCTTAATTTGGGGGCATATAATATAAGGTTTGCTTGCTCTTAGGAAGATTTGCTAAGATCTCATGGAAGACCAATATTATTAGCATATATTGCTTACATCATTGACCACTTCTTACATTCCTTTGTTCTGCAACCGACTGCTCTCCCTCGTCACTATTCTAAAAGCATCTGCAAGACATGCTCAAGATTAACATATTAATTAAAGCGTTGTTTTTTCTAAAAAACAACTTGTGTGGGTGGAAAAATAGTTAGAAAGAAGCTTCGTTTGGTGCTATGAAATCCCATTTCTACAGACCTCAACATTTTTTAAACGCCATGTTGATGGGATTCGACACCCACAGCTATTAATAATACTTAGAGCTATATATATATATATATATATATATATATATATATATATATATGTTGATTAATATAAGCTAAGCTTCGGTAGAGGACACTGCATGAATCCACTGGCTCATTAGTTGTTAAGTATAATAGTTACAGATGTAAAATCCAACCCGACCATATGGGTTGACCACAAAAACCTAGGATCTGAAACGTGATTCGAGTTAAATTGCTAGTTGAGACTCGATCAAGATTTTGATTCAATAAAATTTGTTCGATCTAGCTAAGGTTTTTATGATTGAGTGGTTCGTTCAAACTCAACCGAGTTAACTATATGCTAAAAAAAATTCTTATTTCAATGTCCAAAGACTAAATATGTTTATTCAACCGAATTCTACTACTTAAAAGTGAAGAAATTTATGTGTATTTTTTTTTAATTATAGATCTGTTGTTATTTTAATATTTAAAATTTGACACTTTAAATTTGATTTTTGTTTGAAATATTTGAATTGTTTTGTTAAATCAACCTCTTAAGTATTTAAAATGTTATTTATTTAATTAAAAAATGTATTGAATTTAAAGTTGGAAGTTGTGTTGATTTTGTGATATGTTTAAAGTTAACATAATAAATTATTTTTACTATATTATTAATCTAGTGATTCAATAACTCCAACTTTTTTTTAAGTCAATACTCGAATTAAATTTTACAGATATAATAATAATAATAATAATAATAAATCAAGTTAGTGACGCTTCCTACCAGGTGATTACATTCTCGTATCTTTCTTTGACTTTTGTAAATATAATAAATAATAACTTATAATCAATGAAGGAATATAAGTTTTAAATGTCCAAGTGGGGTTACAATTATATGTTATTCTCTATTTAAAACTGTTTCCAGACCATGAAATTCCTCGTTGAAGCACACTGAATCCTCTTTGATAAAGAAAGTATGAA
The DNA here is from genome assembly GCF_000002775.5 of Populus trichocarpa. Taxonomy (NCBI): domain Eukaryota; kingdom Viridiplantae; phylum Streptophyta; class Magnoliopsida; order Malpighiales; family Salicaceae; genus Populus; species Populus trichocarpa. The sequence continues at coordinate 13,629,855 of NC_037292.2, forward strand.
GTGTATCTGTTATAAAATGCAAAAATATACTTTATTCAAAATCAATATATATTGCATGAGCTAGAAGGCTTCTCTAATCTGACTTTTCTTTCTGCATCTGTTTTTTAATTGCATGTTTATGGCAGTCGTGGTTATTATAAAACTAATCCTGACTCATGAGATGCAACCCATCGTTGGAAACCGTAGGGTAGAGTTTGCTGCTATGCAAGGAAGAGAAGCCTGAGAACTCTATACCGGTCGGTGCATCGGTTCCCAGAATCCATTCCTCTTTGTTTCCTTTTCTTTTCTCTTTTACAATCCAAGGGAGATGGAAAAGGAAGCATCTAACACCCTTTCTTCCATACTGGATGGAGATCAAAATGGTTATTCTGCCGAGTCCTGTACAGTCGAGAGGAAGCTCAGATTATTTGGATTCGAGCTGAATCCATATAAGCATAACGAGAGTAGCATGAAAGGGTCTACCGAAGGAGATCACGAGAGTGTGAATTCGTCAAATACTGCGTCATCTGAAAGGGCAAAACCTGTCAAGGAGAAAAGCTCAAGTGCTGGGCCTGGTGATAAGAAGTTCGGGTGCCAGTATTGTTTCAAGGAGTTTGCAAATTCACAGGCATTGGGGGGCCACCAAAATGCCCATAAGAAAGAAAGAATGAAGAAGAGATTATTGCAGTTTCAAGCTAGGAAGGCGAGCCTCGGCGGTTACCTTCAACCTTACCAAGATAACCTCAGCAACAATTATCAATACGGCTCAACTTGTACTCCATGGTTCTTCGATCCCTCCTGCTCTACTACTCCCGAGTTCACGCTCCATGATCAGGAGTCTCAGATTAGTTTCAATCCATACCAAGAATATTCCCATCTGAATGATTCTCAGATTTCAAAGTGGGATGCCGTTCCAGCTGACCAGGTTCCTTTCCAGCAACACACTCGTAACAACTTCACTTTCAGTCATGCTGATCAGAGATCCAGAGATAAGCCTTCTCCTTCGCTTGCTTCCAAGAAGGCCTGTCGTAAATCTTTGGATCTTCAGTTAGGCCTCAGTACTGGCAATAGCCCTTTGCCTTCTTGAACTCTCGATCAATGAGAGAAAAAAACCATCATAGGCGTGTGACTTAGAAGATAGCTCATGCATCTACAACTCAGTTTCACCAGACGATGAAATAGCCTTCGATCACACGATGTATTTGTATTCTGGAAAATGGTGAAGAATAGCTCCTAGATTAACTGTATAGTGAAACATTTTCAGGTTGGAAGGGTTTTTGAGGATAGTAAAAGCTTCTCAGAATTTGGTCCGGCCAGGCGCCATTATTTCACTCATGTGTTTTGACTGATCAGAAATTCTCAGTTCAACAGTATCTGCACTTGCATGTATACGTATCCACGGTGATGTAAATGTGACATCTTTACACAATACAAGTCCCTCGTGAGTTTAAATTTTATTTGTTTTTTATATTTGTTTTTTATTCTAAAACACTAATATATAATTATAAGAAAAAAGGAATATAAAGAAGAATAATGCAAAGTAAATTAAGTCACACAAAAAAAATATTTTTTGATTTTTTTATACACTAATTAAATGGAAAGGAATGGAAAGAAGAGTAATGCAAAGTAAATTAAGACATTTTCCTTTATTTGAATATTATAATTATGGATAGAAAAAAAGTAGAGGGAGGGAAAAGAGGAGAAAAATACAGAGTTTTTTTTTTTTTTTTATCTTTTCTATATTTATTTTTTTCACAAAATACACAAAAAAATATCTTTTTGTATTTGTCTTTTTAATTTATTCTAAATCATTAATCAAACAAAAAGGAATAAAAAAGAGAGTAATATAAAGTAAATTAAGTCACTTTTCTTTATTTGAATATTATAATTACAGATAGAAAATAAAGTAAAGGAAGGGAAAAAAAAAGGAGAAAACACAAAAAAATTATATTTTTTATATTTGTCTTTTTTATAATGAAACACTAATTAAATGGAAATAAATAGATTTTTTTACAGTAATGCAAAGTGAATTATGTCACTTTCCTTTATTTGGATTCTATAGTTACATATAGAGAAGAAAGTAAGGGAAAGGAAAAGATGTGAAAATACACCAATTTTTTTTAATATTTTATCCTAAAACGCTAATTAAATGGAAATGAATAATAAATAAAAAAGAGCAATGCAAACTACATTAAGCCACTTTTCTTTATTTGAATATCATAATAATTTTCTATATTTATCATCTTTATTCGAAACACTAATTAAACATGTTGTTTGTTTTTTTTTTTTTATCAACATACATAAATAAAATAAAACTTCATCTTTTATTTCTCTTAAATAAAACAAATAAAATGATTTCCCTTCCTTTCCTTCTTCGCTTTTCCTCATTTTAATTTATCTTTTATTCTCTAATATATTTTTTTAGTTGTTATAGAACTGTGCAAACTCCAGTAGTTTCCTCTTAAAATCCAAAACAGCTCTCATCTTAATTCCTCTAATGGTAATTTAATAAATAAATTAGCCTTTGAGCTTTCACTATGATCATCAAGCATCAACTCTCATCTTAATTCCTTTAATGGAATTAATTCTTGAATCTAATTATAATATTTAATTTAAATTCAATTCAATTTGTTTATATGTTTAGAAGAAATATTTTTTATGTTATTCTCGTTATCTTCATTTTATTTCTTCAAAGTTTTTTTAAAAAATTGGTAAATAAATATTTTAAAAAAATTAGTTTTAACATTAAATTATTTCTATTTAAAATTGTAAATCAGAAGGGTTGATTTATAATTTATTTTTATATAATTTTTAGAAATTAAATTAAATTTGAAACTCGATTCTTAATACTCAAAATAATTTTAAATATAAGATTTTATTAAAATCTTTTAATTGAATTTGATTTAGAGAGTTTCAAATATGTTATTAGAATATTAAGTTGTTTAGTTTATTTTGTTATTAGTCATTAAACATATTAAATTGTTTGATAATGGACTATTGTTCTATATTGTTAGTGATATTAATTAAATTAAAATTATCATAAAATATATAACTTCAATCACATATTTAAAAAAAATAAAAAATGAATTTTTCTTTGAAAAACACATAAATATAATAAAAAACATAAATAAAAAAGAAATAATACCCAGAACATTTTTAATTAAGATTCACAGAGCTAATATGCTTGAAACAAAATAATTGGGGTTAGTTAATTTTAAAATATTTAAAGTTATTAACTATAAATTAAATATTAGTTAATTAATATGAATAAAATAAAAATTATTTAAATTCAGTTAATTTTAAAATATTTAAGGTTATTTTTTATTTTTAAAATAAAACAAGCAGCATTTCTTCTAAAAAAAAAGTCATTTCCCATACTTTTTTAATTGAAAATTAATATATATTTAAACTACTTTTATAAAAATCATTTTCCACTCTCAAACAACTGATTTTTAAGATTCTAACTAAATAATTTTTTGATGCTTTATTTTAAAACAGTAGAAGCTAGAAAAACAGGGGACTGACTTATGCTCGTTTGTCTCTATCGCTATCTCTCGCCAAGCTACAACTCAGGAGAGGTCCCAATCCATGGATTCTTTCTCTCTCTAGGGTTTCCTTACACGCTTAACTTTCTCTACCCAACACAAGTCGAGAGAGCATGTAGAAAAGCATCTAGCTGTTACTTTGGTTGCTGTAGTGATTTTTTAGGGTTTGTTGGTTATTGTTGCATATAAATAGAATAGCGTAATGCCGTCTCATCTATCGAAGCAGGATGCAACAGCAGGGCCGGTGCGGCGGGACCCGTATGAAGTCCTTGCCATCTCCAGGAACTCCACTGACCAGGAAATTAAGTCCGCCTACCGTAAAATGGCTCTCAAGTATGTTTATTATTATTATTATTTTAGATGCGATGGAAATGCATTTATTTTTATTTATTTATGGCGATTTTGAGAGCTTTTGTTACTGAATCTGATTTCATCCTCAGAGTGTGTCAGCCGTAAGAGGAGTGGAGTGAAACAGAGCATGATTCTGTTTTGAGTGAGAATGGGAAGAGTTACAAAAGATTTCGAGTTTGTTTCCTAATTTAATCTCTGTGAGATGGTTTAATATTTGCATTACTACCATCAGTAAAGGATCTGGGATTTGGGTTGAGGTTGAGGTTTTACAAGATGAAAATTTATTGTTTAAGCAAAATATAGAGGTAAGTGAAGGACTTTTTGCGACACTATTGGGTTTATGGTGATTCCAAAGAGACCAGCGAGCAAGCGGGTAGTGGAATTTATCACTTGTTTGGAAAGCAAGGTTTGATTTGGCAGACTCGGAATAGTTAGGTAGCATCATGGGTTGGCTTTGGTTAAAATACCCTCTACTTTTTTTCTCTTTGTTTCTTCCATTGCTGATAAAGGTGTGGAAATTCTCTTTCACATGCTATTTCAGGTACCATCCTGACAAAAATTCAAATGACCCTGAAGCAGCTGATATGTTTAAAGAGGTTACATTTTCATATAATATATTGTCTGATCCAGACAAGCGGCGCCAATATGATTCAGCTGGTTTTGAGGTGAGAAGTCTTGGTGGCAGATAAAACACAAATCAAATTCAAATGTTAACATAGATTATCTTCTTTCTTCTGGCTTAATGCGGTCATTCTGCAGTTTCTGGGCTATCTGGATACCAGCCACTTCAATTTCTGTTAGAATTATAATCATTTAGTTTTATACATTTTTTATATGATGATGTAATATGAAGCATGATCTTGTTGTTCTATGATCAGGCTGTTGAATTGGAAAGTCAAGAACTTGAACTAGATCTTTCAAGCTTGGGAGCTGTAAATACTATGTTTGCGGCACTCTTTAGGCAAGTTTATAATGAATTCATGTAACGTTAATATATATATTTTTTAATTTCTGGAATAATTCTCATGAATCGTGATGATGGTGATGGTTTTGTATTGATTTCTAATTTTAGTGTTTCTTGCATGATAGTAAACTTGGAGTACCGATTAAGACCACTGTATCAGCAACTGTCTTGGAGGAGGCGCTTAATGGTGTTGTTGATATTCATCCACTTCCACTTGGGTTGCCTATTTGTCGGAAGGTGAGGTATTCTTTTCTGGTTTATGTGTCAATTTTAGCGATTGTACTAGGTCTCATTGTAAAATTCTACATTTTTTAACAGGTTGAAAAGCAATGTGCCCACTTCTATTCTGTCACGATAACAGAAGAGGAGGCAAGGGATGGATTTGTCTGCCGAGTCCAATCATCTGACAAAAGCAAGTTCAAGGTTTGAATTATCATAAACATTTGGCACAAATCCTTTGTTATTTAAGTTGGATATGTACGGTGTATTTTTCTCACAATTTTTCCATGCCAAACTGTATTCTTCCGGAGCCTACTTTTAACATCTTTGTGTGAGGGAATGAGGTTAAGGTTCGTGCTAGAAGGGAACATAGTGCTAGCATCTTTGTGTGAGAGAATGAAGTTAAAGTTTGTGCGAGAAAGGAACATATTGCTAGCATTAAACTTGGCAATCATTAAACATGTTTTATGTCGCCCTTTTAAGTTTGCATGAGAACTTTTGAATGGAATCGAGGAGTAATTATCATCTTCCATTAGCAAGATACAGGGAAGAACTTCTGATGAAAGGCGTGCCTCTTGTTACCGTCAGTCTTTTTTTAGAGAGCAAAAATGAGATTGTTGGCAAAATCACTCCCCTACTTATTTCCTTTAGAAAAATAGTGTTTTTTTAGTTAAAACAATGCTTTCTTCAAACACTGACTCATTGTGGAACACTTTGTAGTGGCCCAAAAGCTGCCATGCAGCCACTGCACATCAATACCAAACAAGAGTTAAGAAAGAGACTTTTCAAAGAAATGGTGTGAAAGTTACAGATTATGGTGTTGCAAAGCTGCCTGAAAAGGTCAAAAGAGCATGCTGAATGTTTGTTTTAGATTGGAGTTCCGGAAATGCCATTTGTGATTGAATGTTCCTTAGCAGGGATGCTCATGTTTTTGACCTGAAGCAAGTAAAGGAAGTTGGTTCAAGGATTGTGTGCTCTTGATTCAGGTTTTTGGTGCATTTAAGTTTGTATAGTAATTGGTCAGTTGTGAATTGCATCGTATAATGGCACATATTATAATTTTCTAGGGAAAAGTGTAAAAAAATCACATGGTTGGCCCATTTCAAGTTATTGAGTTTCAATTTTTTGAACTTCATTCACTTGTGGTTTCCTTTTTTGCATTTGCCTTTTTCCGTTGGTTAAGTGCGCTAAAACCAGTCCTCCAACTTTTTTATTTTTCTCTAATTGCTATAATTTTATCAATTGATCAAATTTATGCTATCAACTCAAACTCGAATATGTATCAATGCTCGCGTGGTTTTCTCAGTTATGTACGTATTCTATGCCATGGACGGTTTTCTTTGTATTATAAAAAGCAGTGTATTTCTTGTTTTTATGAATATATTTCACTTTTTTTGTTGTGCAGTTAGGTAACTGGATTATAAAATGTATAGATATTGATTGATTTCATGTACGAAAAGTGTCAGTGGTGAACTGAACATTCATTTGTTTGTAAAAAGGATTGGTATGTAGTTTAAAATAGTTAAAAGTTGGAGGATTTAAATTTAGCGACTTAAATGACAAAAAAAGACATGCTAACAGAGCACCACAAGTCACTGAAGTGCCAAAAACGTGGTCACCAAAGTGCAGATGTGCGAATCCACAGAGTACTCTTTTCATTTTCCCAAATTTTCTTTGAAGCAGACAGGCACATTGCATATGTAACACTGTGGGGAGAGGTATATTTTTGGTAGATTGGTACACTGTAGTTTTTGATGAATAATAGACAACATTTCTACTCAAAGTCCAGCTTTTTATTTCTTCCTCACTGTTAGTGGAACTTTTCATGGTTTGGAAGCACAGTTAAAAAATCTGTTAAGGCTTTAACTTTAGTTGATTGTGAATTTATTGATATGTGGGAGGTGCATGATTTATTTTTCCTATAGGAAAATGGGTGTGATTTAATATTTCCTATAGGAAAATAACGATTAATTGCCATATTATTGGATTCTTGACTGCTCAGTCTTTTTGGGCATTATGATTCTCTTCAAGAGTGGAGCTTTCTGATCGCCTTTGTGGGTGCTGAATAAATACTGAAATGGAGATGACAACCCCACTGGTGGAGAGTCTTGTTAATTTTCATTTTTTATAAGAAATGGAAGAAGATATTTGGTTCCTAATTTGATGCTGAGAGTTTCCTGTAAACATTTTTCTTTTACCTGTATGGCTTTGCATTTTCCTTGATCATTTGATTTTCTTTACCTCTGTTTGAAACGTTCTGTTGTTTTTGCATTTGTTTTTCTTTACTCCTTTCTTTAGTGACAGAGAATCACAGGGACTTTCACTTTTGAGACACCACTGAATTTAGAATTTGTTGGTTTCATTTTGGGGCGTGGAAATCTGCTCCTTGATACTCTACTTGATAAATGGAGGGAAGGGGGTGGGGGTGGGTTGTCTCAATCTAAAAAATACAAAATAAGTAGATGAAACTAAATGGAAAACACAACTCACTAGAATAACTAGATGCATAAAAAAAAATCTTCAATCATCTCCATCAGTTTTATTTTAAGGAGAAAATAAGACGTCCTGGCCTTTAAGGGATACAGATTATACACCAAATGGTTCAATGTTGCCTTTAATTGCTTGGGCTTTCTATGGTTCTGCGTTGCAGGAGCAGATTTATGGGTTTATACAGTTTATGTAACTTGAAACTGTTTCTCATGGGAATTATGTTAAAAAAAACCTTGAGGGGGAAAACACCGACTTATATGTTTGAATGAAATTATAACCAGTCCATAAATTTCTCATACCTTCCTAATTGCTGTTTCCCAACAATCTTCAGATGTCCACATATTTTTTATTCCATTTGTAACAGTTTATCTCAAGTAGTGAGTTCTCAAGGGATATCAAGTATTCAATTTTCTCTTACTATAACTTCGTTATGCATGAAAAATGATCATTAGGCTGACTGATTGGTTATCATTTGTACAGTTGTTGTATTTTGATCAGGAAGAAAGTGGTGGATTAAGCCTTGCTCTACAGGTATGAGGCACTTTCCCCTGTTTTTTTTCTTCTTTTCATGTTGATCTTGTAAAAATCATATCCAACAGTTTCTATATTCTTGCTTTGATTCTAGTCCTGGATGGATCTTAAAGAACATCATGATTTTATTTATTATATCACGACCAGCAGACTGGATATTTTCCCACGAGATTTTAGACCTCTCTCAAGTGAAGTATAGATGACTAGATCCCTAATTAAGATGGACACTACTTGGTCAAAACAGGAGCTACTACTAAGGAAGTTATCTGTGGAATTCATCTGCCTTCACATGTTCCTTGCATGTTTGACAAATTTCTAGCTCAATAGAATCTAATTTACTATTATTCAGTAAACACATTTAATTTCATTACTTTTAACCCATTTTTACTTGTTCACATTTTGGCGTAGGAGGACAGTGCTAAAACAGGAAAGGTTACATCTGCTGGAATGTACTTTCTTTGTTTTCCTGTATACCGGCTGGATCACACTGTCAACTCTGTAAGCTGTGATTTAAGAGATCATTGTCAAGTGTCAGCCTTGATATTTGTCTTTTATTTGGCTCATTCTTCTTCATTTTGGTTTTGGAATTGTTGTGGTTTCAGATTGCAGCTGCAAAAGATGCTGATGCTGCCTTCTTCAAAATACTGGATGGGTTTCAGCCATATGAAATAACTGAACTGAAGGCTGGCACCCATGTTTTTGCTGTCTATGGTCAGTTCTACAATTTTCTTGTTTATGGCACCATGCTTCTTTGATTAAACATGTTTGAATGGGCTGACAGCATCCTTCTGGTTCTGGCCTTTTCTTCCAGGTGACAATTTTTTTAAAAGCGCAAGTTACTCAATAGAAGCTCTCTGTGCTGCACCTTTTATGGAAGAGAAGGCAAATCTTAGAGCTGTAGAAGCAGAGATTCTTGCAAAGAGGGCAGAAATATCTAAGTTTGAGACTGAATATAGAGAGGTCTGCACTTAACTTCAGCAGTCTATACTTGTATACGCTTGCTCTCTTTTTTACTGATTTTTGTGTGGTCTTTTGACAGGTATTGGCACAATTTACCGAGATGAGCAGTAGATATGCACAAGAGATGCAAGCAGTGAGTTTGTCAAAATTTGTTGCTGATATCTCTGAGGATGAGGTGTGAATAAATTGATGGTTTCTGACATTACACTATTGATAATGGTTTTGCAGATTGATGAGTTCCTTAGACAAAGGAATGAAATTCATGCCTCCTACACCACTGCTCCGCCAATGAAGCGGAGTTCAAATAAACGGAGGAATAAGGGTTCCATCAGGGAGACCAAAGAAGATGCACAAGTAAGAGATAAGAAACCTTCTACAAGGGATAGACCTAAGAAGAAGAAATGGTTCAACATCCACTTAAAAGTTGACAAAAGAAAGCCTTGCTAATTATGGTAAGATCAGCATTTGCTTTTTCTTGTTGCATATTGTGTCCTTGCCTTTCACATTAGTCTAATTGTACTACTACTGCGAATGCTGAATGCTGAATCCTAAATCCTAGCTGTACATGAGAAGCTGAATCTGATGTGCTTGTGTTTGTGAATTAACCGTCTGCACTCGTTAATTTGCTCATGTTCTGGCACTAGTGCAAGCAAAGTAAGAGTTTAAGCAATTTCTCGACCATGTGTCAAAGTGAAATGCAGATGGTTGTTTTGCTTTGCTGCAATGTTCTGGCAGGTTGTCAAAGAAAGAAAACATCTCATTGATATTGTCAAATTCCATGTTTCAGTCATTTGGTCATTCTACTGTTCTTTCCCGCAGATTGTAAGAACGCATTCCTGTAAATTGCATCATTTATTCATAAGATCCTTTCATCAACTTGTGGCAGCGCTTCTGTTTTTAAAATGGAAGAACACTACCACTTTATGGACTTTGTACTGCACAAGTGGGAACAATAATTTCCCCCCCTTTTCTGTTTTTCCTTCGTCAAAATCTGTTGTTGCTAATAGTGCAATCATAGGCAGTGGCAACTACTTTTTTTGAATACTAGGTTGATTGTGAGTGTAGCATATTGCTGGGATAGATAGGGAAAATATTGAAGAAACAGAAATATAAAAATATTGTTTTTAACAGTTTTGGAATGAATTTGTCTTTCCAAAATAAAAATATAGAGAGATATGCCTTCTTCTTTGTTTTAATTGCGTTACCGTTTTCTACATCTTAAAACGGTAACTAAACCCTAGAATTAATGTTAAAGCAAGAGAAACGAGATCTGAAGGTTCAGACCCATTTCATAGAACTCCTGATTGTGATTCTAGTTCAAGAAGTTCTCTCCCCGATGTATCCACAATGTCAAAACACTTATTTTTTTCTCCAGATTGCCCTATAATTACCTATAATTAAGTAAATAAATAATAAAAATCCAGGTTGCCCTTTCCTCCTCTAGCGACAGTGATGATCAAGGACTTGCATGCCGTGGTGGTTTTCAATGATGAATAGCAAATAAAAAAAAAAGCTTAATACAAATATTAGAAATTGGAAGAAATCGCCTGAAAAAAGCAAAACAAGGGCAGATGCTCCTGTGTTTTATATTCCTAATTTCAGCACAATCATTTAAATTTTATTTTAATCAAACTCTATGTAAAATCGTTCAAATTTTAAATAGAAAAAAGCTTAATTAAACAAACAAATAAATCTATTTCTTTGTGAATAATTTAAAATGATTTCTACATGCATAAAATGTATTAAATGATTTATAAATAAATATGGAGCATATGTCATATAGAAGATTTTATATTAAATATTGGTCGTATTTTGGAAAATATATCAGTTTCCATAACCATACGTATTTTTGAGCTAAGCTTCGTACGTTAAACTAAGGCCAATTTTCACGTCTAGTCAAACATAGAATATCAACGTTTTACTTCTAATCATTTGATTCAAAATTTAAATTCTAATAAATAAATAAAAAACACAGCACATTCTCACAGCCCTTAGGGCAATCCTGCAAAAATGAATGGAGCTTGAATAAGACGTAAATGGTGGTGGGCATGATAAAATATTTTTGAGCCATGTGATACACGGAAAAATTGCTTAAGATCGTAAACGTTTTTCCCAATTGTATAGATCCATCGATGTTTCTTTTTTTTATTAAATTTAAAATGTATGTATATGATTTTTGATATATAACATAAATGTTATAAAAAAATTATTCTATTTTTTTTTACATGATGTTAACGTGGTATGTAAATATATTTTTTATATCTTTAATTCATTTTTATTTATATAGAGAAATCAATGTTATAAATAAACAAGAGGAGAGCACCTTATGATAAATATTTTCCACAGCACATATATATTATATTCCTTGTAAATTAATTTAATAAAAATAAACCAAAAGCATGGACACCTAGCACTGTTTCATCAATGCCTAGCAAAGGCAAACGAAAATTAAACTTGGGGCCAATTGGGTGGTCTGTGCTGGTATTTTGCTTCTTTTCATTGCCATGTCCTTAATCATTCTTTCTTTTTTTTTTTTTTTTTGTCTACACCCCGGTATCTACAAGTTCATTAGACCCTAACTAATCCAGTTGAGCCGGGACGGCCCACTAAAAAATAAAGCTCTTCCAATAATAATATACGTCATTTATAAGACTCGAACTCAAAACCTTGTTTAAGAGAAACAAGCATCGAACCACTTGAACCAATTATCATTGGTCCATGTCCTTAATCCATATTATGAAATATGTGCTAGAATAGAAAATATTATATTATTAATGTATTGACTTATCATGTGTAGTATGCTACATCATAATATTGTATTATTAATGTCATAAATCTTATTTCAACTACCTTCAATTTTATCATTTGATATCTATTTGTTTTTAAAGAGTAGTTGCTTTTAGTTGTTATAAAAGCAATATTTGATTGATTAATATCTATATTTTATTTTAGAGAGAAAGTGTTTGTGATTTTAAAAGAAAATTGTTTTATTTTTTAAATAAAATAAGGGTAACTCGTGATTTTGACCAAAACCACTAGTTCTTGTTGTGGGGACAATTATTTTTCTATTTAAAATAACAACTTTTTCATAAATTATTTTAATAAATTACACGCATATATTATATATGCTAGTGTTTATGTGACTCAATTTTATTTTATTTTCTATATTAGTAAATATATTAAATATTTTAATTAAGATCGTGTGTCAGTGTGTGTGTGTATTTACACTATAAATCTTTAATTTTTAATTTTTATTGTTTGAACTCAAGACTAACCTTAACAAATACACACACACAATATATAAATTAAAAGGTTATAAATTATTTAATATGAATGAAATAGATTTATTAAAATATTTTAATATATTGCCGTCCTTGTTTATGATCATTTTATATCTCATCAAAACCACAACAATAAAATTTACTCAAACACTATTTAAATATTTTGAATATTTGTAAACTTAGCATATTAATCAATTATCAAACACTATTTTTCACCATTACACGACATAACACACCACAGCAGTTAAAGCACATCAAATACAACAATTCCAAACAAACCCTACATTATTAACCCTAATATAATTTTCTGTCTCTCTCTCTCTCTCAATAGGAATTGGCCGGGTGGCAGCACAAGAGTAATTAAAGTAGATGGCAAGATGCATGCCTGCGCCCACGGTGCACATGCTACAATGCTCCTCGGAGCTGCAAGGATCCTGAAACAATTGCAAGGCACCTTGCGGGTAAAATGTGATTTTGTGGTAACTTGTTGATTTATATTAATATTACTAACAACCACGAAATTTAAGAAATATAAATGCAGGGAACTGTCGTGCTTATCCTTCAGCCTGCTGAAGAACAATGCCAAGGTGCAAAATGTTATTATTATCATTCGATTCTATAATGATTCTATAATGCAGAATAAACATGTTTATAATAAAATCGTAAAGCTTAATGACAAGGAAACAATACCTCTACCTATTGATGATCCTCATGTTTTTTTTATGCTCTCTCTAGTATATATTTGGCACTTCCAAACCCTATTTACTCTATTTAGATATAGTTTAAATATCGAAGGGAATTGAGTTAGTGAATATGAGGATCAAATAATGGTATTTATAGCTAAAGCTTTCATCAAGCTTTAATGACTACATGTCCCACGTATTTAGTATATCATGGGTAGTTACAATTTTAGAGTGGATCACTTTAAGAGCTTATAAATATAAAAGGACAGTTGGAAAGTCGTTCTTATGAACGATATGAGAAACAGTCAACATTCTAGCACTTGGTCCACATTTCTAATCTAATATTTCATCTTAAACCCATCGATAATCTGTTTTAGTAATAAATACATGAATCATAGTGATAGATCCTCTAATTGATGAGTATTATCTTCCATATATTACTATGTATTTATTTCTTTAAACATTATAATTTATGTGGCAACAAGTTCTTAATTAATAAACCATATGTTTATTCTTGGTCTAATACGGATGAATTTTTCTCAAATTCAAATTAAGGTGCACATCAATATGAGAAAAATATCAGAATATTTAGGAAAATCACATTGTTCAAACAATGAAAAAAAATTACATAATGGAATCAAGTCCCATATCCACTACATGATCCTTGAATTTCAACGGTGGCATGCCCTTAGGTAAAGGATCCGCGATCATTAGTTCAGTGCTGATGTGCTCAATGACCACTTTCTTTTCTTTAATACGTTTTCTTATAGCTAAATACGTAATGTCGATGTGTTTACTTCGAATTCCATTTTTATTGTTCTTAGCCATAAAAACAGCAGCTGAATTATCGCAAAACATTCTCAATGGCCTATAGATAGAATCCATAATTCTAAGCCCAAAAATGAAACTCTTAAGCCATACACCATGTGAAGTAGCCTCAAAACAAAAGACGAACTCGTCTTCCATAGTGGAAGTGGTAGTCAAAGTATACTTAGCACTCTTCCATGATATAGCTCCACCGGTCATCAAAAATATATATCTTGATGTTGATTTACGTGAATTAATACAGCCAGCAAAGTCAGAATCTGAGTAGCCAATTACTTCCAGATTGTCTGTCCGTCTATACATAAGCATATAGTCTTTGGTTCCTTGAAGGTACCTCATCACTTTCTTTGCAGCTCTCCAATGGTCTAAACATGGATTACTCTGATATCATCATAATATTCATACAACAAATGCAATGTAAGGTATTGTACAGACTTGAGCATACATAAGGCTTCCGACAACAGAAGTATATGGAATGTTCTTCATTTGTTCCCTTTCAAGGTCGTTCTTTGGGCATTGATTCAAATTGAACCTGTCTCCCTTCATAATAGGAGCTACACTTGGAAAATAATTCTTCATATGAAATCTCTCTAAAACTTTATTAATATAGGTTTCCTGAGATAGACCCAAGATACCTCAAAATCTGTCTCTATGGATTTTAATGCCAATAATATAAAATGCCTCACACATATCCTTCATATCAAAAAGTTTTAGAGAGGAATTGTTTCACCTCATGCAGCAAACCCTTATCATTGGTTGCTAGCAAAATGTCATCCACATATAAAACAAGAAAATAGATTTTACTCTCATTGACCTTCTGGTATATACATTGATCCATAACGTTTTTTACAAAACCGAATGAAGAAATTACATTATGGAATTTTAAATACCTCTAGCCATTGATGTTCCTCATTTTTTTTTTCCTGCTCTCTCTGATATATATTTGGCACTTCCAAACTTTACTCATTCTATTTAGATGGTGTAAAAACTAAAGGGAATTGAATTAGTGAGTATGGGGACCAAATAACAGTATTTATAGCCAAAACTTCCATCAAGCTTTAATGGCTACATGTCCCACGTATTAGTATATCATGGGCAATTACAACCTTAAAGTGGGTCATTTTAAGAGCTCATAAATATAAAGGTTACAACCTTAAAATGAACCACTTTAAGAGCTCAAAAATATGAAGGAGAGCTGGAGAGCCATTCTTATAAACAGTTTTATAAGAAACAGCCAACACAAAAGACATGATTGTAGAAGGGGTTCTTGATAATATTGATTCCATTTTTAGGGTACACATTTTGCATTTGTATCCTACTGGAGTGGTTGCTTCACGGCCTGAAGAATTCTTTGCTAGATGTGGGAGTTTCAAAGCAAAGATAATTGGTAAAAGTGGTCATGCTGCAATTCCTGAAGAGTCAATGATTCAGTTTTGGCAACTTCGACAGCAGTAATTAGTTTGCATAATATAGTTTCAAGAAAGATTGATCCTTTCGATCCCCAGCTACTATGAGTTTGTAAACATACTTGGGAGCTATGTATATTTCTTTAGTTCAGTTTTATGATTGAGTAATAGTTTGTTATATAACTTGATTGCAAGGTGTAACATATTCTAATTCCTTCCAAAACATGGATATTATAAGTGGTTTTTGTAGTTATAATCCATGCAGGTACTACATTTAATATCATATCAGACTCGGCTACAATATTAAGAACGTTTAGGGCTTTCAGCAAAAAAAGCTTCAATGTACTCGGGGAAAGAATAAAAAAGGTAAATGATCACTATACTCATACATAAATACTTGAATCTTAACAAGGAAAAGGAAGAAGTGTGTCATGGAATCCTATTATTGAAGAGATTTTTATTTTTTTTTCTTGTTTTGTATTTTTCATCTCTCTTTTTAAATGTGTTGACGTCTTGTGGCAAGCTATCGAAGAGTGTTAGAAAAATAATTTGATATATCTTCTATATAAAGAAGAGATATTATATATATAAGAGATTTTCTTTTATATTCCTAGATTGTAGTTAGTATTAAGAGATGATGGTTTAATTATAGAAGAAACAAACGTGTAGGGAAAGTCAACTTGTTGTATATATATATACATTAATCAATATTAATGAGACCCAATCTGTTGAATTATCTTTTTTACATGGTATCAGAGCTAGGTTAAAATCCTAACTCAATTATCATTGTACTCTAATCTTTTATGTAGCTTCCCTTCATTCTTTCTGCTGTCATGGCCAACGACCAAACACCTCTTGAAAAAAATAATTTCATCTCTGGTACATCCAAGCCAAATATTTCAATCCTCTCTATAGATGCCTCGAAATCAGATCTCTCTAACCCCTATTTCACTCATCATTTACATCATCCAAGTTTGGTGTTGATATCCAAACCTTTGAATGGAGACAACTATTCAGTTTGGAAAAGGGTTATGACCATGACTTTAAATTCCAAAAACAAGTTAGGTTTTGTCAATGGCACAATCAAAGCCCCCTCAGAAGAAACTAATCCTAATGGTTATGCAACTTGGTCGTGTTACAATGATATGGTCCACTCATGGATCATCAACACCCTCAATCTAGAAATCTCAAACAGTGTGATTTATTATGTTACAGCTCATAAAATTTGGGAAGATCTTCGTGAACGATTCTCTCAAAGTAATGCACCACGCATCTTTGAAATTCAGCGAGAAACTACTACCTAGCAGAAAAAATGCTAATATTGTTGCAAAAGAATCACTACCTCTGAATTCCATAAATTATTTATGTGATGTGATGTGTTGTGTGTGCCTATATTACCAATCAGTCATTTGACTAGAGGCTTGAACTGTTCAGTGACATTTTTTCTATATTGGTGTATTTTACAGGATCTGGCTACAAGAAAGATGATTGGTTTGGGTAAGTAGCGTGATGGATTATACTACTTGGTGGCGTTGACAACAAAAAAATCTACAACTAGTTCACCTTCAAACAATCAACCGACCTGCAACCTCAGCATAAAATCCATTGATCTTTAGCATAACCGATTAAGACATTTATCTCCCTCTCGTTTAAGTTTTATTGCTAAGAATTTTCTGAATATTTTGATTCAATCCAATAATGCTTGCCTTGTTTGTCCTTTGGCTAAGCAAAGTCATTTGCCTTTTAGTTCTAGTTCAATTTCTTATGTAGAAGCTTTTGATATTATTCATTGTGGCATTTGGGAACGATATAAACATCCTTCATTTTCTAGTGCCCATTCTTTTCTTATCATTATTGATGATTATACACGCTTCACTTGGATTTTTTTAATGAGACACAAAAACGAGGCACAATCGATTTTAAAATAATTTTTTAGCTATGTCTTCACTCAATTCACATCTCGCATTAAAGTTTTTTGTATGATAATGATGGTGAATTCCTTTAACTCTGATCTTTTTTCAATGATAATGGTGTTATTTTTCAACATTCATACGTTTACACGGCCCAACAAAATGGGGTTATGGAACACAAACATCATCACATTTTACAAGTGGCTCGCACTTAAATTTTATGCTTATGTCCATACTCAATTTCAGGGGGAGTGCACCCTTACTGCAGTACATATCATCAATCAATTACCTACACTCGTCTTTTCCTTCAAAAATCCATCATCTTTGTGTGTTTGGATGTTTGGCTTATGCTACCAATGTTCATACTTCACACAAATTCAATTATCATACCATAATTTGTATTTTCATAAGATATCTTGTTGGTTAAAAAGCCTATAAATTGTATAATCTGTTAACATAAAAAGTCTTCACAAGCAAAGATGTTTTCTTTCATGAAAATATTTTTCCAAATGCATCTGTCAAACCTATATCTTCTTCTAACCCTTTTTTAGTTCATTCCCAAGGCCTAGTCGCTCTTCCAATACATGATCTAGCATCATCTCCTCTCAATCTCTTAGCCTTGCCCTCTTCTTCTTCACAATCCATTGTCCCCTCATTTACCATATCAACACCATTAGATCCACCCATTACCCTTCGATCTCCAAGCACCATATTCTCAAGCGATATATTTCTACCCACTCAATCCTCCACTAGACTCTCTTTCTTTACTCTCACTCGTTTCGTCTACACCACCACCATCACCCAAACCCGAGCCACTTCATCGCTCCAGTAACTCCCATAATCCACCGATGAAATTACAGGATTATATGTGCTCTCACATCACACACGCTTGCTCTAACCAATCCACTTCCTTGCTTTCAGATCCAAGTAAAGGTACATGTTATCCCTTGGACAATTATGTTTTGTATCATCATTACAAGACTGCGCATCACTCTTTTGTTGTTTATATTAGTCAAGTTACAAAGTCTAGAACTTATTCTGATGTCGTTATCCATCTTGAATGGCAAAAGGTGATGCAGCCCAAATTACAGGCTTTCTATGACAACGGTACTTGGACTTTCACACATAGTTATTAAACCCAGACCAGCCCGGCAGGTCGACTCGGGACTCGGGGGTTGGACCGGTCCGGGTTTGTCAAAAGACTGGCCGGCGCAACGACTCGGCCAAACCCGGTCGACCCGGTGGGTCAACCCGTGACCCGGGCGAGACCCGAATTTTTTTTTTCAAATGTGGGATTTGAAACTCATTAGTATATATACTCTATGTTCCCAAGAAAAAAGTTATGTTTTTTCAATGTGGGATAAAAAACCTTTTTGGTTTAAATACTTCAACTTAAAAGGATAACATAGTATCTTTTTAATGTGGGATTTAAAACTTATTAGTATATATACTCTATGTTCCCAAGAAAAAAATTATTTTTTTTCAATGTGAGATTTGAAACCTATTAGTATATATACTCTATGTTCATAAGAAAAAAGCTATGTTTTTTTAATGTGGGATTTGAAACTCATTAGTAAATATTATATACTCTATGTTCCCAAGAAAAAAATAATCTTTTTTTAATGTGTGGGATTTGAAACCCATTAGTATATATACTCTATGTTCACAATAAAAAAACTATGTTTTTTTAATGTGGGATTTGAAACTCATTAGTATATATAATCTATGTTCCCAAGAAAAAAGTTATGTTTTTTTAATGTGGGATAAAAAACTTTTTTGGTTTAAATACTTCAACTTAAAAACTTAACATAATATCTTTTTAATGTGGGATAAAAAACTTTAAAATATTCTTTTAAACTTTATTATTTACAATATGTATTTTTTCTTAATTTTTTCATATAAAATATTAAAACTTTAATTTTTTTTAATTTTTCCGGGTTGACCCATGAAACCCAGGACCCGGCCCCTTGGCCGGGTCATCCCGGGTTTAATAACTATGCTTTCACATCCCTTTTGACTGGGAAGATGCTTATAGGTTGTCGGTGGGTCTATATAGGTTGTCGGTGGGTCTATAAGATTAAACATTGCTCTGATGATTTAATTGAGTGATACAAAGCACGATTTGTTGCTATAGGATTCACATAATTAGAGGGTGTCAATTATTAGGATGCATTCTCTCCCACAGCCAAAATTATCACAGTTTATTGTCTCCTTGCTTTGGCCGCAACTTGAGGGTGGTCACTTCACCGATTGGATGTTAATAATGCTTTTCTTCACAGTGACATTCATGAAGAAATATACATGTCTCCACCGCCAGGGCTTCGAAGATAAAGGGAGGAAAACTTGGTGTGTTGACTTTATAAGTCATTGTATAGTTTGAAGCAAACATCTCGATAGTGGTTCTCGAAATTCTCAGAAGCTATTCAAGTTGCAGGGTATGTTCAATCTCAAGCTGACTACTCGTTATTCACCAAAAACACAAATCAAGTCCTTCACTTCCCTCTTGATATATGCTGATGATATTTTAATTATTGGAAATGATTCTGTGAGTATTGTTGCAATTAAGAAATTCCTGCATAGTCAATTCCGTCTTAAGGATCTTAGTGATTTGAAATATTTTCTTGGTATTGAGGTATCTTCTTCTAATAATAAGATTTTTATTTCCCAACACAAGTATGCTTTAGAAATCATTGAAGATGCGAGATTGTTAGGTGTGACACCCATTGATACTCCTATAGAGCGAGGTTTGAAGTTGTCTGACAAAAGTGATTTACTAGAGGATCTGGGTCATTATAGGAAGTTGATTGGTAGATTGATATATCTTATTGTCTCAAGGCCGAATGTTACATATTCTATACATGTATTAAGCAGGTTTATGAATCAGCCTCATAAGCTTCATATGAAGGCAGCACTTCGTGTTATACATTATCTACACACTTGGCCAATGATTGTTCATCTCCTCAAGCAATGATTTCAAGTTGAGAGCCTATTGTGATTTAGATTGAGCAGTTTGTCTAATCACTATAAGGTCTACCACAGGTCATTATGTCTTCCTTGGCTCCTCATTGATCTCATGGAGATCGAAATGTTAGAAAGTAGTGTCATTTTCTTCAGCTGAAGCAGAATATTATGCTATGACAGGTGTTTGTTGTGAGTTAACTTGGCTAAGATATCTTCTCAGAGATTTGGGAGTATCCTTTCAAGAACCTGCTTTGTTATACTGTGATAACAAAATCGCATTGCATATTGCAACAAACCCAGTCTTTCATGAGTGGACCATACACATTGAAATGGATTGTCCTTACATCCGAGATAAGATTCAAGATGGATCCGTTGTTACAAGGTTTGTGAGTTCTGCAAATTAATTGGCAGATGTCTTGACTAGAGCTTTGGGAAAAGAAGTCTTCATTCCTATGATTTGCAAGTTAGGAGTACAGGATATCCATTACCACTCTCCAACTTGAGGGGGAGTGTTAGGAAAATAATCTAATATATCTTCCATATAAAAAGAGATGTTCTGTATATAATAATTTTCCTTTTATTCCTAGATTGTAGTTAGTATTGATAGATTATGGCTTAATCACATGAGAAACAACCATCTAGGGAAAGGCAACCTGCTGTATATTTATACATCAATCAATATCAATGAGATTCATTCTGCCGAATTATCTTCTTCACAAAGGGCAAGCAGTTGTACATAGGTGCACTTGTGAGGTAGATTTAACAGGAACAAAACATCCCTCAATTCCTACAACAGTAAATGATGCAAGGATTTCCGAACATGTTCGGCGAGTTTCAATCGGTATACTAGGAGAAGGAAACCATAAGCTATCTCCAAGCTTCATGGGAAGTGAAGATTTTGCTTTCTATCTTGATAAAATCAATTCCTGGATCCTTTTTTATTTCTAGGCACGAGAAATGAGAAGATTGGGAGCATATATCAACCACATAGCCCTTCATTTACCATTGATGAGGATGTGTTTCCTATCGGGGCATCAATATATGCGGCATTTGCACGTTCATACCTTTCAAACTCAATAAAGATTTTGATTTCTTGAATAAATTTATTTTGTCTATTTATTTTTAATAAATATTTTCCAAATAGGGTTTAATTCATCTTTTTCTCTCATTACAATTTTAATAAAATAAAAATCTCCATTATCTCATCACTTTTTTTTTTTCATGAGAAATAAGGCAATATCTATTTCTCGAAATGGTATCATTTTTCTTAGCTTTGAATAATTGAATCTTTGACAGAGGTACGTACTTATTGGTTTAATTTTCTCGTTATTTGTCTTTGATCTTTATTTAATAAATGTTAATGTTGATTCTCGTTTTTTAGTTCTATATATGTGTGTGTGTCTTAATAATTTTTGTTTTTTTATATTCAATGAATAGTAATCAAACGTTATACTATTCTATTTGCCTATTAAAATTTAAAAAAAAAATTGAAAGCAAAGATTGTGACACCATAAAATTAACATCACGAGTTACGACAAACACCAAACCTGTAGCCAAGGTCTAATGACCAAAGGCATGTACATGCATATATAGAAGGAGGAGGGTGTATATATATATATATATATAAATGAAGGCTCACACCCGCTCTCTAACAACAACAAGGGAAGCAATGAAAGCAAGGGCGATTCCAATCACCATTGATGGAGACGCGAGGGTGCCTGAGCTTGGCGCGGCGGCCGGGGGCATTTTCATGCCAGGTGTATGAACATGGCCCTCATCAGCAGCAGCAGCAGAAGCCATGACCAGAACAGCAACACAAGCAGCCAACATTGACACAGCCATCCTTGATGAATTCATTCTGCAATATCTGCCTTTAGTCGTCAGAAAGAATGTTGGAGTATTTATTTCAAGTGGGTTTGCCAAGGTTTATATATATATATATATATATAGAGAGAGAGAGAGAGAGAGCCTTGCCTAGACGTCGACCCCTGATCTGTGCTCGTTATGGTCAAGGATGGTAGCAAATGCCAGCCTATCCTTCTCAATCGATGCCGTTGAAACCTATGGTTGCAAATTTGTGTTCATAGTTTATACACGAGAGAAGCAGGATGTACTCCATTTTCTATGGATGGATATCGATCGTACTTGTCTTTGCTGCCGGCCATACGCTGATTACAAAGCTTAGTTAGAGTTGAGATTAACAAAAATTAAGGGTTGATTCTCTCGGAAAATCAAAGAAAATACTACTAACCAAAGGGTCGTTGACATTTTACTAGTAAACAAACTATATCAAAGGGTACATTACGTTTTCTTTTTTGATAAAATATTTTTCAAGATTTATGGTTTGGTTCCTCTCTCGTCTTTGATTTTATTGCCCATTTCATTGTTATGATACCAAATATTTTCTTTTGGATTTTAAACCCCTTCTAAAAAAATAATAATAAAATAATAATAAAAAGAAGTGGGTTTTAAGTTTAAAATCTACTTTGAGGCTTTGAGCCACAGAGCCTACATTTCAAAGATGGTCCACAGTGGTAACTGGTAAGCATCTTGGAGCCTGGACTCGTGTTTATTTTATTGGGCTGGATGGTCGGCAGAAGCTATAAATTTATCAAGCGGTTAATTTCAAGCGACCTTGTCACAAATATGGCCTTGTTAATGTGAACGTCAAATTATTTATTGATAGTTGTGGGTTTGAATTAATAAATTAGGGTTGATGTATGGATTGAGAGAACTTTGGAAATAGTGTCTTCTAGAGATTAGTTATTACAAGTAAAATGATCTTTTTCATAAATTGTATTTGTGATTATTATATTAATCAAAGACCCGTCAGTTTTTTTATATTGTTTATGCATAATTTAATGATTTAAATATTTTTAAAAGCAAAAATAAAAATAAAAACTACGGTTCAAGGGTTTTTAGGGTTTTTACGATTTGATTACACATAATGATATTTTTGTATTTTTCCTGATGGTTTTTCAGTTATAATCAATTTAAACCAAGAGTATAAAAATAATTTCAAAATAAAAAGCCATGCGCTAATAAATTAAAAGCAATTGTGCTTTTTGCGTGGCACATGTGATACCTCTCGATGGTCAAAGGTTGCCTTTAGTGATGGTATTGAAAGCGTCACACCGTCTTCTTTCTAATGGTCAGGCGCGTGTGCACGGAGGAGCTTCGATTGAGCTCTTGTTGATTTTTTTTCTTTTCTTTTCTGTTTTCTCTATTCTTGCCTTAGACTTTGTGTTAGCCCTTTTAAAAAAAAAATTAAATATGTCATATCAATTTGTATTTGTATTAATTTTGCTTATCGTTTTTTTAATTGTTATTTGTTTTGTTTTTAATGCCCTTTGAAGTTTTTTTTTAATTTCATCCCTTAACATTTTATTTTATTTAATTTTTTAATATAATTTAGTCATTTTTCTTTTAATTGCTATTGTTTTTGTTTTTTTATCCCTTTCTTTGTTTATATTATCTTTTAATTCGACCTTTTTATTATTTTATTTTATTTATTTTTTATACTAGATTTGTCTTTATTTTTATGATTGCTATTTGTTTTGTTTTTTTATTTTTGGATGATTGAGAGTTTTGCTTCATGATTTTTTCGAGTCTGCCTACTATGGGGTAACTCATTCTCACGACTCAGATTATGGATTTTGAAGATTAGTCTGATTTGACTCTGGTATTTTTTAGGTATTTTTTAATTGATTTTTTTTTATTTTCATCATTTGACATTATGTTACTACTAGGTCTTCAGCTTCGTGAGTTTTGTCATTTTTCTTTCTATGAGATTATCTCGATCTCATATAACGGGTTAATCTAGTTAACCTGGATTGACTCGGTTTTTATATATATTTTTTATCAATTTTTTTCTTGTTACTTTCATTGTTTTATTCAATTATTTTTATACAGGATATCTCAACCCCACATCCAAGATTAAAATAAAAAAAAAACTCAATAAAACAATGTCGTAAAACATCGAAGTCAATCAAAATTAACCCTTTTAATTCTTAATCCAAGTCTTGGACTGGGTGATCAACTGGGCCGAAGTCTTGGATTGGATCATCAACTGGCCGGGTTTAATTTCTTTGGTTTAGTTGACAGACTCGAGAAGATAGTGTTAGTTTCAGAGTACCTCTCTCACTCTCTCTCGAATCTCTATAGTTTTGACCTGAGTCGTGTAGCCTTTTAGAACATCCACCCCGGAGACCCGCCGCTTTATCATCATTTAAGGTTAAGCCGTGGCCACCGTATGTATAAGCAGTAAAGACCCCCCTCCCCTTTCCTATGCGCATAATCACCACCACCACCATCATCTAATAAAAATCCCTCACCTATGGGCTTCACTTCGGCTCTCTCTCTATACTCCCTCTCACATCCGAAGGTAAAAAAACATGTTTCTTGTTATTTTTCTCTCGGAGCATAGAAGTAACAATAATAATTGTCAACAGGTTTCAGCTGGGGCGGCCCATTCTCATTCTCATCCGCTAAAGCACAGACTCCAATCCGAGGCGAACCCTTTAACGGTTCGAAGAAGATGTTTGAGATTTAGGAGTGTGGTTGTGAAGGCGGCTGCTGCTTCTGGACGTGGCCGCAGAGTGTACAGTCAGTCTCAGCCTCCTTTGATTAACGCTCCCGTCAAGCAGGTTGCCTCCTTCATTATCCCCGCCGGAGTCTTTGTAGCTGTCACTTTCGGTATGCAAATTTTCTTTTCTTTTTTTTTTAAAAAAGAAAGATTCATTGCCTCCAACCCATGATTCAGTTGGTTTATAGATAGAATAGCAGCAGTGTAGAATTTGAAGTAAAATGTTTCGCTAATTTGTGTCTTCAGCTGACAGTTTTGTGGAAATTGGTGGAGAAACTTCTTATGCCGAAGCCAGCAAGGTCTAGTTTATCAGCAGCAGAAAATAAGTCTCCTGAAAAAGGAATGAAATGGTCCTTTGCCCCTGGCACTAATTTACTATCAGGTTTCACTGCCAAAGTCGACAGGGAGTCCAAGCAGAAGCTTAATGAATTTGCCAAGCAACTCAGGGCTTTCAGAAGCGTTGACATGTCCGGTATGTTGCGCCTTTTATTCTTGAGGCTTTCCCAGTGCAATTTCTATTTTTAGCATTTAATAATCTATCCTGGTACCTCATGGGGGGGAGCGGCTTAAGCGCTGCTTATTGATGCAAAAAAGATAAGATACAAATAAAAATACTAAAAATTTCCAAGGAAATGAAATTCGAGAGAAACTAAGTACCTTGTACTAGGCTCCAGGTGGCCACTCCCCGCTCTAGTTCTTTCCTAGCAAGTAGACATTGTAAATGCAAACCTTTCCATGTCTTTTGCAGGATGTAATTTCGGAGATGAAGGACTGTTTTTCCTTGCTGAGAGCTTAGCATACAACCAGGTTAGAGTTCTTCAACTAGCTATGTCTGGTCTCTTCATCATTAGAATAGCATTTTTCTATGTCCTAGTCATACATTTTGCAAGTGTGATATTATTATCTTTATGAATTTTCTAATGTACTGCTTTTCAGATTCTAGAGGAAGTGAGTTTTGCTGCAAATGGAATAACTGCAGAAGGAACAAAAGCCTTTGACCGTGTACTTCAATCAAACATTTCTCTAAAAACTCTCAACATTTCTGGAAATCCTATTGGTGATGAAGGAGCCAAGGTCAGCTCAAGTCTAACCTTTGTTTGAATAACTTTGCAAATAGGAAGAAGGTCATTTGGATACTTCATATATTAGACATTAGAAAAGAATATCTCCTAAAATTTTTGGGCATGAAGAAGATTCCAGATTAATATGTGTTTTTGAACTTAGATGAGTTGCTGTGTTGTTGTATGGTATGTTCTCCTAAGCTGGACAATTAGATGGAAAGGGTATTTTAATGTTTATTGCAGGCTGCCGCAATATATTGTCATGTTTCTCAGAGTTTGGACATGATATATTTTACTTCACATATTGTTCCAACCAAGCTAGCATACCTTTTCTGTGCAGCTACTTAGCAATTACATGTAAAGATTAACTTTCTTCCATATATAGAAGCCCTAGTTTGTTGAAAATAATGAACTGAAAGTACAACTACTAATAATAGCTTATGGGCACACTCCACCTAAATGCAGTTAAGATTACTGTGAACCTAACGTTGCCTTGCTGTGATACCTTAATACCTCTCACTAGAACCAAATCATGGACCATTTGGTTAGTGCATTAGGTTTTAGGACTTTCTCTTATAATTTAAATCCACACACACCAGAATTTTCTTTACATGGAAACCAAAAAAGAGAAGATATATATTGACAGAGAGGTCTCTGGGAAGAGAGGCCCTGGGGTTAGTCTGTATTTGAAGCCGAGTCTATAGTTTTCATTGTGAATTTCCTTTTGCCTTTACTTGTTGATGCAGGCCAGAAGCTGAATTACATGAATCTCTCATTTGATTTTCCTTACTTTTCCAATAAATTAGTAGATCAACTGATTGTCAAAACACATCTGCTAAAGAGACACATTGAAGATGAATGTATAAGGATGACCAACAATCCTGATGGATTTTAATTCTGACTATTCAAGGAAACTCTAAGTACTCGCATCCAACATTGCCTTTCAGATATTGTACCCTATGCAAAGAGTTCCTGTTACCTTTCAATATTTGGTCATACTCCAAAGTAGAATTCAGTTTGACATCAATATAGGCTTCTTGTGGTTTTGAGTAGTTCAAGTGCATTGCTTATTGTACCCTATGCAAAGAGTTCCTTTTCCCTTCCATGGATTTTATATTATTGATGTTAATTCTTACAACCTCGGGTTCATGTGATTGATGATGTTTTCATTTTATTTAATAGATCCTGTGTGAGATATTGGTGGATAATGTTGGTATTGAAAAGCTCCAGCTGAACAGTGCTGATTTAGGTGATGAGGTAAGCATACTATTAGCTTCAAATTAGTATCTGACAACTATGTTCACAAGCATTGAAAATTCACTAGTTATGTGACCCGTGCTCCGTTGTAGGTCATATATTTTTATTTCCTATAAAAAAAATTGTATATGCAGATTTTCTCAACGCATCTCTGTAGTTTAAAAAATTTAAGTTCAAATAATTTTTTTTATGTATACATGTAATCAAATAAATCGAGAACTATATGTGTGAATAAATAAATAAAAAGTCATTAACGATACTTAAAAATAAAACCTGAAAAATTGAGAGAGGTGTAGATCAAGATATTTAATCTCGAAAGACGAAACATTTACTCGTTTGTGTTTGGTAAATTTATTTATTAAAATAATTTTTTATTCAAGAAAACAATAATAGAAATAGAGGCACAAATTAAATTGATTGAATAAAATAAAATAAAATAAAAACATCATGCAAGGCTGTATATATTAGGAATATTATCTAAATGGAAAGTTTTTTATTTTAAAAAATAAAGCTTATTCATACAAAAGATAAAAAAAATATAGATGAATCAGAAAAACTCTTCAAATTTAAATGCATAACAAAAAAAATAATCATAATTTAAAAGAGGCTCTCCAAACAAAATGAAAGAGATAAGGGGTACTAATTTGAATATAAATTAAAAAAATTAGAGAAAAAGCCATAAAAAATCATTAATTTAAAAAAAGAATTGGAAAAAAAAAAAGCAAAGGCCATGCACTGCCGGGCCTGCCTGCTTGGCCCATTTTGTTGGGTCCAACGCTCGGGCCTACCCTGGCAGGCCTGCACTAATGGGCCCTTATTTTTTTTAATTTGCAAGTCATCCACCCTAATTTTTTTTTAAAATCAAACGACATGTTGCTTGCTGAGGTAAACGACGCGTTGTCTGATTTGCCCAAATTCTAGCTACCATGGTGGCTAGGAAATCAAGGCTTTAGTTTTTTTGACTCAAACACCTGTTTTTCAACCCATTTTTGACTCAAAACACCTATAAAACAATGTAGGAACCGTGATAAATCTATCTATGGCCTTAAAAAATCCAAAACACCGCCCCAAAAACCAAAATCAGCCTGAAATAAAAAATTAACCTGAGCTCATGTGTTTTTTCACGAACTTTAAATGTAAAAAAACACCTAATATAAACTCTTCTCATCAAATGGAACCATTTGATACAAATATCGTCCGTTTTGGTGATCTAAATCGGTGTCAACGACACTTTTCTCTTTCTACCGCCGGAATCTGGTGACCTCTCTCCCCCCTCTCTCAACTAGGGACTAAAAAATAAAAAAAATGAATTTTTTCACCAAAATTGAATTGGAAAAATATTGAGGTGTTGAAATTGTATAATTTACATGATTCTTAAAATTCAAGGACCAAAGTGCATCTTTTGCGAAACTTATGACACGCCACCCATGTTTGACACCTTTTTCATTTCGGTTTCTCTTCTTTCAATTCCACTCTTTCATAAGAAATTAAAATCAATTGGTTTTCAATTAGAACTAACTCACCAAAAAAAAAATTGTGGACCAAATTGAAAAAAAAAAATCTTGCACGGGCCCATCCACAATAATGTGTGAAATGATGAACAGTGGAGCCTTGTACAGGGAAAAACCCACGCCTTTTAGAGTTATACTTAATATGTACAACTGAAGGCATATACTGTGCCATGTGCCTAACTGTCACTTGTTTTATTTGCAGGGTGCAAAGGCTATTGCTGACTTATTGAAGAAAAGTTCAACCTTGCGTGTGGTTGAACTTAATAACAACATGATTGACTATTCTGTATGCTGTTACCTCAACATGTTCTAAAATCTGGTTTTGATATCTGAAGCTGCTATGTTTACTGTTTTTGGTTATTTTTTTCCTTTTGGAATGCAAGTAGGGATTTACAAGTCTTGCTGGAGCACTTCTTGAGAATAATGCTGTACGAAGTATATATCTCAAGTGAGTGGAAGACCTTAAATTTTGTTATTCAATATTATGCGATATCCTGTTTATCCAATCAAATTGTGTGTTTAGCTGGACAAGTTCTTGACAGCTTTAGATATGTATTTCATATTAACTTCTTTCTTTATGTTATTTTGATTGACATTCTATTATTGTTAAGTGGAAATTATGGTGGCGCTTTGGGGGCTAATGCTTTGGCTAAAGGGCTTGAGGGGAACAAGTCTTTACGAGTATGTAAATTTTCTGTATTTGTTTTTTGCATTTCTCTATATTCTACATGGGTGGAGTTGTGCTCCTATATGTTTCATTTTGTGTATGTGGAATATTCTACCTAATAATTACATCTGTAAAACTAAACTAGAATCATCAAAATTACAAGTCATGTTTCATAAGTTGCAAATGTACAGTACATAGCTCAACAGCCAATTTAATGAGTTACCTATGTTCACTGATTGTTGATGAAGTTCAGTTTGAAAACCTTGACATCAAGAAAGTTTGGATGTGGATAGTTTCCAATCCATAATTTTAGTTTTTCAGGTTTAATTAATCACAACTTGTTACATTAGAAACAATTGGAGTTGGTTTAGATCAGAGGATCAATTTATTAGCCTCCATTCTGCAATCTTTGGAAAACAGGTTCCCAGTGAATTGAGACTTTGATGATGTAGATGATATTGAGAATTATCTGAGAAACTGTGGAAAAGTCAAGGCATGTAATATGGGATTTACTGTCTTTGCTTGTGTTTTTGAAGGGATGGAAAAATATCATCATTCAGTCTTCATAAAGATTTGCTTTGTAACAGGCCTGAATCAAATAGTTGAATTAGATATTCCTACTGGATGTGGATTATTCAAATAGAGATTCTTCCCAATAGAAATGGATGAGTTCAGTATTTATTCTTTTTAAATTTTTTTTGCAGACAGCCCTTTTCTCAGTGAAAACGTTACACTTACCACAATGAAAAACAAAAAAAAAAAGTTACAAGGATGTAGTAATTCTGCAGGTTGAGTGAAACCAGCTTTTGCATTGTATTCTTATCTTTATTTGGTAATATGGGAAGTTCCCTATTGAATACTTATTTTTGTTTGGTTTTGTTAGTTTCTGATGAAATACCAGTGCTATATAGATCTTGCCTTAACATGGAAACGAGATTCATAGCTAGATTATTTTGTTCAGGAACTTCACTTGCAAGGAAATTCTATTGGAGATGAAGGAGTTCGTGCCTTGATGTCAGGTTTATCTTCAACCAAAGGTATACGCATCTAGACATATAACTTATATAATTCGAGTTATCAATTACAATTATCCAAAAAGAAAAAAAAAAGAAAATCTAAAATATTTTTTCTTCAGCAAAACTTACGCATCTAGACATTGGCAACAACTCAATTAGTGCAAAAGGTGCCTTTCATGTTGCCGAGTATGTCAAAAAGAGCAAGAGCTTATTTTGGTTGAACATGTACATGAATGACATAGGTGATGAGGTAATGAAACAGTGAGAATATCCACATCTATTATACAGCTTCTTTTCTTCCTTTTTTAATGTAATCGATTTAATGCTGAAATTGCTCTTTAACATTGACTTGCACTATGCTGTTATTTCCTGTAATTTTTTCAGGGTGCTGAAAAGATTGCTGATGCTTTGAAGCAAAACCGTAGTATAGCAATTATAGACCTGGTAAGATGAGAATGCCTTACTGTAATAATCTCTTATTTGCGTCCATTTATCACTTTTTCAAGAGCTCTTGAATTATTGCTGAGACTACAGGGAGGAAATAACATACACGCCAAGGGAATAAGTGAAATAGCTCAAGTTTTAAAAGATAACACTGTCATCACAACGGTAAGTCCTTTACCATGATTTGATCTTTTTGTTCTTTCAGTTTGGATATGATAACTCTCTCCCCACCCCCACCCCCCTTCTCTCAGTTGGAAATCGGTTATAATCCCTTCGGACCAGATGGAATGAAGGTGTTATCAGAAATTCTTAAGTTTCATGGAAATGTGAAAGCACTAAAGCTGGGTTGGTGCCAGGTAGATCCATATACGTTCATAATACTTTGATGTTTTCCTAATTTATAAGCAGCACATTAAGAAACTAAGAATGTGCTTATAAAAGTATAGGTACTGCCAATAGCATGACTCAATCTATATAGTTTATTGAAATTAGTATTAATAACAGGACATGTAAATGTATTGCAGATAGGAGCAAAGGGCTCAGAGTACATTGCAGATACTTTGAAATACAACAATACAATTTCGATTCTGGACTTGCGAGGAAATGGGCTCAGAGATGAAGTATGTCCCTGTAGATTATTTTTTTAAGGGCTTTTGGGCCATTTTGGTCACTCAATTCCATTTACTCATTTTCCATTTTCCATCAAATTAAAATATGTGCAGGGTGCGGTTTGTCTGGCTCGCAGCTTGAAAGTTGTCAATGAAGTTCTAACCGAGCTTGACTTAGGATTTAATGAAATAAGAGTAATGAATTGTTCTTTTGTTGAATCTTTATTTACAAATCAGCAGCATTTTGCCCCGTTTCATATAGATTTTGCATGCAGGATGATGGGGCTTTTGCCATTGCTCAAGCCCTCAAGTCAAATGAAGATGTAAAAATCACCTCTCTAAATCTCGGAAATAACTTCCTTACAAAATTTGGGCAGGTAACCCCCTCACCTTCCTTCAATATACGTCTGTCATTTTGTTTTTCTGGAGTGTTTTTAATGGAGGAAAACTATTATACCATGCAGAGTGCTCTCACTGATGCAAGGGATCATGTATATGAGATGAATGAAAAGGAAGTGAACATCGTTTTCTAGAAAATCGATCGCCGAACAGGGAAGCAGCTTGTCATCGTATATTAGAACAGGAGCCATTCTTTTTGCTTGTTCTTCTTGCTAGTTTAGGGGATACTTCGTATGTGAAGTTCGAATTTTTGAGCTATAGCCAACATCCATGGATCCAACATTTGGAAATTTTGAGGTTGAGAGATCATATCATAGAGTCATTGTAACTTTTTCCGACTTACAATTAGTTTACAAGCTTTCTTGTAGCAGTCATCTGCTCACAGTAAATAACTAGCAAGCACGCTCAGTGTTGCCGGACTGTATAATTTGTTGAGAGTTTTTAATAAATTATAATTCAAGCCCATTTTAAATCGATATTATAGTTATATGCATTAAATCTATTAATTGTTTTTACTCTAATTATAAGTTTAATGGTGAAATCTAAATATTATTTAAAAGGGTTTTCATAATTAAAAGAAAAAACTTTAAATATGAAAAGAAATTGATGAAAGAAGTTATATAAAATCTTAAATTAAGGGAAGCAGTGGAAAAACATTGAGGAAGGATCAATTAATTCTTAGATTAAACTAAGTTCGAAACATTTGATATAATATTTTATATAAGATAAGGATGGGTGGATCTAAAAGAAATAAATGAGTTAAAAACAATTAAATTGTTAAATAAGCATTTAATACAATTATAAAGATGGGTTTTTAGCTAAAATAAAAAAAAATCAGATTTAGTTTATCTCAAATTTTATTTGAAGGGAACAAAGATTTTCAAGAATCTTATGAAGTTCAAAGAAACTAATCAAATAATAATAATAATAATAATAATAATAATAGGAAAAAAAATAGAGAAAACCAAAAAAAAAGCAAAATTTGTAAAAATAAGAAAAAGAAAAAAGAAAAATGGTGAGGCAGATCTGAAATTCAGCATGGTAGGCCTAGGCCCTGTTTGTTTTTACGTTAAAATTTTTTATTTTTTATTTTTTTTAAAATAATATTTATTAGTGTTTTCAGATCATTTTGATATGCTAATATCAAAAATAATTTTTTTTTAAAAAAATATTATTTTGATGCATTTCCAAGTAAAAAATACTTTAAAAAGCAACCGTAATCACAACAGGTTCGCGAAATGTATATTAAGAAAAGAAAAAAGAGACCAAATATTATGATGAGTGGAAAAAAAAGTTAAAAGAGATAAAATGAAAAATAGATATTCTTTTACTCTTTTTTTATATCCTAATCCTAAATTAGAATTTTCCAAAATCTCAACCAAACATACCCAATTGAGGAATTTTACAACTTAATATAATACACTTGGGATTTACTTTTCACAACTTTTCACGCTAGCCAAATTTTCTATTTTATTTTAAAAGTAAAAAAATAAATAAAATTTGATTAATTTCTCTTATCGCAAACTAATTAGTAAATACTATTGTGATGATTTGAGTCTTGTAAATTAAAAGATGGTCTAAATGAAGATAAAAGCCATGGATTTATTGATGAAACACAATTGACAAAGTAAATATGTTTTTTTTTTTCATAGCTATGATTTTCAATTTAATTTTTTTATAAAACTCATGAGGAATGCATAAAAAAATATTAACAAATACAACATAAAAAATATTAACAGTGTTCACCGAAAATTTAACCGGTTAATTTGGTTGACTCGAGTTATTTATTTATTTTTTTAATTGATTTTTTTTTAATTTCATCCTTTAATATTAGGTTGATCGAGAATTAAGCCTCGTAATTTGTTTTTATATGCAAACTATAAGATTATCCCCATCCCATGTCTTGGGTTACGAGTATGACAAGTTAACCATGGTTGATTTGAGTTATTTTTTGTGTTTTTTTAATCGATATTTTTTTTTCAATTTCATCTTTCAACATCGAGTTAATTGAGAATTGAGCTTCATATATATATATTTTTAATTTGTTTTCTATTGTGTTATCATGATCTCATGATTTAGATGGCGGGTTTGACAAGTTAACCCGAGTTAACTTAGGTCATTTTTTTAATTAATTTTTTTTCAATTTTATCCTTCAATATTGAGTTTATTGAGAATTAAGTTTCATAATTTATTTTAATTTATTTTCTATAGGGTTATCATGATGATCCCATGACTTAATATATAAATTGACAGGTTAACCTAAATTGATCCTAAATATTTTTGTGTTAGTGTTTATTAAAAAATCTATCTTAAATATTGATTTTTAGTCAAACTATGTTTATCGGTCATTCAGGTTGCTTTTGAATTGCCAAGGCCAACCGAGTTATATCGAATGAATTTCCACATAATTTAGATCTTTTTTCCACTATAAAAAAACATTAGCATGCCTAGACATTTTTTAACATAAAAAAATTGATCCAACCTCCAGCATAGAACATACCAATTATCTATTAATATCTATGGCTTAAAGAAGCAAACCATAAAGACTCAATTGTTCAAATTAAAGCTACAAAAATATTTTTAATAAAACTAGATACCACAAATACAAAAATATTTAATAATGTATTAAGAATAAATAGTGATATCTTATTAATTACTTCATGAATTTCACTTTGAAAAAAAATACAGATATAATGAGAGAATAAAATTCATGATTTATAAAAAATGATAAAAATACTTTGATCTAAGATTTCTCTCTTACTTGTTTATCTTTTTCTTCAAAATAAATCTTAATAAATAACCAATATAATTAGTTTTTAACACAACAAAATTTCTCACGCAAATACACCCGCTGTTATTAAACCCGCAGAAGTATGGAGAAACTTCTTCCTTGGTAGCATTCCAAGCCAAGAACCCTAGATCCATCAACTCCTTGATGCCGTGGCAGAGCATGCCGTTACATGCCCTTAGATTTTCATTTGTCTAGCAAAAATATCATGGTTAGGAGATGATTAATTTGTCAATTTGTTCACCAAGTAGATTAGGCCATTAATCTTTTCGTAAAATCTTCCCAATTGTTCAACTCCACCAAGCAAAAACTTTTGTAAACCCCCGGAAAAAATTTCTGAATAAAGAGAAATAAAAAAAAAATTAATCATAATTAAGATGAATTAAAAAAGTAATGATAAAAAGGATGGAACAAACTAAAATAAAATCTTTCAAGAATAGAGGGACTTGAAAGTACATAAAAACGAATTCTTGGGCGAAGAAAAACATGAAAGAATGAGAGGGGACCAGATGAAATTATAGCTGGGGGTGTTACAGCCTCACTCCCCATGGACAGAGCACATCCTAAGAACTTGGCTGAGGGAGGCATCGCAGAATAACACACCAGCGGGCAGCGGCAGCCCTAAATTTCAAAGGGAAAAGTTTAATTCTAGAGACAATGCAGAGGGTTTTTTTTTTTTTTTTTGATAGCTGGAATTCCTTGTTAAAGAGTTCTAGCTGCTGGGCCTTTGAACCCTTTCCTGTAGCAAAGAGGAAAGAAGTTTATCTGCACGGTAAACTTGCTACAGCAAAGCAACAAAGTGCAGACTTACACCGAGTCGGCAATTTAGGCTAAAGATGATATTGGTATACAATCAATGAACTGATCATGGAAAGGGTTGCTTAAGACAAAGTGAGAGACATAATCAATGTAATTCAACCAAGAATACATTTACATGGGTATTATGATAATTAAAGGTAACTACTTGAAGAAAAACAAACTGATTAGGGTATCTGCTTCTTTCTTATCCAAGTTCCTTAAGCACTCGTCAATGCAACAGTCGATTTGTCTATCAATTTGCTAAAACCTGCTAAATGACAATCAGTTAGAAATTTTATGACAATCAAACTGCACCATACCAGCTGGCACAGGGCTTAATCCATAACAAAGAAATATTCTCAGGTTAAATATAAAATTGGACGGAGGTTTGCTACATCACAAGCTCCTTTGGAGATTTGACCTCTGAAAGCACCTCAGCAAATGAAAAGGTGTTTTTTCATAAGAGGATAATAGATTCAACGTTTCCATCCAGGGAAGGATTTCAAGGAAGTCATTTATGATTTAGAGTTGAAACTATTGAGTTTGTTGCTCTTTAATTATCAAGAATATAACAGGTTGATTTTCCACTTCATCAAGGAAGCTTTATGGGCTTGGTTCGTTTAACCAAGGGCCAGGCAAATTCTTTGCCTTGGCAATTCTCAAATCATCTCCTTTCCCTGTAAATATAAGAGGATTGGGAATCTTGCATGGTTTTGAATGTTTTCTTCCCCGGTACCAAAATGCAGACCGATTTAGAAATCTCAGTTTGTTCCCTTCCCTTGCGCTAAAATAAAACGGCATTAAACAAATAACCTACCTCTCTTCTTAAGTTTGTTCCTGAAGCTCCTTTTCCGGCTAAAAGCAGTCTCCTGCAGCCATTCAAAAACATGAAATTAGGAAGATGTAAATAAGCAACTGAGAAAAAAATACAGAAATTAATTCAGGCACTAGGACTTAAGCGCTGATTTTTGTTGATTAATCAGTATTCCTCATGGATCAGAATGGCGACTTGCACTTAAATCAGCAAATGACCACTAAGTTATTGCGGAGCAGTAGCACAGGGTGTTGCATCCTCATCCCTCAAAAAAGAGGGAGGAGGAGTGAGCAAAGAAAAGATTGTTGCTTTTAACTAAGCATGGGGAATATTAGAATGGTTAAGCTGGTAAACTACTTGAACCAGAAGTGCATGATTCGACAATTACCACAGGCTGACCCAGTTTCTCTGCTTGACGAATAGCATCAACAAGATCCCGGTTGGATTCAGTATACAGGCTAGTGACAAGTCCATGATGACCAGCCCGGGCTGTGCGACCAACTCTATGCAAGAAATCTACAGCAGAGGTGGCAAAGTCCGCCTGGAATGTACCAATTACAACCACAGTTAGCTTCAAATGTATGGCTTATGCACTGTGATTTCAAGCAAATGAAGCTGTAATCTGATTAACTCAATTCAACTAATGCCAAGTCTGATAAATGTAACGGGGTGTTCTATAGGAGAACTAACCACTGGTTAGGCATTAACTTTATCATCTCAAAACTAGAGCAGACACATCCTAAGAAAAAAGAAATTAAAGGAAAACTCTGGAAAATGATATTTCTCTGTGATAATTATCTCCTAAAAATTGCATCATGTTTTCTAATTTTCAATCTTGTGGAATATCTCAGTCTCCCTTCCCGTAATCCAAACACCAATAGAACTCCAACGGTTGTGAATTCTTCCATTATGGCTACCTGTAAGTTGCACTTTGATACTATCAATGAGATGAGAATATCTCTTGTTTCCATGGGCAGTAGTATGTTTTTGTTAATTTTATGTCTGCGATTGTTTTTTCACTATAGTTTACAATTTTATTTCACTTTTTTTTTAATACCAAACATTGCCAGGATTTCCTGCTATCATGACCATTTTTTATAAAAAGACAAGAGAAATTGATTAAAAAAGGAACAAGTCATAAGCACAATAAGAAGAATGAGACATCCTCCGCAAAGAAAGAAAATAAAATGATGTGACTTTCCACTGAATATTGACTGAAAAAACTTTTGCAAAGCCACAAAAGTAGAAGTCTTTGATGAGGCTGAGAAAACTATTCAATCCTACGAGTCTTGAAGAGAACAATGAATGTGATCAATATAACAATGTAAGAAATAGATACAAGAAGTAACAAGTAATTGATTGGAAGAAGAACCTGAATAACATGTGAGACATCCGGAATGTCAACTCCACGTGCAGCAGCATCAGTGCACACAAAAACTCCACCTTTTTCTCGGAAATCAACCAATGTCTTAGCACGTTCCTCCAAAGAGCTGTCTTTATGGTAACGAAAACACTCAATTCCTGCTTTACCCAATATCTTAGCCACTGCTTCAACAGCCTCAACAGTGTTTGCAAAAACCATAGTTCTACTCACACCAGCCCCATAATCTAACATGTCAGATCTAAATCCTTGTTTCACAGCCTCAATGAGTGCATGCAACTGGGTATCAACTGTAACTTCAACCCACTTTCGCTCCAATCTGAAAGGCAAAAGAAAAAACAAATTGGTAACAAAATCAACATACTGAAGAGAGCAAATGTGATGAACTACAAATTAATGACGCCACCATGTGTAGCAGGAACATGTTTGAAAAATTGTGCATATACTTAAAATTTAGATTTTCGATTACAGGTTGCGAGCAGGACAGAGCCTCTGAAGCCCCATGTCATTGCAAGAGGAGGTGGCTTGACTAGCATCCTACTTGGACAAGCAGCAGGATAAGAACAAGTTTTCCCAAACCCAATTATAGGTAATGCGAGCAAGGCCTATGAAGGAAGCAACAAGCCAACAAGAGTTCAGGGAGATAACTCCGATAGACCAACGAAACCCAACCAACCATGGGTGCATATTTCCAACAAGGACAGGGAATATTGGACCAATGAACATGGAACCCGCATAAAAAACCCATTACTCTGCATGGCAGTGAAAAATTAAGACCCAACTATTTTCAAGGGACCAACCAATATCAGGAAAATGCATATGCAACTCAACATGTCCATAACTGATGCAGGGAATTCCTGAGTTGCAAATTGGTATAATACTTTAGCTATAGATTTATATCATCATTTCTCTCCATGTTAGTTATGCAGGTGTGAGCAGCAATATGAATTCCGAAATAAACTGTTTTACAGGCAGTGGATGACAGCAAGTCAGCAATATAACACATGAGTTGCTGGTAGACAAGAAAAATAAACATATGTGAACGACAACTAGCAAGCACAATTGAACATGGCACCTAGGGTTGTGACAATGAAGATAGGTTCCACTAATCCAATTTGCATCTGGAAACATTCGCTTCAGCATGGCTCCAGCAGTTTTTTTTCCATTGACTGGTAGGGTGGCTGCGACAAAAATGTACTGCTTACTGCGTTCGTAATTTTTTCTCACCCTCCTCCAGTCTTTTCTGTCAATGGACCCAGCCTCAATTTCCTCTTTTATGTCCTCAACTTCAAACTCAGCAACAAAATCCTCATCCTCTTCCAAGACTGATTCTTGTTGGTCTTCTTCATCCTCTTCCAAGACTGATTCTTGTTGGTCTTCTACATCCTCTGAGCTGAAACGCTCTAGAGAATCAGAACCTATTCCCTGAGGAACCTCGACTGCAGATTTATTTGCACGGGACAGCTGCTTCTCATCAAAACGAAGCATGTTTATGAGACGGATAACTTGATTCTGAAATCCCCCACAGAGAAGCATGTCTGCTTCATCAAACACCTAACAATTATCACAGACAACAGATAAACTAAAAATACAAGGTTCCTCAACCAACTTTGACAAATAGCATGGGTTACGAGGAAAATACCACATATTTTACACCACGAATAAAACTGGACCGGGATTGTTTTTTCGGATCAATATTATTCAGAAGGGCAGCTGGTGTTGATACAATAATATCCGGCTGATTGACTGGCCAGCCCTGCAGTCAAAGCAACATCATATTCACAATACTCTTAATAATTAAAAGAACCCCGAGAATGAATCTGAAAAAAGTCAGAGACATGGAGAACAAAAAAAAAAAAAAAGCCATGGCACATCTGTAATCAAACAAGAAGAGTAAGGTGATCACTTACCTGTCGGCCACAGACAGCTGCAACTTTAAGAAGTGGGTGGCCATCATCATCACAAAGACCACTAGCCATCCTGACAACTTGGTCACATAGCAACACATTGGGGCAAAGAACAAGAGAAAGCCCAGATGGGGTTGGAGTCAATCCTTGTTGAGAAGCAGAAGCAGATAGCCTGTTGTTAATTAGAGGAACTAAGTAGGAATGTGTTTTACCACTACCAGTCTCCGCTGCAATAACCACATCCTTTCCCGAAAGTATTGATGGTATAGCCGCAGCCTAAGAACCATTTAACGATTATTATTATCTATCATAGAGACATGGTTAACATAAAAGAAAAGAAAAGAAGGAAACGCATAGATGTTTCAAAGAGACACCTGAACAAGAGAGGGTCTTGAAAAGCCAGTATTGGAGAGAGCTCGAGAGAGCGGATGAGACAAACCAAGAGAAGCCCAGGAAACAGCGTGGTCGGAAAAGAAGGTCTCGGCTGTCTTAGTCTCGGCTGCCTTAGTCTCGGCGACAACAGCAGTGGCGAATCCTCGAATTGCTCTTGGGTTGAGGAAAAACAAGCGGATTCGAAGCGGAGAGGATAGAAATGAAAAGGAGGGCTTTAATTGGGAAAGGGGTTTAGGTTGTCGTGGAGGAAGTGATGATGGAGCAAGTATTTTATACGAGGAATGGAGCATTGAAGCAGGAGAGCGATGATGAAGCATTTTCTTTTATCTTACGATGATGACTTCGTTTTTTGGCTGGAGAAGAAAGGAGGACATGATAGAGGGGATTATGGGGTAGGGTTTTAGCATAAACCCTTTGCTATTGTAATTTATTCTTTATGAATATTTATGATATATTTTATTGGATATAACTAGATTATTTGTCCGCTATGCTAGGTCAAATTAAGTTTTTAAAAAACATTAATAAAAATATTCATGCATCACTTATGTATTTTAAAAAGAAAAAAAAACTAAAATTATGTAGGGATTAATTTAAAATGATGTAGTTGATTAACAAGTTTAAAGATAATCTGATCAATAAAAAAATAGTTTGATTATAAAAAATTTCAAGACGATATTTTGTTAAAAAATTATGCAGGATTAACTTATATAATTCAATCAATTTGACAAGTCCAAAAATAACTTAGACAACTAGAAAAAGACATAGTTTGACAAAAAAAAAATCAAGATGATTTTTTTTAAAAAAAAATATTGAGACGACAATATATTAGATCGACTCAAGTTAACACGTAAAATTTGTGATTAGGGTCATGAAACTATGATTATCTTATAGAAAGTAAATCAAAAAAATATTGAAACTCAGTTTTTAATCAACCTAATATTGAAGAATGATTAAAAAAAATTAAAAAAAAAAAAAAAACAACTTTAGTCAACTCGGGTTAACTTGCCGAGCTTGAGTTATGAGACCTGAATAACCAAATAGAAAGCAAATTAAAATGAATTATGAAGTGTAATTTTTAATCAATTCAATGTTGAAGGAAAAAATAAAAAAAATAAATTACAAAAAAGATAAAAAAAAAAAAAACATGAGTCAACTAGATTAACTCATCAAACTCGCATCCGGGTCATGAGATTGAGATAACCTCATAGAAAGCAAAGCAAAATAAACTATAAAGCTTAATATTCAATAATTCAATATTAACTAATGAAATTGAAAAAAAATAATTAAAAAAATTAAATAAAAAACTAAATTAAAAAAATAATAATAAAATAAAATACTGTTTGTGATAAGAGAACAATGATTTTCCCTCCCCTCCACAATTAGTTTTTGTTAATATAATATAATGTAATATGATAGTTTATTGTACTTTTTTATTTGCTTGCAAAACTTTTTATAATGCAATAAATGTTTAGTAAAATAATTTCATTTTAATCTCTATGATTTTTCAAATAATTTGCTTCCAGACTCGATTCAAGCTCAGGTTCAAGTGGATAAGATCAATATCAAAATTTTACTATTTAATTTTTTTAAATAAAATAATGTTATTTCAAATAAAATAAAATATTGAAACTAAATAATTTAATAAAAAATAAAAAATAAATCATTGAAATTCAACCTAGCTCGGTTTTGCTTGTGGAAAGCAAACCCAGCCGAGTGTTTGATAACTATACGAGGACATCATTGAAGGCAAGAAAGATTGAGAGCTCCATGGCTCAAATTGCTTGAAATGAAGTAGTGGACCTGGAGAACCAACAAGAAGAAGAACCAAAAGTAGCAGACAACTCACAAACTACATTCTGTCAAAAGCCATAATCACTATTTCTAGCATGCAAATAGACCAATTCTATTTCTCTTCTTCTCGTTTGGTTTACAATTAATGGATCGCTTCAATTATTATATAGAAAGAGAAGAGGAGGAGGAGGACGAAAGCAATGGGAATAACTAGGGCTGAGTATTTTCAGTTCGGTTCGATTTGGTTCTGGATCAAAATAAATAACCAAATCAAAATTATTATTTTTAAAATTTTTGAACCGAACCGAAAACCGGTTCAAACCGACCAGTTTCGGTTCGGTTTTTTTCCCTTCCAAACCGGTCGGTTCGATTCGCTAGCTTGGAAATCTAGAAAATGATGCAGTTTCTATACAAACAGCTCCTAGGTTCCAAAAAGGGGTTTGATTTTAGCAACCCAATTCTTATCAAGAAGACCTATTTTGGTGCTTGTGAGCATCTTTTCATGGAAAGTAGACATAATGCCATAAATTGAGTTCCTTAACACATCAGCCATGGCACAAGCTTTTGCATGTAGAGGACTGCCTCATTTTTTGTTGTTGTCGCAACATCTCTTCTTGTTATGCTTGGAGTATTCCATTTAATAGCAACTAGCTCCATCAACTTTTGGGGTTACAAGCTTGTCTTCTTCCCCATGAAAGCTTCAATAGCAACTAAAAAAGCTCCTTATAAGTGAGTCATAGCTCGTTCGAGTTGAAAATTTAGTGTGTTCAAGTTCGACGAAGAATAAGAAAAAGTCAAGGAGGAGTCTGTGAGGTTCATCGAGTAGGTGTTTATGTGTGTGCCTGTGTGGAGGGGGCTTGCTGGTTAAGATCCAGAGAAGAAGAGATGCAGAGAGCAAAGGAAAGGGCGGCGGCTTGTTTTGTTTTTAGGAAATGTTACTTTAGGTTTAGGGTTAGAAAAAACATTCTATTTATCAGTGTTATTAAACTCGGCCCGGCCCGGCAGGTCGACCCGGTGGCTGGACCGGTCCGGGTTTACTAAAAGACCGGCTAGGGCAACAGCCCGGTCAAACCCGGGCGACCCGGTGGGTCGACCAATGACCCGGGCGAACCCAGACGAGACCCGTTTTTTTTTTCTTCAAATGTGGGATTTGAAACCCATTAGTATATAACTATATATACTTTATGTTTCCAAGAAAAAAAATCATGTTTTTTCAATGTGGGATAAAAAACCTTTTGGTTTAAATCATAGTTTTAAAACCCGACCCGATCATCGACCCGGTCAAGTGATCGGGTCATGGGTCAAATAGGTTGACCCGGGTCAACCAAAAAAAAAACTTATAAACAAAAAACACATAACTAGTTACAATGCAACACTTACATAAACCAAATTTAAATTATAAACCAACAACATAAATTTAATTCAATATCCAAAACACAAACCAAATATAAATTCTAAAATATTTAAAACAAAACATCCAACCACATAAATTCTAAAATATTTAAACAAAACATCCAACAACATAAATTCTAAAATATTTAAACAAAACATCCAACAACATAAATTCTAAATCAATAACACATTCACTTTTGTTGAATGAACACATTAAGTTCTTCTGTGTCCATAGGAGCAAAATTTGGATCAAATGTTGATGGAATTGAGCCAATCTTGTCAACACCTAATAAATCATCAGCATGCTCCTTTGAAACTTCATCGTCACAATCATCTTCAATATCATTAACATTTATGACATCTACATTTCAAACACAATTAATAAATAAATATTATGTGTTAAACAAAACTTTATTTTAAATAATATTTATCACTAAATAATCAATCATTAATTACCATCATCTAAAGTATCTTGTATGGTCATAGTTGATAGAGCTTGGTGAAAACTCTCTACTTCTTCAGCTTGTCAAGATTGACAGGGTCATCTTCTACTACCCAATTTTCAATGTCACAAATTATCTCAACATTAATTGGATCATAATTTCATCCTTTCCAATAATTCCTATATATTAAAAGTGAAGATAAACACAATATAAGTATTAATAATGTTACTAAACAAGATAAAATAATATTTAAGGAATTAGAGAAAAGAAAAATACTTTTGTTTCAATCTTAGATTGCAGTGGATGTAAACAAGGTCATTAAGCCTTTGGTGCTCCAATCTATTTCTCTTCTTGGAATGAATATGTTCAAACATACTCCAATTTCTCTCACATCCCGAAGAACTACAAGTTTGACTTAACACTCGTATAGCCAATTGTTGTAGATTTGGAGCGCTGGTTCCATATGTCATCCATCATTCATCTATACAAAAATACATAAAAGGAGACTATGTCAAATAATATTTTTAAATATGAAAATTATATACCTGAAGGCATAAGGGTGCGATTATTTATTGCGGACACTCGACCAATGTCATGTTCAGCATTCCTAAATAACTTCATCTCACTTGTAATCTTACTTTGCAATGGTAGATTTCCATGTGCATACTTCTCAAGAACATCTAGAAGTCCAGAAATGGTGCTCATATATTTATCCATTATATTTGCATCATATTGAAATTGAAGATTCAACCAAAATGCCGCTGCATAAAGATTTCTATAAAATTGTCCATCCCACCAATTATTGATAATGTCTATGAAAGGTTTCACTCTAGCCTTTCTCTTTCGAAATCTCCTCATCATTTCTTCTTTTGCATGATGAATAGCATCATACAAATATCTCATCGAAGGTCTATCATCACCATCAACCATTCGTAGAGCTCGAATTAAAGGCTCACTCATTCACACAATTATTGCACATTCTTCCCAAAACAGAGAGTCTAGCACACTCTCAACAAACTTTTTTCCTTTGCTATCTTTTAGCATAAGCAGATGAGACCCATTCCCTAGATGTCACCATAGCTCTCAACTCATCTTTATGAGCTAAAATGCTTTGCAATGCAATGAAATTGGTAGCAAAACGAGTAGGAGCTGGATGAAGTATTTCTTTTCCTCCGGTGAACTTCCTCATCAAATATAATGGATAACAATGATTATAAATGTACTTTGTGATACCAGAAGCATGCTCAACAACACAACAAACTGACTGCAATTTACCAATATCCTGGAGTATGAGGTTGATGCAATAAGCAGCACAAAGAGACCAAAATATTGAAGGAAATTCTTCCATCAATAACTTGCCAGCAACAATATAATTTGCAGCATTATCAGTCACCATATGCACAATGTTTTCTACCCCAACATACAAAACAACCTCTCTAAATAACTGATACAACAATCTAGCAGTCTTTGAGACATCTGATACATCCACAGTTTTCAAAAAAATTGTTTCTTTAGGACAATATACTAAGAAGTTAATTAAAGTCCTCCTCTTCTGATCTGTCCATCCATCAAC
Organism: Populus trichocarpa; assembly: GCF_000002775.5. NCBI lineage: Eukaryota > Viridiplantae > Streptophyta > Magnoliopsida > Malpighiales > Salicaceae > Populus > Populus trichocarpa. Next base: position 13,674,788 of record NC_037292.2, read on the forward strand.
CATTAATGTGCAACCAGTCTTCTTTCAAATCTCTCGATAAGTCTCAACATAAATCTTGACTTCATCAACCGCTTTTGCCAAGTAATAACCACGAATAGCATGCAAGTTTGGTCCTTTATAACCAGGACCCATGACTGTTACAGCATCTATGGCATGCTGATAATACACAGAGTTAACAACATTAAATGGCACACATGCATCAATCATCCACTTCGCTAAAGCAAGATCACACCGTTCAACTGCTTTTTTCCTTTGCCAACAATTCTGAAGAGACTTTTGAGTACCAGGAGTTGTTCTCTGCATGAAATATGTCCCTAATGTTGCAGATTTCTTCTGCTTTCCATAACTTGTAGTCGATTGTTTTACAGTGCTGGTGCTTTGAATCTTTTTTTTTTTTTTGCAATCTTTGGTGGTAACATATGTTTTTTAGTATTGACATCCTCATCATCATCATCTTCTAAGTGCCTAATTATCATTACTTCATGCTCCCTTTGTTGTGCATTAAAGGGATTGAATTCTGCTTGCATTTCTCTAACTCTTTTTTTTTTGTTTCAGCATTTCCTTTAAGATTCAAAACCATTTGATGTCGAACATCAGGAGGACATTTGCGACATTGTTCAACTTCTCATTTAGCTCCAACTAAATGTTGCTTAAATCGATTAATACCACCACCCGCAAATACTTTAGCACAATATAAACAAACTAATTTAGTTTTTTTACATCCAACACTAAGTTCAGGAACTTCTCTACAATGACCCCATGCTAAATCTGTTCTTCCTCTACTACCACTTGACATATAAATTGAAGGTTGAGATGATTAGGCCATTGAAGGATCACTACTTGGAGTACTACCATCATGTGAAGACATTTTAAGACCTGACATAATTTATAAGAGGAAATATAATTTCAAGCCAACTCACTTTGTAATCCATTCATTAGATTAACAATGACAGCCTCATTGTTAATCACACATAACAGAAAAAGACTACTCAGTTGATGCTCTAGGAAATTAACAATGATAGCCCCATGGTTTTCATTCAATGCAATTGACACAATACAGATTCAACATAATACACTGAATACAGACACAATACAGATTCAATGCTCTAGGAAATTAACAAATCTGATTAGGCAAAAGAATTAACAAATTAGCAGCATTTTTTGGTGTGTAATTCAACACAATTGTAACAAACTAACAATCCAATTCCACACAATACAGACACCTCCACACAACGCACTTTTCACTGCCGAATCATGGTAACACCGTAACAGCTACATTGGATATTTGGGTGTTCACTATCAACCTCATTCAAGCTAAAAACCGTGGACAAAAACTAATCTATAAAGATCAAGATTCAAGCTTTAACCACACAATTAATTGCTTTTGATCAAACGAGCAAAACCCAGATTGTGTTTTCAATTTAACAATCCTTATGTTCATGAAATAAAGCACATGCCTTTGACTAGATAGGGGTTAGTTCATAGTCCTTGCACTCACACACACTCTTTTATGCTTCAAAAGTCCCAAGTCTAACAGTGATATGAGACAAAAAGAATGAAAGAAATAGTAGTTGAAAACTTGAAATACTAACCGGAAGAGGCAGTCGGTGTAATAGGCCGGGAAGCGGAGGTCGAAGGAAGAGAAGAGGCAGCGACAGGAAGCGACGGGAAGGTGACTGACTGAACACAGGCTAGATAAAGAGATGTGTGCGTACACCGTAGAATGAGAGTACGAAAAACACTGCGTTTCAGAAGGAGATTCAAAGACGTCCTTTGCTTCTCTGCTCCTCAGCGATCAATAGGTCGGGACGTCCTCTGCTCCTCAGCTGGGTTTCAAAGAGTTGAGTTAATTAGGTTTGCAAATTGTAACTGATATTGCTTCGTTCTTCTTCACTCTTTAGTCTTCAGTGTTTTGGCCTTTTAAAAGGCCAAAACGACATCGTTTAATGACTGACAATAAAAAAAATTGATCGGGTCTCACCTGGGACCGGGTCCCAGGTCGACCGGGTTTCGCCAGGCCAATTCCCAAGCAGGTTTTTGCCTCCACCCGGACCGGTCCTAGGCCCGGGTCGGCCGGGTCCCGGATCGACCCGCCGAGCCAGTCCGGGTTTTAAAACTCTGGTTTAAATACTTCAACTTAAAAGGATAACATAGTATCTTTTCAATGTGGGATTTGAAACCCTTTAGTATATATACTCTATGTTTCCAAGAAAAAAATCATGTTTTTCCAATGTGGGATAAAAAACCTTTTGGTTTAAATATTTCAACTTAATAGGATAATATAGTATCTTTTCAATGTGGGATTTGAAGCCCTTTCATATATATACTCTATATTTCCATGAAAAAAATTATGTTTTTTCAATGTGGGATTTGAAACCCATTAGTATATATACTTTATGTTCCCTTGAAAAAAATCATGTTTTTTCAATGTGGGATAAAAAACTTTTTGGTTTAAATATTTCAACTTAAAAGGATAACAAGTATCTCTTCAATGTGGAATTTGAAGCCCTTTCGTATATATACTCTATGTTCCCATGAAAAAAGTTATGTTTTTTCAATGTGGGATTTGAAACCTATTAGTATATATACTCTATGTTCCCAAGAAAAAAAGTTATGTATTTTCAATGTGGGATAAAAAACCTTTTGGTTTAAATACTTCAACTTAAAAGGATAACATAGTATCTTCTCAATGTAGGATTTAAAACCCTTTCATATATATACTCTATGTTCCCATGAAAGAAGTTATGTTTTTTTAATGTGGGATTTAAAACCTATTAGTATATATACTCTATATTCCCAAGAAAAAAGTTATGTGTTTTCGATGTGGGATAAAAAACTTTTTTGGTTTAAATATTTCAACTTAAAAGCTTAACATAATATCTTTTTAATATGAGATAAAAAAACTTTTTAAAATATTCTTTTAAACTTCATTGTTTACAATATGTATAACTTATATTTACATGGATTTTTTCATATGAAATATTAAAACTTTAATTTTTTTTTAATCTTTCCAGGTTGACCCGAGTTGACCCTGGTTGACCCATGAAACCTGGGACCCGGCCCTTTGGTCGGGTCAACCCCCGGGCCGGGTTTAATAACTATGCTATTTATACTCTCTTTTTTCTAAGTGTTGATCTGGTTGAACCGATTCGGTTTGGTTCGGTTCAATCGATTTCATACTTTGGAAACCGAAACCGAACCGAACTAGAACTTTTTTGTGATTTTTTAATCGGTTAATTCGGCTTTTTTCAGTTTGGTTTTCTCGGTTATTTTTTTTGTTTTCTCAATGTGGGATTTAAAACACAAGAGGTTTTTTTACCGGTTAGGGTTTCAATATCACAAGGCTCTCGTTATCTTCTTCTTCTTCTATTAATTTGTTCGTGAGAAAGAGAGGGGTCTTGGTTTTTTAAGTTCGAAAAGGGTTATTTTGATTAGTGAAAATAAAAGAAAAATGAGAAATTTTGATTAGTAAAGGAGTAGATTTTGAAACAAAAAAGCTACTAAATAGAGAGTGGTCAATAGTTGGTCAAAGAACTAATTTAATTATTTAAATACTACATGGATTAATTAGTTAGTTTCAGTAAACTACAAGGACTAAGTTTTATAATTAACTCTCATTAATAAAATGGATACGGATAGTCGGGTGCCTTTTGAGAAGTCTTATAAAAAATATATTATTTTATATGTTTTGATTGTTTTGATATCCTAATGTTAAAAATAATATTTTAATAATTTTCGAGTAAAAAATATTAAAAGCAATAGCTAACATAATTTTAAACACCCTTTAAAATAATAATAAAAAACACCGAGTTTTGTTATGGGAGTTTTCGACAAGCTCCCTTCCACTGTTACAGCGTCCTAGTTCTCCTAAAAATAATAATTGAATCTAATTTGGGCCAATTTAATTTGATCATAGACCAAATTAAAGGTTTAATTATGTTTAAGAATTAATTTGGGTCGAATTAAAAGATTTAAGTAGGTGTAAGGACTTGACTATACTCTTATTGGGTCAAATTAACTTTATTAGGGACTTAATTTGTAAAACATTAGGTTTGGAAACCTAATTCGGGCTAAATCAAGAAGATTAGAATTTTAGATGACCAAAATTAATTTTTGCAAAGTTAATTGGTTGAAATTAGAGACAAAATTGTTAGAAAATCAAAGTTTAAGATTAAGGATTAAATTGAAGAAATTCACAACCGAGAACCTTTCTAAAAAAAACGCTAAACTTCAAGAAGTCAATTTGGTTGAAAACATGAATGAAGTTGAAGCAAATTATAAGTTAAGTGGTTAATTAAGGATCAATTTGCATAAATCTAAAACCAATAACCTTTTTGAAAAAAATACTAAACTTTAAGGACTCAATTTGGTTGAAAATAGGGGTGAAGTTTAAGGAAATTGAAAACTAAATTGTCAATTGAGGATCAATTTACATAAATCTAAAACCAATGATCAAAATGAAAAGACGTTAAACTCATAGAGTCATTTTAAGATTTGACAGGGGTGAAATTGAATTGATTCTTAGAATCAAAATTCAATTGAGGACTTAATTGAATAAATTAGAAGATTAAGGGTTGAAATTGAAATATGAGATTTTTAAACCTAAATTAACCTTAAATGCCAAAACAACATCATTTCATTTAATTGAAATGATACGTTTCGATGTTATTTTGACCAAAACAGTGTGTTTTGGATCAAAACAACATCATTTTGGTCAACGAAGGTAAAAAAAATTAAAACATCATTTAACATTATTCATCATCTTCAATCTTCTTACTTGAAAAGTTGTCTGAATGACTGTTTTTTAAAGATATTTAATGCCTTATTTCTCCACCAAACAAAACAAACAAGCCATTACTCATGGTTAGACATTGTACTCCACCCCATCTTGATTCTTGTTGGGTGGTCGTCTTTGTAGGTGTCGCAGCACCGTTCCAAAGACAACAACTTGATCAGCTTGTGCAACCTAGCTTTAGTAGCTTGTGATGTTCACTTTTGGCCAACGATAGGATCTTTTCCATTTGAATTAAGGGTCATGAATCTAGATAAACATCTCATACCTTTCTTTCAACCCTTATAAATAATGGTGAAATCCATTGAGAGGAGGAGGAGAGACCGAAGCACAAACCTACCTCGTGCACCAGCTTTTCTTTTTTAAAAAAAAGAGAGAAAATAACACAACCACCACTCTTTCTTCTTTTTTTCATGGACACCAGACAAAACCAATCCTGGTCCAACCCCAACATCACACTTTTCAACCTCTTCTCACTGTGTTTCCATCATTTCCACTTGTATCAACAAAAAAACCAACCCAAATACCATTTTCATCTCCTTCCATGACAGCACTGCCATCAATCTAGGCAGCACCACCGTAAACGGCATAACTTTCAGTCAATAGCTTACCATCAGCAGCAACAACCTATTTCCTTTTTGGCCAAGTCATTCAAGACAGTAACGTGAACTCCAAAACCAACCATGTCCAGCAGCAACTACCTCTTCTTCCCCACCGTAGCTTCTTTAGCTACAACAACATCCACCGTGAGCTCCACCAACAAACCACCATGCCAAGTTTAAGGCTCCCCTAGCCAACCAATGTCCCCATCCAGCCAGGTAAGCGTCTCCCTACTCTTTATATTTTTAGAACGAGTGCTAAACCATGCCAATAACATGAAGAAATAATTTATATTATTGGCATTTGCTAGCCAACACTGGTCAGGCCAGTGGTGGCTAAGTAATGGGGTTGGACCTTTGTTTCAGCCCAGCCAGCATAGCTGGGTTGGGTCTAGCCCAAAAAAGAGTATGTTGGCCCAACAATCGGATTGGGACGGGCATGAGCCTGGCTCGTATGGGCCAATTAGGCCCAAACCCAATAGACCTAGCTCATGTGGTTAGGCCAAGCCCAAACTCATCCATAAGGGCTTGTTTGGCTCGCCATGTTTTTTCTTAAGCAATAAGCCCATGTTTGGCTCTTAAGGACATGTTTGTCAAACATGTCCTTAAAGAATTTTTAATGCCTCTGATTTTAGGTTAAGGGTGTGTTTGTCTAAGCCTTTTTTCTTTTAGCTTTAATCTGTCTATATTTGCATGTTTAGCCAAACAACCCCTTAAAATTCAAAAAACAAATTCTGAAAAAATTTAGAGACCATCTTAAAAATATTTGTGAGTCTCTCGCATGATTTTCCAGCACTTTCACCTAATATTGGATTATAGACTTACATTGTAAGATATATACCCGATATTAAAAATATCCGGTTTTCTCAGAAATTTCAAAAAAAAATCTAAAAAAATTCAAAAGAAATTCCTCATTTCAAAAATAAAAAAAATATGTTTTGGTTTCATGTGTACAATCAAATTCTAAAGGTTTTTCAAGTATATTTTCTAAAAAGGATAAAATTGCATTTTTATCATGTTTTAAATATACAAAAAGTCCTACAACAATTAGTTTATTATTCAAAATGTCAGGATTTAGCTGAAGACTTTAATATTTGGGAGTATAAAATTACACTGTAAAGTATTAAAGATACAAAATAGAAAATAAATGCGATGTTAAAATTAGGGACTTAGAACGATTAGGATTTTACCTGATAAGGTAAAGACTTCCTTACGAAGAGAAATCTACCTTGAACCTTAGATGTGACCAACAAATAGAAACATGCCTTAGATTAACAATCAATCAACAATACAGCTCACTGTAGGTAGGATGCACTAGGAGTGATGCGTCTTCCCCTTGCCCAATGTGTATCACTAGATCTATGATAAAATTAGAGTTTATTACTCGTGATAAAGTTGTAGAGGAAGCTGAATGGATTTGGTATTTCATAGAGAATATTCCATGATGTTCAAAATCAATGTCAACTATTTATGTCCATTGCGACAATCAGTCAGCAATTAGAATAACACAAAGTAGTATGTATAATGATAAGTCTAAACATATACATCGTAGACATAATACCATTAAATATTTGCTCTCAAATAGAATTATTATCATTGACCCTGTAAAGTCAAAGAAAAATATTATGGATCTGCTAACCATAGGTTTATCGAGGGAGCTTCTGTCTATTTCATCGAAGTGAGTGGGCTTAAGCCTTTAAAGGATAAAAGAGTGTAATGATGTCAACCATACCTGGTTGATTGAAGATCCCAAGATCTTAGTTCAAATGAAAAACTAAGTCATATAATATTATTGGTAGCACTAGAAAATTATTATTTCTTGTTTATTCCTATGATGAAATAAGTGTTAGCTGCAACGTGATAAAGGGTGAGATGGGCTTTTAATGATTTTTATATCTTAGTACACTAAGTGGAGTATAAAAGAATATTCTTAATAAAGATCACCTATATGAGTGAGAAATGTGGCAATTTCTTTAAGAATTTTGATAAAATTTGAATTTTTTAAAGCGCTCATGAATCCAAAAGCTGTTCTTAGTTAAAAAAAAACACAACAGTGAGAACCAAAAGAAATCTTTAGATAGAGATCTATATGAATACTATTATCTTAGTTTACATAGAAGGATAAATAGTTAAAGACATTACGTTCACTATTTAGCCGAGTAAGTTCTATAATATTTCAGAAGGTTCAAAGCCAAAAACTAATTATTCTAATGTAGTAATTTATCAAATTAGTATATCTCCATAAATATTTGGGCCATATTTAAACTAGTGAGACAATTTCTATTCATGCAGGGGTTGTTGAAAATTTGTTCTAAATAAATAAATTATGAGTGAATGAAAAATTAATATTGAAGAATTCTTGGTTTTTCTACTAAAAAACTCTTTATTTTTTTTAAATTTAATTATTAATTTATGATGGTTAATCAATCGTTAAGATTAAATTTTTAATATTTTAGCTTTTTAAATTCTCTGAGTTGAATGATGAGTTTTCTTGAAAATTGAAATAGAAATAAAAAAATAATCTCCTGCTGGCCGAAAATTCAAATTAGTTTCTTCTAGTGATTCAAAGCTTCTAGAGGAAGAAGACGTCAGGGGTAGAGCCCAGCCCCCCGCGTGGTAACCAGCCTACTAGGTTGCATCTCCTTCCACTTGAGCATTGACGCTACGCTCTTGATGCGCGTGGACAATAATTACCCCGTGGCCTATCCATCCCTAGTGTCCTTCTCTTGCGTTTCTGCTTTTTGCGCGTGAACAATAAGCCGTGTATGTGCGCGCGTTGGAGGACGAAAATGCACCTTGCGGCCGATATTGTTTTGGGATATTACTTCCGTTAATTTGACTAATCAACGTAACTTATTATTTCTTCAAATAAATAAATAAAATCAAATATGATATTTCAGATCTAACCTGGATACGAGATAGGGTTGTAAAGTATAACTCTCAATTTTTTAAAAAAAAATTCAAAACAAAAATTAATGAATTTCTGATTGGTCAACATAAATTTTGATCGGATTAAACTAAATTAATTTATTTCTTTATTTCTTTCACTAACCTATACCGATACAAGCTCTAAACGAGCGTTGAATTTATATCAACCCAATAAATACCCTATAATTTATAAATCTTGGGACTTTCATCATTATTATCAAGGTCCATGGACCTAATCGTACCCTCATTTCTGCCCTAGCAACCTTGCAAGTTAAGAAACAAAAAGCACGGTGTAATTAGCTAGCTAACTGCAGCTAGTACAGTAACTGCAAGAAAGACAAGACACAAGTGATCAAATTGACTAGTGTATTATGAAATTACCCTTTTAAATTTCTCCCCACCATGTCTGTCTAGAGAAAAATCGCAAACACGGGCACCCCTTCTTCTGGTTTTCCCTGCCATATTTCCTGTTCGCTAATCCTTGAATCTTGAGCTATATACTTTTATCAAGTCTTTCAATAACAAACAGCAATACGAAGTTGTCTCTGGGCCTCTGGCTGTTTAACAGGTGAGGACAGCACTTTGGATTGCTGATGGAGTTTTTTACCAAGACAAAGGCAATTAAGCTCCGGAGCCACCTTTACAAGTACTTGATCGCGGACTTCGACCAAGAAACTGTTCGTCAAACACGACACGGCATATCACGGAAAGCTGTCATATGGTTTGTGGAGCTGGTCGATGGAAAAAGCCATGTTATTCGTCTCAGAAACTGCTATGGCAAATACCTCGCAGCCTCTGACTTGCCCTTTTTTTTAGGCGTGACTGGGAAGAAGATACTGCAAACAGTGCCTGAAGATATTACAGACATCTGTAAGATGGAGTGGGAGCCTGTAAGAGACGGGTCTCAGGTTAAATTTAAGAGCTGGTGTGGCAATTTCTTGCGAGCTAACGGGGGGGCGCCGCCGTGGAGAAACGCAGTTACTCACGATGAGCCTCCCACTGGCTCAACACAAAAATGGATCTTTTGGGATATTGAGGCAGTACAAGTGCCTGAAAACGACTCCTTGGTGGATTACTTGTCATCTATGTCGAGCTTTTCTACAGTACCCGATGATGTTCTTGTAGCTATCTCCGGTGATTATAATAGCCCGGAACGAGCCTCTCAGCTATCGATTGTACCGGCTGCGCGGATTCCGAGATTGACCTTAGCAAAGTCAATGTTTCCAAGATTGTTTTCGTCCCCAAATAATAAGGTATGCTTTTCTTTTCCTTAAACTTGGTAAATTGTTCCTGGTTAATTTGCTAGGCAGCTTGTTGATTATCTTAATTATTTGGAATTTGGTTAGAATTATTGGAGAATTCTGATTTTTTTTCCGAATTTTATTTATTAATCACCACACTAATTCTTTTCCATTGTTTAGATTACGCATAAGAACTTAGTCTATTAAAATAATCTTAAAGTGGATTTTTATGTTTTTTTTTTATATAAAAAAAACATATTCCATCCATCTTTATTATCTTCATGTTACGAGTCAACAACGAGCCCTCTCTTCGAAATGAAGAGTTTCATACACTTGTAAACATCTATCATCAAAAGAGGGTAATTTTAAACCTATTTATCAAATTAAAAACAGGTGTGCCTCGTGGTTTCCATTGCATGCCACACTTCATTTTTTTTTTTAATTTAGTAAACAATATAATTATTTTAATAGGATAATAAAAAATGTGCAATATATAAAATACGCAGGCGCCATCACTGGCTAGGGTTACTCTTTCTGGTCTTAGAAAAGCCATTTTGTTGAGAATAAAATAAACCTTGGAGACTAGAGCCTAGAGGGCACTGTCCATTCATCGCAATAAAAAAATCATGCATTCCTGATATGATTTAAAACCATAATATATAAATAAAAATAAAAAACATAGAGAGGAGAAAGAGTATGCGTGAGCAACTATATATATATATATATATATATATATATATATATATATATATTAAATTTTCATTTAGAATGAGCTAAAAATGTATGCATGGTTTTAAATTTTCACTTGGATATACTGAGAGGGGCATTATATTAAAAATAAAAAGAATTATTTAATGTATTTAAAAAATATTTTGGAAATGCAAGGAAAAGCCCCCAAATATATGTTTGGTCAAGTCTGGGCACCCTAATTTCCATGGTGGCGATTTACTAGGGACACGTCCACGGTACGTCTTGACAAAATTGGAAAATGATACCAAAAGGCAATTACAATCTGCACGCACCCTCATCTAGAAATGGAAATCTAGTGCTTAAACGGAAGAAAATTAGGTGCAGATTGGTATCCTGCCTGCAGATAAAAATAAATTAGTGTTCCAGCCGGACCGGGTCCGGTTCAAAGCTAAAAATGCATTGAACCAGGTCCAACCTAGCAAAATAAAAATATATATTTTTTATTTTTAATTGTGTTTTATTCAAAAAACTTGTGTTAAACATTATTCAATGACACTATATAAATTAGATAGAGATCGCTTGATGACGTGACATTTGCAGAATTTGATCGTAATCCCAATTTTATTCCTGATTATATTTTACTTAATGTAGTTGCGCTCTTAAGAAATTTGTGAAAACTGTAGTCCTTGTCGGATATATTTCATACGTGATGAAATTGTGGATAGTTTAATAGAATAATAAAAAATATTTTATATAAAGTATTATTTATTTCATGATGTAATAGCAATAGTTAAATCTATCATATTTAAATTAAAAACCATTAATATTAATATATATTTTTTAAAATTATTTTATAACCTCAATTTTAAAAGCATTATTAATCAAAAATATTAAATTACTTTTTGTTCAACCTCAATTTCAATCACAGTTCTAACCAAACATATATTTTTTCAAATTAACCTCAACTAAAAGTACTTTTTATAAAACAATTTTTTTCAAATCACAATCACAATAATTACCGGAATACCAAACACAAAGAAGAACCTAACTATCCAGAAATTAATTAACATCCCGCTGCACACATAAAATAAAATAAAAAAAATTATTCACTTTTATGAATCAGCTAATTTTGTTTTTTAAATAAACAATAAGTTTGGATCAAATTTGTTGATAAATCTAAGTTTTCTATTGAGTCAATTCTTTTTTTTTTTTTTTTTAAACTTGATCTGGACATAGTATTAAAACATCAAGGTAAATAATTTTAGATAATGTTTGAAATTATAATAGTAATAGTTGGTTTTTAAAATATATTTTTGCTTGAAAATATATCTTGTATTAAAATTATTTAAAATTATAAAAACAAAATAATTTAAAAATATTTATTAAATAAAAAAACAAAACACATTTAATAACATTCACATGAAAAACTGATTTTTTTTTCAAAACGTCTGAAATCAGTCGGCAGGGGGCATTCTGTTGATCATAACGTTTAATTTAATGGAATATTTTTAATACTTAAGCAACATCTTTCTGGTACGCAAAGAAGGAAGCTTCAGGTGAAACGCCAATCTCGGGGAGGGAAGACAGATGTCTGTCCCCTCCCTCGCTCAATATTAAATAATAAGAATTAATTTTAAATCCTGTGGATAACTGCCACGTAATTGCCGCTTCCGAATTACGGCAAGTCATTTCAACACCCTTTCCTTAAGTTTCCACTCGTGTAACAGATCGAAGACAGGACAAGAAAAACCTAACGAAACTGAAGCGAAGTAGGAGCTCAGCACAAAACATCACTGAACTTCTCTCGTATCCTCAAACTTTACCTACGACTAACTGTTAATTGATAAATTTCACAGACCAAATCCAACCACTTCCGGTCAGGGATGGATTTCTTCCTCAATGCCAAAACTGTCCGTCTCCGCAGCCACCACGACAAGTACCTCCTCGCGGAGGAAGATGAGGACTCCGTAACCCAAGACCGAAATGGATCCTCCAAGATAGCCAGATGGACTGTCGAACCCGTACCTGGATCCGACTCCATTATCCGCCTCAAGTCCTGCAATGGTAAATACCTCACTGCCTCTAACGAGCCTTTTCTTTTGGGCATGACTGGTCGAAAGGTCCTTCAGACTGTACCCAGACGATTTGACTCGTCCGTCGAGTGGGAACCCGTGAGAGAAGGGGGCCAGGTGAAGCTCAAGACCCGGTATGGGAACTTCTTGAGAGCCAATGGGGGGTTGCCACCTTGGAGAAACTCGGTTACTCATGACATTCCTCATAGGAGTGCTACACAAGATTGGATCCTTTGGGATGTTGATGTTGTGGAGACTCGAGCGCTTCAGTCTCCTACTGGCCATGCTCATTATCTACAGAAAATTGTTTCTCAGTCTGATTCTCTGGATTCCGAATCCACCTCTCCACCTTCTATCTCTATCAAATCCGGAGATTATTTAAGACAGGGGGTAATTCTGATCTTCTCCTGCTTTTCTTAATGATTTGATTGAAGTCCTGAAATTTCTTTTCTTTCTTGGTTTTTCATCTGCTTAGTGGTAATTTGTTTATGGAATGTTCAGTCGAGTGATTCTAATGCTAGTTCGCCTCGGAAGTCTGACGGGAGGACAATATACTACCATGTGGCTGATGAGAGCGGTGAGGTTGATGATGATGCAACAGAGCGTTGCTCGTTGAATTTTAAGGGAAATGGGGTGGATGGGTTGACACAAAAATTGAAGGAAGATACGGGACTTGAGGATATTGTTGTGTGTACTCGCAGTCCTTTGAATGGAGAGCTTTATCCACTTCGATTGCAGCTTCCTCCAAACAATGCAGATATGCATGTTATTCTAGTTCAGCCATCGTCCAAAGGTGAGCTTATAATGGCTTAAGTTCAATATATTTTGTTTCGTTCTGGTGTTGCTAATGCAAAGCGTAGTTGTTGAACTTGTTTGTCATTTTTTGATGTTGTTCTGATATACACAATTCAATGCTATGTGGGTTATAGATTATTAACATTGAAATCTCAGCTTATCAGAAATGAATGAGGTGTATTCATTTTATGTGTAGATGCTGCTGCATTTACCGAGAGTCCTTGCATTTCATGATACATGCTCTGTTTGGTTGCCATCAAAGACAACTCAGTGTGTTTTGGGGATAGACCTTTTTGTTGTTCTATATCAGATCGGAGGCTAGATGGATTTGAAGTGAAACAAATTGGCCGGATTGTCATTTGGTATTCTGAAAAGCTGGCAATAATATAGTTTTGGGTTGAACTAAAATAACATGGGACTTGGAAGGGCTTTGTTTGTGCTGTTCTAGAACATGGGAAGGGGTATGATTTTTGAACCAGATTATTAAAGAAATGACTGTCAATCTCTTATAAACCAATATTTAATCGAATATATCTCCATTAGATGGCTCCTTTTAGGATTGAGATTGCTATTATCAAGTGCCTGTTGAACTAGATTATGCATGCTAGTGTCAATGCCTGTTGAACACATTGAACGGTCATGTAGTAGCTATTGCCTTAGAGAAAATGATAAGCTTGTTAAATTTCTGTCACCGATTGTAATCTATGATGTTTTTTGTCCATCTAATCGAACTCTGGTTAACAATGATGCTGTAAATCTTGTTTCTCAAATTTCATTTCCCATTTGCATTTCCGATAGAATTGCCCTTTTGTTGCTGTCTTTGAACTTTTGCATGACTGTTTTCTTTATTTGTATCAGTGGCCAGTGATTTTGCTGAACAAGGAACTCCTCTCTGATATACATTGGACGGGTTATCACAATTTTTTTTATCCGCGTGACTTCTTACGTGCAGTGTAGTGTACATTCTATTTGGACCTCTGAAATATGCTAGTTTTTAAAGCACTCGGTGATTCAACGGCAACAGGATGCCTATTTCAACAGAGAAAGGAAGCCACGAGCAAAAGTGCTCTTGTTCTTGCTGGGGGCAGATGATCGATGTGGTGCTTGATTAAACCATGCCTCGATAAATAATGCTCCAAAATTTTAGTCTGACTGGAACAACTCTATAGCACAATTTCTTTATAGCTTAATTGAGTGTTTCTATCTTATCTGATAGAGCTTGTGACTGTCAAAGAATCATTTCCATCTAAAAGAATGTTTCGATGAATAATTGTTACAGCCTATGAAGTGTTAATCTTGGGTTTCTTTTTGTGAAAAGAAGTACGGTGTTAATTGGTGCAAGGTTATCTATTTTTGCTGAGAACTGAGATGGAGAGCTTGGATTATTGCTGGAGGGGTGTCCTGCTTTGTACAGAACTTTCAGTCTATATATATCACTCAGATCATTTTTTAGTCAGAATCTTATTTTTCAAGCAGTTTGGGTTGAGCCAGTCTCTATTCCTGTTCTCACTCCGTGTACGAATCATATCAAGTGATGATGTTAATCTAGGTTTTATGCAAGACTTGCTCTTCAAGAGGTATTTTTCATATTTGAGTTCATAGTTTTACAATGAGTTCTGTCTTGAAAATATACTTGGAGCTGATAAGCTGTAATTCTTAGCCGACATGGGATATTGATATTATTATAGCTTTAGTTGAGGGGTTTGGGAGTGTGAGAGAGAGCGCGTAGCGGTGTCCATTACATGATTGTCTTCTCAAGAGGTGTTGTGTCATTTCCAAACACAGAGCACCATCATTAGTTTTGTCGAGAAAAGATGTTTTTTTTTATGAGAGGTGAGAAGCTAAGTAGACCTTCAATTTCTAATCATCGTAATTATTGTTGTCAATTTCGTTCTGTCTCATTTAAAATAATCAAAATATTTCATATTAGTTTAAAACACAAAATAAAACAGAATAAATTTCATCTCATTTTAAAATTTTGGTTTGTTTTAAATTTTTTAGCTAAATTTCACCTGAAACGTCGAATTTTTTAGCTAAATTCCACCTGAAACGTTCTGGTTTTATTCCACATGTTTCGTTCCGCTCTTGAAAAGCCATTGAATCAAATTGAAACTTGTTCAATTTAATTAATTAAACCACCCAATTATAAAAAGCTGTTTTTCATTACTATTTTCAATAACAATGATATTGATAATAATATTGAAAATTATTATTACTATTTTCATTAACAATGATATTAATTTTTTAAAATTAGATTTATCACTAATATATATGGCTTATATTCATGTTGTTTTTTTCATGTTTATACTTTGTAGGAATTTGAGCAAAACAATGGATGTTTTAGATTCCATTAGCCTTGATAACATTGACCTAACTTTATATTTAAAATATTTGTTTTAAAATATTTTACTTTCATAATATTTTGATATTTTGTTTAAGTTGAATTACTTTAAGTTAAAGATCTATTTAATCTTAACTATTTAGAAATATTTTAAATTTTAAAATTATATTTGTTTGGCATTGTGTTTGTATTGCATAATTTATAATTAATTTATCTTGAATTTGAATTATGTTTGTTATATATATATATATGAACAGTACAACCCCGAAACGGCATGCCGAAACACTCTGAAACTGAAATATTTCATTCCAATTAAAATAACGAAACACCTACCGAAATGGAATTGACAATCTTGTTTTATACATGTGAGATTTGAGAATGAGGATTCACCTTGCTTTAGCCATGGAGATGATGTTGAAGCCTAGATTTGAAGAGATTTGATTGCTGTGGACTGTGGAGTTTGTGTCCCTTCTTCCATTTTTCCTTTCAATCTTATACTTGCTCTCTCCTATAACTCAACTTCTGTGAGTGCAACCATTTTGCTTCTGAACACTGAGAGGCTTCTTCCCTGCCCAGGACTTTCCTTACTCTCCATGTTTCACCTTAAATCAAATGACGACAAACTGCCAAGTGGGATTTTGAGATTTAACACTGGAGATTGCCTCTTGTCTCAGCTGGTCTGAATATCTTATATATTAAAATAATATTTTTTTATTTTAAAAAAATTATTTTTGATATAGTGCATTAAAATAATCTGAAAACATTAAAAAAATATTAATTTAAAAAAAAATAATTTTTTCAAAAAATACTTTTAAGATATAAAAACAAAGTGTTATATCATCATCAATCTTTCACGGGTGGCTCTTGGTCACCTTGCACTTTGAGCTGCTTGATTTTTATTGAGCATTTTTTCTTTATCTATGGGCCTTTTTCAACATATTTCATCGCGTGCATGGTTACCCATTTATGAGCGGGCCCCTTAGATTGCTTGTTGGGCCTAAGCCCAGATCAATCTAGGCTTAACCACGGCTCCTTGTTTAAGTTCAAGTTCAAATCAAATCGAGTTTGAATGTATGAAATAGTTAGATTAATGGGTTTTTTCTCTTCTTGGATTCAAAAATAAAATCTGCACTGAAATTGAAATAGTATAAAAAATAATCTTGTAAATATACAGGTCCAAGTGTAAATGATCTAATATAAATCTAATGAGAAGGAAATTAGTCTTTGGATTTACTAGTTTATATATCAGAGCTATAGCCATATTGGGTATCATTTCAAAAAAAAAAAATATAGTAACAAAAGAGTCGAGCCATGAAAAATTAGTTGGCATTATTATTCAACCTCGTCTAGGAAACCAATCTTAAAATCTCTTAACTTAATTTATTAATTAGTTTTTATTTAAAATTAAATTATATAAAAGTTATATTTGTGTGATCCAATCGGCTTGATAGCTATAAAAGCAACTCGTCCTAATGGTTAAAAGAGTATAAGAATGAGAATGAGAAAAAAATTGATAAAATTAATGGAAAAAACCTTCCAGTTTAACTTCTTGTCTATCTCTGTTTTTAAATTAAATAGCGTTGGAGTTGCTCCAAGATAACCTAATCGACTTTACTAGTTTAAAGGCAACTCGACTAACATGTAAAATAATCTTGAGATAAAAAATTGAGAAAAAAAATGAAATTGATAGGAAAAAAATCTATCGACCTAACTCCTTGTCTAACCTAAATGAAAAATTAAAATATATGAGAGTTGTTATAACATAATCCAGTCAACTTGATCAGATTAAAAATAACACAATGGACTCTTAAAAATATACAAGGATGTTTAAGAGGAAAAAATGATTAAATTGAAAGATAAAAAAATAAAAAAATGAAAAAAAAAATAGGGTGAATTGGAAGAAAAAAGAGAGAAGCATGCCAAATCTTCTAGTAGAGAAAGGTAATGAATTTTGGGTTGGCAATGTAGTTTTTCAGTGTTTTACTTTTTAGTCCTCTAACACTTAATTTGATATTTTCACCATAATTCTAAATCTTATTTTATTTAATTAGTCCATAAAAAGGATGTAATTAAAAAAAAAACAAGATTAGAAAACTAAAAAAAAGAAAAACTTCATGGAAGGATGTAATTAAAAGGTGAAAAAAGAGTAGAAAACTTAAAGAATACGATAAGCTCCACTGCTCACCCACTCTCCCAGTAGTTTTAGGACCAGCAGGGCAATACCAAATTTTGATAAGCACACGTGGCATTAAAAAAGTCAATACACACATGACTCCCAGTTGTCAAGTACAGCCGCGTAAGACACATTACTCCCGCGTCAGCAGCAGTCCAGCTTTCTACCATGACTCGATTGCACGTTCTCCTCTCTCTCTCTCTCTCTCTCTACCTTATTCTTTTGGTCAGTCGTCGTCACCAAACACCTTTCTTCAGCCATGATGCTCTTATTTTCATAAAGTGCTTTTAATTGTCATGCCACCTGCGGTTCAATCCGGTTCTCTAAAAGTTTCAGATTTTTTTTTATACATCGAATCAATATTTTTTAGATAATTCTTAATAATTTTAGCTTGATAATATTAAGAATTAAAATATTTTTTATTTTAAAATATTTTTATAAAAATACTTTACACCACAATTACCAACACACTAAGTGGGTTTTTGGTAAAATTAAAATATATTAAAATAATTTTTTAATATTATTATATTAAAATGATTAAAAAATATTAATTTAATATTTTTAAAAATAAATATACTTGAAAAAATCTATAAATAAAAATCCACCCCCACTCACAACTAATTTTTAATTCTCATGTGGGTCCAATCCAACATCACACCATCTTTTGAGTACCCCATGAATGGATTAACGAGTGGATTAATTTTTACATTTTTTTATATTAAGAGTTTATTTTTCAAAAAAATTTTGATTTAAAAATATATTAAAATAATATTTTATTATTTTTTAAAATTTATTTCTACTTCAATACATTAAAATAATCTAAAAACCAAAAACTTATAATTTAAATTAAAAAATAAAACAGTTGGTTATTAATTTCTTATTTGGTATCGTGTTAGGTTTTTGAAAAAAATATTTTTTATTTTAAAAAAATAAAAAGTATTATATTAATATATTTTTAAATAAAAAATATTTTTAAAAATAACTTATCAAACCAACTCAGATTGGACAGCCACGACAGTAAGGAAAAAAAAAAGAGAATATTAAGTTAGGTTGTCCTTCCATATACTTGGTCGGTTACAGATTTTTCTTTGCTTGAAAGCTGTCACACCAACATCACATCGCATCTGCCTATTTAAAAATCGAATAGTGTAAACTATCATATGATCCCTCAATTCTTACAAAAATACTTAATCGATCCCTTTACCCCATGTCGACTCTCTATGTTCTCTATGGCAGTGTGATCGTTTTCGTTTCCTTAAACATCCTTTATTCTTGTCAAAATATTACAATATCATTTATTATAAACATAATTATAAAATATAATCCGGCTCGACACGTCGACTCGGAAATTAAAACTTGTTTTTTATTGAATTTTATTTTAAATTAATATTTTTTATTAAAACAACATATTTTACGATTGTTTTTTTTGTAAAACTGCATTGCCGGCCCACTCAACCGACGCCTCCGGCATTCAAAAGGAGGATTTAAGAAAAAGAAAATATTCCAGGGACTGACTTCTTATTTCTAGAACAAGAAGGGATTAATTCACAGAGTTATAATAAAATCAGGGACTGAGTGATATATATTACTCTTAAAAATATCCATCGGATCGCGTTAACAACACTCTAATCCTCCTGCTGGTTCGCACACCCCGCCGACCGCCGGTTTTCTAGTCCAAGTAAGAAAAGAAAAAAAAAAGGAAAAACCCCCACAAACACGGGAGGAGCCATACACCCTGTCTTCTAGTCTGGTCTCTTCCTCTCCCTCTCTGCATTTGATTTTGCTGTTCGAATAGGAAAGAAAGAAAGAAAGAAAGAAGAAATGGGTTTTGATTACTACAACGTACTGAAACTGAACCGCAACGCAACAGAAGATGACATGAAAAAGGCTTACAAGAGACTGGCAATGAAATGGCATCCAGACAAGAACCCTGTAAACAAGAAAGAGGCAGAAGCCAAATTCAAGCTTATCTCCGAAGCTTACGATGTCCTATCAGACCCTAACAAGCGTCAGATCTATGATCTCTACGGTGAAGAAGGCCTCAAGTCTTTTGATCAAGCCCCCCCTCCCAATACCAACGTCGGCGCTTCTTTCAAGTTCAATCCGCGTGACGCCGATGATATTTTCTCCGAATTCTTCGGAAGTGGCGGATCCGATGGTGTTGGCAAGGGTTATTTTAGGAATAATAATCATAATAGTTATGGGGCCGAGGTTAACAGGAAAGCGGCGCCCGTTGAGAGCAAGTTGCTTTGCACTTTGGAGGAGCTTTATAAAGGTACCCGAAGAAAGATGAGGATTTCCCGTTCTGTTCCTGATGACTTCGGGTTAGCCCCTCCCTTGCTTTTCTTTTCTTTTCTTTTCTTTTCTGCAGTTTTTCCGCTTTTATATTTATTTATCTCTCGTTAATCTATGCTTTTTTATTATTATTTCTATTTTCACTTTAGTTAATTTTATAGAAGAAAAAAATATGATCTTGGGAAACGGCGTAAAGGGAACCCAATTAGTATTGTGATGGAGACTTATATTTTTTTTCCCTCTATTATGAGAAGAAAAAAAAAGGCCCTCATTCGTTGGTTGCTGATAAATTTAGCTATGAGGATATACCGAGGATGAGAGAATATTGAGAATCTGTGTATTGATAAATGAATACCTATTTGCGAGGTTTTCAATAGGATAGCTTGGATGAAAATGCAGCAGAGATCAAGTAATTTTGGGGGATAAAATAGCTAAATAGTATGAACCTCCAAAACGTGGATTCATCCATTAGTCCTGTTGATGACAGCCCCATAGGTTGGCTGTTCTTGAGCAGTGCTATGCAAGATTGAAATTCTGAATTGGATGGATTGTTGTTGGTTTATGTTAATCAGAGAAATCTGTTCTTTAAGGCTTTGAGCGAGTCATTCAGGGTTGATATGCAAAAAGTTAAAATTCAGTTGCTGTGGCACTTAGGTTAAATGATGTCGCTGCCATACACAGCTTTAGACACTGT
This sequence comes from Populus trichocarpa, assembly GCF_000002775.5. Taxonomy (NCBI): domain Eukaryota; kingdom Viridiplantae; phylum Streptophyta; class Magnoliopsida; order Malpighiales; family Salicaceae; genus Populus; species Populus trichocarpa. The sequence goes on from NC_037292.2 coordinate 13,695,408, forward strand.
GAAACGAGCTGGAATGGACTGTAGAGGTTTAATATCTTTTCCACCGTCTTGGTTACAGATATTCGAAATGTGTGAACATTGAGGATTTTATGGCGCGCTGATTTCTACCGATTTGTTGTTCTTTTTCCTTCCCCTTTTGATTGCCATTTGCTGTGCTTCTGCTGGTTTGATGTGTTCGTAACTCTCTCTTGCAGGAAGCCGAAAACAATCGAGGAAATCTTAAAGATAGACATCAAACCTGGCTGGAAGAAGGGCACAAAAATCACTTTTCCTGAGAAAGGCAATCAAGAACCTGGTACCATCCCCGCTGATCTTATTTTTGTGGTGGATGAGAAGCCCCATCCTGTTTTCAAGAGGGACGGGAATGATCTGGTGGTCAATCAGAAAATGTCACTACTGGAGGCTCTCACGGGGAAAACCATCGAATTGACAACCTTGGATGGAAGATATCTCACAGTCCCTGTATCGGATATTGTCAAACCGGGTCACGAGGTCCTTATCTCGGATGAAGGAATGCCCGTCTCAAAAGAGCCCAACAAGAGAGGAAACCTTCGAATCAAGTTTGATATCACATTCCCATCAAGACTTACCGCGGAACAGAAATCTGACCTCAAGAAAGCACTATCTGACAATTAATTCAGAGTTCAAAATCTGGGCTGTCACTTGTCCATTCAACACCAACCATCGATTTAAGTTAATTACATTAACGCTGATTATCAATTTAAGTCAATTGAATGTAAATACTTTAATTTTTTTACACTGTTCTAGTGTAAGATTGTGCATATTAGGAAGAAAGCTTGAAGCTTTTTGTGAATCTCCGTGCTATCATTGGTATAATGTGGCATGGATGAACCTGTAATCCTTGACTATTGGCCAAGCTGCCGCCAGATGACAGGCGCCTTCTGCTCAAAATTTTTGTGCCATGCATGATATCGTTTCTAGTTTCTGGAATTTGTCAAGGCATTCCAATTTCAAGTTTTACAAGTACTACTGTTTTCATAATTGGTTGGAATTATCAATTCTGTAAAGCAATCTCTGTTTTTTACAAGGCAACGAAACAAATATTACGGGTTGGGTGGTTTACGTTGTTGATTGAGTTAAATATCCTAGCCCGGGTAAGTGGTGGGGTCAACTGAATTCCGGGTCGACTCGCTATGCTGAGCTAGGATTAATTAGGATTAATAATTGATGTTTTTATATTGATGCTTTGTCCCGCCCCTAGCTAATATCTTCCATGGAGCAAGTGCAATTCTGCCTGTCAATTATATTCAACAAGCAACCTTAACTTGTTGACAACAGTGGACGGAGAGAAAATGAGTTTTCTTAAATAAAAATTAACTTGGCATTACAATACATATATTAAATAATAGCAATCAAGAAGAAGAAAAGAAAAAAGGATGGCCTTATTTTTGCCTCAGCAAATTGCTTTTGAGGCCTTGTTTTATTCTTCTCTTCTGCTGGAATATACATTCCAGCAGGGATTCGCCATGGGCATGGCATTAATAGTTAAGTATCGTGGCAATCATATCATCCCATGCTTCTCAATCTTGTTCTGAAGCTCACTCTTCTTGACCCCTGCTACCTCGTCAACTATCTTCCCTTTCTTCAAGAGTGAAAATGCTGGCATGGTAGTCACATTGAATTGCTGAGCCACATGCTGTTTCAATGTACATTTTTGTCATGGTTTAATTAAGAAGGCAACAAGCCAAACCAATATATCATCGTGCAGTAGCTAGCTGTGGAAGGATAAGAGTGTTGTTACCTGCAATTCATCAACGTCAATCCTGATGAACACAACGTCTGTGTACTTGGCAGCAAAGTCCTTGATGGTCTGTTCCATGTGTCGGCAAGGTCCACACCATGTCGCCGTGAATTCAATCACCAGCTTTAACACCAGAAGAGGAAACCGTAAGAAAATAAATGTTGTGATATCAATCACATAGATGATAGATAAGATAAATCCTTTTTCCGATTTCTCGTTTCATTTATTTTTTCCACCCAGATTTATGTAAGAGTCATATAACTTGAACTGTTGAACATGATGTGTTATGATGTTGAAAACACTCTCTTTATCGCAATACCAAACAGAGAATGCTTTTAAAACTGGTTTTTAATTTAAAAATAATGTTTTCTTGTAATTTTTTTAAAAAAATTAACACTAATACATTAAAACCATTAAACAATATTTTTTCAAGTAAAATAATGGTTTGAAAAACAGGTTGGAAAGATTACCGTTTACAATTAGCATGCATAATGTAAGGTACTAGAGGAAATAGAAAAAACACAGAAAAGAAAGAGATTTTTTACCAATTTGTTGTTTTGCTTGTTGGCCTCGAAATAGGATCTCCATGCGCCTACAGAATGGACATCCACAACCCCAGCAGCTGGCTTTGTGCATGGAAATCCATTGGAGTGATCAAAATTAAAGAAGCTTGTTTGCACTGTTCTTCCTCGCTGAAGAACTGGCCAACCGAACTCCATAGCTGACTCACGTAGCTAGAATGCTTTACTCCAAATAAAGCACTGTAGCAAATGGAGGAAAGGCTTTGTCTTGAAAGTAGGACATGGTGGGAGTGCTCTATATAAGGTCCAGAGTGGTGGAAAATTAACATGTTTCCAGCACAGGGAATCAGATTCTTTGAGGTGACCGGCCATTACAAGGACCGCCGATAGGGCTTAAGAAAGGCTCTAGGAAGTCCCTTCAACTTCATTTCTCCTATATTAACAATTAATTATTGTCCAGAAACTGCGTCTGCGTTGTTGTCCTGTGGAGTGGTATTTTTTTCCGAATCTATGTTCTGCTATAGTGGAGGCCATTAAGAAATAAGAAAACAAAACATTTAAGTATTTTGGAATCAAACAAAGACCTGAGTAGCTGTAAGCATTTCAACTCCGTAGGATTGGTAAGGTGATCAAGAAGTTTTGCCTCCTTCCTTGAGTTGCTAGTTTCGAATCTTGATATCAAGTATCCAAGAAAATTATTATCAAAATTGATGCACAGAATGCTAGTTTAAAGGGTCGCCCTACTTGCCTCTTGAATCAACAAAGATTTGAATATAAAAAAAATATTAAATCACGAAAAATTATTTGATCTAAGAGATTAATTTAAAATTTCTGATTCTTTGTTTAGCTCGAGTTTAATATTAAATCATGTGGGAGTTGCCCCGACATAATTCAATTGACTTGTGAAGATCAAAAAAATCAATAAAAAACATGGTTTGTCTTTTAAAATAAATTCAAGACGATATTTCTTTTAAAATAGAGAAGATAATATAAATTCAAGACGATATTTCTTTTAAAATAATGTCATTGTAGATGGAGAAGAATACTTTTCCTTTCTACAATTCAAATTTGAATTCTTTTTCTCTCAATTTTAAGAACAAATTTATGCTATTTTTTCAAGATTCATGGCTAAAGTGAAAAGATTTAGATGAGAAATGATGAATGACTTACTATACATCCAAGGGGAGGGATGGAAATCATTCCATCTAAATTAAAAAGCATTGAAAAAAAAAGCTATGGGAGCCAATGCATCGAAATTGGGAGGATTGAAACTTATAAATGAGGAAGCATTAGAGGGATCACTTGCCTTACACCTAAACTCTCATTTTCAATTCTTTTCCTCTTGTACATCCTTCTCTCATTCCCTCTTACCAAACACAGTGTTGGTGTTTGTCGTAAAAATTGTTTTTTAAAGTATTTTTTCTTGTAAATATATTGATATAATATTTTTTTTTAATTTTTGACATCAGCACATTAAAATGATAAAAAAAAACAAAAAAAATTAATTTCAAACAAAAAAAATTCAAAAATTTTCAAAACCATGATTAGACCGCAAAAATAAAACAAATACTGTTATAGAAATGTATTTTTAAAAAACATTTTTTTAAATAGTCAACAGGTTGATGGTAGGTCTATCAAGTCAACCCTGAGTTTTTGACCAGGACAACCAGATTTCTTTTCATTTCTTATTTCTTCTTTAATTCTAACCAATCCAAACCTAAGTTGGTCGAGTCCTGGGTTGATTCGTGAGGCTGAAACGAATTTTAAAAGCATGCATAGAAGAGGGACTAATATGTCAAAGAATTGGAACCGTCCAAATTCCATAAAAAAAGAGGGGCCATATGTGTAATTTACTCTGAAAAAAGGAAAAAAGTTGATCCTGTATTTTTAATTAAAAGGAAAGAAAGCGGGGGGCGGCCAAAAGACAGAGAAGGATTGCACAGCTGGGAATCAGAAATAATAGGATTCATTGGTGAATTTATATTTTATATCTGCGGCTCATATCATCGCATCTTCTTTTCGGATTACACCCAAATCTTGAGCTCGCCTTACGTCCGCCACTTACCTCGTGCCTATATTCTTCCAACCACAATATATATATATTCCCATAAATAATAATAATAATAATAATAATAATAATAATAATAAAACAACGGTCCACATAATGCAAAGGTGTTTTTTACACTAATTTGTCGAAAAAACAACGGTCCCAATATTATCTTGTGAAGCAGTCTTAGGGTATGTTTGTTTTGCTCAATGAAAAATAAATATTAAAAAATAAATCAATGAAAAATATTTTTTTATTAACCCTTAAATAGTAACCTCGTAAAAGAGTGAAAAATATTTTTCTTGGTATAATACTACCACCACCAGTGGCGGAGGCAGGGGGGTTGGCAGGGGCCCCGGCCCCTGCAAAGAAATGTTTTTTCACATTTCTCAGCTCATTTCTTATAAATATTTATAATTTTAGTATAATTTTAATCTTTTTAAAATAAATTTTTTAATTTGACCCCTTGTTCTTGCTCCGCCCCTTACCACCACAATAACATCAACTCAACCACTATTTTATTATTATTCTATCGTAATCTTTCAACATCATCACTGTCATAACAAAAAATCATCATCTCATCCCTAATTATCAACATCATTACAATTATTACCACAACATTCATTATCGTACAACAACAATCACTACAATCAATATTATTATTATCGCAACTATCACCATAAATATTACTATTATAACCTTTCAATATCAACACTATCATGATAGAAAAAAAAAAAAACCACCTCATCACGACTAGTCAATACCTTCATAGTTATTATCACAACAATCATTATAGTCCAATCATCATCATCATAATCAATACTATTATTATTACAATCACCCCCACAAAATAATATCATTATAACTATCACCACCACCACCATAAACATCATAACTTTTCTTCTCTTATTATTTTTTTTAATATATCTAAATAAAAAAATAAGTCATTTTTAAGGAAAATGTTTTTCCCACAAAAAAAAATCGCAAGAAAAGTCAACGGGACTTTAGGGTGACACCTTTCTTAAGACAAAAATTAGAATTTAAACGGAAGGCCCATTTGCTTTTTTTATTATTATTATTATTAAATACCAAAGAGGCCTAATCACTTTTTTTGTTTTATGGGCCCGAAGCCTAACTTGTACATCGTTGGTGGGTAATTATTTTAGCCCAGGTTACATGCATCCTATAAGGGCATGTGCGTATTAACAACGGTCCAATGATAAATTTATCGTTGAGCCCACGTCAATTCCCACAACCCTCATTTTATTTTACAGCCCTTAATTTATTTAATAAAATTAATAAAACAAGATAATATAAATCAATAATACAAGTTTGTTTCAAGTTATAGAGGATTTTCATTTGAAAATATATACTAGAAAATAATATAAATTATATTAAATAGTTTTTTTTTTTATTTTAAAAAAAGATAAAGATAGCAACGGGGATTGTTGATGGATACCGGATCGCATATTCACTGATCAATCAAAGTGAACGGCGAGAGAAGTAGAGTTAAATAACAAGTAAACCTTCCAGCTCTGGCTCAGAAACCAGATGCACCGCCTGAATCATACATAAACTAGAAAACCTATCTGCCTGCCTGCCTAACCCAGCACCGAACAAGTTCATCAACAAGAAGCCGCTAAAAGTTTGCTAATTAACCCCTTTTTTGGCAAATCAAGTTGAACTTCATTTTCTTAAAAGTTTTCAATAGAAGTTCGCAGGCCGAACTACAAAAAGGAGGGGTGTCCTGGGTGGTGTATTCGTAAACATCAACCTGCATTCTGGACAAGTTTCACATAAAGCAAAAGAAATGTTTTCACCACCAGCCTAAAAAACATGGAACTCGACACCCCACGGACAAGCAACGAGTGTCATCATGAAGCCACCCCAACATCAGCCGGGGCTTCACCTGTTGAACCATTGTTGTTATAAGTGTGCCCACCACCTCTGACACCCCTTCCTTGATTAGTATAGTTGTTCCTCTGATAATAGTTTCCGGGCTGATCACAGTGTTGGTTGCGGTCAGTCTGGTAGCCACCACCTCCTCTACCACCACTTCGACCACCACGACCATTTGAATAACCCCTGCGACCACCATTGCCGCCGCCACGACCACCTCTTTGGTTCTGGTAGTTCCTTCGAGAAACGTATTGTTGCTCCTTAGGCTCTGCCTCTCTCTGATTATGATCAACTTCTCCATGCTCTACCTCTCTCTGATTGTAATATACTTCAACTTCTGTAGATGGGTTGTCTTGCTCTTCTTGATCCGAGACAACTGCTGGGTTTTCAGTCTCTTGTTCATCCTGCAATAAAGAAACCAACCACATTCATTCAAGCAAAAAATACACAGGCGAGGAAGAAGATTATATCATCCCAAGTGCAAGCACCTTCTGAAGTTCCTCAGCAGGACTAGATTGATCATCACCAGTTTCATGCTGGATATTTTCTGTCTCTTGTTCCTAAGAATATAAATGATAATAAAAGCTTTAGAAGTCTTAAGGAAAATATACAAAGCTAGAAAGGAAATGGCCAGAAGAAAATATAAATGATAATTGCTTTCACATTATGGAGAAGAGAACAGAATGGGTATAGATTTCCCCAAAGAAAATAGTTCGCCAACTGACTGACAAAAATCCAATCAAACAATAACAGCATAATCAGGAGAGATGTGGCTTAGTTATGCAAATTTCTAGGAATTCAGACACAGCATCAACATTAAACTGATTAAATTTCCAACTGAGAATCAATGAAAGCCTAGAATCATTGCAATTTTGAATTATCATCTGTTGCACCTTTCCGAGATCGACAAAAACCAGCACAGTACATACTCCATTGGAATACAAATAGGTTTAGGAAACAGTCAGAATGAAAGGATGGCTTACAAAAGAGATTATTAGTGAAACAAAATAAAAGGATGATTTAAGAAATCGAAAATCACAGCCAACAATAAATCACATGGTTCAATCTAATTTAACAGGACGGACAGAGTAGCATATTTTGGAAGCAAACAACCATAGCTAACTCGTTTAAATGAAAAAAAAAATACACATAATATGCAGTCATAAAATAGTTGTTAAACCAAGGACTGAAAACAGGAGCATGTTCTGGTAAAAGCTATTTTTAATTTTAATTTTCAAAAACAAACTAAACTTGCAGGATGGGCTTCAAAGATATCACATCTGGAAAGAATGATATGATTTGACTTACAATAAAGGCAGCTTCAAATTGCTGGTATAGATTACAGATCCCTAATTACTTCATAGGATGACGTGTAAAACGTGCAACGCCTTATCTTATCATAAAAGGTGGTTTAAAATTTTCATCCTATCCGCTTTTAAGTGAAACAGGAACCTCCTGTCCATGTAACTTTATGGAACTCTGCTTCAAACACAATTCACAAATTCTAAAGACATGTAACTACTTAGAACAGATGTGTTACCCTCTCGCCAACATAGAGAATGCCTTTCAAGCAAACCACCTAAACTACCAGGGTCCTTTGGAAGCCTTCACTTCTCTGCTCCTCACACAGACTAAAACTGCCTGAACAAAGCATTTCCCATTCTTTTATTTCTACATGGAAAATTCAAGCTTTGAAATGTCTCTCCACACTAGATAATTTGAAAAGTAAAGACTCTAAATCACCTAAGCAAATTGAATCGTTTCTACTAGAACAGAGAAAAGGAATACAGCACTCTTTTGGGTTGAAAAAATCAATTATAAAGTTGAAAAGAGAATAAAATTGAGCAAATCCTTCCAAAGCACCATAAAATCAAAACAAGTGCAAGCGGCTTATGCACAAAATCAATGATTCACAACAACAAAGGATGATGTAAATACTCCCAATCCCTTTACAAAAAAGCAAAATGGGATGCTCGCTTGCTCCCCCCCACCCCAACCCTTCTCCCATGTTAATAGGTTCACTTCTGATCTTTAATCAACAAATCTTTAAGCCATGCCCTGTCCTCTATATTCCTAAAAATAGCAACTGCTTTCTTGCCATGAAGCTTCCACTGATTCAGCCCTTCTCAGGGAAGATCCACAATGGAATGATACCCACAGGGATAAATCCAAAAGCATGCTGATGTTTACAGCTATACTTTAGCCATATCTTAAATAGCAATATAATTCTCAAGTATCCTTGTTGACAAGCAAAACTAGCACACATGTAAGCAACAATTTGACACAGGTTCTTACAGAAATACAATGCACAACCATGTGTGATAATTAACATTGCCCCGTGAATTTTAAGCTAGAAAACAAGAGCAGTTTTACAAAGATCTATTTCTATGATGTTTCTAATAGAAGAATTTTATTAAGAGAGGATCGTGAAGGATAAGACATTGTCATGAAGAAACAACTACTGAAATCAGGGACCAATCAGCTAAGGACATTCATCTAAACTTGCCCATTGAAGAACATATCAAAAGCCATGGAGAGTACTTATATACAGAGTAGTAGGCGAGGTAGATGATTGTCTTGAAATAGCATTTCAAGTACAACAAATCACCATTAAGAACGCACACTATCAAAGAATCTAGCCTCCCTTCATCCTCAATAAATAAATTCTCCAAGTTGTCAGTACAAAGCCAGTGCTCTATTAACTAAGAAAATAAACTATTCCACTGAACTGTGACAGGGCAAAGCAAATAACATATATACTGTATTCTATTAAATAGAGAAGAGATCAAGTTGTTCGCTTCTGTCAATGAAGAAGTCATCTTGCCAAAATAACATATGTACTGTATTCTGTAATGGGGTAGAGCAATTTTGTATTTTTACAATTTCCTTTACACCCACAAATGCAAAGGGGTTACAGTGTCCAAAGCCTCCTTCTATGATCTAATTGCCTACTTGTTGAAAATCTGACTGCAAGTTAGCTCTCAATAGCAATTGAAATATTAAAAAGTAGTTCTAATATGGCGTCAAGCTCTAACATTTTCATTCATCAATGCTGAAACCAACCTTGATAAATATAACAAGAACTTGTTCATATAAAAGTACCCCAAAGAAAAAGAGGATGTTTACCATAGTAGCCCATACGACAGGGATCTTAGTAGTGATTACTTTTCCTTCAAGGATTAGGGTTAGAGCTTCTAAAATATGACTAGCCAAGTAGGAATTTCTATGATTCTTATTTAGCAACCCACGTATAATTAGGATAAGAGGCAACTCAAGCTTGTACTTATACTTATAGCATTTCAATTAAAGTATTGAATAAAGTGCAGCCTCTGCTTAAAACATGAATGCGAGAAGTGTGATGCTTTCATTCAAGGAGAGGTTCCTGGAATCTATTAGTGTGAGCCTGTGAGGCTTACCGTCCTCAATCATTTTACCTTCTATTTTGTTCTCACCATGTACTGTCATTTTACCATAAAAATATCAATCATGTTCATCACGTCAATTGTCCTCAAATAGCTAGCCCAACCGTGACAAAAAGAAGTCTTAACCCTTGAAAATAACTAAATCTTTACCATCCAAATACAATAAATAAAGTGTATAAGCTAAACTAGAAATTGAAATTACCTATTTAAAAAGCAACGCGCTACAGCAACGCGCTACAGTAAACTATCAGATTTCAGATGTTACTTTAGATTTGCTCCTACATCACCATGGCATAGTTGGTCATATCCTATAGTGATGATCATGTGACAGAATATTTAAGAAACTAATCATGACAAAAACATTCATCATGTCAAACCACTTTATTCCACTAGGTGATTAATTAATGCCGATGTTTGGGTCCAAAACCACCATTTTGAATGCTCTTAGAGTAATAATAATTGATTTCTATGAAAAACACTATATTAACTGAGAAGTAAGGGGAAATTGGGGGAGCTCACTATGTACTTTGCCTCAGTTTTGTTATTGTAGTGACAACAAGAAATTTAGCCCAAATATTGGATAACATGAGATCATTCAAAAACAAGTGGAAACAAAAGGTAGCTCACATGACTGTAGATATTAATAAACACATCATAAAATCCGAAATCGAACTAATCATAACAGCATTACGATCAAATATCCAAGGCATATTTAACAAGGGAAAAAAAGAAAGTTACAAGTAAATGCTGTTCTATACCTTTGGCTGGTATTGCGCCACAGAATCTTCGTCCATATGGACTGAGAAAGGAACTTGGAACGGCACATAATTGCCAGCAGCAGCAGCCATTTCCACTGGAGCTTTAATCTCTGGTGTTGTAGTGAAATAATCAGAAGCCATGATCTTATTGAGCTTCTCCCTCAATTCAGCATCTACATAAAGAAACAGCATCCCCATAAATTAATAAACAAAAATTATTACGTAAATAATAATTATTTAAAAAAAAACAAGAAGAAGAAGAGGGATTACAGACAGGAAACGTTGACGTTCGAATCAATTGGTTGGTCAGAATTAGCCAGCCACAACTTGGCATGCTCCATGCATCGCTGCAAAGCATTCTTATGAGATAAGCTAGAATTGACAGGGCGCGAAATGATCAAACCACCACCCAGTATAGAAATCATATCCAAATCCCTCTCGCTAAGCAGATCCGTAGCATCATCAGTGACATAATCATAAGTCAAGCAGCAACCTCTTTCATGCGTCCGAGTCAACATGGTGGCAGTGAAATCGTTCTGGGACCTTACATCAAACAAGCACCCAAAATAAAACAAATGCAACAGATCCTCCACCACTCCATTACTTGCTTCCGGAACAACTGTGCTGTCAGATTTAGGGTTGAGTCGATGGGCAGCAAGCTCAATTTCTTCGGAGACAGCGACGGAGAGAGGCTGGCGCAGCTTCTCAAGCTCATCAATTGCGGCGGCGACAGAGGGTTTGGAACGGAGGAAGTCCTCTTGTTCTTTGTTAATAGGCTTTCCTTGGGCGATTGACTCTTCCATCTGGACGATTCGGTTGAATTTCTTCTTGAGACCGCGAAGGCGTTTGGTGATCAGGCTAAGGACGGGTCCCTCTGTTATTTCTGAGGTAGAAGCGGCCGCCATTTGCTAATGGATGGAGGGGGGAGATTTTTATATACTTTTTTTGTGAACTAGAAAACACCACCAAGTGGTGGTGGGGGTGGATGAGGGTTCTGCGGAGGTTTTGGAGAGGAAGGCCGGAGGTGGAAATACGAAGCGGCGGGCTGGGATTTGAGAGAGAGACTGAGAGAGAGAGAGAGAGAGAGTGAGAGAGGCTAGAAGCGTGGGTTTTAGTTTAGAACTTTAGATGACTGGTTTGGGTAGATGTGGAAGATGTGAGGACTCTTTTTGGATTTTATTTTGTTTTAGTTTTTATAATAATATTTTTATATAAGGAAAAGCAACGCAAAGCAATTTCTTTTAATTTTTTTGAATTGTTGAAACGGTATTTTTTTTAAATTGTTTTTTATTTAAAAATGTATTAAAATAATATATATTTTTTATTTTAAAAAAATTATTTTTAATATTAAAAAATTTAAAAACTAAAAAATTTAAAATCTTGAAAAAAAAATAATTTCAACTGCATACTCAAACATATAAAGAAAGTGTTTTAAAACTATCAGAATTTTGAACCCTCAATTAATAAAAAATAAAATATTAATAAGTTATTTTCTAGTTTATTTTTCATTACATAACCAAACACTGAAAAGTGTTTTCCAACTTGTTTTTCATTATACTACCAAACATCGAAAAATAATTCATTTTACTGGAATCTACTTTTTCAAAATTCACTTTCCAAATTAAAATTACTTTTCAACAAACAAACAGGATCTTAGACTGATATTTCTTTTGAAAAACCCACAAGTTTATATAATGATTCAAAATTATAGTTATTAGACCTTATCCAGAATTTAATATGATAAAAAATTCAGGTAGGTTGTGGATCATTCCAAAATAAAATTGTTTTGGAAGAAAATGTTAAAAAAATCTAAAAAAATATTGATTTGAATAAATTTTTTGATATTGACTTGATTAATTCTCACTTTGGTTTGGTTAAATCACTAAATCACATGTTAATCTATATAATTATTCGAGTTTGAATCAATTTTTAAACAAGTTTTAAAACAAATTCATCTTGTTTTACTTGAAAAGTGATTAGATAAACCTGTTCAGTCAAGCTAGATAACTATGATCAGAATTTTCAATCTCTAGGATTTCAAGTTATTTCAAAAAAAAAAAACTAAAACATACAATTTTCTTTTATAATTTAAAAAATGTTAGTTATTTAATATTGTGAATATTCCCAGGACTAGAAAAATGACTTATTATTATTATTATTATTTAAGTATTTCTAAGCTATACACTCATAACATATAATTAAAAAAAAAAAAAAACAAAGATAGAAGGATACACTTGTAACGTTATAAACAAAGATTACCTTTTTTTCGACAACGATGGAAATTTATAAAATAAAACCCTAATTATAAAATCATTTGCTCAAGTCTTTTAAATTTTAATGATTTAAGACCCTCCACCTTCACAGACATTTTGCACTTTCTAGTCAAATTTCAGTCTTTAACTAGTTAATTAGCTTTTTGTCTCGGATCGGATAAATTTTTTAAAATATTAAAAACTATTAATAGCATGAAAAAAATTTTATGGTGTTATTAAATCTGATTTAATACATTAATTTAAAATCTCGTAATATAACTCTTTATCTAACTCAAGTTTCAAACTAAATCACGTGAGAATTGACCCAAATTAAATTGATTAATTTCATGGATCAAAATATAATTTTAACGACGGTTAAAAACATGGTTTGGCTTTTAACAAAACTCCAAGATGAAATTTTTTTCACTAAAACTATTGAGACAGTGATATATTTGATCGATCTCAATCCCTAAACAAACTGTATCATGGACTCCATTGAATTTAATAATTTGTTTTTTATAAAATATTGTTTTTAATTATAAGATAAAAATATATGGTTAGAAAATCAAGCACCGATCTAAAAATAAAAACTTACTTGAGACAGTGATGACCCTAAAGAAAGTAAAACAAAATTAAGTAATATATTTTTTAACCAATCAAATATTGCAGAATAAAATCGAGAAAAAAAATTAAAAACAATTAACGAACCAAAAACCAAAAAAAAAATCAACTAGGGGGTAAACTCGTCAAACCTATGAACCGGGTAACTTGGGGTAGCATGCCAAACCCGTGAAACGGGTTATGGACTCTAGTGAGATTTGTTTTTCCAAAATTATACGCGAGAGTTGACCCAAATTAAATTGATTAATTTCATGGATCAAAATATAATCTTAACGACGGTTAAAAACATGGTTTAGCTTTTAACAAAACTCCAAGATGAAAATTTTTTTCACTAAAACTATTGAGACAGTGACATATTTGATCGATCTCAATCCCTAAACAAATTGTATCATGGACTCCATTGAATTTAATAATTTATTTTTTATAAAATATTATTTTTAATTATAAGATAAAAATATATGGTTAGAAAATCAAGCACCGATCTAAAAATAAAAACTTACTTGAGACAGTGATGACCCTAAAGAAAGTAAAAAATAATTAAGTAATATATTTTTTAACCAATCAAATATTGCAGAATAAAATCGAGAAAAAACAATTAAAAACAATTAATGAACCAAAAACCAAAAAAAAAAATTCAACTAGGGGGTAAACTCGTCAAACCTATGAACCGGGTAACTCGGGGTAGCATGCCAAACCCGTGAAACGGGTTATGGACTCTAGTGAGATTTGTTTTTCCAAAATTATTTTTTATTTAACTACATGATAAAAAAAAAAATTACAATCGCAAAATAAAACACTCACTTAATACTGAGATGTTGTAAAAAATTAAACGACAAATGAATATCAAAATATTTAACATTGCAACACGAGTAATTTATCTTATTGTGTTTAATAAATTTCTCCATCAAAGTAAACGTGTAATAGAAAAACACAAAAAAGTTTCAATAAAAACCAACACACATAAAATTTATTGAATAAAAATAAAAAATAAATGCAAGGCTACACATATAAAAAATCTATATAAAATTTTAAAAAAATCACAGATAAATCATACCTACCTCTTTAAAAATTAAGCACATCCAATATCATTAAAAAATAATCACAAACTAATTAAAACATAAACCCAAAATTTATGTGAAAAAAAAATCAACTAATGCATTTTTTTCAAAAAACAATTAGACCTAGCCCAAGCGCGTGGGCCTGTATTTTTTTTTTAAGTTTAATAGGGTACACGACGCGTCGTCTGCCCCATTCATCAGGAAACAAAATGACATGTTGTCTATTCATTCCCAAAATCCGGCTAGGCGGCTACTATGGTGGCCGAAAAAACATAGTCTTTTATTTTTTTGCCTAGAAACTCATTTTCAACCTGTTTTTTACCCAAAACACCTAGGAAACCCCCTAAGGACCTTGTTAAACCAATATTTGTTCATGGAAAACATAAAAAACCGCCCTAAAACCCGATATCCACCTGAAAACATAAAAACTTCCCTAGCTTAGATCTGATTTTTCAGGTGTTTTCAATGTAAAAAAAACACGTAATCTTAACTCCCTTCATCATATAGAACCATTTGACACAAAAAATAAAACTATTGTTTTGGTGGTCGAATTCCTCACCAGCAAACACTTTCTTTCTCTGAACTAGAATCCAACAACCTCATCTCTCTCCTCCAACTAAAAAGGGACTGAAAAATTAGTAAAATGAAGTTTGGTATCCAAATTGAATTTTGTAAAATTCAAGGGATCGATCATCTAATAGCTAAAATAGATGGGGAACTCAAATGAAGTTTTGATCGAAATTATCAATCCGTCACCTATGCTACATGTTTTTTTCACTTCAGTCCCCTTTCTTTCAATTCAATCCTCTCTTATAAAAAAAAAAAACATGCAATTAAACTATAATTTGATCTAAAAAATAGTTCAATTGTGAAAAACAAAATTAATGATCAAATTGAAAATCATCAAAAATTGCACTATTGTAATTCACATAAAAATATAAGAGGATGAACATTTTTTTTATGAATAGTAAAAATACCATGTTCTAACTTTATGTATGTATAAAATGTTTCTTGACTACATGATCTTTTAGATAAAAGAAAGCTTTTTATCACATCCTCTTCTTGACTTCATCCATTAATCAATATTATTCCCACTATTTTATTCAAAATGCTTGGAATCCACGTTAAAAATGGCATATGGTACAAGAACTCGAGAGATTCATGTGGTTCAAGTTGCTAAGTTTTTAGTGAAAGTGGAGCCGACGATTGGAATAAATATTTATAAAATGTTCCATCAAAAAAATATTAATAACATGTATATATATAAATGGTATACATTGGAGATTGATTAATAATGTCAAAAAAGTATGTCTTTAAAAATTAATTATGTTAAATAACTTGGCATCATAGTTTTTAAATCCGATCGGGTAATCAACTCAGTTCAAAACCCGGGTCACAGATTTTATCCAGGTCACCAAGTTATCCTAGATTGTCCCCAAATATTTTTTTTATATATAAAGCAAAACAATGTCATTTTTATTATAAAAAAAAGTAGTTAACAAATTATAACCTAGTTTTTTACCAGATCAACTAGATTACCAGGTTAATCTAAGTTTTTGATCAAATCACTAGGATTTTTAGCTTCTCTTAATTTTTTTTTAAACTGGCCTCGGGTCAATCCGCCAGACTGGGTTTTGAAACTATGCTTGATGTGTTTAAATATATGTCACATAAATTCAGAATGTTATATTAATAAATATAGTGATTAAAAAGTTAGATGTAATTAGAAAGACAAATACAATTAGTAATATTTATAGATAAACATAAAGTAAAAAATGAATAATGTTTTTCTAATAGGAAAAGATGAAATGAACAAATCCTAAATAAAAACAAATCCTAAAACGAACATCTTTCCATAAACATTTAGGACCTATGACTAGTTTAACAAGCACATGAAAACACTACACTAACAAAGCATTGAGTTATACCATTGGTATAAAATGATCAACAAATAAAAAATTTAATTAAAAAAGTAATTAAAATTAAAATTAAAATTAATATAAAAATCAAATCAAATTAAATTTTAAAAGATAAAATTAAAAAAGAAATTCAAAACAAAATATACAGCAATCAAAAAATTGAATATCAAATTGAATATAATTAATAAATAACAAGATATTTTTGAACTTTTCATAACTTTAAAAAAGTACTTTCCGACCAAAATAAAAAAAAATATTTTTTAAAAAACTAAACAAATTTTTCTCTGTTTAAAATTTTTTTTCATTGATAAACTTTTTTAAAAGTAAACAACCACGTGAAATCTTAAGAAATGATTTTTAAAAAATCATCTTTCATATAAAACATACAGCCTGAAATTGCATCTTCATACACAATGTCTATACATCAATAAAGAAAACATGTGAGAAAAATAAGTGTCTGCAGAGCTTTTTACCTATCCTAATCCTGTAGTAAGAGAATGAACGAGAGAAAGAAATGGTATGTCTCACTCAATCAATACGTTTACAAGAGAAGAGTCGAAAAGAAAAGGAGGAACACAAAAGCAATCTGCTGAGCGTGCCTCCTTACCTTCTTAGGATTTTGATTATCTTCTCGTGTCCATCGTTGCATGTTTTCTGTGTTTTTATTTGATAATGAGCAGATTATTCTCGTATCCGTTGTTGTTAACAATAGGGCGTAGGGGATCGATCTTCCACTCACCATCAACAACGAACTTGATCTGTACCACAAAGGTATAGTGCTGAGATATACTGTGTTCAAGGGACCTGATTATGCAAGTTGGCAAAAATGATTTACCTCATATCTGCCCGGATACAGTTTCAGATACAAAGAAAAGATACCCACACTAGACTTTTCCATCCTTCTCTGCAAAATGGAAATTCAAGTTTCACACTAGTCTGAAATGATCACATTGAGGACATGTTTAATCAATAGGAGAAATGCGGAAATTTAACAGCATGCCATTGCAAATGGATGACATGCATAGGTCTAGATCTGGTTGCCGAGGCAACAACATATAAAAGATACAAGTAAAGCAACAGAAATGGAAAGATAAAAATGACCTGTAACAGTAGCTAACACAAAAATAAGCAGTCATGACAGCTTTCAACCCGTAATTCTAAAAAATATGGGAGATAATTGTCCTATTCTAGGAACAGTGTATGATCCCAGAAATATGAAAATATTTCAAACAGTTAGACATAATTTTACTACCAAGAGGTCTCTTTTGTTCTTTATTTTGTGCAGGCTGGTGGCAGTGTGGGATCAAACCTAGAACTGCCAGTGGCATTAGCATGGGTTGGATCTAAATCTCCTTCTCCCCAGCCCACCCTGCCTAAATGATATCATCACGTGCCCAAACTAGAGGTTGCAACATAATAGAGAAAGGCGGGCAGAACAATCACAAGGATCAATAAATCTACAAACCAAAATCCATGTATTCGTGGAAAACAACCGTTCCATCAGACCCAACTCTCTCTCTGGGTAAACTACAGCTTTTGTTTTCAACTAAGCCCAACTAATATGAATGATGCCTGCCTGTGTTGTGCAACATGTTTTGTCCACAAACACGGGGCAGTACAGTGCCAGACAACCAAATAACTACCAAGTCCCAACATCCCATTAGGCTGTAGGCTTTTGATATTACGTCTCTCAATATGAGTAGCAAAGTTATGTAGGATATTTCGCTTTAGTACAAAAATAAATGCAAATGCAAATGCATTTTATGCTGCAAAACATCTCCTTGCTATAATTTAGATGAGCCAGTACCATTAATTCTAAGTTTCTGGTCAATCAATTTAGATGGGATCAAACCTGGGTTGCCCAGCCATCAAACGATCCAGATAGGAACACCTCTAAGGCAGAACTAGGCCAAACTATACAAGCAGCGCGGAGAAGCTGCAAAGCTCTAGAAGCATCATCAATCCTTTTCTGTTTCTCTTCTACAAACTTTTGTGCATCACTGTTTAAATAGAAATATGGCATTAATGATAAAGCAAATTAGAGCCATGTACCATTTATTTTTTTCAACTTAGCTATGTGCCATTAGATGAAGAGAGCTAAGCATACATTATTGCAAGTGCCATCTTCCCTTCCAACACTGCCAATTTTGCCCTTATTGACCGTAATTTATCCTGGGCATTCATGATCTCATTTTCCTGGAACTCCCAAGAATCAGAAAGCTTCAGAAAATCACCAGAGGAGCTTCCATTATCCTGGTGAAGAGTATAAAACATGATTTGTAAGAGTTCAAGATATGCTTTGGATAAGGTTCTAAAGAAACTACATGGTGAATCAAATCTACCTGAATTGAGAAAACAAAACAAAAATGAAGATTGTTAATCTGCAAGCTTACTTTCTTTTTTGTAAGAAATAAAACTTTATTCTAGCAAATGCTCCTTTAAATTAAATCCCAAAAATACAAAAGTTGAGAAAGCCTTTTTCCAATTTGATGGCCAGAATATGTGATGAACTTCTTTTATATTTAAATTTTGATTGACCCAGTTAACTAATACCTTTGTAGTTCAACTATTTCTTCGACAGCAGAGAAAAGGGCGAGACAGAGAGAAGAGAGAGAGAGATTGATGACGAAACAAAATAAATCCCACACAAGTGTTCTCGATTCAGGAAAGAAATGACATAGAGGTGATTTCTATTCAAACTTTATCTCCTTTTCTATTTCATTAAAAGCATGTGGAAGATGCATTGCAATATTACTTACCAAACAAACACCAGACAAAATTCATGCACAGGATCAGCTTATATTGACTTATCAATGTGTAACAAACAATAAACAGCTATAAGTTCAGTTCCACATTGACTTCCAGCCTTTTCTTATAAGAAAAAAAAAGTTTAAAAAGAGAAGGGTTCCAAAAATCTAGTTTTAAACAAATTGTATTCAAAGGGGGCATAGTTTAGGTACCACTTTCTGTGATAAACTTTCACCAGTGTTTGACTTCAATGCCTGCAGCACGGAGGAAAGCTCTAACTCCAGATCACGTAGACTTCGTACTTGATTCTGATTAATCCCTCCATCAGAGCAATTCTCTTGACTTCTGCTGACAGTTTCACTAGAACCCTCCTTTGTTTCAAGTATTTCATCTCCTAAAACATTCTCCTCGCTTCCTGTACGAGTTCTATTAGAGCTAAGTTCTTCAGCTGTACATCGATAAACAGACAGAAGTTAGCAGATCCAAAATGTAATGCAATCAAACCTCCTGAACATCAGCTCACATAATACCTTCAAATTGCATGTCTGAAAACCCTGCCCTCTTAATGCTCCAAATTCTCCACGTATCTGGATTTAGCGAATTTCCAGAACCATCAGTGTTTGAGAAAGATCTGCTATGATCAAGCTCACCTTCCAAATCATTGATTACACCACTGTTGGGGTTTAATAATCCAGGTATATTGTCAACATTGAGGCCAGCAACTGTCTTTTACAATGGAAAAAAAAACAGTATGAGTTAGGTTTTGTGAGGAATGTCCAGCTACTAAATCATTTTCATACCAAAAAGCTACATGTACTCACATGACGTTTTAAATTATAACAGAAGTGGTGGAAATGATGATATATATATGACCTAAATGGGATATATTAAAAATTCTATAAATGCACCCACACATCTACAATAACAAGTAATCCACATATGGCTGAGTTATCAGACGTGGACCTTAAGAGCAATTATAGGTAACTGGTTTAAATTAAAAATTAAAACTTACCCCATTCTTTGTGGTTTTAGGGAGCCAATCATGGTTAATGTCGCTACTCTGGACACGAGTAGTGCTTTCAATCTCTTTCAAAGCAAACCCTAAATTCATATTCCTTTCTTTCTCTAATCGATACAGTATACCCCCAATCCCAGCATCATCCTCAGTCGCTGTTTCTCTGAGAGCACAGAATTGGTGGATCAAAAACTACCCATAATATATACCAATTGATGAGAAAATTATAACTTGAGAATTTATGGGAATTTGGCGTGGAAATGGCCATTAAAAGTCATGAATATCTGTTAGTTTTCTTTTAATTCTGGATAAGTGGTTTCCCAATTGACAAACTGAAAAGTGGATGAAGAAAAGAATACGGAAGGAAAAAACTAAAAAGAAGAAGAAAATAGAAAAGCATGAATATTTTGCGACGAGCAAACAAAGGGGAAACGAAAAAATTGAGAGCTTTCAACTTCATGTTGCACTCATGCTCATCTAAAAACATTTGACTCTCAATCCACAGAAATAACAATTGCAACTAAAAACAAGAATGGTTAACAAAAATTAGAAGCCTCACAGTGATGTACTAGAGGACGAGCAAGAAACCTGAGAGCTTTGTCCTTTATTACACTCTAAAGCCTTATCTTGAATTTCTGCAGTACTGCATTCTTTATTATCCGTTAAAGAAGAATAGCAATCCACTACATCAGCATTATCATCAAAATCCCAACCCAACGCGAGCCAACCTCCTTCCTTCAAGATAGCATCAACAAGATCCATTCTTCCAGCATCAATCAACTGTTTCTTGCTGGGAAACATCAGTGGATTTTCTGAATTCTTCATGAACTCCAAAATCTCAGTCTCCAATGCAATATCGCTCCCACAACTTTCCCAATCCCTTCTATTACACCTCCTTACAAACCCACCACCAGAACCCCACCAGCTTCTTTTCAGTTCAAGAAATCCACTCGTCTCCTTCACTGCAAGAAAGCGTAACTCTTGGTTGCTTACTTTTCCTTTTATGAGAAGATTATGACTATTAGATGTAGCTTCAAGTTGCATGGAGGGAAGAAAGATCCGAGGGCTCAAATCTACGGAGCAGTTAGGTGCGTGAGTGATTGAGTGGAGCATGGTTCAGGCATTTCGACGAACAATTGGAGCGCGGTTAGATAAAAGAAAGAGAGACTGGTAAGAGAGTGTGTTATAAGAACAAGCAACGAACAATACCTCCTTGAAAGCGGCGCACGCATTCCAGTGAAGTAGGAGAGATAATTATAAACTAGTCCCTGTAGTTTACCGCAATTACTTGATTAATCACTGTATCATAAAAACTAAATCAAATAGTCCCTGGAACATGAATAATGATGTTATCTTCACCGAAAATGATTATTATAATGAAGGTGATAATAATAATAGAAAAAATAAAAGAAACAAAGCAGTCGTTATAATAATAAAAAAAGGACGAAAATTGAATCTCCCACACAAAACAGGAAGCAAAATAGAGTTTTTCTATTAATAAAAAAGAAAAAGAAAATAAAGCATGTGTTTGGGCAAGTGTAGATTTATTTGGATAGGGTGTGTGGATGAGGTGCACGTGGTCCTGTGATTGGTGACAAGATCCAGTCTGATCTGTTTTGCTTGTCATAGGAGAAGAAGACAACACTTAACTACTTCCCCCTTCAAACAAAATAACAATAACAACAATAATAAAATCTTGTCGTAAAATTTGACTTGTTGTACGGCTTAAAATATGTTTGGTAATGTAGTATAAAATGTTTTTTATTTTAAAATATATTAAAATAATTATATATATATATATATATATTTGATTTAATATAAATATTAAAAAAACATCACATAATGAAACATACTAAAAATAAAATTACTGAACTTTCAAGCATTCTTTTAATTTAAAGTTCATGTTATTGAATTACTGGATGAAGTTACAAACTCCATAATCACTTATATTATCTAAAACATTTTAGGTTTTTTTTATACTATATAAAAATAATATTATTATGCTTCCAAATACTTATTTAATTTAAAACTCGGGTTATTAAGTTATTGGATAAAGTTACAAATTTAATAATCACTTATTTTACCCAAAATATTATAGGTTTTTTATACATATAAAAAAAAATTCTTAGAATTAACTCGATTAAATCTCATCTTAGTCTTAAATCACTTAAATTTAACCACATCAATATTTAAAATAGATTGCTAGGTGCTTGTGAGGCCCTGAAATATTTTAGCTTTTTTTAATAGGATATAAAAAAAATATTATTATGCTTCCAAATACTTTTTTAATTTAAAGCTCGGGTTATTAAGTTATTGGATAAAGTTACAAATTTAATAATCACTTATTTTACCTAAAATATTATAGGTTTTTTATACATATAAAAAAAATTTCTTAGAATTAACTCGATTAAATCTCATCTTAGTCTTAAATCACTTAAATTTAACCACATCAATATTTAAAATAGATTGCTAGGTGCTTGTGAGGCCCTGAAATATTTTAGCTTTTTTTAATAGGATATAAAAAAAATATTATTATGCTTCCAAATACTTTTTTAATTTAAAGCTCAGGTTATTGAGTTATTGGATGAAGTTACAAATTTAATAATCACTTATTTTACCCAAAATATTATAGGTTTTTTATACATATAAAAAAAATTTCTTAGAATTAACTCGATTAAATCTCATCTTAGTCTTAAATTACTTAAATTTAACCACATCAATATTTAAAATAGATTGTTAGGTGCTTGTAAGGCCCTGTTTATTTTTGCGTTTCAAAATTGTTTTTAAAATAAATTGAAATTTTTTTATTAACTTTAAATTAATATTTTTTAATGTTTTTAGATCATTTTGATGCGCTGATATCAAGAATAATTTTAAAAAAAATAAAAATATTATTCTTTTAATATATTTCTAAATAAAAAAAACTGTACATTTTCATTCAGGCTCTTAGATTCGAGTTTAATAATAAAGTAAAAGGGAACGTTTTGTCTGCAAGTAAAATCTTGGCAAGAAAAGGCATCGAAAGGAGGAGGAAACATTGTAAAATTGCTGAGATTGATTAAGATAGAGTGATTTGGAGGGGGATGATGCGAGACTTCACGTGATTCTTAGCTTCTGGGGAGCATCAGAATATCTCTTTCTTGCTCTTTTTCAAACCTCTCTTTGTTTTTTCTTTCCTTTATATTTTAATGCATTGGTTATATGATCTCCATTGAGAACGGGTGCTTTAAATGGCTCTGTTAAAAGATACTTACGGATTAAAGAACCTAGACATTTAACTAAAGTTTTATAATCATTTTCTTTTTATTTTATTTTAATGCTGTCGATTCACGCAATGTATTAAATAACAAAGTAAACATTGTAGTTTTAATTTTTTTTTTTTTTTCAACAAGAAGGTTTGCTAGCGCTATATTGCGAGTCGGATGAAATTTTTTTTATATACGTAGCTAATATTTCTAGTTGGAAAAGGAACTAAATTATATGAAAATTGATTTGATATGATTTGGTTGATTTGATGAATTTAAATACAACATAGACGATCGATGAAAATATAGTTTCATTAAAAAAATTCAAGACGACATCATTTTAAAAAAATTGAGACTACAACATATTGAATCGATCCGAGTCAACTTGAGTTAACCTTTTAAATTTACACCCCGGGTCATGAGACCATGATAACTCTGTATAAAGCAAATCAAAATAAATTATAAAGCTCAATTCTCAATCAATAAAAAATTAAAGGATATAATTGAGAAAAATAATTAAAGAAATGACTAAAAAATGACCTAAGTCAATCCGAGTTAACTTGTTAAATTCACGATCTGGATCATGAGACCATGATAGCCTTATAAAAAGTAAATTAAAATAAATTATAAAGTCTAATTCTTAATCAACCAAGTGTTGAAGGATGAAATTGAAAAAAAATCAACTTAAAAAAAACACGAAAAAGGCTCTGAGTCAACCTGGATTAATCCACCAAACTCATAACTCGGGTCATGGGACTGAGATAACCTCGTAGAAAGTAAACTAAGCAAATAACTCGAGTTAGCCTGCCAAGCTCGCGACCCAGATCATGAGCTGGGACAACTCCATGGAAAACAAGCTATAAAGTTCAATTTCCGATAAACTCATTATTGAATGATGAAATTGAAAAAAAAATCTAAAAATATGATACAATAAAACAACCCGAGTTAACTCGTAAGACTATGATAATCTCATAGAAAATAAACCGAAATAAATGACAAAATCAATTTCTTAATCAACCTAATGTTGAAGATGTTGAAGGATGAAATTGAAAAAAAAAATCAATTATAAAAAAAAAAAAACTCAAGTCAGATGGGCTATCCTGCTAAATCGGTGATATAAATCATGACATTGAGATAACAACATAGAAAGCACGTCCTAATAAATCATGAAACTCAATTTTCAATAAATAAAATGTTGAATGATGAAATTAAATAAAAAAAATATAATTTTTTTTTAAAAAAATATTATTGTAATTAATAGTATTTTACAAGGTGATGCACAATAAAAACTAAAAAACATTACATTTTATTCCCTTAATTGCAAATGAACTCATAATTCTAAAGAAAATATAGGTAACATTAATATACTTCTACTTGAAAAAAGAAAAAAAAAAATCCATCAATCTACCTTTTTTTCCCCCTTAATTTCTCAACCATGCACTTGAAAATAAAATCAAACTATCGTATCAGCTTCATCCTTCAAAACAAGGTATCTGGTTCCTCCTTCAAAATTCATGAGAAATTTAGAAAGACTTTCTATTTTACCTTTAAAACTAAGTATTTTTTTTCCTAAACAATTACACCCCACCCCCAACCCCCCCCCCCCCTCCCACCACACACACACACACACACACACATCAATAATACATATCAAGCAGATTTTCATAGTAATTATATAAGGAGGCTCAAAAGGTTATTTTTATATCACAAAATACCAAATGCTAATTAAGCATCAACGAACTGTAGGTTAATCTTCTTTTTCTTCTTCTTCTTCTTTATTTTTAACTCAAGCAACTTGAAAGCTAACATCGCAACAAAAGCAAAAAGAATTCAGTGTTTCAATGTACGTACTCGTAAATTACTGTAAATTTTTATAATAAAACTACTAGTTTCCCTTAACAATTTAGGTTTTATAGCACGCTTCCAAGGATAAAATAATATTTTCTGGGACACATTTGCTACTACAAAATTGAACAGAATAAATAAATCTTTTAATTTTTTATTTGTACAATGTAATATCTAAAATATCCTCAAAAGTTGAGTTTCCTCAACAATAAAAGCATGAATGTTTTTTGTTTTTACTTATTAGCACAATGTTGTTGCTGTAGTGCCCTTAGAGTCAAATAGTCTAAAGCTAAGATCAATGATTTTTTTATTTTTTTATTATGTTTATTATGTTAATATTGTGTGGGGTCAGAGACAATTTGGTATTTGCATAAATTAAATAAAAAAGTTGTTGGCACGTGCATCACAAGCCTCAGCATCTGGGAGGCGTCCGTGCCTTTTGGACGGCTCATGCAGCGCCTCCCAATGACTGAACACCATATTTTGGGATAACATTTGATGCGTCTTGTTGTTGCCCCCTTCACGGTGGTCCGACGCGTGTAGCCGCCAAACATATAGTGGAGCTCCGACAATGATTTTTCTTCCCCCCCCTCTTCTCTCTCTCTTCAACCTTGGAAAAAGTGTAGCCCTTGCAAAAAATCATAAAAGTGTGTTATTTGTTAATTATATCATATTTTATTTTATTTTTTTCATTTTGATCCCTTAGCTTTTGAATTTTATATGAAATCTGTCAACTTATTTTATGATGTTTCAGGTTTAACCTTCAATATTTTGATTTTTAATTTAGATTCTTGGCTTTTTTTTATCAATTTTATTTTATTTTCACTTTCATCATTGGATCCATGATCTTATTTTTTTTTCATATTTGGTCCTCATTCTCTTGATTTTTTATTTTTGTTTTAGATTCTCTTGTGAATTTGATTTTGTTTTTTCAATTTTGCACCTCAACTCAATATTTGATGATATTTAAGGCTTAATGTTTTGATTTTTAATTTTGATTTTTAGCCTTTTTATCAAAATCTAATTTGTTTTCAATTTCATCGTTAAATCCATAATCTTTATTTTTTTATGTTGGATTCATTTGTTAAATTGATTTTTTTTTCAATTCAAATTTTAATTTATTTTCTGAGTTTTTTTTTCTTCTCAAATGAGGTTCTTATTCTCATAATTGCTATTTTTATACCCTTGAGTTTTTTTCTCTTATCGTTCGACATTTGATTTATTGGGGCTAGGTCTCCTTGGTTTTCTCATTATTTCTAAGCCCTACCCGAGAGTTAATCTAGGACAACGATCGGGTCATGGGTTGAGCGAGTTGACTCAAATTAACCTAAGTCAACCAAATTTTTTTATATAAAAAAGTCAAATCGATACTATTTCAGAAAAAAAGAAAATAATGAACGAATTTTGACCCTATTTTGATTGGATTTGCTCCGGGTTAACTGAAACATAAGTCAACTCGGGTTTTTGACCATCTTATACTAGATTTATTCTCTCCTAATTTCTTTTGAAACTCGACCTAATCTAAGTCATGGGTCACTTGGGGTCACGAATAAACCCGTCAGATCGAGTTAAGTTTTAAAATAGTAGTTTTCTAGATGCAGTGCCTTCAATTTAGTCACTAGTTAGAGTCATGGGTTTTAAAAGTTAACAAGGGTTGACGTCGTTTTCTTTATCGATTACATCCTTCAAAGTTGTTTGTTTTGAAAAATAAACTTCATTATTTTTCTTCAGTTTTCTTTTTAATCACATCATCCCCATCTCAAGATCTAGGTGAGAATTTTGTGCAGATGACTTATGTTTTTTTCAGATCACTTTTTTATTTTTTATTTTATCCTTTAAAATTCAATTCTTTTTAAATTTAACTTTATTTTTTTTCTCGTTTTGCCTTGCCTTCTATTGTATTACCCTGTCCGCATGTTTCTATTTGCAGATTTTGATAACCTCCCCTTGTTTTGATTGTTTTGATAGTACTTTGTTTTTTAAAATTTGTTTTCATTGATTTTTTTTAATTTTATTTTTTTCAATTTTAATTATTAAAGATTAATAATAATTATTTTTTAAAAAAATTTTTATAATGTTGAGCCGTGGTTTTTTTTTATTCTTTAAAATATGATAACAGCGTTTTAGAATTATTTTTTTATATCACAAAAAAATCAATTTGGCCTGCGATGACCTATGACAACGCAGGGCGAAAATATTAATCCTAGAGTTAGGCCAAGCATGAAATGTCGTGATATTCTAATATATGGGGTTAAGAACTTGTCTGAGATTACTGGTTTAAAATGTTTTTTTGTTTAGAAATAGATTAAAATAATATTTTTTATTTTTAAAAATTATTTTTAAGATGAACATAAAAAAATATATGAAAATATAAAAAAAATAATTTTTAATAAAAAAATAAAATTTAAACCTCGTTCTTGATCACTATAGTGAAATTTGATTTGCTTACTGGATGGTATGATAACTCAGTAAATCCAGGACCAAAAGGGCTGATCTTCCGCTGAGAATTCAAAATTACGTGAACTTGCAGGTGGCTCTCGGTAGAGTTTTGGAAAGTACGGAGGGGGTAGAAAGCTCCTGGTGAGATTATCTTCTTCAACTTGGGAAAAATCTGGTTGGTCTGACTCGAAAACACGATAACAATCACGGGGCTCCAAAAATGAACGTGGGCTGTCTGAGTTGAAAACATCATTTTTAGCTGAACTTTCTTCTTGTTTGGGTGTCACCATTGGCACAATGGCGGAAACATTTTCAGACACTGTATCAGGCATAGGCTCAAGTTCTGCATCCGGTGAATGGATGACATCAAATGGTTCTGAACTTTCCATACTTTCCTCTCTGCTAAGCAATTTTTCTTTCAGTGAAAGAAGCTGTTGAATCATAAAAACCGAAGCATTAGTGAAAAATTCATAATTGAAAGCCAATTAGTTGCTGAATGCTACTGTTGAGTGCTTACAGGTAAGGGTTACCTCGTTTTTCAAATTCTGCTTCTCGAGGAGGAGTTTGTCATAATCAGCCTTGAGTTTGTCAAAGCTGATTCTCAAGGAGTCGTAGTCCCTTTCCAGCTGCTTGTTCTTGAACCGAGCTCTACGGTTTTGAAACCATACTGCAACCTGGCGAGGCTGCAAACCGAGTTCTTTAGCAAGCTGCATCTTCCTCTCTGGTTCAAGCTTATTCTCCGCCTCAAAGCTCTTCTCAAGAAACTGGACTTGAGCAGCTGTAAGCCGCCTTTTCTTTTCAGATGGCTTAAGGTGCGCATCATAATCCTCATCGCTACTTTCTTCTTTGACATGTGGTTGGAAAAAAGACATGTCTACAGTGTCTCCTCCATCATTCCTAAAATTAACCATAGATTTTGCACCTGGAACAAATGATGGCAAACACTGTTATCGCTTGCAGCATGATCATGAATAGTCGCTATCTAGCGTCAGTCCAACCAAAGAAGCTAATAATGAACATGGCCCAAATTTGTTTCAATCTGTAAGCGAAACTAGCTTCGGAAAGCCCATGTATGCACGACAAGGCTAGTTCCAAGAGTAAATTAGCAGGACACCAACCACCCAAGATGTAGAAAAACAGAAATTTATGCCCCTGGCCTAAACTCTAACGTGAGAATTCTATATTTTTATGCTAAAGCTTCAATCTTTTCTTTACAGTATGATGAAATAACAAAAGCACTCTGTTCTTGAAAGGCATCGTAAATAAAAAGGAAAAGAAAAGAAACTAGTAGTAGTACCTTGTAGGCTAGCACAAGGGAAAATTCTTCTCAAGACATCTAATAGAAGAAGGTAAGTCTCTGGAATCTATAGAGATTTAGAGATAAGCAACCTCGGAATGAAAGACTTCACTCATAAAGCATTAGCATATATCACCGCATAGCAGAAAACAGATAACTTACAAACTTGAAACAGCAAAGAAAAAGAGTTGATATTACAGTTCCGACGAGACACAAAGCATGAAACTTAAAACAGATCGTAGCTTATCAGATGGAAAAGGAAGGCAGCAAGAAAATTAAGTTCAAAGAATGTGAGTACCATGAAGAGTGCTAAAAGAGGTGAGAATACAGAGAGATTCACAAGGAGGGAGCCTGCCGTTTCGAAGAAAAATGGTCATTTTAGAACTGCCACAGTCTTTATCACCCGCCATGAAAGCTAAAGCCTAATCCTGCCTTCGATGTTCTTTCTGGTCTCTTAAACAACCAAATAATATTTCGGAGAAAGGAATCAGAAAAAAGGTCACTGGTGTTTGGAATGTGATGTAAATGTTCTTTAAAAAAACATTTAAAAATAAAAACAGAAGTCTGTAACTTACGAGGAAAGAAGGTGGAAGTGTCCCCACGAGGATACATGCCATGTGGAAAGTTTGTGATGGTGCGCGAAGAAAGCTCACACCCATCAAACGCTCTCAAAGATCAAATGAATAATGACTTGTGGAGGTGAGAAATTGGTAAGCTCATTTGAACTTTGAAGTTTGGCCCTTGGATAAAGGATGGACTCTGCTTTGATACAGAAAGATGGACGGGTTTGTGTAAGAGTTTGCAATTTGAAAGTCGAAAACTTTAAGAGACAGAAAGATTCTAATCTGTCTAGGGGTGATTGATGTGATTTGTACTCTGACAAGCTAGTTGAAAGAACACGGTCAGTTGCTTTTGCAAGTTGTTTGGAAAACACAAGTAAGGCTTTGTAAGTTGTTTGGAAAATATATTTTCATTTTTTATTTTATTTTTTTATTATGAGACAAATCCTTTTAATTTTAAAAAATTATGTTCTGTTATAAAATTTTATTTTCATTATTTTCAGTTTTTTTTTATAAGAGCAGAAAAAGAAGTCACCAGATTCTAGTGAAGAGAAAAAAAACTCTTTACTAGAGTGATTCGAGCTACCAAACAAGTTAAAATTGATATCAATGAGGTTCTACTAGGTGAGAGAAGTTTTGTAATAGTTGTTTTAAACCTAGTCTAAAAACCAAATCTAAATCAAGTATAAATTATTTTTTCCATGTTGATTTTGTGGTTTGGATCGTTTTTTGGGTTTATTAGGTTGAAATGTTGGTTTCTTGGTGTCCCGTGGGTGTTTTGTATTGAAAATATTTTTCTTTTTTATAAAAAACTAGTAGACTTGATTTTTCATCAACCACAATAATACTTAAAATTTGGTCTGATAGATGACATGTCATCTACCACAACAGGTGACGTGTCGTCTGCTTATAATTTTTTTCATAAACAATAGAGGTGGGGCCCTTTTAAATAAGAAAAAAAAAAGTAACAACCCCACACGCATAAGCTTTTCCTTATTTGATACTGTTTTTTCCAATTAATATCTTTTTTATGTCTTTTTTAAATGTTTTTTAATTTATTTTTTATTAATACCCCTCCTGTGTCATTTTTTTTAATTTTTTAGCTTTTTTTCAACCACAATTATTTTTTAATTATATTAGGCGTCTTTTATTTTTTATAAGATTAATATGATTCATTTGTAATTATATATATATATATATTTCATATAGATTAAATTTATTCTTAAAAATTAAAATTTTGTATATTTTCATGATATTTTTAATGTGTGCAGCGTTATAAGTATTGTTTTCTTTTTATTTTATTCAATAAATTTTATATATTTATTAATTTATATTATAAATTGATTTTAATAAATAAATCCATCTAACATGGTCGGATAAATAACTTGTGTTGTGCTTTTAAGTACATTGATCTATATTTGTCTTTTATTTTTTTTAGTTTTATTTATCGTTATTTTTTTATCGAGTTATCCTGACCTTATAATTTAGGATGCGCGATAAACACGTAATTTGAACATATCTCATGTTCAAGTCATAGATTTAGCGTGTTAACCAGCTTTGTCCTGTGCAATATTTTTTTTCATTTATTTTTTATTGTTGTTGTTGCCTTATTTTTTTATCTTATTATCAAATTAAGCAAAACTTTACTCAATTATTAATTTTTTCTTATATCTTTAAAAACATAATCATCTTTTAATTTTTTTCAGGGCTAAAAAGAATTTAGCCTGGCTAGCAGTGTTGTGCAGGCTACTGATCTAGTGTGTGTGTGTGAGCTCATGCATGTGTTGACATTTTGGTTTATAAAAATATATAATTCTTAAAGTAAAAAAGACTGGTTGATGATACTCGAGTGCATGTGTGTATATAACAGCTGCCTTCAATTAAATAAATTAAAAATTATATGAGTAAATAAATATTATAAAGAGATATTAATATAAATAAAGACTAAATTAAAAAAGCTAAAAGATTAATGTAATTTAAAATATCTAATCTCATATTGCAATAATTATTAGAATCATAAAAGTGGATTTTAATAAAAATAATGATATACCATGGATTTTTTTTAAATATAAGAATATCTAATTTCATATTGCAATAATTATTAGAATCATTGTAACGTACGTTTTAAAGTATGTTTCTTTTGCAATCATGCAATAATAATAATAAAAAATTACGTAAAAAAATAACAGATAAAATCCAATGAAACAAAATAAAAAAGAATCACACAAGGTTTTCCAAAAAAACTGTTCTATAATTTTATATAAAAATGATATTTTGTCATAAAAAACAAGATATAATTATGTAGTCTGAGTTATTTTTTTAAAAGGAAAAATACATAATGGCAGGACAAACACTTGGGACTAGTGGCTCGGCATGCCTTCTCTGAGAGAGCGTTGGGAAACGTAATGGTTAATCCGTATTTTTAAAAAATTAATTTTTTATTAAAAAATAATATATTTTTATATTTTAGATTATTTTATTAAAATAATATTTATTTTATTTTTTAAAAATTATTTTTTAAATTAACACATAAAAAATATAAACCTATTTTATCATTATGTTCCAAATTTAAATCGTGAATCATTACTCATTCTCAATGAACTCTTGAGGTCTCGTTGCCTGGCCCAGATCAACTCATAATATAATATAAAAATAATATTTTCTAATAAAAATCACAAATAAGTAATTTTAATATTATATATAAAAATTCATTCATGAAGTCAGGCAATAGATGACAAATAAAAAAAATAAAGAAATTAATTTGCTTTATGTATTTTTTATTTTAATATAATATAATCACTTATGGGATAACTTTGTCGGTAACTAATACACTATAAGATGTGAAAAATAAGGTGGAAGATATTTCCTAAGATACTCTTTAACTTCACAATCTAATTCCATGAAAACTAATTTTTATTTTTTAATAACCAATATTCTGTTGAAAAAAGAGAGTATAATCTCTCCTTTTTTTTTTTTTATATGAACAAATGTGACTATTTTGTTATATATCTTTCATTCAATAAAAATTAAAAAGCTATTGAAAAAATAAAATAAAATTCCGGATGGTTAACCATCTAGGTGGTGCCCCAGTGGTAAGAGCTTGGGACCAAGAGGTTTGCTCCCTCTGTGGTCTCAGGTTCGAGTCCTGTGGTTGCTCATATGATGACCACTGAAGGCTTACATGGTCGTTAATTTCAGGGCTCGTGGGATTAGTCGAGGTGCGCGCAAGCTGGCCCGGACACCCACGTTAAACTAAAAAAAAAATTTCGGATGGTTTCAAAAGGGGGCAAGAGACATTTCTCGAACCGGAACTCTTTTATCTCATAGACACTTTTTTTTTTGCTTGGCCTTTTTTTTGCAATAATTATTGTTTTTTTGATGAAAATAACTAAATTCGATGTAAGTATATAAAAAAAATATAAGAACAATACATCGCTAATACGTTGTCGTAGGCAACCTTTTAATATTGTCACCACACCCAGCTCAACCGGTGAGCTAACTTGGAGACCTCTTGAACCTAACACTTCTCTAGCTTGAGTTTCAAATTGTACCGGGCAAGAACTAACTAGATGTAACCATGTTAAAATCCTGTTTGATTTCAATAAAAAAAAAAATTAAGACACTATTGTTTTAACATTTTTTTTTTATGTACTAGGATGACTATATTTTTTATCGACTCTAGTTAAATCGATCTCTCAAATCTTTAATATGAATAATGATCTCAAATAAGTTTAATCAATAGTATTTAACCAAACAATACTTGATAAAATTGAGTGATTGAATAAATTTTAAAAATCACTATGAAGGGTTATACAAAAGAACTTTTTGTTTATAGAATACAAAAATGCCATGATCTCATAAAAAAATAAATAAAAATTCAATGGTATCTAAAAAAACCTTCATAATTAGGTAGAAATATAAAATGTTTGAAAAAACCAAAAAAAAAAAAACACACCAATGCTTAGGCATGCTTGACCCATAAAAAAAGATCAGACCCACCTGCTAGTCTATTTTTATCTTTATTTATAAAATAAAACAATGCAGAAGACATATCATCTACAGATTTAGAATTTAATAAACATCTCAATCAAGGCCACAAAACACCTCAATAAAAACTCATTTTATATAATATAATCTATTAATACCGAGATTAATATTTTTTATGGTTGAAATTGATGTTAGTAAATTATTATTTTTAATGGATTATAAAAAATCCTTTTCTTTTATCTCGAATTTAGGAAGTTAAAAATAATAAAAATTAAATTTTAAATTAAATTTAAATTTTAAAAACTAAAGTGACTGAAAAATATATCAATTGAAAAACAAAACCTAAGTACGCTAATTTTAAAGTTGCCATCGAGTCTTCATATTTTTTTACCTTTGATTATTGTCTTTAATCTTGTTATTTTTTAACAAATTAAAAGTAATTAAACATCAATTTAGCCATAAAAAAAGCAAATTAAAAAAAGTTGATGAACAAAATGAAAAATAGCACTACTCTAACGTGGAGTGCACAAGTGAAATGATAGTTCTGATTGTTTCTGCGTTTCAAAAATATTTTTTAAAAAATTAATTTTTATTTTATTATTTTTATACTTTAAATTAATATTTTTTTAGTATTTTAAGATCATTTTGATGTACTGATTTTAAAAATTAAAAAATATATTATTTTAATATATTTTTAAATAAAAAACTTTTGAAAAATTAATAATAATTTAGAGATGAAAGAAAGCTATAAGGACAGGGCAGCTAGCCACAATCTTCGTTGTGGTTGGATCCATCCATCTGCGACTGCAATCAAAAGCGATCGATCAGGTAATTATGATAATAACTAATCAACAATGTGTTAAATCCAA
This sequence comes from Populus trichocarpa, assembly GCF_000002775.5. Lineage (NCBI taxonomy): Eukaryota > Viridiplantae > Streptophyta > Magnoliopsida > Malpighiales > Salicaceae > Populus > Populus trichocarpa. Next base: position 13,729,672 of record NC_037292.2, read on the forward strand.
TTCAATTCTTCCTTAATATTGCTTGTGATTACAGAGGAAATGAATTTTCTGCTGCGTCCTACAACTCAGCACGTGACTGTCAAAGAACAGGTTTCGGTTTCTGTTGATGTTGATGAATCTCCTGCTGCAGTTGCGACTCTGGAGGGTCTTATAGCCGAAGATGGTGATATGGCTGCTGCTATTGGTGGTGGAAATGCCTCTGTTGTTGCTATAAAGAATGAATCATCACTTGTCCTGGAGAACCACTCTGATGTTTCTGAAGAAGAAGGATGGATCATTATCCCTTACGGTACTACAACCACTGACTTCATTTTTAATTAATTAATTATGCATTCGGAACATGTGATGTTGATAGCCAATTACCCTCTTGTTGCTTGGGAAATTATAATAATAATCTGAGATTGTAGAGCATTTTGATTTATCAGTGGTTCTTGGTTTTGATAGCAGCAATGGTTATTTGGAATGCGTTTTCTTAGATCACCATGCACTCGATCATCGGCGAACTTCACTGTTATTGAAATAGAGTTTTTGGTCTAAAGATGAAATTTGGCTTTACCATGCTGCTAATTATTTAGCCAATGTTGCATCTCTGCCCATATTTAAAATTCAAGTGCATGGTGTGGGAAAATGGAGGCGATCTTCATATACTCTAAATCAGTAAAAAATGTCATCATTTTTTTTTCATAACTTATTTCTTTTAGGTTTTGATGACTTGGTGCTTCTGATTCTTAAAAAATTGAATCATGGTACCTTAGTAGCCTCTTGTTCTCATCACCTGTTATAAGATATTTAGTATTTTCCTGTTTTGCCTGCTTCTAGTTCATATCGTTGGAACCTAATAATGTCCTAAGTGGCAATTCTAATTTGGAAAACCATTTGTTTCTGCTGTTCTGAAAAGCAGAAGTGCCCCCAAATGTCAATGTTCGTTCTTTAATAGTGTTCCCACCAAACTTTATTACTGGTTCTAATATCGAATAAACTGCAAACAGGGAGATTTGAGATCCAAGTTTTTTTCCATAAAGCAGAATTCGCATTAAAGTTCGCTGAATATACATTATACAGTGGTCCTTGTCTAAGGATATGGGTGATTAGTAATTCTATATGTTATTTAATGCTTTTAATTTCCATCAACAACCTCTAGCTAGTTTAGGGGTTTGGTTTCTTTAAAGTTGTGTTTAGTTCCTTTGTCCGGCTAATTTACTTGTTTTCTTAGCTAATCAAATCTGAATATGTGACATCCTAGCATACTTTAGGAAGTGAGAACTATATTGTCCGCTATTTTAAGTTTCAACTATTTTTTATTTTTCATTTTTATGTTTAGAGTTTCAATTAATACTTATTCAGGGGTTTGCTGATGATCTTGGAAGGGAATTCCTCAAACTATTATTAGATGGGCAAGATTTAAGGCATTTTTTCTTGGATGCACGGTTCTTTTTGCATGGGATGTTGTGCTACTAATTAAGAGCCAAACTTCTTGCTTTTTGTTAACGAGACTGAATTGGAAAATTTCAGAGGATATTCTTTTTTTCCACAGAATTTGTTTCATCAAGAAAAGTACTGTGCTAGATTGATTCTCATATCTATCGCATTTTCTAGGAATCTGTTAATTGCTCTTTTTATTTGCTTTATCATCTGACATGGCCATGTATCCGTGGCGTCAAGTCTAATAAAGTTGTCAAGTCTAATAAAGTTGTGAAGCTTCATGCCCTAATATACTTGCACATCTTATTTCTTTAGTTTAATCTAAATAGGAAGGTAATGCCAGAATTATTCACTGAGTAAAAGAAAAAAAATTATAGATCCTTTATAAAAAATCAATACTGTAAGATATTTGTCGGCTGGTATCTAGTTGGAGTGTGATTTGGGTTGGCTTAGGTTGGAATCACCATCAGGAAGGTTATATCACTTAGCCCTCATCCAACCCACCCCTTGAGACTTCTTTTTACTTCCACTATTTATTTGATGTAAATTGTAATTACATGCATGTATGATAGAAGAAGAATGTATGAAGTCTCTCATCTGCAAGAGGAGATGAGCATGGCAAGTGTCGCATGTGGGCAAGAGGCGTCGGGGAGTTGTTGGGAGTCGTCACCTAGTTGTTTGGTTTAAGGTGCTAGGAAACCCGGGTATCCTGGTTTTATCAGAGATTCAAAGGATAAGGGACTGGTTGTGGCCAGAGAAGGTATTAACACCCTTAACGCACCCTATCTGAGGTAAACTGTTTTGTGTGGTTTAATGGATTTGATGATTTTATGATTGGTTGTCTATCTATAGCTTAGGATTGAGATTTATTCGTGTGAATAAATTTGGTGTTAAGAATTTATTATGGGCTTGTATACCCAAATAAATTCTTATGAAAAAGGTTTTTCATAATTTGTATATTACGGTAAAAAATACTCTTAATTAAAATTAGTGAATATTTAGAATAACTATGAGAATTTTCTGGTTAACTCATATTATCAGCCTTGCTTGGAGGTTCAACATTTATACTATAATGTTTAACCATTAATTCTCATGAATGAAAAAATTGGTGATTATTGAAATATTAGCCAAATTCTCATGGATTCAATAAATTGATTATTAAACCCCAAAATGCATGCAAATATGTATTTTTGAGTTTTCATATGGAAATACTAAACAATATGATTTTTTATATTTTGGAGAGATATGCAACACACAAAAAGACTTTTTTTTTTGTATATTTGTAGGCTTTTTGGAATAAAAACTATCCAAAAAAATTAAAAGAGGTCTTCCTAAACATATCCTTAAACCCAAATAAAAAAACATCCAAACAAAGCCTGAAGGCAAATCTGAATTTTTTCTTTGACCCGGTCAAATGGACCCGACTGGGTTAACCCGACTGAGTTGACTCAAGAACAAACCCAATAGAAAAACCAAAACTAAAACATATCAAACTTCGTGAAAACATAAAAACTTAAGAAAATTTCAGCCAAAACATATCAAACATAAAAAACAAAAGAAAATGAATAACATTCATCGCCATTTCATAAATGCAAACCTCAATCTAGACCAGATCTCACACAAAAGAGGACATGGTTTTGTTCGCCATCATGCATAGAACAAGAATTAGGGGTTTGTTTGCTTCAATGGTCAACAAATCCACGTGATTTTGTTTAAATGAGTTTCGGTTCAAAATGGAAACCCTAGAATTAAAACCTGCTAAAACTTGTTATTGATGCATGGAATTCCTAGATTACTTACTAACAGTGGTGGACGAACCTGTGTGAATTGGGATTTGAACCAAACGAACTCTAAAACTAACACCTAAGGCAAGATTCAATGGATGAATCTGCCAAAACCCAGAAAACAAACCCAGAATGACAATTTTTAGCCTCTAAAACATGTTTTTCTTATTCCTACATACCATATTATTGATGATGAATATAATTAAGGCTAAAGAAACAACAAAACAATACTAAAACTCAAAAAATGCATTGATTTTCAATCCCAAAAGCTACCAACTCAAAAACATAAAACATCCTTGAACAAAATGACCTTAAAAATCCAACCATTATCACTTCAAAGGCCAAACCAACCACCCAGAAGCTGGGGCTATCTTTCATTAATAGAAGGTGCTCAGGGCTTTTTGCTGCTACTTTTGGCATCCATTAAATCAAAATACCATGCAATATAATGGAAAAGGGCAATCAACAACATATCAAGACATTCAAAACTTCGCATTGAACACAAGAAATCGATCTGGCAGGTCTTATGGACTCCACTTTCAAGGTTTGAATGTATATACCTTCTTAGCTTAGAAATCCCCAAATCTGAATCGATTCTTGGTATTTCCTTCCTTCCTTCTTATTTTCAAGCCTCCTTAGACAAGGTTGAACCTTCCAAATCCTCTTGGATGGAATCCTTGCACCTTAACCAAAGTTTCTTTCTTCTTCTTTCTTTTACTCTTTTCCTTCCCCATTTTCTTGATGCCTTTGCTGCTCCTGGATCCCTTCCTTTTATAGGTGGATTTAGGTCTTCTAGATGGATTTGTTAGGGTTCTCACAGACTAAAACCTAGTTGGTTTTGCCATAGAACCAATGGTTTTGGGTTTAGGTGGTTTTTTAGGAAACTTGGAGACCAAGGTGGGGTGTTTTCTGCCTTTAGATCTAGAGAGAAAGATTTTATACCCTTGATCCACCTTCCAGGGGTTTCTAAGTGGGAGCACACGAAAAAGTTAGGTGGTTTTTTATAAATGGATGTCCTTGTCAAGGCTGACTGGGTTGATCACTTTCATAGCTTTGCTGGAGCAACTCTGACGTCAATGTTACCTGAGACTACCTGAACTTGGTAGAGGAGGTGCACACCTTTCGATCGGATCCATTCTTGCTTGATTTAAAAGTTTGTAGCTCCACATTCAAACACTTGAAAGTGCTCACTCAAACAAAGTGATGATTGAAACTGTAATGCTGGCTGACTAGGGATAAGATGTTGCGGAGATCAATGGAGAATATGGGATGTCAATGTTTGATTTTAAAGACATGGGGTTGTAGAGGGGGTGTTTCTCAGTTGAATGACGGTGGTTGTTGCTTTTGGGGTGGTCGGAAACGTCACTTTTATTCGTCTAAAAGTACCTACTCGATCAGCCAAAAACTGAAGAAGAAGATGCATAGTGTCTTGAACGACGCCGCTTTGACTAATTCCTATAGATTAGGGTTTTTTGATTTAGGATCTGGCAATTTTCAATTTGATCCCTATTCTTCTGATTTCGTTTGATTTTACCTGTAATTTTCCTCTAACTTTCTAATTTCGTGCAATTGTGTTATTGCCAGATTCATTTGTCAGCCCCAATTTTGAGCGCCTTTTACAAGTTGATCCTTGGTCTTTGATTTGTTTAATTAGACCCCCAGATGACCACCAAACTTCTAATTTTCTTTGATTTGACCTCTGATTTCTCCTGATTTCAGTCCTTGAAGTCGCCCGTGTTTTGCAAGTTGGTCTTTGGTTCACAAATTGTTCAATTAAGTCCTTATTTACTCACCAGACTTTGAATTTTATGCAATTAAGCCCCTGATTTGACTAATTAAACTTTTCAAAATTCAATTTTGGTCCCTAAACCTCATTTGTTTCGATTGACATCAAAATTGACTCTTAAAAGTTGATTTCCCTTGCAATTAAACCCTTAATAAATTTAATTGAACCTTTAAAAATTCCAATTGAGTTTTTAAACACTTAAAGCATTTTTAGTGATGGGCCTCTTTGTCAATCAAAACCTTGGGTTGCTAATTTGGATATTTTGGTCTACCAACTTTCACTTAGTGTTCTTGTCTTCCATCATTAAACTTAGGCAGTTCTTTTTTAGGTTTGCTTCAGGTTTATTTCCTTGTATGTATTTTATTTATTTATTTATTATTATTATTATTATTTTTGGTAATAAATGGGTAGCAACAGCAAGGAGAATGAATTGTCCTCCCACGGTATTGAAAAGAACAAAACAAAACATTGAGACGCTATTCTCTGGTCCCTTTGAACATGGTCAATTAAACACCTTGAAAGTGCCCTGATGCAAACCTCCATAAGGAGGTCAAATAATCTATTATGTCAATTTCCATAGCAGTTTCTCTGATCAAGCTTGATCCTTGGAGATTCTCAATTTTCCATCTTATTAGCTGATGCAAACAATTTCAAACACCATAAATTTCTACAAAATTTTACAATCCTTCCCTCCCTCACCCAAAATCTGTTTAGCGCATTCATATCATTTCCTCAGCTTTGCTGTGTTGTCCAAGACGTAATCTTATAAAGAATTTGTGCCATACCTCCCATGCTACCAGGCAATTAGAATAAGTGATTTTGTGTTTCTCTACTACTATGTGGGCTTCTAACCTGCATCAGAACTTTGGCCTCAAACAAATCAATTTTGTCCCTCAAGTTTTACAAACTCTCAATCAAGTCTTTCCATTCATTTTTGGTCATGAATTCCTTCCAAATTGTACCTTTTTTGTGATAAATGATGTCGTTTTGTAGGGAACTTAATGTTTTCAGTTAAGGAATTCTAACAGAATGACCCATTTGATGAATCCAAATTATTTGTGAACAAATTTGATACAAAAAATTTGTTTGGGGGCAAAATTGATACTATCCCAATGGCTGGGGGTATATTTGAGGTTTGCCCTTTTTTGGTTCCAATTTTTTTCTTGATGTTTGTTTTTGATTCAATGACATGATTTCTCCATGTAGTTAAATAACTTTGTTGTGTTTTCTTCTATCATATTTAGCTTTTGATATGGTTTTGCAGGGGAACTTCCTGATGACTGGAAGAATGCACCAGATATACACTCATTACATTCCCTGGATAGGTCATTTGTTTTTCCTGTTACTATATATTTCTTAATCTGCTGATTCTTCCATTTTTATCATGTGTTGGTTACTATCCATTTGGGACATTCTATGTCCGTTATACAGACCTCAAATCCATGTCTATTTTAGGTGAACAAGTTCATATTCTCGCAAGTTTATCAGCATACAAGCAGGATATGGAAATTATCACTCCATTTAAAGTTGCTGCAGTGATGTCTAAAAATGGAATAGGGCAAAGCCCTGAGAAACAAAATGGAGATTTGGAAGGCGGAAGTGATTTCGTAACTGCACAAGGGGAAGTAAGTTGTAACAGTCAAGTAATAGGCCTTAATGACAATGTTGCATCAAAACAGAAGACTGATCCACAGAAGGATATTTCTGCTAGTGAATCCTTTCTCAGAATAGAGGATTACAAAAGACAAACTGAAGTGTTATTGGAAAGATTTAAGAACTCCCTCTTTTTTGTTAAGATCGCAGAGTTGGAGGAATCACTTTGGTAAAAAAGAAAAAACTGTGCTTGACCCAGAATACTCTGAGATGGATAGTCAGAACAAATCACAAAGAACCAATAAAACTGCAGATAACACATTCCATCTTAGTGCTCTTATTGATAGAGGAAATTTTGATACCAATGTCTCTGGTAGTGCCGCAAGAAATGGTGTTAGCTGTTGCTCTCTTTCTAATGGAGATATAGTGGTATGCAACCAAGAACCTCTAGGCTTATAATTTTTTTTCCCATCTGATTTCCTTTTGAAAATTAGTGCAGACTTTGACTTTTATGCTCTTATTTCCCTGCTGGGTGCTTATAATTAATGCCAACACTTTGCAAGTTGCTTTTGTATACAAACAACACGCCAATTTAGCAATAGAGTTGCATTATGTTTGAAAATTCTGCTTTGATATGCTGGATTTGCAGTACTGAATAATAAATGGTCTTTTAGAAGTTTTGAAATAGATGATTTATAAATAGCATATCGAATCTGTAAACTCATTTCTGCAGTTTGAACTGATCAAATTTTGTTTTGTTTTCTATGAGCTAGATAGAAAATGATCACTCCGTGCATTCAGCAATGCAATTTATTTTTCCAAAAGTATTGCAGTGAACATATATTTCTCTAAATATCAGTATTCTAGTCTATTTCTGGTATTAGATGCGTAATTTTTCTGGAGTCCATAATTGTGAAAGATTTTGCATGTTTCCCTAGTAGTTTAAGTCGTGGTTTTATAAACTGAATGTCTGTGGGGTATTTCTGTAGAATTAACAAAATATTTTAAGTGGTGCAGTTTATTTGCTAATATATGGAAAGAGGTTATTAAAACAGTATTTTAAGCCTAATAATCACATTGCTTTTACTTATTTTGCATGCAATTTTTTTTGGTCAATGTTCATCTGAAAGCCAGCATTCAGCTCCCATATAGTTGGTGGCTGGTAACTTCTTAATGGCACTTATGCATTGCAGTCTAATGATGTGGACATCTGTACTTGTTAGTCAGATCATGTGAAATGATATCTGTTGATAAGATGTTTGAGAGGTCAAATATGCTTGATCAATCAGCTTGTTTCCTATCTTTAAATACAGTATGCAATCATGATGCTGTAGCTCTTATGTGTACCATGCTTAACAGTTGTTGAGGTATTGATCACATTCCATTTCTTTGTTTGTAAGGGTGCAGGTGCTTTTACAAGTTAATGTCGGTGTACATTTTTCCAGAGACCCGATCATTGAGATTCTTCAATTTGAGAAATATCAGGAGAGAAATTGGTTTCCTGAGAACCAGGAGAACTTAAATTACAGTAATTGTGACCCATGTAGAGAACTATTAAAATTGTTGCTTCATGTGGATAACACCTTATCTTCTACTGTTCGCTCATTACCTCCTCCTCGGTTAAGTTCCAATTCTGGATTTGGCTGTGCATCACAGAAGTCTTCCTCTTCTGTTTCTCAGCTTTTCTCTCATTTTAGAAGTTACTCCATGTCATCACTGCCTCAAAATTCTGCTCCACCTCCGCAATCTGTTAAAGCCCAAAGCTCTAATTCCAACTTTGACCTTGAAGATTGGGATCGGTACTCATCTCAGAAGTTATGGAAAAGTCAAAAACATGAAGAGCACTTATCATTCCGGGGGGTGTCATTAGAGAGAGAGAGGTTTTCTGTTTGCTGTGGGTTGCAAGGCATCTACGTTCCAGGAAGGAGATGGTGGAGGAAACTTGAAATAATTCAACCTGTAGAAATCCATTCTTTTGCTGCTGACTGCAATACGGATGACCTTCTTTGTGTTCAGATAAAGGTGTGCATCAAGAATTTTACCATGCCAAATTTTGTAATGTGTTCATATATTTGGTGCCAAATCCCACCAATACTAATAAATTTAAAAGTTATTTTGCAGAACATTTCTCCAGAACATTACCGGATATTGTGGTATACATAGATACTATAACTATTGTTTTCGAGGAAGCCTCAAAGAATGGACTGACTTCATCATTACCACTTGCATGCACAGAAGCTGGAAATGACCACAGTTTGCCAAATCTAGCCCTCAGGTGTTCGTTCATTCTAGGTATCGTTATGTACTCTTATTTGTTGGTTCAACTGCATTTGCCAAGGTTAATCCAGTTTGCTAACACTTTTCGGGGGTGGTTTGTACATCTTTGATAATGTTCTTGAGTTGATTGGACAATCTGGCTTTACTTTGGGAAAAGTCCTTTTCTATATACAAGAAAGATAAATTTATTTCTCTTTTGCTTTCTCATCCAATTTACTTGTTCATTCTCACTCCTTTAGCTCAATCATCCTGGATTAGGCTGAAGCTTACTTCTATCTCTCGGTGGGTGCTTAGTGAGCGATTCAATGACAATTTATGGCTTAATTAATATTTGTTTTGAAATTGTTGGAGTGATGCGTGACAATGCTTCTGGTTCATGATTTTGACTTGAGCTAGTAGTCTCCCAGCAGCCTGAGAATCATCATCTACAAAAACTTCATAATGCCCTTTTCTGATATATATTGAGAAGGAAAAAACCATAAGATCATGCTATTAATTCTCAGTTTTATGTGGAAAAGAAGAGAAAACGAGCAAAGGCAGAAAAGAGATCGATTGCAATTGTATGCTGCTATTCATGTGTGTGATATATGGAATGATCAAGTAAAATTATGAATCAAACTTTTTCAGTACATTTCTTTGAATTTACAGAAGTTACCTATTTTTACTATTATTCTGGATCATAACCATAGAATTCTCAGTAAATTTTGAATTATAAGTGCATACACGGAACACTCAAAAGAGTGTTAACTATATTGACTGGTATCTTGTATAACTTCAATGGGGGAAACAATCTTGATTCACGAGTTTCATTCTTTACCATGAGCTTATTTAAGTTTTTCCCATGGCAGGAGAGGTGAGGAGCACTCATTCATTCTCAAACCAGCATCTTCTGAAAAGGATTCCAAGGTTCACAAAAAAAGGCTATCCCCATCATGCGGTCTTCATCTTGTATCAAATACTGTGGAAGGAAGAAGTGCGTTAAATGCTGATCAGCATGCAATCATGGTATCATGTCGCTGTAACTACACTGGTTTTCATTATTTTTGTGGTTTGCTTCACCATCTAAACTATTTGAAGTGCTTGTTTATTTACTTTCACCAACCTTTTGTTTCATGCTTTGTGTTGAATGTAGACTCAAGGCTGTTTTTTAAGCAGCCAACTAGTTGGCGACCAAATATCTCAAGGGATCTTTTGATCTCTGTTGCGTCTGAAATGTCGGGACAATCTTCTGGACCCAATGGGAAAGTCTCTCAGCTTCCTGTTCAGGTTGTTCTTCTTTTGCATTTTTTTCACTTTGTTGAAATATTTTTTTTTCTCATCTTCTGAAGCTGTTGTCAAATTCCCAGGTTTTAGCACTACAGGCTTCTAATTTGACATCTGAAGATCTAACTCTGACGGCGCCTGCCTCATTTACTTCATCTCCATCAGTGGGATCCTTGACTTCTACCCCAACAACACCAATGAGCTCATTTGTTGGTTTGTCCGAGTCTGCAGGTATAATAACTGGTGAGAAATATGGCTCTGCAGTGCAGGCACTGTCCTCTGTGACTACCATGTCAGAGAATATGAAATGGAATAGTGATGGTGGAGTTCAGTCTGTTTCTTTTATCGAACAGTCTTCTCCCATATCTGATGTTATTTCGAGTACAGGCTTGGGTTGCACGCATCTGTGGCTGCAGAGTAGAGTTCCATTAGGGTAATGTATCTCACTCTTGAGCTCATTTCTTTATTGGACTCTGATCTGGACATATTTTTACAACTTAGGTGATTATACAGATGTGTTCCTGTTCAATCTACGACTACCATCAAGCTTGAGCTTCTTCCTTTGACTGATTGGATAATTTCCCTCGACACTTTACAGATAGATGTTAAGGAGAAAGGTATCTTCAACTTACATATATCGTGGATTTCATATATTTTTTGGATTGTATAAAATAGGTTTTCTTTTTTTCTTCTGCTGTCAAAAGCTGAACCCTTTCATTAATTATAATGAATTCTCATTTACTTGATTTTTTTTCCAGAAAAAACTTGACCAATTTTGACAAATACTGCCACCCTCTCCTTTAAAAGCTGAACCATTCAATTATTATACTGAATTCTCATTTTTTTTATAAAAAAATGTTGATCAATATTGATGCAAACTGCCATCCTCTTCCTTTATAATAGGCATAGAAAGATATCTCTTGCAAGAATGTCTTCTGATATTTTTCTGAGAAAGTAAAAAGTATTATATTTAAACTGCATGCTCCAAGTGGTCTTCTGCGTAATGTATGCCCTCTTGCTCTCAAATGCTGAATTTTCTTGTGTATAACTTGTCTGCTCTCACCATCTCTTCAAATAAAACATGAAAGCTAATGCCATCCTGTAATGGTATTGAATGTTTTGGGAATTGAAGATGATTCTCCAAGTTTGGGTCATTGACAAAATGCATAAGCATGCATATTTATCAGTGTTGATCCTGAAGGTCGCCGTATTTGACTGGCCTTGTTTGTTATTCACCTTACCTTGGCTTTCAGATATAAGAGCTGCTGGCATCATATTGGAGTAGAATTGTTATCATCTGTTGCTTATGTTCACTATTGGAGTTGACTGCGATAATGGCTCGTATTCAATCTGTGTACTGCTATAATCTACATGCTGGCAGGTTCTGCTTCTATCAAGATCTAAACTTCTTGTGGGCAACTACTTTTTTTTGTGCAGGTCTAACTTATATTCCTGAGCACGCCCTGAAGATAAATGCAACTTCCAGCATTTCCACAAGGATCATCTAGGATTGAAGATGTATTTGTTAATTTCCATTGCTTCCCAGAGTTTATCTTCAACCATGTGAAGAGATTTAGAGGGCTGTACTCTTTGTAGATAAATCGAATTGTGTATTATATTCTTTTAGAAACCTTGTTTACTACTAATACAAAAGGGGTGCGCTGAAATTTTCCGGGGAAAGGTGGATTTGTGTGTTTATGGCTGGCATAAAAGCAGAGTTAGACTGATGTCGAAGAGACTTTTTTTTTTGGGGGGATCTGGTTCATAAAAGCAGGGTTCACTGTTGTCCAATTGTTCGTGATTTGCAATGTTTTTTTTTGTTTCTTCGGTTTATGTGTGGTAATGGATGAAAAAATATTCTTTATTTGAAAATATATTAAAATATTTTTTTAATATTTTTTTAATTTTTAATATTAATACATCAAAATTAAAAAATAAAAAAACAATTTAAAGTTTTTTCACATTTATAAATGAATGTTATTGTATTATTCGTCATTTTATCTTTTTTTCTTATCAAGAAAAAAATTTAAAAATGTTTTTTATTTTAAAATATATTGAAATATTTTTTTTTAATTTTTAATATTAATACATCAAGATAAAAATATTTAAAAAATCAATTTAAAGCTTTTTCACATTTATAAATGGAAGTTATTGTATTATTCGTCTTTTAAGTTTTTTTTCTCATCAAGAAAAAAATTTAAAAATATTTTTTATTTTAAAATATATTAAAATAATTTTTAAAATTTTTAATATTAATACATCAAGATAAAAATATTTAAAAAATCAATTTAAAGCTTTTTCACATTTATAAATGAATGTTATTGTATTATTCGTCATTTTAGCTTTTTTCTCATTGAGAAAAAGGTAAAATTTGTAAGGAAAAATAAAAAATAAAATGGTAAATCATGATAGATGAGAGATACTAAGCGGGGGGACTTGAATGTCAAGCTTCATCGATATTTAACGTGTAAAAGTAAACGAAAGGATGTGATTCAGTAACAGAGTTTAATAAAAGGGGTCAAATTAAGAATATTAACTAATAAGGGACCTCATTAAAAAAGTGAAAAGACAAGGATGTTCGTGCTAGTTAGCCATGGTTGTCAATATCATCCCATCCGATCCGGTATGTCCGAGTTTTATATTAGTTAAAAAAACAGAATAAATATTCATATATTTTATATTATATAAAATCTCATTTTATAACGTCTTCGAGTCGCTCTGCCAATCATTCCATTTCTTTCAACAGTTAAAGATAGACTTTTTCACCAAAATTCTTCATTAAATCACTTATAATATTTATCAAATTTGATCTAACAAAATTATCTACAAATTTTATTGAATCTTATTGCTTGATGTTTGTGAAAATTAATCTACTGGTTGGAATAATATTATCCACTTTCCTTTTAAATGATCATAGATACTTGTAAAGCAATTCAAGGACGTGTCACAATCTTTTATTTATTTATTTATTGTAGAAAACATTAAAAGATATGTTTTTTTTTGCGGTAAATAGAGTTAGCGTGTTTGGAAGTGTGGTTGCGGTTGCTTTTCAAAGTGTTTTTTACTCAAAAATATATCAAAATAATATATTTTTTTATTTTTTTAATTATTTTTTACATCAGCGCATTAAAATGATCTAAAAACACTAAAAAAATATTAATTTGAAGTAAATAAATTTTTTTTTTCAAAAACGCTTTTGAAACGCAGAAACAAACATTGAGTGATTTGATTATAATTTATTTATAATTTAATACACCCTGGATTTATTATTTATTTTTTAATAATTTATTTTGGTCTTTTAAATTTTATTTTGGGTGATTTGATTATAATTGAAAACCAATTGTATTTTTTATTTCTTAAACAAGAGTGAAATTGAAAGAAGAGAGATCAAAATAAAAACGACACCAAACATGGGTGTCATGCTAGGAATTTCATGAAAAATACACTTAAATTCTCAATCTTTAAATATAACTTAATTTATACAATTTAGATCCCTTTAAATTTCAAAAAATCACTAGATTTTTTTGGTTTCCACGCAATGAGATAGGTTTGATGGTGGTGTTCTAAAACCTTAATATTGCTTGAAAAAACCAAATTTAAATCAAGGGAGATAAATCTAATCTAGTTTTATTTTGGGTTCTTGTGTTTTTTGGTTTGATGGGTTGTTTGTAGGTGTTCAAAGGGTGCTAATTAAGTTTTTTAGCTTGAAATAATTTAAAAATAAGTTTTTAGAGCAAATGAAACATTGCTACTATAATTTAAATAGTTGTCTATAAGTCCAGATTCCATTCCAACCACTACTATGTTGGCTGAAAAAATAATAACAATGTTTTATTTGGGGAGAACTAGCATGTATAATTTAGCATATAATTTTTTTATCTACAAAAATACATTGGAAGAACTAGCATGTATAATTTATTTTTAGGAGAAAAAATATCTAATCCGCGGTAAAACGTGGAGCAAATAGCTAGTTTTTTCTATAATATATAATGATGCAATAACATTACATTACATGTATATATTACTTAATTAACTAAGTTTTTTTATACGAACTGGAATAACAAATTCATCAATAATAATTATTTTTAATTATATAAAAATCATGCTATATATTATAATATTAACTTTGAAATAGAACAGTGAAATAAATCTATACTGAACCTTTCGTATCAATTGAAAATCAAGAACCACCTCCGGAACTGCCTTGTAAAGAAGTAGTTCTAATTTTTTAAAATATTTTTTTATTTTTAAAAAATTATTTTTGATATTAATATATTAAAATGATTTGAAAATATTAAAAAATATTAATTTAAAATAAAAAAATAAAATAAAAATATTTTTTAAAAATATTTTTAAAACACAAAAATAATCAATAAAAATAGTAAAGTGGGCACATTATGAAAATATAAAGAGTAAAAGGACTAAATGTACAATTAATCCTCAGTGCTATTATCGAGAGAGCAGCGGACATTTCCTGGTCTTAACTGATTAGAAATATGAAAAATAGAAGACCAAACCATGTTGTTGTCTGTCTCAATGGTTTCCACAGTTTGATTATTTTTAAAAATCTTTAAAAAGGGGCTATCAATTTTTATGTACCTGACGTGATCTAGCCCTTCTTTTCTGTTTTTCAATTGGGGTTGTGGGTATTGAAGAGAAATTGCTAAATTTGAAACCTCTTTTTTTGGATGTGGCAAGTGGTGGGATTTGGGGTGTTGGTTTGATGAAAAGTGGGTTTTGGAATTTAGGGTTTTTGAAGAGGAAAGGAGAGGATGGGTTTAGGCAGTGAAGAAGGTAAAGTGAAGTCTTCTTGGGATGTGTGCAAATCAAAGGAGAGGAAGAAGAAAGATGGTACAAAGGCGGGGTGTTGGGTCAAGTTAAGGCTTGTTGGGGGCTGCATTTCGTCAAGATCCAAAGTTGATAGCTCTGTTAGTGGGACTAGTACCCATTTTGGTAATTCCGATTTCTCTTCACTTCAATTTTTTTTTGGGGGTTTGATCTATGTGGATTATTTGTTTTAGTTCAATCAGTTTGTCAGTTAAGATTGGCATGGTTTCCTTCCTGGGATGTTTGTTCAACCAAGAATGGTTTTGCAACCGAATGTTTAGTTTCTATGTGCGTGCGTGTGTGCATAACAGTGACTTTAAAAGGAACTAGCAACAGCTATTTTCACTGCTTGCACCATTTAAAAGCTGCATGAATACCGAAGCCTGACTTGGCTGTGAGATCCATTGACAGGGTGAAGGTTTTTCTATGAAAACTTGGAGTACTTAGATTTTGCAGAAACTACTTCAGGTCATGCTAGACATAAGTTGTTTTCTTTCCCGCAGTTTATCGCAAACATGCAGAATTACTATTTGGAGAGTCATCTCTAACAGTTTTTTGTTTATTTTATATCCGCTAGCTTGGGGAAGCCGTTTTTTTTAGTTCAAGCGGAAAATAAAGGAAGGGAATTTTTCCGTATTGGTACTTGACTGAGTCATTCATTTACTTGATTGACTTGATGTTTTTGGTTAGATTTGGTTCTTTAATTTCTTTTTACCTTGGTGTTCTGGTCAGAGCTTTGCAATAAATGCTTGGTATCATGATTTCCTTGATAGTTTTTTTATTATAACAATTATGTTCCTCGTTTCCAAAAGCAGGCTTGACTAAAGTCTTAACCTTTTAGTGATGTAGATAATCTGATTTAAGTTTATCGAACTTGCTTTTTTTTATTTCTTCTTAGAAATGATTTTTTTCTTATTTGTTGAAAACATTGCCTTAGTTCGAATCAGCTTCAATCCCATAGTAGTGTTGAAAAGATGTGTATAGTTCTTGGCTTTGGCAGAAAGTAGGACCAGCTGTTTCATCAGTTTATTTGAAACAAACTCCTTCAAATGATTGCAGCCATTTCCAGAATCTCAGGAAAATGGCAGTGAGTTTGGAATAATCATTAGTGTGCTGGTGATGGTAGCATGACTGATGAGTTGGTAGGTGTGTAATGGAAACATTCTAGTGGTGATAATAGTGGTAAAGATTGGGTTGCTGAGCTGCCCAATGGATTTAAGGAAAATTTTACCAGGTGAAGGACAGATACTTTGGTTTCAAAGGCACCTGCGATAGGGGCTGTGTGAGGTTGGAAGAGTGACTATCATGGTTAGTTTAAATAGCAGAATGTGGGAATCTATGATTTGTGTATGTGGAGAGTTCAAGTTAAAAGAAACCACGATTATCGTTACAAGGATATATGGTATTACCGTGTAGTTTCATTTTTGTTGAATTTACATGTACATGCTACACTGTAGTTTATGCTTCAATTTTTTTCTTATTTACCATTTTAATTATGATCTGGGTTGGGTGTCACATCTCTTTGTCAAACCTGCACACAGTGGCATGCAGTTTAGCATTTCATTGAAAAGCTGGTGTGTTTGTATCCAGAAGGGCTTGTAGCGCACGGTGCTTTATTTGTCTATTTCATTGTTATGATTATCATCCCTTAAGATTTCATTTTACAGTAGTCTGTATTCTAATAGTGTAAGTTTGTGAATCAACAGAAAGTAAATCCATAAATGATACAAGCACAGACCAACCAGCTGTTCCTGTTGTCTCATCGTCAACCACAAGCAATACAGAAAGTAATTCATCCCTTTCCAAACTTGAAGAGGAGCTTAAAGTTGCTTCTCGACTGCGGAAGTTCACATTTAATGATCTCAAACTGGCAACTCGAAATTTTAGACCTGAGAGTCTTCTTGGTGAAGGTGGCTTTGGTTGTGTTTTCAAGGGATGGATTGAAGAAAATGGAACTGCTCCGGTGAAACCTGGTACTGGCCTTACCGTTGCTGTTAAAACCCTTAATCATGATGGGCTCCAGGGTCATAAAGAATGGCTGGTACCAGACTTTCCTAATCTATTTACTTCACATATAAAAGTTCACTATCATATTTTCTGTGCCTTTTCATTTTCAATAATTTTGTTTCCAAATCGTTTGGATTTCTTACTCCTAGGTTTGCTTTTAATTGTTGGATCTGTGTGGCAGGCTGAAGTAAATTACCTTGGTGATCTTGTTCATCCTAACCTGGTTAAACTGATTGGTTACTGCATTGAAGATGATCAAAGGCTGCTAGTTTACGAGTTCATGCCTCGAGGAAGCTTGGAGAACCACCTATTTCGACGTATGCAACCACCATTTGCTTTTCTTGTTGGCCCTTTTTTCTCTCCCTTAAAAAAAAATTATGGTTTCTAGTATGAAAGTAATTTAAAATGTGCGGTGAAAAATTATTCTCTCTACCCTTTTTCTCTACAGTAATGGACTTTTCCAGAATAGAAATTACAAAAGCATTTACATAAAATAGCTGGGGACATCAGATAAGCAATGCTTGCACTGGAGATTGGTTGTGTGTATTTATGTGTATGCATGAACATATCTCTATTTATGTTCAGAAGTGAATCAAATACATGCGAGATCGTTGGTGATGAAGCTCAGGATGAGCTGTGAAAATTTTGAATTCTGTCACGTTTACCTAAGGCCACAAAGTTATTGAAAGTTCTAGCAAATCATCAAACTTGTATCAGATTTCCCCTAGATTTTTATCAAACAGCCAAGTTTAACAATGAAAAAGTAACACAATGAAACAGCTGAATTTTATAAAATGGAGCTGTTTTATTACCACCCTTTCATATATATGATTTTGATACGCAGATGCTTTTTCTTACATGGCTAGAGTTGTATTGACATTGCCAGGTTTTGCTGTGTTGCGCAATTTGCTTATTAAACATCATTCATTTTTTATGGAAATTTTATATGCAGGGTCCCTACCTCTTCCATGGTCTATAAGAATGAAAATCGCTCTCGGTGCTGCCAAAGGTCTTGCCTTTCTTCATGAAGAAGCTGAAAGGCCAGTGATTTATCGTGATTTCAAAACCTCCAATATATTATTAGATGCGGTACATAATATTACTATAGCAATATTTTTCCTCTTCCTCCTCTTCACTTAATTGGTGCATCCTACTAATCAAATTCTGTATCAGGATTACAATGCCAAGCTTTCTGATTTTGGACTTGCCAAAGATGCTCCCGAGGGAGATAAGACCCATGTATCAACCCGGGTGATGGGAACTTATGGTTATGCAGCCCCAGAGTATGTAATGACCGGTAAGCATGATTTTCTCTTAATCCCTCAGTCATTTTCTCATCCTAATTTGATGAAAGATTTATTCTTTTCCCTAAAAGCCTAGATAAGCATATCTAGCTTTCTTTTTAACCCTAATTGCCTGCGTTACAGGCATATTCCAGTTGGCTCTGGGAAAAACTTTAGCTTTTCTGCATGAATTAGGAGGATAGATTTTGTATCTGTTCTCTGCATGTACCAAAGTGTTTATATTAGGATTTTGTATCTGTTCAGTGCCAGAGTTGAATCAAACTCCATGCGAGGCTGACGAAATTGGCTGGGGGGGGATTTGGTGTAAGGGGAGGGAGGGAAGGGGAGGATTTTGAAAGGTGCATGCCCCTCATATAATAAGAACTATCAACCCTCAAATTGGGAGTCAAAAGCAGTAAAAAATCCAACTCAATCTCTCTATTCTTAAATAACAAAACACCCTTAATTTAAAATTAGAAAGGAACTACATTCCCCTCATTAAAGATATCCTCTTCATCAGTTATCTCTGGTCCCCCTTCCCCTCTCCTAGACCGACACATTTGAACCAGAGAAGGGCATTTAATCCAACCGTTCCTTCTTTCTGTACCTTTACAAATCCTTCTGTCCTTGTTTAGGTATTTTTTTTTTTATTCTAGATAATAGGTAAAAATGATAGACAATATTGGATTTGCATGTATCTGTAGTAGGCATCCGATTGTATGCAGTCATGTGCCTCCAGGTAGTCAGTCCTGTTCATATTAGGTAGGAAAGGTTCGCAACATTCTTTTGCTGCTGCATGTGATCATCATTACATCAAGGCTAAACAGGCTAAAACACTTCTGTCAGGACATCTTACATCAAGGAGCGACGTCTACAGTTTTGGTGTGGTCTTGCTTGAAATGATAACCGGCAGGAGATCCATGGATAAGAACCGTCCTAATGGAGAGCATAATCTTGTTGAGTGGGCGAGGCCATATCTAGGAGAGAGAAGAAGATTCTACCGGCTGATAGACCCTCGACTTCAAGGTCACTTTTCAATAAAAGGAGCCCAGAAAGCTGCACAGCTGGCTGCTCATTGCCTTAGCAGGGATCCTAAAGCCAGGCCTCTAATGAGTGAAGTGGTCGACACATTGAAGCCTCTGCCCAACCTCAAGGACATGGCAAGCTCATCGTATTATTTCCAGACCATGCAAGGTGACCGGGTTGGGTCTAGCCCAAATGCCAAAAATGGTGTCCGCTCACAGGCTGGATTGTTATCTCGGAATGGGCACCAACAAAGGAGTTTTTCAATACCACATGGTCCCCATGCTTCTCCTTTCCACCATCAATATCCCCACCAATCTCCAAAACCCAGTGGCAAACCATAGCACAGGATCAGTGAAGTATCTGCTTCTTTTAGCTGCCTCTTTTCATTCATTTCTTTTTTCACCCTTTTCTTACTATAGATGTATTTTCTGTGAAAGCATTTGTTCTTGTACAACTGAGAAGGCAATGGAGGAACATGTCCCTATATGTTGTATTTAGAATGATGACCATCCTTCACACACGGGGTAATGATGAGGCTTATGGCGCAAAATGTTAGTCGATTGCCCTCTACAGTCCAGAAAATGTTAAGGAATATTAGGTCCTGTCTGATTGAATCTTTTTTCATAACTCGATCGGAAAAATCCGATTGGGATTGTTTCCATGTTCCATAATAACTCGACGTTATTCAGCCGGACAGGTATAAATTGCCTCTTTCAATCAACAAAAAATGGTGAGAAGGGTGGTTAAAAGATTATAGCATGTTAGAACAAACGTCCAATAATATAGGTATTGTGAATAAAGTTTATTCATGTACTGTGATTCATGATATATGTACTTATGTAAGGATCTCAGCCTTGAAGACCACTTCTTGAGTAACTTCTAGCGATCATTCTTTGTCGTCTAAATAGTGATTCATCTCACCCAGTTCGCCTTGTCAATTGCTCTTTGGATGTGCTCTCAAAAATCTTATCTGCATTTCCAACCTCAAACCCATCTCGCCTGTGAAACTCCTTGACCTGTTGAAGATGGTTATGGAAGTTACTACCTCGTAATTGAGCATTAAAGAAACAATTCATTTCTTGACAGTCAGATTAATGAGGATCTTGATGTCTATCAATCAGACTGCTCTGGTAACAATCCTCGATATGGCAGTGATCTCAATAGGCTTGGGAGAATCAAAGTGAAAGAAAATATCATTTCAAGGAGAACACAAGGGAATCCTTTACCTCTTCCTTGCGTAGATTTTTATATTGTGGCAACACAAGGCGTTCGGCAAACTCTATGTATGAGCAGGGAACTGATTCAGTGAAGCCATCAGAAAACTTGAAAGAGATTGAGTCGGCTACAGTTGAGCTTTGAAGCAGGAGACCATCAGGGCTCACTGGCAGTGGAGGAAAAGAAATCATTTAATTATTATCAAACCTCTCAGAGAAAGAGTATGCAATTCTAAACCAATTATAAATAACTAGTACAGTAACTAAAACAACATACTATACTTGATCTATGACAATAAGAGTATAGATGAAGTCACTCCACAATCTCTGAGAAAGACCATTATTTATGGTCCCTTGGCAGGCAGTGCTAAAACAAATTCAAAAGTAGCTGAGATGCATGGGAAGCAGGAAAAAAAAATGAAGTTGCTAAAATTTCTAGTATTGGATTGAGGTCATAGTTATAGAACCCAAACAAAACATCTCTTAATCCATTCAGGTGAAGTTTTATTTGAACAGGAAATCTAGGACAAAACATTCACCCATAATTATTATCAGCAGCACTAGACAAGATAATTTCCTACAATTTTAGCTTACAAGAAAACTAGCACGGGGACGCAAGATTAAAAAGAAAGAGTTACCAAACCTTTGAGAGCACCCCCTTCAGAATTCAGTTTGAATCCATTCTCTTGGAGGAACTGATTGAGGGCTCTGATATTTGTCAAGTGAGTTTTCAGGCGATGAGTGGAAATAGTGACATGGTTGAGTGCATAACCATTGACAAGTGTCCAGGCAGCATATTCACTCTCCCTAGGCATCAATAAAAATATATAACAGCACAGTTAAAACACAAATCTTGTATTGAGAAAAGAAAATTGAAGTACAAGTTAAAAGAGTAAATTACTACTTTGCCAATTGCTGAAAGTCAGAAAAGAAGGGCTTCTTCCATGTTAACGACCCCAGAGCACTAGCAAGAGTTGCATGCTTGTATCCACTGCCTGATGTTTCTATGTATTTTTCAATAATTTCCTAACACATGAAGTTAATTAAATCTTCAGTCTACACAGAAGAGGATGGATTAATATAATTAATGATACAATGAAGTACCAACCATCACTACTATTAGCACTACTCACTTGAGCTTGTGGACTTAATTGATCAACGAGAAGCTCTGATATAAAAATTCTTGGCAAAGGGCCATTAACACCACTGCCAGTGGCAGCATCCTCATGCGGGAGGCCACTGGGAGGTGAAAACCACAGAGCTTTCAACTTTTTTGCTGGAAATCTCAGCTCCTCCTGTTGTTTATACCCATAATCCAGGAAGAAACTTGCCATGGACTCAATCCCATGACCCTTCACCTATAATGATAATAATAATAATACTAATAAATCAAATCAAATTAAAAAAAATCTATCAAAATCAATTAGTTTCTTTTCAAGTTTTATGTAATTAACAAAAAAAATAGATACCCCAAAGGTCCTGAAAGCAAGATGATCATAGCAGATATGGTCAGCATCATCAACCGACTTAACCAAGTCTAGTATAGCTTTTGCTGTTGGATTTCTCTTCAAATAAACCCTTTCCATGCTTCCTAATACACTCCTCATCAACAATAATGAATCTTCTTCATGTCCCTGTCATTTTTTTTTTGAAAAAATAAATAAATAAATTAACTCTATCGATTTAATCAATCTGTCCAGCTTGATTATTAATCAATCAATCACCTGAGATCTGGAAATCTGATGATCAACTTTAGATCTTGAGGCATGAACGGTGGTGGTGAAGAGATTCCGACTTCCGGTCACGGGAAATGATTTTTTCTTCCATGAGATTATGGAAAAGTGAGGATTGATCGTTGATAAGTACAGTGAGGGCATCTTCTCCGTCATCGTTGTTGAGTACAGTGAGAGCATCTTCGTCGTCATCGTTGAATTTAGTTTCTCCGACGAGAATAGCTTTTCTTTTTCGGTCCGAAGATTTTTTTATTCCTGATAGGCTTTTCTTCTTTTGGTATAGACGAGAATGGCGATCTCACTCCAAAAAGCGCAAACGTGTCTAATGGCACAGTATTTTTAATTTTCGATTGTTATATTATTTTATTTTAAAATTTACCATAACATACCTTCTGCCTTATGGGCATAACACCCGGGTCAGACCGATAATATTTTTTTTCAAAAATGATATTATAGGTTATTTGGAATTTTTTAAATTGAATCTAATTAAAAAAAAAATAATGAGATTTCTTGTTTAAAATATTTTCTAGTATTAAAAATATCAATCTTTAAAATTGTTATAAAAGTAAATTAGAGACCAATTTCTCTTATTTACTATACTAAAAAAAAATTAATGTTAAAACTAGTTTTTTTAAAAATATTTATTTTTTTAGAGATATTTTAAAAAATAAAATGAATTCAGTTTTTATCAATTTTTATCAATTATAGTAAATAATTAATTACAAATAGCTAATAAAAAATAGATTAATTTGTATCAATCTACCAAGTTAATCTAAAAATAATTAAATAAAAATTAAGGTAAAAATAGATGAAATTTGAAATAACCAAACTCAATGTTCAAGATTATGTTCACATGTAATACAAAAGAAAAGATCTTGAATTATCAAACGGAGAAATGTGAGAAAAGATACGTCAATCCTAATGTCGATTATTTGATTAATGCTTTCTTGTATGGTACTTAATTGTCAATTGTGGGGTCTTTAAGTTCTATTTGTTTTGTGAAATGAGTAGTTAATTGATTTTTGCAATTAAAATTATACATATACATAATATTCAATTTAAATATAAAATATGAAGAAATTATGTTAATATATCAAAATATATGAAAACACAACATTAGAGATGTTTTTTCATGTATCGAATTAGGTCTTTACACTTCGAACAAGATTTACACTGTTTGGCCCGCGGCCATCAATATTAGTGGATAAAAAAAATCAAATTAGATATAACATAAGGAGTATATCTCTCGGCTCTCATTCACTTTACCAACTTAGTCATCCATGAACGCAAGAAAAAATGATAATTTTATTCGATTTGTTGAATATTTAATATTATTCAATCTAAAAAATTTAAATTTTTATATGGTTTAATCTAAAATGAATAAAATCTCACTCAATGTAAGTGGGGCTGTGTTTCACTCGTATTATTATTTGATCTGATTTTTTTTAATTTTTTTATGTTATAATTTTATTTTTTAATATTATATATGGATTTTTAATCTTTTGACTTGTAGATTCTTATGGTTTTATGCACTTTGTTTTCTATGCTTCGGTTTTATTTTTGTAAAATCAAGTTTTTTTTAAAAGGATTGGGTTGGTTATGCTATGGCATCCACCAAGTATAAAAAAAATTAATTTTGGAGGTAGTTTAACTGGTCAGATCTTGAATTTAGTTTCCAATAATTATGAGTTT
Organism: Populus trichocarpa; assembly: GCF_000002775.5. Taxonomy (NCBI): domain Eukaryota; kingdom Viridiplantae; phylum Streptophyta; class Magnoliopsida; order Malpighiales; family Salicaceae; genus Populus; species Populus trichocarpa. The sequence goes on from NC_037292.2 coordinate 13,753,579, forward strand.
GAGTCCTCTCATGATCAATAAAAACTTATATAATTATTAATTTAAAAATTTATATGATTAATTAACATACATATAAACTGATAAAAAAAAAGTTACCTATCTGATCCTCCGTTAGAAGGGGAAGGGAGGCGACGAGGTCATTGGTTAGCAAAATCATTGCCTTCCCAGATTAAAGAGGCAAACACTAAAAATCTGCCACGTAGCATTAAAATTAAGAGTTCAGCTTTAATAAAATCATTCCATATGTTCTCACATTAAGATGGAGACTTCTTTATCGACAATGATAACCATAATACATAGATAATGATACGTATGGATAAGGATATAGTTATCACAACTATAATCAATCTATATTATATAATTGTCACTCTACGGTGTGCATCGATGGATTCAAAGTTTCTTAAAATGTTTTAAAAATATCCAATGATTCCAAGAAGAAAAAAAAAATTAGAACTTCTGAAACCAACTAATATCATCCAATTAATTTTACAAGTTCAAAAATAATCTGAACAATTAGAAGAAACATAATTTGACTTAAGAAATTCCTAGATATTTTTTATTAAAAAAAAATTAAAATAAAAGCATCAATCCAAATTAACATTTATAATCTACAATTCGGGTCATGGATCATTATAACCTCATAAAAATAAATAAAAAAACATTTTAAAACTCAATTCTCAATCAACATGATATTGAAAAGATAAAATAAAAAAAATCAATAAAAAAATAACCAAATCAACCCGAGTCAACTTGCTAAACTTAGATCATGCAACCGAGAACCTAATAGAAAAAAATTCAAAACAAATTATAAAGCACAATTCTCAATTAATCCAATGTTAAATGACAAAAATAAAAAAAATCAATAAAAAAACAAAATTAAAAGAATAAAAAATAATCAACTAAACTTATGACTCAAACCATAAGCATAAAATTAAAATAATCTCATAAAAATTAAATTAAAACAAATTATAAAGATCAATTCTCAATTTATCTAATATTAAAAGATAAAATTAAAAAAAAATTAATTACAAAAAACAAGTCTACCAAGTTAATCCGTCAAGACTTAAATCATGATTCAAACAACTCTATAGAGAACAAATCAAAAAAACTTATTCTCTAATAAATCTAATGTCAAAAAATAAAATTAAAAAATAAAATAAAATTAGTATTTTTTTTAAAAAAAAAATTAATACTAAAGATATCACAACTAGAATCAATCTATATAATATGATTGATGTTGGATAAGTACATAAAAGGACTAGAGTGTCATGATTATTGATATATGACAATAAATTTTCATAAATACTTATCATAAAACCATGTTAGTTTAAATCCTATTTATTTTTTAAAAAATTTAATTTAATTTTTATTTTTTTTGTTTTAAATTAATATTTTTTTAATATTTTTTAATTATTTTAATACGCTAATATCAAACATAATTTTTAAAAAATAAAAAATATATTATTTTAACATTTCTGAATTAGAATTACTTTGAAATGCAACCAGAATCCTAAGTAGACATGAAAGGAGACTCGGCGATACTCAACAACCAGGAAAAGAAAAATAATTAATATGATCAAACCAAAAATATCCAAATGCAGCAACTCTGCTCCAGAACATGTATACCCTCTTATTGAGGGCGGATGCAAAATTTTGAAGAGTAAATTGGTGCCTGACACCAATTAGAATTATTTTCTAAGAGACCATAACCCTCAAATATGTGAAACCCAAACACATCACAGAAACTGATGGAAAGTCTGTCATCCTTCAGTGTATTATTGCTCTCTGCAACGAACAAAACAACTGAGATACAGTCACACCACCAGAAGTTGCCTGGTCTAGGGCTTGAGAGCCAAGGCCAATCCAATCTTAGCGCTCTTTTCAATTGCCTTCGTATCAACCTCCCCCGAGATTGTGAAGAGAGACTTGGGGCGCCACTCATGCTGGATAAGGGCACTCGCTTTCCCATAGTTGTTCAACCGAGCCTTCACTGTAGTCAGGGGGTCGAGTGCATGCTGCGTGCCAATGGTCAATGTGTTTTCATTGCTTGAAAAACTACGGGTCAGCTCTGCACCAACGGCTGTACTGGTCAATGGTCTCACTGTGTGGTAGTAGGAAGCAGTAAGGGTGTCTCCCTTATCATTGCTGTGGTCATCATCAAAAACATTCCCATCAGCAAAGGGAGACTTCAAATAAAAAATATGCACAAACAGCAGAAATAACTCCACTTTAATGTTTTAACATCGAGCTAATCCCAAGTTCAGAGTAAAAATGGTTGTCCTAGATGATACAAGAGAGTAGACCTTCCACAAAAATCAGAGAAATTAGTTCAGTGAGCATCTTTAGCAATACTGCCAGTAAATAATTATTCACCAGCAAATGCCTTCAAAACTTGCATTTCTCTGCATTGAACTACAGCTCAAGCTCTTTAATGGGATAGTGCCAGCAAAAGAATTCTCACGCCAGTCTTTAAACCGGTAGAGCTCAATGCTCAGTGAACATAATCAATGAAAGCAACAGAAAGTAACAGCTATTAGAGTAATTAACTAAAATGTAACTTCTTTCACCGCGTTGAATTACTCACACTGTCAGAGAAGCAATCAGGTCAGCATTTGTATAACTCAACCCTGCATTGTATTTAGTGAAGTTCCCAGTAGCAGTATCAAATGAGAGATCCGTCCCAAGAGAAACAACATTACTCCCGATCACGCCTGAGAAGTTAACAATGGGATTTGCAGTCAACCCAAGGCTAGTGCTTATCCCAGCATACTCATGCTGGTACTGGAGTTCCACCTGTTAGCACAAGAAATTAAATCAGATCATAGAGTGGCAAAAAACAGCCTCATTAACACTGTGGCATGCCCATTAATGCAGTAAGAAGTTCCAAATAGACAAGACAACCATGACCTCAATGTTTAACAACAAATACAAAAAATCAGACCAGCAATCAATAACCATAACCGCAAAATAATGATGCTCCCAACAGCCAAGCAAAGCAGGAAGTAGAAACAACTGAAAATGACAAGATAAAAGTTAATTGACAAGGAAAGAACCCTTTTACCTTGCCAGATCTCTGATCAGGGACTTTGAAGCTAAAGATGGTCTTGAGCCCAGGAGCAGGTTCGTCAATAGTAATAGTTGTGAGAAGCTACAGATGAACACAAAACTATCAATTGCACAATCAAAGCATCATATTACTAGTTATATAATTATCCAACGAATGTTCACTGCATGGAAAAAAGTTATTCTAATTAGCTGCGATGAATGCCAAAAGGAATTTCATCTTTTGAAAAGAATGCGAACAAACTGCTTTACAACCTTATGTAGTAAAATCATGCTTTGGTCCAGCAATACAGGCATGGGGTATGTCCTAAAGAACAATCTAACAAATAAGACAGCAATACATGTAATATAAAGCAACCCTGCAATGCTCTATCCTTCACATCTATAGTCAACTGAAGTAAACGCTGTATTTAGGGAAATTTGTTTCTCGTAAAATATCTTACAAAAAATTTGATCTACATAAATATTTTATGGTCAACCCACAAACTTAGTTCGTTTATTGGAAAAAAATTTCAGCTCATGAAATTTTGTAAGATATTTTACAAACAGTAATAAACTTTAGCTATCACACAACCATTTCAACCACCTTCACCACCACCATCCCATCACCACCACTATCACCTCTACCACCCCACCATCACAACACATCATCATTGTTTCACTACCACTATAATTTCAATTCATTACTTACCAAAAATCATAAAATTTGTTCTATGTAAAATGTCTTACGGAAAATATTTCAAATGTAAATTATAATGCAAAAGATTTTTTCTAAAACAAATACTAGGGGTGAGCATTGGGGTATTCAAGGGAATGCCATTTCCAATACTTATCCCAATTATCCAAAATATTTTTTTCCTTACCTAACCCTATTTCTTTTACCCGATCAAACAATTTGGGTAATTCAGATAACTCAAATTACCTGAATTTTTTACCTATTACCCCATTAATTTTTCTTCCCCAAAGTTTTGACTACATGAGAATTAGGTTTAAGGAACATTACAAGCCTATGAGTTTTAAAAATTTATGAATTATTATTGGATAACCTGATTTTTTTTTGTTTAACCCGAATTACCCATTTTCTGCAATTTTTAAAAGTTTATAATCCAAATTAGTAGTTTTTTTAAATGCTCACCGCTACCAACACCTCCTTAAATGAAAAGGAGTTATTGAATCATGGTGGTATACTGGTGAATTAATGCGATAATTCGCCATATCTGGGATAAGAGATCACATACAACTTGTTTGACCATATAATTGAGATGAATACAAAAATCCCATCTTCAAACAATTTACACCGGTACTCAAGAAATGTAGAGCTTCATAGCTCACCAACCCAGAGCACAAAAGAGAAGAAAGTACCTCTGATAGTGACTTGAAGTCTAAACAGGATCATCAAACAAGGGCATAATATACAAATCACAAGCACAGATAATTATCATTTCTGATTTGTTAAAAGTGAAAGAACAAGAAGGAGAGCAGGCAAGCTTTAATGTCTTACATTGGAGTTTGTGTCCACTTTTATATCAGTTGTGATGTTCTTGTTCTTTAGCTGACCGCTGACATCTGCTAAAAACAGCTCACCTTTCTTGATCCCAGTTGAAGTGAGTGCCTGGAATGCGAAATAAATATAATGTCAGATGATAATATTATAGAAGGTTGTTTTCAAAAGAAACAAGAACATATGCTTCAATGCAATTAACTTGATAGAAGACATCGAAACTAAATATCCAATCTAAAGGATTTCACATCTGCACATCCAAAACAGATGGTCCATTCTCAGGTGTAATATTTAACGAGTTAAAGAGTCTCGCGCCAATTCGAAACCCATATGCCATATCACCGATACCATAATTGCGAAAGAATTAATCATGGTAAACTAAACAAATCAATGCAATTATAATCGCGGCAGTGTTTCCTTTTATTTTCAAGGCTACACACACATGGTTGTTGCTTAATTTTCCTTTACTGTTTGTGAATCGTACAAACAGCTCAATTAAATCAGCCAAAACGACATGCTGAGCAAAAAATCCATAAATGCAAATAAAATTATCAAAATAATATAGAATCCAAATCCTGCTGCTAAGAGCCAGTTTGGTATTATGGTAACGGTTGTTTTTCAAAATAATTTTCGCTTGGAAATGCATGAAAATATTTTTTTTATTTTTTATATCAACATATCAAAACAATTTAAAAAAACACAGGAAAAACAATTTGAAGCAAAGAAAAAAAATAAAAAAAATTCAATTTTTTTCAAAAATGCATTTGAAACACAAAAACAGGCTCTAAGTGCAAAGAAATTAATCGTCCAGCACTTAACAATGGAGATTGACCAATTCATTTCTCATCAATAAAAAAATTATTCAACTTAACTGTTTTCCTAGGCCTAACATTACAACTTCTACATGGAATATAAAGGGGGAAAAAAACATGAGGATTCATCTGGGCAGTCCGTTAATTAAAAAAGAACATCAATACCACAATTTAAAAAAAATATATAATTAATAAAAAAAATAAAAGGAAAAGGAGAGAAAATTACAACTCCAGTTGAGGTATAAGTAGTGACAGTGAACTTGTGGTCGCTCTGGTAATCTTTATAGAGAAGATCTGGAAATTTCGAGAAATTAAGAAAAAAAATATCAAAATAATCACAAAATGAAAATAAATTAAGGAGTGAGCAAAAAATGAAATCCCTGTTACCTCTAGCTTTCTTGCCAATATCGACGTAGAGACCTGGGCCTTTTCCCATGATTTTTTTTTTTTAATAAATGGTATGAAACAAAAATATATTGAGAGAGAGCTTTGGATTGCTCCAGCAGAGGATTCTATAAAGAAATATAAAGAAAAAAAAAAGAAAAAAGAAAATTGAGAGAACCCTACCTACTCTTTCGCAACCGTTTGATATGGACCGTTGGATCTGATGGTGTGTTAGATGGCCTCGAGGATCCTTCCTATTCTTTTGTAACCGGTTGATATCGACCGTTGGATCTGAAGCTAAGGAGCTGGTGGTTGTATGGCCTCGATAGTCGGGACGGGAGGTACTTGGGCATATTCGCCCATGTTTTTTTTTTTGTTTTATTAAGAGTTAATGTTATACTGGGGCTTGTTTGGTAATTTTTAAATTTTTATGTGTTTGTTTGTTATTAGAAAAATTAAATAATAAAAAATATTTTCTGGTCAACGGAAAATATTTTCCAGTCAAAGAAAAATTTGGTTTGGTTTTCAGAAAAGTATTTTCTTTTTATTTTGGGTGGAAAATATTTTCTGAAAGTTGTGAAAATTTTAGAAATGTCATATTATTTACTGATTATATCAAATTTAGTTCTCAAACTTTTGATTGCTATATATATATATATATATATATATATATTTTTTGTTTTGAATCTTTATTTTTCAATTTCATCCCTTAGAATTTAATTTTTATATTAACTTTGATCCTCATTTTTATTTTGCTTTTCCCTTATTATTTTTTAATTGAAATTTTTTATCTATCAAATTTGGTCCTCATTCTTTTGATTGTTACTTATTTTATTTGAAATAATTTATGAAATGTTAATTATTATTATTTTAATTTCTTCATCTTTTAATTTTTTTATTTTTTATTTGATCTCTATTATTTTGATTATTATTTATTTTATTTGAGATAATTTATGAAATTATATTTTTTTTCAATTTCATTCTCATTCAACTTTTTAATTTGTAAAATTTTTTTCTCATTATTTTAATAAACTTGAAAAAAATATAACATTAATAAGTTATTTTCCAGCTCATTTTCCATGACATAACCAAACACTGGAAAGTGTTTTTTAACTTATTTTTCATTACACTACCAAACATTGGAAAATACTTTCCCGAAATTCACTTTAAAAAAAAAATTACTTTCCAGCAAACAAACGGGCCTGAGAAACTTAAATTATTTGATTGTAACAATTGAGTATTTAATCTTTAAATTCTTATCAATAGGTATCTATGCGTCTGAATTTTTATAATTTTTACCATAATTATAATTGTTTTATATAAGTGTTTTAATTATTTGAAAATAATTTTATTTTTTTTATTAATCAAACTCCATAATACAACTATGTATTTCAGTTTAATAACTAATTGAATATTTGGTATTAAAAAGCATGTTTGATATTGTGATAACGATTGTATTTTAAATTGATTTTTGTTTGAAAATACATTGAAATAATATTGTTTTTTATTTTTTAAAATTTATTTTTAATGTCAGTACACCAAAACTATTTAAAAACACTAAAAAATAATTTAAAATAAACAAATAAAATAAAATAAAATACTTTACGTTACAAGTGATAAATTAGAGAATGGATTTCAGATTTTCTTAATTCAAATACCTTTCTTGGAAATAATCAAAATTCAATTAATCATGTTTATTAAGTACAATTTTTCTAAAATAAAAAACAATATCCTTATTTTACTTATATTTCAAATAATAGCAGAAATTAAGATAAAAAAAAAATTGATAAGCCAGACGAATCCCTTAATTTCATAGTGAATTTTACGGTGAAGAATTAAGAAAACAGCCTTTGTTGGTATCTCACTGAACTAGAAAAATAAAAAATGTGTTTTCTCAAGAAAACAACATTTAATTTTTAATTAATAAACATGTTTTCGAAAACTTTTCCACGATGTTTCTTCCAGGCTCCTTTCCATCTTCTAATCGAGGACTTGAGAAAAAAACAGAATTACTATGTATTAAAAGTACTTAACCAATCCAATACTTATTTTAGTTCATCAATAAACCTACAAGGAAATATAAAACAAATATTTCTATGATAATTTTGAAATATATTTTAAAAATTATTGTGTTTCTTATGTTAATCAAATGCGACCCATAATGTTCGAAAAATAAGAGTTCATCAAATATGGTACATAACAACTTTTCTTCAGCTATTGTCTCGATATGAACAAGAAAAAACAGCGATGCAAATAATCAGTCCCTCTGAAATGTCAAAAGGGAATACAAGACTTGGATCCTTGTACAACCGAGTTGCGTTCATGTGAGCTAGTGTTAGCCATGCACTTGGTTCTTCACAACAAGAAGAGAGAACCTATCAGCAAAAACAGCAAGTGATAGATTAGACCAGTATTCTTGGCGGTCAAATTGGCTGCATTGTAATCCGAACCGTCTGTCTTGGAAGTCACATAACTTCCCTCAGGTGTGCTTGTGGTCAGAACAACAACGATCCAGTTACCATCAGAACCAATCCCAGCTCCTGTAAACTTAGTATCATTAAGGTTATCGGAGTATGGAGTCCGTGTGAAGTTAGTGAGCACAAGACTTGGATCCAGGTGGGGAACACAAGCAGGCATCACAGCTCCATCCCTTGTGTTGGAGACATTCAAATGGCATTTGGCTAGAAGGCTCGGGTAATTGGGGAACTGCGGCTCAGTGCCTGGTACTGTGTTGGAACCCGTGGTATTTGTACAAGGTTGGTTCTTAAATTGGTCAGCTATCTCCTCAGCAAGGCACTCTGCGTTATCATTTTTTGTGAGGGTAGTCAAATTGAAGGATGTCCTGTAGTTGTTAATCCCTTGAAGAAGGGCATCCTCCTGATCACCTGCAAATAAGTGGTGGAATGAGAAGCTTAGTGTTAAGATATCAGCCGGGAAGAAAATCTTAACTTGGGCAAATTAACATGGAGCAATAGACTCATGGGACTGTACTGAAAAGAAAGCCCAGACCACTTGGGATCTGGGATCATTTCCAGCTTCGTGCGCATTCTAAACAAGCAGCAAAAACTAGTTTTTGATAGCAAGAGGACAACAAGTTTTAAAACCATTTTCTTGACCTGAAGAACAAGTATCAGCAAATTGCATAAAAAAGATTTTAACAGAAAAACAGATTAATGGGAGAGAAAAAATTAAGCAAAGACTTGACGAGCTTGCCAATGCAAATCATGAAAGCAAACTATAATACTAGTTGGATTACAGCTATTTCTTAGTTAACTGGGTCATAACAAGCAATCTTGCAAAGGCAAATTCACTGCATAATGTAACAGCCCGTTTGGAGACATCAGATTTGAGTAGAAATGAAATCAATTCAAGACCATTTACCAATTCCAGCGTTTTGGAAAGTTGTAAGCAATACAGATGAATTAAAAGTATCCAGATTAATTGTAATGCACATATATATTATAGAATTGGATCTACAAGACTACAGCTAAAACGACAGATTCAAACAGATATCTCTAGATCAAGAATCAGTAATCAGATCTCACATGATAAATTAGATAATGTAAAAAGAAATAAAAGAAAGCAGATAATTACCAAGTAATCCCAAAAATAAAGAAAAGAAAAATGGTTACCGTCACAAATGACAGGGTGACTGATCAAGCAGAGAATAATGAAGAAAACAAAGAATGGGAAGAGAAGAGAAAATCTTGAAGAAGCCATTGCTGCTGCTGCTAATTGAAGCTACTGTTGTTTTTCAAAGGAGAAAGGCGTCGGTGATGAATGTATATAGGAGAAAGAGTCCTAGAGAGTACTCCTAGTAAATGAGGAAGTGAGCAGCTTGGAAGATAGATTGTTCCTTTCTTGTTTGTTGGGTAACTAACGACAGCTACCGTGCATCTGCGACGTTCTTCCTTCCACTTTCTTTATTCATAAAAGCGTTGCCCAACCAACCCCCATCAGATTTATACGCTGCCGTTTTTAGTGGTCATTAACAACAACAACAACAATAATAATAATACTGCCGCGATTCTCGTACATGCTGTCTGCATGCCGCGCGTCTTCCTTTTCTTTCTAAAAACGACACCGCTTACCGCAAAACACGATTGCCCCCCTTTTTTTTTTTTTTTTTTTTGAAAATTCACGCATTTATTTTTAATGTTTTTTTGGAAAACTAGCAACAGTCAGTTATTTAAAAAAAAAAAAAAAAGAGCACAGTTTGATGGAAGTCACACGAGAGAATTGTGACTTTTTTAAAATTCATAGTTAAGAAATGTGAAATTTTAAATAAATGATCAACATGTGCTGAAAATGATGTACACAGTATTCTCGGTAGTATTGATGAGATGAGTAAAAAAATCACTAATATAGCTGGAAGCTCATGTGCCCCACTGTGACCATGTATACAATATACTTTAGTTGCATATTAAAAAAAAACTAAAATGACTTAGGGCTTGTTTGGAATTGTGATGGTGGTGGTGGTTCAAAGTGTTTATCTTAGAAATGCATCGAAATGAAGTTTTTTTATTTTTTAAAAATTATTTTTGACATCAGTACATCAAAACAATCTGAAAATATAAAAAAAATTCATTTTAAACCAAAAAAAATTAAAATTTTTGGGAACACAATCTCAAACACTCCCTTAATATTTCGCTATAGACCAAAACATATTATATTATGGATTGGAACAATATAATTATCATTTTGTCCTTATATGAGAAAATCATAAAACCAGCTATTAGAGTTAGAGAGGTAAAAATTTATTTTCCCAGTGCTCACTAGTCTTTTCACATTTTAAAGCATAATAAAAGTACACAGTTTTCTTAAAAACAAAATTATTTAATTATTTTTAGGGTTTTTTTCTATGTTCACTTTCTTAAAGCACAACAAAGCATGCGTTCTTCGAGAGGTGTGTGAGGTATCTTTTAATACCCAAACATTATCTTCCGCTATGATATTTGAATTGTCTCGGTGGCCTATCTATCCCTAGGCATCGCGTGTAGCCAATGAACATATGGTTTGGTGCCACAAATCTTTTTTTTTTCTCTCTCTCCTTGATTTATGCATCTAGCCCTCTAAATTTTCAAAGCAACCATTCAATGTTTTTTTCTTTCAGATTTGGTCCAAGTTCTTTTGATTGTATTTATTTTATTTAACATAATTTATAAAATTATAAATTATTTTTTGTTTTCACCCTCCTTTAATTTTTTATTTATTTATCATATTTATTCATCATTCTATTAATTGCTATTTGTTTTATTTGAGAAAATTTTTAAAAGTGATCTCTTATACGATTTCATCATTCTTCAGTTTATTTCCTAGCATATTTAATTCTCGTTCTTTTGATTGCAATTTTTTTTTACTTTGACAAATTTTTAATTGATATTTTTTTCCTGATTTTATTCTTCAACATCAAATCGGTTAGGAATTAAGCTTCTTAATTGTGTCCGTGTTTAGAATTTCACGGGTTATGACTTTGAAAGATTGACCTAAGTTTAGAAGATTCACACATGTATGCTTGTTTTTTTTTTCTTTTATAAGTTCATGTTTTTTTCAGTTTAATCCTTTAATATTTATTTAATTGGAAATTAAGTCGTATTTTATTTTTTTGCTTTCTATAGGATTTTTCAGTAATCTTGAAAATAACTTGGGTTATCTTAGATCTTTTTATTTTTTGTTCTTTGTTAAATTTAGTTTTTTTAAAGAAATTCTTCTTTTGAGTATGATATTAATAGCTCATTTTTTATAATTATGGTCAATTTATATTGTTTGTTTTATTTAATATCGATGCTATTTTTAATAATATTATTAAATTGATCAAATTTATTGAATTCAATTAAATTAATGACCCGAGTCTTAAATTTATTTTACTTTTTTTTAAAATATCAACATTATCTAAATATTTTTTTTGTGTTAGGAAATAATTGACATATGGCGTCATACAAGCCACATATCTAGTGATATTGTTAGGAAAAAAAAATCACATTTAGCTTTCATACAAAGTGTCTTATTTCGTTTAAAAATTAAATGTAAGATAAAAATGTGCTAGCTTTATAAAAATATTATTTTTCACAACTAAAATTTAGAAAATGTTAAAAAAATATATAATATAGTAATCTAACTCATTGTTAATCCTTCTTTAAACTTACATATACAGTAAGCTTTTATATGCATATCTTATTTCGTTTAAAAATTAAATGTAAGATAAAGATGTGCTAGCTTTATAAAAATGTTATTTTCCACATGTAATTTTTTTTATAATATTATTTAGAAATAAAAAAACTAGAATTTAGAAAATGTAAAAAAAAATGTAATATAGTAATTGAACTCATTTTAAATCCTTCTTTAAACTTGCATATACAATAAGCTTTTATATTCACACTTAAAAATATTGTTCACCCGATTAATATAATAACTTTTTTTCTCTTCATCCAAAAAACTTAATACTAGCAGCTTTCAAGGATATTAAAGTCTTTTTACATGGTTTATTTGTCATTTTTAAATAAAGTAGGACAAATAAGTATTTTCTTATATTAATTGCGCAGTCAAACAACCAGAATACCATTAGAAGTAAAAAATTTAAAAATTATATCAAAGAGTATTTTCGTGTTTTCAATATTGTTTTTTGATTATTAAAATTTAAGTTAGGGAACAATTTGATATTTTCCAAATAGAAAAAAATAATAAATAATTAAATTGCAAAGTAAAACAATGAATTAAAGGGGAAAAAAAGTTTGAGATCAAGTGGTATTTTTGTTTTTTCACAATATTTTTTTTGTAATTATAAATTTAATTCAGAGTTAATTTCATATTTGGCTAAATAAAAAAAAACAAAAGGTTGGGAGGTGCCCAAGCCCTTCTAAGCTCTAATGGCCCATGGCCCGTGCAGCGTCTTATGACATTTAAAAATATTCTTCTAGCATATAATTGAAAACACTTCTGTATCTTCTTTCTGTTGGTGCGGCGTGTGTCATTGATGATGGTTTGATTTGGTGATAATGGGCATTTGTTTTTCTTCTTTTTCTCTCTTTCATTCCCAAAAAATTACAATTTGGCCCTTCTAATTGTTGGTATTTCACCTTCAATCCTTTTTCTTTTGATTTTTAATTTTTTTGTATTGGTCATTTTGTAGAAATTTTATTTGTTTTCAATTCCATCCCTCAATCTCAGTTTACTAAATATTATATTCTCCATTGTGGTCCTCATTCTTTGAATTTTTTTTTCCTTTAACATTTTGTAAAATTTTAGTGATTTTCAATTTCATCCTTCAATTCAAATTGATGGTATTCTATTTTTCAATCTAGTTTTGATTTCTATTTTTTTTCTTGACAATTTTGTAAAAGTTATTATTCTTTTCAATTTCACCATTTAATTACAATATTGTTATTATTTTTTTATGTCAATCTTGATCCTTATTTTTTTTATTCAAAAAAAAATTCCTTTTAGTAAATTGATTTGCTTTTTTCAATTTCATCATTCAATTAAATATGAAATTTATTTTGTATTTTAACTTTGATCCTTATTTTTTTAATTTCTATTTTTTAAAATTATTTTGTATAATTAAAAATATTTTTTCCAATTTTATCCTTCAATATTTAATTGATTGAGAATCAAACTTCATGATTTTTTCAGATTTGGTATTTTGGGTTTAATGACTCAGGTCACGAGTTTGAAAAGTTAACATGTTTTTTTTTTTAAATAAAGCTTTATAATCCTATTTTTTTTTATCATTTTATTTCAATCATATGATCTTGACTGCGAGTTTGATAGGATATTCTGAGTTGACTTAGCTCTAATTAGTGCAGTTAAAAATTTATTATGATCGATTTTTTATGTTTCCTCTTTACTATATTTCATGACCATGAACATCATTTACACAAAAAAAAAAAGGAAGAAATGATGGTCATATGGTAAGAAATGATGATTTTTTTTCTATATTTAAAGTTCTGTTTCATGCCTATATAAAAAATTTTAAATTTTCTAGAGAGATAAACATGGCCATATTAATATTCAAAAATAAAAATAAGATTTTAGAGTTTTTTTTTTTTGTATTCTAATCCTATTTAAATCTATTTTCTACTTTTCTATGCTTGCTGTTGTGCTTCCACCTACATTGTTAGGGGTCAATTTTATTTAATTTTGAGAGGAAAATTCAAATAATCGATAAAAGAAAACCGTTAATCATTTCATGGTCTAGCTTTCACGTAGACCAAAAATCTTTAAAGCAGCAGAAACTATGGAATATCCCTCGGGTTCGTGATTATTGGTGGATGCAATGGACATTCTAGGAATTACAAGAAAATCCTCCCAGATACAAGCACGGAAAAATTGGTGGATGCTATTGGTTTTGGATAACGTGGCATCAATCCTCCAATAGCAAGCAGTCCATGCAAGCAACTCCCCCTCTCAAGCCTCATACAAAAGAGAAGACTCCACATTACTCAGGACCCTCGAAATGGCCTGCACTTGCAAGCATCACATGCAAGCTCTTTACTGATTTTGCATTCCAGTTTCCTCCTTGAGTTTCAGAGAAAATGACAGTCTCTGCCGATGTCCGGTTCTCCCTCTCAGCTGCAGCTGCTGGCCAGTTGCATGGCGCCAGAGGATTGGGAGTGAGGAGATATTGCTCGAGACTTGTGAAGTTTGGCAATGGAGAGTTGATGGGAAATAAGTTGAAGTTAAACCAACTTCATCAAGGAACTAGTACTCTTGCTGTTAGAATTCCTAAGCAACAAGTTTGCATGTCTCTTACTACTGATGTAGCAATGGAGTCCAGGGTTAGCTCATTAATTAAGCTACGCCTTTCTTAATTTAGCAAACACACACACACACATATATAAACTTGTTTTCCAATTAATAGTTAATGCATTTGGCTATCGCACTACGCAGTTGAGGGACCTAGAGATGGAAAAAAGGGATCCACGGACAGTCGTGGCTGTTATTCTTGGTGGAGGAGCCGGTACTCGTCTTTTCCCTCTGACAAAGCGCCGAGCCAAACCTGCTGTAAGCCTTTCTCTTTATCACATTTTTCATCGTCATCGACTTCATGTGTATTAAATTTGACATACACTTCGTGGGAGCCATCTCCTATTCGTTAAGTTTTGTGGGGCTATCAAATTTGAAAGAGCAGGCTTATAGTTGAAAATATATGGTTTGATACCATAGTTGGATATATACTGTTGATATCTGTAGGTCCCAATCGGAGGTTCATACAGACTGATAGATGTGCCAATGAGCAACTGCATCAACAGTGGAATCAACAAGGTATACATCCTCACTCAATACAACTCAGCATCACTAAATAGGCATCTTGCTCGTGCCTACAACCTCGGTAATGGAGTCAGTTTTGGAGATGGTTTTGTAGAGGTAACTACTTTGTTTTTTTTTATTTTTCTCCTTTTACTTTATAGCAAGTGATTACTGTCTATAAAGTCAAGCATAGAAATGCTTTGCTTGCCAATGTTCTGATGAAATGGGAATAAAATTTATGTTATAAAAAGTCAGTCAAAGTTTGTTTCTCTGTCATCAGGCCCTGGCAGCTACTCAAACTCCTGGAGAGGCAGGTAAAAAGTGGTTCCAGGGCACCGCTGATGCTGTGCGGCAATTTCATTGGCTTTTTGAGGTAATCATTTATATATTAGATGTAATCTGCACGTGAAATCCTACTAGCTTGAAATCAACTCAAACCACAGGCAATGCAATGCTTCCCTGTTACAATATGAAAACGTACAGAAGAGGACTAGGAAGGTTAAAAAATAGAGGATACCTGGTGCTACAATAAATTTCTAATCTCTACCACGAGCACGTACCGGTTTAGTTGGAAACTTAAACAGCACAGATTGCCAGTAAGGCTTTCCATTCTCAGAATCCTTTAAGGGAATTAGGGTGATTCACTGAGTCGAGGACATATCCACATTTTCTTTTTCTCGCCTTTTTGTTGCATAAACTAGCCTGCATGCTGTTTATAAACGTTTGATTATTACATCAAAAGAAGATGAAGAGTATTTCATAAGGAATGCTGTATATAGAAACAACAGGTTAGTATGTATTGCATCGAAGCAGAGGCAGAACAGAAGTAGCAAGAGATTACACAATAACCAGTTTTTGAGCCAGCGACTATCCTTCGTGCCTCCTTGTTTTTTGAGATTTCTTTTCTCCCTCGGATAATATGAATCCTTTAAGTTCCAATAGTGGAAGAAGCTGTAACTCCATTATATGAAACACTTCAACTGGAAGGTTTATGGCCATATCGTAACTCATGTTGCCTTGGAAGATAAAATTACAACTTGCCTCTTGTTTATCGACCATTGAGACTTTACCTAAATGAAAAATCGCTGCTAAGAAATTTATACTTTTGTCTCTGCTATCTTCCCGTATCCTGAATTTGGTGATTTTAGAACAAATCTAAAACTTTTCAGGATGTTACACATATGTTTTGACTATGTACTTTAACTTCAAAGGGCCCAAGAAGCAAGGAGATTGAGGATGTGCTAATTCTTTCTGGAGATCACTTGTATCGAATGGACTACATGGACTTTGTGCAGGTGAGAAGAAGTACATTTCACTTGACATGGTTTTTATTCACTAAAATTGAGTGTGGAAATCAAGTTCTACTTAATCTATAAGTATCAGACATTAATGTTAGTCTCTGGTTTCCAGAATCATCGGCAGGGTGGTGCAGATATTACTCTCTCTTGTCTACCGATGGATGATAGGTCTGCATAAGTTTAATCCAAGCTAAGCTCTTACAATAGCAATTTCTCATTTCAGGGGACTCAACTCTGATATTTACCCTGTTGTCACTTTGCTTATATCTACTAATGGCAAATTTAATATCTGAGTTCATGTTCAAAGTTGATGGATCGTGTTTTTGAGACTTTCCAATATTTACATGATAGCCGGGCCTCAGATTTTGGTCTCATGAAGATTGACAATAAGGGGAGAGTCCTTTCATTCAGTGAAAAACCGAAGGGGGTTGACCTGAAGGCAATGGTAAGTTTCAGATTTTGCATTGCTGAACAAACCTATAAATCTGAGTGGTTAAGCACTTATGCTTACGCTACATTTACTTACACTTCAGGAAGTCGATACGACAGTATTGGGGCTTTCGAAGGAAGAAGCTTTAAAGAAACCATACATTGCTTCAATGGGAGTGTATGTCTTCAAGAAGGAGATACTTTTGAACCTTTTAAGGTACTTCTAGCCATTTGCATTATCAGTGATCGTCAGATGTCGAGCATTTGTAGTTATTTTTATATTTTCGTGTGACTTTACCAGGATTTAATAACAAGAAAAGGAAAGAAAAGAAAAATCGATGCTCTTTCATGTAAACATGCACACAAACATACGCTATACCTATCATGAGTAAAGGACTACTGAGTGCTACAAATTGTTGTTGAGTCAGGTGGCGTTTTCCAACTGCAAATGACTTTGGATCAGAGATAATTCCAGCTTCGGCAAAAGAATTTTATATGAAGGTATGTACTGAATTCTTCTGGAGTTTGACTTGGATCAGTTTCAAAACCATTGTTAGAGCACCCCAAGGTATTCACCTCCAATGTCTCAAGAGAATATGCCTCTATATTTACATGTAATGAACACTCATGCACATTTAGGGTTTCGTTATTGTCTCAGGATCAAAGAGACGGAAATAGTAGGAATACCAGATAGTAGTGATAGATAGACATGTTTTACTATACTTTCAAAACAGAAAATTCACTTTAAAATTATTTTAAAAATCAATTTATTTTAAGTTTCGTCTCTGTCTCTTTAATAAAATATTTTTCTATCTTTTTTATAACTATCTTTTCTATTCTAGACACTAACCAAACGCAACAAATCACTATTGTTTCTAAAAAAATGTTGACTCTGAGCAGGCGTATCTCTTCAATGATTATTGGGAAGACATAGGAACCATCAGATCCTTCTTTGCAGCAAATCTTGCCCTCACTGAGCATGTAAGTACCTGAACAAATCTCCACACTTTTCCTAATCTTTTTGGGCACAAATAGGCTACATTTGGACTGGGAGAAGTAAATTCAAGAAAATAGTAATCATAACTTGACGATTCTATATATCAAAGCAGCAAAAACAAGAAATTTATCAAGGCTATGAGTGATAGTATCTTACAATACAATCTAGAAATAATGCAAACTGTGCTGCTTTGCTGCTGAATGCCTGTAGCATTACTGGTGATTTACTGATATTCATGACTGAGACATGATGATGCTGTCTTAATAACTTTTCAGCCTCCAAGGTTTAGTTTCTATGATGCAGCAAAGCCAATGTATACATCACGAAGAAACCTACCCCCATCCAAGATTGACAGTAGCAAGGTTAGTAGAAGGGCGTTCATGTTGCCTCTTAAAGCTCCCTAATCGACAAGTTACAGTTCAAGTGTTCTCCTGATGTTACTTGTGCTACGCTGCTATAAGGTAAAGTAAACGGATGCATTGTCATTTTATCCCAATTTTTTTTTTCATGCAGATAGTTGATTCAATCATATCTCATGGAAGTTTCTTAAACAACTGCTTCATCGAACACAGTGTAATTGGTATCCGATCTCGAATAAACTCAAATGCCCACTTACAGGTTTGCACACAATAATATTATTTCAATTATAGCATCTATGAGCTAGTTTCTGAAAACACAGTTATAAGACCAACTTGACTTCTGACCTGGCCCGAGACTTATGGCGTGTATTCGGCAGCTCAACTCATGGGTCGGTAGATTTACTTGAGTTTTAAATATTAAAAAAAAACATCAAAACAACGTTGTTTTGAATATTTTGATTAAAAAAATAAGTTCGGCATGAAACCGACCAAAGCTAGGCTTCGGGTTGGCATGTTATTGGATTGACCCTCCGAGCAAAGCCAAGTTTTAACATACTAGCATCGCAGTTCTGCTATTTCTGTTGTGTGCTAATATTGTTCTGAGCGGACACATGTTCCCATGTAAACTTATTTTCTGTGATGGCCAAATAAATGAAGGATACAGTAATGCTTGGTGCTGACTTTTATGAAACGGAAGCTGAAGTGGCATCAGTGGTTGCTGAAGGAAGTGTACCGGTTGGGATAGGAGAAAACACAAAAATCAAGTGAGAACAAGCTTATATGAAACCTTTCTTGTCTTCTGAACGCGCTAAATGGAACTGTTTCATGTTTCTTGTTGTCTCTTAGAGCATGAACGATTTTGTTTTGCAGAGAATGCATAATCGATAAAAATGCCAGAATTGGGAAGAATGTCGTTATTGCAAATTCAGAGGTATGTTTCAACAAAAAATGATTTTATCTTTCATTTAACTTGTGTTAATTCAATTAGATAGAATAAATAGATTGCTTTATCGTTAAGAATTTGATGAGAATAATCATCTTAATTCAAAAATTTAAATGTCGGAAAAACTTAAATCGTCAGTGATTCAATTGCTTACCCCCTGAGTTTTTTGGCAACTGTATCAAGAAATTGTCATTTATCAAACAGTTTTGGTCGAAAAGCTTGCTTACTAGTTGCCAGTTCTTGTTTGTGAACGGATTTTTCAGGGCATACAAGAGGCCGATAGATCCATGGAAGGCTTCTACATCCGATCT
This sequence comes from Populus trichocarpa, assembly GCF_000002775.5. NCBI lineage: Eukaryota > Viridiplantae > Streptophyta > Magnoliopsida > Malpighiales > Salicaceae > Populus > Populus trichocarpa. Next base: position 13,772,922 of record NC_037292.2, read on the forward strand.
GGTGTTACGGTCATATTAAAGAACTCTGTTATTCAAGATGGAACTGTAATATAATTTTGATTGTTTTTTCTTCCATCCTGTTTTTGTCGATCAGGATAGTAGCGAAGATGGTATAAACGCAACATGACTAATGGCAACCACCACCTTGTTTATGGTGTGAGTATGCAAAGCTGAGCTCTGCCTGCGTAAACTATAAAGAGTTTTAAAGCCCTAAATGTCAAAACCTTTTTGACCAACTTCAATTTTAAGGGATATTTTTTTTTAATTTTTTAGGTATAAACCAACTCCTAAAGAAAAACACCCTCTGTTTTTTTTATTAGAGATATGAAGTACTAGTTGCTTGTCTTAGGCATTCCGGTAGTTTCTGTGATTATATTTAAAAAGATATTTAAAAAAAAACAAAATAAGCTTTTTTGTAATTAAAATTTAAAAGAATTCTCAGTAAAAGTATAACTCATACAAAATGAAAAATTATAATTATAATGTTTGTTGATTAAAAAAACATTTTCAAAACTATAATCAAAACAAAACTCAGTTTCGAGTAGTTTTTTTTATTTCAAATGATTCTAAATGCTTTAAGATTTTGGGGGTTTTGTTTTTATTTTCTTGTTGATTTTTTATTTTTTTTATTTTGGGTTCTTTCAAAAATTTAGCCTTATATATATATATATATATATATATATATATATATATATTATTTTAGGGTTCTTTTCTGGATAGGGAAACAAATAAGCAAGTAAAGTTTGCATCTTGAGTCTCAACAAATAATTAAAGTGACAAATAGCTACACGGCCACGAAATAAATAAAAAGAAGTTAAAGGGAAAGAAAGAAGGCAAACAGGAGAAAATAAAATAAAAAGATAAGAAAACGCTGAGTAAAATATATATACACACAGCATTATAGATGACACTTCCGGTCCTAAATTATAAATGCCACATCTCTTTCTACATCTTGATAGGAGTTAGAATCCACGCCATCATATCAAAACCTTCAAACAAGCAAGCAGCATATCTGCATTTCATTTGCATATCCGTCACCCCCACAAACTTTATTGCACCGCCATCAACAGAGAAAACTCCATCCCACCTGGACATGCATGACAGACCGAAACTTGTTGATGGCCAGGAAAAAGGCTGCTTGCAGGTGGCACTAAAGACCCATCACTGGACATATAGCCCCGATACTAATCTTCAATAAAGAGATGCCTCCGATCAAGCTTCTACAGCATTAAGCAATTGCATTCAGGAAAGCCAATAAGGCTTTTGAAGAGCAGGAGACTAAGTTAAAGAGGTGGAAAAGAAAGAAAGGCAACATGTAAACAACGCCCCCCCCCCCCCCCACACACACACACACGCAGAAGAAAGGGTGTCATTCTTTTAGCAGCCCAGTTAAGGTGACTCTGGTTTAAAGGTCAATCATTTAAAAGTTTTGGCTAGTTCGACAATCCAATTCCAAGAGACCACCTATTACCTAGTAATAAAATATCCATGACATGAACAAAAGGACACATGCCTTTGTTGTTACTTTCAGGATTACATTTCATACTTGTGCAGCGGAGCAGGGTCCTTTTGCAGCTTATACTATGCTCCAATAAAATCATGGTTCTGGAAGGTTCAGATTTTCTTTTGCAATTCAATAAATTATAACAAAATCAGGGTCCAATAAGTGTCAATTTCTAAGAGAGGCAAATTCAAACCTGCTCAATCATGAGTCATCATTCACAAGCTATTTTGGTGTCAAAGCTACTGAGGCACAGTGCAAATGCTTGGAATGCGGAGATTGGATAGCGGTAATCCATGGTAAACAAATCCTTTCCAACTTTGCCAAATTGGAGGATGATATTCTCATGTTCTGGCCCAGCTGGTCCATTTTCTGGGGAAACAACCAACTGAAAGTTTTTCACTGAAGCAACTGTAACCCGTCCATGGAAGTTTAAACACCAACACTGGAGCTGTTCATGCCACCTTGGAGCCTTGTTTTTCAGCACCAAAGCTCGTTCTCTCTGACTGGACAAGGATCCTGATTGAAAGCTCTCAACTCGGCTTGACTTTGACCGGAAAAAGGGCAGTGATGGTAAGAAATCTACATTGTGATGAGAAAACTCGGTCTGTGTGGGAGCTATTCCACCAGGTTCAATGGCAGAAGCGGGGATGGCATCCATAATGCAATGCATTCTCCTAGGACCCCTGCTTGATATGTGAGAGTTTTAAAATAATTAGCTAAGCTTCTAGGAACGCATGCTTAGTGATTCATGGTCCAAAAAATTAATGCAGATCACAATTTTATTTGATGGAAACGGCCAAAACAGGAAGGAGATAGCAATCCATTCACTTATTTCCAAAGACAAGTCTGTAAATTGTCGGATGTGCCTAAATCTTTACCTGGAACCCAATACATTCAATTCATATGAGATGCTAGCCACTGGGTAATTGCCAGTAGGGACTCTTGGAGAAACTTGTTTCAAATTTACTAGCCTTGAGGAGCGACTTTTTGTCATCTTGGCTCCAGCATGAGGGGGCTGTCCATCAAAGACCGTGAACTTGGTTCCGAGAAAATTGGATCTTCACAGAAGGAGAGAAAATGTTAAAGATTCCAGCCAGTAAGAGAGCTAAGAAAACTCATTCTGCAGGCCAATTATATCATACCTAAGTTTCCCAACATAAGCATTGCTTCCCTTTGACATATCATCAGTATCTAGAGAAATGATATAATCCGTGCAGGTGGGGCGTCTACACTTGCGCGCAGCAAGAAGGAACTTCCCGTCTTCAGTTAATGCTGTGTTAAGAAACAAACAAATTCAAAAAGTTAAATTCTCCAAAGCTCAAAAAGCTACCAGTAAAAAGCCAGCCCCTCTTAAAATTCAGTGGTCAGTCAAATTGACTGCCTCAGCAAACAATCTAAAAAAAAAAAAGGACTAACAACGATGCACGGATAATGTGAACCATGAATCTAGTTCGCTACATGGGCAACTTAGGAACATATTGACCACCATTAAGATCCTACTCACCATTATTTAGACCAAGATAAAGACGGTATGTTTGAGCGGATCTGCACCGCTTTATGAAGCACTGAAGGAGAAAATCCCTTGGACCAGGCTGCAAACAATAAGAATCGAATGAGACAATGCACGAAAGGAGTTCCAAGAGGAGAAAAGAACAAACCAATCGTGAAACCCAGACTCATGAGGTGGCCAGGCAAAAAATTCCCAAATTACAAACAATAACGCCAATTCCATATCAGAATCATGCCGCCGTTAAATCAATTGGAGGGTTGTCACCACTACCATCAATCCAATGTATTTACCACAGGGCATAATAGTTACAGACGTTGAACCATGGTGAAGAAATTTAGATATCAAAGAAGAAACAAAATCAGCATCACTACACAAAAGTGGAAGCTATTCATCATTGTGGACCATCGAAGCAAAAGGAGGTCCAACAGGGAATGCCCTACTCTTTTAAGGGTGTTTTCGAGTAAGTTCCTCCCTAAAACTTGCAGAAGGTAGTGGAATTGTCTTATTCTGAAAACACGCGGTCCCAAATCCCTTGTCATTGTAATTAGTATTTGGACGAAATGGTTGAAAACCCAAGCATAGAAATATCCTAAACAAGCGAGATTTCAATAAACACCACTGCTCATCGTTTACCAGACATACCATTTCCCACTCAACCTGCCTAAATCGTAATCAATTAGAAAAAAGGTTTGTGGGAGATGAGCAAATCACAGTTATCTAACAAACCACAAATCTAATATCACCAGTGAAAAAAATAAAAAATAAAATCGTGGTCTACAAATGAATTCTTCTGTTGCATCTTTAGCCCCAAACATTTTCTACTTGATTGTAAGTTTGCAACCTTAACCATCACTCGAAAGTCCAAAGTCTGAACAACATTCTTCACAAAAGCAAGGTAAGAATAACATATAAATCTCAAGACACAAAATTTATCTCATAAATCCATTCAAAATGACAATCATTTAACAATAGCCAAGACCAATTAAAACCCACTATAGATACCCCAGAAATGAATTCAAATCGTCATCAATCCATTATCAAATCACTAAACTAAAAAAAAAAAAAACACTTTCCCAGATAAATTAAAGATCAAAACACAGAAACCAAAACCATGAATCCCGTTTGTAATTAACTTACAAAAACTCAGAATTAAAGCAAACAAAAGTACATAAAGCTACCTGCTTGACAGATATCGGGAAAGTGAGTTTGCCAGAAAGTTCAGGGACTTTAACTAACTCTTTAGTTATATCTCTCCAACTCCTACAAACCCCAGCACAAGCCACCACATTTTTTCTTGGTGGCCAACTGCTCTCCGATTCTTCTATTCTAATAAGCACTTCTCTTAATAATTCTTGTGGCAAATTAGCCCAACATGAAGTAGTTTCTGCACCACATCCACCTCCAAACAGACTCAGGTCTGGTGCTGAGCTGTACTGGACCACCCTGTGTGATCTTGACCTGTTAATTATGCTCTTAATAGCTGACATTTTTTTTTCTGTGGAAATCTGAGAGTTCTAAGGCAAAAGAAGAACCGGGTTTTTCATGTTTGGTATTGTTGGAGAGAGATCTGGGATTAGGGTGTGTAAGAGACAGGGAGGGAGATGGGTTGTGGATGTTGATGGAGGAGAGGAGGAGGTCAGGGAGAGGGAGAGGGCTATCCTATAAATATGTCTTCTTGGTTGGAGGATTAACAAGAACCCCCTTTATTAGTAGAGAGTAACACTCCTCCTCCTAACCTTATCTTTCTCTCTTTCCTTTTCTTTTTCTTTTTTTCCTTTTTTTTTCTAATATGGTACTGACCTTATATGAAATTTGCTTCTTGATACTAATAATTGGGACTTTTTTAGACTTTAATTGAAGGAGGAAGGAGGATATGTATTGGTATCGTAGTTTTAAAACATGGCCGGGCTAATAAAAAATTAAAATAATATTATTTTAATTATAATATATATATATATATATATATATATATATATATATATATATATATTAGGATTAGGTTAGTTGAGTTCGAATCAACCCGCCGGCAGTTAAATTAACCTACCAAATTGATTTGTGTTTTAAAAATTCTTTTGTATTTATTCAATATTCATTAAATTAAAATTGAGTAATTTAATATATAATAAAATGATAACGATTTAATTTATTGTATTTTATTTTTCTTATATAATTTAAATTATTAAATTTAAAAATTAATATTGAGACATTAAAAAATACTTTGTTTTCATAATTATTGAATGACAATAACGGAATTGTTGTACTACAACAATAATAACAACAACAATAATAATAATAATACAGACATGTATGTTAAAGAATATAGTTATCATTTATGATAAATTAATATTAATTTTATTAAAGATCATTTTAGAATTTGTTCTTGCACTAAGAAAATCTCATGAATTTAAAAGAAGTTCTTTTTAAAAAAGTAATTTTTCCCATCATGAATAGATAAGAATCAACAAAGTTATTTGTTTTCGTATTTCAAAAGTGTTTTTGAAAAAATTTGAAACTTTTTTATTTTTTTATTTACTTCAAATTAATATGTTTTTCGTGTTTTCAAATTATTTTGATGTCAAAAATAATTTTTTTAAAATAAAAAAAATATTATTTTAATATATTTTAACACGAAAAATTATTTGAAATGCAATCGCACTCCCAGTTAGTTATGCAAAAACTTTTGGAAGTATTAATAGTACAATATGAACGAATTTTAATTTTTCCTTTAATTGTGAAAATCTTCAAATCTTACACGTAGGGATAGAGATAGAGGTCTGTCTGTGGCACGTGTAATTCTGAATATATGGAAGGTCTCAAAAAAAAAATGAATGGAAGGTGTCTTTCTTTCGTGTGAATTTCTATATAAAATTCTCCTCATAAAATTGGTGCCACATTTAATGATAATTATTTTAGATTTTGGGTTTGGATTTTGTTGTTATATTCTTCCAACTCCATCGTGGACTCTTTTTTCTTTTTTCTTTTTTTTTTCAAAAAAAAAAACTAATATTAATTAACTCTGTGATTCAATCTTGTTCTGAGTTCATTCTTATATTAGATTTAAAAACTATAGTTTTAGATATTAAATTTTGAATCTTATATTTCATCCAAATGTTCACTTATAGAGTGAACTATTTTTTTAAAAAAAAAACATCAAGATAGAACTATTTTTTAAAAAGATTTTTTAATTATATAAATTGTATAGGATATTGATATATATTTTTTCAATGAGTTACGAAAAGAACATTGGTGATAATATATATATATATATATATAGTAGTAATTTGATTTCAGATTTTCATAAGATTATTGTAATAAAACAAATATAGAAATGATTATTCTCTCTGTAGAAATAATGATTTTAAGGAGGAAAGTTGCCACTGGCCATGACTTTTACAAGAGGGAGAGAAAATCCGTGAAAAATGGAAGTGACAATTCTAACCATACTTGTCAATCATTAAAGTAAATCATACGTCATACCCTCCTCTAATTTACAATTATATAAAAAAAAACAAATTAATGTTAAAACTATATTTTCTAAAATACTTATATACCCATAGAGATCTTTCAATAAATAATATTATTAGTAATATTATCAATTTGAATTGAATGATAAAATTAAAAACTACTAAAATTTTATAAAATAACCAAACATAAATATTAAAAATTTAAAGAACGAGAACCACATTTGAGAATATAATATTTGGTAAATTGAGATTGAAGGATAAAATTGTTATTTTCATTAATTTTAATTGAATGATAAAATTGAAAACTACTAAAACTTTTACAAAATAATCATCAGGTATAAAAAATAGAAATTCAAATAACGAGGACCGCATTGGAAAATATAATTGATAAATTAGGATTGAAGGATAAAGTTGAAAATAAATAAAAATATCCACAACCAAGAGAGTCAAGCTATAATTTTTGTGGAAGGAGAGAGAGAAAAGAAAAAAAGAATAAAGGCCTACTGACATTAAACTCGACTACCAACTAGGACACGTGTCGCACCAACAAAACTTTTATTGGTACAACAAAATGATATTTTTGGATACTGGGAGGCGCCGCATACAATGCCCGAAAGGCGTGGGCGCCTCTCACACCACGCTCTCGAGTGTGCCACACGCATGCCCATCTATTTTTTTTTTTGTATTTAGATAAATACAGAATTGCTACTGGGTTGACTTTCTAATTATAAAAAAAAAATTCTGAAAATCCTAAAATACCCCTTGATCTTGGACTTAATTTTATTTATTTATTTTAAGGGTATTTTTGTAGTTTCATTGTTCATTTGAATTATTTTTATTTTCATATTTTAAAAAATACCAAAGTGCCCCTCAACTTTGATTATAATAGCCAAAAAAAAAAACTTTGTGAAAATACAAAAATACCCTTTCATGGCGGGTTTGATTTTTCTTATCCGAGAGGTATTCTGGTCATTTTACTATGCAATAAAAATAAAAAAATATTTAATTATCTTCGGTCAATTTGAAAATACACAAGTGTTGGAAGGACTTTAATGCCTTTGAAATCTAGTGTTAATTTTTTTTTTAGATAGAGGAGTAACTATTTTCAGTAAACAATGTTTTTGAACGTGGAGCTATTGTGTTTTCCTAAAGGGTTTTAGTTTTTTTTTAAAAAAAATTTCTCACCAAACAATCATTCAACATGAATTTTTTTTTGACAAGCTATGCATATTTCTATTTTATTTTTATTGGTTGGGATTTTTTTATTAAATGACAAAAAAAAGTTTATAGCTTTTAGTTAATTTCAATGCATCTTTCTTCATATCAATACTGGGGGATAGAAATAAGTTACTTGTGTTTTGTTTTGTTATTTTGATTTTTAATTAATTGACATGTTTTATTTTTATGAATCCTTGTATAGAAGAATTAGAGATAAAGTGATAACCTAACATTCTCGAGTTTAGTTAAGTACCAAGCCCAAATACATATAGATTCGACGTTCTGCTTGGCCAAGTGTTTAACCCACACATAGTCATAGATATTTTCTATCTAATTAAATCAAAAATATTTTATCTTTTATCATATAAAAGGTTTGAATACAATCGTTAGGGTGACTTTTGGGTCCTCATTTAGAAAATTAAGGTAATAAAAATAGGTTATAAAAACCCATTGGTTATTCAAAAAAAGAAGTTTTTAATTTCCTTTCTTTATAACACATTTATTTTTAGAGTCTTTCTCTAAAATATTATTTTACTTTTTTTAAAAAAATATTTACTTAAACATTATAGAGTCTCTAAATCCATAAAAAGAATCTTTTACTGGTATCAAACACTAATCACCAATCACTTTGACAATGAAAAATAAATCGGATTGCTAGAACTAAGAAATTAATCGATTATCTAGAACATAAATCTTGTTCTAAAACCACTTATATTTTTTAGGATATCATCAATTTTCAACAACATTCTAATATAAGATTAATCAAATATTTAATATTTATTTTAAACTTGGCTACACACAAATATAATTATAACCAAACATTCATCGATTTATTAATATAATTTTTATTTTTAGCATTTGTTGCTGTTGTTGAGACTTTCTGGACTCGACCACGCTTTAACGTGCATTTGGTAATCAAAATCAAATTTCCCTACAACATCACCTGGCAACAAGCAAAAGCGTGTTTTTTATGCTTCTGGGTCTCCGCGGTCAAATATAAGCAGCGTTTTAAAACCCGTATACGCTATGAAGTTGACCATGGACTCTGTTGATCCGGAATCAAAACCAGTATGAGTTTAAAAAAAAATTAAAAAAATAAATGACTTTTGTTAAAAATTCAAGTTGACATGGTGGTCTTGTCGATTTAGGTCTTACCTGGTTATCAATTCTTTAATTTTTTTTTGTATATTTTCTTTTATCAAAATAGTATTATTTTGATTTTTTTAGATTAACAATATCAACTCATAATCATAGTCTTGTCCTGCTGCATCGATTCTTATATCAGGTTTTAAAACTATAAATACGAGTGTTAGTACAGTTACTAGTTATGTGACCTACGCTTCGCCGTGAGTCATTTATTTTTATTTTTTATAAAAAAAATTGTATATGCAAGGTTTTTCAACACATTTTTGTAGTTTAAAAAATCTAACTTCAAATAAAAAAATTATACATACATGTAATCAAATAAATCGAGAATTATATGTGCGAATAAATAAATAAAAAGTCATTAACGATACTTAAGAACAAAACTTGAAAAATCAAGAGATAGATGTAGATAAAGATATTTAATCTCAAACTACGAGACATTTACACGATTGTATTTGTTAAATTAATTTTTTTATATAAGCAATTGATAATACAAATAGAGACCCAAATTAAATTTATCAAATAAAATAAAAGGGGAAAAAACATCATGCAAGATTGCACATATTAGAAATATTATATGAAAATATTTTTTTATTTTCAAAAATAAGGTTCATCCATACAAAAGAAAAAAAAATTATAGATGAATCAGAAAAACTCTTCAAATTTAAATGTATAACTAAAAAAATAATTGTCATTTAAAAGAGACTCTCAAAATAAAATGAAAGAGAGAAGAAATACTAATTTAAATATAAATTAAAAACTTTTTAGAGAAAAAACCATAAAAAAATCATTAATGTTTTTTTTTTTTTTTAAAAAAAAGCAAAGGCCAAGCGCTGTTGGGCTTGACAAGCCATCCCCCTAACCCATTTTGTCAGGGCAAGCCAGCGTGATGGGGCCCTTAAATTTTTTTTGTTTGCAAATGTCGTCTGCCTCAAATGTTTTTTTTAAAAAAATTAGACGACACGTGGTTTGATTTGCCTAGATTTCAACTATTGTGTGGGCTGGAAAATCAGTGTTTAAGTTTTTTTTTTAATCTAAAAACCTATTTTCAACTTATATTTGACCCAAAATACTTATAAAACCCATAGGATGACAAGCCTATTTATAGTTTTAAGAAACCGCTCCAAAAACTGAAATCAACCTGAATTTAAAAATCAATCCAAATTCATATCTATTTTTTCATGAACTTTAAAGGTAAAAAAACACCAAGTATGAACTCTCTTTATCAAATGAAATAATTTGACACAGAAAATATTTTTCTCTCTCTATCACCGGAATCTGACGACCTCTCTTTCTTTCTCAACTAGGAACAAAAAAATAATAAAAATAAATTTTTGTATCAAATTGAATTGGAAAAATATTGAGATACTGAAATCGTATAATTTGCATGATTTTTAAAGTTTAAGGATCAAAGTGCATCTTTTGCAAAACTTATGGCATGCTACTTATTTTTTGTGCCCTTTTCATTTCGGTCCCTCTTTTTTTAATTATATTTTTTTTATAAGAAATCAAAATCAATGTCTTTTATTAGAACTAAACCATCAAAAAAAAAACTAAGAATCAAATTGGAAAAATATAAAATTTTATATAGCCTATCCACAATAATATAGAGAATGAACAATATTAAAAAACTCACTCGTTTAAATATAATTTTTAATAAAAAATTTTTTGAATTTTTTAGAAATATGAATTGCTCAGCGTTTCCAAACGTTTTAGAAAAGGAATAGGAATTCATATTCCCTAAAAGAACGAGTTTTAAATTCCTTTTTTTTTTTTGTTGGAATTTGATTCAATTTTGTGGATGAGTTTGGATATTTACCAGTCGAATACCATGCAAAGATGTCCAAGAAAAATGAAAATAAAGGAAACCATCCTTTATGGGCTAGCTTTGTAGAGTCACATTTGCGAATTTCAGTATTTACTGTTAATCAATTTTGTTTTAAGTTTCTTTTTAAATATTTTTATTTAATTTTTTATATTATAATCAAGGGCATTTTAAATATGAGAAAAGATTTCTGTCAAATCTTCAAACTTAATTATCTTTATAATTTTATGATACTTCATAGAAGTACTGTGATTTACTCTTTCTCTTTCTTTTTATTTTTTTTCAAATATCTAGATTGTTTTCGAATTAATTTTCTCGTAATGAGATTAGTAATCTTTTTTTTTTCTTCTAATTGAGTAATAAACTGGACATACACACTGAATCTTTTTTTTTTTACCTCTAATTGAGTAATGACTGTTGGTATCAAAACTTTCATTAAATCGTTTGTATCAAGTAATTATCTCTGTTTGATTCGTAACCCCGAAGATTCAAGGTTTAAGATAAGCCAAGTTTCAATTATAAAAAAAAAAATGATCCCATCAAAAAATTAAATTGATCTACAATCCCACCGGTTAAAAAAAACAAAAACAAAATTCATTAATTTTTGTATTTTATTTTTTAAAAATAATATAAATTTTTTTATAAAATAAAAAAATTAATTAATGACTTAATTTAATTAACTCTTTTTTACTATTGACCGGGAGAGTTTCCGGTGTCCACCTCTAATGGGTATAAAAACTATGGTAATTATAAATTTTAAGGATATAGTTAAACTACCCAGATCCTGAGTTTGTTTCTCAAATGTTATTAATTTAAGTGTCATAAATCTCATGATCATTAGAAACTTATATAATTATTAACTTTAAAATCTCAAGAAATTAGTCGAAATACCTATAAATTAGCCCAAACATCTATAATTAAAAAAAAAAAACCTCTATGGCAATTATAGCCGGGGAGTTGGAAAATAGCAGGTCCAAGCTCCACATAAAAAAATATCTCATAATATCCAATCCTAAGGATTCTATCACCTTAGGGTCCCACAACAACCGGAGGTTGTCTATTTGCGTCTCTCTCACCCTCAGTAGACTCGGTCGATGGGCGGATAGAACAAAAACAAACCAAGCCTGTCTTGTGTTTTGTTTGGGAACCAACAAGGAAAGGTAGAGGTCCATAGGTCCATGGCTGGCTGTGTGCTCTTGTTTGTTTGTTTGCGTTTTTTAACTGTATCACTGAACTTGTGCTTTGTTCCATCAAAAACATACATTTCTATGTTCCAGTGCATCTTCTTGTTGATACCTGGCGGGTCATCACTTTGTTCTCCTCCGGCAAGAGGTTCAGGTAGCTAGCTAGCCACCGATGCGTCCATGGTTTCTTACACGCTTATAAATAGCAAAACCCTGTAGAAAAATAGAAAATACAGGGACATGGAAAACCAATCCTGTGGAAGAAAAGAGCAACGTTATTTAATTCGGTCCGGGTCATGAGTTAGACGACGGGTTAATTTGAATATATCAAGATCATTCTAAAATAATATAGTTAAATAATATAATTTTAAAGAAAGTTAAAAGAAGTCACAAGCCAACTGAATCACACATCGAATTAATTTCCTTTCAATTTAATTAAAGACATGATTCAGGGAAGTTCATCAAGGACAGACAGACCAAATTATTCATCGAAAAGAAGGATGGGATTACCATTTTACAGTGTATTAACTGAATGCTAATAAAATCTGTCTCGTCAAATCAAAGCTCCAACATGCTAGTTTATAGGATAAAAATCAACCGAGTATCTGGTGATTGATGATGAACCTAGCTTGGTCTTCTCGCCAAGCCCTTTCTCAAATTCAAAGCAGCGCTGATTGATTTAGCTACGAGTGAACAATAAGCCTTGTGATAAGAATGAGTAAAGTACGGGGTGTTTATGCATTGCCTTGAATATGATAATTGTATGTCATGTCAATGTATAAAGTGTCAATTATTGAATCTCAATAAAACTTCTACTCTCATGTATGCTCGGTTCTTCAATAATGAAATAGTTCTAAGCAAGCACAAAAATGTCAAAGTGTGAGAGTTACATTTGCTCATAAATGCTATCGGGCCTAATTTTTACTATATCATCTTAGTTTCTTACTTGTTACTTTATACCCTGCATATTTTATCTTTTTTTGGAAATAGACGTATAAAATGGTGATAAATAGCAACCCACTTTCTTATTAACTCTATGATCCGATTATCTTGAATCCTAACTCGAGCTAGGTTTTAGAAAAAACAAGAGGAAATTAACCTGGTTAACGCGACATTTACTTATAACCTAATTAAAATCATTGATTTTTTCCTAAAAAAATATTAAATTAACCCGCTTTATCCTTAGTCCATGCCTTCTATCAGGTCTACTCAGGTTGTCTTTAATGACTCGTGGCGTCTAGCCTTCTACTGAACATATAGAAAAAGAATGGAACATACTCATGAATTTTTTTTATTAACATGAATGTTTAGATTAACTTATATGTATCTTGATTAATCTTACGGGTCTTAAAGTTAATGACTATATAAATTTCTAGTAATTCTGAAGTTTGTGGAACTCGAATGAATAACTTTTATAAAGCAAATCTATGATCTGAAAATTACAGTTAACATGATTTTATAATTTAGTCCGTAGATGGTAGAAAAAGAAAATTGTTCCCTGTAAGTTGCAACTAAAAAAAAAGGAAAAAAGAAGAGTTTCCTCGTTATATCCCACACTCGAAATAAGAAACAAATAAGGATTCTTATTTATATCCACGCGTGGCTCTCATGTCAGGGAGCTGTCGTCTCATAAATATTTTAATTTTATGGAGACATGACAGTTTTTGGAAGCTGCCCACCAATGGCAAATATATCATCAATATAATCACATAGGTCCATCTAGGAAGATCCATTCATTATATAATTCATTCACGGTCCATAGAACATATGTTTGCTTTTCTTTTTCCTAATAGCACACGACTTCTTTCTTTCTACTGTTAAACTGTCACTTTAGGAGGAGAATAATTGGAGGCTTTTAGAACACATTAACAGTATGAGAATCAAAGAGGCTGAAAGCAACCTCCAGCATGTGCATCTTCCCTTGCCCACCCTTCACTTAATTGCTCAAGTACATGGCAACATGCATCAGACCAGTGCGTGTCAGAGTTGGCAGGATATTAATCTCCTAGGTGCGATATTTTTTATATAGGGCACGACATTATCAAGGTTTATTATTATTATTATTATTATTATTCCACATAAATTACAAGGTTTTCTAGCATATGGGTGGCTGCAGTTCAAAGGGGGCAATTCACCTAGAAAGAAAACTCTTGGTATGCAAAGTAGCTATCTTCGTCATCATCGGATGATAAAGTCTTCCATAAAAGACAATGATTCATCCAGTTGCAGCGATGTGGTAGGCCATGGTGGCCAGCCACACTATCAATATGAGCAGATATTTTATAGTGAACAAGAAAAGACTTGACAATTATGCAAGGCTTAAGACTACTGATTACCCACAGAAAATCCACAAGGCTGTCCAAATCTCTCGCTAATCGCAATTAGTCCATTGCTACTGCATCTCCATAATATGCATATGCTGGAATCAACTTACCGCATCCTGCTCGTTAGAAACTCCTTCATTTCTCTTTGAATTGAGGCAACAAGTGCCCCCTCCCCCTCACCAAGCTTCCAATAGCCATCACGAAAACGACGTCTTTTTGCAGTTCTAGACTTCCTTCACTCACTCCCCTTTCGAGTGTGATGTGGAGTAGTACAGTAACAAAATGTCAATTTTAAAACTATTAACTGTAAATCAACCCCATTCCTCCCCCCAAAAAATCAGATATGATGAATTCCGGGAAGCAAGTTAGAAGATGATTCAAAAGTCAATTTGCCATCACTACCTGTATCACTTACTGACGACACGAGAAGAATTTCCTGGCAGGACAAAATTTGCGGCTCCTCATTTCACACGGCACTGATTGGATAACTATAAGCATCTCTCATCAGGATCTTGGAACCCAGATAAGCACATGTACTTGCAACATTTGATCTCATGAAACCTCAGGAGATTCAGAGAAACGAACAAAATCATCATCACAAGGTGAAAAACATCCAGGAGGACCAAGATGAAGGAAACAACGTGAATTTGCACTATCAAGGCACTTCAAGTCTACAACTGTGACTATGAAGATTTTTTTTTAAAAAAAAATTCTATTCAAGTATAAACAGTAGTCAGATGTCAAGTATGACACAGAAGGCTAGAATGAACAATTGCGGTGATTTGCTTGTGGTTTCAAAAAGGGATCCTAACCTCACATTTGGTATTAAATACATATTTGCCTAGCCAAAATCCCCGCATGGGCTTCTACAAAACAGGGACAGTTCCACTTGGTTGCTGCATGGTTCCAAGTGATTGACCTGCAAAAACAGAGTTGTCACCAGGTAGATAATTTTATCTCCATCTTCTTTGGACTTTACAGGCAGTTAAATGGAAAAGGAAATGAGAAAACAAATATAAACATGCATTGGACAAAGTGAGCATCATTGCAATGGTAATGATAGCACAACAAGACAATCTTAAACACTGAAAATAAAAAATTCGTACAACTTGAAAAACTGTTGCAGCTTTAATGCAGTAATAATTCATGAACACAAACGCCAGGCTACTAATTAATAAGCTCAATTATGATTAGCAATTTTAACGAAATTGTCTATAACTTTCCATTTACTAACTGAGATCATGCCTAGTCAGTAGCTGATTCAAAAACATGGAGCTTGTAACAGTAGAAGAAATTAGTAGACCACCTGGCTTTCCTGCAAAAGAATATGGCTTTGGAAGATATTTGCTTCTGAGCATTCCAATTGAAGCAGTCTGGGGTATTTGAATGTTATCAACAGGACACTGATTTGAGAAGTTAGTCAATGGTGGACATCCTCCAGATTTATCCACACACGTCTCTGAGCTTTGTGAGAGAATTTGATCTGGTTGATGCACAGAAGGATCTCTCTGCCTTACACGGATTAAGTCAGTAGCTTCCAATTATATAATTTATGTTAACTACAGCAGTGTGAAAAGGTATAATTTAAACAAAAATATAATTTGGCAACTAATGCTATGGAAAGTTATTAAAGTCAAGGCATGAAAAACTTCCAGAGTGTGCAACTTGAAGCATCCGGAAGCAAAATGAATTTCTTGAACGCAAGTTCTAGCATGAAACTACAGGTTCCATTGATATAACTTGACCTTCAGTACAACACTAGATGTAAAAATTAAAATGTAGGTTTCAACAATTCAGAAATCAATAACTCTATGATGCGTGCGCACTGGCAAGTAAAAATCTAGCTCAATTCTCTCATTTCTCTTATATTTTGAAGACAAGACCCTTTACAACAGCCAAATAAAAGTTGAGCCATCAAAAGTAAGAAACAATACATACACAAACCTTTTCTTTGGTCAGGCCATCTGTTTGTGCATCGAAAGAACCCCTCTGAGACAAAGCCTGTAGTTGCATTATGCTTTCCTGTGATATTCCTGAACTCATCATGTTATTCTGAAGCCCCTCAGAAGATGCTGCATGGTGCAGATAAGCAACTGCTGACCGTAGATGAGTGTTTCTTTGAGAGTAATAAACCTTGGTAGCAAGGGGAACTGGAATGTCTGATTTAATACCACAGATCATTATCCAATATTGAGAAAGCAGAGAATCCAAAGTGAAGAATAAAAAGAGGTTCAGATAACTTCACAGAAAAGTTACAGAGAAGATGGTCACTAAATGCAACAAAAGAATACTTTTTTTGTACACATGCAATGCTAATGGGCTCTCCCATGGTATTTAGAGACGAGCACAATCATTAGGCATGTCATTTCCTGAATTTGATCGTGCTTGAAAATCTCCCCGAGGACAATAGACGAAAAACACATCTTCTTGAGTACATCATGTATTCAACAGCAGCACAAACATCCAGGCCGATCATCTCAGGTGAGTTATGAACATCTAAGTGAATGCATGGTTATCATTGATGGCATGTTGGAAATAAAAACACTGTTTTGAATGTCAATAAACTAATTTTTCCACCTATCCCACACTCCATTTTCTGGTTGTAAATTGAATGTTGAAAAGATTTAAGATTCTTTGTTTCCATTCTGCTCTACTCCTTTTCCTCTGGTGTAAGGGAAAGAAATAGATATTCAACTTGTCTAAAACATGTATTTGGTACCAAAAAAATTAGACTGAAAAAATCTAAGGTCACATTTATTCACAAGCCTGCCAGATATCTTGGACAGACACAAACTTCACATGGACAGGGAACAGCAAGTGTATGACAAATCAGTAACTAGAGTGCAAAGAAGGTGCAATGGTCAGGCCAAAATTTCTTTGAAAGTACAATTTCAAAAGAAAAGGGTGGTTTTGTTTCGTGATTGGAGAGAGAGAGAGAGAGAGAGAGAGAGAGAGAGGAGAACAAGTTAGTGAAAAATAAATCTAGCCTTACAGGTAAATGGATCCACAGTGCTAGTAACTTTTGCTAAGCCAGAAGCTGTTTCTGGATCATCTGATAGAAGTCGGTGCTCAGTTGATAGGCTACACAAACAAAAAACAATGGATCATGGAATTGAAACCAGCATCAAAGTTCACAAGATTGTCATAGGTAGCTGGCACAGAGGATGGTTTAATATAGATGCTTGAATATTTTTGACAGAATATTGGGTCTGAATTTCACATCACTCTCAACTTGGGCACTCAGTAAAGAAGCACTCTCGATTGAGGGGCAAAATAAAAGTATTGACCTAATAACATGATTAGACACATTATCATTTAGGTACAGAATAAAGGTGCATGGAAAAGGAACCCAGAGATAATTGTACAGCCACTAAAACTCACTACCCTTTTAATTATTCGGCAATACAAATTCTAAGAAAATTAGTAACCACTATTTCCTAAACAAAAGTCTCTAAGCATGACAGCATAATATGAGAACATGATTGCACATAAGTGCAATGGCAACAAAGAGGATGAAAGGAGATTAATAAAAATAATGAGAAAGCCAACACAGAATATGATATTCAAAATTCATACTGTATAATGGACAATATTTAAGATGCATGAAGATATGCAGATAACACTATTTAAAGCAATCACATGCCATAAATAACAAAGAAAGCATACAATTTATAGCGTTTTGTTGGAGGTGGCATTACACATGCTGAGTAGTCTGTATTCCCAGGAATCACTCCTTCACCATCCATCATTGATGCAACATCTACGGAAGCAGAATTTCCTAACGAACAAAGGAAAGCAAGAAATCAAATAAATTCAAACAGGATAGTGTGTATACGTGTCTATTGCAAACACAAACCTCTGTGGAGGAAGCAAGATTAAAACATCACTCTCTTAAGATTTCAAATGTAATAACAACAAAAGGATAATCCAACTTGACTGAAGAACCACCATTGTCTCATCCATATAGGACTTTTGCCACAATATCCATGGTGGAGTGGGTTGAATTCCTTGTAAGGAAAAATAAGTGAATCTAGCTAGCTTAGGTTCATTAATTTTATTACAAAAGTATCATACAAGAGAGCCTCTGTTTGAAGGAAAAGCACTGGGATGCAACTTGGTAGAAAAGGAGTGGTTTCCAGATCATATCTACCAAGTTCTTTCTTCACTAACCCAATCTCAAGTACCAGCACTACAGAATGCAATCAGACTACCCAAGAGAGAAGTTTCACCCAAAGATCTTGCATCTCATGGAGGAGAAAGGGGAGGACTATCAGATTTCTCTCTTAAAAAAAGTAATTACAGGACTTTTATCCTCTCTCACAAAAGAAATTACACAACCTTTTACAGAGACACTGATACCTGAAAATAAGAAAATACACCTATAGTCTTCAAACAAACGAATGCTGATGGACATTATACCAAATAACAATAATTCCATGCTTGAGCACTGTACAAAGTAATCTTATTGGTTAATGCAAATAAAGTACCACGTAAGCACTGAGCAGCAGTTACGTCAAAGGTTAGCCATTAGACCCAGTACAGACAGGAATAGATGGAACACAGAATCTTGTGTCAAAGATGAAGGAGCACATCCAGTTTTTAGCACAATTTCAACAAAGACTGGCCACTAACCAAGGCAGGTGCAACACAACAAGAAAATTTCCTGGAAGAAGAAAAATGTTACAGATTGAAACAAGAATGCAGTCCACAGTAATATGAATTCACATCAAGTTTTGTCACAGAACTCAGCAAAGCCATTTTTCATAGTTTGAATGTAGAGCAATAAAGAAGGAAATATCAAGTCTGACTCAAAAATTAAAATTAAGAGGCCAACAACTGTCCCAACTCTAGAGAATGTGAAATCATTCACATGCCAACCAAGAGATGTGACTAGAAGTAATTTAGAAAGATTTTTCTTTCTTGATGGTGGACACAAGCAAGAAACTTCTTGAATATCTCCTTCTGGGCAAATGACAGGGATTGAAACTGCTTAGCAGGTCCCTCATTTGCTCACGACCAAAGCCTTGGACTTGTTCACCTCAAACAATGGATTGCTGTGGTGGGGCGGCGTTTTTGTTTCACAATAAGACCTGGACAGGGCAACTCAAAAGAAGGAAAGAAGTGGGATGAGCAGCCTCAAATCCCCTGCTATTGAATAAGCTTTTGCCCCGTCGATAGAATCCCCTGTTTCTGCCTTCTGATAAATTCTTTGATTCGTTCAAGCAAGGATTATGTAGCCTGTGCTTACCTTAAACCTAACAAACCTATCTGGTCTTTGGCCAGAGCAAGGTTAACCCAGACCAATGTCTGTGAAAGAATGCAAGAGAAGGTAATTTTTTTCAGCCCAGGGCCTCCAAGCTTGTACAGCCAGATGTCAGTCCTACGCTATTTCAAGTATCAAAGACTTTTGTACAAGCTAACACTTAAAACAGAACTTATCAGCTAACCAAGGACCGTTAACGATACCCAAATTACTTACAGCTGAAAGAACATATACTCAAAAAGATTACCCTTTGATTTTCTATATAAAATATGCAAGGGAAGAGATTAAATAAAGATAGAATTTAGAGCAAAGATAACTTACTTTTTTTATCCAGGGAGAAGCAAGAAGGCACTCTAGGTTGCCCATCCAAATGCGATTCTGATGCAACAGAATCATCTGCAACTATAAATTCAGACCTTTCTCGTTCCCCAACTGATGTAGCTTGGTCTAAACAAAGTTAAGAACTAAACTATTACCCTGTATAAAAAAATGAAATAAGAGTAACACCATCCGCAAAACTCAAAGCACCAAACTTTGTTCATATCTGTAACAATCAATGAGAAAAACCACCATCTCTTTGCATATCAACAACCCCCTCCCCACCCCCACGTTCTCCCAACCCCCAGATTAAAAAAAGTCATCTGAATGAACCCCGGATACGGATTTAAACTGACTGAGGTCTCAAAATAAAAGAAAAATAAAACAAAGGATACTAGAATAGGCAGTTAATAACTTTTTCCTCTCCTTCCTTGGAGGTTTCCTGCATCCTGTGCCGCCATCAAGCTCCAAGGTCATTTCTTCAGCAGAGTTTAAAAGCCTGCAAAGCTCTGCAAAGAATACAAGGAGAAAGAAACCTAAGTCAGTTAAGAACTAGCACCGCCAAACTTGAAGGGTTATACCTAACTATTGAAGGTAGGCAATCAATTACCCCATAACACATATGTACTGGTATGAAGAAACAGTTACTCCTAAAAAGTATAGTTATTAAACTTGGCCCGGGGGTTGACCTGTCCAAGGATCCGGGTCCCGGGTCACACAGATGACTCGAGAAAAGTTTTTTTAAAAAAGTTTGAGATTTAATATTTCACATGGAAAAGTTAAGAAACATTTCATGTGAAAGCAGACCATATATATAGCTATCCCACATGAAAAAGTTAAGAAACATTTCATATGAATATAGGCTATATATAGGTATCCCACGTGAAAAAGTTAAGAAACATTTCATATGAATGTAGGCTATATATAGTGGATGTAGGTTATATATATAGCTATCCCACATCAAAAAGTTAATATATATATTAGTCTCACCCGGGTTATGCCGGATCACCCGGGTTTGACTTGGCCAATTGCAATTCTGGATTTTGCCTATTTGAAACCCGACCATAGCCCTGAGCCACTCGGGTCCCAGGTGAACTCACTAGGCCGGGCCGGGTTCATAACTATGCCTAAAAGTACACATTCATCCCATCAAGATTAAACAACAGCTGGCTAGCACCATCAGTTTGGACCAAAGTACTATTTTCAAGTTGAATAGCACCTATCTGGAAGAGACTCCAAATAAAAACCTATTCAGAGATTGTGATATTTCATCATCTGATGTCAATGACAAACATGTTACACCCTGATTAAGCCACTCAGCCAAGTAAAGAAACATGTTACAAACTCATTGCTATTTGGAGTATTGAGGAAAGTGCCTACATGGACTCCAAAGTAAGTCCTAACTTGCATTTGTGCAAATCAAGCAATGCAGTATATTTTTTTTTCTTTTAAATTGGGATAAACACTGATAATGCTCACATCTAGTGCATTATGGAGGAGATAATGTTGATAACTGAAAGGTGCCAAGATGATCAAGACACTAATACTTGGTCTATGGTGCTCATGACTTCATATTATTATCTGTACCAGCAAATATTGTCAAGCAGCATGATCCAACAACCATATCAATGATCAATACAGTGAAAGAATGAAGCACTTAGTGGTCCTGATTAAACACAAACACTTGCCAACATCATTCCTAAAAACAAAACAAAAATTCCACGTCATTGTTTCTCGTGTTTTTCAACCATTTTAAAATGTTTTTATCCATTCCATGGAGCTCTAATATTTGAAACATAAGATATGTCAACACGCATCTGTTACAACTGCTACAAGAATTAGAAAGAAAGAAAGCGGAAAGGAAAAAACTGAAAAGGGAAAACCTCAAAACCTGCATGGGCTGCATATTGGCTAGCCATCACTGGCTTCTTACAAGCATTGCAACATACCTTCACAATGATATTACAGGGTAGGAAAAATAATTTAGAAATATCATACGCACACCAAAGGATTAACAGTATATTGCATGTGAAAGGAGAATCAATGAGCTAGAATATAGTTAAATAAACATTAAAAAGTTCAAAATGCCAAACCTTACCAGGTCCAAAGGGTCAGTCATAGGCATCAAACCAAAAACATGCATGTCTGCAAAAAGAAATGATCAAATAACAACGAAATTGAGTGCAATGGAAAAACAACGAATTTGACCAGGAAATCAATGAAGAACATCACAACCAAGACTTGACAATGCAAAACGGTCATAAACTGTGCACATCCCTAATTTGGCATGCCATGTACATTCTTAGTACCCCCTGCAGAGAAAAAAAAATTGGCAGGGATTTCCCCACATAAATGCAGTGCTAGGAGTTTACCTTCTTCATCAAGTAAATTTGGTTCATCCGATTCATGTAATTCTCTACAAATATATCGAGTGACAAATTTCTGCTGGCTAACCTCCTCTACAAAACATTTAAGCCGGTATGAATAGAAGAAGCTTTAATGGAAAGTAAAAGGGCAAATGAAATATCACCGAGCATATAAATTTAATTCCATTTACTATTAAAAGTTAATTTCTTCATGGAAGTACATTATAGAACTAACGACTAATGATTACCTGCAATATTTTGTGACAAACTCCCAGTCACCAGAAGCCTAGCCATGACTGCCATTCTCCCATTTCCAATTGAGCATACCATTGATCCTAAAATACAATTTATGTATCTATACACTTCAATTAATAACATATATCAACGAAAACCATTGAAATGATTACACATTTACAAAGGCACTTACTCATCTCTACCTACATTGCAAAAAAAAAAACCACAAAATTGCACAATAACAAACTAAGAAATAATCTAACTTCTTTAAGATAACAAATATAGGCTTCGGCCAGATTAATTGCGAAACAAAGCACATATTAGAGCTTAGAGTGCAAAAAACACACATTGCAAGATCACATAAATTGAAACCATTCGTCCATAACGTACCACAAAACCCCTACATATCTGATTTCCACAACCCTGATTATCGCATTCGTAAATTTAATTTCAAGAAAACGCCTGATGAAATAAAAATCAGAGTTCGAAAAGAAACTCACCTCGAATCTGCAGAGACAATTAACCGATGAGATAACCTTTAATTCGAAGAGAAATCAGCGAATTTTCTATATTAAAAAAAAGAATGTGTGGGTCTCGAAAATGCAAGTACAGGTAATAGAGACTGATTACAGAATAAGAAAAGTGTGAGAGTAGAAACCCTAAACACAGAGGGAGAGGGAGAGGGAATATACACGTCTCTTGTTAAATTAAAAGCGCACGCTCTTTATATTTCCTTTTGTTGTTCCTCTCTCCTCTCTGAGAGGAGGAGGAGATGACAATCTGTGATTTTAGAAGAGCATTCTAGTCTGATATTTTTTGTAACCGATATCCAATGAGAGCCAGAAGACTTCAACAGAGTGACGAAGGATAAAAAACGTTAGCATTCAATTACTGTCTTTGATTAGTTAAACACAAGTAGTCCTGCGCTCTGCTGCGGATTGAGAATTATTTAAGTACTGTTATTTAGTATTCAGCTTGGTTAATTTAAAAACAACATGGGAAACATGTAAAAATATCTGATAATAAAATTAAAAAAAATTGATATAAAAAACTTTTCAAGTTGAATTTTTATACGTAGAAATCACGTTTCGTTATTTTTTAAATATTATTTATTTATTTTTACTTGGAATTTATTTTTTTATATTTTTTTAAATTATTTTAATGTATTGATATAAAAAATAATTTTAAAATTTATTTTCATTAATAGATTTTTAAATTAAAAATATTTTTAAAAATAACTATTATCACACTTTAAATACTATTCTAGACTTATGATCAATTTATCTACTACACACACAAAGTTTGTGTATTGATTTGATATAAAAAAACAAAAATAACAAATAATTTGAATAAAAAAATCAAAATAAAAACATAAAATAAATATATCTCTCAATAATTTTTAAATAAATTTTTATTTTTTTAAAATCTATATTTCAATAATCATTAAAGGTGTTGTAGAATATTATATTGTAATTTACAAACTATTAATATACAAGATATATGTTAAATATTATTCTTTCGTTGAGTTAGTTGGACTTATCTTTTTATTTTTTTAATATTATTCTAGGTTTTTAGTTTTTATTAGCAGGTGAGCTTTGATAAGTATTCATGCTTTCCTTTTAGTTTTTGCTTTTAGTTTTTGATTTGATGTGTTAAATATATATTATTATATTATTTTAATTAAATTTGGATTTTAATAATATAATAAAAATTATGAATTATTTATTTTGCTTTATTTATGATGAGAATTTTTTTAAAGTGTTATTTAATTTTATTGGTTTTAAAGAATATTAAAACACGTTGAAATATTTATATATATTCTGAAACTTAACACTAAATGTAGATGAGATATTCTTATTACACAGATCAAAGATTCGGGTTGTGACGATACTCCTGGTGAAGATACGGTAAAATTACAACTTTTGAAGCAATTCACTTCGAAAAAAGTGATTAGAGTACTTAAAATTGTTCTGTTGCAGGTTCTTAACCAGGATGAGACGCCTTTACGCTCCAGGTTCTTCCATGGAGTCCAGAGCTCTGATCTATCTCTCATCAACTCAAGCATTGCAGTTGAGTTTCTTGGAAATTTTCTATATTTGTTTATCTCAAGCACCATATTGGGAGTTCTAGTAACCCTGTCCCTCTCTATATAGGAAGCTTTCTATATTTGTTTATCTCAAGCACCATATTGGGAGTTCTAGTAACCCTGTCCCTCTCTATATAGGAAGCTTTCTCTATTTGTTTATCTCAAGCATATCATGTGATTCATCGGTGTATTCTGTTTTGTGCATTGCACGCTTTTTTGACTCCTGCAGACTGGACTACTTAGCGCAGAAATTATCAAAAAGCTTTACTTCGGCAGGTTCCAATGACAGACAGAAGTTTAGGGCTGTAAAAAGTATCAACCACAGCAGCTCAATTGCAAGTGGATGAGATCTGAGTTCATCTCCAGATTGTTGCCAATATTGTAGTTTTACTTCTTTTCATGATGTCCTCAAGTTTGTTTCATGTTTACATAATTCCATGATAGCTCATGTGATGCAAGAAATATTGGTTTTTCCGCCATTCTCACTGTATTCTTTTGTGGGATTATTATGCCTCACTGCACATGGTATAATGCTGCTGAAAGTTCAAGGATAACAACAAAGTCTGCTGAGTTACATCTCCTGAAATGTGTTTTGGCAATTCAATCAAAATCTCTTTCATTCTGTTTCTCACTTCCAATTCTGCTGTAGCTATCACATTACTTATATCGCGGTTCTCCTCGACCATTTCAGGCATGCTTTTGCTACTTGGCGTTTGTTGCTGAGGTCTTCTTCTTCCTCTATGTTGGCATGGATGCCTTGAACATTGAGAAATGGAAGGTTGTAAGTGATAGGTGAGGTTAAAAATAAAATGGGATATTAGTTACCACGCAAATACATTCCAAGATCGAAGCATAAAAGCTGAAACAATTTTATCTTCACCATTTGCTGTTTCTATGGCTCTTACTTGAAATCGGGAAAAAAAGATCGAAAGGCTTTCTTTTCCGATTTGATTTGTTTTTTCCTTCTGTTCTGTGATGATAGGGCTTTCCTTCTTGTTGTTAAACACAAATAAGTTAAATATATTTCAGCTATGAGCCTGGGCACCGGTTTCGTTTGTTCATCTCTACCATTGGTGCAGTGCACTGAGCAGTTAACGTTCCTGCTATAGACCAACAGTATACAAAAACTTGTTCAAAGAATAGCCAACAGGACACAATTATCAGGATTTCCCCTAGGAGATTTTTTTGTTACCATACTTGCTCATCTAAATGATAATTTTATTGTGATTCTTTCTTGCAGTTCACCAGGTCAGGCCATACTCGCTTGCATGGAAATGCAGTCAGGATCACCAGCACAATCACGGTTGTCCTTTTCAGCACAGTGGTAGGATAATGCGTCATCTCTGTGGCGAACAGCTGGAGAAGTAACCTGCTGTATTACCAACTTGCCTCTGCTAAATAAGCTAGCCATGGAACCATCCGGCAGTGCCATTAGAGGAATAATGTGCTCAAAGTAGTCCTCTTTTAGAACATTAATGACGGCACGCTTTAGCTCGGGGCAACAAATTTTACAGTCTCCATGTTTAAGCTAGAAGCTATATGTGCAGATTTTCTCTTCGAAGTTGGTCCGTTCCTGCATACATATTGTTGCATATATGATAGTTTCCACCCTCAACTTGGTCCGTCGGTGTTTAGGCCCTAGGAGCTAGAATCTGAATTGGAGATTGGATTTTGGGATCAAACTTCAGTTTTATTTCCTTTCGAGGCTCTGAAAATGGAGCAACATTTGTTGCAATCATGTTAAAAGTCAATGGCTTGAACCGGAAACTGCAGCATAGGACTCGACGAAGTTTCATTTGTCAAACGCAAGACTGATGTAGTTAAACTGTTGGATCCATACAGGTCTTTGGATTGATGCCTAAACAACTTGTGAGGATCTTGCTTCCGTCATAGACAGCACAAATAATAGAAAATACAGGTATCTAGTTAAAGGAGTGAAAAACCTGGTAGTTAGACTGCCTTGCGAACTTCTACCAGTGCACAATTTATTCTTTTGTTCAAAGTCTTCTTAGCTGAGACATGTACTAAGAACCCAGAACACCCATTGCACACTCGGCCTTCGAATTTGATGGGATGATCCACCACAGGTACAAGTTACAGTAGTCTGCAACATGGGGCTTGAAACCAACTTGAGTCCCAAAGCTCATAATATGAACCAAAAATACCTCCGAGTTAGTCTTTTAGTGCAGAAACGAACCATGAAACCAAGCTGTTCCAACGCCAAACCCCTTGAATGGAAACGAGTAGCTCGTGGATGCTGCAAATCGACCAGTCCTCATCCATGAGCTCTCCATCATGTCCTTCACAATTAAAAAGTACCATTTGTTGCAAATCCCAACCAAAGTCTACAAAAACCATCTACTTATCTACATGGATTACCCTGATTTCACGAAAGGCTTGTAACATGTATAGGTAAAAACCATTGCTGTCACCCCAGCTCACGAGTTCCATGTTTCACAAATTGTGTTGTACATGTGTGACCAAAGAAAAACTTGCTATGAAAGAATGCCTAAACTAGTTCCTAATAGTTACGTGAATATATAGAAAATGCAACAAAAAATTCAATGAAATTGGATATTGGCCAGGCACTATAATAGCATCAGCACACTGCATGCATAAATGTCAGGCCATATCCAGAATAGGGAAAATGGCCCAAGCTTCCGTTCTTATCACAGTAGTGTTTCTTGCACATCCCTGCATCAGCAGCATGGAGAGATGAGTATCAAAATAAAAGCTCAAAGTTTTGAGTGAACACAAAACAAGTATGAGAACACCATAACTCTGACGCAGTATAAGAAACATGGATGAATCTTAACACTGGTTACGAACTACTGCACTCAAAAAAACTCCTAGCAACACATTCCAGATGTTAGTCTAGCAATTATAGAAGAGTGACAGAGAGTAAATAGGGGACAAGAGATGGCCTGGATTTGATATTAACAAGAACATCAGATAAACAGGGTCTTGATAAAAAAATAAACCAAATTAGGGGTGACCATTCAAGTAATTCAGGTAAAAAATCATCAATTCAGAATTTGTTTTTGATTTTTTTTTCAAATTCTTCTCCGACATAAATTAAGTTTTTGATTCTCCAAATTATATTTTTTCAGAATTGTATTTCGGATTTACCTGAATTTTTTGAGATAATTTGAGTCTCCTTTCGCCCAATGTATTTTATTTCTTTTCCAACCTAGTAATAAATTACTTAAATATTTTTAATTGATTTTTTTTTTTCATGTAAATCAGGTTTTCCTGAAACTTTTGAACCCTTGCCCAATTTTCTTCAAAATTAATTTGGAGAATTACCTGAATTTTCCTTTCTCCAAAAATTTTAAAAAGAATTTTACAAAAATTAGTTCGGGAAATTCAAGCAAATAAAAAATATTTTGAATAGTGATCATCCCTAAACCGAATTAGAACATCTATAAGGCTGTGGGTTAAATATTGAGGATATTAATCCAAACTAATTCTTACATTAACAGGAGAGGAGGAATCGCTGCCAGGTTACTGAAGCAGAATTTGAATTAAGGATCACATAATCAATATTTCAGATGTGGAGGCCAAACAAGATTTTGAAGATTGGAAGAAAATCTCTGAAAATTAAATTAAGTATACTTGTTTTCTTCATATAATAACCTCACAAAAGTGTTTGAAATCCATCAATTATCTAGTAATCAATAATTTGAATGCTTCAATCTTTACCAGAACAAAAGGTCATTCACACCATGCTAGTGTGCACCGGATAACTCCCCAGAACTCGCAAGAACGTAGCAAACTCCTGCCAGAGAAAGATCAATTCAAGTCACTTATAGGCAAATATTTCTGTAACAGGCTTTAGAAGAAAGCACACCTTAAGATGCCTGAGGGCATTCTGAGCATTCTCGTCAGCCATTGATGCTTCGAAATCCACATAAAATAGATAGTCAAAGTATCTGCAGAGCAATTATATAAAAAAATTGAGCCAAAAATTTTAAAGGTCTGTTATTAATAGAAAACAGCATGAAGAAGAAGCAGAATCTAATTATCAACTAATATATATACGCAGTCTAGGATTAAATGAAGATAAGTTCCTCAGTAAATTTACTTTGGAAGCCCACTGTTGCCATCATCAGATGCTCTCAAGGGCTGCTTCCGCAAGGGACGACTCTCAATCTGGTTGCAAGAACCAAGGAATAAGGAATAACACAGCCTAAAACAATAATTGCAAATTGAGCCTCACAATGATGATATGTCAAAGGGAAAAAAGAAAAATTACTTTAGTAAGGTTGATTTGCCGAAGAGCAAAAACAGCAAGGGCCTTGAAAAGCACCCCAGGACCCTCCTCCAATGAAAAAACTATACTTGTCTGGATCTCAAGAAACAAACTTATTAGAAAAATCTGTTTTTCAGGAGGTAACAGAACACTAGTTTAGCAATTTAACAGCCAGTGGTTTAGCGACATGGAAGGGACTAACCTTGAAAGGCCTATCTGTGCCTGGAATTATTGGTTCTCTTGCCAGTATAAGGAATCGTGTGACATTATCAGAATCATCCTATCAGAAGATAGCTATGAGTGAAGCAGTGTATATGCCACATTCTGACCATACACCACAAAAGAGTATGCAATTACAAACCTGAATATCTTCAGCTAATATATTCAATCCATAGATCGACGCAGCAGCAGAACTAGCAACAGCTCCCGTGTCTTCTAGTTTTTGAAGTGCAACATGCTACATGATCATAGTGAAGTCAACTCAGTCATAACAACAGGCTGCAACATTGTGCTCCATATCGAACATTAAATAGCAAGTAGGTTGCAATTTGAGGAAAATGAGCCAGAGACTCTTTAAATTCCGTTCAAGGTATTGATGAATATCTTAACAATAGGAAAACTACTTGAAGCTTACTAGTCAATGTCACGTTTGGGGATCTTCATACAAGATTCAAAGTGCACGTCTTAAATTTTGAAGAAAAGAACAGAACAAGACAAGAAAAAAGTGGGAGGTTAGAGAGAGAACAGATGTGAGAGAGAAAGACATAAGCATGAGATTTCAGAAAAAACCTTTCTGGGTTTTGTCCCACTTGTCAAGGATGGCAGTCAGTTGGTCACAAAATCTTACTTTGCAACAATATCAAATGACAAGAGTCTAAAATGCAATTGAGCATGATAGGGTTGGTCAATGAGCCTTAGGGGGAGCTAATAACAGTGGTTCACAGCAGTCCCATGGATGGATGAGAGAATTTTTAGAGATGCTAGAAGGACAAAATATTCAAGCAATTTCATATTGATTTAGCTACAACAAGGGGATGTTGAACTCACCTTAAATGAACATACACGAGTCTAAAATGCAATTGAGCATGATAGGGTGGTCAATGAGCCTTAGGACAAGCTAATAACAGTGGTTCACGGCAGTCTCGTGGATGGATGAGAGAATTTTTAGAGATGCTAGAAGGACAAAATATTCAAGCAATTTCATATTGATTTAGCTAAAACAAGGGGATGTTGAACTCACCTTAAATGAACATACATTAGTCTAAAATGCAATTGAGCATGACAGGGTTGGTCAATGAACCTTAAGGTGAGCTAATAACAGCCATTCATAGCAGTCCCATGGATGGATAAGAGAATTTTTAGAGATGCTAGAAGGACAAAATATTCAAGCAATTTCATATTGAATTTAGCTACAACAAGGGGATGTTGAACTCTTAAGACCCATGAGAGAAGAAAATCAACTCCCAAAATCCCAAGCTCATGCCTACCTTTGCTGCACCAGCGGTATCATCCACTGCTTCTCTGACCAATCCCAACTTTGTTAATGTATTTTCACATTGAGCAAGAGCCTGAAACATCACAACTATTGGATTAATCTTCATGAAAGTGGACTAGGGAGCTGAGGTAAGTATGGTATACCTGCGGATGACTTAGAACCCTCTTCAAGTCTTCAACTTTAACACCATGATTGGCTAGTAAGCAATGGCGAACAGCATACTTCACTTCTCCTACTATATGCAGCCTGTGCCGGAGCAACAGGTCATAATTTCTGTGAATGCTCCCACCTAGCGAATTCTCAATCGGTAAAACTGCTCTGTCCACAAGCCATCTTTCAACTGACTGCAAAGAAAACAAAGCAAAGAAGATATGAAAAATCACAGCTCACAGAGGATCCTAGAATACATTAACATGTTCAAAAATAACATTTGTTACGAAAAGGTTAAAGACACAACCTGATATTCTAAAAGGGGAAAAAAAAAGCAGTTCCACCTGGTTATTAAAGTTTGGTTACACGCTTTGACCCATCGAACAGGCCCTACCTATTTCAAAGCCTTGACTTATTGATGAAAACCATTGAATATATTGCCAAACCATAATAGTAATGATGCCAAGCAAAGAGAAATTTATAAATTATTTTAATCTGAATTTTTATTTTGAGATTTCTTGTAAACCTAGTCTACCTGGGAAACTTAGCTTCTTTAGGAACATGAATACCAATTAGGAGTTCATATTATGTATATTTTCCTCTAACTGTTTAACTTTCTATTTCCTTCC
This sequence comes from Populus trichocarpa, assembly GCF_000002775.5. Lineage (NCBI taxonomy): Eukaryota > Viridiplantae > Streptophyta > Magnoliopsida > Malpighiales > Salicaceae > Populus > Populus trichocarpa. Next base: position 13,803,890 of record NC_037292.2, read on the forward strand.
TAGGGCTTTTGACGCCTATAAAAGGACCACCTATTCTATGTAGCATTCCGGCACATTAACATCTGTTGCTATTCACTGTACATAAAACTCTAATTTCTTCTAAAAATTCCGAATTCTCCAACATCACAAATCATTTGCGGGGCACTTATCGAAAGTCATCCTACATTACATAGCTCCTTAATCTCAAAATATGACAGTCTGTGAGTGCCTTTGAAAGCATTTTTGTTTTTATTCAGATTTTACTACCACCTTTTTATCAAAAGGGTCTCAAACATGCAATCGTCTCAAGCTGAAAAAACAAATCCTAGGATAAATCTTATCTCCAGAACAAGACACAAGAAACCATAAAAACCTTCATTAATCCCTGAAAACCAACAACCAAAAGCATCATTATCCACTGACTATGAACTAATCAATCTCAAATTCCTAATAAAATGTGAACATCAAAAAATTAAAAGGAGGAAAAAAAAAGAACATTTTACTTGGATACTGAATTTGATAAATGAGTAGATGACTTATCTGCCAACTTAAATATATATATAAAAAAAAGGGTTCAAGAATTCACTTCAAAAGCAGTATCAAATTGCTCGCATGGGACAGCCTCGCAATTCGGATACGCCTTTTGTGCTGCTGACTCACTGTAGGCGCCACGAACTCCCTATAAGAACAGAGTAGTAATTTTACTTATCTCAAGATTTTAATCAATTATATAATAAATATATTCATTGATTATTATTTAAAAAAAAATCAACATTCAAAATAAAAAATAATTTTTTTTTACCTGGTAAGCAACGCGAAGGCGAGACCCATTGGATACTGAATTTGATAAATGAGAAGATGATAATGGCCCTAAATAAAAAAAATTAAATTTTAAATTTTAAAAAAAATCTAAAAGAAATAATTACACTAGAAGCTTTGCCTGTCCGTACTTGGATGGGCGTCTTTCGAGGCGACATCGTATTCAGCATCCTGCAAGAGATTAGATTGAATGTTTTTAGCATTACCGTTCTTCTTCTTCTGCGCCTCGATTGATTGGTCGTTTTCACTGTGAATTGAAGCCGCCAAGACTGGAATTTTGCTACCGCAGCGCCGTTTCACAGAAATCAGTGCTGATTTGATTTCGATTCTTGATGACGTATGATCAGACGGTGAGTGTTTAGCGGTGATTTGGCTTACTAGGGATTTTATCACGAAAGCTGCCATTGATTTTCTTTCTTTCTTTCTTTCTGGCCTAGCTTTGATGCATGGCAAGGGAGAACTTCGGGTCTTTTTTATTTTTTCGTTGCAGTGTGAACGCTAATAAACAATATGTTTTTGGGTTTTGGATCTTTAAAGCTCCGTTTGTTTCACCGTAAATGCTCCCATTGAGTATTTATTTGAACAAACTTTAAAATAAGACAAAACAATTTGGGTGAGAAAAAAAAATTAATTTTTCTTGAATATACATGTTTCATGAATATAATTAACTTTATTAAATTTAATCTAACTTATTAGAAATCTAAATTAATTTTATTTAATTAAAAGTTTATTAATTTTTTAAAAAAATTAATTTGTTAGGACTTGTGACAAATCAATCACCGAGTTAAGATTGACAAGTATGTATTTAACCATATTAATTCTATTAAAATTTAAAAAAAAAACTTTGATATTAAATTCTAATAATTAATTATTGTTTTCCACTAACAAACCTTTCAAAATAAAATTTCACATAACATTTTCAGTCTTTATATTAATGACTTTATTTCATTTTTACAATTTAATTGTAAGATTTCATAAATTTCATTTTCTATGTTTAGTTTTCTTTTTTATTTCTAGTTTTCATTCTCTCTAGAAAAAATAATAGAAGAAGAAGAAGAAGAATAATGTGTTCCTTCAGTGATTTTGCAAAAGCTATTCATTCAACTTTTAGAAATTGAAAACGTGGTCAAGTGAAACCTTATTTACGTATTTTATATGGAAAGATATGCATGTTCGCGAGTCGTAGATTTATAAAATAAATATATTTAATAATATTATAATTATATATTAGTGTTAGATAAGTAATAAAAAATAAAAATATAATAGAATTAATATTTCATGATTGAAAAAAATTATGTTGGTGATCAAAAACTTAGAGACTGAATAAAATGATTTGTAGCAATCCACAATGTTTTGTGAGGAAATATACAGTGTTTTTGCCACATGATTTAGCTTTTCTGTTAATAAAAAACAAAAAAAATTACAAAGTTAAATTCTCTACCAACTTAATATTAAAAAAAAATTAACAAAGATAATTTTGGGATGAAAAAAGCTCATGAGGAAAAATGTTGTAACAATTGACAATGTTTTGTGAGAAAAACTACAGTGTTTTCCCCAATAAAATCGACAAAGATGATTTTAGAAAAAATCATAAAAAAAAAAAACATTTAGAGAAATACTGTTGCAATTCATAGTGTTTTGTGAGGAAAACTACAACGTTTTCCCCTCTCTCTTTATTTTTCACTTTTTTTTGCCATCAACGGGACAAAAGCCATTCTACATATAATTTTTGTTTTTCTTTCTAGTTGTCATAACTTATTTCTAGGTTATTCTCTAAAATTACATATTTTTCTTTTCAAAATAAAAATAAAATTAAAAATAAAATAAAAACTGATGAAGTGGAGGAAATAGGCCGAGGAGGATTTCAAAAAAACATAAAAATCAAGCTGCAATTTTAAGAAAATTTGAGGCCTAATTGTACTATATTATACCTAAGACTAAAAGAAAAATATAGATTCAATGTCAAATTAAATTATTATTGAATGAATCTGCATAAAAATTAAGTTCAAGGATATAATTAGATTTTTAAAATGTCAATTTGATTTAATCATGGGTCAAATTAAAGTTTAATTATGTTTAGGACTTAATTTGGATCTAATTAAAAGATGTAATTAGATACAATGACTTAATTATACATTAAATGAATTAAATTAACTTTATTAGATGCTTAATTAATGAAAAATTAATCCTAAAAATTAATTATTGTTTTGCATAAATCCAAGCCTCTATCACCAACCATGTAGGTCCTTAATTTTGAAGAAGAGAAGATTGACTTTAACATATAATCATCCATTATCCAAGCAATAAAAAACTGAAGTTCTCTAGCATGTTAGATTATGGAGCATCATTAATTAGCAACCAATTAGAAAGCGCAATATTAGCGGTTGGTACCGTTATAGTTTTTTTATTTTTATTATTTGGAGAAATAAAGTTTCGATTTGAATCATCCTGTTTTTGATTACAGCTTCATGTTTGCAAATCCTGTCTGCAATCTTAAGAGCGTAAAATGGGGGCCCTACAAATTGCTTTATGGTCATTGGTCAGGATTCTTCAGGCTTTTTTTGCATCCATTGCTGTTCAGCCAGTAAACATAAGTGGTGCTGTGCTAGATGATCGAATATATATATCATCTTTGCAACAAGAACATGGTTGATTTCTTTATCTTTTCCACAGCAGTGCTCAAGCTGTACCAGTCTGGTGATTTCTTGCTACCTGGCAGATACCCTTGTGATGGGCCAGGATTTGCAATGGGAATGTGGTTGACGACTATCTTAGGATCAATGTGATGATATAACCAAACCAGCAAGTATGATTTGTTGATGCTGATTTCTTTTCCAGTGCAGGCCAAACCAGAGACAGCGGACAAAGGGCGTGAAATTGTGAAGAAGCAGTGGGCACTATCAACTGATTCTCCAGTCACAGGAGCATCAAAGTTTGCTGCGCTTGGAGCTGATTCTCTCGACACGGTACTCCTTGGGATTTTCATTGCAACAAGTGAGTCTGTTTTTTGCTTTGTTCTGTTATTGACATCTTCTTCTGGGCAGGTTGAGGTTGTAATGGGACTCGAGGAAGAATTTGGGATCGGTGTGGGGGAAGAGCATTGCTACCGTTCTACACGCAACTGATCTTATTGAGAAGAGGCTTACGGACTGCTTGTACAGGGATAGATATTGTTTTTTTTAATATTTTTATTTTAAAATATATTAAAATAATATTTTTTTAATTTTTAAAATTTATTTTTAACATTAATACATTAAAATAATTTAAAAATATAATTTAAAACAAAAAAATCCAACATTTTTAAAAACCCCAGTTCATCCATGTGACCAAACACCCATTCAAAATAGCTTGAAGAAGGCATGAATTAAGTTCTATATAAACTTTAGTTTTCAGGGTTTTTTTTTTCAATCAAGCTCATGGAATTAGTTTTTTTTTTATCATCTTTTTTATTTATTTTTTTAAGGTTAGATTGTCTAAATATAATTTTTAAATGGATCCGGCTCAACAGATCTGGCTGGACTGATTAATTTGGTGACTCATAAATCTAGAATCTAACATGAGCCATTTTTTTCTTAAACCGAGTTGGGAAAATATTCAACTGGTCAATTATGTTTTTTTTTTAAATAATATAAAGACGCAACTAATCTTATCCGAGCGTAAATAATGAGGGAAAACATAAAATATTATATATATTTATAAAGACGCAAGTAATCTTACTTTTAAGAGTATAATTGGTATTATAATAGTTTTTATTTTTTTGTTATAGTTTAAAAAAAAGTATTTTATAAAAAGTATTTTTAATTGATGTTGGTTTGGTATTTATATATGTTTGGCTAAAACTGTGGTTGAAATTGAGATTGAATAAAAAGTAGTTTAATGTGTTTGGTTAAAAAAATAGTTTTCAAATTGAGATTATAAAATAATTAAAATATATATATTAATATTGATGGTTTTTAATTTAAATATTGTAGATTTAACTACTACTATTACATCATGAAATAAATAATAGTTATATCAAATATTTTTTATTGTTTCATTAAACTATTTACAATTTCATCACGTACGAAATCCATCCGATAAAGACTACAGTTTTCTTAGTTTCTTAAGCACGCAACAACATCATGTAAAATATCATCAAGAACAAAATTGGAATTGCAATCAAATTCTGCAAATGCTACGTCATCAAGCGATCTCCTTCTAATTTTTTGAATAAAACACAATTAAAAATAAAAATTAAATTTTTTTTAACTGGATCGGACCTGGTTCAATGTATTTAACTTTGAACCGAACCCGGTCCGGCCGGAACAATGAAGAGTGACTCCACTGTTCATATAAATAGTGGAGTTTCACTTTCCACTTTTCACTTAAGTGAATAGTGGAGAGTGAAACTTTCCACTATCCGCAGGTTTGTAGAAAGCAGCTGAGAATTGTTTTCCATAAATCTACAATTTAAAAATAATTTATATGAATTTCATATAAATAGTAAAATGCTTTTTTTTTTAGCATTACCAAACATGTTGCTCCTGTATTTTTGTTTCAAATACAGACACAACCTTCTAAACAAATGTCTTTGAAGTCTTTAATGAGGTGATTATTGGGTTCGTCATCCAACCTTAACACCAACAATTTTCATTTATTTTCTTTTCACGTGCTGATGTGGTATCATTAATGTTCAACCTCAATCAGATTATTAGTTAAGGGTTTTATATATATATAATTTTAAACCTTCAATTCAGTTTTTTATGGAATCAGTTGCACAATGATTCATGCCTTCAAACCGAATCAGTTTAGATTCAGTTCATCGATGAAGGGTTCGTTTATTTACGCGGCTGCGACTGTGTTTTAATTAAAATACAGTCTGCAGCCGTTTAGTAACAAAAAATACATTGTTTATTGTGTATGGACCCCACGTGTTTTTTTGCGTTTTTCACGCAAAAAAGAAAAAGCAGCATTTTGCTGCTTTGTGTTTACTATGCATGCTAATTGCACTGTACTGAACAGTGCAATTAACATGAACAGTATATGTTAATTACACTGTTCACAAACAGTGCAATTCTCTTGCACTGTTCACGTGCACAGGTTTTTTATTATTATTATTTTAAAAAAAAACTAGTTTAGATTAAATTACATTCACTCGCACTATGATATTAACAATATTTTTTTTGAAAAATTAGTGTAAAGTGAATTAAATTTACTCGCACTGTAATATTAATTTTATACCTGATAATATTTTATCTAATTTTATTACACGTATGAAAACTGTAGTTCTTATCGGATGAATTTTATACATAATAAAATTATAAATTGTTTAATAGAATAATAAAAAATATTTTATATATAGTATTATTTATTTTATGATGTAATAGGAGTAATTAATTCTACAGTATTTAAATTTAAAACCATCAATATTAATATATATATTTTAAATTATTTTATAACCTCAATTTCAAAAGCATTCTTAACCAAACACATTAAATTAATTTTTTTCAACCTCAATTTTAACCACAGTTTTAACCAAACACCTATTTTTTCAAACCAACCTCAATTAAAAGTACTTTTTATAAAACATTTTTTTTCAAACCACAACCACAACCGCTATCGCAATACCAAACACACACGAAACCGATCAGTTCGCATCTAATAAACCACATCATTCATATTAGAAGTCCAGAGTCCCAAAATTCAAGATATGAAAATAAAAGTTTATTTAGTATTTGAGAATTGAGATGATGGTTAATTAATATGTTCAAGTGCTTGGATTTTTTGTTTTTATTATAAAAAACTCTAGACCGTTGATAAAAGTTTGAATACTTACAAAAATAGTTTCAATTGAGGGATTTAAAGACCCTCCAATAATAAAGTTGGTATATTTATAGAAAATATATTAAATAATTTAAGACAATAAATTATTTAAAAAAAATTAAATTTAAGGAACAAAAATATTTGTTAATGAGTTTTAAGTTGGTCAATACTCTAAAATCTATATATCTTTATCTTAAGAGATGAAAATTATGAATTTTTACCTAGATAGTTCACGGGATATTTATATCGTATGAACCTTGTTGTTTTCAAAAAAATAAAAGACCGGAAAATCTCCTGCTTTCAGCGATATTAATGAGAAGCAAATATCTCTTACATATATTAATGAGATAATAAGTATGATAAGTCTCTTAAGAGACCTTGTATACACCTATGAGTATAGACATAACGGTTTATCATGTCTTTAATACTTTTATTGTAGAGGATCACTCAGGATCAAGCATATAGCCTTAGAACTTGGTAATGTCCAAGTTCTTTGGGTTCATCATGCAAGTCCAAGTTTCTTGAATGTGTGACATGTTTGTTAAACCTATATTATCTTAGATTTGGCTGTCCGTCAAGTCCAAGTTTCTTGAGTCTGACATGTTCGTCAGACCCACGTTACCTTAGATTTTATTAAATGTCAAGTCCAAATTCTTTGTTCTAACATGTTTATCAAACCTACATTACTTTAAATTTCACATACCACCATGATTGAATTTTATTTGTAAAAACCTTAACAAAAAAGTTAATTCATCACAGGTGATATCATTAGCAGAAGAGCTCGTAGTAGCTCAGTATTGCTATAACCAAATCAAATGTTCAACTCCCTTTCCAAATCTAAACATATGTTTTGATTAATCTGGTTACTAATCAATTTCCAAAAAGCTAATGGATTTGTAGAGTATAACAAATATAAAATTTTAGTGTTTTACTTGATTGACCCCCTCAAATAATGAGAAATGCAATAAAAATAGGTTAAGTTCGTAATTTTGTAGAAAAATTATTGAATGTTTCATATTTCAATTGATAATTTCCTTGTAAGAAAAACCACAGTATATGAGTAAATGTTTATTCTATCAAATGCCTCAAATCTTAATGAATTTTAAGAATTTACTGTGCATAATAGTCCTTATATTTTGTCTTCCATGCAAAACCCTCCCTTATTTAGCTATTTCATCCTCTTATTCTTTTATAATATTGTTTTTCATTTTATTTTTTGACAAACTTAAAATAAATATCAACTCTTTAGCTAATATCATTAAATCTAAACTCATCTATGTAATTGATCTTTTCTTTTTAAATTTTATTTTCACTATTTTAAGAATTTATTCAATTTTGAAGCTCCCCCACCGTTATTGATCCCAGGTTGTCATGTTGAGCTGGTTAGACTTGGGTTTTCACTTGGAACACATAGGACAACCTTTTTTCAAAAAAGGAACAATGATGATAGTGAAAAGCATATAAAAAGCTTTATTATTTTTGAAAAAACATCATTAAATTAATCATGATTAGTTAACACGTGAAAGGTTTTTCAACAAATGATCACCTAATTCAAACTCTTTTCTGTGCTTGTCAGATGCACAGAATAGAAATAACTGGGATGGTTCCCATATTGATCCTCATCAAAACCATGTGCCAGCAGGAATCCAATTGCTACTCCAGCCAGGATCGGAGAAACCTTTCCTGGCAAGAACCGGCACTATATTCATCGAAACACCTGTGACATGACCTAATTGCAGAGGCACTAGCTTCTCGAGAGATGCAGATGTTAAAGACTGCAACCAGTTCATGATTTAAGATGGTTTACCTCACAAAAAATGACAATCTATGGCAGTGCATGAACTCATCAGAAGAATAACAACTACTTACATTATGCTTTTTACTTCAAAGATGAACATGGACTCATCAGAAGAATAACAACTACTTACATTATGCTTTTTACTTCAAAGATGAACATGGAAACAGTAGAACCATAAAATCAATTACTCCTTTCAGAAGGTTCGGATCATTTAGCCACCAAACGACTCACATTTTAAACAGCTGAATTGATCGATATGCTATAAACCCCACAACAATAACCGAGTTTATCAAGTTTCGAGGTGCTGCAGAGGAAGCCAGCAATGCTCCTAGGGGCGAGAACGCAGAATCAGGCCCTGATGCGACCACCTCATCTGGATTAGGCGGGCTTGGGGTGGATGGAATGGTGGGAACGGACGATACGGTTGGGGAAGGCAGCACACCACCAGGGGAAGGCAGTAGTGGAGCAATGTCCGGTGACAGTTCTTGGAAAGGAGGTATTGGAGGAGAATTGGTTAAGAATGCTGGTGAAGTAGAGATAGGATAAGGAGAGGTTTTCGAATTTAGCTGAGTGGAAGAAGAAGAAGAAGAAGGCGAAGGAAAGATCACTAGAGGCACAATAAGTGCTGTAAGAAACCAAAAGGAGGCCATTATAATGATCAAGAAATCAATGTCACACTTAATTGGACAGATAATATGATATGGGGCAATTAAAGTTTTGTTCGAGAAGAAGGGGGTGCCAGTTGACAGTGTGTGAAGTTTTGGTGCCAGTTATGATGGAGGCATTTCAAAGTTGACTTAGGGCATTAGGTGGGGTCCTGTTCAACATGTCATATGATGAATGGGGTGGAGATGAAAATTTGCACGTTGGCATGTACGAGGAAGAGACAAAGATTGGTTGAGTTTTGTTGCGAGTAGATTCCTTGTGTCCCGTAAATTTGGTTGGCCTAATATTAGGATAATGATAATGATTTAACTGGGTCGACTGTCATGGCAATCAGTGACTCAATGAACTTGAACACAACCTAATTTGATTTTTTATAAAAAAAAAATTACAAAACAGTGTTATTTTAGCCTTTTTTTATATATAAAAAAATGAAATAACATTGATTCAAGTTATTTCGAGCTAACTAGTTTAACTAGATGACTCGGTTCGGACAAGTTTAATTACCTATGCATTGAACTTGATGGAAGTTCTGTGTTAAAAAGTACTACCGAGGAGCAGGATAAACTTGGTTGAAGCCAACCACTCAACTTATGAATGATGAAGTTTGTCGAGGAACGCTGCAGCTGCATGCAGTTACTGATCCTATCCATGCGTACAAATCACACACCCATGGCTTCCGGGTCCACCATGCATGATTAGCAGCTAGCACAGACCGCTAGGCACAACCACTGCAAGCAGCCACAGCTGTCCGTGGCAAAGCTTATCAAAGATAACATGGGTGAGTGAAGGTACAACTCATCTTCACTGCTTCAAATGGCCCAGAACCGTATCAAATTGAACATGACAGCATCGGCCATCAGCATCCAGATCCCTGAAACGTGCTACAATCTAACACCATATTTAAGGCTATAAGCTACAGTGATAGGCAACATGTAGATGCTATCTGAACCCTTGCCTGATTTATGTAATGCCTGCTTCCAAAATGCTATTTTACTTTTACCGCTAACTATTTTCTGGACAGCGGGCATATTTCAAACGCGTCATCCTGAGTCTTTGTTCAGTAATCATGGGTGTGTGATTCGATTAGATCAACCCTTCATCTAAAGTATATGCAACTCGGGATCGCGTCAATAACCAGCTAGCCTTAGATCAAAATAATTTGAGCACATGAACGCGTCAAAGAGTGAGTTCAGCTTAATGGGTCTTGTTTAATCACCGAGCCAGTGACTCAGTCAACTGAAAAGCATAAGCTTTCAAATTCCAAGTGAGTTCCCAATTTCGGGATGTCCTTCCAGCGCTTGGTGAACCAACAGTAAGTGAGCGCGTCCAATTTCCAAGTCATTAGAAGATATCTATTTATTTCACACGATGCCTAAGGCAGTCTCAAAGAAAAGGAAAAGGATGCGCAAATCTGATCAAGTCACTTTTAGGTAGATTCCAAGGGGAAAAATTAATTGATTGCATGTTCATGACAATGATATAAAGCTTACAAAGATTATACATAAGCAGGCCTTTAAGAGGGCTCTCTATATGCATTAAAGATTGAGCTCACCTCAAGACGTAGGGGGCAGGACTGTGATGCTTTCTATGGAATTCAGGAAACAGGTCTTCCACATCCTTTTTACGAGCCAAATTGCATCATTCCTGCGAATAATAGGGACACCGATAGATGTCAATCCTGAACTTTAGGAAACAAACCAAGGGCAAAGAAACCAACAAACAACCTCAAGGACTTCAAATGCAACGATGTAGGCGCTGCAACTCTGAGACCACAAGCAAAGCAGCATTAGCTAAATCAGGGTTGCTTGATTTTTTCAGCTCCAAGAGAATGACTTCAATCCTTGAAATCTCATTTACAGGGATGGATAGTATCATCGCATGCGACAAATATTGCCGACAAGAATAAGCAAGAGCATGCAGTATCCGCTGCAAGAGTAAGTGAGGAACACCCTTGCGCCAAGACTCGAGGATTGCACTAACCTTCGGAAGGTTAGTTAGAAAACCAGTAGTGGCTTCCCTTGGAGCTGCCTTCAGCACCAACAACACGCATTCGGAAGCTATATCTGCAACGTTTGCTTCATCGGACCCACTCAACACCAGCAGAACACCTACATTGCTACCAAAGTCCGTTATATCTCTTATGCATTGCAGTTGATCAGCTGCAGTGCTTGCCTCATAGGAAGAATCATTTAGAAGTGCTGGCTCTTTTTTGTACGCAAGTCCTCTTTTACCGCCAACCGAACATAGAAGGAATGCCCTACACAAGCCAAGAGTTGGCTCAAGAAAGTCTTCCATGTCCTTTGCACACACAAACTCTAAAAGGTTTCCAATCCGCCTCACCACTTTTAATTGAGAAAGCAACTTAGATTCCATTTCAGGAGCTGATGCCATAGCCAGACACAGCTGAACATTATTGACATTAGCACTTGATAGGTCACCAAGCAAAAATTCAAAGCACTGTGAAACTGTCTTCAGATGTAGAATGTCTGAAATTTTTATGTAATCGTACTCAATGAGCATCACAAGGAGCTTCTGCGCATACATGGGAATGGGATCTTCATCTTCAATAAAGGTAGGGTAGAGAGGTAGGAAATGAATATTGGATATGGACTTTAAAGCCTCTGATCCTTTCTCATCTTCCAAAGGTTCATTCAAGAAAATGACCATCACATCAAACAAAATTTTTAGGCATAAAAATCTGGCATCACCATCCTTGTTGCCCTTGTACAGAACAGCTAGACCAGGAAGGATTTCACCAATGAAAATGTTGGGGCTTTCAAGAATTACAAGACGCTCCTCAGCAACAGATTCAAGAACTCGAAGAAGGGTTATTTGGAAGTCATCTCTTCCCTGGAAATTAAACAAAAAAAATGTCATTCAATGTTTGAATCATTATTTTGCCCCTTGTGGTGATCCGAAGTTCTCCCTCATCATAAAAAAATTATGTCTTTTACAAAAATAAATAGGAAGATAACTGTGGAAATGTCTGCTTTAGAAAATTCTACTCCATATCCATCTGAGCTATGCACATACATTGTTGATAACTGCATTTGGTGCAATTTTTCATCCTATATCTTGATGTATAATGGATCAATACTCGTCCAAGCATTATATTTCACCAGCTATATATTTCTCTTTCGACATCTAACCATTTTCCACATCAAGTTGCAAAGCAATTGAATTGAGTCTAATTTAATTGAGTCGGTCAAAGAAATAAGCAAAATAAGGAATTGTCATACCCTATATATGTCAGGTTTATTAGGTTTCGTCTTGAATAGGCATTTTGCCAACCATGTAATACCCTAATTTTACTGGTCAAGACGAGTAGCATTTGTACCTCAGTCTTCATAACTGCATTTTTAATGATTTACAGCTAGATAAGGAATTCTAGCCAAATAATGACTGCATAACACTATATCCTAAAGTTCAGTTAAGAGAAGGAATGAAAAATAAAGGTAAAAATAAGAGATAATCAGCTTCCTACCGGAAATGGTGTCTCCAAGACTTTGACCAAATTTGCCAACTGCTGCATAACTTGATGGTTCACCACCTTCAGCTTAAAAGAAGAACTTCCAAGAAGATGAAGAACAACAGGAAACATATGAACATTGGTTTTTGGAGCAATTCGATGCGCAATGGCAGAGATATGACCCTGACGCCTTCCTCCCATCATTTGCTGAATATCTCCGGCTATAATATCCAGTAAACTTGGTATAGTAGATGCCACAACATGCACAAATGCATCTAGACATTGTTGGAGATAGATATCCTTCTCTTTTGCTAGCCTATCCACTGCAGATAGTAACCTAGGGTTGCAAAAAAAGTGTGAAAGCCACCTCCTACCGTTTTTACAAAGAAGAGCAATGAGAAGGAGTGCCTTTCCCCTCAAAATTTCACCACCCTGCTCAGTAAGAGACACGAGACTTGGGACCAAATTCTTATCCTCTGCCAAGTTCGAAAGGTGCCGCCCAATGTTTGTAAACATATGACTTCCAAGCATAGCCATGTTTAAGAGGTTCAAACTTATTTGCTGCTCACGTGGGCTGCCCTTGCCAAGGGCAGACACTGTGTCCTTGAAAGACAGTTTCTCCATGACTGATTGAATGCTAGGAGGGTTGAATCTTGCCAGCCGGACTAAACATGAACCTGCAGTCAGCCTGATGCTCTCCTGTTTCCCTGCAGCTCTATATATATAACAGATGTTACTAATCACATCCTGGCTAGTGAAGCGACCTGCCCAGTGCCCCCCTTGACTGCAGATGTTTTCAATTGTCCTCAATGCATAAAGTTGAGTTATATCATCCTCTCCTTTACGCAAAACAGATGACACCAATGAAATCAACGAGTTTGGAACCTGCTTCAGGTAAAAGAATATTATTAAATGAAGAAAGTAGAAGTAGAAAAGGAGAAGGAAAGGATGCATAAAGAACTCAGGCATCCCATATAAACAGAACTTGCTATCAAGCATGATTTTTGAAATCCATGAATCATAGGAAAAACAAAGGACAGTCTCCACTAAACAGAATCTGCCAGATGTGCGCAGATGAAAAGACAAGATAGAAAAATGAAACTTCATTGAGTGGAAAAATCATGTTTCATGCAATATAGCACACGAAGATATTTGTGAAAGGTAGAAAGCTAACCTGCCAGCCAAATGCAGATCGGCTGTCCTTTGATGAAGATTCTGGTGGATTGTTATCCTTGCTCTGATCGTTCTGGGTAGATATATAAAACAGCAACTCACCTAAAGCAGCCATGGAAAATCTCCTCACTTTTTCCTGTTTGTCTCTGAGGCCATCAGTTAGTGAGCCCAAAATTCCAGAATTTGCCAAATCATCTTCAATAAAAGTTGAATGGCGAATTAACAATCCAATCAATGAAGCAAGCTGAACACGCAAAGCTGAGGTCTTGGACAGCCGAAGCATTTTAACAAGCAGGAGCATTATTGGCCCATTTGTCAGAATATTGGCTGTGTCAGCATTGCTACTCAACATCTCAAGGTATCTAATCACATTCTGCTTCTCCCCGATGCTAGTATTTCCATTTAAAATGCATATGATTCTGTTGGTGAGTGAATCCAGCTGCTCCTTGGACATCTTTACAAAATCAGATGGTTGCAGGGCCTCAAATGGAAGAGAGGGAATAACATCTGACACTTTATCAGCTTTTCTACTGGGCATTACAGGTCTGACAGAAAGATCAGATGAATGCCAAAGGACCTGTGAAAGGTTATTGGATGATTTTGAAGAGTCAAACTCAATGGCTGACCCTAAACCTTCTTTAATTCTCTGATTCCTGAGCTGAGGACTAGCACTGACTGGAGAAGGAACCATATCAACCTGCTCTGAAGATGAATCCTGGTCATTTGTTTGTGATTCATCTGAGGCAGGTGCGTTAATCACAGGGAAGGTTTCCAATTGAGGTATGTTATTGACCACCTCTTCTGTTGTACTGGTTGAGTTATCTGACCCATCAGGTTCATCATGTATCTCATCTTCAGCATTCTCATTAAAATCAAGTTCCATATCAGTGTTTTCTGTTTTGACCTCAGAATCATTCTCAAAGCCATTGGGTGAGGGCCTCCTATAGTTTTCCTTCTCATTCTCCTTCTGTAAGTTTGATTTCGCTATTCTTGACAGCCTTAAGAGATTAACATGCCTAGCAGCACTGGAAGGATCTTTCTGCTTCACTTCAACCACCCTGCCAGAGACTTTTGTTTGAGTTTTCCTGCCAGTCGGCGTACCTTTAACTGGTGTTTCGTGACCTCTTGATCCTAACATTGAATTCTCATCCTGTTTTGGAGTCCCTTTTGCATCCTTTTCACGATGTTTAGGAGGGGTCCTATTTGCTAAAGATCTGTCTCCGTTACATTCTGAGAGACAAGGCTTAGCACAAAGCTCTATCATATTATCAAAAGCTGGTTGAGGAGGTAAATGCACCGGAGCAAATTTAGTCCTCCAGAAAGCATGTCCGCAAAGCTCACTCCACTTGATTCTTTCAGCTGGATCTTTTACGAGGAGAGAATTGACTAGGTTGACAAAGGGACGGCTTGGATTGCCAGGGAGGGGGGGTGTCGGATCTGAGAGTATGGATTTCACTAGCTGTGTGAATTCTCTTCCCACAAAAGGAGGCCTCCCTGCATAGCCCTCATACAGTACACAGCCTAAGGCCCAAAAGTCAGATGCATATGAATGAGCACCCCCGTCCTCAAATAGTTCAGGAGCCATATAACAGGGTGTTCCACGTTTTGCTTGTGGCAACTAAGTAAAAACACATAAGCAAAGTTAAGAGTAGTAAAAAATTATAACCGGATAATAAAAGGACAAGCTCCATATCATGATGCCACTTTCAAATTTTTTGCATATGATGAGTTAAATGTTGTAGCAGTTAGAACAACCTACCATGGATGAAGGAGTTTTGGATATATCGCTCAATTTTCTTGCCAATCCAAAATCACATAGCTGCAATGCACAAGTATGAACACCAGTCATGTGCATAGAAAAAACTTGAAATTTACCCTACCATACAAAGAAAATAAAATGCCAATCCAAAATCACATAGCTACATTGCAGAAGTATGAATACGAGTCATGTGCATAGCAAAAACTTGAAAACTACTCTACCATTCAAAGAAAATAAAATGCATATGTACCTTTGTGTGTCCATTCTCATCTAAGAGGATGTTTGATGGTTTTAAATCACAGTAAATAATTCCTTTTGAGTGTAAGTACCTGACAGCAGTGACCATTGTAAAAAGGAAAGATTTGAAAGCAGACAATTTTACAGACATCATATAGGAACAAAATTAAAAGCCAGTCAGCATTTCTTACTGCAAAGCTCTAACTACGTCATGGGAGAGATCATGAATCGAGTCTTCAGGCAGCTGACTATCCTGCAAGTCAAATATAAACTACCTTGATGAAGTTATAGTACATTGGACACTGCATATAACAAAATTTGAAATCATACTCTCCATTGCTACATGAATTGAAACAAATTCTCATAGTAATATGACATGTTTAAACATACAAGCTAATATCATTTACATTTGTGTAACCTTAACTTCCATATTTATTACCATGGGTTCGGCACATTTGATATCCAAACGCTTCCCAAGGGAAAATCTCTCAAGTTTTTGGTCACCTTGAATATCAATTCCAAATTACAAGAAAATTATAATGATATGCAGTACCTATCCAGAGAGCTCTATGAAATTTTTAACAACTTTTCCCTTTCCATCAGAAGAGAATTGGTAAAGGCGAAACAAGATTCAGCCCTAATTGACCATACAAACCTGTTTGTTGCTTAAAAATGAGACAGCACAGAAGTAATAAACACTAGTATTGACGCGCTAGTGTTCTTTTCCTCGTATCTAAGAATAGCAAAAACAGCATGATCACTCTTCATGGACATCATATTTCTAAACTAAACAAAATTGTTGTGCTGGAAAAGCACGTAATAATACAGCAACCTATGGAAAGGCCTGAATTCTGCCTTACATTTCTAAAAAAATCACCGATCAAATTATCCATGATATTAAGTTTAATGCTGAGCATGAATGATAAATTCCACAGTCCCCCTTGTGTCCAGTAAAAGAATGAGAAATCCATTGAAGGAGAGCAAGGTATAAAAAAATCATTAAGTAGTCGGTACCTGTCGCAATAAGGTCATGAGATCTCCACCAACACAATATTCCAAAACCAACCACAGGTGAGATGACGTTTCATACCTAATAAATACATCAGGAGATGTGAAGAAACCAAAAAGGTAAGATAAAAAAACAAAGACAAGCATGATCTGCATTCCTAAACGAAAAATAAATACATTGAATGGAAATATGAATCTTGAGAGCAATTATCCGATGCTGAAATGCCTTACCATGAGTAAAATTTTAAGACATTTGGATGATCTAAGGAGTGAAGCATCCTGACCTGCATATAATATCAATAAAAGGGTATGAGAAAATAACATCTATAAAAAATAGTATCAAGTGTCACATTAATTTTCTAGAACAGTGATAAGCAGGCATAAAATATTTTACACCCCCTCGTTTCCCATGCATCAAATAAAGGTGGTAAGGATTTAAAATAAATAAAAAGATGACTTCCAGCAAATCTAGCTCTAAAGTGAGTGTTTTGAACAATGAATCATAGCAAAGCCACTCATAATCACAACTTTCACTAAAAATATATACCGGCTGGCTCTTTCCCGCCTAGTTCCCAATAATACAAACATGCTTCACTATTGTCTTCCTTAAACACGCCTGTATCTAACATTTACAGGCATATTTAGCACTGAATTAAAGAAACAGCAATGGCACTTAAAATTGTGTTGAGTCAGTTACCAAACCACGCATTTACCAAATTTAAGCAAATAAATTGTGTTAAATTAATTACTAAAAAAAGCAATCATCAATTTTAATCAAATAAGCTGTCTTAAATTAGTTACTAAAACAGACATTTTATCGAATTAAAAATCACAACCTAAATTTAACTTTAATAAACAGACTACAGTAATCTCAAATTCTGAGTCGATGATAAGTTACTCCAATTTCCACCAAAAACAGAAATCAAGTAAGCAAACAGTAGAAGAACAGCTCTTTGTTATCCTTACTTCATGAAGAACTTTACTCTTCTGCGACTTATCAACACTCTTAATTGCGAAATACTCAATCGTCTTCTTCTTTCTACCTTTATACACACTCTACACAGTTCAAAACGAAAATCAGAGATTCAAAGAAATTCACGTTAACTTAAAAAAAGGAAAAACAAGCTACAGAGATAAAATTCAGGTTACCGAGTATTTGCCACGGCCAATGGCTTCGTAGATGTGGAAATGGTTCATGGTGACTGAGCTGGTCTCTAGGGTTTCGATTTGGATAAAATGACACTGCTTTTTTAGAGGATTATCGGAGATCGGAGAGAGAGTGGATGATTTTGGGGGTTTTGGATGCGAGTTTTTTTTTTTTTTTTTTTTTTGAGATTTGGCCTGGATTATGATTGGAGTGAGTGAGGTCTTCTGCTTTAGTGATTGTTCAAAAAAATGAAGAGAGAGCCGGTGTGGGTAGCCGTGCTACGGGCGGGAATCTGAATGCAATTGAAAGAAAAATACCATAGCCACATGTTTATTTTTGTGATTTAAAAAAAAAGTTAATTTTTTTTATTTTAAATTAATATTTTTAAATTATTTTAATATATTGATGTTAAAAATAATTTTTAAAAAATAAAAAAATATTATTTTGATATATTTTTAAATAAAAAATACTTTGAAAACAATAATACTTTTAAAAACATTCTAAAAAAATATATGTAGATATGATGTTTGAGAATTTAGTAGCGGTTATTTTTTAAAGTATTCTTTTTATTAAAAAATATATTTTAATAATATTTTTTATTTTTAAAAAATTATTTTTAATATTAACACAAAAAAATTTAAACAAAAAAAAATTTTAAAACAAATATTTTTAGAACACCAAAACATTAAAACCTCTTGAATCAAGGGCAGCCACGTTTAAAAATTTTGAACCCGACTGTCACGTGATTAGAATCACGTTTGGTTGCATGGTTGTTATTCCTATATATATTCTTTGTTTGTTAATATGAAAATTTTGTAATTCAAAACCTGATTTGAAATAAATTTTAAATTAAATAAAAAAATATTAATTTAATAAAACCTAACCAATCTCAACAGGTATTTAGCAATTCGGATAACCTGGTTACTTTTTAAGTAAAAAAACAAAACGATATTGGCTTGAATTAACATGATGATCTCCGAGTTATCCCAGTGACCAAAATCCTTTTTTAAGGCGGTCCTTTTCTTACATTACATTGCGCATGATCCCCGGCTTTTCTTTTTGACTGTAATCATTTTAACCTGCTGGCTAATTTTTTTGACCGACCGACCCTTGCATTGTGTTTGGGGAAAAAAAAGAGGGAGGAGTGAAAATATTAGAAGAGAAAACGGCTTTCCTCCTAGTGTTTCGCTTGAGAGTGCTGGGAAATAGGTGTAAATCATGGTTTTTTAGAATTTAATTTTTTTATATTTTTTTTAAAAAGTTAATTTTTTAATATATTTTAAATCGTTTTGATACGCTGATTTTAAAAATAATTTTTAAAAAATAAAAAATATATTATTTTGATACAATTCAGCACGAAAATAATGTTCAACCTTAACACATTAGGTAATAAAAATAATTATAAAAAATAATTTAAATTTTAATAAACAATAACTACCCCACCCAGGAAACACCCCCATAGGAACAGGCAAACTTTTCAAATCTCACTGCTTTGTACGTTTCCATACACGTGGAAAGTTACTCTGAGAGAAACTAGAAAGTATTAAAAAACAAAATAAAAATAATAGCTATCTTAATATGGAAGATAATGCTCACATGCCAGTCCATTTTCAACTACTTCCCAATACGCCATTGTCCAAGTAATTGCAAAATAACTTGTTCCAGCCAGCATGTGGTAAAATATTCATACTTGACTTGTCTGGGTAGTTTTAATATCAAGAATAGTTTTTCATAGCTAAATTATGAAGATTGCTCGGCTTTAACAAGGATGTTTTAATTATTTCATCGTACTTCTAAAATAAAATAAAAAAACCAGCTAACCCTCAAATAATCAAATGTGACTTTGGACAATAACCATCATGTCCTTGATAGCCAATTCAAGGTTTTTTTTATTATTATTTTTTGGAGGAGAGATCCATCATTATACTGTCGTTTCCTTTATCCAAAATTGATGCTACCTACTTTATTGTATTAAAACCGTGTTTGTTTTTTAAAAATTGATTTTTAAATAATTACTTTGCAAACTTTTCTGTATTTATTTATTATTAGAAAAGTTGATCAACAAAAAATATTTTTTAATCAAATAAAAATTTGGTTTTATTTCCAGAAAAATATTTTTCTTTTTATTTTAAGCTATATTTGTTTCCCATAAAATAGTTTCCGGAAAATCACTTTTCAATTTTTCCTGTGTTTGTTTGCCATTAGAAAAGTTGGTAAACAAAAAACACTTTCCAGGCAAAGGAAAATTTAGCTTGGTTTCTAGGAAAGTGTTTTCCTGTAAAATTTAGACGGAAAACACTTTCTGAAAGTTGTGAAAAAATTATAAATGTCATATTATTTGCTGATTATATCAAATTTGATCCTCAAACTTTTGATTGCTATATATATTTTGTTTTGAATATTTATTTTTTAATTTCATCTCTTAAAATTTGATTTTTATATTAACTTTGGTCCTCATTTTTATAATTGTTATTTGTTTTTCCCTTATCATTTTTTTATTGAAATTTTTTATCTATCAAATTTGATACTCATTCTTTTGATTGTTACTTATTTTATTTGAAATAATTTATGAAATGTTAATTATTATTATTTTAATTTCTTCATCTTTCATGTTTTTTTACTTTTTAGATTTTATCTCTATTATTTTGATTATTATTTATTTTATTTGAGATAATTTATGAAATTATATTTTTTTTTAATTTCATTCTCATTCAACTTTTTAATTTGTAAGATTTGTCCTCGTTATTTTAATAAACTTGAGAAAAATAAAACATTAATAAGTTATTTTCTAACTCATTTTTCATGACATAACTAAACACTGAAAAGTGTTTTCCAACTTATTTTCAATTACACTACCAAACATCAGAAAATAATTCACTTTCAAAAAAAAAACTACTTTCCAGCAAACAAACAGGGTCTAGGCGGAAAACACTTTTTTGGAAGTTGTGAAAAATTTAGAAATGTCATATTATTTGTTGATTATATCAAATTTGGTCCTCAAACTTTTAATTGCTATATATATTTTGTTTTAAATATTTGTTTTTCAACTTCATCCCTTAGAATTTAATTTTTATATTAATTTTAGTCCTCATTTTTATAATTGTTATTTGCTTTTCCCTTATCATTTTTTAATTGAAATTTTTTATCTATCAAATTTGATCCTCGTTCTTTTGATTGTTACTTATTTTATTTAAAATAATTTATGAAATCTTAATTATTATTATTTTAATTTCTTCATCTTTCATGTTTTTTTACTTTTTAGATTTCATCTCTATTATTTTGATTATTATTTATTTTATTTGAGATAATTTATGAAATTTTTTTTTTCAATTTCATTCTCATTCAACTTTTAAATTTGTAAAATTTGTCCTCATTATTTTAATAAACTTGAGAAAAATAAAACATTAATAAGTTATTTTCTAACTCATTTTTCATGACATAACTAAACACTTGAAAGTTTTTTTCAACTTATTTTCAATTACACTACCAAACATCAGAAAATAATTCACTTTCCAAAAAAAACTACTTTCCAGCAAACAAACAGGGTCTAGGCGGAAAACACTTTTTTGGAAGTTGTGAAAAATTTAGAAATGTCATATTATTTGCTGATTATATCAAATTTGGTCCTCAAATTTTTAATTGCTATATGTATTTTGTTTTAAATATTTGTTTTTCAACTTCATCCCTTAGAATTTAATTTTTATATTAATTTCAGTCCTCATTTTTATAATTGTTATTTGCTTTTCCCTTATCATTTTTTATCTATCAAATTTGGTCCTCATTCTTTTGATTGTTACTTATTTTATTTGAAATAATTTATGAAATCTTAATTATTATTATTTTAATTTCTTCATCTTTCAACTTGAAAAAAATAAAATATTAATAAGTTATTTTCCAGCTCATTTTCCATAACGTAACCAAACATTGAAAAATATTTTTCAATTTATTTTCTATTATACTACCAAACATCAAAAAATAATTTATTTTTCCGGAATTTATTTTCTAAAAAGAAACAACTTTTCAGCAAACAAACGGGGCCTAAATTTTTTATGTTGTTTTCAAGCATCTCTAACATGGCTCCCTTCAGCTTTTGATTCTTTAAATGAACCTTAAGTGTCTCTGGAGGAGAGGGAGCACGTTCAAGGCTGGATGGATCCAAACCCTTTGAAAACATGTTTCAATCCGTTTCTAGAAATTTAATTTTTTTTTTAAATTAATTTTTTTTTAGTATTTTAAAATTGTTTTGATATGCTATATCAAAAATAATTTTTTTAAAATTAAAAAAATATTATTTTAAAATTAAAAAATATTATTTTAATATATTTATAAATAAAAAATGTTTTTAAAAATAAACACTTTCAACAACGGACGGCCTTCTGCTTTTCCAATAATAATAGAACTAGTAGTCGTACAATTATTCCATGAGCTGTTAAGATCAAAATTGGAAGAACCCCCCCGCCCTGCCTCCTTTCTGTACACAGTTCTTTCTATTCAGTTTTGTGATTTACATGTTGATGATGATTTGAATTTTTTATATATATTTTATAGTATAAAAAATTTATATTTTACAGTATAAATTGTTGTGAGTTTGTTTTGTGAAAAATAATTTGTTGAAGAAAACATTTTCCTGTAGATTTGTTTTTTTTAAAAATGAGTTGTTTTCTTACTGGTAAAGAAAAGAAAACTATTCTCGTATGTTAATAATATAGTTTTGAAATTTGTTTTGATCTAACGGTCGACCCGGAACTTAACGGACCTGGGACTGGAACTAAATCAAGTTTAAAAAAAACTAGAGGAAGTCACAACTTGGGGTGACCTAGCAAAACTCGATTGTAAATCATTGATTATTTTTTTGTTTTTCACCAAAACAATATCGTTTTGATTTATATAAAAAAAATAGAGTTAATTCGAGTGACCCGGATCTTGGGTCGGGTCGACCACCAGACCGGGTTTCAAAACTATAATTTTCAGGGAGAGAAGTTGTGTTGTTAATAGTAAAAATAGGGGTGGTAATAATACTTAATACTTACAGTGACAGTATTTATAATAATAATAATATTATTAACAGAAATGATAGTGGTAATAAATATTATAATATTATGATAATGATGATTACAATAATAATATAAAATAATAATTATTTTAATAACAAGATGTTTTTAAACTCGATCCGGGTCATGAGTTTTGATTGGGTCAACTCTATTTTTTTTATAAATCAAAATGATATAATTTTGGTAAAAAATAAAAAATAATCAACATGTTGGAACTAAGTTTTTAACCGAGTTTTACCAGGTCAATTTGCCAAGTCAGCCAAGTTTTTAACTACTCTAATTTTTTTATAAACCCGGGTTACTCATAGTCCCGGATCAAATGAGTTCTGTATCAACCCGCTTGGCTAAGTTTTAAAAAAACTATAATAATGACAATAACAATTGTCAGAGTTATGGTGATAAAATACCAAGACAATTTGTTCTATCTATAGTTTATTTTTTTTAGTTTAACGTTGGTGTCCAGGCCAGCTTGCGCGCACCTCGACTAATCCCAAGGGCCCTAACGTTAACGACTATGTAAGCCTCCAGTGGCCATCATATGAGCAACCACATGGCTCGAACATGAGACCACAGAGGGAGCAAACCTTTTGATCCTAAGCTCTTACCACTGGTCTACCACTAGATAGTTTCGTATAGTTTTTATTATTTGTTTTTGTCTTCTTGGAAAATAAATAGAGAAGTAATCCTGTCGGATATTTTTTTTTATAAAATAATAAAAATAATCACCACTCGCAAATCGCAATTTCTAAAAATCATTATGTTTGACTTGAAAACAAATTGACAACCTGTTGTCAATTTTTAATATTTACAATTTTTTTCAAACAACAAAAATTCAAAACGATACCAAATGATCCTAAGTTTTTCAAAGCAAAGCAATAGAAAATACACTTCCTTCTCGTAATCCATAAAATTATATTTTTTTTATTATTTCCTTTTAGAAAACACAGCTCTAAAGTTTTGTTTATATATATATATATATATATATATATATATATATTTACAATATAAAGAAAAACTAGGAATTTGGCGCACCTAAAAAAACCGCACGTGCCAGACAAATGACTCTCGTGCGGTGGGCTCCCGGGGCTGAGGGCTCGGTTACTAATTGCAGAAGGAACTCCCCCATTGCCTATTGAGGGTTTTATTTACTTCAACATTTGAGAGAAAGCACCTACCTCTCTATGTGGATCACACTCTGCTGTTATCATTCCCTGCAATTCCCTACTCGTATTCGACTTTCTGGTAATCTTATCCTTTTCCCTGCCCCTCATCGTCTCTATCTTTTATTCCTCTTTGTCGCGAAAAAAGCTTTTCACAAAATTGAATTCTCCAGCAAAATCGTCGCTCATAAAGCTGAATTTGAATCTTATCACTAGTCTTCTTCACAAGAAAATTCAATTAGTAGTTTTTTTGAGATGTTAGGTTATGTTTTCTTGTTTGTGTGCGTGAAGTAGGGTTAGTTTTTTTAGTATTATTTTTAATTTTAATAGATTTTGGGAGTCTTTCGATCTTCATATAAATTCAAATTTTCATACTTCCCTATTGTTCTCGAATTTGATAAATTAGTTTATAATTGTATGTAAAATTGTTTTTTCGAAAAAGCCCAGTGTAATTGTTTAATTAATATTAATTCTTGATTTTTTCTAACTAGATTTTTGAAGCTGAAATGAGATGACGTCTTCACAATCTTCACAAAATGTGGAGTTCGAAGCGGCGAAGTTTCTTCACAAACTCATTCAAGATTCTAAAGATGAGCCGGCAAAACTGGCTACAAAACTCTACGTGGTGTGTGTCTTATATTTGTTTTTACTATGTTTGAACTTTGGGTGGTAATTATGTTTATACTTATTATATTTGCGTGTTTCAGATATTGCAACACATGAAATCAAGCGGGAAGGAACATTCAATGCCGTATCAAGTAATATCAAGGTGGAATATTTTGGCTGCGTATGTTTTTTATTGTTGTTTTTAAAGATGCCATGTTTCTACTGCTTAGTCACTGTAGAAGATTCTGGGATTGCTGAACATTTATTCTTGTCATGTCTAGGCTGATTTATTAAATTAAGCTAGTTGAGGTGATAATTAATAGTAACTGAGTTTACGAGAAGACAGGGATTTTGTATACTTTCTCTTTAGTGAGATTGTAACCCGATTCCTTTTAAAATCTTGATTCAGGAAGTGATGACCATATGCCTGGCCATTGACTTCTAATATGTCGTCTGGTTACTAAGATTGCAGTGGTACAACTATGGTAGAAAAGTTAAAGATATATATTGAGATTTTACAGCTTGTTAAGTCCCAAGTTTCTTGTTTCAGAATGAACTGTAGTTCGAACCCTGCATTCTCAACACAAGTGTGCTCCAATGTTGAAACATTAAACTTAAATAGAATAATGTTTGCAGCCGGGGGCTCTTTCCTTTATGGATATGTTGTTACTAGATAATCTGTACTCAAGTACCATAGCAGTAAGTTGGTTGCGCAATTCACCATTGGATTTCAAGACTATTCTGAGCGGTTTCTTTTCAGACTCTCTCTGGTGCACCTGTTTTTATCTCTCTATCCATGTTTTTTTTTGGTCATCTGGTATACCACCAGTTCTGTCTGATCTGTCATCGTCACAGTTATGGTAAAAGTTTCAACTCTTTAATATTCCACCATTTCTATGTGTTCTGTCATAATCACAGTCGTGGTTAAAATTGCAACCCCTTAGTTGAGATTCTTCTTTTCACAACGTGTTCTCGTGGACTGGTTTCTCTGACACATTTTTCCTTAAACTAAGGGCCATGGAGACTGTCATCAATCAACATGGTCTTGATATTGAAGCTTTGAGGTCATCACGCCTTCCATTGACCAGTGGAACTCAAATGGGGGATTCTTCGACTGCACAATATGGAGGTAACATGATCTTGTTCAAATTGCTTCAGTCCTCTCTGGTGAATCTTTTTATTATAGTTATTGTGTTTGGGTGTAGCATATTGAATTAATCATTACGAAATATACCCTCGTGCAGGATCTTCACAGGCAGTTGGAGTTGGGAAAGACTCTAAAGCAGGATCGGCTGAAAATGAGATATCCAAAATCGACACCTTTGCTTCCAGCAGGCCTCCTGTTGGCCCAGGCACTGCAGGCCATGATTACTACCAAGGATCTGGAACTCAAAGGAGCAGTCAGTCATTTGATCATGAAAGTCCTTCTAGTTTGGACACCAGGTCTGCCAATTCACAATCCCAAGAAAGAGGAGTGAATCAAAAAGATGGTAAAAAGGCTGCTGCTAAGAGGAAGAGGGTTGATTCATCTCTGCACTCAGAAATGCATGGCGACAACCCCCAGCAACTTAATCCACGCAATACCATAGTCAATCCAAGGAGGGGGAAAATGAACAAGGTTGACTCTCCAGGGGGTTATCCAGTTAGAGGTGGTGAAAATACCAGCTTTAACAAGGTTCCCAATAGTGGCCAGCTGGAAGTTTCGTCTTCTTTTGTGTCCGCAGGACAACAGCAAGGGGGCTCTCTTCCATCTGCACATGAAAGTCTCACTTCTAGGGGGATGTGGAATCAAAATAAAGCTGGGTTACCCCTTGAAAGATCCCATATTCCGAGGTTCTCTTCTAATGCTGTTTCTGGCAATACAACGGCAGAAATTCAATTGCAGCAGTCAGCAATTTCATCTCTTGGATCAAGTAAGGATTAAAGTAAACTATCTAATTAAAGGAACATGGCTGGATAGAAAACATATTTTTAGTCTTTTTTGGTGGGAAAAGCAGGATTTGTACCAACCTTAACTAGGTCCGAAATCGGTGAGGAAAAACTTAAAATTGAATCGCTTAGGTTTTTTTATTTTATGGAATGATGTCTTCTGTTCTGCAAGGAACTCAATGGAATGATTAACTTTTGTTGGGGGTTCAAGCATTTCTCATGAAAGACACTAAACATTTTATTTAAGTAATTCTCGGTTAGTGATATGGTACTTGGTATTACTGATGTTTTAGGTGCTTTTAGCAAGGTTCATGGAGGGATGCCTGTCACTTCGAATCCAACAGGGCCCATGGGGGAGCTAGGATTTGCAGGTCCAGTTCAATACAGTAGTTCTGAACATCAGAAACATGGACTGACAAAGGGTGCTGTAGCTAGTTCTGCCGAGAAAACATCAGAAGGCCACTTTTTTGCTGCTAACCGAGTGGATGACTTTCCAACTTCACTTTCAACTGGAAAGATTTTAGAAAATGGAGGCAGTTCGAACATGTTTGCAGAGGCAAGTAAAATTGTCCAGGTATTTATGTTTTTTTTCCCCTCCCCATAATACCATTATGGCTATCCATCTCTAGACAAAATGAAAGCTTGTTGAATAATAGTCTTCGGACTAGTCTGTTTTGGCTTTCATTTGTTTGTGCTGTACAGTCCATGCTATGACAGATTGGCAGGTGTTAATTCATTTTCTCTCCTGCAGTGGTGTATAGCATTTAATGTTGCTCTAATAATTTTAGAATTATGAAATATAATGTCTCATCATGCATCATTTATGATCATGATTCACAATATTCTGTTCTGAGCATGAAACTCTGTTATCTGATTTGTTATGTATTGGCCCTCCTCTTCTTTTTGATGTTCTCTCTCATCACCAGGGTGGCAGGCAAACTAGTAATTCAGAACTGACAATGATTAGATCAACATCCCCTAGAGATGTGGGAAAATCTCCTGTTTTCCAGGGTTCTGCCTTGTCTGGCATGCCTTTCAATGAACAGCAGCTGAGACAACTCAGAGCTCAGTGCCTTGTCTTTTTAGCATTCAGGTGGATAGCACTGCTCCTTGAGCTTGTACTTGTCCTTCTAGTTGTGGATACATGCTGAGAACTCTTTCTTTTGCTCTACTGGTTTTAATTGTTTTTTTTTTCCTCCTGGTTTCTCTGTCACAGAAATGATTTGATGCCAAAGAAACTTCATCTGGACATAGCACTTGGAAATGCCGTTTCTAAAGATGGTAAGAACTCATGATTAAAGGTTATCATGGACGGTACTACTTGGCCATGCTAGTAGTCCTGGCTAAATTTGCTAGGTTTTGGACAAGGAATCTTGCTTGTTAATCCAAGTTTGTGGCTGGCCTTGACTCACAAAATTCTGCGAAGGCTGGCTTAACTTGTGTTTAAGATTGTTCTTGGGCTTTATAAGTAAGCGTTGGTGGGGCAAGGCTTTGGCCAAGGCATCATGCCTCCATGACAGCCTGACCTGGACCAGGGTCTCATGATCAGTTCCACTTGATCTATTTGCTATATATTTTCAATTGTTGTTGCATTTATTATTTTCTTGTTTTTGTTATTCAGCAATTGTTTTTCACTTGGTGATAATCAGGTGGCACTTTGGATGGTCCTCGGAAAGAGCTGATTGATTATAAAGGAAAGGCACAATCTTCTAATGAGTCGACCAGCATTCCTGAGGTTTTAATGTCATGTGGAAGGCTGAATAATGCAAAGGAATCTGATAAAGTGCTTCCAGGTTCTGGGGCAAGATTCGTGGATGGAAACTATGTCCCCAAAGAAGCTGATACACTGAAAATGGTGGAGGACCCGCCTTCTGTCCCCTTGATTCTTGCAGATGAAAGGAAATATCTACTCTCCACAAGAAAACCGGATGCTGAAATGCAAAGCCAAGAAGCAGTGGAATCACAGGGATTTTTCCCTTCTGCAATGCAGCAGCCTGATTCAGCAAGTGGTGGTTTACTCTTGAGTAACCCTGTGGACGGCATGGACAACACCTGTCTGCATGTTGGAAAAACTGACCATGCTTCTTCAACATCATTTGTAAATAAGCAGGCAAACCTTGAGGCAGTTAGCTGGACTGGCATTGGCAATCAATCCCTTCCATTTCGCTCTGTTCAGCTTGGGTTGGTTCCAGACAGAAAAGATAATGCTTCTAGTCAGTTTCACAGTCTTGGCAACAGTATTGCTTCAGGTAACAAATCTGGTTATAACGGTTTCTATTGCATTTCACTAAATGAGCGTTGGGATCCTAGATCAGGTGTTGACAATGATCATCCCACAGTGGCTCTAATGAAGGATGCAGATGGTGTGATGAAACACTTGCCTTAGCAGGGGATTTGACTTTCTAGAACGAACAATATCCTGTGAACTGCTTTTGTGATTCTCATGCCATTTCTGTTAATTTTTGTGTGCAGATGATTCAAGGTTATCCGAATTTCAAACAAGATACGCTCCAGATGGGTACAAGGTTGTTCCAGTTGATGTTTCATTAAGAAATGGCATCTCTTTTACAACAGAACAAGATGATGAAGATAAGTCAGCTTCTACTGATTCACAACCTTCTCCAAAGTACACCATGTCAGAGAAATGGATTATGGATCATCAGAGGAAGAAACTTTTAACTGAGCAAAATTGGGTTCTAAAACAGCAGAGAACAAAACAAAGAATCTCTACTTGTTTTTACAAGTTAAAGGTTTGTTTGAAGATTTCTCCTTAGTTGCTTGGTGCTTTGCCATCTTATTGTCATTACCAATTCTCCCTCTTGCTCCTTTGGGTTGGTTTTTACTCACATGCTTTGTTCCCCTTCCTATATTTACCACACAGGAAACTGTTAGCTTTTCCAAAGACATATCTGCAAAAACGAAAAGTGTAATAGAATTGAAAAAGCTTCAGCTATTGGAGCTTCAACGCCGTCTAAGAAGGTGATTATTTTCCCTAATTTTGCTATATGTTTTTAGCTTGTGTATGTTTTATCTTGATTTGTCATCAGACCATGATGTTTATCACATGTCTAGCTGATTTAGTTGCTTTGTTTTGTTTAAGTTATTGTTTTCTTTGACACCTTGTTTTTGTGTAAATTTGGGCAGTGATTTTCTCAATGATTTTTTTAAGCCTATCACAAATGACATGGATCGATTGAAATCATGCAAGAAACATAAGCACGGCAGGAGGATCAGACAACTTGAAAAGTACGAGCAGAAAATGAAGGAAGAACGACAAAAGAGGATACGTGAAAGGCAGAAGGAGTTCTTTGATGAGATAGAAGTTCACAAGTATGTTTTTCTTGGGGTTGACTTACTTCACTTACCCCCGCTTGCCTCTGCTTTTAATTTTTTAACTCTTTTTTTTTTTTAAATGCTTTGTGTTGGATGTCTTCTTCTGTCCAATGGCTTGCATCAATTAAAATATCCTTCTTTTTTGCACTGTTTACCGAAATATAGGGAAAGACTGGATGATGTGTTTAAGATTAAGAGAGAACGCTGGAAAGGTTTCAATAAATATGTCAAAGAGTTCCATAAAAGGAAGGAGCGTATTCATCGGGAGAAGATTGACAGAATCCAGCGTGAGAAGATTAATTTATTGAAAATCAATGATGTTGAGGGGTATCTGCGAATGGTGCAGGTTAGATTTTGCTTACTAGATTTTCTGATGTGGGGCTGGTATCCTATGCTCACTCCTTTTGCTCATTGCACAGGATGCAAAATCAGACCGTGTTAAGCAACTACTGAAAGAGACGGAGAAGTATCTTCAAAAGCTGGGATCCAAGCTACAGGAAGCAAAGTCTATGGCAAGCAGATTTGAGAATGATATGGACGAGTCACGAACTGCTACTGTTGTTGAGAAGAATGAAACAGCTGCTGAGAATGAAGATGAAAGCGACCAGGCCAAGGCAGGCTGCTTGGCTTTCTCTGGTTTTTTTTGTTTTTTTTGGGGCCCATTCTATGTTATATTTTGCTTCCTTATTTTTTCTCTCATTTCATGTTTGTTGATCTGCTTTGCAGCATTACATGGAAAGCAATGAGAAGTACTATTTGATGGCTCATAGGTAGGAATACCTGTTGTTATCTTTTCATTAATTTTTTTTGTTGATATTATTTGCTGCTTAAGATTGGAGTTTTATATCTGATTGATATTTGACAGTAGTTTCCCTTTTCACCTTCCTTTTATTTCGGTGCTTCTTTGTATGCATTACGCATTAAGGTTCACTGTCTTTTTCTGCACTTGCTTAAACAATTTATCTTTTATGAAAAGAGAGTGTATTAAGTTTACCATTTGATATCATGTCTGTTGGGGGCTTCAGAGCCTTTTCCTATTTCTTGTTTCTATTTTGCTTACCTTCAAATGTTATGATGTTCTCCTCTACTGTTGGAGCTACAAGGTTGTCTTTTGACACTGAATTTCTTGCTAGCTACTCTCCTGTCTCTTTTTTTAATTCAAATTTTATGTTATTTTAAAGTTTATTTTTTATTTATTTTGGACATTGTTTTGTGCAGTGTAAAAGAAAGCATTGCAGAACAGCCAACTTGTCTCCAGGGCGGAAAATTAAGGGAGTGAGTA
Source organism: Populus trichocarpa (assembly GCF_000002775.5). Classification (NCBI taxonomy): domain Eukaryota; kingdom Viridiplantae; phylum Streptophyta; class Magnoliopsida; order Malpighiales; family Salicaceae; genus Populus; species Populus trichocarpa. The sequence continues at coordinate 13,835,108 of NC_037292.2, forward strand.
GAACCTATGTTTCTCAAATACTGCATGTATCATTCGGTGTAATGATAAGGATATTATAGAATGTTAATTGATCAGACGCTAATGATCCTTTTGGAAGACACAGATTAAGCTTTCTGCGGTCATTCTCCAGCTTTAAATTCTCAAGTTGTGGTTTTGATTCAGGTACCAAATGAATGGACTAAGGTGGTTGGTTTCATTATACAACAATCATTTGAATGGCATTCTTGCTGATGAAATGGGTCTTGGGAAAACTGTTCAGGTACAAGTGCTCTTTGAATTGTTGTAGTTAATATATCCTTTTCCTTCTGTCTAATGCTGTACAAACAAACACATCATCCAAAGATTTTCATACAAAGTAATGTGGCAGATACCTTTTCATGTTTGATCAATTTCTATGGCCCTCATATAATCTGTTACGACTTGCCTTGTCAGTTTGTATTAAGTTTTCTTTGTTGTCATACTGTTTCCTTGTTGTATATTCCAGTAATCTAGCAATTCTTTTCTTTTGGTAGGTTATTTCTCTAATATGCTACCTGATGGAAACAAAAAATGATAGAGGGCCTTTCTTGGTGGTTGTACCTTCTTCAGTTTTACCTGGCTGGGAGACTGAAATCAATTTCTGGGCACCTGGAATCCTTCGAATTATCTATTCCGGGCCTCCAGAGGAGAGGCGCAGGCTATTTAAGTAATAATAAACGGATACAAGAGACTCTATTTTTCATAGTCCCTATTGTTGAATTGTAAGTGTAAGTGCAACCATTATTTTGTTTTCAGGGAAAAGATTGTGCATCAGAAATTCAATGTCCTTTTGACGACTTATGAATATCTGATGAACAAGCATGATAGACCGAAACTGAGCAAGATACATTGGCACTATATAATAATTGATGAAGGCCATCGCATAAAGAATGCTTCTTGCAAATTGAATGCTGAATTGAAGCATTATCAGAGCTCCCACAGGTTGTTGTTAACTGGAACACCACTACAGGTAACAAATTTTCCTCCTTTGTTCTGTTCTGTTCTTTCTTGGATTGATTGTTTATATTCTTTCTGCACATTGGTTTAAAATATATAAAGGGTCTTCCCTTGTTACAGAATCATTCCTTGTACATTTGTCCTTTGACATTTTTCTGAAGATTTGATTTCTAATTCGATTTTATTGTTTTCTCTTGTGCAGAACAATCTTGAGGAATTGTGGGCACTGCTCAACTTTTTGCTACCTAACATATTTAATTCATCAGAAGACTTTTCTCAGTGGTTCAACAAACCGTTTGAGAGTAATGGTGATAATTCAGCCGATGAAGTAAGCATTTTGACTTGTTCTATTCTATTTTTGAGGAGTTTCACTTTATTGTGAGCTTTTTTTCTGCTGATATTACGTAACCATCACTTGCTGTGTGCATGTGCAGGCCTTACTTTCTGAGGAAGAAAATTTGTTGATTATAAACCGTCTCCACCAAGTTCTTCGACCATTTGTACTTCGGAGACTGAAACACAAGGTCCTTAAAATTATTGTATATTATGTATACTGAAAAACCTGAATGTATGCATACCAAATATCACAAGGGATTTTTTTTTTGTGTGGTCAGACATGAGAATTTGGTTTTGGGATTTATTCTCATATTTTTGCTTGCATTCTCAAATTCATTTGTTAGGTTGAGAATGAGCTGCCCGAAAAGATTGAGAGACTTGTTAGGTGTGAGGCTTCTGCATATCAGAAGCTTCTAATGAAAAGGGTGGAAGACAATCTTGGCTCAATTGGAAATCCAAAGGTCTCCTACCATACATTTTGTTTCCTTACTTTTAATGGTTTTACTTCATGAACAGTAGGCGCTAAAAAGTAATACCATTATTTAACAGTGGAAGACTTATCTTATGCAGGCTCGATCAGTGCACAACTCAGTCATGGAGCTTCGTAACATATGCAATCACCCATATCTGAGCCAGCTTCATGCAGATGAGGCATGCTCTTCTCTTGTTTGTCTTGGCTCATTTGAATCTTGAAACTCTCAAGGAAGAAAGAAAAGAAATTCTGTTATGATGATTTCTGTTCATCTTTTTGAAAATACTTATGCCTTTTTATTATTCCTTTTGGGAGCTGAACCTGGGTTAAAGATCTTATGTCTCCATTTTGATACCGGTTTGCTTTTTCTCTCATAAACCTCAATATGGAATTGCCTTTTGCAGGTTGATACTTTGATACCTAAGCATTTTCTGCCACCAATTATTAGACTTTGTGGAAAGCTTGAGATGCTAGACCGATTGCTACCCAAACTGAAAGCAACAGACCATCGGGTATGGATATCCTTGTATTAATTCTGCCACTTAATGTTTGCTTGAAGTTCGTTTTGTTTCTTGAGTAAATTGTACTAGTTCCTGGCAGGATTGTTACCATTTTGCTGTAATTATTTAGAGCTGGATTTTCATAAAGTATGATACTCAAGGAGGCTTTGTTGTTATTTAGCATGTGATGTTATTCAGGTGGATTGCTTTTTATCTTCTTTTTTGTTTGGGGTGGGGGGTGGTTTGATTGTTGAGATTTTTCTCTAAAATGGTTAATTTTGGTTAAATATTCAGGTGCTTCTAGATTTTCTCCTGTTACCTCTTCTTAATTTTGTTAAAATGCATGCTAAACATCTCAATCTTGTTTTCTTCATAATAGAAAGTACTGTTGATTTGTGCACTTCTATTACCATGCACTTTAGTTTTGAATCTGGTAATATTCCAGTATTGAGTATTTGCCATTTGCTGGGTCCATACAGGTTCTTTTCTTTTCCACAATGACTAGGCTGCTTGATGTCATGGAGGAGTATCTTACCTGGAAACAGTATCGATACCTTCGCTTGGATGGTCATACTTCTGGAGGTGACCGTGGTTCACTCATTGACAGTTTTAACCAACAAGATTCTCCATATTTTATTTTCTTGCTGAGGTGATCATCTTGTCATATGTACTTGATGTTTAGATCTTTCATTCTAACCAACCAGATTTTCCCTAGTTTATGCTTTTGTCCTGGTGATTCATTATCATGTATGCTTGGTGTTTTAGATGCTCTTTTTGGTGTTTACCAGGGCGTGGTAGTAAGGTAGTTATGTTAGGGGTAGAACATTGGAAGAGATTGAGATAGGAGAGGGAATTTTTTATTTTTATTTTTGATGTTAAAATTATTTTCTATTGGGGAGGCTGGTAATTGGAGATTAGCATATTGCAGGTGGGAGGGAATTTTGGTTTCTAGATGTTTAATAATTTGCATTATGTACCTTTTCTCGCCTCTTCTTAAAATAGAGAGTACACATGGAGATGGGATATTGGAGGAGGGAATCCATGTATATTGTGACCGTATGGTACTCCAACAAGACATAATAAGTTGAATGTGTACAGCTTATTGTTTCACTTTTATTACTGTGATTGCGTGTTAATAGTAAAGGACATTAAATCTCAAAAAGCTTTGATGTGCCCGGCATATTGAATACAAGTGTGTTTTTGTGCTTATGTTTTATTAATTTCCACAAGCCTGACATTTTAAATATGTTGACTTAGCATTCGGGCTGGTGGTGTTGGAGTGAACCTTCAAGCTGCTGATACTGTGATCATATTTGACACTGATTGGAATCCTCAGGTCATAAATGAAGTTACGATGCCTTGATTTGTTCTTTATCTGGGTTACTGATTCTAAAGCTGGTCTAGTTTTTATGTTGGTACTTTATCAGGTTGATCTCCAAGCACAAGCAAGGGCTCATAGGATTGGCCAGAAGAGGGAGGTGCTGGTTCTTCGATTTGAAACAGTAATTTCTCCCTTTTCCCTTGTTTTCTATTCAAACTATTGCATATAGGTGCAATGATTTTGGAAATATGAATGTTTGAGATTTTTATGATTACTTATTTATTCTGGTTTCCAAAGCATTATGTTAAACCTGGGAGGCTGGGTGCATGGCCCCATGAGACTTGAAAATGATCGGTATTGGCATAGTTTCCTTCACAATGGCAGCTGAGGGTTTGAACTGATCTCATAAATGCCATCTCTTTCTTTTTTTTGTTGGATGGCTTTGAATGTCAGATATTACCTTTTCCTGTCCCTAGGAAAACCTAAAGAACACAAAAAGAAACATTGTGCTGATAAACTACTTAATTTATGAATCTCCTCTTCCTTCACTATTTCTGTTTGCTATGTGATTTCAAGGAAGATTCTCCCACCTGCAACCTTTGGCCTTGTTGGCAATTAGTTTAGCTTGCTCAGGGAGGCAGGTCGTGCTTTATTTTTCTTATAGAATATCTTTGGTGGTACCCTTCGTTTTCCTCCTTTCTATTTTTGTTTTGTTTTGAAGTTTGGGATGCTACCATTACTCCAGAGCAGTGTCTGAAGGCATAGGCTCTGGAGCAGAATGAGCATCTGTATATGGAGTTTTGCATCTCTTACAAAAGTTTTTGTAGTGCTTTCTATTATGTCATGTTGACATCTAAATTTCTTATTATCAAAATCCCTGATTTGGACTCCCAGACAATCATAGGTTGTAAATATTGGTGAATACACAGTATTCTCATCTTTCTTTTTTGGGTTTTCTAAAGAGGAAAAACAGGGATAATTTCTTAATGATTTTTCATTAATTGGAAAACTAAGCTCAATAGGTTTAGAGGGATATGAAATGGTGATTCCTAGCGTAGTTTATCATTTAAGTGTAATTAATTCAGCTGTGATTTGAAAGTTTGAGATCCAAAGCAAAAGGATTGAGGGGCAAATAAAATAGAGAAAGCTAGGATAGTCTTCATGTATTTGCTCCTAATTTCTGCTGATGTGAACTGTGGATTTTAAAGTTTCCAAAGGCTGTGAATGGTGATGTACGTTTCTTTATTTGTATTTTTTAACTTATTCCCAACCATTTCAATTGCCATAAGGTCCAAACTGTTGAAGAACAAGTCAGAGCTTCAGCTGAGCATAAACTGGGAGTTGCTAATCAGAGTATTACTGCTGGTTTCTTTGACAACAATACAAGGTTAATGAATATTTGTTTAAGTGCTTGCTCCTTAAAATTATTCTAAAGGGTTTTTAACTAATGCACTGGAGAAAGTTTCTGTCTAATTTTTACAGTGCAGAAGATAGAAGGGAATACTTGGAGTCCCTCCTGCGAGAATGCAAGAAAGAGGAGGCTGCCCCTGTATTAGATGATGATGCTCTAAATGATCTCTTAGCTCGCAGGTAAATCTTTTTCGAAGTTTGCTGTATTTATCAGTCAGCAGTCCATTTTGCTGTGACAGGTAACCCACATAATATAAAGTATGGTTTACAAGATGCTGCACGTTTGTATTTTTTTAATTTATATAGAACTTTGTTCGCATGGTTGAAAACTATGATTCAGTTGGCGTGGCAGGAAATCTTTCACAAATGATATATAGGCTTTAATGAAAACAAACTATTTCTGAACCTATCTATTTTGTCCATTATTGAATAAATTAAGATTTTTTAATAAGAAGTAAATGTTCTATGATAGACTCAAATTTGTTTTCTTTTAACTGTATCTCGTTGTCGCTGATCAAATGGAGAGACCTCTGACATTAGTTCCTTTTGCTTCTTCATGTTGCTTTGCTTCTGGGGCTTCTGAATTGGTTTTTGTAGCTGATCCCCAGTGGGATTGTATAGGCTTTTCATTTTTTATCATCACCAAATAAAATGTATCCTCTGGTTTCCTAATCAGTACAGTAGATTGGCTAAAAAGAAAGTTGAATCATTGTAAAGTGAGGATAAGGATAATCCACTGTCTTAAAAAGTGTGGGGGCTCTCATGCAGGTAAGTGCAGCTTTCTGAATAACATTCCAACTTAAATAAGAGGAGGAATTTTGCCTTAGTGATTATTCCTGACCATTCTACTTTCTTTAAAGGCCGTGTTTAATCACCAGTCACTATCTTAGCGGTGCTTATTTTGGAAGGCTAATAATTTATTTTGGAAATGAAATTTGAATTTACATCCCTGCTGATGTACCTTTCTGTTGAATTATATTGTGAGATTTTCATATTTGTTAAAACTTATGTTGGCAGTGAATCAGAGATTGATGTATTTGAATCAGTTGACAAACAAAGGCAGGCAAAAGAGATGGTATGGCTAAATATGCCTGCACTTGTGGCTTAACTGCTCTGGTTCATCGACTAACTAAAACTTCTAATTGTGCAGGCAACATGGAAGAATTTGTTATTGGGACAAGGGATGGATGCTTTGGAACATCAACCTCCTTTGCCTTCACGCCTTGTAACAGATGATGACCTGAAAGCATTCTATAAAGCAATGAATTTGTATGATGTGCCTAAGGCTGGGGTAGAATCCAATGCAGGAGTGAAGCGGAAGGGGCAGTCTCTCGGGGGCCTTGATACTCAGCATTATGGAAGGGGAAAGCGAGCTAGAGAGGTTTGCTGCTTATATCTGACTCTTGTAATCAGAGCATGTGCCATCTAATGTGTTAGTATATTATGCCTTCTCTATCCATTTCTCTTGATTTTGGTTCACTCTGTTAGGTACGCTCTTATGAAGAGCAATGGACAGAAGAGGAATTTGAGAAGATGTGTGAGGCTGAATCTCCCGATTCTCCCATGAGGAAAGAAGAAACAGGAGAGAGGAACTTGCTGAAAGATGCTAGTGGATCTTTATTGGCTATTGGTAGCTCAGAACCTCAAGCTCCACCACAACTGCCCCGGCCACCACCATCTGTGGAGCCTCCCCCCCCGCCGCCATCTGTGGAGCCTCTCCCTCCGCCGCCATCTGTGGAGCCTCTCCCTCCGCCGCCATCTGCGGAGCCTCTCCCTCCGCCGCCATCTGCGGAGCCTCTCCCTCCGCCGCCATCTGCGGAGCCTCTCCCTCCGCCGCCATCTGTGGGGCCTCTCTCTCTGCAGCAGAGCAAAGAGGTAACGCCATCAAAACGGGGGCGTGGAAGGCCAAGAAGAGTAACTTTAGATAAAGCTCCAGTTGCAATGGCACTCTCAGTACCTCTTGGAACTGGCAAAGTCGATACAGAGTTACAGAAAGGAATGGAGTCTTGCTCCTCAAAAACCTCTGCTCCTGATTCTTCTCCTGTTCCTAATTTAGGAAGTAATAGTAGAGGCACACCTCATTCAGGATCAGGGATTTCGCCCTGTACACAACCAATTACTCCAGTTTCTGTTACACTTGGCACACAAACTACACCTGCTTCCCTTTCCATGCCATTGCAATCAAGAGGTCGAGGTCGGAAGGTTCAAGGTGGAGTTCAAACACCCCGGCGCAGAGGAAAGAATCAGGTGGCAATTTCATCCACTCCTGCAAGTTCAGCTGTTCCTGATCCAAATATAAATGATCAATCAGTGAATGTATCTGTCAATCCATCAATTATTGCCATGGGTGGAACTGTTTCTAGTGCTCCCATGTCACAGCATCCTAGTAATTTACCTGGTTCTGCTGCTGCGGAGGGTACTAATGCAACCACTCATCATTCTGGGCCTGGGACTACTTTGGATTCTGAACCAAAACCTCCCAACCCTTCCATCTCCCCTATCATTCAATCCATTGCTCCTAGTCCTTCAGTTCCTATGCAAGTTAAAGGGCAAAACCAGAAGACTCAAAGTGGCACTGGAACACCTCGACGCAGAGGAAGGAAAGAGGTGCCAGTATCACCTTCTGTTCCAGATGTTTCAGATGGTCAGCTTTCAAAATCCAATCCAACACTTTCACAGGATAAATCTGGGGAATCATCAGGAAGCAAAGCTATTTTCACGATGAGTAACCAACAAAATGATGCTCTGGAAAGGGATGTTAACCAGGAGCAACTGTCCAGAGAAGCTGGCCAGGACCAAAAAGCAACTGAGCATTCAGATGATGTAGCCCAGCATAGGCAACCTGCCAGCTCTCCCACAACACATGATGGTATTACCAGATCTATGGGTAAGACTTCTCAAAATCTAAACGGAATTGAAACTGATGCAATGGAAAATAATTGATAATATCTTGCATACTGAAATTGAGGTACTCAAAGCTTGTGCAGGCTCTTCTGGACAAATACGTGGTGCTGATATGCAAGATGTAGTTTCTGTGACAAAGGAGGTTTCAGCAGAGAATAGCTCTTTGAAAGCTAAAGTAGGTGAAGTTTCCAGGAATGAAGGTGGAGCTATCCTGTCTACACCTCTGCTAAGTAACCTCTTTCTAGAGGTGGTCCATAATCAAAGCTCAGAGGATAAACCTTCCCCAGTAGTTTGTCCTCCAACAGAGTCATTACTGGGTTCTGCCACTGTAGAAAGTGTTGGCAAAACTGTGCATCAGCTTACTCCAAAGATTGCTTCTTGCTCTCAGGAAATTTCATCTTATCCTTCTGTTACTCCAATCTTTCAATCTAATACTCCTGAAGCAATGCAAGTTAAAAGGCAAGGTCGTAAAGCTCCTACCAGAGTGGAAACACCAAGGCGAAGAGGAAAGAAACAGGGTTCAGTTTCACTTGCTGTGGATGCTTCAGTTGATCAGGATCCCATTATAAATGCTCAAACGCAAAATAAGTCTAGAGATTCATTAGGGGGGATGGCCATGTCCTTGAGGAGCGGGCAAGGGAATGATTTCAAGGAGTTGAAGAATGTGGTTCAGGTATTTTGTAACTTGGTGATTTGGTACAATACGATATAATTAGTTGCTATCTTAGTAATACAATTGGATATAATTATTTGCTATATTAATGCCAAACCTCTTATTTTTGTTGTAGTCTTATTATATCCACTCTTTAACACTAAACCAGCGCTTATATTTTTTTTACTTGCTGTTATCATATTCAACAACTTTGTTTTGTTTTTGTTTTTGCTTTGCTTTTCCTTTTTACTTTTAGGAAGCATGTGTTCCCAGTGGTTTAGTTGGTCAAGATCCAAAAAGGAAAGAAGCTAGTGGGATTCCAGCTTTTGGCCAAATTCAGACCTCTGATGTAACTGATGTTGCTCGTGTGATGAAGGAGATATTTTCCGAGACTTGCTCTTCGAAAACTAAAAGTGGTGACTATTCTGGAGTTGAAGTTAGAAGTGCCCCTGTATCAAGTAAGATGTCTGTGGAGGTGGCAAAAGACCGAAGCTCGGATTGTAAAGCACTTTCAGCTGTGTCAGTTTTAGAAGCAGAAGCTCCAGTTATGAGGAGTTCAATTGATGATTCTAAACAGTCTGGGTCTGGAGATGGTGTCAAAATGGAAGGGGATAATGCTTCAGAAGCAGAAGCTCCAGTTATGGGGAGTTCAATTGATGATTCTAAACAGTCTGGGTCTGGAGATGGTGTCAAAATGGAAGGGGATAATGCTTCTGATTTGGCCAAGGCTCATATTTCAGAAATTGATGTCTCTACTATAGAAAACAATACCAGCCATGGCCCCATTGAAAAAATGACAGACACAATACAGGCTTCAACCAAAAACCCAATCACAGGGAGTTATATTAAGGTCAATCATTCAGTTTTTGATGCTTGTGAAATGGACAATATTCCTTCTCTGGGATCTGCTCATGAAGGTCTTCTCGGTGATGGTGGCGATCCTCCTATGGTCACCCAATCTGTTTCAGATGTAATGGAACATCCTGGGAGTGACTCTGGAAACAGAACAGAGGCTTCAAAAGCATCTCCTAGGTCTTCTCCAGATGTTGTTAGGCTAGGCAACACTACACTTTCTGTGAAACCTGATGGTATTGATTATCATTCCAAAGGGACAGTTACTCTTATTGCAGATCATTCAGATGCAAGAAATATCCATAGTGTAGCTGATGGTGTATCTATAAGTAGTAATAAGCCTTCTCCAAAAGAGTCCCTAGAATCTTCTCTTGAAACCAGAAACGTTGAAGCTCAAACTCAAACTCAATCGGGGATTGACAAAACCAAGGTCAAGGGTGAGGAGGTCTGCAATATGCAAATTGACCCCCCTGTATCAGAGGTGTGTTTTTTATTCTGTTTTTCTTATCTTGGTTTTTTCTTTTAGACAGAGACTTCATCTGCTATCTTTCTTATTATAGGATAAGTTTATTTTTTAAGGTCAATTTGTCTTCCATGTAGTTTGGGGATGTTCACTAGACTTGACAACATTGCATGGGACCCCTGAACATTTGGGGTTTTCTTTGTTCTCTCCTCAGGTGTTGGATTTTTCCAACACCATTGAGTTTTGTCTTTGTTTTCTTCTTAGGTGCTGGTTACCACATGGAGGTTTCACTTTGATTTTGTTTTTTAAAAAAAGATATTTGGTTGTTGGAAAAACTATGCAGAAAAAGCTATATTTGCCAAAACATTTGTCTGCTCAAGGGCTTAGAGTTTTGTATCATTTAGTTATATTTTTATACTCTTTGTTCTACTTTCTTAACTTAAAATTGTGTAGCACTTAACATCAAGTGAGAATCTCACCATTCTTTTATTGAATTAGATATCTGACTGCCTTGACCTTTTCTGCTGACTAGTTACCCATTATCGTGCCATGTGTAGTTTCCTTGTCTGTACGATGGTTTGTGACTAACTGGACTTGCAGATTTTTTAAGGGGCAGTTTGGTATTATATTCGTGTTTGTGTTGGATTGAAGTGTAGGGATAGTTTTAGCCTTTCCGTGAATTTACTGTTAGTCAATTGATTCAGTTGATGACTATTAAAATGCTATTACCAGGCCTCTTCACTTAAGTATCTATCTTCTTCCAATGAGCAAGAGCTAAACAGTTCTGCAGCTGGAGCCAGTCATGAAAAGGATGTTTCTCAGTGTGGAGGGGTTATGCCACAAGATATTTCAGAAAATTCTCTTCCAGTGAGAGAAGAAGAAAATGCTGATGGCTCATGTGAGAATGGTCTCATTGGAAGATCAGCAGTAATGGAGGAGCCACTCAAATCTGAAGCAGGTAATGAAGCAGAAGCCTCTCAGGTTGGTGCGGTTGTGCTAAAAGATTTTTCAGAAAATACTGATGGCTCATGTGAGAATGGTCTCGTTGGAAGCTCAGCAGTAATGGAGGAGCCACACAAAACTGAAGCAGGTAATGAAGCAGAAGCCTCTCAGGTTGGTGCGGTTGTGCTAAAAGATTTTTCAGAAAATACCGATGGCTCATGTGAGAATGGTCTCGTTGGAAGCTCAGCAGTAATGGAGGAGCCACACAAAACTGAAGCAGGTAATGAAGCAGAACAGGTTGGTGCGGTTGTGCTAAAAGATTTTTCAGAAAATACCGATGGCTCATGTGAGAATGGTCTCGTTGGAAGCTCAGCAGTAATGGAGGAGCCACACAAAACTGAAGCAGGTAATGAAGCAGAAGCCTCTCAGGTTGGTGCGGTTGTGCTAAAAGATTTTTCAGAAAATACTGATGGCTCATGTGAGAATGGTCTCGTTGGAAGCTCAGCAGTAATGGAGGAGCCACACAAAACTGAAGCAGGTAATGAAGCAGAAGCCTCTCAGGTTGGTGTGGTTGTGCCAAAAGATTTTTCAGAAAACACGGTTCTACCCTCATCTCCACTGGTAGGAGAGGAAGAGAAGGACAGTAGATCATTTGATCAAGGTTTAGCTGGCAGCTCAATAGAACCAGAAATGTCATCTGTGGCCCAACTGACCAGTAAAAAGGATGTATCCAATGCTGATGTCATTGTTTCAGAAATTACACCGGAACACACAGTTCTACCCCAATCTTCCTTGGAAGCAGAAGAAAACTTCAAAGGCAGTTTGGAGAATGATTTAGCTTGCCATCCAGTGGTGCCAGGGGAAGAAAAAGGATCCGAAGCTGAAATTGATGATCAGATGGGCATACTGAAGGTGTTTGAAAGTGCACCAGAAATTTTGGATCCCCAACCATCTTCTCTGGTACTAGAGGAAGAAGAGCAGGTTAAGGGCTCATCCGAGAATGGTGCACCTTGTCACTCAGTAATACTACAAAAATCAGGAGGGTTAGAAGCTGAAGCAGGTGAGCAACTAGATGCATCTCATGCCGATACTTTAGTACCAGAAAATGCATCAGAGAACATGGTTTCACCAAGATCATCCTTAGCTTCAGAGGCACCAATGGTTGAGGGCTCGTTGGAGAAGGATACATTTGTCTCCTCAGTAGTATTGGAGGCATCTAAAGGCTCCGCAACTAACGAGGATCAAGCAATTCCGTCCCAAGTAGATGGAATTATGCCTGAAACTAATGTGGGCCTGCCCTCATCTTTTATAGGGATGCAGGAATCTGAGATTAAGAGCTCATCTGAGAACCACCCAGTTGACAGCTCAGTAGCTGAGAAATTGAAAACATCTGTGATTGAAGAGGGAAGTCAAGGGATATTATCTGAGGTGGGTGGAATTGTGCCTGAAACTTCTTTGGTGAATAGTGTTGTGCCATCTTCCTCTGAAACAGCTGTAGAAAATGTTAATTGCTTGTCTGAGAAAAGCTCTCATAGCATCTTGCTTGCTCTAGAGGAACCAAAACAGTTTGAAACTGAAAATAGCAACCAAATTGTTGTATGTGAGCCTATGACTGGGCCTGAAGATTCTTTGGATAACATGTGCCAGCCTTCATGTTCTCTCTCAATGGATGCGGACAAGGTTGAGGGCTATTCTGAGAAGAGTCCTTGTGGCATTGCAGTACAAGTGAAGGGATCAAAAGGGGCTGAAATAGAAAATGTTGAATCCCATGTTGCTAGCATGGTATATGAAAGTCAAGTGGTTGGTACCGAGTCTGAACATACCCAGGTTGGTAGCATTGGACCAGAAGATACATTTGGAAACACAGACAAATCCTCATCTTCCTTAGGGATGCAGGAAGATACAATTGGGGGCTCATCTCAGAATATTCGAGGGGAATCAAATAGGTCGGAAGCTGAAACAGATGATCAAACTCAGTGTGGTGAGATGGCTATAACGAACATGTCAGAAAACTCAGCGCAGCCTTCATCTCCCCTCGTGGAGGAAAAGGCAGATGTCTTATCAGCAAAAGATCCAAAAGTATCCGATGTTGGTGAGTAAGCCTGTCGTTGGGTTGAACTGTGCCATGAAAGCACAGTGGGAAGATTTGAGGGCTAATTTGGCAAGGACCCAGCTGGGAGGTCAGTGGCACTGGAGGAACCACAAGGATCTGTAGCTTTCCAGGTATTTATGAAGCAATATTGTTTTGTTGTACAGCTATACCGTAATATCCTGATATATAATATTTAAGCTTACTGTATGAGGGCTGACAGTCTGAACTGACACACCTGAGATAATCAAGTATTGTATTGCCCTGTACAAGTAATCTGATTTATGGTTGTCTCTAACCTCACCAGTTAAGAAACACAACTATCCAGTTAGCCTGTGATCTGACGCCTAGATGATGCTTGTTTGAAATTGGTTTTGGTAGTAGAGGCACTGAAAACGTAGGAGTAGTGACTTCCTCCTGCTTATAGCTATGGTCTTTCCTCGCGCGCGAAGTTTCAAACTCATGCTCTTATGACCAGTTTGGACCTGTGTTTTAAGTCTTTGCCATTATGTGTTATATTGTAATTAGGTCGGTGGCCCGTGGGTTGCCGTGGGTCCGCTCAAATATTTTGGATCGAGGGGAAAATGTTTTTTTTTTTTTTTCCATTTGATTCACTGATTTTTCATCAAAATTTTGCGTTGAGTAAACTTTTTCCTTACTTTTTCTACGAAGTCATCTTATAAAAAACATGATTTATTTGTTTTGTTTTGTATTTTTGAATGAGAATTTAACATGATTTTAAGAGAGTTTCAATAAAAACATAATATGCTTTAATAATTTTATAAAATACTGTGATAAAAATGAAGTAACGAGTAATTTAAAGCTGTATAAGAATTTTTTTAAAATAAAATTAAAATAACTTATTATTATTATTGAATATTTATTACACGATTTTTAATAATCTATGTACATTAGGTTCGTATATTATAATTCATAAAATAATTAACCATATTAGTCTAAAAACTTCTTATATTATTTGGTAATAGGTGGTTTTAAAACACTATTTTAATCATTTGATTTCAAGAGAAATGAATCTTGTAACTTTTCCAAAAATTATAAATCACTAGCGTTATTAGATTGTTATTGGAGACCTAAATTTAGACTCTCAACCTTGAAATTTCTCGTACTTCTTATGAAGTAGGTTCCTTGACATTTCTCGTACTTCTTAGTTGGGTCCTTTTTGTCAATTTCTGAACAATATTTTCTGTTTTATACTTAATGCAATAAAAGAACGTCTTTTTGTAACAAAAAAAATCTAATGAAATTAATTGAAAGACCTAATTGATAATTGCTTGAAACATCTGGAATTAAATTGATACAATAAATAATTCTGGGCCCGATTGAGAATGGTGCTTCCTTCCATTTTACTTCTTTTTTTTTCCCATCATAAAATTATTCAGAGTTCTCTCGGTACATCTTCAAATCCATGGTTAGAACATGGGGCACGCATGCTGGCTAACTACATAGATATCCAACATTTCAAATGTGCCATCATTTGTGATCTTCAATTAAAAAAAATAATAATTTAAACAAGCTTAATAAATTTAAAATAATAAAGGGGTTATTTTCTTGAACTTATTTATACGTAGAAAATGATTCGATATTTCTAATAAAAATTGAGGGAAATCAACCACCGTCAGTTCTTTGACATAATCTTCTTAAAGAGTTCTTCGGGGGCTGCAAAGAGAAACGGCGGATTTAAATAGATCTGAATGAACCAAAAAAGTACAGAGGATGTTATGAGGGCATGCCATAAATATATATATATATATATATATATATATATATATATATATATATATATATAAGGTATAATAACTACTAAGCTCACCACTTAATCCAGTAAACCTCTCAAACTGTTCGTATGCCTGTCCAATAAACATCTCTAACCCTGAGACAATCGTGGCTCCAGATTCTTCTGCTTCTCTCAAGAGTCTGGTTATTTTGGGGGTGTAAACAGCATAAAAAACCAGGGAGTAAGATCTCAAAGCGTGCTGCAAACACATCAAGCCTCTTAATACTCTTTACCTCTGAAGGTGCTAACTGAGCAACAACGTGTAATAAAAGAATCTTCTGTTTAAACAGAAAATTTTACATCCCAAGAAACTCAAATGGATTAATAGTGTCAAGTGAGGGTTAGATTTTGGGTGTTTTTTATATATATAAATTTTGTATTGGGGTTTTATAGATCCAAATATATTTTGAAGGTTTCTTAGATATTCAAATTTTTTATTAGAGGATTTTGGTAATTAGCCCTTTTTTCATTCAAGGAGATGCATAATAATTCACAACGAAAAAAACAGCATCATGGTGGTGGGGAAACCTTTGAAATAGGACTTTCTTTGGTTGCATTCCAATTGATGTTGTGTTTGCAAGAATCATGCCGTACTCAGGATGGAAATTGTCCAGATCTGCAAGAGATACAGCATCTGCTCCAATTGTCTCTGCAAGTTCCTTCGCTCGCTCTTGAAGGCAAACAAATAAAATTAAAAATTCAGCACAGTAAGACCTTAGTCAACATAAACCTGAAAAACACAGCTTGGGTTGGTAACACATTATCCCAAGCAGACAAAAAGAATAATAATCCAATCCACCACAAATGTATTGTGGACCTAAATCTTGCCCCCTTTTCATATCCAGCTTGGGTTGGCAATGACAACCCTTGCCCCCTTTTCTTTTGCACCATAAGCAAGATTCTTGGCTTCTTAAGCACTAAATACCTCGTAGTCCATCCTCAATAGCAGAAATAGCACCAACATAATACCTCGTAGTCCATCCTCAATAGCAGAAATAGCACCAACATAATACCTCGTAGTCCATCCTCAATAGCAGAAATAGCACCAACATAATCTGTATTGTAGCCAAATAGCTTCCCCTTCCCATCTTTTTGTCTTCTTGTAATGCAATTAACAGCTCCTATTGACTGTAAGGGTTGATTGAAAGTGGGTAAATTATTCATTTACTAAAGAAAGTGTTCACTACCCCAAGATCATAAGCTTTAAAGTTAGTCAAATAGAGATACACATTACCTTCGCAACTGGATCAACTTCATCACAGCACTTCACAGCAGCTTCCTTACGAGGAATTGTACAGCTGTGTTTTAAACAAAGTTACATCACACCATCAACAACTACCACAGCAGAATCTATATTGTAGAATTAGATTCACTTAGCAACACCTATGGTTTTCGAAACCAGTGACAGCATAACTTCCTTTTTCCTTTAGCCAAGGATCCATTAGATGACTGTACTCATCAAACAAGATGAAAACAGAAAATGGTTATTGATAAAACTAAAGAAGGCAGGATGGTATTAAATGAAAGCATTATATTTGACAACTAGTGATGCAAATAGAAATAGAACCTGAATCCTGCAAAATCTGTGGATGAGCAAGTCTGGAGAAAATTTGCAATGTCATCCACTAATAAATGCACATAGACCCCATTGAAACCAACTGACTTGAATGCTTCATTGTATAGAAAAGGTGATTTGCTGTGGCCAACAGGCTTCCCAATAATTCCGAATACTTTAGTATCAGGTCCAATCTGTCTGAAATTGTATAGATCTAACAAATCCTTGATCGTTGGTTGACCAGGAGCTGAAACGAATCCTGACTCAAGGGTGCCGAAGGTGAGATAACCACTAAATTTAGCACAAAGCATCCGTGAAATCAAACCCCTCTCGCCCATGACAAGTCCAATTGTTGGAACCTGACAATTCCAGCTCATGTTGTTACTAAAGGAAATTTTAGAGTTACTATTCGCAAATATAATAAAAGGAAAATTACAGAAATGGGGGAACAGATAATAAATGGCAACATTCCTTCAAACTTCTATTTGATATTAAACATAACAGATCCCATTAAGTGGTAAGATATAATCTTTTAATTAAGTTTTTGCTTCACCATCTAGGCATTCTGTTCCGAATGATTCCATATCCAAGCAGCACCAATGCCTTGTTGGGGGGAAATGAACAAATTTGAAAGTGGAAGCATGCAGTTGAGTTGGAAATTCAAAGTTCCAACTAAAATGCTTTCCTTGTTATGTTCATCTAATAAACATATTATTAAACTGAATACACAGCCTCCAGCTTGCTCTCTAGCCAAGGAAACTTAAATTCTTACTTGGTAGGGATATTATCATAATTGTCAAATTACTTCTACGTGGAACTTTGTTTCTGCGTTTAAAAAATATTTTTAAAAAAATTTAATTTTTTTTTATTAACTTCAAATTAATATGTTTTTAGTGTTTTTAAATTATTTTAATATGCTTATGTTAAAAATAATTTTTAAAAAATAAAAAAACATCATTGACATGTATTTTAATATGAAAAATTATTTGAAAAGCAACCACAACCATAACCACGTGCTGATACCATAAAACTCGATGTTTTAAGGCAGTTCAAGTTTTTAATTAAATTCATATCATTAGATGTCTATCAAGGTCAATAACGTAAAAACAAAAAAAAAAATTTATTTGATTTTTTTGCTATGAGAAAATAGAAAAAAACTTCAACCTTCAAGTTGACCTAATTATTTGATCCATCGGTCAAGTTATATATATCATGAGATTAGTTTGACAACAATGATTATGATTGCCAATAAATTTTTAACCAGAGACAGAGAGACCCTAATTTGCAAATTATGAAAATCACAAGGGCATAGTAGCAAAAAAAGTGCGCAGAGAAACAACAAAAGAGCCCTTCAACTTCTAAATTTTGCAATAAGAATTTCTATCTACCTCAAGCATGGAGGACTACCAATCGAGAAATCGGGTCAACGTTGCAACAATTATCATTCCAAATAAATCAACTCTTCTTCTTCACAAGATCTGTTGGCCCTAATGCTTTGCTCTGCTTCACTCCCAGGTTTCCCTGTGGTTTTCTTTCTTTGAAACAAACGGGTAATTTCCTTTCTTCTCTTGTAGTTTTTGTACCCAAAAGTTTTATTTTTTTTAATCAACTATCTACCTTAATTATCTTTCTTGTAAGGGATTTTAAGGCTGCATTGTTTCTGGTTCTGCTTCATTTGCACGTTCAAGTTGTTTATTAATTTATAGGGTAAGGGTCCCATTTTTTCTGAAATATGGGAAGAGGGTTTTGGGCTATGACTGTATGAAGCTTGCTTAGTTTCACTGGAGTGCAATTATAGGTGGTTTATGTTTTCACTATCAAAATGGTGGTAGGTTAGAAGTAGAGCACTTGAATTGGTCTATGTCTTGTCCTGTTATTGTAATTTAGTGATCAGTTATCGAATGTTGGTTTGTTGAATTTCCTGTTTGTGTAGTTTAACATTGGAAAGCATGTCACTTTTTTGGATCGCCTGTTCATGTCATGTATTTTTATGTCATCTACTAATGTTTGCTTGTTAGAAACTATTTTGATTTTTTAAAATTTGAAACTTGAGCTTATGGATGCAAAGTATGTTACATTGGACTTGGAATCGGTTGAAATCAGATAGGGTTGGTGTTTCGGTGTTTCATCCACAGACGCGTGTGTTATTTTTTTTTTTCAGGTTTAGATTTGCAGGGTGAATATTTGTGAAAATTGCTCATAGATCCTTTAGATGTGTATATGCGATGCTCATTCTCTATTGTTGTCTGTGATTCATATATGTTTTGTTACTTATGGTGGCTGGAAGCCTACAGACAATGTCAATTACTCTGACAGCACCTCTCCTGTTTTCTAAGTTAATGATAGTTCTTATTTATGTTCCATCCGTACAAATCTGCAGGGCTTATGTGGATGAGAGAGTTGAAAGTGGATTTTTCTTGGGTTTTTGGAAGCTCTGTTTTTCAACCTGGTCAATCTGAATTTAGTGATGGAGTGCAACAAAGAAGAGGCCTTCAGGGTGAAGGGCATCGCTGAGAGTTTGATGGTAAAGAAGGATTTTCCAACAGCTCGTAGAACTGCACTTAAAGCCCAACAACTTTATAATGATTTAGAGAACGTTTCTCAGATGCTAACTGTTTGTGATGTACATTGTGCCGCTGATAAAAAACCGTTTGGGACTGAGATGGACTGGTACGGCATCCTTCAGATTGAAGAGACAGCTGATGAGGCAACTATCAAGAAGCAGTACAGGAAGTTTGCTCTCCAACTTCATCCCGACAAAAATCAGTTCCCCGGAGCAGAATCTGCTTTTAAGTTAATTATGGATGCTCAAAAAGTGCTTTTAGACAAAGGAAAACGGTCCTTGCATGATATTAAACGCAAAGCTTTTATGAGTAAACCTGCACAACGATACTGGCCCCCACAGAAGGCAACCCACAGTTCGAACTTTACTGGCTTAAATCCTCATCACAGGCAATCGCAACAGCCAGCCTCTCAACGTGATTCCTCTAATGGACGGCCGACTTTCTGGACTGCCTGTCCATTTTGTACTGTAAGATACCAGTATTACACAGAAATTATTAACAAACCTCTTGTGTGTCAGAGTTGCAAAAAATCCTTTATTGCGTATGAAAGGAGTGGACAGGGGCCTCCAACATCAAGTAACATGAATCAATCATCATTTTTGCAAAGGAAGAATATCCCAAATCAGACTGCTAGCAAAGTTGAATTAGGACGGCGAGAAAATTTTAGTTCTGAGCCATCTAAAACAGAGTTCCGTTCAGAAAAGGTAAATGGTAAAAGGAAGAGGAAGCAAGAAGAGGAGTCTAGTGAAAGTTGCGACACTGGAACTGATTCTGAAGAAGACATAGTTAGCGAGGAAGATGGTGATTTTAAGCCTGAGGTGAATTTTGAATATAAAGGAGAGTGCCCAAGACGATCTGGACGTAACAGGCGGCATGTTTCTTATAAGGAAAATCTGAGTGACGATGAAGACTTTGTGAGAGATCCAAAAAAGACCTAGGGGAGAGAATCATTCTGTGCCACTGAAGAGGAGAATGGAAATGGAATGGAGGAGGATGTGTATCAATCCAGTGTGGCTGCTGATGTGAAAGATGACAATGTCCTGAAACAGGAAGAAAGTAATGGAATCAAGGAGACCGATAATGTGAAGGGAAAAGAAAAGGTAGAGACAAATGGCTGTCAGAAAAATTCTGAGACTCATCCATTTCTTATCAGATTCACCCTCAAAATCAACATCAAATCCGGATTCATCCGACTGCCCTGATCCTGATTTCCATGACTTTGACAAAGACCGGGATGGAGTGCTTTTTTGGGGGGCAGGTATGGGCTGTTTATGACACCCTGGATGCCATGCCTAGATTTTATGCTCAAATCAAGAAAGTGATGTCTCCTGGGTTCAATTTGCAGATAACCTGGCTAGAAGCACACCCAGATGATCATGATGATTTTGAATGGGTCAAGGAGGGCTTGCCTGTGGCTTGTGGTAAGTTCAGATATGGAAAATCTCAGTACAGTGACAAGAGGCTAATGTTCTCTCACCCGATTGATTTGGAAGAAGGTGGCCAAAGAGATACTTACAAGATATTTCCTAGAAAGGGTGAGACTTGGGCCCTCTTCAAGAATTGGGATATCAAATGGAAATCTGATGCAGATAGTCATCAGGAGTATGATTGTGAGTTTGTTGAGATATTGTCTGAATATGCTGAGGGTGTTGGTGCATATGTTACCTTTCTTGGGTAAAGTGAAGGGCTTTGTGAGCCTTTTTTGTCGAATTTGAAAGGAAGGGATGGACGTGTTTGAAATTCCTCCACGTGAATTATTCCGGTTATCTCACATGATTCCATCATTCAAACTGACAGGCGAGGAAAGAGAAGGTGTGCAAAAGGGATCTTTTGATCTTGATCCAGCTTCTTTGCCTAATAAAGTTTTAGAGACTGCCAATACTGAAGATTTCAGAGATTAGATTGGCAATGCTCGTTGTAATGGTTATGTTCGAGATCTTCAGTCAAAGTGAAACCTGAAATGGTGTGCGAAGCAGGTACTTTGATGCATTAGCCTGACACGAAGGGGACCATTCTTCTATCTGAGGATGATTGTGACAGCATCACAGGAGATGGCAGTATTAATTGAGCTTCTGCTCAAGTTGCTTTTGAAATTCCAGAACCAGAATTTTTCAACTTTGTGCCGAGAAATCAATTGAAAAGTTCCAGGTTAGTCATATCTGGTCACCGTTCAGTGATGAGGATGGCTTGCCAAAGTACTATGGTCAAATTATGAAATTCACTCTGACCAAGGTTTGTCAGAGTGAATTTGGGAAATGCCTATATATTGTGGATTATTAAGGCAAAAAATGGAAAAGCAGTCCTATTCATCTACTGATTTATTTTCCAATTGCATGACTGGAGAATCTGCTGGTAAGAAAAATGAAAACACCATTTTGCCAGGGAAAGGTGAAGTTTGGTCTTTGTACAAGAACTGGTCCCCTGAAATTTAAAAATTCTGACTTGGAAAATTGTGAATATGATGTGGTGGAAGTCCTTGATCGAAATGATTTTCAGATCAGTGCTTTGTCATGGGAGTTTCTCTGTACTGAGCTGCTTAGATTCTCCCATCAAATTCCTGCTTTTCGACTGACGGAAGAGAGGGGTGGCAGTCTCGGAGGCTTCTGGGAACTTGATCATCCAGCATTGCCTGTTCATTATTTTTCCCTGAATTGAAATCACAGGTTGACAAGAGTAATGCTGTATATTTTTGCTAGATTTTTTTTTATCATGCTTCAATAGTGATCGTATTTCTTTTGTAAGGTTGAACCAATGCATTGAACATGCTCTAGATTTTAATCTTGAAAATACTCATGATGAGGCCGAACTCAATTTTGTTTGCAGCGTATTTTCTACTAATTCCTCTCATGCTTAATACCCATGCCAGGAACAAAATTCCAGTTTTCTCCTGGGAACATTAACTTGGTTGCTCGTAAATTTAGTGGACTTGTTTTTTTTTTATTATTATGTTTTTGAATTAAAAAAAAAAAAAGGTGCCTGTCTTCAGTGAGAAAAAAGAAACAGCAAAAAAAAGGCTGCTGCAAGCCTTGGCCTCTTCTCTACTACCCCTCCAAAATCAACAACTTCGTCTTGCGTGGAGTGAATCCGTAGAAAAGAAAAAGAAGGGGGCATTCCGAGAATTGAACTCGGGACCTCTCGCACCCTAAGCGAGAATCATACCACTAGACCAAATGCCCTTTGTTGATCTTATGAACACAACCTATCTTTAATTATATATAGATAAAATGAAGAATAACAACTTTTAGATTCATTCCATATTCTCCACTTGGACACAAATTAACAATTATAAATACAAATTCACACTATAAAGGAACACTCACCACCATTTAATTTTTATTTATTTATTTATTTATCTAGTCAAATAAATCATTGAAAGTTAAGATACTTAAATAAAAAAAATTAAATTATAAACATTGAAATAACATAAAAAAAATACTTAATTAGTAATAAATTAAAAAAATTCACTTTTAATCTATGGATATATTAGTGTGCCATGTGTCAATTTAACGACAACATTAATTGATTATATTTTTTTGAAAGTTAGCAAACATTAATGAAATAAATAAAAATAGAGACTCAAATACAAAAATCTGAAAAGTTTATGCTCTCAAAATATTATTAGCAATTGTATTACTTCTAAATTTGATTGATCCATGATTAGGGTAAGATATATTAAAAACACTTCTGTAATCCCTCAGTAAATGTCCAGTTTAATGACATTAGGAGCTTGAACGGAATTAATTTTGTTACAAATACAGTTTTGTGGTCTTAGGTTCCAATTATTTAAGAACCCAGCGAGTCAACTTGAATCCCAGTTGACCCACCCCTAACCCGAGAAAAAAAGTCAAGAATGATTAATTTAATAAATTAACCCGTAACCCAATCAAAATCCAATTTAATATTTATTGTAAAAAGATATTATTTTTTTATTAAAAAAATAAAATTATATTGTTTTAATTGACTCAAATTAACATGTCCAACCTATACACCGAGTCTTGAACTGAATCATTAACTAAGCCGAGTTTAATTACTATGCCACCCAAATTTGTTATGTTTATTAAATATTAATGAAAAACGTTAAATATAATTGAATAATACATGTGCGAAGAGAACTAGTTTACCTTCAGAGCACAAGCTAAAAAGGCATTGATATTTTTCTTTTGAGAAGAAAACAAAAGGCATTGAAATTTATATTTATTCTCAAAGAAGAAAAAAAAACTGAAATTCAAAGTTCCCTTGCATCATTACCTCCTCCTGATCACTGGAGGTTGACTCAAACTGAAATACTAGCCTCATTTGTTTGTGGAAAATAATTTCTTTTAAAAAGTAATTTATGAGAAAATAAATTATTTTTTAATATTTAATAGTATAATAAAAAATAAATTGAAAAATATTTTCCAGTGTTTGATTATGTCATAAAAAATAAACTGAAAAATAACTTATTAATGTTTTATTTTTTTCAAGTTTATTAAAATAACGAGGAACAAATCTTACAAATTAAAAAATTGAATGAGCATGAAATTGAAAAAAAAATATAATTTCATAAATTATCTCAAATAAAATAAATAATAATCAAAATAATAGAGATCAAATCTAACAAATTAAAAAATTAAAATAATAATAATTACCATTTCATAAATTATTTCAAATAAAATAAATAACAATCAAAAGAATGAGGACTATATTTGATAGATAAAAAATTTCAATTAAAAATTAATAGAAAAAAAACAAACAACAATTATAAAAATAAGGACCTAAGTTAATATAAAAATTAAATTCTAAGGAATAAAATTGAAAAAAATATTCAAAACAAAATATATATAGCAATTAAAAGTTTGAGGATCAAATTTGATATAATCAGCAAATAATAACATTTCTAAATTTTTCACAACTTCCAGAAAGTGTTTTCTGCCCAAAATAAAAAGAAAACACTTTCCTGGAAACCAAGCTAAATTTTTCTTTAACTGAAAAGTATTTTTCGTTGATCAACTTTTCAAATGACAAACAAACACAAAAAAATTTGAAAAGTAATTTTCATATCTTCCCATCAAACAAAAGCAACTAAATAACTAACTCTAGTCTTAACCTATAATCAAAACCTAGGAAAGGAAAATGAAGCAAGGACTGCACTAACGAAGGTCACTATCATACTTATCCAAAATGATTCCTAACATGAAAAGTTTTTAATGCTTTAAACTAAATTAAACTGAATACAGGAGAACATATTATGAAAATAAATGAAGCAAAACTTGCTAACACAATTATTAAACCTGGCCCGGTCTGGTGAACAGGTGAGCTTTGCGCCGAGTCATAAACCAAGCCAGTTTTAATTCCTACGCTACCTTACATTGTATTTTCTGGTTTTGGTACATAGAGAAATTTGTATCCTAGGGCATCCATTAGCGGCAATCGTCAAGCCAGTGATGTTAAATAATTTTTCCAGCTTCATGAACAGAAGCCCTTTCATCCTCCATGATATTTACAAAAACAAAGCCCGTTGCACAAGAAAGAAAAGAGCTGGACAAAGCTAGGGATCATGCATGTGAATTTCCTTCATTTGGCAACATACCTTGAAATTGTCTAAGAACAAGAACTTACTGTCTGGTATTTCTTAGTATGTTTCCAAGTTAACTGGGTGGTGATAAACAACAGATATGCACACCATAAATCTATCACAAGCATAATATGCTAGACCTCATTTCACTCTGATACCAACTCATACTGGATTTGAGTTCTGGTTCTGGTTCTGGTTCTGGTTCTGACCAACCTGAACTCGCCAAGCATAATATTGAAAGTACAATGAGTTGAGGCTCATAGCTATCCCAAAGCCCAAAACAGATGAAAGGAGTATCGCATAAATGATCTTCAGATGAAACTGCAACAATAGTTTTCAGATGATTCAATCAGTATAATCCAGGCTTCAAATCAACATGAATCAATATCAATAATGCCAGAAAATTTGGGGTTGGGAGTCATCATGAACTTTTAAACTTGACATGGTAATGTAAACAAAAAAAAAAAACATGGTGCAGAAATTTACCAAAATTTCTTTTCTTTTTCCACCACTGCCATGCAGGTTGATTTAGAGCTTTCTGTATCTCAGAGGCTCAACAACTTAAATAATCAATGCCTTTTATTCGCTTTATGGTATTTTTTCCTCCCTTAATTATTTACTTACAGAAACCTGAAAGAAAAGTTTTGCCTTCTTTTCTAGCCAGGGCAATTTGCAACACTTAGGAGACCAAAATATTCAACAGAGATGGGAATTAAGTTTGGCTGAAACAAACTATCATATTCCTCACTAACCTAATGAGTAGGAACCAGCAAAGCAATGCCAGGGAAGAGAACATGAGAGAGACACATTGTTATAGGGCAGCAACTAACTAATGGGTTCACACGGGAGAAATTCAAATTAAGGGAACAGTTGATAAAACGGTGTGTTTTAGAGTAAGTCATTAAGTCCAAAACGATGCGTTTTATAGAGTTTATAATTTTGTTATGAGTCACGTGGAAAGGAAAGAAATCACGAGCTGGTTGTTAGGCTCCTCTGTATATATAATAGCATCTGTTGCAACAGATGGAGGCATGCAATAATAGTGAACCAATTCCTTTTCTTTCGGTAATTCTTCCCTCACACCTTCTCTGTGTTTTCACCGCTCCTTCTCCTTCTTCCTTCTTCTTCTCTTCGTCTACTTCTTCTGCTCTATCTCTTGACAACCAAGTTAGTTGCTC
Source organism: Populus trichocarpa (assembly GCF_000002775.5). Taxonomy (NCBI): domain Eukaryota; kingdom Viridiplantae; phylum Streptophyta; class Magnoliopsida; order Malpighiales; family Salicaceae; genus Populus; species Populus trichocarpa. The sequence goes on from NC_037292.2 coordinate 13,860,670, forward strand.
CAAGTGGTATCAGAGCTGCATCTTCAAACTCAAAATGCCTCCTGAAACGAGATCCCAAGATGCAAGAAGGGTGGATGAAACCACCAATCTGGAGCAACCCCAAGCATATGATCACATCCAACAACAACTTAATGATACCAGGGCCGATGCTAATACACGCTTCAGAGAACTTAAAGAAGTTATGGATGCCCTTGTTTCTCGGGTAGACACAGCATTGCAAAAGACCCAACTTTCTTCAGGGGAGTGCAGTTTACCTAAAGCTCCTTAGTTCCCCCCCCCCCCAAGAGATTCCCCTGCTCGTTTCAACTGGATTAATGAAGGTACTCCTCCTCAATATCAATTACGTAGACCAGACCAAAACGAGAGTTTCCTATTTTTGAGGGAGAGGATGTCCTTAAATGGATTTATAAGTGTAACCAGTACTTTGATGTGGAAGAAATTGCTGAGCAAGACAAGCTCAAATTAGCTTCCTATTATCTAGATGGCATGGCCCTATGCTGGCATCAAAATTACATAAGAAGCTTGGGAGGACGGGTAGTATCTTGGTTAGAATATGTAGAGGCTTTATGCTGCAGGTTTGGGGGAGAGAAAAACCCTTTAGAGGAACTCATTGAACTTAAACAGAAAAATGACTTAGAAACCTATATCAAGGATTTCGATATCCTCTGGAATCGATCTGAAATTTCTGAGAAAAATGCTTTGGTATTCTTCATAGGAGGACTGGATGTAGAAGTTAAGAATATGATCAAGATGTTTGAGCCAAAGTCCTTGAAGCAAGCATATACTTTAGCTAGATTACAGGACAACACCCTCACCCATAGACGTTATGGCTCTAATCCTAACAAACAGACTTATCACCCAACCACCTTTGCTTACCCAAACAAACCTGCTACCCCTTCCAGCTACAACAAAAATTTCCCCACCAGATTCCCAAGTACCAGCCTTAAACCACCATAAGCAGGTCTCTTACCAAACCCCCCACCTTACAACCCCAACATTACCCAAAGAACCACTAGACCCATAAGAAATAGGGACTTGGATGAGAGGAGGGCTAAGGGCCTTTGTTTTTGGTGTGATGAGAAGTTTATACCGGGGCATAGATGCCAGAACAAGAAACTGTATTCCCTATGTGTTATGGAAGAGAGCGGGGAGTGTAGTGAAGACGAGGGAGCCACTGACCTGGACCCTGACACCTATCAGCCTCATATATCCCTCAATGCCTTAGAAGGAGTAACTGGCCTTAACACATTGCGGGTCACAGGCAGGGTCGAAAAACAGCCTCTAGTTATCTTGGTAGATTCTGGCAGTACACACAATTTCATCAGCAATCACGTAGCAGACAGCTTGCATTGTAATCTTACAAACATTAAGGCTCTAACAGTGCAGGTAGCTGATGGTGGGATCATGGCTTGCACTTCTGTGTGTAGCAACTTCCAATGGTCCATCCAGGGAGTTGATTTTGTGACTGATGTATTTACCTTAGATCTTAAAAATTGTGATATGATATTGGGCATTCAATGGCTGGCTACATTAAAAACCATTGTATGCAACTATGAAGAAATGTGGATGGCGTTTATATGGCAAGGTCAAGAGGTTTTTATCAAGGAAAATGATCCAGTAACCATGGAAACTGTCAGACTAAAGCAACTTAATGGTTTGTTATGTAGTGCTAGTCTGGTTTCTGAAATTAATCTGTGCAGCCTAGGCTCTATTAACAGTCAGGAACAGGAGAAAAATCCAACATCCCCTGGGTTACAACCTGGCCTTGCTGAAAATACAGCTTTCACCAATCTGCAAGCGGAATACCAGGAGCTGTTTGAAGAACCAAAGGGCTTGCCTCCTCCTCGCAGCCATGATCACAGTATACCTTTTAAGGAAGGCTCTAATCCAGTCAATCTCAGACCCTATCGACATTCTAGTCTACAAAAGGATGTGGTAGAACATATGGTTAAAGAAATGCTGGGCTTAGGAACCATTCAACATAGCCATAGCCCTTTTTCTTCCCCAGTTGTCCTAGTCAAGAAGAAGGACAAATCATGGAGATTATGCATTGACTATAGGGCATTAAACCAGCTCACAATCAAAGATAAGTTCCCTATTCCTTTAATAGATGAACTCCTAGAAGAATTGGTGGGTGCCTCAGTTTTTTCTAAGATTGATCTCCGCTCTGGTTACCACCAGATCCAAATGGCTCCTGAGAGCATCTACAAGACTGCATTTAAGACACACAATGGGCACTATGAATTCTTGGTCATGCCTTTTGGCTTGACTAACGCCCCTGCCACCTTTCAAAGTCTAATGAATGACTTATTTAGGGACCAATTGAGGAAGTTTATTCTTGTTTTTTTTATGACATTCTTATTTACAGTAACTCCATGACAGAGCACCTAGGCCATCTCAGGACTGTCTTCACAATTCTACAGACTAACCTGCTGTATGCCAAGGCCAGCAAATGTGTTTTTTGCAGCCCCCAAGTTGAGTATCTAGGCCATGTCATTTCGGCAGCAGGGGTGTCGACTGATCCCCATAAGATCAAGGCCATCTTGAATTGGCCTCTCCCATGCAACATTAAACAACTAAGGGGTTTTTTGGGTCTCACTGGATACTACAGGAGATTTGTTAAGGGTTATGGTATCATTTGCAAACCCTGAACCCAGCTGCTGAAGAAGGATGCTTACAGATGGAATGAGGAAGCCACTTCAGCCTTCAATCAATTGAAACATGTGATGACTCAACCTCCAGTCCTGGCGTTGCCAAACTTGACTCAATAGTTCATCATCGAGACAGATGCTAGCAACAGAGGAATGGGGGCAGTCCTCATGCAAGCAGGCCACCCAATCGCATTCATTAGTAAATCATTTGGGGTTTAACAACAAGCACTTTCCACCTATGAAAGGGAACTACTTGCTATTCTACTGGCAGTTACTAAATGGCGACATTACTTATGGGGCAAACATTTTATTATACGTACTGATCATCTTAGTCTCAAATATCTGTTGGAACAGAAGGTGACTTGCCCATCACAACATGTGTGGCTCGCCAAACTCCTTGGGTTTGACTATGAGATTGAGTTCAAAAAAGGGAAGGACAATGTGGTTGTTGATGCCCTCTCAAGGGTGTCCTGTGGAACTCTCAGTACCATGACAGTCTCTTCTCATTCTACTACACTCTTAGAAGCCATCAAACAATCCTGGCAGAATGTACAGCTTCTCATTCAGGAATTAACCCTGCAGGCTAACTCTCATCCTCACTACTCTTGGGTCAACCAGCTCCTATGTAGGAAAGGTAAGCTTGTGGTAGGCCAACATGGACCTCTTCAAACTCAAATCATTTCTCTATATCATGATTCAGCTACAGGGGGACATTCAGGCACTACTGTTACAGCAAAAAGGATGGCCAATAGGTTTCATTGGAAGGGCCAGCAAAAGCATGTTAGACAATACATCAGGGAATGCCCCATTTGCCAACAAAACAAGTCTGAAAACACACGCACTCCTGGGTTACTACAACCCCTCCCTATACCTACAGCTCCTTTCATTGATATTAGTATGGATTTCGTGGAGGGGCTCCCTAAATCTGAAGGGCGGGAGGTTATCTTTGTGGTTGTGGACAGATTTAGCAAATATGCGCACTTCATGGCTATTCCACACCCCTATACTGCCTGTTCTGTAGCCCGAGTGTTTCTAGACAATGTCTACAAATTGCATGGGTTCCCAGCCACCATTGTTAGTGACAGGGTCACTGTCTTTCTTAGTCTCTTCTGGAAGGAGCTATTTGCTAGACAAGGCGTCAAGTTATGCTATTCAACAGCCTACCACCCCCAATCAGATGGCCAGACAGAGGTGGTCAATAAGTGTCTTGAAAACTACCTGCGTTGCATGAAAGGTACTTCACCAACACGGTGGGTTCAATGGCTTCCCCCAGCCGAATGGTGGTACAACACCAACTACCATACGGCCACCAAATCCACCCCATATGAAATCATTTACGGTTACCCTCCCTTTTTACACATTCCCTACTTCCCAAAAGACTCACCTGTCGACGCAGTGGATAATTTCTTATGCAAAAGGGAACAAATTCTACATGCAGTCAAGAAAAACCTACAGAATGCAAGGCATAGAATGATTCAACTTGCAAACAAACACAGAAGTGAAAGACAGCTTGCTATTGGTGATCTAGTCTACCTCAAACTGCAACCATACAGACAGAAAACTCTAGGCCACAGACATTCTAAAAAACTAGCTTAAAATACTACGGTCCATACGAAGTTTTAGCAAGAATTGGTACCGTGGCTTATAAATTGAAGTTACCCATCTCTACATCCATCCACCCTGTGTTTCATGTGTCACTGTTGAAGAAAAAGGTGGGCAATCGGGAGGTGCACCCTACATTGCCTGATCTGCCCTCTGAACCTCTTCTCCTTCCACATGCTATTTTGGATCGCCGGATGGTCAAGAAGAATCTACAAGCAGCCACCCAACTCCTCGTTCATTGGGCAGGTCTTACACTTGCAGAAGCTACCTGGGAGTTTGCTGACGAGCTAGCCCTCCGATTTCCACAATTCGACCTTGAGGACAAGGTCTATTTGAAGGAGGGGCAATTGTTACAGGGCAGCAACTAACTAATGGGTTCACACGGGGGAAATTCAAATTAAGGGAACAGTTGATAGAACGGTGCATTTTAGAGTAAGTCATTAAGTCCAAAACGATGCGTTTTATAGAGTTTATAATTCTGTTATGAGTCACATAGAAAGGAAAGAAATCACGAGCTGGTTGTTAGGCTCCTCTGTATATATAATAGCGTCTGTTGCAACAGATGCAGGCATGCAATAATATTGAACCAATTCCTTTTCTTTCGGTAATTCTTCCCTCACACCTCTGTGTTTTCACCGCTCCTTCTCCTTCTTCCTTCTTCTCTTCGTCTACTTCTTCTGCTCTATCTCTTGACAACCAAGTTAGTTGCTCCACACATTCAGACCACAAGCTCAGGGTATTAGAAATTACAATGCGATAAAAGAAAATAAAATCTCAGGTCACATGGTACTTGATCATCACGTGCAGAAGTTAGTCAGTAAAGCTTCTAACCAGAATACCAAACAAAATCATTAACCTAAATTATGATAGCTTTTAGTGAAATTTGTTCCAAGAATGGACTCAACTTGTAGTTTTCTTAAATTCTTAATTGAAGTTAGTCTTATTTGATTCATCCAGCATTGCCTATGCCTTTAACCATGATTATCTTTAATTCATCCAGCATATCCCGTGCCTTTAACCATGATTGTCTTTGCATCTTCACGGTTATGAAATGAACTAACAGATATGACTCACCATACTGTAGAATATGTGGACAGTGATGGCCACAGATGCAAACTCAAGTGCAGCAAATGTCCATATATACTCTCTGATTGCTGCAAGTCATGAAAGCATTTAGCATGAAAACTCCAATTAAAATCAAAGTTTTGTAAATTCAAGGCTCAGAATATACCTAGAATGACCGCAAAGATAGATGACAAAAGGCCCAATGTAAATGCAAATGGTGCAGCAACTATAATTGCTTGAGTCTTCATGTCACGAATCTGCAGAGTTTTAATACACATGATCAGCATTTCTGCTCTTAAAGATAAACTACAAAAAGTTCTAGTCATGCGCCTTCTCAACATTTTCCATACAATATCACTATTATGCTCTCCTATTTGTACTTCTGAGCCTAGGCAAGCTTTCTTCAGATCATAATTGAAGGGACCTAGTCAACAGTCTTATTTGTTTTGATCAGCACAGTATCACAACCTAAACCAACTAGATGAACCTAAACAGGCATGTATACAGTAGAACTCATCAGAACAAGATATAATCGAACCTTCTAGTTTTCACAATAATATAAATTTGTTAATTCTACATTTTTCTACAGCAGGAAAACAACATACCAACACTTGCTCCAAGAAGAAGAAATAGCATATGGTGCTAATTAAGACAAGCACAACAAAGTCCTGCCAGGCACTGCATCAAACACCATAATAACTAAAAAATAAAATTAGCAGAAAGTGGTAAGTGAAAATCCATGACTAACTGGCTGTGACTGAAACTTGAAGCAGATTTCTCTCACCCAAGATGTAATGCATAAGGACATCATGGAATCATGATATTAAAGAAAAGGCAAATAGATCTATGACTATGATGCCAGCTTGTATTACCTTATTTGCTGCAACCTCTGGCGACTCTGTTCCTGTCTGTTATTTCTTTGGGCTAAGCTTGTTGCCCGCAGCAAAGTTACAGGCAAGTTCTTAACTTCTTGCCCGCATACATCACAATACTTGTTTCCTTTGGTGCTAAACCACTTAATTGCACAGTCTTCATGTACAAGTCTGAGGTCACCTTTGCAACTGCATTCCATTTTGAGTGTATTTCCTTCTTCACATACATCAAAACAGATCCTACATACAGCTTCCTCTTCAGCAATTTCTTCATCATCGGCTTGCATTGGAACAGGTGTTATTTGATCTGCTAAATAGCAAAGTTACTCAAGGATATGGTGGAAGGATAGCAATGCAAGGATCACGGGTATAAAGAGTTCATTGACATTACAATCTGATATGATGAGCTAACACCAGAGAAACCATGTGATGACAACACTTGAGAGCATGGGGTCCATGATTCCCAACTCCCAAGTAATAGACTGGAAGACACCGAGTTTGAATAGCATCCAATGGGAACCCAGAATCAAGACCTATAGAAGGCACTAAAATACTTGAATTATGTATCTTCATTGGACTACCCAACAATACCACCCTGCCCCCCTTCTCTTAGGCAGAATGCAAATCACATGAATTTTGACATAATTATTTTTTATTGTATTCCTTTTTTTAATTTTAAGAATTTTTAGTATTTGTCAACTTTATTTAATTAAACAAGTGGTTTATTAGAAAATTGGTAGTTATTTTAAGATTTTATTTCATTTTATTCCATTTCCAATGTTTAGTATTAATAAGTTTCCTAGTTGTACTAGTCTTTTGGCAATCAAAACATTGATGAATAATTAAGATTTTTGTGAGTTCTCCTAAACTTTGTTGTGTTTGTTTTTTTAGGATTTTTGAGTGCAACTGTATGTTCCATCAAGTGGTATCGGAGCAAGTTCAGCTTGATTGATGGATGAGTGATAGCAACCAACCCAGTGACACACGTCAAGGGATGCAAGCCATCTAGGACACTGTGTGAGTCCAAAGGACAGTGTCAATACACCATAGGTATGGCAGTTACTTAGAGTCACTCATTGAGAGTTTTGCAATGACCGAAGAAAGTCCCAATGTCTTGATGTTAGATGCCAACAGGTATCATGGATACAATAGATGCTGCACTAGCAAAGGAGCTCATAGTCAGCCTATTTGTGGTCATGTTCCTGCTTTTAAATAAATTTCGATTGAAGATCATAATAGGGACAAGTATGATAATTTAACTTTGGTCCCAACAAATTTCGATTGAAGATTGATGTTGGCAACTTTCAACAAAGATCCGAGTATTGAAGAACTTATAGACTAGCTTGCTAATTGTGATAGAATAATCGAATATGCAAGACTATCAAATGGGAAGATTGCACAATTGGCTGAGAACAAATTGAAAGGAAGAGCTTCTTCGTGATGGAAACAAGTCCAAGATACTTTGATAGCAAAAGGTGTCATATAAGATGAGAGGTAAGAGATGGTTTTATTCCCATGGATTACAATGTGATTTATGAAGCCTAAAGCTACAATTGGAGCTTACATAATAGTAAACGAAGTAGCTGCTTCATGTGATGACTTTATTAACAACAAACCATGTAAGGAAAGCAAATGTACAAGTGAGATGGTCTTTTTAGCAGGTAAAGATTTCAAAAGGTTGTCATAGACACTTCCAAATTTAATGATGCAAATAAATTTGATAAAGCCACTACCTGTGACCACAAGAAATGGAGGATTTTTCTCTTATGGAAATAAGCTTAAAGGAAAATTTTAGTGGAACCTATTCAACAATATGTAGAGGGCATGTCTTTAAATAACTAGATTTCATAGATTTTGCAACCATTAAGAAGTCATATGTGGACTTCCAAGGGATAGAAAAATACCTCAGCAGATTGAGGTTTTTCTTTGCCCAACCAAAACACTAATAGTATGTTTAAAAGGGTGGGGTCAAGGACGAGTTGCTTTATGAAAGGGTTAGTTCTATGAGTATATTCCTAGTGTCTATTCATTTGACATGGGAGAGCTCAATTTCTGCAATAAACTTGATGGCAAGTTTTTTCTCAAATCTCATGACATTTGGTAAAATTATTTTTATTGTATTCCTCCTTCGATTTTTTAAATTTTCGAGGATTTATTAGATTTATAAAATTTCAAACACGAAAATATAAAAATAAAAACATAAAAGGTGAGGAACTTAAATAGACATGATCAAAGGCAAAAAGATCTCATCAATTAACCCATCTACAGCATTAAATTTAGTCACATTATGCAATTCCTAATTATATGAGTTGAGGAGCAAGTTAGGGAGCTTGATAAAGCAATGGTTTTAAGGAGCAATAGAAATAAGGAAATAAAGCAACATATGTGCTAGTACATACCATTGCTAGGATCTGTTGCAACATGCTCATCATGAGTAGCAAAAGATGCAGATTGGACAATAACAACATTTCGCCCAGGAACAGAAAGGGACCTTGGAATCACATGACCAGCCACTTTCTGAACAAAAAAATTATTCAGTTATTCTTTTCAACAATTTCCCTAGGCTACTAAACCATGCATCTCTGTTTCTTGTTATGGGAAAAAAGAGAGATCATAATGAACATTTTTCGAAGCATTATATTTATATATATGGAGTCAACAATTACTTGCTTGAATAATTGCTTCTTGGATCATCTCTCAAAAAATCTAAAGGATTTGAATTAAGATTTGAGTTCATAAACAAGGTAGCAGCGAAAATCAAACATAGCTTACTTTTATTTTATGAGATTCAACAGGCATTCTTGCTGAATCAGGCATGGAAACGGAAGGGGAAGGGGACAAGTTTGATGCAGGTGTGACAGGAAGAGAAGTGCATCTTTCCCAAGAAAAAGCCGACTTGAAGCTGGCCATAATAGGACTATCTAGAGCTGTCATGTGGTCTGAATTAAGGAGAGAACTCTTCTCACCATCAGGGGCAGCAGATTTTCGCTTCAAGCTGAAAGTCTGCAACAAGCTTCCTGGTGAATTGCTTTTATATGAATTTTGAGAGTGGAGTAAGCCTTTCCCACTACAGCTACTGCCAAAACCTACAGGTCTAGGTGGGATTTGAAGTGAAAGATCAGAGCGTCTTTCACTTGGTTCTGGATTTAATACTTCATTTGAGGGTTCCGCATTTTTGGGATCAGCCTGCAAGTGGGACATAATAGATCCCAGTCATTTGCTTTACTAGCTTCCAGAAAAAAATGTCACACCAGAACAGAATAAATGACAAGTCTATTACAATCACATGTGAATCTTGCAAACACCAGATGAACCAGATGCATACATATAATTTGTTCCTTGAGGAAATTCTTAGCTTCTTAGATATCAGGCTTTCTTGGAATGAATTTTAGGTTTTTTTTAGTCTTGAAACAAATGAAGGAGGAATAGAATACATTTAGACAGCTATCAAAATTAGGTTAAATTTTAAGCATTTCCATTATGATTTTCCTTTCCCACCTTCCTTTGAAGTTGGGTCAAGTGGTGAAGGGAGTTAATTACTTGAATCATGTGGTTTTACTGATCTACATAATTCACATTTCTTATGGGAACAAAATCTAATTGAATACCGTGGTTAGGAAGTGATTTCCACCAGTCTCCTTCCAAAACTATGCTGTTCATACAAACAAAGGGGCCAAAACTGAAAAAAAGAACGGAAATGTATTGAGTTGTGAGCTGCAAAGTAATTGCACAGAATCAGTTTCAATTCAATTTTTAGAAGTGTTTCAACAAAAACAGATTGTTCCTAAACAGCTCTACTATTCTACTACACCAGCAAAGAAGAAAGGCCATGCAGTGCTGTAAAAGTAAAAATGCAAACTAGGGACCATCAGATATAAGCAGGAAATACCTCTAACGCATTTTCAGGAGGTTTCCTTTACCTATTCCAAGGGCAGCAGTCATCTTAAAACCTCACTGCTAGAAGCACTATAACTTAAATGCCAACAAGCAAAAAGAAAATGCATTCTTCATAATTCTGTTGTCCAAAAAAATTGCAAGTACTAAAATTTTCAGAATAACAGACGACATAATAGTTAATACTCTCATGTATCCCAGCATCTGTCTCATTGGCATTTCATCACCAGCAAGGATCTATTCAAGTTCTTATAGCCTGAAATACACAAAAGCTTTATACATATATAGACGTATCAAACCTTAATGACAACGTGAAATAGCTTTTCCCACTTCCCAGAAACATGAATTCCACTCCATGGCTCGCGCAACTACAGTTAAGTGAGGGGGCTAAACCCAGAATTAACTAAATTTGCAGTAATCACACCACATTTTGTTCAAAATATTCTTATACCCTAAAGGAAATGTTCTATAAATAAAATAAAGCTGAAAATCTATGTATCTATCTAATAAATCTCAGGCAAACCAACCAATAATTATACAAACAATCAAATTAATTTCAGCAGAAAAACCTTGCCAACCCCATTAAAAGAGAGAGATTGATATAAAGATTTGACGACATAAAGTTGAAGACCTACGCTTTATTTGTTTTTAAGTAAAACAAGCAAAGAAAATCTCTTTAAAGATTTTAAAAAGATGGAGGACTCAATAGGACCAACCAACCTCTGCTGGAGAACCATCAGCAACTCCATTGTTGACTCCTGGCTGAATTGCTTGCATTACTTCTTTTTCTTTCTTTCTTTTCGTTTTGACAAATTTCTCAAGATTGAGGAATAATCTCAAAAGGGGTATCAATATATAATAATATTAGTAAATTGAAACCATAAATAGGGCGAGAGGGTCAAAAACACCTAAACAACAAAGATTGAGAAAGAGAGAATCAAGGAATAGGAAAAAAAATGGAGAGAGGTATAGAGTTAACGTTGCTGTAATGTTACTGTGTTTCCACGTGTGTTCAAAAAGAATTTATGGAGTAGAAACATAACACTGTTATGGTGGCTTCGAAAAAGACGAGAGAAGTCATCTTTCTCTATCCCGCAGTTCAGCATAGGGTGATTATTTCCGATTCAATTCAATTTTTATTAAAATAATAATTAAATTAAAATTTTTTAAATAAAAAAACTGAAATCAATTACCACTTTCAGTTCGGTTTTTAGAAAAAAAACCGATTCAAACTGGTTTTACTTGATTTTTTCCGGTTTGACTCGGTTTTTTTTTCGAGTTTTTTTTTTGTTTGGATTCGGTTTAATTTTTTCAGTTCCAGACTTATAAAACCGAAACCAAACTAATCAATTTTTTTAAAATTTTAATCAGTTTTTTTACCGTTCAATTTCTTCAATTATTTTTTTTCTTTAATCAATTTTTTAATTTTTTTACCTACCCCTAATTAAGTCATCTTCGCGCTGCTCTCTCCCTTTCCCCCTACTCTCATTTTTTTCATTCAGTTGCTACTCGCTCTCACATTTCTTTTGTTTTTTCCCCTCGTAGTGAATTTATTTTAGGGAATGGAATTGTGAAAATGAAAATGAGATTTTATTCTTATTTTTGAGAAATATAATGAAAATAAGAATAAGAAATTAAACATAATTTTATTCTCATGAGAAAATGGAGGTGGTAATAAAACTAGTAAATGAATGAATTTAAAAAAAAACATGTTATTTTTTATTTGTTGTACACCAACTTTTACTATTATCATCGCAGATAAAAAATAAATAAAAAATGTATATTATTATTGCATCATTTTTATTATAGAACAAAAATTTTAATGTTTTTAAATATTTTAATGGAAAAAATAAAGGGAAAAGGAAAGGAAAAGGGTAAAAAAATCAAGTCAATGATATTTTAATGTTTTTATCAAAATTTAAATTTGATGTTAATAAGTATAATTTTTAAAAAACAGAAGATAAATTGTTAAATCCAATAAAATTAATTTTTCTTATAATTCATTTGCCACCTTATTATATATATTAAAAAAAAACAAAGAAAAAAAAATTATACTTGGGCCAGGCGATGCTAGAAAAAGGTAGCCTTTGCTCACTCAAAATTTACTTGTCAATCCTGGGCCTACAAACTCTGTTTCAGTTAAGCTTTATATATTTTGTATTTCAGCCCATCAAACTCTGTGGTTGACAATTTTCAAGTTATAACATCCTGTTGATACTCTAAGATGCCGACTGCTAATAAAATTGCTGCGATAACCTTATGATTGTGCATGGCCATTTTTGGTGATCTTTGGGAAGTTTATTTATTTTTAATCTCGGTCTCATATCTCTAGTGGTGGGTTGGTCGAGTTAGTCTAAGTAGACTCGATTTTTTTTTTTTAATGATTTTTGTTTTCAATTTCATCATTTTGCATTAAATTATTTGACATTAAACTTTGTCATTTTTTTTTTTTGCATCTCTTATTGTTTTGTTATTTCGAGAGCGGGTTGGTCAAGCTAACCCGAGTCAATTTTCATTTTCTTTCTCAATTTTTTTTTTTATCTAACTTTGATATTTTTTGTTAGGTCCTTTTTTTGTAAGTCTATTTTTTTATCTCAATCTCATGTCACGAGTGATAAATTAGTTGAGTTAACTTGAGTTGACTCAGATTTTTTCTCCTCGATTTTTATGTGTTTTTTTTTTTTTCAATTTCATCGTTTTGCTTTTAATTATTTGCCCTTGAGCTTTATCATTTTGTCACTTTTTTCTGTTTGGTTATTTCAAAAGCAAGTTAGTAAAGCTAACCCGGGTTAGTTTAATTTTTTTTATGTTTTTTTATTGAACTTTGGTTTTTTTACCAAGTCTTTCTTTTGAAATTCTTTATTTATCCTTGTCTCATCTTGCGGGTTGTGGGTTCGTTAAGTTAGCCCGAGTCACTCAGTTTTTCTTCATCTTTAACATTAGGTTAATAGGTCTTAAACTTTATGATTTCTTTTCGCTTTCTGTTCTGTGTGGTGTTTCGGTCTTATATCCTAGGTCACATTTTAGTAAATTTAACTTGATTTGTCTCAAATTATCATCGCCTGAATATCATTTTTTAGCATTGAGAAATCTTGGCCCGGCTCGGAGCATAGCGCGGGCCATCTATCTAGTTAACATATTCTAAAGGGCTTGGTTTTTTCACTATAGCAATAAGTAATGAAAAGCCAAGCTCTTTTTTATTTTAGTCCTCGAATATTTTAGGATTTTTTTTTTCAAACTTTATTTTTTTTACAATTTTATCCTTCAATATTAGGTTAACTGGGTATAAGGTTTTATAATTTGTTTCGATTTGCTTTCTATAGAGTTATTCTAATCTCATAACCTATATTGTGAATTTTATGGGTTAGCCATGATGACTCGAGTTATTTTTTTATCCATTTTTTATTTTATTTTTTCAACTTCATCCTTCAACATCGAGTTAATTAGGAACTAGACTTTATAATTGTTTTCGAATCGTTTTATATGAATTTATCTTAGTCTTCTTATCCGGGTTTGACAAATTAACCAAAGTTGACTCAAGTTATTTTTTTTTGTTTTTGTAATCCTTTAAAATTGGGTTGGTTGAGAATTAAGATTTATAATTTTTTATTTGCTTTCTACATGGTTATTACAATCTTATAACCTGATTGCAGGTCAGACTAGTTTACTCAAGTTTTTTTTTTTAATCTTTTTCTAGTTGAATTATTTTGAATTTCATCCTTTAATATTGGGTTGATTGGGAATTAGAATTCATAATTTGTTTCAGTTTGCATTCTATAAGGTTATCGCGGTTTTATAACTCAGGTTTAGTCGGTTAACACAGGTTGTTTATTGAGGTGTTTTAGGCCAATATGAGTTGAAAATGAGTTTTTAAGCCAAAGATTCAAAGCCCTATTTTTCCAACGACCTTTAGTAGTTGGATTCCGCAAAAGCAGATGATGTTTCATTTGTAGTTGTTGATGACATGTTGTCTGCTCTTTATTTAAAAAACAACAGGGCAGATGACATTTTAAAAAAAATTATAAAATAAAGATAGATCTAACGCACGAGCTGGAAGGCCCACGCCAGGGCTGGATTTTTAAATGCCCAGGCCCACGCGTGTGGGATATATATATTTTTTTGCTATTTTATATAAGGGTTAAAAAAATTGATAAAAAATCATTGAATCCAATTGAGTTCATAAGACGAGTTGCAGGTTTAACGAGTAAGTTTGCAACATCCAAACTATTTTTTTTTTTTAGTTGAATGCTTTTACTGCCCTTAATTAAAAAAAATTATTTTTTGTTATTAATGATGTACTTTTATCATCTGGGCACCGCCTTCCTATCATAAATTTTTTACTTCTAAAATAAGTATTTAATATAAAAATTATCATGTAATTTATTTTTATATAATTAAATGATAAATAATTTTTGAGGTAAAACATTTATTAAACTTGTCAATGTTTACTAAGTAGCGAGAATTGAAAAGCATTATCAAAACACCATAGTCCTGAAAATTCCAGGTCCATCAAGTGCATAGAGGCAAGGCTCCATTTTCCTTAGAATAACAAGGGCTGTCACTTTTCCTGGACTCGCTCTCTCACCTGGAATGTGTATTATTAGAGTTCCAGGTTTCTTTGTCATGCTATATATAATTTCACTATAGCTTGATATTGTTTAAAGTTATTTATAACTTTTAGAGAAAGGTAAGAAAAAAAAATATGAGTCAATATTTGATTTATTACCATTCTACACGTGAGAGATACCGTATAAATTCAGAGGACGTTGAGAGTTTGAGACCCTTGAACCAAAAATAAAAAATAAAAAATAAAAAATAAAAAAGCAATTTCCCTACCAAGGATGGAAAATTGGATGCTGTAGATTTTTAACTTGAGACCATCAGAATTGGTCATGGAGAAAGCAAAAACAATAAAGAGAATGAAGCCTCAGGGGCAGTTCCACAGCCAATTAATCATAGTGTTATTAAATCGGTTACGGCTTAGTGGATTGATTTGCAGCCTGACTTAAATTAGGTTTTATTTTCAATCAATTTAAAAATTGATCTATAAATTTGAAGAACGTTTCTTTTTAAAATTCTTATCTAAAATAACGTTGTTTTATTTTAAAAAATAAAATAATATTATTTTAAATTGACCTGACAAATCCACATCCCTAGCGAGTCTAATAACTATGCAATTGATAACTAATGCCCTCCAATACTCTATGATTGTTGTGAAAATAATGGTTTTTTTTTTTATGGTTTTTAATGAAGAGAATCCAAATACATGTTCAATCTAGAAAGTACTTAGATCACTAACACGAGCTACACTGTGAGTCAAATCAATTTTTTTTTTATAACATAAAAAGATTTAAATGTTGCTAATGTGTTTTCTAATAAAAAAAATTATTCATAAACTGAAAATATGATGTATATTGGAAAATATCCTTTTCAATTATTGATATGATGACATATTGAATCGACCCAGTTTAACTTCTCAAATCTACAATTCGACCTAGTTTAATTTCTCAAATTTACAACTCTGGTCATGAGAAAACAAATCAAAATAAATTATGAAAGCCGATTCCGAACAACCCAGTATTGAAGAATAAAATTAAAAAAAACATTAAATAAAAAATAGAATAAAAAACTACTCAAGTCAATCCGGATTATGAGATTGATATAACCTCAAAGAAAACAAATAAAAAAAATTATGAAATTCAACTTTTAACGAACCTTATATTCAATGATGAAATAAAAAAAGTCAATTAAACAAAGGATAAAAAAATAACTCATGTCAACTCGGGCTAACTTGTTAAACTTGTAGCATGAGTCATGAGACTGAAATAACTTCATAAAAAGCAAATAAAAAAATTACAAAGATGCATTTCCAACAAATATAGGATTGAATGTTGAAATCAAGAAAAAAAAATCCATGAGATCCATATAAATCCACGGAAAGTTAATAAAAAAATTACAAAACTTAATTATCAAACAATTTAATATGGATTGATAAAATTAAAAAAAAAATAAGATTGAGTTGTTCTAGGGTGGAATTGATTAAAATATATATGTTTAATTAAAAAAATCCAAAAAAATAAACATAGTTAACCTGGATCAAACTGATAAATTCGTGACCTGAATCATGAAATCAAGATAATTATATAAAAATTAAATTTTTTAAAAAAATATCTAATTTCAACCCATTTAATATTAAAAAATTAAATAAAAAATGAATGAGATAAAACTGTTTAAAACTCTAGGTAACATAAATTAACCTATTAAATAAATCGAGTAACGAGATAAAAAATAAATTTTAAAAAACATATGAAACTCCATTCAGCTAATGGTACTATTGTATGCAATTAAGGTTTCTATGAATTAATGTTTTTTTAAAAAACACACATCAATCAGTGATTTGTTGACTTCACCAATCAATCCAAAAGCTGATCTTAGAAAACCTTTAAATTATCATTATAATTTTTTTTTTATGAGGATAAGATTTATTTATTTATTTTTCTATTTTGAACCAACGAAATATTGTGGTGCAGAAATTTTGCCATGTAACTTGATTGGACTGAAGGGTTAATTGAATGGTAACGCATGCCCGCGTCTCTTAGTGCTTTGCGCTGTCAACGTGGAAGGCAAAGCAAAGGCTTGTATTGACTTTAATTATTGTTGCCTTTTTCCACAGTTGACATTTATTTATTCTTTCCCGTGACTTCTTCTTCGAAAATGCATGAACCCATCTTGCGCATAAAGAAAATTTTAATTTATTTTTTTATATTTTCATATTAAAAATAAAATTTAAAAAATAAAGTAAATATTATTTTAATATATTTTTAAATAAAAAATACTTTAAAAAATAATAATTAACACAACATCAAACAACAATTTCTAAATCCAATTACCAAGCCTATATTATTGGCTTTCAAATGATAGTTATTCACGGCACAAATTCAAGTTTAGGAAGAAGGGTAAACAAGTTTAATTATTGTAATTTAAGTAAGTTTTTTATAATATAAACTCATTATAACTAATTATAACTAATTGAGATTGTTTTTATACTCGAATTAGATCTAAAATATGTTGTTTTAGAATTTTAATTATTTTTATATTATTTTTCTTTATTTTCATAATTGTTTTGAGTTTTTTTTTTTTTGAATTAGGCTAGCTATACCAACCTATATAATTAAAGCATGAAAAATTCTTGTTTCTTATCTTTTCTTCATCAATATATATATATATTACTAAATATTTTTTATATTTATATTATTTTTAATGGATGTCCGGACCTGTACATATTTTAACTAATTTTATAAATTTTAAAATTAACAATTATATAAATTAAAAAAAAAACCTTAACATCTTTCATATCTTACTTTTATTGGTTATTTCATGTAATTGTCACTTAGGCAATTGCCCACTCAATGTTGCGAGGATCAATTGAGGCACCGCCCCACCATCATTTGTTGTGGATAATAAAATTGACAGACAATCGCCTAGATGGTTCAGTTGAAGCCCTAGCCACTCGCCACTCGCCACTCGCCACTCGCCACTCGCCACTCGCCACTCGCCACTCGCCACTCGCCACTCGACATGGGCATTCCACCATATGTCACCAAGAATAATATTTTTACACTATAGTCTGTGTTGGCCATAAACAATATTCTCTTAGGAGTTTGTGCGCATTTACAAAGTGAAGCCAAAACTTCCAATAGCATCATAGCACTGTGCTGGACCCAAATAAGCACTAAAGTATATTTCTCAAAAAATTACAGGGACCAAAATGAAGATTTATAATGAGCCTGTCCACTTTTCATTTCATAACATATTTTGTTACTTTTACACGACACCATATCATTACATCACACATTTTATTACATTCCATGGCTCCATGCCAAACATGCCGTAAGAGCTATCAGGTTTCAATTTTATCAGTGCCAAAAGCTTCAACGGCTTTGCATTCATCTGAAATAGCTCAGGCTGGAATGTTTATGACTCGTAAGCAAAGATGGTGCTGTTTATACATGCTGTTGTTGTCCTAAAACTGACACTGCATTGTCTACAGTGATTTGAAGGTTACACATAAATCTTACAGTCCTTCTATTTGTACGTTGTTGTAAGAATGCAAAACTGGTGTCTCCTTCTTCTTTATGATGACATAATCTCCAGAGAGTTTCTTCTTTGTCCGAGTATATTGAATACTGTTGCTGCAATGTGAGATGGTGTGAGACCAGCTTCTACCAGCTGATCAGCTGGCGATCCATGGTCAATGTACCTATCAGGAAGAACAACCGGTCGCCACTGCAAATGATTTTCAAAGTTATGAGTGAGTATTCCAATTCCAGTCACGACAAGAACCAATGGCATAATTCACTGGGAAAAATTACAGAGATGAGTACCTTTAGTTTGCCATCAAGAAGACCATCCAGGGCCAGAAAATGAGCAACATGAGACCCGAAGCCCCCGATTGATCCTTCTTCCACTGTAATCAAAACCTCGTGTGATTTTGCAAGGCTACGAATAAGGGCATTGTCCAATGGCTTGCAGAACCTGGCATCTGCAACTGTCAGATGAATACCGTGGCGTTCCACTAAAGAGGCAGCAGCTAAACAGCTCTGGACTGCGGTACCATAGCCTAAGAGTGCCACCCTCTCCCCTTCAATCAATATCCTGCCTTTTCCAACCTGCAAGGTAAGTTAGAAGATATATTCAGAATAAAATATCGATTCATCTGAAATTTTCCTCCATGGGAACAGATGCAAATAGATTATCAGCTACACCTACCTCAAGAGGAATGCCCTTGTTTTCTGGTGGCAACTGAACACCAACACCATTACCTCTCGGGTAGCGGAAACAGCTAGGACGATCATCTATAGCAGCAGCAGTAGCAACCATGTGGAAAAGCTCTGCCTCATCAGAAGGAGCCATAACAACCATGTTAGGGAGGCATGCCATATAAGTGACATCAAAAGCTCCACAATGTGTGGGACCATCTGCTCCCACCAACCCAGCTCTGTCCATTGCGAATCTTACTGGAAGTTTCTGCAAATCAACATCATGTACCACCTGTGGTATACACCATTTTTACATTAATAATAGTATCTACATGGGGGCTTGAGTCAGTGTCTGGTAACAATATAATGCCAACCAGGTATTGCTGTGTATTGTCATATAACAGGATAAGAAGGAAGAAGCTATTTGACTTGCCTGGTCATAAGCCCTCTGCAAGAAAGACGAGTAGATTGCGCAAAAAGGTTTAAGACCTTCACAGGCAAGTCCCGCAGCAAAAGTAACAGCATGCTGTTCTGCGATCCCCACATCAAAACATCTTGTCGGAAAACGGCGAAGGAAGAGATTTAAGCCTGTCCCTCCTCCCATTGCAGCATGAATTGCAACAACATCTTTATCCGCCTCAGCTTCTGCAATCAAAGCCTCTGCAAAATATGTTGTGTAAGACTGTGTGCTAGCACTTGCCTTGGACTGCTTTCCAGTTGCGGGATCAAACTTGTTCACTCCTGAAAATAAAAAAAATAAATTGCAGTTACTCTTTTCTGATGATAAGCTCTTAGATGCAGAATGCAGTGTCACGTGAATGAATTTTTCACAGGGTTAGAAGTTGAATTGAAAGTACTAGTTTTTCCTTGTGTTCTACAAAGAGAACTGCAAAGTAGCTACTTGAGCTTTTTTAGCAGCACTGTTTTTCTTGTGGACTTTGTCCCTTGTATTTACCGTGGTACTTGTCCGCAGCTCTCTCAGCATATGGATACCCCCGACCTTTCTCGGTGACAACATGGATTAGGACAGGACCTGTTGTTTTGGTACTCTTCACCTCTTTGAGAATGGCAATAAGATCATCAATATTGTGCCCGTCCACCGGACCAATATAATAGAGACCAAGCTCTTCAAAGAGGGTTGATCCAGAACCACTGATCATTCCACGAGCATATTCGTCAACCTTTGCTGCCAATTCATGCATCGGTCCACCAATTTGTTTTGTAACTCCCTGCAATAGTTTCAGTAGCCAGAAAACCAGTTTTCAGTTCCAACAAGTTAATCAAAGCATACCCTCCGCCCCATGCCAGCCCCTATCTCCCATGTGTATTTACCTTAGCAACCTCTCTTAGTTCTCTGAGAGGCCTGTTTGATTGCAGCCTACTGAGAGCACTGCTCAAGGCTCCGACAGGTGGTATTGGCCCATCTAAATTGGCAGTTGGTAAAGAAACCTGTTTGTTGTCATTAAGAATAACGATCATATCAGAGTCTAGGTACCCTGCATTGTTCATAGCTTCATAAGCTTGTCCTGCTGTCATGGCACCATCACCTATAACAGCAACCACATTGTTCGCTCTTCCTTTTAGATCTCTCCCCACAGCCATTCCTGTCCACCAAAACCACCCAAAGTTCATATATCATGTGAAGGCAGGCCCTACTCGTTCAATTTGTTTCGAAGTAAATTTTGCCAATAACAGTTAAAATAGTTTGAACTGAGATCCAATCAAAACATTATGTGATTAAATGATGCTAGGTGTGATGATTTTATATTCACGAAACACTAGCGTAATAGAAAATGAATAAATAAGTCTGTAGAATTCAACAAATTTAAGAGATAAATATATAAATGTGGAATCCATGCTGCAGGATTGCAGTGATCTATATTTTTTTTCTTTATAGATAATTGCGGCGGTCTGCCAGATAAATCAATCTTAAGAAGAACGTTAGACATCTAGCATTCGCTACTTTGGGAATAGCACTCAGCTGAGTGAACATAGGAAACACTCTAGAACTGCAACAAGAGGTTTGACAAGGAACCGGAAAAAAACAATGAACATAGATAATAAATAGTCCAAGGTAATTGTAATAATTCATTATGTTTAGAAGGGAGACAGATCAGTACCCAAGCCAGCAGAAATGGTGGTAGAGCTGTGACCTGTGCCAAAACAATCATATTCACTCTCCGATCGCTTTGTAAAACCAGCCAATCCATTGGTCTGTCTTATTGTATGCATCTTGTCTCTTCTCCCAGTTAGAATCTTGTGAGGGTAAGCCTGCAAACCAGTAGTGGTACAGTTATATTTAGATCCATCATCACAAAAAAGCGTGCTATCTTAGAAAAATCTCTGTTTTAATCAGCTGCAACAAGAAAGAATAAACTAATTAAACTAAACAAGAATTAGAGCAAAAAAAAAACCTGATGGCCAACATCCCACAGTATCTTGTCTTGAGGGCTATTGAAAACATAGTGAAGAGCCACGGTGAGCTCCACAACACCGAGGCTAGAGCCTAAGTGACCCCCAGTTTTCGAAACATTGAAGATAACGTCGGACCGCAGCTCCTCTGCTAGTTGTTTTAGCTCCTATATTGATAGGATGATCACCAGTAAGTAAAGTGCATGTACAAATACTCTATGATGGTAAAGTTTTTTACTTTTTCCATGAATACAAAAGTAGACATGTTGTTTTAGTTATTGACCTTGATAGATAGATTTTTCATATGAATTGGATAGTTTACGGTGTCCAAG
The DNA here is from genome assembly GCF_000002775.5 of Populus trichocarpa. NCBI lineage: Eukaryota > Viridiplantae > Streptophyta > Magnoliopsida > Malpighiales > Salicaceae > Populus > Populus trichocarpa. The sequence continues at coordinate 13,882,257 of NC_037292.2, forward strand.
AGAGGTGTTGGTGGCCTCTGTGAAGGAAACTCTCCGCTCTCTGATAGTGATGCACAAACCCCATTTGGCCTTTTCTTGACATGTACCTAAACAGCACAAAAACACCCTTTTCTTTAAATAGTCTACTTCTCCTATGTTAAACTGAGAATTGGAAAGAATTAAAATTACAGAGAAACTTGGTGGGCTCTTTCTCAATGTTAAGATTGAAGCTTTGCAAAAACTTTATAAAAAAGGTCAAATGAAAAGAATTGAATTTTGACACGAAGAACAAGAGCTAGCTGGTCATCTTTTATCATCGATATTATTCCATATATGTAAAGAGTAAGTCAAACCTGATTGATCTTTTTAAAAGATTGGCACAGCAGATCTGTTCTCCATAAGAAATGAGAAGATAAAAAACTATAATTTTGAAGGTGGTCTAAACTTGTGACACTATTGACATGAGCAGGCAAAGAAAATGCAGAGAGAGCCATAGGAGATGCGAGAAAAACAAAGAAGAGTGCTTAAACACAGAGAACCAAGAAACAGAAACAGTGTAGAAGAAGAAGAAGAACTTGTCACCGAGAGAAATTCCCCACTAATGAATGTTCGGTGGTAGTGGCGAATTAGTTAAATAATGGAGGGAGGAGGGTCTGTGGCTGTCTGTTAATAACGGAAGTTGGAAGAGACACAGAGAGAGAGAGAGAGAGAGACAGAGACAGAGAGGTCTGCAAGTGAAGAGGTGGTAATTTTGGCTGATGTATATATAGTCTTTACCAGTTACCAGCAGCATTACAGTGTCTGTGTCGAGCCTTCTCCATGGAGCCACATAATTGGAAATCACGAAAGGATAGAATGCATGGATATTGATGGAAAAGAATAAAAAAGTAGAGGACATTGATTCTTTCAAAATGCATCGAAATCTTAATATTTCTTACACATTGCAATAATATTATAATAACAAAAGCTAAACGGTAGAAAACTGTAGCTTTTCTTGTAAAATACCGTGAATGGTTACATTCTTTTCTCGTATTGTTTTTTTATACATGTTTTTTTTAAAATTATTTTTGTTAATTTTATTTTTTAATATTAAATTAATTAAGAATTTAGTTTTATAATTTTTTTATTTTATTTTATCTCTCTATAAAATTAGCGTGGTTTATAGATTTATTAAGGTAACCCAAGTTGTCTCAGTTTATGAATTTTGTAAGTTTTTTAATTGAACTTGATTTTTTTATAGTCTATTTTCTTTTCATGTTGTTGAAAAAATAGTTTTAAGGAAAAACCATGTTATTAAACTTTATGAAGTAACAAAAATTAAAGAATGTGGAGGAAATCACTGTTCACTCAACAGTCATTGCATTGCGGATTACGATAGTAATAAATAATATTTTGCTCTTCTTTTTTTTTTTTTGCTTTTTTTTATGATTTTTTTTCAAATTTGTTTTTATCGATTTCATTTTTTAAAATTAAGATGGTTTAGAATTTAGTTTCGTAATTTGCTTCTTTTTTTTTCTTTATATGAGGTTTACGTGGTTTATGGGTTTACCAAGGTAACCCAAGTTGTCCCGGTTTACGAGTTTAGTGGGTTCTTTTTTTTTTAATTGAATTTAACTTTTTTTATAATCTATTTTTTTCATATAGTTAAAAAAAATGATTTTAGAGAAAATTCATGTTATTAAACTTTATAAAGTAACAAAAATTAAAAGATGTGAGGAAATCATTCTTCACCCACACACGTTGCACTGTGAATGACAATAATAACCCACAATATTTTGCTTTCTTTCTTTTTTTCTTTATGTTTTTGAATTTTTGTCATGATTTTTTTCAATTTTATTTTTGTTGATCTTATCTTTTTAATATTGAGATAGTTTAGAATTTGAATTCATAATTTGTTTCTTTTTATTTTAACTTACTATAAGATTAACATGGTTTGTGGGTTTGTTAGGGTAACCCGGGTTGCCTTGGTTTACGAGTTTGGTGGGTGTTTTTTTTTAGTTGAACTTGACTTTTTTATCGTCTATTTTTTTTTCATATAGTAAAAAAAAAATTTCAGAAAAAAGTTATGTTATTGAACTTTATGAAGTTCATGAACCTATTCACAAGTTTGTCTAGTTGACTTGGTTTGCGGGTCTGGCAAGTTTAACTTTTTTAAATTTTTTTTTTTTCATTCTTAGATACTGAGTTAATTGAGAATTCAGTTTCAAAATTGGTTTTGTTTAGTCTTTTATAAGGTTATCATGATCCAAAAAACATCTTGATATTAGATTGATATTTGATTTTGCAATCATTTAATTTTGTTATCATGTAGTTAAATGAAAAATAGATTTTAATTTTTTTTTAATCCTAGTAGAGTTCATAACTCAGTTCACAGGTTTGGTGTACTAGCTCGACTTACCCGATTCACAGGTTTAACAAGTTTACCAACCGATATGACATTGTTTTTTTATTTTTGATCTTTTAATTGTTTTTAATTTATTCCTTTTCGATTCCATCATTTAGTATTAGATTGGTTGGGGAATGGACTACTTTATTGATTTTTGTTTGCTTTCTAGGGATAATTGTCTCAAATAAAGGTTTATATTTAGATTAATGTTCAATTTTGTGAGCATATGTTTTTATCATATAATTAAATAAAAAATATAAAAAATTATTAAACTCAATAAAGTCCATGAACCGGGTCGCCCAGGGGGGGGAGGTCGATCCAATATGTCATCGTCTCAATTTTTTTTTAAAAAAATTATCATCTTGAAGTTTTCTTAAAAGCTAAATCATGTTTTTATCGATCGTCAAAGTTGTATTTGGACCTATAAAATTGATCGATTTAAGTCGAGTTAGCTCTCATACAGTTTAATTAGAAACTTGAGATATACAAAAGAGTTGAGTTGGGAGGTTTCAAAATTAACCCTCCTGGTTAAGTTTAATAACACTATTAAAAATTCCTCCTTATTCTTAATATTTTTTTTATATTTTAAAAAAATTGATATTGACCCCTGGCGGAGCGCAGGCCAATATACTAGTTTATTCCAAATACCTATGGCCTAGGTTAAGTGTAGGAGATTTTATCTTTTAGTATGTTTGAGTTGTGGTAGATGTTTTTTATAGTATTTTTTGCTTGTAAATGTATTAAAATAATATATATTTTTTAAAATATATATTTTTAACATTAAAAAATCAAAATAATCCAAAACCACTAAAAATAATTAATTTAAAGCAAAAAAGAAATCAAATTTTGACAACCTCAATACCAAACACCCTTATATGGTTTAGTTTTCAATTTTCTATATATATATATATATATATATATATATATATATATATGAATAAGAATTAAATATTTTAAGTATTTTTTATGGTTATAATATTATTAGTCTTAAAGATTTTTACTTATAACAAATTTTATTATCTTTTATGTATGTATATGTTTTTTTTTTTCTATTTGAATATTAGAATTGCATTATCCAGGGGTTTTTTTTATTAGTTTTAGGTGATAACTTAAAAGGTTGTTTAAAATCAATTATCTACTGTAATTAAATTCAACTATAATATTCAATATAAATTTATTCGATAAATAAGTTAACTCACATGTTTTAGAAGAAATAAAATTCAATTTTTTTTTATATTATTCTCATCACCTTCATCTTATTTCTTCAAATGTTTCTAAAAAAAATAGATGGATAGATAAATATTTTTTCAAAATTAGTTTTAACATTAATTTTTTTTTCTTTTTGAAATTGTAAATAAGATGGATTGACTTTTAATTTACTTTTGTGTCATTTTTAGAGATTGAATTCCATTTTAAATTCAATTCTTGATACTCAAAATGATTTTAAATATAGAATTTCATTAAAAACATTGAATTCAAAGGGATATATAAACATAATTCAATTTCTATAATTCATACATCTTTAGTGGTATAATGTTATATGCATGTATTTTGCCTTTGCGAGGTTAACAAAGGAAAAATGAACAATACGCTCATAAAATGGCAAATAGCCTCGATCATGAAAACCAATTGATGATGAACAAAAGGTAACAATCTAGATGACGAGTGAACCAAATAGAAATTATTGAGAAAAGGACTTTAGCCACCGCAAAGGGGTAATATATATATATATATATTAAAAGGCAATATTTATGCTTTCAAAAAAAGAAAATTGCAGACTGGTACATGTAGGGGTGATCATTTTCGGTTCGGTTCGGTTTTTATCAAAAAAATTAACCAAACCGAAATTTTTTTTTTTTTGAAAAAAAAAACCGAAACCGAACCGAAACCGGGTCAAACCGACCGGTTTCGGTTCGGTTCGGTTCGTTTTTTAGGGAAAAAACCGGTTCAAACCGGTTTGGCTCGGTTTTTTCCGGTTTTGGCTCGGTTTTTCCGGTTTGGCTCGGTTTTTTTTCGGTTTCGGTTCGGTTCGGTTCGGTTTTTTTGGTTTTTTGCTTATAAAACCGAAACCGAACCGAACCGGCCGGTTTTTTCAAAATTTTAATCGGTTTTTTTTTCGGTTTGGTTTTTTTGATTATTTTTTTTCCGGTTTTCTCGGTTTAATCAGTTTTTCAGTTTTTTGCTCACCTCTAGGTACATGGGCTTTGAACCATGTTATGAAATTTTAATTGGAACTTTTTAAAAACAATTGATCAAAGGTTGAGTTGGTCATTATAAATCAAAGTGAAGGAGGAATAATAAATTGTGGAATGAGAATAATATTTTTATCAATGAAAATTGTTCAAAAATTAATTAAATCCAATCGTTTTTGTTTTATACATATAGTAATTAACTATTATTTAAATACATGTTTTAAAATTAATTAATTTCAATTATTTTATTTCAAATATATTAGATTATATTTTAGATGGTCTCGTCATAATTCTAAAAATATATAGATATATAAAATTATTAAGTGTGTTTATTACGGTGGTATAAAGTGTTTTTTAAAAATATTTTATTTTAAAAAATTTATTAAAATTTTTTTTATTTTTTATTTCAGAACATTAAAACCATTAAAAATAATTAAAAAAACATTAATTTCTAGTTTTTTGAAGTAAAACACACCGAAAGCAGAAATCACCCGTAATCTCAGACACTTCCTGAACAGTTGGACTAAAAAATAACAGAGTCATTCCATGATTGCAGGTGGAGTATTGAAGATCATAATCTTGATGAAAGGAGAAAAGCGATGGAAGATGCAATCACATAGCAAAAGATGGATTTTGGAAAAACACAAGCCCATGATTGCAATAAATTAGGACCTAGAAAATACAGTTAGTATTAGCCTATGCGCAGAAAACTGGATTGTAAATAACCAGATGATCACCCCCGGAGAGCAGAATAGAGTCCCCGCTTCAATTTTGACAAATCAAGTAGAGCAAGGCTATGGCTCTGTACTTCTGTTGGGTACTGCTCTGATTCTGAGTAATTTTTACCCAGTTTTGAAAAGTAGAAGAGCTTGGTGGGTGACCAAACAGACCCGATATCCAACGGCAATGCCACTGTCATTGGGCCTGTTTCTTGCACGCTCAAGCTCATAAAGTCGAGGAAATGTGCTGAGCTAGAGCTGAGTTTGTGCATGGCTTTGGTTGCAAATCAAGAATCTCTTTAGGGAGTACGGAACACCCCTCCTCTTGGACTGACTGAAGCTAATTTTGCAGGCTGATGGTACGGAGATTTGTGTGCTTGTGAGCTTATTCCGTTCTCTCACAAACGCCGATTATAGGACTCTCATTCCAGGGGTCACTCTCACAGCTGCAGCGTTGTGTGATCAAGGAGGGGTTTCTACATTCCGAGCTTTAGTGCGTTATGGAAGCAAGAAACGAGACCAAAATGGATTCTTGGACAGACAGTTGAATATGCAACGTTTACATGGATCTTGATCTAGAAAGATTGAATTAGTGGATGCCTTAGTTGATTTAGTTGCAAAAGAGTCGAGTAATGTCGAGCTAGCAACATGGACAGAGCATAGATAGAACTGTCAAGTAATGTCGAGCTAGCAACATGGACAGAGCATAGATAGAACTGTCGAGTAATGTCGAGCTACTGGCAACATGATAGAACTGTCGAGTAATGTCGAGCTACTGGCAACACGAACAGAGCATAGATAGAACTGTCGAGTAATGTCGAGCTAGCAACATGGATGGATATATGGAAATCATTCAACATGCATATTGACATTCCCATTCCATGTAGATAGAATCAACTTGGTACTAAAGAAATGGCTTTCAAAGACTCGAAGCCTGATTACACAAAGTCCCAACCCCATGACGGAAATATGGCTTTGTAAAAATTGAAGTCCATAATTGCGAAAAATGATGGCTCGATGTGCCTATCACAACCCAAGGCAGAGATAACCACACGATCACGGTGGATCGTGAACTCCAGTTTAGTAAAACATAAATATGATGCAAGCAATAATACTTTTATATCAAATGCTTTTATATCAAATGATTATTTTTGGTTTGGTTTGATTTTTATTAAAAAAATAAGTAAACTGGTTTTTTTTAAAAAAACTGAAACTGGTTTAAACCGACTGGTTTTGGTTCGGTTCAGTTTGGCTTGATTTTCCTGTTTGGCTCGGTTTTTTTGGCTTGACTAGGTTTTTTTTATTTTGCTCGGTTTTTTCCGGTTTGGCTAGGGATTTTTTCAGTTTTTTTCGGTTTGAGTTCGGTTTTTTTGGTTTCAAGTTTATAAAACCGAACCGGTCAATTTTTTTAAAATTTTAATCGGTTTTTTTCACGGTTCAGGTTTTTTGGTTATTTTTTTTTGTTTTCTTGGTTTAATCAGTTTTTCAGTTTTTTTGCTCACACCTATCCATTATATATAAATAATAAGTTGTTTAGTGTTAATAATATATTTAGATAATTAGTTTTTTAAAAAAATTAAGGAATTCTAGGCTGATAAAGCAGAATTATTAATTAAATAAATATTAAATAGTAAAATTAAAAAAATATGAGTTATAAAAAAAATCAAGTAAACCTGAATGAAATTTTTAAATATGAGTTAATTTTTTAAATTTGTAATTTATGAAATTTTATATGGGAACTTAATCAAGAAACTCAATTCTTAATTAATTTAATATTGAAAGATAAATTTTAAAAAAATATTAATTTTAAAAATTTATTAAAATTAAAAATATAATTAAAAAAATAAAGATAAATAATAAAAAAAAAAACACAAGATTACAAATAAAAGGATGACATGACACGTTAAACTGCAACTCGGTTAAAACCCGGTCTCTATTTTTCCAAAACCTTTGTGGACATGAAGCTAAATTACATAAGTGCCCTCCATGGTTAATGTGTATTTCCCAAACTGGCCTTACCTGTCCTGTTAGCAATAATCTGTCAGTATTGCTCCTTCTCCTTGATGTTTTCTCATTTTCGCACCCTCTCCCTCTGTCCTATCTCTCAGTAGCAACCAAGTGGTAAAAAGGAAATTGAAGTACAAGTTTCTTGTCAATTCCATGATGTTCTGTTTGGTTCCTGAGAAAATGTGTGAGCTCATTGAAATTTGTTACTTTTGTAGATTATTGTTGAAGATGGCGACGAGTGCGGTGGACGCGACTGGGAATCCGATCCCGACATCAGCGGTGCTAACGACTGCATCGAAGCATATAGCGACAAGATGCTTTTCAGAAAATGTGGAGTTTCTCAAGTGCAAGAAGAAGGATCCAAACCCGGAGAAATGCCTCGATAAAGGCCAGCAAGTCACTCGCTGTGTCCTTGGATTGTAAGTGCAAATCCTTGCAATTTTCTCTTATATTATTTTCCTCCTGATACTGTTGCTGATGGTTGTTAATTCGTTATTGATTGAGTTAATTAATGATGTTTGATTGTAATTTAACTACTGGTATTAAGGGGTTTGGGGATTTTGTTTGGAATATGAAGGTGGATGAAATACTGGGCTTTGCTTATTTTATTTTGGGTCTGTTTAGATGTTGAAATGTTGTGGAATTGAGCTAAAAAACAAGGTTGGATTCTCTGATTTTCTGTGTTTTTTGCTTTCGAGTAGCAATGTCTACTCTTGTGAGCTGTTAATTAATGGGAATTGAGGAATTTGCATCGTCTCTGTGTTTTCCCCCCCTCAGCTTGATGAAGGTTCCAATTGGTGGTTCATGTTGAGGAATGAATTTATGTAAACCTTGTGAAGATGATTGATTTTGCTAGATATGAAGTTTTAGGGTTGCTTTTATTGTTTAGGCGTCAGACTAGAATGATTGGTTTGTGTACCATTTATTGTTTTTGAATTCTTTGTGGAGCTAAGATCGAATTATGTTGAATGTGTGTTTTTATCTTTGGCATTGCAAGTTTGGAAAAGGCAGCTGATTGATGCTTATTGTTAGCTTTTTGTGCTTTGAGTGGCTGCAACTAAATGCATGATATTGCTACTGCCCTACTTTGAGAAACAGAAAGGTTGGTGTCTGGCAAGAGCTTTGAAATTACAAATTACCTGTCCACCTTAAGAATGTAGATAGTAAAGAACCTGAACCTTATTGATGTTGATTAGGTTCCTGGGTCATAATCCAAGCAATTAGTCATAAGAGTATAAAGCTTCGATTAAAACAAACAAAAAACAAGAGTATAAAGTCCATGCTTTAAATGGCAGCAGATCTCTAATTGCCTTTAACAATCCTTTAATGAAATTGGGGACTGAGCGAGTCCAATTGAATTTTTTTTCCATCCTTCAACTTCTAATTTGTGTCTGTAGTTTATAACTTGAATGTTAATTTCTCACGCTCTGTTGTCTTAGCAATTTGAACGTCGAAGACTATTAAAGATTCAGACAGATTGATCATAATGTACAGAGATTCGACTATTAAAGATTCAGACAGATTGATCATAATGTACAGAGAAATGAATTACAAGCATTGACACTTCCACAATTAATTTATAGCATGCATGAACAAAATTAGGCTGGTTCTGCTTGTTGAATAAATTATCATACTGGAATGTCTCATCGACCATTATAATTGATCCATTTGTAGCCTGGTAGATAGTCTGAAGGTTATTTTCTTCCTGCGTGTGATACTGTGAACAAGTTGTGCCACAAACTTGATTTTAAGTTTTTATTTTTTTGATAGTTTGCATGTCTTATTTATATCCCACAGGTAAGGTTGCGTGATTTATTATAGAATAATATTTAATGAGCTGCATACAAAATATTTAAAAGGGACTCTATTGAATGAAGGCTGTTAGAACCTTCAATAACTTGTTGCATCAAACAACAACCCGCGAGCACATGCTCGCTGTTCACAGTTCAGTACCAAATTTTGAGATGTTTGCCACTGCAGGTTGAAAGATCTTCACCAGAAGTGCACAAAAGAGATGGATGCTTACGTTGGTTGCATGTATTACTATACAAATGAATTTGATTTGTGTCGCAAAGAGCAACAGGCATTCGAGAAAGCTTGCCCTTTGGAGTGATTGGCAAATGGAACTAGTAATCAAGCTCACAATAATTTAGGTCACAAAACATTTTGTGATGAGCAGACATTTTCTGTTGCGTGAATTTTTCTTCTCTCTTTTTGTGAATTGTCTCCTTTTTTGTACGCTCTGATTCTACTTTCAAATTGCTTTCAAAAGAAAGTACAGTATGTTTCCTCCTCCTGAGCATGTTTTCTGATTACTATATTTGCTTTTGAGGTGATTGAACGGTTTCCATTTTGGTTTCGGAGATCTGCAGTGTACATGAAAATACTGGTGTTTGATGAACATTCTTTTTTAAAAAAATGAGAGGTTTGGCGCGGTACAATAATGGAGACACCAAATGTGAATGGAGATAGGATTTCGCAAATCTCTCCCGCAGCATATTGTGGCTAGCTTTGCTGGCCTCTTAAGTTAACGCAGGCTTTGGTGCGCATTATAGCCATTACAAAAATTTCAATAAATACAGAGTTTTGTAATCTACACCACAAACTCCACTTGTGGGGAAGTGTGCACAAAGGGTTACCATATAGTTGTCGACTTGATTCAAGGTCTGATACGGTAAAGGGGGTTATTCGGATGTAGGGTCAATTTGTTGATCTCATTTTTTTTTTATTGAAATGGTATTATTTAGAATATAAAATTATAAAAAAAAAAACTCCTGCGCGATCGGTTCAAAAAAAATAATCAACCTCACCAAGTTAATCCACCGGCCAGACTTTCCAGTCTAGTCAGTATAACAATAACAGACATGTCTGGCCTCTATAGCCTTGTTCACAGGATCCACAATTTTATTTTGTAAACTCCGAAGCTCTTTTTGTCCAGGTAATGAAGGAGCCACTTGAGAAAATCCGAAGAGCTCGATAAATGGCAAGGATGATGCACTAAAAGCCAGCTGATAAAATAGAAGACTGAGCTCTGGAAATTACAAGCACCAATTTCATGGAATACTAGTAAAGGATGGAACTAAATTCACTTCGCATGAACAGAGGTAGCCGAAAAGGGCCATCAGCCGAAGCCTTGCTAAACCAAAAACAAGATGCATGCGTCATAGTAAGATACACATTCTTCTTCTAGCTTTGCCAATGCCCACAGTATCATTTCCAACAGGAACCTCATGATCAGCACAAAATATTGACGTGCAATAGAATGCGTACTATTCACAGAGATAACAAGTCCTTCAACCCAAAAGAAATCCACAGATCATAGCCAAATACACATCCTTCATCTAGCTTATAGTTACTCCCCACAGTATGATCTCCATGGAATCTCGTCCAGCATAGAATGGCAACATACATAAGAACGTCCAGCATAGAATGGCAACATACATAAGAACGGCCATTAGCGAGAACTGCACAGAAAAAACTATCATACTGTCAGTGCTCCAATATTTCTGAGCAATACAAGCAGACTTAAGGCATCCTAGCAGACTTTACATCTAGGAATCTAAAAATAATCAAAGCAGAAACCATAATAAATCATTTAAGCACTTGATATTGACTTCATGGGAGCCGTTCTCATCATAATAAAGACCTCTTTTGGTAAAAAGAAATCATTTTAATCAAAGGAGAATTTGCAAACAGGCGCGTGTTCCCTTCTCATCATAATAAAAACAAAACTGGTACAATGCTAGGCGACCCCTTCGAGTTTCCGGCTGTTTCCCCACCCCTCTTCCAATCCATTCATTTCTGAAAGCAGGGGATCCAAAACCCCTTACCTCAGGTTTGGAATCTCCATCCTGAAGTTCTTAGAATCCAGTGGCATGGAAGAGCAATGTCTCTGTTATGTTCACTAAAGACACCCCAAAACATCACCAACAAAAAGGCTAATGTCCTAAATCAAAACTAAGAAAGGCTATTTGTCCTGAAAAAATTCTCTTTTATACCAAATGGCCCAAATCAAAGCAAATATACTGCGTTTCTACATTCTGAAAAGGAAAAACTGTCTCTATCACTGCATTACGCTTTGGACTTCGACACTCAGGTAGCTTATTAGATCAAGTGGTGTGCCTCAAGTCAGAGGCAAAACCCTCGATACTTGCAGAAAAGTACATTGGGGAAATCCTATTAAATGGGCCTGTTTGAGAGTGTGGTTGCGGCTGCCTTTCAAAGTACTTTTCACTTACAAATATATCAAAATAATATTTTTTTTATTTTTTTAAAATTATTTTTGAAATCAGCGCATCAAAATGATCTAAAAACACTAAAAAAATATTAATTTGAAGCAAAGCAAAAAATAAAAAATTTTCAAATTTTTTCAAAAGCTTTGAAACGCAAAAACAAACAGGGATCCTAGTAGGACCTGAGACATATAATCACCTCACACTGAGGGGAGTGATTCTCAGAACTGAAGAATAGATATCAAATGACTTTATTTGATCAAAAAAAGAAAAAAGGAAGCAGAAAGTACTTACCCATAGGATCACGAACGAGACCTCAATGGACTATTATTGTAGGCCCTTGGAGTCCTTGATCTGCCAGATGCATGGTCCCTCTCCCTGGGGCTTTGACCATTCTCCCTTGGACTCAGTGACTGCTGGTCTGCCCGATAGTCTCTCCCATCTCGTGGAGAACGAGAGTGTGAAATGGATCTTGATCTCCGTCGGGAGCGATAATCATCCTTCACACCACGATCCCTATCTCAATGAAAATAAAGATATATAAAAGGACTTCCCGGAAGATATTACTAAATCAATCGTGAACCTAGACATAAACACAGAAATCTGAAGCATGTCCACTCCAGCACACAATAGACCTGTCTGAATTTGTGGTCTCCATAAATAAAGTAATTCCCACATGTTCATCCATTTAAATAAAAGATGGGACTTGTTTCTTGAGAAATGAATTTTCTGCGTACAGCTTCGTTGAAAATCTAATTGATCAAAATATGACAGTTACCTGCACCTTTTCAGGGTTTCTGAACAAAATTATGATAGTTGCACCAAACAATTGACAGTTGGGCTCCCTATTGATCAGCATCCGATAACTTCATAGCTTTCTTTGCCCCAACATTCTAAAATCTCATTTATCTTTTTCTTGGGCATTGCCATCATTTCTCTACCAGTAAAACTTTGAAAAGCTTTCCTTCTTTGAAGATGATTTCTTTCTTTGGCCAAATATAAGCTTTATATTCTTTCTTAACTGGATAGTATATGCAAAACAAGATGTCAAACTTAACAAATTTCCTTATTAAAAAGTTGCTCTAAAGTTTTATATGGAAAAAAAAAAAATACCCTGTGATTCTAGACACTGTAGTTAACCTTACCAACCCAAAAGTCAAAGAACGGGATAGCCAAATGCAGTTTGTGGAGAATAGCTAGTGAAGGTGATTATGGACAAAACTTATTGATAGGCTTTCATTGAAAGGTAAGTGTGTGTTGTCCATCACTTTATGAATTTTTTTTGGCATTAATCTTTTATTTACCATCTCCTTTTTCATTTTAACATCTGCAGAAACAAGGCCACAAGCAGATAGCATTCAAATTTATTGAAGCACATCCAATGTGAAGTGTAGGAAACAAAGATTCTCTCTGCATCAATGCTAAAATAACTATAAAATGGTAGGCCATTGAGGCAATATAATGGGGCATTAATAAAAGAAAAGAAAACATCTTGACCTTTTTTCTATGACCATAAACTGAACCTCTGTATTTCACCATCTTAACCACAAAGCAAAAGAAAAGACAACCATTAGCAAAAGGTCCCTCCCTATAAGAAATTGAATAACAATAACCCAAGATGTGACTTCAGTAAATAGGATCTGAATATCGCTAAAAATTGTAGAATATTACAGCTCCAGACAAAGGAAATCATAGATTTTCATGGGAAAGTAGTTGTTCTAAGATATCAAGAATAGAAAAGGAAGGAGAAATAAAGAAAACAATGAACAAGTGATGCATTGCTGTATCATTGACACTTGACAGCAATAACCATGTTATTTGTTAGGTGAGTGGGAGTTCATCCCACATAAACTCACCAGTCACATGGGTTATGTGATGTTAAGCTCAGCTGACTACTGCTATTTTATAACAACATAATGTTATAAGCCCAGACTATTCACAGGAAACTCTAATGCTCCATTTACTTCATGGTAAATGGAAAGAAATACAGCAATCCTCTATGATTTCAGATCGCTATTCCATTTACTTCATGGTAATGTTACAAGGTTGCAACTCTAATATCTCCTAAAAGTAAATGAAAAGCATAGAAGTGACAAAAGAAATCAGCAGCTTAATCTCATGAAAATACAGCTGATATGCAAATGCTTATGGTTCTAAGATACAGTTCACCATAATTCATATAAAAACAAATCTTAATTTATGTAAACAACCATTGCTAAGAGATAACAGATAAGGATAGGAAATCCATAATAAGAACTTGTAAGAGCATCACAAAGAATGCAAAACAGACTCTTGACAAGTAAAATCAAACCTTGAATCATGCCTAGCCGGTGAAGGTGAGCGCGAGTATGCTGCCAAAGAAAAAAATCAACAGGTCATCACAATTATTCAAGGATAAATTCATTAATTTCAAAAACAGTTCATTTTCATGATAAGCTTTAGATAAAACCACAAAAATTCGAAGATCTTTCTAAGAAGATTCAGATATATTAACAAGGGAAAGTATGAACTAACAACGATGGCGGTGTCTTGGGGACCTTGATGATGTTCTCCCTCTGGAGCTGCCTCCATGTCGATCACTAGAAACAAAATTTAAAAAGATCCAATAAGCTAATGAAGTAAAAGTTGTGTTCTGTTGAACAGGAAAAAACACTGATGCAATAAGAACTGAATACCGATGAAGCACTGGAGTCAAGAAAGTTTTGCCATACCTTACGTGAGTGGTCCTACGCATTTCTTGAGGTGTTTTTCTGTTCTCTTCAGCAAAAACAATTCTTATCTCACGCCCACCAATAGTTTTGTGGTCCATCCGTTGCTTTGCCTCAGCTGCATCTTCAGAATGGCGATACTTAACAAATCCAAACCCTCTTGGTTCCCTAAAAATTCAGATCACATAAACACAAAAATCATAAAAGTTAACCAATAAAACCAAAAATAATAAATATTAAGATTAAGAAATAAAGCATTTTTATAATAGAAGCAAGCGAACAATCATACCCAGTGTAGTAATTCTTGGGCAGATAAATATCTTTCAAGGGACCAAATTTCTCAAATGACCTCCTAAGATCTTCAGGCCTGCAGAACAGAACATAACCATTAAGTTTTTCACTTCAATAGATAAATAAACAGGAATTAGACATTCAAAATCCAACAATTCGCTAATTAAATTAAATAACAGCATAAAACTCTCTCCCCTCTAAATTAACATTTAAAAGGGTAATGATACGAGTAAAATCGCCTAATTAAAAACCACTACAATAATTTTACAAGACTTAATTAAATAAATATTCAAGATTCCATCATTAGTTAATAAGCGCAAATAATAGCAGAAAAACTCTGCTCAAGCCAAATTAACTAACAAAAATAAACTGATAGAGAAAGAGAAAGCGAAGGACCTGGCATCGAGAGGGAGATTGCGAATGAGCAAGCCGGAGGGAGCGGGAGAGCGACGGTCACGGTAAGAACGGCTTTCACGGAGGCGATCTTCGTCGTCGTGTCGCTTTCGGCCACGTGGAGGGGTTCGGCTACGGCGACGAGGACTGTAGCTTCTGCTCCGGCTTCTGTTCCTTGGCATTGTTGTTTAAATTGGTGAGATTATTATTACTGGAAGGAAGAGGAGGGATTTTTTTTGTGTAGAAAGGCAAAACCCTAAAACTAACCCTGGAGAAGGGTTTGTGAGGGGTTTCGAAAGTTTCGGGGGGGTAAGGGAGGTGAGTAGTTAGTTACGCTTATTTGTTTAATTTTTAACAAGTGGCAAGGCCGGGGATACTGGCGGTTGATAGATTCGATATTATTAAAAAAAAAGTATTTTGATAGGAAAAAAAAAGAAACCTCTTTTCTTTTTATTGATATCATGATATAAGTCCCAAGTCGGCCGTTTTTTTATTCATTTTCTTTTTAAATTGAATTTTTTTTCAATTATATAAATTGAATTGATTTAGGAACTAAGTTTGTACATTTTTTAGTTGTTTTTTATATGATTATCTTTATCTCATAAATTAAATTGCTTGAGTTTTTTTATTATTATTATTATTTTATATTGGATTGAATAAAAATTGAATTTCAAGTTTTTTTTTATGAAATTATTCAATTCTCATGATCTATATTGCATGTTTGATGGTTTAAATACGTGACTTGAATACAACATGGATCAATCTGGTATATCATTGTTTAAATATTTTAAAAACATATTATTTAGTATTTAAAAGTATATCATTTAATATACTTTGTACTTTTTTATTCATTATTAAATTTTTTTATTAGAAAATATATTTTTATAATTTTTTATGTTTAAAAAAATTAAAGGCAATCCATTGCATAGCACATGACAAGTATATTAAAACGAAAGCTAAATGACGTGGTGAATTCATTGTAGCAATAGACTTAGTTTACTATGGATTACTACAGTGAATTTACCTTTGTGTCTCTCGGTGGAAAAGTTTGAATGTTATGAGATGGGGGTATTTTGGTTTTTTCTCGTTAACTCATTGGTCATTAAAATATTGAACATTGGTATTATTGTCTTTACATATTATTTTGTACAGTAAAAATACACTTTTGTCCCCAGGATCAACAAATTTAAAACTCGCTGACCAATGATGTTTTTGACCTTGCACAAACTTGAAAATCATTAAAATACATCTTTGCTCGTGTATAAGACAAAATAGCTTATATGCATGCAAGGGTGTTTTGGTACTTTCACATTAGTTTTTTTTGTTATTTGCAAGGTCATGACGGAGCTTTTTAGTAATTTAACATTATTTTTTAATATTAAATTCTTAAAAGCTGCTCGTACGTGGAAAACACGCACCAGCGCGTTGGTGGCGTTCGCACTATTGCGACAGTGCGCGAGATGTCATTGTTTGCCCAAAAATGGCCTTCCGCCAAGTCACTGGAAGCGCCATCATACGATCTTCCTCTTGGTGTAGAGTGTGTCGGTGGTGGTCCAGCGATTTATCACCGGTGATCGTTTCTTCTTTCTTCTGCCTATTTTTCTTTCTCTTCTGGTTAAAGTGCATGTTTGTCCCTTTTATTTTTAGTTTTTCAATTTCAATCCTTATGTTTTTTATTGTTTATTTTCGTCCTTGACCTATTTAGAAAAGTTTTTTTATATTTTCAATTCAATCCTTAAATTACAATTGGTCATATATTGGTTTCATCAATCTTTCGATTGTTACCCTTGGATCTTTTGTTAAAGTTTTATTAGTATTCAATTTCATCCTTAAACCAAAGTTTATGTTGGTATTTTTTCAATTTAGCCTTCATTCTTTTGATTTTTTTTCCTTTTGTTAATTTTTTTTTCTTTTCAATTTAACCCTGCGATTTAATTTTTAAATGCCCTCAAATTTATTTTTTATTTTGGTTTCCACTCTTATTTTTTAATTAAATTTTTTTATATGGTTGATTTTTTTTCTATTGCATCCTTCGATATTTGATTTTTTTGGGATTGAGCTTCACGGTTTTTCCATTTGTAATGCTTCCAATTTAAAGACACGAGTCACAAGTTTTAAGTGTTAATACAGTTAGAAATTCTTTTTTTTTTCTCATTATATTTTGCAATTTTATCATTCGATGTTACTTTTAAAAAAATTATTTTGTGATTACTTTCATACTTTTTTCAATCAGTTTGTCTTTGTCTCATTACTTAAAACATGAGTTTTGCCATAAAAAAAAATTGGATAAAGATTTTTAAACAAAAGCTATTTTGTTTTGTGTTTAATTTTTGCTTATTTTTTATTTTACTTTATACAAGTAGGTTTTGTTTTGTACAAAAAATAGTTATTTTGAAATAATATTTATTTTATGTTAGGTCATGCATATTTTTTATCTTTTTATTTTATTCACTCTATTTCATATGTTTTTGTTTTTATTATCTTTTATTGATTGTAATGAATAAATTTAGTAAACACAAACATGTAATTATTTTATTTTGCGAAATCAAGTATTTTGATCTATATACATCTCTCTCTTTTTTTCAATTTCTTTTTTAGTTATTATTAATAATTTTATTTATTTATTTACAAAGATGATTATTAAATGCTTGGATAAACTTTTTGATTTACACTTATAATTTATATCATGTAAGAAAAATATATCAAAATAGTATGTATAATTAAGTTTTTTTTAGAAAGAAAAATTACGACCTGCTACGGAGTGCATATCAAATCAAATTTTTAATTGCCTTCTTATTAATGTTTTTTTTCACTATTATTTTTTAGATCATTTTATGTAATTGCTTTTTTTGCTGATTTCATCTTTCGATATTTGATTTGTTAGAGATTCGGCTTCATACGATCTTATCGCTTTGCATTTGTTTTTTTTAATATTGTTTTTTTTTTAATTCAAGGTGTTTAGCTAATTCATTTAGAATTTTTTTTTTGTTTTATACAAATGAAGTTAATTTTTAAAAATAAAAAATATTTATTTTTAAATAATACTGCTGATGTGTTTGGCCTTACATAATTGTTTTTTTTTTTTTTGTATGAGTTTATTTGTTAGTTTCATTTGTGTTTATCTTTTAAGTCATGAATTTTTAGGATGTGGATTTATCTTTTTTTTTTATTTTAATAAACAAATTTAGTAAATACAATCAGATGAATATCTTATTTTGTATGGTTAAATATCTTGATTTATATCTCTTAATTTTATTAATTTCTTTGGTTATTGTTAACATTTTTTTCCCATTTATGTACATAAAAGAAATAAAAATAATTGACATAAAAATATGTTTGGTTAAAAAGACAAAAATATAAAATAAACATGTGATAATTCTTCATCTTTTATGTTTGAAGACCATAATCATATATTATTTTAATATAAAAAACTAAGAGTCATCACTGTAGAGTAAGACTTATTGCACTATGAATCACTAAGGTATAATGATGTTTTTTATCTCCACGGTACAAGACAATGAAGCACAAATTAGGGGGTAAATCATCTTTTCATGAGGTTCATTGGCCTCATCAAATTAATTGGGGTTAAAGCAGGCATCTCATTTTTTTAGCATGGTGAGAAGATTAAGTCACCGTTGAAAAAAAAATAATTGCAAACCCCTAGTTCAAAATTAGCAAATTGGTATTGGAAATCCTTTAATTAATTAAATACATTTTAATTGAATAGAATACTAACAAAAGAAAAATCCAGAAAATCCCTATAAAATTTAAAGAAATATAGATAATATTGATGGACAATGCAAGTCCCGCATTAACTGCGTAAATTAAAATGGAAATAATGAATAAAATATGATAAAATTATTATATTCAAAGAAAAAAAGTCCTAGAAATGTATATTTAGTCCCGAACTAAATGAGAATAAGATTTGTGCATGAAAAATCCTTCCTCCCTTTTTAAGCAGATGGCCAACGACTATCTAAGAATAGAAAGCTTGATTTTTCTCTTCTCTTCAAATTTTGTGTGTTTTCTCTTTATGTTTAAGGTTTAGGTTTGTTTGGGGTATTTTGGTAGATTTAAGAGAGAAAACACAAACTTAACCAAGAATTAAGGGAAGTTTAAGAGAGGGAAAGTTAAGGTTTGAGAGAGAAACAAAGAATTTTAAAGAAAACACAAATCTACTATTATTTCTTTCTTGATTAGAGTTTTGGGCATTTTATCCTAACTTTTTCATATTAGGGTTCTTTAACAAAATTGGAGGGAATGTGTTTAGTTGTGGAATTATTATTTTGATAGGAGTAAATGCAAATAGAATAAAAGTTCGTTAAAAATAAAGAAAAATCAAAAGATGGCTACATGGCTACAAGCCCTAGGGCCAGCCATGAGAGGCATTTAGAGGAAAGGATGAATTGAATTAAACTGTAAGAAATTATATGTTATTTTGATGTTATGTGTGATATATATGATGTAGGATAAGTATTTGGTTTGAAAATGTAAGTTGTGCTATAATGTTATGCAGGGAAGATGAGCTTGTATTGTGGAAATGGTGGGAAAAGCTTTAAGAAATTTCATATACAATTATAAAATTGTTGTGTGATGTTTTCGGCATGGAAAGGAAGAGGCATCGAAAATAAATTGTTAGTACTTTGCTAAAATTTATCAAATGTGTTAAATTGATTAATAATTTGATGGTAAAATTTATTGAATTATGTGTTATCGAGTCTGTTAGGTTGAATGTAAGGTTTTGAATTAGACGTGGGATGATGAGAATTAAAAATTAAAAGGTGTGTGTATGTGTGTGTAAAATATGTATTTATTATTGTAAATGTTTAAAAAACAATGGATGAGAATGAGATTGTGACTTGATATATGTTAGTAGGAAGGATATGTTGGAAGGTGTTAGAATGAGGATGAAAACCATGGCATTAAAATATAAAAAGGAACAAGTAGGAAAATAAAAGGTTTAAAGAGTGTAATTAATAAGAAAATAAATAAAATAAAGCATAAAGGCTAGACATTAATGATTGGCTTTGCGATTGGAAAATTTGACAAACATATATTAATATTGAAAGGATATTATAATTTTATGTAAACATTATATGGAATTGCATGTATGTGTGTTGTTATTTGCTATGATATTATATTTGTATGTGCTAATGAAGTTAGTTTTGAATATATATAAAAAAGGGGGTGGGGTGAAAATGAGTCAATATATTAGATGATGAAGTGGCCTGAATATATTATATGGTAATAAAATTAGTGAAATAGAAACAAGAAATAGATTAGGCCCTGTTGTTTTTTTTCTTCAAATTAATATTTTTTGTGTTTTCAGATCATTTTGATGTGCTGATGTCAAAAATGATTTTTAAAAAATAAAAAAATATTATTTTGATACTTTTACGAGTGAAAAACACTTTGAAAAACAACCGCAACCACACTCTCAAACACCTCCAAATAGAAAACGTGGAGGTCGAGATATTATGTAATGTGATGGAACATTGTGTCGTGTATGTATTAAGAGAGTGTGAAAGAGGAATGTTAAACATCTTGAATATGTAAATATGTATTAAATTAAAGAGGAATTATAGGTTAAATGTATGACGAGTATGTATGTGAAATTAAGGATGTGATGGATTATAAAAATGGGCAAAATTATTCTATATAGAGGTGAAAATGTTATTTTTTAATAAAAAAATTATGTTAAATAGGATGGTGCATTGTATTGTTACGATATTCATATATGGATGATAAATAATGGGTTGATTTATAAAGGGTATATGAGTTGTTGTAGTAGCCATAAATATATATGTGTAAGGGTTGTTTTGACAGCCTAAAAGTGTATGAATGTGTGTTGTTGTAGTAATCGTAGATGTATATGTGTAAGGGTTGTTTTGACAACTCATAAGTATGCAAACATGAGCTACTGCGATAGCCATAAATGCGTGGGATTAGAGATTGTTTTAATAGCCTAAAAGGGTTTAAACATGGGTTGATATGAAAAATATAAATGCATAAAATTGTTGACCACCATGACAATTATGAATGTATGTTACGATTGAAAAAAATATGAGTATGTTAAGGTTATCAAGCCAAAAGTGTGAATTTGTATTGAAGTATGAACGATTAAAATTGTGTTTCATTTTATTGTTAAAGAATGACTTGTTTATGTGTATGATTTAATAACTGACATGGGTTAAACTTATATAAAAGTAAACTCTATTAAGAAAATAACTAAATGATAATAGTAAAAATGGAAATGACTTGTAATTATATTATGTGTGAGTATTGACAAAATTTTATTGATATGAATATATATTTATGAGATGAAGTTGATGAGATATTGGTGATGGCCTCCCCTTTTGAATTAGGAGAGACACCGGGAGTTGGACCTTAAGTGGAGGGAGCTCATTTAACCGAAAAAGCAAATAGGTACCTGGCACCTTGACCTTTTAAATTTAATAAATTCATATTAATATTCTCATACTTGTTGTATTAGTTATCAAGTGTGCACGAAATAAAAAGAATTTAATTATATAATTGAAATGAAAAGATGCATGTAATGGTTGATATGAAAATAAATGGATTAAATATTGAAAAAGAAATGAATTTTCTACGTGTGAAAATGTGATGATTATGTTACCTAATCAGTTGTGTAAATGGAAATAAGGTTATAGAACTAATTATTTAGTTGGTTGTGTAAACGAGACTAATGTTATGGATTGTTATTTGGTTGGTAGCGTGAATGGTGACTAAGGTGATTGATTCATTCGAATGAGATTATGTTAAAATCAGTTGTAACAATAGTGATGTATTTTAATAAATATAAAAAAGATAAACATTGATATTGATATGTGAAATTCAAAATATTGTTATTGAGTTAATTTAATTATGTTAAATGATTAATGTCAAATTTATGATAAACATGAAGATATCTTCTCTATTCGAGGAATATATACATATATTATGATTAATTAATATCTCTTATAATATTATATTCGTGTAGGTCCATCACATACATTAGGACAATGTTGATCTAGTGGTTATTATTATATAGTTTTGTTAGGTATATAAATTGTGTAGCCTATAATTGTTTTAATAACTTCATTTTAATATGTATTAAATCATGTGATTTTACTTTCAGTATTACATACATTAAACTCTTTAGTCATATATATATCACGTGTATATATTTTAAGTTGATGAAAAATGAAAATAATACGAAATAATTACAAGATGTAATGTGAAAGGATCTAATGGATGAATAAATGAATTGGTGATATGCCCGAGGCTACCTTGTAGCAATTTATTTATGATGTGATTTTATACATGAAATAACAAGATAAAATTTTAGGTTGAGTTTTGTATATAAGAGACTCTGCCAAAATTTTGTTAAATTAGATAAAATTTCATAAATAGCTTGCTTTCAAAGGATATGGAATGTGTATTGGATATCGCTTATGAAAGAAAAATTGTTTGAATGAAATTTGATGATATTTATGGATGCAATTTAGTATTGTAATGTGTCGAAACATCCACACCAACAAATATATATATATATATATATATATACATTAATGTGTTTTCCACCTCGCACAAAGTACAATTAAAATGTTGAAAGATAAATAATTGAAATATGATAATGAATGACTTGTAATATATATGGCCTAAATAGTGCGCCTTCGAGCCCTACCTATTTTCCCTTTAAGTGCTCATTTGAGCTCTCATCTCCTATATAGTATGATTTCGAGCCCTATCTTGTCGTTCCTTCAATACATCTCTGGCCAAATTCTTTCATCACGTAGGTCACATTTATCCACCTAGGGCAGGTCGCTCATTACAATAAAATCACTTTGAAAAATCTTTGTATTTTTCACCACTTTAATTTTTTTTTTGCATTTTTAACCACTTTGAAAAATCTTTGTATTTTTCACCCTGGGTAGGTCGTCCATTACAATAAGACCACTTTGAAAAATCATTCGTATTTTTCACAATTTTGAAAAATCTTTGCATTTTTCATCTAGGCAAGTCGCCTATTATAATGAGAACACTTTAAAAAATTATTCGCATTTTTCATCACTTTGAATTTTTTTATTTTTTTTGCATTTTTCACTTGGCTAGGTCGCTCATTACAATAAGAGCAATTTGAAAAATCATTTATATTTTTCAACACCCAAAAAAATCTTTGCATTTTCCACCTGGGTGAATCGTCTATTACAGTAAGATCACTTTGAAAAATCATTTGCATTTTTCACTACATTGAAAAGTTTTTGCATTTTTCATCACCTGAAAAGTTTTTGCATTTTTCATCACTTGAAAAATCTTTGCATATTCCCACCCGAGCAGGTCGCCCATTAAAATAAGATCACTTTGAAAAATCATTCGTATTTTTCACCACTTCTAAAAAAAATCATTGTAATTTTACATGGGTAGGTCGCTCATTACAATAAGACTACTTTGAAAAATCATTCCTATTTTTCACTACTTTGAAAAATCTTCGTATTTTTCATCTAGGCAGGTTAACCATGATAATTTAACTATTTCAAAATCTTTGAATTATACCATTAGGTAGGTTGTCTGGTACAACCACTTCAAAAGGCCTTTCACAAAAATCATCTTTTTCTTTATAAACTCTATCTCATTTTCTTTCGAGTGCACTTTTTAGCACTTGTCCTTAAGATAATGCACTTTCTATCCTTATCTCTCTCTTTTTTTAGCGTATTTTTGAGCCCTCACTTTAAACATGTTAACAAGGGTTGACCATTTATTGATCTGATGAGTGGTCATATCTCATTTCTTTTTCTTCTTTACAAAGCTTACTATCTAAAGTCTCTTACGAAACTTTCTATCGTAAGCATTATAAAGAAGAGCGCAACCGTCATAACTCATTCCTGTTAAGGTAGAGATTTCCTCACAAAAAAAGATTTGTCATAGACCTTAGACGAGACCAACGAATAAAAACTTGACTTAGAAAAACAATCAAACAACAATACAACTTACCTTAGGTAGGGTGTACTGGGGGTGATGCGTCTTCTCCTTGCACAACCGGTCCCTTACCCAGACTCTTGCACGCCACAGGTTTCTGGTAACCATAATACTAGGTGGCGACTCTTTAACCTTAATCATAATTAAACCCGAAACATTTTCCTTCCCAACAACACACTTCTCATGGAGGCACCATTTTTTCAGCGAACTAGCCATGTCGATGTCGCAGTCCCTACGTGCGACAATTGGTATGCTTTCTTTTTTTTCTTTGTTTTTCTCTCCCCCTTCAATTCCCGCGTCAAACCCTTTAATTTTTCAAACTAGCCCTTCAACTTTGTTTTTCTTTGAATTCAATTCATGTTCTTTTAATTACTATTTGTTTTATTTGAAATAATTTATAAAATTAGAATGTTTTTTCAATTTTATCATTCTTCATTTTTTTCTCATCCATCAAACTTAGTCTCAGTTCTTTTAATTGCTTTTTTTTTAAATTATTTTCTTGATTTATTTTATTTTTCAATTTAATCCCTCATTCTTTTATCTTATTTAATATTAATACCATACTTGGTCCTCATTCTTTTGATTTCTAAAAAAATTGGATGGTTGGGATTTTTGCTTCGTGATTTTTCCGATGTGCCTTTTATGGGGCAACCTGGTCTCATGACCTGAGACACATGTGTTCAAAAATTATCATGATTTGACTTCTATATTTTCTTAGGTTCTTTCTTTTTTACCATTTGATATATATTATTGGGCCTTCAGCTTCGTGAGTTTGTTGTTTTTCTTTCTATGAGATTATTCCGATCTCATATCCCAGGTTGCAGTTTGGTCGAGTAACTCAGGTTGAGTTAGTTTTTTTTCTGTATTTTTTATTGATTTTTTTTTCAGTTTTGCTTTCAATTATTTTGTTCACCTAAGAGTACACCTCCATTGTTTTATTCCGTTTCTTCTGTGCAGGGTTATTTCACCCTCATAAATTAGTCGGGTGTTTGGCATGCTGACCAGAGTTATTTTTTTTCTTTTTTAAAATTGATTTTTTTTTCAATCCATCATTTATTGTTTGCTTTATTGGTGATTGAGTTTTGATTTTTTCTTCATTTTTTTTCTTTATATGGTTGTTATATTCTCATTCAATTTTTTATTTGCTATCAAATAAGATTGTTGAGATATTTTAAAAATATTTACAAGGTGTCTTTTTATAATATTGACAAACATTTTTTTTCCCTCTATTGGTCATTGTCCTTTTTTTAATTGTTGTTAGCTTTTTATTTTACAATCATATTATTAAATTAATTAATTTCATTGAAACTATTTGAATCAATGATCTTATTTCTAAATTTGAATTACTATTTTAAAAAATATTATTATTACCTCACCATCTTCTTTTTAAATTAGAAAGTATTTGATTGTAATATATTGCGAGCATCATTTGATAAAAATAGTGTTTGGGAGTATAATAATAGTTGTTTTTCAAAGTACTTTATATTAGAAATATATTAAAATAATATTTTTTTTTTATTAAAAATTATTTTTGATATATACACATTAAAACAATTCAATAACATAAAAATAATAACTTAAAAAATATATATATATATTTATTTGCATTCCTTGCAGCGCCAAAGAGGAAACGCATGTGGCTGTACTGCCTTTGACTTAGAGACCACAGAACACACGCGATGCAACACCGATTCTTCAAACAACACCTCAAATAAAAATAACCTAAAGCTACCTTCCTTTTTTTTTTTCTTTTATCAATATAAATAAATACAAGAATTTTGTCATGGTGCTCCTTAAGCAATCGCAGCAGCCATTGCTAACCGTCTGTATTTGATACAATGGTGTTAATTGATTTTTAAAATAATTTTTATTTAAAAATATATTAAAATATTTTTTTATTTTTAATATCAAAATAAAAAATATTTTTAAAAACAGTTAAAAAAACAACAGAAACACGTGAGCGATGGCTGCTGCGATGGCGGTGGCTTGTTACTGTGACAAGACCATCATTGATGTGGATAGTGATGATTGGGTAATTGATGAGTTGGGTTTTACTAACTTGTTCGATAAACTCCTCCCCATCGTGTCATCGAAGAATTTTTTGGCAATTAAAATATCAACAGGGTATTTCGTAAATGTTTTTTTTTTTTTTTTATGTTTTTAGTAGTAATTTCAGATTAATAAAATATTTTAGACGTTATTTTACTATTTAATCTTTTTTTTAAATAAAAATATTACAGTAATTTTATAACAATAGTAATTTTTTTTACAACTCATCATTATTTTTTAAAATTTTAGCTGGTTATTTTTTGATTATATATTTTTTATTATGATATAATTAAATAAAAATTATTTAAAAAAAACAATATTATTAAGTTAGTCGGGTTTATGGTTGATTTTGACAAATTAATTTAAGTTGGTTCTGGCTGATTAAATATCTTTTAAAAATTACTTCATATATATATATATATATATTAAATCTTTAATGTATAATAAAAATCTCACTTGTATATAAAAATATATTAGCAATAACATGTACTCACGTTTATTCTTTTTTTTTTATTACTATTATTTTTTAATCTCGGTGAGAACCTAATTTAAGTGCGTTTGCAATTGAATCTGATTCCCTACGAATATCCCCTTATTCCCCGCGTTCTTACTTTGCCGCTAATCCAAAACCTCATCTAATTATAATCTGCTCTCATAGATTGCGTGGTTGATATTGTTACGCGGAATGTTTTTTTTTTTTTTTTAAGAATTTTATTTAAAAATATATTAAAATATTTTTAATAATTTTTATATAAAATCAGTATATAAAAATTATTAAAAATATATAAATTTAATGTTATTTTTAAAACGTAAGAAATAAAATGCCAGCAGCCTATTGACACCCTTTTAACTTTGCTTTTAACCATTCGATTATCATCAAAACGTTAGAAAGTCTAGCGGACAGGGATGTCTCATCTCTGGTAGTGGAATTTGAATTCAAAAGCTTTTTATTATATATATATATAAAAAAAAACATAAATAACCGCAACATGCAGGATATGCGAGATCAAGATAAAAAGTGTTCTATCTGATCTCAGGTTCGAGCCCTGTGGTTGCTCATATGATGGCCATTGGAGGCTTACATGGTCGTTAACTTCAGGGCCTGTGGGATTAGTCGAGGTGCGCCCAAGCTGGCCCGGACACCCACGTTAAACTAAAAAAAAAAAAAAAAAATGAAAAGTACAGATAAGACAATTTTTTTTTGTCTTCAAGCGTTACTTTAAAGAGGCCAAAAGGAAACAGAGATGGCTGGATTGCCACTGGCCTACTACGACAGACCAGAGAACACGCGCACCTTCTTGTAATATTCCTTTGGCATCTCAAATCCGAATGTAACACTGATTCCTCAGATAACATAAAGCTAAATCTTCCTTTCTTACCAGTATAAATAAACACCCCGTCCTCTAGTTTCCAATACCCTCATCCCAAGAATTTTCATAGATTTCGTTAGTTTAGTGGTGAGCAATGGCTGCTGCAATTGTGGTGGTTTTTGATTTTGACAAGACCATCATTGACGTGGATAGTGATAATTGGGTGATTGATGAGTTGGGTTTTACTGAATCGTTCAACCAACTCCTTCCCACCATGTCATGGAATTCTCTCATGGTCAGTACAGCTGCATTATTTAATTTTATGTACCGATGTTAATTTTCATGTGTTTTGTTCTTGCATTGAAGCTAATGTTTCAAGAGTTGCCATGTTTCTTGATGTGTTTTTTTTTTTTTTTTTCATGGCATGCACATGTTTTTCTTTTCTTTTTTCCATTCCCCTCTCTCTTTTTATGTTTATGTCTTTGGCTCTCTTGAAAAATCTCAGGATAGGATGATGAAGGAACTTCATGCAAATGGAAAAACCATGGAAGACATTGCAGAGGTTTTGAAACGTATTCCTATCCATCCCCAGGTCATCTCTGCTATTAAAGCAGCCCATGCTTTAGGGTAATACGCACACCTCATTCTCTTCAATTCTTTCTTTTCCAGGATGTATATATGTTCATGCTAAGTATATATTGAAGGATTTAATGATAATTTGCAGGTGTGAGTTGAGGATTGTAAGTGATGCAAACATGTTCTTCATCGAGACAATCCTGAAACATCTTGGATTGAAGGATTATTTCTCTGAAA